>NC_136928.1:15135612-16450896 GCF_949752795.1 Hyperoodon ampullatus
TCCCCGTCTCTCAGAGACATGCAGGGTTGAGGCAGCAGCAGCCCGTTGTACCCCCAGCCCCGGGCTGCTCCCAAGGAAGGGGCCCAGCCAACCTCCCGCAGAGGCAGCTCGACCCTCCCAGCAGCTGGGGAGAGGCACCCGAGTCCTGCAAGGGGGCAGTGTGGACAGAGCCCCACAGAGCCCCGCCCACAAAGCCCCCCCGAGGCTGTGCCAAGGGACCAGAGAAGAGGGGCTGGGGCAGGACTCTGAGGCCAACCAAGGCTCGGGGAGCAGCGGAGGGGCCACCGAGGATGGCGCTTGAGGGGGAGGGGCCTGAGGAGGGGAGGGTACCAGGAAAACCACGCCGTGCAGCCAGCCAAGGCGAAGATGGGAAGCTTGCACACGAGGACAGGCCATGAGGTCACTGGGGACAAAGCGCTTTAGGAGGACTGGGCTGGCGCCTCGACTCCCACTGCCCCCCACACACAAACAGCCACTCCTAAAGGGGAGCGAGCTCCTGCTCAGCCACCAGCCCGCATGTTCCTGGCTTCATGGGGACCCTCGGCTGTCCTCCCAGCTCCAGCCATGGTCCCTTGACCCCTGGACATGACTTTCCTCTTGCCTCTTGTTCCTCCAGATTTTGAACCCTTATGAAATCTTGAGGGTCTGGGGCCTTGGTGGACTCCTTCTAGAATGTTCTCGACTTGTCCGCCTCCAGAGGCCCGACTGTCTCTTTTCTCAGGTGAGAACTCCCTCTGAGATACTCTGAGCTCTGAAGAACCCCCGTGTCCCGGGTGGGCAGGGTTCGGACAAGGAGAAGGAGAGAGCTGGGGGTGGAGAGCGTGGACAGCAGCAGCAGCCGCAGGGAGGGGTGGGTGGAGACGGACCTGCCGTTCGAAGGCAGGAGACACACAGAGCATATTTCTTTGCTGACAGAAAGAGCCAGTAGAGAATAAAAAGCTGAAGGTGTAAGGACGAGCAAGGATGATAAAGAAGGAAGGTTCCGGAAAGGCAGGACTGCTGAGATCCTGAATGTGGAGGAGGGACCAGGAGGAAACACGGGGGTGAGAGCTGTGGGTCCACGGGGCGTGTGTGCGGGGGCAGCAGTCATCCTGTGGAGAGAGAAGGGGCCCCGCGGTTTGCTGGGAGGGCAGAGGTGTCTCCAGCAGGAAGCCTGGTGGAGCCTGGAATCTGCTGAGGGCCCCCAGGAGGCTGGCTGGCAACTCAGGGCGGCTCCTGGGCAGCCTGAAGGGGTCAGGGGCCGATGGGGGGAACCAGGGAATGTGGTAGCACCACGCCACGTGGCCATGCAGTTTTCAGGGTGGGCAGATCTGAAGAACGCGCAAGAAAGGGAGTTAACAGTGGAGCGAGGGACCCAGGAAGCGAAGCTGGGAGAGGCTGATGGGCTGGGAGAAGATGAAGTGGTCCGGGGCCTTGCAAGGACCCTCTGCCCACCCGGGGCAGCAGCGTGGAACCCAGAGGGAAGCAAGGAGGGCTCCGGGGAGCTCTGGTGCGCCCACACCTCACCTGTCACTACTCTCATCCCTGGGGCAAACAGCTGGTGACTTTGAAGGCTGCTTTCTCCCAGGGCTGCCTTCTCCTCCCTCGTGACCAGGAATCCGCTTAAGCTGGTGTCACTTCCCCTCTACTTCCAGGGCCCCGGTGAGGCAGCACCCGTGGGACATTTAATAAACTTTCGCAGGTGGTGAAGGAGGGTCCCGAGCCTGGGAACCTCAGCTTTCAGGGGCAGCTCCCTCCCGACAGGGCCCGTGGGAGCTGCCGCAGAGGCTTGCGTGGACGTGCGCTCTCCCCAGCAGCTCCTGGAGCCACCCCAGGGGGCAGAGTCCCAAGACAGACTTTCCTCCAAGAGCCTCCTCTTCCCATTGGCCCCATTTCAGGTGCTTTGCTCTAGTCTGTACTTTCATTTTTCACGGTTACGCTCAACTTCGCCTTACAGTGCATCCCTTGAAGTCTTGGTCAACCAGGTGGGGAGGGGGGCGGGGCTCACACCCGTGTTGGCGGGGGTTCTCGCTCTGTGCTTAACCGGTCGGCAGGCAGGCAGACGAAGAAAGCGGCAGCCCATCGTACAACAACACGCCCTCCTTCCTGGGGTCAGTCTGGGCACTGAGCCCAGTGGGGCAGCCGCCAGCGAGGGGAGAACAAGGCCACCACCACGGGGACGCTGCGGAGGGGGCGGCTCACTAAAGAGCACAGTGAATACAGGGCAGCTGTGCAAAAGCATTAGAAGCTCTTTCCGATCCAGTTTGGAACAGTGGCCAAAACCTACGCTGAAGTGGACAGGAGGGCGGGGAGGACAAGCCATAAGCACAGATGAGAAATGGGGACAAGGCTAGGTGGTACAGGCACGGGGGAGGGGGAGGGGCAGGTGTTCTAGAGGTACTCCTTGGTGCCTTTTGAATTTTGTTCTGAGTGCTTTATCTACTTAGAAAAAGAAATAACATTTCTAAGTAAATGAATACATACCACCCGTCCCTATGATGAGCCCTCTTTCCCAGCAACGGGTCTCGGCAGGAGGTTTTACCCTAGTTGGTGTGTCTGTTTGAAAGCAGGTGAGGCCGTTCCATTATATTCACTATGAGCATTTAAGGAGCATCTATCGAGGGCCCTCCAGCTATAAAAAAGATACCCTCAGAAAGACACTGATTCCTGATATCACAGTTTGGCTAACAGATGAACGATGTCATAAATTGAGGATATGACACAGGTAGTTTCAAATCTGTTGGGAAATGGTGGATTACTAAGACAGAAGAAAATTGGTGTTGGGTCACTGGCTCTTTGGGGGTGGAAAAAATCAAGTTAGATCTCTGTCTCATACCTACAAAAAATAGATTCCAGATGGGATTAAGAGCCAAGAGAAACAAAGTTATATAAGTGCTGAAAGAAAATAGAACACAATATTTTTATGCTCTTGGGGGTGGGGAAGGCCTTCCTTTTCAAGATAGAAAGATTCAATTACAATCAACTCTCTGTACTATCCATGTACCTTTTCTGTGAATCTAAATCTATTCTGAAATTAAAAGTTTATTGAAGGGACTTCCCTGGTGGCTCAGTGGTTAAGAATCCTCCTGCCAATGCAGGGGACACGGGTTCGAGCCCTGGTCCGGGAAGATCCCACATGCCGCAGAGCAACTGAGCTCGTGCGCCACAACTACTGAGCCTGCACTCTAGAGCCCGAGAGCCACAACTACTGAGCCCCCGTGCCACAACTACTGAAGCCCACGTGCCTGGAGCCTGTGCTCCACAACAAAAGAAGCCACCGCGATGTGAAGCCCGCGCACTGCAACGAAGAGTGGCCCGCACTCGCCGCAACTAGAGAAAGCCTGCATGCAGCAACGAAGACCCAACACAGCCAAAAATAAATTAAAAAAAAAAAAGTTTATTGAAAAAGGGAAAAAAATCAGTTCACGGAAGGATATACACAAAGGTTTAAAAAGGACAATTTACAGACTTAGGAGAAAACACGGTGTCCAAAATGTAATAAGTTGCTTATAAATGTAATTTATAAGTTGCTTATGTAATAAGCAACTTATAAATCAATGTAATTAAGAAGAAGAAAAATTACCTGATAGAAAAATGGGTGAGATATCAAGAGGTAATTTACACCAAGAGAAACACAAAAGGCCAATAAACATAGGAAAAGATTCTCAATTTCACTGGCAATCAGGGAAATGAAAATTAGAACCACAGGAAGAGATTTTTCACTTACCAGATTAATTAAAACTTAAAAACAAAACTGAGACTACACGGTGTTAATGAGAATGTGGAGAAACAGGCACTTTCATGTCTGTTATTGATTAGTACAGCTTCTTTTGTGGAGGCCAAATTTTATATATACATACTTTAGGACTGCAATTTCAAAGAACTTATCTTATAGAAATATTTGGATAGATGCACAAAGCTTGTATATTGGACAAATATCCAGAACAGGGGACTGGTTGCATGCACACTAGGGAATATTATGCAGCTATGGAAAAGAAGGAGGCTCATCTCACACACACACACACATGTGCAGGCACGCCCCGGAGATATTACAAGTTTGGTTCCAGACCACCACAACAAAGCAAGTATTACAATAAAGCAAGTCACATGAATTTTTTGATTTCCCAGTGCATGTAAAAGTTGTGTTTAAACCTACAGGCTGGGAGAAAATATTTGCAAGCGATGCGACTGACAAGGACCTAATTTCCAAAATATACAAACAGCTCCTACTGTTTAGCAGTAACAAAAAAAACAAACAACCCAATCGAAAAATGGGCAGAAGACCTAAAGAGAGATCTTTCCAAAGAATCTCCAAAGAAGACATACAGATGGCCAATAGGCACATGCAAAGATGCCCATCATCGCTAATTACTAGAGAAATGCAAATCAGAACTACAATGAGGTACCACCTCACACTGGTCAGAACGGCCATCGTTAAAAAGTCTACAAATAATAAATGCTGGAGAGGGTGTGGAGAAAAGGGAACCCTCCTACACTGTTGGTGGGAATGTAAGCTGGTCCAGCCACTATGGAAAAGAGTATGGAGGCTCCTCAAAAAATTAAAAATAGAATTGCCATATGATCCAGCAATCCCACTCCTGGGCATATACCAGACAAAACTATAATTCGAAAAGATACATGCACCCCTATGTTCACAGTAGCACTATTTACAATAGCCAAGACATGGAAGCAATATAAATGTCCATCGACAGATGAATCGGTAAAGAAGATATGGTACATATATACAATGGAATATTACTCAGCCATTAAAAAAATAATAAAATAATGCCATTTGCAACAACATGGATGGGCCTAAAGATTATCATACTAAGTGAAGTAGGTCAGAAAGAGAAAAACAAATACCACATGATATCACTTACATCTAAAATACGTATATACAAAACATATCTACAAAATAAACATATCTACAAAAAAACCTGACTCACAGACAGAGAACAGACTTGTGGCTGACAAAGGGGAGGGGTGGGAAAGGGAAGGATTGGGAGTTTGGGATTAGCAGATGCAAACTATTGTATATAGAATGGATAAACAACAAGGTACTACGACACAGGGAACTATATTCAATATCCTGTGATAAACCGTAATAGAAAAGATTATGAAAAAGAAAATATATGTGTATAACTGAATCACTTTGCTGTACAGCAGAAATTAACCACAACATTGTAAATAAACTATACTTCAATAAAAATTTTTTAAAAAGTTATGTTTACACTATACGGTAGTCTATTAAGTACGCAATAGCGTTATGTCTGAAATAACAGTGTATATACCTTAATTAAAAAACACCTCGTTAAAAAATGCTGACCATCATCTGAGCCTTCAGTGAGTCCTAATCTTTTCACAATAGTAACGTCAAAGGTCACTGATCACAGACCACCATCACAAACCTAATAACGAAAAAGTTCGCAATATTCTGAGAATTACCAAAATGCGACACAGAGACACGAGGTAAGCAAATGCTGCTGGAAAAATGGCACTGACAGACTTGCTCGATGCAGGGTTGCCACAACGCTTCATTTGTACAAAAACACACAATATTTGTGAAGTGCAATAAAGCGAAGAAGCACAGTGAAATGCGGTCTGCCTGTATTTATAAACATTTACGTACACGTGAATATATATACATATAAAAGGACGTAGAACAAATACAAATCACATGGCCTGGGTGGAGCAAATGGGAAACTGGGGCTGGACCACATGGGGCCTTGGAGACCAAGCTAAGGTGTTTGCAATTGGCCGTGCAGGCGACAGCAAGCAAGGCAAGGCAGAGACACGATAATCCCATGTACCTGCAGAGCAAACAGCCTTTGAAGGAGGAGCCAGGGACAGAATGTCACTGCCATCATCCAGGTGAGAGATGGTGAGATGAAAGCAGAAGGGGGCGGGAAGGAGGTAGCTGATTTAAAGTGACCCAGACGAGGTCTCTGCTTTTGTGGAGCTGACAGAGAGAGGCAACTAGAAGCAAGGATTTAGGATGTGGAAGGCAGAATGGACAGGATTTCGGGATGAACAGGGATAATGAGGTGGGGACGGGAAAGCCCTCCAGGACTGCCATTTCTGACGCATGCATCACCTAAAGGTCTTAGACAGAGCTTCGAGAAGCCCAGTTCTTTCAAATACACAGCAAAAGCTTTCCTTTCAGGACTGTGGAAAGGCCTCCTCTCTTCCAGCCAGATTCACAGGAAAGAGATCGAGCTTCCCATCTCAGGCTTGAAGTTGAGCTCAGCATGTTTGCTGAGGACAGGAGTCTGCGCAGAACTCCAAGCCTGCTCTCAGAAGCTTCCCCTGGGGAGGGAGTTGCAGGGGGGTGGCCCCAGTGGAGAGTGACTGTGTGGGTACCTGTGAAGGGTCTTCCTGGAGGGGGCCAGGACAGGCCTGGTTGGAAGGGTGGGAAGGGGTGTCATTCTAGGTGGGACGAGCTGCAGATGGAGGGCTGGAGAGGAGAGGAGGGGACCTGGGGAGTGGTCTGCACAGGGAAGGGCAAGGGACTCCTTGCGGCTGTGGCCTCAAGTGGGAGAAGGAAGGAGGGGGGAGGGGAGAGACTGGGGCAGGTCCAGCGAATGGGTCTTATCTCCCTGTGGGCTGAGTTTGTTTGTTCACCTCGTTTGTTCATTTGAAAAGAATTTACAAAGTGCCAACAGCAATGCCAGGCACTGTTCTGGACGGGCGGTGATATGGCAGTGACCCCAATAAGGGACCTGCTCTCCTGGAAGTGACAAGGAGGAGAGGCAGCCATGAACAAGGAACAAACAGTAAGAAAATTTCTGGCAGAGATCAATACTGTCCAGAAAATAAAACAGAATGATGAATGGAGGGTTTGAGAGGGGGGTGGGAGCGGGGAGTGATCAAGAGACAACACACAGCTGAGCTCTGAATGACAGAAGGAACCCTCCCTCCACTGAGGACCGGGGAGGGAGCCGCGAAGAAGGGTGGGTGGGGATGCTGCAGGTCTGAGGCGAATTGTACAAGGCGACGGTTTTGCTAAGAAGACCGTGTTAAGAAAATGAGGCTTTTTTCCCTTTGTAATGAACTCATTAGTGAGCTGTATTCTTAGTTCTTTCTCCTGGGTTTTTGACTTTGGGCGGGAGGGGGAGGTTTGTGGGGACGGATGGGGCGGACTGTGGATCGCCCACGGGGGGTGAGCACAGGTGCGGGGATAAGCCTCAGGTGGGGGGAGACAGAGGTGGAGAAGCACCCACCTGCTCCGGGGCGTCACGTCCAGGAAGAGCTGCACAAGCGCCAGCAGGTTGTGGTGGTGATCAGATGCCCGGCTCAGGGCACAGCACAGCTGCCGGAGCTGTGGGGACAGCGGGCATCAAGGTGGGCTGGGGGGACGTGGCCCGCCTTCCACCCTGACCTCCCTACCAGCCCACTGTCGGTGGGGGGAGGTCTGGAGAGTACGAGGGTGGGTCGTGGAGGCCAGGTAAGGGAGGGAGCAGCGCTGTCCCCAAGGGGGGCACTCTAGGGGCCGTGAAGAGAGCATTCGCGGTGAGGCTGGGGGCTCGGGCTTGGGCCCAGGGGTCTGCCGTACCTTCCCCGGCCACTCCTGGATGCTGTCCAGCAGCAGAAGCAGGAGCTGCTGGAGGTCGGTCTTGGGCAGCAGGCGAAGCCCCACGTCCAAGCCGGCTCGGCATAGCAGCTCAATCAGGCCCAAGAGGCTCCCATCGGCGTAGGCCCCTGGCTGGGCCTGCACGCACAGCATCAGGAACTGGAGAGCAGAGGGAGCACTAGGGCAGGGGCGCCTCCCTGGCACTGTGAGCCCAGGGCCCTGCTGGGAAGGAACTGAGAAAAATGGGGAGGTCTGGAGTCGAGGCCCCTGGGGTCGTCAGGGGCAGGCGCAGGTGTGGAGGGCGCGGGCGTTGGAGGGCACGGGCTTCTGTGGCATCCCTCCTGGCCGTCGGCACAGTGCCTGCGGTGATGCTCAGCGGCATTCACTGAACGAGGTGCTGAATAGGTCTGGACTGCGAGCAGAGGGATGGGTGGGGCTCACCTTACAGATGTAGCTCAGGCTGCTGTCCAAGGCCGTCTCCTGGGGGGTGTCCTGCTGCTCACTCTGGCTCAGGCTAGCCTCACTTTTAAGCTCGCTGAGGTAAGACAAAAACAAAGGAAAGGAAACAGGAGGAGATGGGCGCAAGGGGAGAAGTGAGGCAGAGAGGGAGGCCGCACTTGCTGGAGAAGAACAGAGAGCCTGTGGATGATCCATTCAGCCTGGGACCCTGATGCCCCGTGTGTGTTGGCCACCCACTGCTGCGTAACAAATGACCCCCAAATGTAGAGGCTTAAAAACAACAGATATGTATTATTCTGTGCAGTTTCTGAGGGTCAAGAATCCAGGAGCAGCGTGGAGGGGCGGGGAAGGGGGGGCATGTCTGGCTCTGGGTCTCTTGGGAGGCTGCCTCCAAGACGTTGGTGGGGGCACTGCTGTCAGCTTAGGCTTGACTGGGCGGGAGGAGCTGCTTCCCAGCTCACTCAGGGGTCACTGGCCTCAGTCCTTGCCGTGCAGGCCTCTCCACAGGGCTCTGCAACTTGCCCCGGCTTCCCCTGAAGCGAGTGACGTGAGAGAGGGGAGATGCCTGCCTGAGACGGAGGTTGCAGCGTTTCATAACCTAACCTTGGAGGTGACATCACTTCTGCTGATTTCTCCAGGCCACACGGGCCAGCCTGACTTGGGGTGACAGAGGGCTGCACAAGGGGATGAATGCCAGGAGGTGGGGGGGGTCACTGGGGCCTCTTGGGGGTTGGCTCCCCAACGCTGCCACTCCAGGAAGGCCTCCAGCTCTAGTTTTCTGGGACTTGGAAACCAGAAAATCATTCTCCACTGCCCCCCAAAAGTCTTCCTTAAAAGCACTCTTTGTCCACACAGTTATGGTGAGTCTGCTCATGCACTGAAAAGGACACTATTTTGTAGCTTACGTCAGGTTAGACTCCAAAGTATCTGCAAGTAAGGTGAAATGAGAGTATAAGTGGTCCTCGAGAACCCCTCCAAAGATGTCCCACTACCATGCTGTCCACGGACAAGCCCGGCATGGCCAGTTTTCCCCTAGAGAGGAAACAGCCTGGATGAAGTTAGAGGCCAGGGTCGTATTGAAAACACCCTCTTTAAAGACCAGAGTCATACTCAGGGTGGCGAGAGTCCCAGAGGGAGAGAGGCACTAGCCAACAGCAGAGCCACACCACCCTCTGCACAAGCCTCCCAGGCACATGCTCCCTGGAGGAGACACTGATCAGGGGCACCCTCACTAAATGACGCTCTTTCTTTGGGCAAGTGTATGTTGTTGGTTTCAAGTAAGTAAGGTGACTTTATGACAAGGCTCCCTTTGCTGTCTCTTCCACTCCTCCACTCTCACTAACTGGCCTGGAGTTCCTGATAACAGCAGACTCTCTATAAGTGAAGACTCCGATGATGACAACAACACTGTCAAAAATAACAGCCTCCTGTGAGGCCGCCCCGGCCACAGTTCCCCAAGGCTCCGCTCTTCTTTACTTCTTGGTGTTGCTTCTCAGCGGGGAAAAAAAGAAACCCATCTCTAGGCACCCGGGAAATTGGTGTCAACAAACCAAAGTCAGGAGGGGGTGCGGGACAGGACTGGGATCAGACATTCTTCCAGGTTTTAGCATTTATTAGGGCCAGAGTACGAACGGGTGAGGCTGGCGCTCACGCATTTGGGCACACGCTGGGCCTGCGTCAGCGTGTGCAGGGGAGTTCTGGCTTGTACCAGCCCGTGAGCACGCACGGGGCCATGCAAGCATGGGTGGGAATGTTTTCAGATCTCCCGAAGGGTGGGGGCAGCCTCAGAGCCGACTCTGTGACTCTGCCCAAGAGGAGTGGGCTTTCAGACAGCTTGGAGCTGCTAGTGGGAGGAGGAGTGTAGAAAACGTGCGCTGGGGACGCGTCTTCTCCGAGCTGGGCAGGGGAAGTGTGGCTATGACGAGAGGCCTCTCCTCACTGGGGAGGAAGGTCAGCCTTCCCAAGCGGACAGGGGAACAGCCTCCCCTGTGCCGCCTCTGCTGGGAACAGCAGGAAACAAATCGGGGTCCTCGTGCCCAGCCTGCCTTTCTGAGGCTCGACTGGGACGTCGGCATCGTGACTGCTGTTCTGGGACGCGGCATCAGCTCATCCCCAGGCCTCCACCTCGGAGAAGAGGAATTCATAGCCTAATAAGCCCACTCCTCTCCCAGAGGACTCAGCAGGTGAAGGGCAAGTTGAGGGTCCCACCACCAGACTCCACCTGCAAAGCAGCTTCATCCCACCCCTGCCTCCCAGCCTCAACACAGGCTTGGCGGAGTTAGGGCTCTCGGCCCTTGGCCAGCAGCCAGGAGCTGGAGTTTGGGCTGCAATGACATTGTTCCACACTCTTAAGAGAGGTACGCCAGCTTCTCTATTTGTTTTCCCCTAGTGCTGTTGGAAAAGCATAATAAAGTGACCCTCCGCACCTGCTCTGAGGGAAGACTGTAAGGGAAGCTACAAGCACGGCCGCCACCATAACCGAGAGCCCACCACGGGGGCTGCAGGCAGGGTGCTCGCCTCAGGACTGCACCGCCAAACCAGACCAGACCGGTCATCTGGGCTCTGCGTGACCGAGGTCAATGCAATGAAGAGGAATAGATGCTGAGCTAACGGAAAGGGAGGGAGGGGCAAACTCTACCTGGATCGAATTACCCTGCCCCGAGGCAGCCCGTTACCAAACGCCCCCTTTCAGTGGATTAGCTGTCATTTATTTACCCCTTTGGCCTCTGCATCAGGCTGCCCTCTTGGAGAACCAAATGGATGAAGGCTTCTGGCACCAGGCAACAGCAGCAGGCTGCTGGTCTTTAGCGGCCAGCCTTGTGGTCTGACCAGGGCTCTTCACCTGGGCTTTGTAATCAGGGAGCAGCCTTGGAAGACCAGCCACTGCCCCCTCTCTTCCCAGGTGAGACCGGGGGTACCTGACGAAGAGTGTCTGAACAGCCAAGTGGCACGAGCCCCCTCTGAGGATGCCGAGGCTCTGGCCTGCTTCCTATCTGGTGTTCACGTTCTGGTCCCTCCTCTGCTGGCCTTTCTTTCCCAAATATCCTCCTGACTTCTCCCTCCCCGGCCTTATCACTGGGCAGAGGGCTACTCTCTTTGCAACAAGGCAGACATCAGACGATGTGCATGGTCCAGCAGCAGCAGGGCTGTTTCCTTCTGGAAGGAAATCTTGAAGCGTTCAATGAGACGGTGATGAGTTTTAAGGAAATCTGAGATTAGGAATGATTGGTGAAAGTCCTGTCTTTCTCACGGCAACGAGCCAGGCAGCCAAGCCAAGCCGTGCGCCCACGTGTGCCCTCATTTCCAGTCTTGGCCACTGCAAGGCTTGTGGGTACCCCAGAGGAGCCCCAGGGCATCTGTTCGGCCAGCGGAGCCTTAGATGGTGACATCCCTAGAGGTCAACAGAGAAGCACCCGACGTGGAACCGACTGACACGGATGAGCCTCCGAGGAGGATGATAGAGAGAAGACTGCTTGCCCTGAAGATTCTCCTGTGGCCCATGGAATCGTGAAGGACGCCACACCCTTGGTGGAAGAGATACCAGAATGTTCTTGGTGTTCCCTGAATAGCCTAGAGCAGGGGTCCCCAACCCCCGGGCTGGTACAGGTCCGAGGCCTGTTAGGAACCGGGCCGCACAGCAGGGGGTGAGCGGCAGGCCAGCGGGCGAAGCTTCATCTCTCATTCCCCGTCGCCCACGGCAGGCTGGCACACGGGCAGGGTATTTACAGCCCAGCAAGTGTGGTTTGGTCTGGTTTGGTTTGGCAGACAATTACCAAACACAGTGGTGGAACAGGTTCTTAAGAAAGCTTTGGCGTTCCCCTAGAGAAACATCCGCCCACCACGGTGCCCTGAGGGCTTGTCGGCAGGAGGGAGGGGGCTCCCGCGGCGCAACCTGTCTGGGGTTCTCAAACCAGCTGCTCAAAGAACTCTCATCAGAGAGTTTGGATGTGCCAAAACTGACACCCGTACAACCCATCCACCCAACACGAGTCGTCTATGTATCGTACGGCTCTGTCCCTAGAGGGTGGGGACAAATTAGCATCGCTGCCCAGGGCACAAAGGGGGCACCCACGACACAAAGTGGAGCACTGTGGAAATGACATGTAAAATTGTGCCTTGCTGGCCATGAGCTGGTAGTAGGTGATGTGCCAGGAGGGGCTTGGAGACAGACCAGAGAGATTGGGACACGTCTCAGGAGAGAAGGGGCGGCGAGCGCTGAGTCAGGAAGGGGCGGGAACAAATGCCAGTCAGAGCAGCAAGACTCAGCCGGGCCTGGCTCTTCCCGTCGCCTCGAGGCTGTGTCACACGCCGTTCATTCGTGGTGCGAAACTATACTCAGGGGTACCTGTGTGCTGTGATTCCCTCAGATTCTGTGCTTCACCGTTGGGGCTACAGCCTGAGCTTGGTAACTTCTTTTTTTTAACCTCAAAAAATACACATAGTTTGGGAGTTCCCTGGTGGCCTAGTGGTTAGGATTCCGGGCTTTCACTGCTGTGGCCCGGGTTCAATCCCTGGTCGGGGAACTGAGATCCCACAAGCTGCACAGCATGGCCAAAAAAAAAAAAAAAGAAAAAAAAAAAGTACATAATTTAAAATAATCACCAGAGGAAATCTTTCCTTTCTCTAACTTGTAAAATGCTTATTGAGCCAAGGCTGGATACCACCAACAATAATGAAAATGGAGCTTTGTACAATGAACGGCCAGGCGTATTACATTTACAGAAAAGGAAATACTTCAGTATTTCCTAGCATGGATATATGTTTATAAGAGTCTATTTGTGGGGTAATATTTTTTTTTGTTTTGTTTTTTACATTTTTCCTGACGTGTAATTGGTACTACACATATTTAATGTACACGATTAGATGGGTTTGAACTGCGTTCAGTGGCTGTGGACCGCATGAGGAAGGACCCCGAGGTGGGGGAGGTACTCACCTCCCATCGTGCTGGAGGGGCCCCAGGGGCTGCAAAGCAGGGCTGTGGGTACCCAGGCTGTGGAACGCGGCTGTGACCTCTTGCAGCGAGGGGCACCACAAGCTCGTGTCTGCATCTGTCAGGCCAAGGAAGGGCGGGGGGTTAGGGCGGGCACAGCAGGACAGGCTGCACTGTGCCCACAAGCGGGGCTGGTAGCCCCATCCTCGGGCAGCACGGGTGTTATCTGGAGCAGTGAAGCCACCAGTGGTTTCAGATACTTGCTGGCGCTTTGGGAACCTGGACATTCATTCTCCCGTCTTCAAGCTATGGCCACCTTGACATGCAAGGGACCGGGGAGGACGGCACACTGACCATCTCCACCAGGCAGCCGTTGGGGCACTGAGCTGCCCCGAGCTGAGCCAGATGCCAAGTCCTGAACCAGAGGCCTGGAGACAGCAAGACTCTGGAGACACCAGGCTCCGCGGCCCTGGGCTCTCTGCCACCAAGGGCTGAGGCCAGCTCTGCACCTACTGTGGACTCAGCAGCGCCTTGGCGGCAACGTCTGGGCAGTCCCAGGTCCACCGTCCCTGCCAGGGGCCCTCCTTGCAGCCCGGGAACGCATCTTCTCAGCAAGCTCGAGCTTCGAGGACATTCTCTCTTAACAAGACATGAACGATAATCTGACCACATCAACAAAGGGGAAAAACCTTACAGACTGAGGGCCTTTTCTGCTGTCAGGCTATTTAAGGATATTTTCTGAACCCGGAGAATAGAGAAATAACAGGCAACGCGGTGGAGCGTATTTCCCAGAGACGGCTGCACCTCTGCATCCCACTCCACACGCTCTTCTGCACTGCGGCGTCCACATCGCAGCGCCCACGTCTCCACCCTCTCACCGCTCCACATCATCTTATGTTCTGATTTGATTGCTTCTTGTTTGTCTTTCCCCATTAGAATGTAAATTCCACAAGGACAGGGACTAGGTCTGTGCTGTTCATCCCTGCACACCCAGAGCCTAGAGGAGTGGCCAGTGTGTGGATGGATGGATGGATGGATGGATGGATGATGAATGAATGATGAATGAATGAACCCATGAACGGAGAGCATCCTACACAAACCTGACCAAGCAGTCCATGACTAAGAGGGAAACTGGAAAAAAAGTCACAAGCTGGCAGCGCTGAGAACGCAGATGAGGGATCTGGCAGCGGGTGAGTTGTGGGAATCAAGAGTGTGGAAGCTGGGCCAGGAGCGCATGAGCAGCTCAGGCTTGAACCTTCCCACCTGAGGGCCCCTCTCGATGGACCCCACCATGTCACCAAAGACAAAAAGGTGACCCAGTAGAACCCCTGACCTCAGGGAGCTCAAGTCTAGGAGGGAGAGGAGCCAGGCAGATAAACAAATATAAGAGAGTGTGTTCCTGCAAAAATCTAAGCCGGTGGAAGGTGTGGAGCCTACTCAGGGGAGAGGAAGTTAACTGGGGGCTGGGGGAGGCAGAATGGCAGGTGGGAAGCACACGCCCGGCAAAGGGACAGAAATGACAAAGAGCATGAAAGAGCATGGCACATCCAGCGACCCAAGGCAAGAAACAGGGCGTCCTAAATGAGATGAGATGTCTCGGCAACGGTCCCGTGTGGCTGCAGCGCCAGCAGACGGTGGAACGGCCGGCGGAGGGTCTGAGTCCCGTCCAGGGACGAGCCTTCGGCCGGTCGGCATCAAGTGTCTCTCTCTGGAAACGTATACGGGTCAAGGCTCACCCAAGTAGTAATGAGACTCTGGGAGGAGGAAAAACCTTCTTGTTTGTTTAGTTTTTTCCTCTTGGGCAGCTTAACAAGTCCGAGAAAGGTAATGCTACCCCTTGCCCGCTACACAAACAAGCTGGGAAGAATGAAGGCTGCAAAACACAACGAGAGAGGACTGTTCCCCTGAGCCTGAGCCACGGGGGACGGTGTGGGTGGCCGGTGACCTTGCCAGGGGGGGGAAGACGGTGTGGCAAGAGAATCACCCGAGGGCAAGGCCCCCAGAGGCCCAGCTGGGCGGCGACATCCTGCCCGCAGCCTTGGACACGGCCCCCCGCGGCGGCCCCCGCAGGTGCCTCTGAAGCCCCGTGACAGCAGCAGTGCGGACCCCGCCGGCCAGAGGCCCAGCCTGGCCTCGGCCCCTCTCCCCGCGCCTCCCCGGCGATTACTCCACACGCCCGCTCCACCCGGGCTGAGGTGTCAGGAGCGGTCACAGAAAGGGGCCTGGGTCACCTCGGGGTCAATCAGTCCCCATCCGACAGCCCGGAGAGTTGGTTAAGTGAGGACAGGCACCCGAGAGCCCGTAATTAACGCTGCCCGTAAGTAGGCCATGCGCTCAGCTTTTCCCGAGCACGGTTTGCCCCGAAGGAGGGTTTTCTGGAGAGCTGACACAGAAGAAAAGTCTCGCGAACTCAGCTCCTTTACGCCCACAGCACGGTCATCTGAGGGGATCCCCCGGGGGAGCACCAGGGCCCTGGGCCGTGTCCAATGCCAGCGCCAACGGCCCCGCGCATCTGGGCTCTGTTTATTAACTCTGAGTCCGAAAGCTCTCCTGGGATGGAACTGAGGCTTCGGGGGAAGTCAGGGGAAGAAAGGCATCAGGTCTGAGATAAAAGTGACTTTTCCATCTGCGACTCCCAAGCAGCTTTACTTCACGTAACCCACTCTCCTGGCACCATTTCCACTGAATGGGAAAACCACGCACATCCTGAGAACCCTCCTCAGCGCCGGCCGTGCCAGCCCCCCTGCCCGGGCCTGCTCACCCCTTCGTCACACCCACCAGGTCCCATCCTGGGCCTTAGGGGAGCGGAGTCTTTAGACACCTGTCCTTTCCTCCCCCTCCCCGCCCCCAAATCGAGTTGCTAAGGAGCGTTCTGGGTGTTGCAGGCGCCATCTGACTGGGTCCTGATTCTCTGACACCATCTGAGACCCCTCAGTGCCACAGCAGGCGGAGTCCCCATCAGCTGTAACGGGGGTGCTGGCTCCCAAAGGAACGCAAGCTACCGACCCATCACACACCCGAGTGTGGGTGGGGCTCATAACATTTAGGGGAGGCTTAAAATCGTATGGTTTCTTATCCTCCCAACTCTGATTACTTAACTCCCCTCCGCACTCCTGTGTTTAAACTGAAACTTGCTCTACATCATGGGCTTTAGTCAATCAGCTCTAGCCCCAGTCATTTAAAATTGTTATTCAGTCAACAAACAGCAAGTGAACAGCAGGCGATTAAAGTTCTGGTGTCATGGAGCTGAAGGTTTCGTGGGGAAACAGACAACGCTCACGAAAAATAAACATACCGTGCCCGGGTGTGTAAGTGGCGGGTAAGGAAAGGGGTCAGGGTGACGCAGGGCGATGCTAAGGACAGGCGGAAGAGCCCTGCAGAGACCTGGGTCCAGCCAGGAGCCCGGCGTGTTGGAGCTGGTGCCAGGCCCAGGGGTGGGGGACGGCAGGAGGGGACGGGGCCTGGGCCAGAGAGGCCTGGGAGGGGAGGGGCCCGGCGCCCAGCCCACAGACCCACCCCTCTGCGGGGCTAGGAGACGTTATCAGAGGGATGATCCGAGTGTGGGGTAGAAACACAAAATCCTACCCAGCCCGCATTTCAAGAACACACACATTTCACTGCCCCAACTACAGCGTGAGCACGGGACA
The DNA here is from genome assembly GCF_949752795.1 of Hyperoodon ampullatus. Classification (NCBI taxonomy): domain Eukaryota; kingdom Metazoa; phylum Chordata; class Mammalia; order Artiodactyla; family Ziphiidae; genus Hyperoodon; species Hyperoodon ampullatus. The sequence goes on from NC_136928.1 coordinate 15,152,198, forward strand.
GAGCCCCTCACGGCTTCCCCACAGAGCACCGCCCCGGCGGCGGGACCCTGAAGTGCCCTGACCCAGACCCACTCGCTGCTGCTCTGGCCTCTCACGCCCCCTGACTCCCCCTCCAGACCTGCGCTGCCGGCTTTCTTCCTAATCTCCTTCTTGTTCCTTCTCTGCTGGGCAACCCGCCCTGCTGGCCCCTTGTTTTCCCTTTTCTTGCCATTCCCCCGGAGCTCAGGCCCTCCCCACGGGACCCTAGAGCCTCCCTGCCTACCTCGCTGTATGTAACGCAGCGGGCACCCACCCCTCCACACACCTCCCTCACCACACACCACGCTGCTCACACACATCCCCACACAAGTACCGACACGCCCCACTACACAGACGCGTGCACACACCACCCATTCACACACACACACACACACACACACACACACACAGAGGCTCTGTCAGCCCCTGGTCTGCTGATCCACGAGCTGAGGGTGTGTACAGGGCAGGTGATGCCGTCCCCAGGCCACCTCTCCTCTCCCCTGCCCTCTGTAACTCACACCACTGCCCTGTGTCACCTAACACCGTTGAGCATTCCAGGCCCTGTGTGTAGGACAGACCTGCACTGAGCCAAACCACTGAACCTATGGTATCTGCTAGAATTAGATTCAGCTGCAAATAACAAAAAGCCCCAAAACAAAACAAAAAACCCACCTGGGCTTAATAAGCTACAGTTTTATTTCTCTCTGATGAAAAAGAAGCCTGGAGTGGGCGCCACACAGTGGGGACCTGACTGATCTGGGGGACCCTGGGTGACGCTGCTGCTCCACCGTTCTCAGCAGGTGCCTCTCCTTCTCAAGACCACCTGGTAGCCCAGGGTAGCTGCTAGAGGCCCAGTTATTATGTCTCACCTCCAGGCAGCTACTTCCTCACTTTGCTACTTTAGTACACATTCTTGAGTTGTTTTTAAGGATGCAAGGCCTCTTCAGTGTGACTCAGGAAGGCAGCAGCAAACTACCCTCTCGTTTCAAAAGCAAGAATTTGAGACTGATTCAGACTCAACCAAAGACCTCCCAGTAACGTCCCTGAATGCATGGCCCACCGGTTCTCTCTCACTTTGGATTTCTGAACCTGCAGTTTTGGGAATGGTCCTGACCTCTGGAATAAAATGAAACAGAAGACACTAGGGACTTCCCTGGTGGCACAGTGGTTAAGAATCCTCCTGCCAATGCAGGGGACACGGGTTCGAGCCCTGGTCCGGGAAGATCCCACATGCCGTGGAGCAACTAAGCCCGTGCACCACAACTACTGAGCCTGCACTCTAGAGCCCGCGAGCCACAACTACTGAAGCCCGCGTGCCACAACTGCTGAGCCCGCGCGCCTAGAGCCCGTGCTCTGCAACAAGAGAAGCCACCGCAATGAGAAGTTCGTGCACCACAACGAACAGTAGCCCCCGCTCACCACAACTAGAGAAAGCCCTTGCACAGCAATGAGGATGCAATGCAGCCAAAAAAAAAAAAAAATCCAAAAAACAACAACAGAAGAAAAGTCTTCCACACACAGCACCTTGGGCAGCAGACAGTCTAAGGGAAGGTGGTGTCTGCTGTATGTTCTGGATCAGGGGCCCAGCTAAGAACCTAATGCAGTGGTTCTCAGACTTGTCTGCACAGTTTGGAATCACTTAGGGAGCAGCTTCAAAAATCGCTGCCACCTGTGTCCCACCCCCAGTGACTGTGGTTTAATTAGGGTGGGTGTGGCTTGGGTTCTGGAATTTTTAAGAATTCCCAAGTGATTCTAATACCAGCCAAGTTCGGAAACCACTGAGCTAAGGAAAGCCGTGGCCCTCACACCAGAGCGGAACCCTGGGGCCCATCCTCACTTGCTCTGGCTGATAATGCGGGCGGGGGAGAGGGAGGAATGAAAGGAAGGCAGCCCCAGTTCCACATCACTCCCAGGGCTCCCCGCCTTGCTCCCAGCCTTGCTCCCAGCCATTCTCAGCCTGGCCGCACGTCACGACCACCTGGGAGTTGAAAAAAATCCTGTGCCAGTACTATTCTACGTGTGTTCTGGGACAGCAAAGCTACCTGAGCCCAGCAGCTCATGGAGCGGCACCCTGTGACCCGGCTGTACAGGTGGTGGGTCAGAGTCAAAGGTCCAGGGAGCAGGGAGATGCCCGCTGAGCTGGGGTAAAGCACGCATGCTGGTCCCCACGGGGCCCGCGGACCCCGTGTCCTGACCTTGGAGGAGCAGACAGGCAGCTCCCCAGCTGACTGACCGCGGGGTTTCAGAGGGCCTGGTGGGGAGAGATACTGACGTCTGCTGTGGGCAACACACACGGTCCCGGAGATGTGGACACTCATTCAACGGATATAGTCCACGTCCTACTGTGTACACTCGGCTCATGGAGCTGCCAGGAGCGCAAGTGAAGGCTAAAACAAAAACGAGCAAAGACATGGTCCCTGAGCTCTGGGGCTCACAGCCCATCGGGAGAGACAATATGAATCAAAGAATCCACACATCAGCTATAACCAGAGCCACAAAGAGTGGGAAAGGGATAGTGGGAGTAGAGGAAGGCGGGGCTGGATGGGGGGTGGGAGAGGGAGGCAGTGCTAGAGAGGCCGTGTGAGCCCAAGCAAGAGGTGGGGTGAAGAAGGCAAAAGCCAGGGAGCTGCTGGGAGGAGGGAAGGGGGATCCTGGGTGGAGAAACCGGCACATGCAAAGGTCCGGCAGCAGGAGGACAGATCGGGGGTGGGGCAAAGAAGGTCAGTGAGGCCGGAGCACAGAGAGCAAGACAGAGAAAAAGGTAAAATGAGCTGGACTGGGGGGTCAGGCTGACCACACAGGAAACTGTGCACTCCATACAGAGAGTATGAAGCTCAGGCTTTCCAGCCCCCTAATTATCTGTAAAATGGGAAAATAATAGTATCTACTTGTTGGATGGTTGTGGTGACTGAATGAGACTGGCAAAGCCCTGGGTGCCTGGCACGAGCCCTCTAGAAATGTTAGCTACTATTCTTAATGAAACTACTTTTATCATCACCACAGACAATAACATGTTTCAAAAGTGAGGATCAGTTATGAAGCTGAATTACTGTTATTGTCGTGTTCCAGTTGAGGGCTCTGGAGGGGCCGTGCTGAGCCAACGATAGTTCACAGTTCAGAGGGAGCTGGTGCCGGGTGGGGATCTCTCCCGGGTGGTCCTCAACGTGTCTTCCTGCCCATGTGGGTCTATACAACACTCTCGCAGCACCAGGGTGCTGGGGCGGCAGACCTGGATCCCGGCCTGACTCTCGGGGCCTGGGGATAGAGGCACCTGCCCTGTGAAGTTCAGAAGTGAAGGGCACCCACACATGGGCACAGAGTGGGCCCCAGGCCTGGCACGTAAGTGCTCCTTGCACGCGTGTGATCCACGAATAACAAGGCCATGTGGAGCCCTGAGGGGCCACTGTCCACAGGCTGGGCCTCCAGTCTGGGAGGCTCCAGGGGCTCTGGATGGATTGCTTTCTGCCACTCCAGCTGGAGACTGCCCCGCCCTCCATGGGAGACAGATCAGGTGAAGGGAGGACAACTCCTCATAAGACTGCGAAAGCCTGTAGAAAGCGTCAATCGGATCTTATAGAACTAAGGGGGTTTTGACTGCTTGAAAACCATGCGAGGAAACAAAAAGAGAAACAAAAACCAACCAGCTGAGAAAAGGCTGAGAGATAAATGGCCAAAACAGTACTACAAAAATTAAGTAGAGGTACAGACAGTATTTAGAACATTTGTGCTGCTTAGTTCCTTCAGTTTCTCTAATGATCTCCGATTTATAAAGAAGTACATTTTTGTTTTGATAACAGCTATCATTTTGAGTGTCCCCTGTACACCAGGTGTTTCACATACATAATTGCTGCTAACTGAAAACAACCGTTGGTGCTCAGTGCTGGCCCCTCAGGTGAGAACTGGGCATCTGACTGCCCAATTCCACCTGTGTCCTGATGCCACTCCAACGCTGCTGCAGGGTTTTGCCAAGGGAGTGACTGTCGGACACCCTGACTCCACTCCATCCACCCCATCCTACACACCATCACCAATCATGCATCCCTGTGTTCCCATGATATGTCGCTGCTCAAAATTTCCAATAATGAGTCTGCCCAGAGCTCCAATCAAAGAATGCTTTTGCTGGTCTCCAAACTTTTTTTTTTTTTTAACTGGAGTATAGTTGCTTTACAATATTGTGTTAGTTTATACTGTACAGCAAAGTGATTCAGCTCTATATATACATATATCCCCTCTTTTTTGGATTTCCTTCTCATTTAGGCCTGCTGGTCTTCAAACTTTTTTGATGGTACGTATCTGTCATTAAAATTTTTTAAGTTATACCTCCAACAAATACACATTTATAAGCTATGTAATTGCACAGTGATACTAATATGTTATGTATGTGATATAACATATTAAAAAGAGAACTTAACATGAGCTACAGTGATCTAAGTTTCCACCTTAAGAAACTGGGGGGTGGGCAGTGGGGAGGGAAGCAAATCAAACCCAAAACAAGCAGAAGAAAGGAAGTAAAGGTAAGAGCAGAAATCAGTGAAACAGAAACAAAAAACTGTAAGGAAAATAAATGAAACCAAAAGCTAGTTCTTTGAGAAGATCAATAAAGTTGATAAACCTGTGACCTGACTGATCAGGAAGTAGAGAGAAACGCAAATTACCAATATCAGAATGAGAAAGAGACCATCATCATTGATTCAACAGACATTAAAAGGCTAATAAGGACTTCCCTGGTGGCTCTGTGGTTAAGAATCCATCTGCCAGTGCAGGGGACATGGGTTCAAGCCCTGGTTGGGGAAGATCCCACATGTCTCGGAGCAACTAAGCCCACGTGCCACAACTACTGAGCCTGTGCTCTAGAGCCCTACAAGCCACAACTACTGAAGCCCACGCACCTAATGCAGCCAAAAATAAAATATAAATAAATACATTTTAAAAAAGGATAATAAGAGAATATTATGAAAAAGTCTATATCAATAAATTTGACAGTTAAGATGAATGGACACAAACTAACAAAGCTTACTTAAGAAGAAACAGATATCATAAATAACCATATATATATATTTAAACATCAGATTTGTAGTTTAAAATCTTCCCACAATGAAACAAAGCTCAGATGGCTTCACTGGCTAATTTTACCAAACATTTAAGGAAGAAATAATACCAGTTCTACACAGACTCTTCCAGAAAATTGAGGAGGAGGGAATACTTCTTAACATATTCTATGAAACCAGCATTACTCTGATACCAGAACCAGAAAGAGAAAAGTACAGACGAATATCCTTCATGCACATAAATGTAAGAGTTCTCAGCAAAAATTTACCAAGTTGAATCCAACAATACATAAAAAATCAATATATCATGACCAAATAGGATTTATTCCAGAATGCAAGGATGAAGGAATAAACATTCGAAAATCAGTCAGTGTAATTCCCCATATTAAGAGACTAAAGAAGAAAAACCATATAATCATCTCAAAATCCAATATACATTCCTGATAAAAATTATCAGCAAAGTACAAGTTTATTAAGATTGTAGGATACAAGGCCAATCTGCAAAAATCAAGTGTCTATCAGTACACTAGAAATGAATAATTTGAAAATGAAATTAAGAAAACAATTCCATTTACAATAGCATCAAAGATACAATATTTAGGAACAAATTTAGCAGAAGAATTGAAAGACTTGTATACTGAAATGTTGAAAGAAACTAAAGAAGGTTCAAATAAATGGGAGGATATCCCATGTTCATGGATTGGAGGACTTAATACTGTCAATTTCCCCCAAATTGGTCAATAGATTCAGTGCAATCCCAATAAAGACTGCAGCAGTATTTTGTTTTGTTTTGTTTTATAGAAAATGACAAGCTCATTCTAAAATTTATATGAGAATGCAAAGGACCTAGAAGAACCAAAACAACTTCGAAAAAGAGCAAAGTTGAAGAATTCAAACGATCTGATTTCAACACTTATAAAGCTACAGTAATCAAGACATAAAAATCAATGAAACAGAATAGCATTCAGAAACAGACCCACACACACATTATCAACTGACTTCTGATAAAGGTGCCAAGGTAATTCAATTCAGAAAGGATAATCTTTTCAGCAAATGGTGTTGGAACAATTGGATAGCCATATGTAAAAAAATTAACCTTAAATTACACCATAAACATAATTAACTGGAAATGGATCACTGACCTAAATGAAAGGCTAATTATAAGTTATAAAACTTATTTTAATTATAAATTATAAAACCAAATTATAAAACTTATAGAAGAAGATAGGAAAAGATCTCAGTAACACACATTTCACAAATATTTCTTAAATATGATGTTAAAAGCACAAACTATATGGGGGTTCCCTGCTGGCGCAGTGGTTAAGAATCCACCTGCTGATGAATGCGACACCGGTTCGAGCCCTGGTCCGGGAGGATCCCACGTGCCGCGGAGCAACTGAGCCTGTGCACCACAACTGCTGAGCCTGCGCTCTAGAGCCTGCGAGCCACAGCTACTGAAGCCCGCGCGCCTAGAGCCCGTGCTCCGCAGCAAGAGAAGCCACTGCAATGAGAAGCCCGTGCACCGCAACAAAAAGTAGCCCCCACTAGCTGCAACTGAAGCCCATGCGCAGCAACAAAGACCCAGTGCAGCCAAAAATAAATAAATAAATAAATAAATTTATAAAAAATAAAGATATACAGATGGCAAATAAGCCTATGCAAAGATCATCAGGTTTTAGGGAAATGCAAATTAAAACACAATGAGCTACCGCTACATACTTCTTAAAAAGACTGACTATACCAAGTGGTAGGGAAGATGTGGGGCAAATGGAACTCCCCCTCACTGCTGGTGGAGATGGTATGACCACTTAAAGAAAAATAGTTTGGCAATGTCTTAACAACTTAAACACGCATTTATCGTATGACCCAGCCTATCCACTTGTAGATGTTTACCCTAAGGGACCTCCCCACGAAGACTTGCATAACAATGTTTATAGCAGCTTTATTTTAATAGCCCCCAAACTGAAAACAACTGAAATGTCCACCAAGAGGTGACTGGATGAACAAACTGTGGTACTGCCCCGCAACAGAATACCACCCGGCTATTGAAAGGGATAAACTATTGATACACACAACAGCACGTGTGAATTTCAAAGTAATTGAAAGAAGCCAGACCCCCCCCAAAAAAAAGAGTACCTACTGCATGGTTCCATTTATATAAAATTACAGAAAATGCAAACTAATCTAGAGTGACAAAAAGTAGATCGGTGGTTTCTTAGAGACAAAAGGGGAGAGAGATGAATTAATTACAAAGAGGCACAAGAAAACTTGGAGGGCAGGGGACAACGGATATTATTTTTTGATTGTGGTGACAGTTTTATGGGTATATACCTGTGTTTCGTGTGTAAGTTGTACACGTTAAATGTGTATAGGTTAATGTATGTCGATTATGCCTCAACAAAACTGTTTTTTTTTAAAGATGAGTTAAAATGTAAATGTTAATGTTTTCTTTTCACACCCTGTGGGCCCATCTACCTCCAGGACCCCCGACTCTGGAGAAAACCCTGTCCAATTTGAGCTATGTGGGCTGTGGCCTCTCCTGACACCCAGGGAGAGAGCTGGGAAACTCTTAGAAACTCTCCACTGGAGGCAATTTCAGATGAATACCGAAATGACGGAAGAAAGGTGGTGTAAATACAACCTGTAAATATCAAAACATATATTATGTGGATTGTGCATTAATTCTGTTCCTGGAAATCATCACGAGAAACTGTTACTATTGAGCACTCGGGGAGAGGAATGGGCCGTGGGGAGTGGGAAGGGAGGGAGGCGTTCGCTTTTCACTTTGCACCTTTCTCTTGTATTTGAATTTTCAGCACTTGGTACGTAGGGCACTTTTGAAAAAATAAAACCGGGTTCAATTGGCTAGTGAGCTTATTGGTCATCTTTTGGTTTGTGTTATTCTTTTTACAAGAAGCTACCTTATAGATATTATCTGGGAAGGAGGAAGGAAGGAAGGTTGAGAAGGGGGAGGAGAGAGGATGCAAGCAAGCAATGACAGAAAGGAAAGCCACCCGCAAAACGGGGCTCGCCCAAGAGAAACTACGACCCTGGAGCTCTGGCTCTGGGGACAAAGGGAAAAGCATGGTGACCAAGTGAGGAAGGACAAAGTGTCCGAAGACACAGCTCATGAAAACAAAACGAATTTGTTCTGAGAGCTAAATTTCTCGCCCACTTAAAAAACATCCAAAGAATGTACTGGCCAGGGTCTCTTATTTCGTTATATTCCCCCCTTCCCACACAACTATCATAGAAGCTGGCAGGGAATGGAATGAGTGGGTCAGAAGGAAAAACATTGTCTTGGAAACTAGCGGGAAAGGAGCTCCACCTGTTTTACTTCTCTTCCAAAGTGTTTCGATCTCACTGACGGAGCTGCTCTTCTCCAGGCACGGCTGCCTAGTCAGTATGATTGGCACTGGGTTACTGGCCAGTCCTACACTAGCACAGCCAAAACATGTTTGTTAGAGAAACATGAGGTCATTTCTCGCAAGCAATTAGTTGCACAAGAATATGTTTGCTTTCAGAACCAAACTCTGCCATAAAAAAAAAAAAAAAAAAAACTATTAGAGCTAATAAACGAGTTCAGCAAGGTTGCAGGATACAAGGTCAATACACAAAAATCTGTTGTATACCTACACACTAGCAAGGAATGATCTGAAAAGAAAACGAAGAAAAGAATTCCACTTACGATAGTATCAAAAAGAATAAAATAATTAGGAATAAATTTAACAAAAGAAGTGTAAGACTTGTACACTGAAAACTACAAAACATTCTTGAAAGAAATGAAAGAAGATCTAAATAAATGGACAAATATCTCCTGCTCATGGATTAAGAAGACTCAGTATTATTAAGATGGCAGTAACACTCAGTCACTTACAGATTCAACACAATCACTATCGAAAGCCCAGCTGTCATTTTTGCAGAGACTAATAAGCCAATCCTAAAATTAATATGGAAGTACAAGAGACCCAGGATAGCCAAAACAATTTTGAAAAGAGTGAAGTTGGAGAACTCACACTTCCCAATTTCAAAACTTACTACAAGCTACCATAATCAAGAATTTGCAGTACTGGCATAAGGACAAATATGTGTGTGTATACACACACACACACACACACACGCACATGCACATATATATCAATGGAATAGAACTGAGAGTCCAGAAATAAACTTGTACATCCATGGTCAACTGATTTTCAACAAGGGTGCCAAGATAACTCACTGCGGGAAAGAACAGTCTTTCAACAAATGGTCCTGGGACAAGTGGATATCCACATGCAAAAGACTGAAGCTGTACCCCTATCTCGCACCATATACAAAAATCAACTCAAAATGGATCAAAGACCTAAATGGAAACGTTAAAACTATAGAATTCTCAGAATAAAACGTAAGGGAGGGACTTCCCTGGTGGCACAGTGGTTAAGAGTCCTCCTGCCAATGCAAGGGACATGGGTTTAAGCCCTGGTCCAGGAAGACCCCACATGGCACGGAGCAACTAAGCCCGTGCGCCACAACTACTGAGCCTGCACCCTAGAGCCCATGAGCCACAACTACTGAAGCCCGCACGCCTAGAGCCCGTGTTCTGCAGCAAGAGAAGCCACCGCAATGAGAAGCATGCACACTGCAACGAAGAGTAGCCCCCGCTCGCCGCCACTAGAGAAAGCCCACGCGCAGCAACAAAGGCCCAACGCAGCCAAAAATAAATAAATAAATAAATAAACTAAAAAAAAAACCATAAGGGAACATCTTCATGACCTTGGACTAGGCAGTGGTGTCTTGCTTGGCATCAATGTATAGGCAACAATAGAAAAAAACAGCTAAATTAGACTTTATCAAAATTAAAAACTTCTGTGCATCAAAGGCCACCGTCAAAAGAATGGAAAGATAACCCACAAAATGGGAGAAAACATTTGCAACTCACACATCTGGTAAGGGTCTAATATCCAGAGTATATAAAGAACCGCAACTCAGCAAAAAAATACAAACAATCCAATCAAAAAATGAGCAAAGCATTTGAATAGATACTTCCTCAAAGAAGATATACAAATGGCCAACAAGTACAGGAACAGGTGCTCAACATGCTTAGTCATTAGAGAAATGCAAACCCAAACCCACAAGGAGATATCACTTCACACCCACTAGTGTGACTATTATCAAGAGATGGACGATAACAGATGTTGGCAAGGATGTGGAGAAATTGGAACCCTCAGACATGGCTGGTGGGAATGTAACATGACGCAGCCACTTCAGGAAATAGTCTGGCAGTCCTTCAAAAGGTTAAACATAGAGCCACCGTATTACCCAGCAATTCCACTCCTAAGCATATACCAGTGAGAACTAAAAACATATGTCCCCATGAACACTTGTGTGCGAATGTTCACAGTAGTGTTACTCACAAGGGCCAAAAAGTGGAAACGACCCAAGTGCCCATCAACTGATGAATGGATATAATGTGGTAGAGCCATAAAATGCAATATTTTTCGGCCGTAAAAAGGAATGCTACGACATGCATGAACCTTGAAAACGTTATGCTAAGTAAAAGAAGCAGGCACAAAAGGTCACACATTGTCTCATTTCATTTACATGAAATGTCCAGAATAAGCAAGTCCACTGAGACAGAAGATAGATTAGAGGTTGCCACGGGGCTGGGAGGAGTGGGGAGTGGGCAGTGACTGCTGAGGTCTGAGGTTTATTTTGGGGGGGGTGATGAAAATGTTCCAGAATTAGATAGTGGTGATGGCTGAACAGCTCTGTGAATCATACTGAATCATACACTTTAAAAGGGTGAATTATATGGTACATGAATTATATCTAAATAACAAAGACGACAACAATCTGTCCTGGTCTTGCCAAATATTAATGAAGCTTCACTACACCTGTAATGGCCCCCACTGTCCTCCAAGATCTGGCCTGAAACGTCCAGTCTTATCTCCTACTCGGTCCCTTAAAGGAAGCCCCACTCTCGCTGCTCCTGGCTTCCCCCGAATCTCTCCACAGCCAGGGCTATGCCCAGGGCTGCAAACCAGTAGAGCTGTATTCTATCTACAGTCAAATAGTCTGCAGATGGGTTCACAGTGGGGTTTTTTTGGGTTTTGTTTTTTAACAGAATTAGTTACCAACAGGAGATTTCACATAAACATCCGTATTCTGGCTACAACAGATTCTGCTGGCTGCCTATCCAAGAGCCATGCTCCCCCAGGAAGGGAACGCTGGTTTCGTCCTGGTGTCTGCTTAGGGCAAGCGGGTCCACCCCAGTGGAGGAACCACATCATCCCATGGTGGAAAGCCACAGCAACAGAAACAGGCTCTGGCTGTTTGAGCAGAAAACAGTTTTATTATATGTCAAAAACCAATTGACCTTAAAGCTCATGAAGCTTAAGCTCCAGGACACCTCACCTGCACGGCTCTGCGAGTGTTCTAGGTTAGGTAGGGAAGCCAGGCTGCAATCAGCAGGCAATTCTACATGAACGGTTCTGGAAAATATCCTAAAGAGATCTAGGACAAAGAGCCCTGGTATTTACTTGGTATGATTTCTTGACTCATTCTCAGTAAATGTTCCCTTTCATACTTAATTTTCCATGTAGTGAATTAGATGCTCCAGATGTTAGAATTACAAAGATTTAAAGCAGCTATTATGACTGTGCTCAAGATGGTAAATGAAAATATGCTCATATTGAATGAACAAATAAGAAATCCCAATAGAGAAACAGAAACTATAAAAAAAACAATAAAGGACTAAATGGAAATTCCAAAACTAAAAATTCAAATATTTGAAAGGAGGCTGGAAAAAAAGAGTCTCCTGGATTCTACCCTGGAGGTATAGGATTCATGAGGCTGAAAATTCTTTAGACAAAGCCACGGTGTTCAAAGGGTACCGGCAGTTAGAAGGGGTCTTCTAGAGCCTGTGATCCAGTTCTGTCTAATGAAACAAAATGGAAAGAATGTCCTCATAAAAAGAGAGAAAAAATATAAGAAGCAATGATCTCTTATCCCTCACCCTTATCCTTTCTGCCTTGAACACTGCTGTCTTGTGAGAACATGATGATGCCTGGAGCTACAGAAGCCATTTTGCAGCCTTCAGGGGGAGTAGTGGGAAGGGAGACACAAGCTAAGCCAGAGCCCTGGTGATGCAAATCTGTTGAACATACCATGGAACAACCTGCTTCTGGATTTCCTGTCATGTGAGATGATAAACTGTTCTTAATTGGACATCTGTTACTTAGAGTCCAAGTACATCCCAACTAAAACACAGCATCTCTTGAAAATGGACAGATCTGGCAACACGGAACCAGCCAGCCTCTTTAGACAGGCCAGGAGCTCTCTAGTCACTGATCTCACTAGGTCCCCACTGCAACCTTTGCAATCCCTGCCCTACACGCCTTTTGAGAGATGAATCAACCGCTCCCTCTTCTACAAAGCACGTCCCGATTCCTGCCTCCGCCATCTAACTAGAAGTAGTTTCCCACACTTCTGCCTCTGCTTCCTCTCTATCTCCTATTGTAATTGGACACTTAATCCCCTCCCACCTATCAGCCCCCTGAGGGCAGGAACCATCTTCTTAAACCAGGAAAACAATTCCCACCTTACTCCAATCCTCCAGCGATTGATGGGCTCTCAGCCCTTAGCCCCAGTCGCCCGGAACACACCCATGACGGTCAACTCTGAAGCCTGGATCCCAGGCCCTGCCAGAGACCCGGACCCACCCGGGCTCTCCCCTGACTCAGGAAGCATGCTGTGATGAAGGCGATTGTGTAAGACCTTTCCCGGGATAATCTGGGAAGAACTTCTGGTCAGCTACATATTCCAGAAAAAGGTGGAAATTTACACACCTGCAAGTCTCCCCCATTTTACGAAAGAGAAAGGCCAGGCAACTTGAAAACTCACGTACCAGTCACAGAGCCAAAGCCCCACAGTTCTGCCCCAGAGGGCAGTGCCCCACAGAGGACAAGGACACTCAGAGCACCTCAAGGCGTTGACAGATCTGAGAAACATGACTTCCTTTTGCATCAGTCCTGGATCTAATGTAACCATACAAATGCTCCCTGAACTGGCAGTTGATTTCCAGTTCCAGCTTTTGGTAGATTCTCTCCTGGCACCTGGCTCTTGACTCTGGACTTGGCCTTTACTTTTTAAAAATTATGTAAAAAACACATAACGTAAAAGTTGCCATCTTAACCATTTTTTTTCATCTTAACCATTTTTGTGGGTTTTTTTTTTTGCGGTACACGGGCCTCTCACTGTTGTGGCCTCTCCCGTTGCGGAGCACAGGCTCCGGACGCGCAGGCTCAGCGGCCATGGCTCACGGGCCCAGCCGGTCCGTGGCATGTGGGATCTTCCCGGACCGGGGCACGAACCCGTGTCCCCTGCATCGGCAGGCGGACGGACTCCCAGCCACTGCGCCACCAGGGAAGCCCTTAACCATTTTTAAGTGTACAGTTGAGCAGTGTTAAGTACATTCACATTGTTCACCATCACCACTACCCATTTCCAGAATCACAAAGTGAAACTCTGTACCCATGAACAACTAGCCTCCCATTCCCCCTCCCCTAGCCCCTGGCAACCACCATTCTACTTTCTGCCTCTATGAATTTGACTACTCTAGGTACGTCATATAAGAGAAATCCTACAGTATTTGTCCTTTTGTGGCTGGCTTATTTCACTTAGCATAATGTGCTCAAGGTCCATCCACGATGTAGCCTGTGACAGAATTTCCTTCCTTTTTTGGATGTGGACCATTTTTAAATGTTTCATTGATTTTGTTACAATGTTGCTTCTGTTTTATGTTTTGGTTTTTTGTCTGCCAAGCATGTGGGATCCTGGCTCCCTGACCAGGGATGGAACCCACACCCCCTGCATTGGAAGGCGAAGTCTTAACCACTGGACCACCAGGGAAGTCCCAGAATTTCCTTTCTTTTTAAGGCTGAATAATACTCCACTGCATGTATAGACCATATTTTGCTTATCCATTCAGGCGTCAGTGGACGATTGGGATTTGGGTCCCTTCCGCCATTTGGCTGTTGTGAGTGATGCTGCTGTGAACACGGGGGTACAAATAGTCCCTGCTTTCCCTTCTTTTGCGAACCAGGCCTTTGCCTTTGCCCAAACCAATCAAGATCCTGACCTTGGGCACGGCATTCTGTGGCCCAGTCTCTATTCCAACGGGAGGGAAAGAGACATCCTCCCCCGCCCCCAACCTTAATGCCGGGAGAACCGCTCTGCAGTGGAATGAGCTACCAGAGCTGAACTCAAGGGCCCGTTCCCGGCTCCACCCCCTCCCAGTGGAGGGCGAATCAGGGACAATGGGGCAAGAAGCAAAGAAGAGTGGGACGTCCCCTCTGCCTCTGCGGGAGGAGACACAGACCACCTCGCGCAGGAGAAGAGTGGGACAAGGGAGGCCTCTGTTCCCCAAAGGGCAGGCCTGCCGCAGAGGCGGCCACAGGGGCGCGAAAGGGCAGCCCAGGCTGCAGGGGCAGAGGTTATGCAAAGGGAGAGGAGGCCGAGACTGGTGCTATTCAGAGGACCTCAGTTAGAGGGTCCCAGGCGTAGGGGCAGGGGCGGGGGAGGGGGGAGCTGGAGGAGTCTGGAATGCTCTAATGTGACAGATGGCCCCCAGCTCAGCCAACGCCTGAAGGAGGGGAGGCACAAAAGCAGAAATTCAAAGGGCTGGTTGCCGGTGGTGGTGGTGGGGTTAATGGTGCATCATGGGTCTATAACCTTGGCCTTCAGAGCTACGTGCTTCAGTGTTTTGGCAGGAGGTGGGCAGACTGCAGCTGGGGGGCAAGGGTGCGGTCTGGAAACCTGTGGATCCCTCTCACTGTCTGCCCTAAGCAGCTTTCAATCGGTTACATGATATTTTTTGGTGCCAAAGTGTCTAGGTTCAGGCACCAAATGATGACAGCCCGGGAAGGGTGCAGCCACAAAAGGGGAAACTAATTGCTTCTGTGGAACTCTGAACATCTTAAAGGATAAAAGTGACTCAGGTACTTCCCTGGTGGTGCAGTGGTTAAGAATCCGCCTGCCAATGCAGGGGACACGGGTTCGAGCTCTGGTCTGGGAAGATCCCACATGCCGCGGAGCAACTAAGCCCGTGCGCCACAACTACTGAGCCTGCACTCTAGAGCCCGAGAGCCACAACTACTGAGCCCACGTGCCACAACTACTGAAGCCCACGCGCCTAGAGCCCGTGCTCCGCAACAAGAGAAGCCACCGCAATGAGAAGCCCGCACACCACGACAAAGAGTAGCCCCCGCTCACCGCAACTAGAGAAAGCCCGTGCGCAGCAACGAAGACCCAATGCAGCCAAAAATGAATAAATAAACTAAAAAAACAAATAAAAATAACTTAAGTGTATCCCTTACATGTCAGGACCAAGGTACAGACTCAAGGCTCTCACTCCAGCCCAGTCCAAACTTAGGGGCTCCACTGATGCCCTAGGAGCTGAGGAGGGCTGCGGGTAGGGGCACAGCTTCAGGGCCCTCCCCCTTGGTGACTCCAACCCAAAGAGCTTCCCTGATTTGATGCAGATGTTCCTGGAACCCACCCAAGCAAACTGGGGCTCTCAGGAAGAAGCTGGAGGCAAGCTGTCCTCGTAAATCCAGAGAACCCACCTTCCAGACTGTTCCGGGATCCTAAGTCTGTGAAGTCAGCCTGGACTTGGCCCCAGTGACATGGATCTGAGGCCAGGTAAGGTGCTGGGGAGCCTGTTGGCTCAGCTTTTTACTAATGCAGGAGCCAGAGCCAAAGATGGCCTGATGTCTCCGTGTCCCGGTGATGCAACGTGCCCACTAGCACCTCTCCCACACACTGGGCTGGGGCTGAATACTATGTAGGCTCTTGAGCTTGGGTGCCCAGCATGCAAGCTGCCGCCCCGCACTCGAGGTACTGACCAGACTGACGGAAGAGCCCATCCATGCTGAGGTCCCACAGGAGACCAAAGGCTCCCAAAGAAGTTTCTGGAGGCCATGTCAGCAGCTAGGAGGAGAAAAAAAACCAGGTTAGCTGGGTCATTCCTATGGAGTAACAGCAGAAACCTTTATTACGCCATATTAAATAAATCTCATTTAATCCTCACAAATCCACACAGAAGGACATTGTCATTATTGCTACTTTACAGATGAGGAAACCAAGCTCAGAGAGGTCAAGCAACTTCCCCAGGGTCACAGAGCAACGAAGCAGAAAAGCCAGGATTCGATCCCAGGTCTATGTGACTTGAAATCTCCTGCTGTGTCCACCTCCGTGTGTGGGAGTCTTGGTCCTTCTGCCCCTCACTCCCTGTGGTCACAGCCATGCCCCTCCAGGGCAGGAACCGGTATAGGGAAGAGAAAGAGCTCAGAAGCACTGACTACCGTCAGCTGTACAAGGTAAAGTGCGGCCCCTCTTCGAGACCCTCACATCACTTCCAGGTCAGTGCCTTAACTCCGAACATCTGAGCCTCGGGAGACCGCTGGCTCTGGGAGGTCCTTGGTACTGAGTGCGGATCCTCAACAAGCTGGTGGGAGGAGGGTGGGCAGGGCACCCACCTGACTCAAACTCACTGGGATTCTTATTCGAACACTCCTTGAGTCTGCGGCCACAGCTGGGGATTTGGAATGTGAACAGAGTGTGACATGGAGACAGGCACCCTCCCCACCAGCGCCATCCAGTCTGGGGACACACAGGCGAGGCCAGGCCACGCCGTGCAGCACACCATCCTCCCTCCGGAGAGTGCTGAGAAGAGCCCGCCGCAGTGGGCGCCCGGTTCAGGACTGAGGCTCCCATCCCCACGGGCTGGGCATTGCTGCTGGCTGAGGGCCCTGAGCTGAGTGCTGCTCTGGGCATGGACCTCGGACAGAGGGAGTCCCTCACCCAAGGTCACACCCCCCTCTCCAAGTGCAGCCTTCGTCTGATAACTAGCCGATGCTCGGGTCCAAAGGCCAGGAGCCCTTGCCTCAAATGGGACAACTCTAAAGGGTAATCCCAGCTCCAGAGCCCCCCAGGACTGGCCGTGGCCTGTCACGCGTTTGCTTTGCTACTCAGCTTCTCCTTCCGCCCCGGCCCTGTTGTGCTCCCTCCCTCACAGGGGCGGCTTCCTGCTTCCCAAGGATCTGACCTAAGACACCAGAACCCTGCCTCCCTCTTCCTTTCCTAACTTTTTCATAGTTGAACACGTGATCGTTCCCCAACAAGAATATAAATTCACTGACAGCATAAGCTTCCTGCTTTTGTCCACCCTCCCCAGCAAGGCTCACCTGGGAAGCATACACTAGGGCTCCCGTGACGAGCTCACACAGTTCATGAGCACTAAGGCTGAAGCTTACTCACCCAGCGCCCACTGTTCACCCCACTGAAGCCCCTGGCTTCACGGAGGGTGGCGGGCAGCAGGAACTAGTCCCCATGGGGACACAGGATGGCCTTTCCAAAGGGACAGTTGAAGAGCAGGGTTGGAGCGGTCTGCCCAACTCCCCCACCCGCTAGCTCTCAGAATCAACCCCGGGTATGCACGTGGGGCCCCAGCAGCCCTGTGAGCCTGCTCCCCTAGCTGCCTTTGATTGGGGGTGGTCACTGAAGCCTCTTAGGCCAATCAGACTCTCTTTCCTGGGAATTTACTTAACCATGGAGCCCGGGGTACAGAGAGAAGCCGAAAGCCTGTCCTAGGATCCCGACCCTTGTCCAACCCGGTTCCAGCTCGTCCTGAGGCCCAGCTGTATCCCTGCCCTTGGATCCCACGAACTGCCACTGCACCTTCATCGGAGCACCGCCCCCGACCCCAGCAGCTTCAGGCAGCCCCCGTGGATTTGTGTCTCTCACTAACAGCGGGCGGCTCTGAAGTACGCGGAGCCCCATGGCCACGTTCTACGCATCCACCTGGGACGCCATTTCCAGAACCTTTCTGTCCCTAGAGCTCAGCAGGTAGCCTGTCCTGAACCAAGGTCTGAAGAGGAACCAATGCTACTGTTGCTGTGGGAAAATAAGTTCCAAGTGACAAGAAAACCAAAACCTCGGAAGGGAAACGTCAGAGCCCATTCTAAAGCCTGCAGCGTGATCACGTGAGTGGCAGACAGCAGCTGCTCCTGGTCCTCCTTCCCCTCCGGAGACGAAGATGCCGGGCAGGGTCTCCCCCGGAAGAGGCCCCCGAGGCCAAGTGCACCCCTTTCAGTGATCTGACTTTAGCCGTGAGCAGGGAGAGGAGCTGCTTTGTTTCTCCTTGCTGAAGATGGAGAGAACCTGACCTCAGTGCTAACTTCATTGCTTCCAGATGATGCCCAGACCCTGGGCAGAACCTCGGGGGACTATAAGGACAAGGCAGGTCACAGGATGTCCTCATTCAGCCTTCGCGTGGGACTACCGGCCCCAGTTTACAGAGTGGAAACTGAGGCACGGAGCTGATGTTAAATAACTCCCCAAGTCACACGGTAGTATGTGGAGGAACAGGGCTCGGTCCTCTGCTCTCGGGGACCGCCCCCCCAGGTGACAGAGGTGGGGGAGAGGCAAGGCGGGGCTCGCTCACGCCTCCACGCCGTGTCAGGGTCACACAAGGACCCTCTGTGGGCGACATCTCAGACCGGCTCTTTGTGCCTCCGATGCCCGACTTTGCGTCTGTCGTGAACTGTGCGAGGAGAGAGAAGCCTGCACTGACTGGGGACAGAGAATAATGGCCGCTCTGTTCCCGGTGTGGCCTGGGCCTGGGGGAGGGGCAGGGAAGGGCGGATGGGAAGGAGCCCGCAGGGAAGAAGAGACAGCCAGAGGGCTCTTTCTGGAAGGCAGCCAGTCTGCCGAGGCCGAGGAGCTCTGAGAACAATCCACCCCGCGTGGTGGCTCTAATTTACGGCCGGGGTCCAGGCTCCAACTGGCAGGAACGGGACCAGCTGGAACTTGGGACCTGCCGGTCCCCGGGCAAGGGAAGGTCCTGGGTGGGGGCCAAGGCTGCATCCCCGTGCCCTGCGTTCAGATCCCAGCAGCTGGTTCCCGGGCTTTCCTGCTGGCTTCTCAGTGCAAAGGTTCTGAGCCCCGGGCAGAATGCATGTCCCCCTGGCAGCAACCAGAACGGAAGGGAGGGGAAGACAGAGCAGCTGTTCTAGGCTTTTCCAGCCGACCTACAACTCCACAGCGGGAGGCAAACACCCGAGCACCCCAGCTCAAAATTCACCAGGGCCCTCACACCTGCAAGGCTGCTGCAGGGCTGTGCTCCCGCTGCCCATGGGACAAGGGCCAGGACCTGTGACTTGGAGATGAGCCTGGACACAATGCAAGCAGGTGTGAGCACCTGCTGAGTGGCCCAGCCGGAATCACACAGAGGGCCTCTGGGGGCAAAGCAACACCCTGTGAGACAACAGGCCGGTCCCTGCACCTCCCTGTCTCAGTCATCACAAGCCTCCCTCCCTCCTCCAGCCTCAGCTGGGACAAACCCAGCAGCACCCAAGGCCAGAAGAGGGTGGGTGCCCAGCCCCTCCTGCCAGCAGCCCTGCCCAGGCTGTTGTGCCGGCACGCTCCCGCCACCTGGCGGCAGGCCGCGGTCCTCACCTGGAACAGCCACCGGAGCAGGGGCACGGGGCAGTGGTCCGAGGCCAGGTAGAGGCTGCTCAGGAGGCCGCTGCGCAGGAAGGAGAGCTGCTGGGCCGGCGGGGAGCTGTGGGAGCAAAGGGACACAGGGGCGAGGTCAGGGAGGGAGCCTTCCAAACACGCCTGTCTCGGCGAGGCTGGGTTCGGGGGATGGTTCAGATTTCCGCTTCACCGGGATGCTGGAAGCGCGTCAGTCACTGCTCTGGACAAAACTGCTGGTGGAGCCCTGGTGCAAGCACCTGCTGGAAGGTAAAACAACCCGTGGCAGCATCAGAATCATCTGCTGTCCACGAATACATGTCACAGTGGGTTTTTTTGTTTGTTTGGTTTTGGTTTTTCTTTGGTCACACCGTGCGGCATGCGGGATCTTAGTTCCCCGACCAGGGATCGAACCCGGGCCACGGCAGTGAAAGTACTAAGTCCCAACCACTGGACTGCCAGGGCACTCCCTTCACAGTGTTTTAAACACACGACTGAGGAATACAGTTTGTCCTTCCCATTTAACGGGGGTGGGAGGAAACTGAGGTATTTACCAGGGTTGTGAAAAGGACCTGCGTTGCAGTGAGGAGAGGGCCTGGGAGTCGCACCTTTTAGCTGAGGGCTCCGGGCTGCAGCGGGCGGACAGAATTACCCGTGGGGCCCACGTGGAGCCAGCATCCGGGGTCTGGTTACACAGAGCGTGTCTGCCCCGTCTTGTGTTTTTCCGAAACAAAGGGGACACCTGAGAAGATGGGAAAGTAACAGAAAGGGGCCCAAGACGGGGAAGTTTGGGGAAGGAAATAACAACCAAGGGTGCCACGTGGGATTCTTTGGAAACCACGTGAGCAGCGACGGTCCCAGGGCCAAGGGAGAAGGGCGCTCAGACTCTCCATGCTCCTGGGGCCCTAACCTGCGATTCCATTCCCGACTGGATCCGATGGGGCCTTTCCCTCCCGCCAGGAGCTGCTGGCGTGGAGAGGAGCCCTGCTTTGAGTACACTGTTGCCCCGATAGATCCTCTGGACCCACAGGATCCCAGGTCCCTGTACAACGAGGAGCTGATGGATTTTGTGTGGTTTTAGGGCCTCTGGTGGAAGGTGCTTCGTTTCAGAGGTGCTGGCTGGACTTCATCACCCTCTTGTATGCCTGGGCGTCCCGTGGAGGCTGGGTGTGGGGTAGGATTCTCCTACTCCGCCCGTGTTTGGTGAATGCCTCTTTGCTCTCTTTCTAGATAACGTCCTAAAGGCAATTAATAAGGATTCCAGAAAATGAAAAAGTAACTTCATGTTTGTTCTTCTTTTTTAATGGCCAAATCCAGGCAAAGAACATTTCAGACAGCATTTAAAGTCGTGGCTCTAGACAGAAATTTCCTTGGTCGGCCCAACCTCCTCCTCTCCTTTTTAAAAAGGACATCATATTTTAATCTGCCAGGAACAGAATGCTCCAAAACAAAGATTCTCCTCGGAGCCAAGCTGCTGTCTGCTTGAGTATATCCAGGCAATTTACAAATTGTATATGTCTTTTTTTTTTCAAATCATTTAGGTTCAGAGGAGAAAGCAGCTTTGTTCCGGTGCTTGTGAAGCTGGCCATTCTAAAACAGTCCTTTATTTGTACAAACACGTGTGCACCCCAGGGCTGCTGGCACACACCACTCTGATCCCCGTGCTCAGTCACACGGATACTTTCATGGACTGACCCCCGCGATGCACGCGTGGTTCAAGCACAGCACCCCGAACACAGACAATACCCAAGCACACCGTGTCTGGAGGGCCTCACAAATTGGCAGGACCTGGCCAGGGGCCATGTGGTAAGGAGGCTGGCGCTCCAGGGACTCTAGGAGACTCTGGCTCTGGCATTCTGCTCGGGGGTCACCCGCCAGCTTCTCAGTAGGGGAATTGATTGTACAAGCCCCTGTAGGCTCAGATAAACACATTGCCGACTGCTGCTCAACAGGGAGAGATACCCCTTGGGTGACAATGTCTCCCTTCTGCTACACCACTCTGCAGTGCAGTTTCTGCCAGAGAAATGATCAGTCTGCCTCGGAGTTCACTGCTGCTGAGCTAGGCTTAGTCTGTAAGACCAGGAGCTGGAGATACGCCGAAAGGGCACGGTCCGGCTGTGCCTCGAAGCGAATGGCTTTCAAGGAATTCTGTGCCGACAGCTAGATGAGATGCGAGCAATCTCCTCCGTGCGTGCTCGGTGTGAGGGCAGGTGGTGCTGCCTTGCCTCGGCTGCACCAAGAGTCCCGTCACCACTCAGTGGAAGACTAGGCCGGCAGCAGAAGTAACCTCCCGCTTGGGGGAAGGGTGGGGATGGGCCTGGCGTGCAGACACTGCCCTGATCTGAGGCAGGAGGAGAGACTGCACAGCAGCACGTGGGGAGGCCTGGAGGAGAAGGGAAGCGGGTGGCAGGTGTGTGCGCTGCAAACTCAACACCGTGGGTTACGGAATCAACTGTTGTCAGATTTACACACATCCACGGCGTGTCCACAAGCCAAGAATGCTGACCCCGGGCCCAGGTGGGTGCCTGTGCTTGTGGCAAAGCCAAGGCCAAGGTCAGGAGTTATCTTGAGAATGTCAGAATGCCGTGGAGCAAGAAGGGGAGGAGCAGAGCCTCCTGCTGGGCAGCAGATGCCAGGCAGGCCCAGCTGAGCGCGAAGCCCAGCCGCCAACCTTGAGGATCCTGGGGGGCGAGGGGAGGTCCCCACCCGGACAAGGGTCGGCCACAGTCAGAATGCGCTAATCCCCAGCCACCGCGGCAAGGACACGGGGCCATGGGAGCAGAAGGAAGGAAGGTTGCGGGGGGCGGGGGGATCGGCCCAAAAGGAGAATCACACAGAACAAAGGCCCCAGCCTGGGTCGGCAGGTTGGGCTCCTGGCGGAGCTCCGACCTTCTGCTTGGACTGTGGGTTCGTGATAAGGCCCACGTCAGGACCCCTCCAGCCCCCATCTCTCGTCTATTTTATGGGCAGCCATCCCAGAGGGCGAAGTCTCTAAATGCCTCGGGAATCCCAAGTGACAGCAGAGGGATAAACAGCAGTGCCGTTATTTATACAGCATCAGTTTCCGCGCCTTTGCCAGGCTACTCAAATGTTAGCTTAAGTGAAATGCCAAGGAAAAGAACAGCAACAGATAGCGGTCCAAGCGCTCATCCCTGCTCCTCTTCGTTTTCCTTCCTTTGTTTAAACATTAGTGAGCGCCACGCTGGTTAGCAGCCCAGGGATCCCAGCAACAACCCGGCTGGCCACTTCTGCTGGCTCTGGATTTTGGGGGCAGGCGCAGCCAGTTGGGCGGCTCAGCCCCGTCCACACTCTGTAACTGCTGGATTTATTTCACCCGGGCTTCCCCCTGGCAAAACAGGAGCTGGGGCCTGGGCCTCGGGGAGATCCGGTGCATGTGCATCATTCACACCGTGAAGCTCCGACTCACCCCCTTCCCTGCCCACTGAAGCCATCGCGGAGGGAGGTCCCCGCCGGCGTAGCAGGTACCCCAAGAACACACTGCAAACACCTCACGGGGAGAGCGGCCGGTGCACCCAGAGGACAGACATGGGTCCTGACGCTCCCGCACACACTGCGGGGGCCCGGGGGGGCCCGGGGTACTTCAGTGAGCAATCTCCACGGCCCCCCCACCCCCATGGCACCAGCTCCTGCCTTGGAGCTGCCTGTGGGCGCAGGTCCTACAGCTTTTCCACTCGGGGCTGCGGGGGCGGGGATTAGAGGAGGAGGAAAAGGTTCAGGCCCTGGTACCAGCGTCTGTCACAGCATGTGACTTTTGGTCCGAGGGAACCGACCTGAGGTCACACGTCCAGCCGGGTGACAAACGAAGAGAGGATGGTCCGGGCCACCTCCAGTCCCACAGCTGTGGGTTCTGGGAGGAGATTTCTTGCATGTAAACCTGTGTAGGTCCGAGCCGGGAGGACCAGGCCCGGCGCCCTCCCTCGCTCCGCAATCTGAGACAAACTGCTGGCTTAACGTGTGCCAAGATTTCCCACTTGGTGCAGTGGAAAGAAAGGCAATATCCCTCTTCACCGAACAGAAGGAAGAAGCAAATCTACTTCAAGAAGTGATGTTTTTAAATCTCCTTCACTTTTCCCCCCAAACCTCTAATGATAAAAACGATACGTGTTTATCACAGAAAGTGTGGAAAATACAGAGGAGTCTAATGAGGAGAATACAAGTCACCTGCAATCTCACAAAGTGTTCACTTTTTCTCCGGTGAGAAACTGAACCATACTGTTCTCTGAGAGATCAAGTAACATTTTCTTCTTCCTCCATCTTCGTGCTTCCGGCTGCGCACAACGGGATGATTATTGAACGGCTAGCAAGTAACACTCATTCTTGTGTCTGGGCTTGAAGTCCTTGGCACAAACAGGAAATAAAGGATGACCGCCCCCCACCCCCCAGGCTAAAGGGTGACCTTCAGGAAGTGGCCCTTCCCCAGTGCATGGCAGGCGCCCCCGACCTGGCCGCGGGCAGGGCGCGGGCATTCCTCCAGGAAGCCCCGCGAGCCAGGCCCTGCAGCCCCATCTCTGCTCTGCTTCGTGAGCAAACCCGAGGGCGCAGGGTCTGGATTCCCCGCTCCAGGGAAGCTGGCTGGCCACCTGGCCCCAGTTGGCATGGCCGCTCGGATCCCAGGCCACCGCACCACGGGCCATCTCATCTGTCAAACACTTCCTGCCGGCCATCCAGCCTGGGACAGAAAATCTGCTGTTGGCACAAAGCCCGAGGAGAAGCAGCTCAGGAAGCCGCCTGCCTTTCCCCTCGCATCTCCTCCCCGGCCCAGCCATGCTCTATCCCTCTCCTTCCTCCAGCTCCACTATCTTTCTTCTTTCTCTTCATTCCTTCCCCCCTCCTTTTCATCATCTCTTTATTAGAAATATTTTCGATTTGGCAATGGGAACTTTTAGCAATATGCACACCCTCAGACCCAATCACCTCACGTCATATCCAGGGATCTATTCCAGAACTGCAGACAAAATATTTCTGTATAAGGATACTCTCCACCACATTGTTTACAGTGGGGGGAAAAGTTGGAAAAACCTGTATGTTGTTTCTCATTTTTCTAATGAGGAAAATGGTTAAACATGTTGGGGCATCAATGCCATGGGATATAGTTTCACCACTAACATTTCTTTGTCTCATTGCAGCATTTGGGCCTTGGATTCTGATTTCAACAACATATTAAAGAACACTTAAAAGACAATCAAGGAAATCTGAATGCTGATATTAATGCTATTAAGAAATTCCTATATTTTTTAGGTGTAATAATGTATTGAAGTTGTGCCTAAAGAGAGAGTCTTTTAGAGACACAGACTGAAGTACTTACAGAATTAAATTGTATGTGTCTGGGATTTGCTTAAAAATAATCCCGAGGGGACAACGTTAGTGGGCAGGGGTACAGATGAACCAAGATTGGCTTTGAGTTGGTAACTGATGTTGAGTGGTGGGTACATGGAGGTACACTCTATTCTTATGTATGTTTGAAACTTCCCATGATAAAGAGTTTTACAGGAAACACATCAAAACATTGTTATCTTTCTATTATAAAATAAGATGGACTAGCTGGAAAAGAGAACAAGATTCCTGCATTCAAGTGCTAATGTGGCCCCAACCTCCACGTGCCTTACAGGCTGGGGCAGGGGTTGGTGGGGGCTGGTGGCCTCTCCTCCATCCCCTCAGCCGCCAAGGCCCAGCAGGGCACCAGCCCCCTGGAGGGCCGCTGCACTGTATCCTGTGCGCTTTCTCTCTCTCTTACTCATAGACATGTGAACTCACAGTTGCAAGCGTTGCGTGGTATTGTGGTAAAGTTTTCAAAAATCCCCTAAAAAATCAACATAGTTAGGGGTTATGTGATAATGATCATGAACACCTTCTAATGAGAGGAGGACCAGGGTGGCTGTCCTAACATTATACAGAGTGTACCTGGGGCTGGGGACAAACTTTTCAGGGTCAGCATCACACACAGACCCAAGGAGGAGGAGGAAGTGACCATGACAGGCTCTGGAGAACTGCTGGATGGCCGGGAAAGTGGCTCCAGTGTTGATGGAGACATAACCCCAAAGGCATGTATGATGGGTGTGACCGGAGCTGTTCCATGAAACTGGGGCATGGGGGAGGAAGAGGCGACACAATTACAGAACAGATGCCTAATATCTGCTGTAATGTAAGATTTTTTAAAGTGTGTGGATCTAAATTGGTAAATGAAATATTATAAGTTGACGTGTGCTATTTCATCTGTTTCCCTAAAAGCAGACAGACATATCCAAATTGGCAAAACACAGCTTTGGATTGCCTCATTTGGGGTGGTCCCTACCACTGGGTTCCCTGAGAGAGGGGCCTGGTAATGCCACGCCGATGTTTACCTGAGGAACAGCTCTTCCAGGCAGCTCCGTGGCTTCAGGTGTGAACAGTCCAGGATGCAGGGCAGAGGGTGATGCCGGGGTAGAAACACAGTCTCGCCTGGATGTACTGCTGGGATGACGCGCAGTGACACGGAGAACCTCTCCACCAGCTTCCTGGCAAAGCAAGGGGCAGGAGAGCCGGGCGTCAGCAGGCACACCTGGTCTGCAGCCTGGAGGGAGGCCAGGGAGGACCAGATGGCTGCCCCCGCCCTGCAGCCCCCGCCTGGTGGGGACCAGCCCAGGGACACGGCGCCACCTGCTGACGGAGGGGGAGCCCGAGAGATGCAGACTGAGGAGCCCTTCCCCCTCCCACTCTGGGTCAAACCCCAACCCCTCCCTCAGGGCCTTGGTCCAGGAGCCAGAATCCTGGTCCCAAATCCTGCCCCACCCATGGGCTGCGTTCAAACTTTCACTGAGTGCCCACGACTGCGAGTGCCAGGCACTGAAGGATGAGTCAGGCGTGAGTTGCCCTTGCACGGCCAGGAAAAGTGTAAAGGGATCACGGCAATGCCTTCCAGCAAGGGGACCAGCCTCAGAGCTGCCACACGGTGCCTCGAGGGGAGGACTCTCCCCTGCTTGGACTGCTTGGACTCTTCCTCTGAGCAGCGTCCTCAAGCTCCTGTGAGCAGGAGGACTCTCCAGGGAACCTGCTAAATGCAGACACCCAGGCCCACGCTGCCCTGCGAGTCTCATTTAGTGGATCAGAGATGGGCCGCACATCCACAGAGGGGATACATTCCGACTCTACAGGCACGCATCTAAGAGAGGCGGTGAAGAGGATTCCTAAGAATGAGGCAGATCTCTGCACCACGCAGGATGGAATGATCCCCTGAGCACAGTACGCAGTGGGTGAAAATAGCAAGTTGCAGAATAGGAGGTGCGTGTGTGCACGCGTGCGCACGTGCACGTCAACACACAGACATGCACACGCACGTTCTTAGACACAGACAACACCCCCCCACACACATCTGATGCGCCCAACCAAGGCCTGGGGTCGTCCCTAGGGAACAGGATGGGGGAGGGGAAGGAAGAAGTGACATTTCCCGTTTATTTCACGCAACTGTGTTCGGCTTGATTTTGCAGTAACGTAACATACACTTAACAATAAAAATAACAAGATAAAACGAGCCACAGGCACTGCATCCCCTCCCCTCACCAGAGGAAGGCCCATACCCAGGTTCTCAGCTAGGCCCTGAGGCAGTGAACTTGGAGGGGACACTGCCAGGGACTCCCGTGAGGATCTGGGACCAAGTGGCCGGCACTGGAAGTGGACGTGCAGAGCTGGTGGCCCATCAGCTGGCCAGAGGAAACCTGTCACTCTCTGGCCAAGTGACCCAAGGTAAGGAGGGTCGTTCTAAGGATGAAATGGCACAATGAATGGGAATGACGTCGGAAAACTGGGGAGATTCTGATCCTGCAGCCTTTGGAAGTAGCCTTGGCAAACCACCACACCAATGGTGAAACAATTTTCTGTTCTGTTCATTTCTTTGCTCTTTGAGTTTCTGGCTATCTACGGTTCCCTATGTTGTTTTTATAATTTGAAGAAAGGTACAAATTATTAGAAGTTTGTAAGAACTCGGCTCATCTGTAAAAAGGTCTCAGCTCCTGTCCCCCAAACTATCGTTCAAAGGGCCTTTTGTGGTATTAAATATAATGTATGTGTAATTATTCAGAACTCTGAGATGACTCTCTTGCATCTAATTGAGGATTTCCTGTGCAGCCCAGAACCGAGGATAAAGGATGATGCTGTGGTATAAATATCCTCCCCTCCCCTGCCCCAGCACACACATAAGGTCTTTTAACTTTAAGGAACAGAGAATATAGGACACTGTCTATTCAAGACGCAAGCAATCCTTGGAGCAGAAGCAGATGACCTGCTCAGGATGACTGGGGGCCTTTCTGTGACGCGGAATTGTGGTGGTCACGTGACTCCTGGTCACAGGCGACCTGCCTGCCGTATGGTAGCCAGCCCCCAGCCTTGGCCTCACCCCTTCCGGACCCACACCCCTGCTTGGCACCCCCCATCCCACCCCCGGCCCCATTCAGGGATGGAAGAGGCTGCTGGCTTTGTACATCAGTGAGTAATTTTCTTTGAAGCAGAGAACTGAACTGTCCCATCAAAATGATCCCACATCAAAACAACCACCTCAGTGGCTGCTGTCAAAAAAGCCTTTCTCAAAGTACTACTTGAAAATGTCACGTGCCCAGAAAATTATCAGCAATTTCATAGCCTGGAACACCGTATGCCCAGGTAACTCCCTTTCTGTGGGGAATTTTCAAAACATCCAGGCCATGACTTCCAGAATCCTGGATGCACTCAGGAGAAAGGCAAAGAGCTAGAAAGATTATTCTGGCTACAGAGATGTCTCAAAATGTTTACTTCCAAGGCTATCCATCCAGTGAGCGGGGAACCTGGAAAGCGAATCCACGGCCCCCGACATAGAAAACTGCTTCATCACTCATGATGCCACCAAGGCCTTTGGCCCAAACCCGCTGATTCCATTCAGTCCTCATGCTCTGCAGGGAGCCATCGTGAGACCACGAGGCACCCTTTCCGTGCCCCTGGGCAGCGTGTGGAAACGGGGACCAGTTAGGAGACAGGCGTCCCCTAATCCGGGCCAGGGGCCAGCAACTGCACACAGGCTGTGGCCTCCTCTCGCCCGCCTGCTTCTGTAAACGAGGTCTCAGTGCAACACAAGCAGGCTCACCGGTTACGGATGGCTGACATGGTTGACGGGTGCTTTCCCGCCACGACAGCAGAGCCACGTAGCCGCCGACAGGCTGTATGGTCCTCAAGGCCTGAAATATTTACTATTCACAGGCTTTACAGAAAGTCCAAAGACAATCAGCAGAAAGACTTGAGAAAAAAAGCACACGGGCAGCCAAGGTGTTGCTTGGGATCCTCTCTGGGCATCAGTGACGGTGGGAGCCATTTGGGGGTCCTGAGAGCGGGGTCCCCCAGGTGTCCGTGTGTCATCGCTCACGCCCCTCAGTGAGGGGATGCAGAATGCTGACTCAGCACGAGCACCCAAACCAGACCATCACGGCTGGGACCTCAATAACGTCACCCGGACGCATAG
The DNA here is from genome assembly GCF_949752795.1 of Hyperoodon ampullatus. Classification (NCBI taxonomy): domain Eukaryota; kingdom Metazoa; phylum Chordata; class Mammalia; order Artiodactyla; family Ziphiidae; genus Hyperoodon; species Hyperoodon ampullatus. The sequence goes on from NC_136928.1 coordinate 15,181,262, forward strand.
AAAAAGCAAAGCCCGGACAGGCAGGCAATCCAGGGCGTGTGGACCAGCCTGCCCTCAGTCACACAGGGGCACGTGGGGCCTGAGGGAGGGAGGGGAGAAAGGAAAGGAAGGCAGACAGACAGACAGACAGATCCGTCCTGGCTCCACTTTCCCCCTTGGCTGCTGCCCAGTCTTCTCTTTTGCCGTCTCCTCTCGTTCTCTGAACCTATTCCAGGCAGGCTCGCCCCCCGTCACCCCCCAGGGCTGCTCCTGTCAACGTCACCGTGACCTCTATGTTGTGCCCTCTGGCCCCTGCTCTTCTCTCTATGGCTCCCGGCTGATCTCATCTGGTTTTGCAGCTCTAAATGTCACCTATACATGGTGATTCCCAAGCTGGCCTCTCTAGACAAGGGGGTCCTTGTCTCGGTCTCACCCCGGGGGTCCCCCAAGTGAACTCTTGTGCCCGTGCCTGCCACCCCCCAGCGTGCGTCACTCAGCCCTCCTCCATTAAATAAAGACAACTCCGACCTTCTGGCTGCTCAGGCCAAAATCCCCGGGGTCCCTCTGATTCCTCTCTTTCTCCCAGAGCCTCCCTCCAGCTCGTCAGCAAACCCTGTCGGTTCTGCCCTGAAAACGTACCCCGAGTTTGCCTCCTCCTCACCACCCGGCCCTGACTTCTCCGGGATTACTACCACAGCGCCACGAGCCCCCCCACCCCGAGTCTGCCCTCCACCCAGGTCAGAGGAGCGGCAGCCACAAGGCCCTCCCAGGGCCGCCTCTCACCATCCTCAGGGCTCTGCTGAAAAGCCAGCCACTCACAGAGGCCTTCCCTGACCCCTCCTCCGAATCTTCCAGCCCTCCCGGCACTGCTGACGCCCCCTCCCCACTCTCTCCTTTCTCATGAGCACTTGTCACACAGCTCCCTTCATTCACCGTGTGCATTGGTGGTCTCCCCGCCCTGACGGCGAGCAACACGGGGGCAGAGACCTCTGTCTGTTCTCTTCCTGCTGTATCCCCAGAGTCTGCACAGAGCCTAGCACAAAGTTGGCAGGTAACAGATGTTTAATGGATGGGTGGACAGACGGATGGACAGATGGATGGACAAATGGATGAATGGATAACTGAAGATGAATTCAACTGTGGTCCTCAGGTATCTCCGAGACTCCATGGTACAGATGACTCCAGCCCTCCCTCCAGCCAATGGGCCAGCAGACTCCGGCCCACACGACAGCTCTGACAGAAGCCGGCTTCCATCCCCACACAGGGGAAGACAGAAAATGTCACGTGGCTGTATTTTCCCGTTTAAAGTCAGTGTTCATTCAGACTGCAGTTTGAGACCTGGTTCCACACGTTTGGGCAGACAACAGGGGAAGACAGAAAATGTCACGTGGCTGTATTTTCCCGTTTAAAGTCAGTGTTCATTCAGACTGCAGTTTGAGACCTGGTTCCACACGTTTGGGCAGACAACAGGGGAAGAGCGGGCCGTATTTCATACCTCTGTGTCTTCAAAGGCCCACACTAGACCCTGACACACAGTAGGTGAATAAATGCTTCTCGAATCAATGAACAGATGTGGGACGAAGAGAAGGACACAGCTTGAGAACTCATCAACAGCACACAAATCGCGGTTGAAACCATCCAAAACCAAGGGCAGGTGAGCACTTAAACCCTCTGCCTGGAGAGGCGGGTGCGGGGACTTGGCCCTGAGTGGGCACACGCCTCCCCTCCCACCTGTGCCCACTCCCCAAACCTGTGTCCACTCCCCACACCTGTGCTCTGGTGTGAGCGGCACTTCATCTTCATCAGGATCCAAGGAGTTGAGGTCAAGACAGTCCTGCAGAAGCAGCCTCTCTCGCTCTTGCTCCAGGGCCTGTTCCCTGCCAGAAGGTGAGAGGTGACAACAGGGTCAGTGCAGTGCCTGCTCATCCGGCCCCGTCACTGGGCCGCAGGGGCCTCCCTGGGCACAGCAAGGCCTAGGCACGGGGACCAGGGAGCCCGGAGCCCTGTCTCCCTGCACACAGCTCTCAGACTTAGATTCCTGGGGCGGGGGAGGGACTGCACTGCATCAGCTGTGCTGCCTGAAATAAGACAATTTACGCTACACAACTTCAAACGCACCTTTATTTGTGTACTTTGTTCTGGCATTTGCTCTCTTTTTAACACACCAGGGACAGGGCCTGGCCCTTCTGCTCCTCCCGGGTCCAGCCACACTGACCAGGAGCAGCCCCTGTGCCCATGGCTCCCCCGGGCCTGCCTCTCCAGCCCCAAGTGGCAGCCCCCCAGGGCCTGCTCCTTCCCTACTGCACCTGCCCTGCCCCTGAGTCCGTTTTCTCCCTCCAGGCCTGAGTGCCTCACTTCCCTTTTCATTCGGCCCCACCAGAGGCCCTGTGTGCCGACCATCATCCTGCCGGAGCCTGGCTCTCTCACCTCCTGCCCTGACCACACGCAAACCCCAAGGGGGCACCAGTCCCCGCTTGGCCTTCTGAGTCCTTGTTCCCTCGGGCTGTTGAGGGAGCCCCTGGGAGCCCCCTGGCCCTCACCCTGCCCTGCGGGTGCTCACCCTGGCTTTGCCCACTGGTCCTTGGTTCTCAAAGGCTTCGCCTCCAGCCCAACCTGTCTTGGGTTCAGATCCTGAGCCAGCCACTAGATGGATGATTTGCAGCCAAATGTGGCCGGTCCTCCCGACATTGTGCACCCAATTCTCAATTCCTCTTCCCTACACAGGCCCCGGCCACCCAGGGCAGCAGGTCCCACAGGAGCTCCCCGAGGCCCTGTCTCATCACCATTCACCCTATTCCCCCCTCACGTTTCCCATCCATTCTCCGTAACGCAGCCTGAGTGCCCTCTCTTAAACACGTGGCAAAACACATCAGGACCTGCTTAAAGTTCGCCCGCGACTCGACCATGTGTTCACGAGGCTCCGTGCCCATCTCGGCTGCACCTCCTGCTCCGTCCACTCCCCACACTCTGGCACCGAGAACTCCAGTCCTAGCCAGCCAGGAGAGGCATGGTCTGTCCTTCCTGCCTTTACATGTGTGGTCACTCCTGCTGCCCTCCCACCTCTTATCCTCCAAGGTCCAAGGACAAGGATGCCCCTGGGGAGCCTGTCCTGACTCCCAGGCTAAGTTAGATGCCACTATTCCAGGCCCCTCCGTAGCAGCTTTACAGCATGGGAAATACTAGAATCATTGCGTTCAATTCCAGGTCAGTGGGGCTCACCACCATATCTGTATATACGGTGCCTGGCACAGGGCACAGAGCAGAGCAGGAACCTTCCCGTGCCAGGCACTGAGGAGCGGGTAGTTCCCCACGCGTGTTCACTTTCCTGCTGACGCTTCTGAGTATCTAATATATTTACAGCTGGATACTGTGCAAACATACAGACACGGCCCCTTCCCTAACTTACCCTCTGGTTAGGAAAAAATATACTCAGGTAAAGGAGTTAAACAACAAAAGTCATGGGCTGTTAAGAGCCCAGAGGAGGAAGATGACTCTGGGGTGGGGTCAGGAATAGACACAGGAGAGAAAACAATCATTCATCCCACACGTGTCTTTAACCCCCTCTTGCAGGCAAGAACGTGGGCTGGGAATTGGGAAAAACAGAGACCAGTGAGATGTCATTCCGACAAGAAGCCAAGCATCAGACCACAGCACCGTCTCTTAACTTCCGCAAAGTGAGTGTGCACACACTGAGCAAAAACAACACCGGAGAGCTTCCCTGGTGGCACAGTGGTTGAGAGTCCACCTGCCGATGCAGGCGACACGGGTTCGTGCCCCGGTCCGGGAAGATCCCAGGTGCCACGGAGCGGCTGGGCCCGTGAGCCATGGCCGCTGAGCCTGCGCGTCCGGAGCCTGTGCTCCGCAACGGGAGAGGCCACGACAGTGAGAGGCCCGCGTACCACAAAACAAAAACAAAAAAAAAAACACTGGAGAAAGGATGAGAACACAGAAGAATAAGCCTGTGGGCAACGTGCTCCCATGCATCAAAGCGCAAGCCCAGGGGTGAAGTCCACTGCATCCCAGCCGCCCCAGTCCTCGCGGGCAATGGAGGAGCAGGATTCTAGTGTCTTCACCACTAAATGGGCTCTCAGTGCAAGCCAACCATGGCACCTGCTTTCCAGTAAAGAAAGAGCACCGGGGTTGGTTTCCATCCCCACCTCCGCCTCCTTAAGGGATTTACAGTTCTGATGGGATGTGACTTTTGCCTTTAGAAACCAACTTCCACGTGAGACATGCTCACCGTAATCCTGGGGGAAGGGCAGGTGAACTAGACCAAGTGCTATGGAATAACGAGCAAAGCGTGCTCAGGTGGCGGTGCGGGGCAGGGCGTAGGAAAAGCTGGCACCTTACCCCCCACCCCTCCCACTCCACCTCCGCCACCGTCGAGTCAATGGTCAGGCTGTGCGCCTCGGTATCAAAGCAGTGTGCTTCTTCCGGTTCACTCAGTGGGAGCTGAGCAGGCCCTAAACTGGCATGAACTGGGCAGAATAGCGCCCAGGTGGAGACAGAACCGGAACGAGGGCTCTGTGCGTGGTGAGGGTCCGGGGCTCTCTGCCTCAGAGATGCTGCCCTTTGACCCGCTACTGTTCTGCACACTCGTTATTCACCAGGGCACACAGGGCACTCAGGAGGCATGCCGATGGCGGGGGTAGGCTGCTTTATCCTGAGAGGAATTTGCTCTGAGTCTCTGAGGACAAACCCATGAAATTACTGCCAACCCCACAGAAATGAAGACCCCCACGATGGACCCTCCCCACTCACCTCTTCTCCTGCAGTAAGTAATCCAAGCTGTTGAAGTAGCACTCGGAGCCCCCAGAGGCAAGCTGGAGAAGCCACATGGGAATGGGCAAGAAAGAGAAAGACAAAGACAGAGGGAAAACGAATAAAACTGAAGCTATGTTAAGCCCTTTACTTATTTTGTTTACTTTTCTGAACAGGCAATATATTCACTCGCTCACTTCCATCCCCAGCTGTCCAGGTCCCTCCCCGCAGGTGACCACAGGTGTTTACTGCTGGCTGTGCTGAGATACTGTACGCATAGACAAGCAAACAGTAATACATCATAGACTCTCTCCTTCAACACAGGTGGTAGCACGCTACACCCCCTATTCTGCACTTTGCTGATTTTCAGTTAACAATATGTCTTCAGGGTCATTCCACATCAATACTAAAGAGATAGTTTTTTTTTTTTAAAAAAAAACCACTTCCATGGTATTCTGATTTATGATTAGAACATAATTTATTAGTTCCCTCGTGATTGGCATTTTGGTTATTGGCAATCTTGAGCTATTACAAATAAATAAATCCTATTCTTAGAATAAATTTCCCGGATCTATGGACACTCAAATGTCCCCACAGTCTTCCCCAGCAACCACAGTTTATTCCCGGCTTAAAGTTCATCACTGAAGTTTCCACTTAGGAATCCCAGGTCGCTGGACCACAGTTAGCCTGAGGCTTTGTGCCTGACCTCGCCCAGACCCATGATCCCAACCACAGCTGCAAAAGCCTTGCTGGGACCCGCTCAGGGGCAGCATCAAATACGGCACCACCCCAGGCATCTTTATTAGCTGGAGTCAGGAGCAGAAATAAAGGGAGAGATGCAGCCCAGCCTTGGGGGCCCAAGCTCGCGGGCACGAGGGCCCAGGGGCTGGGGAGAGGTGGCGGGGTGTGTGTGGCCACGGAGGGACAGTCAAGGCGAGGTGGCCGGAGGGCAGCTGGGGTGTGGCTGAGGAGGATGGCCAAGAAGGGGTGGCTTGGGGGTGACTAAGGAGAGGTGGATGAAGAGGGGCGGCAAGGAGAGGAGGCCAAGGGGCAGTTCCTGGCTTACCGAGGTGCGGGCGTCCACCCATGGCGCTGCAGCCTTTGGGCTGGTACCTGCCGTGCTCCAGAAAGGATCCTCCAGTGAGGCCAGACCCTCCACGGGGTCTGGGTCCTGGGGCTCCTGCTCTGACTCTTCGGGCAGCTGGTGGGCCAGTCTTCTCGGGCCCCGAGGCCCCGCCGTGCCTGCCTGCCTCTGGGCTGGGGCCCCGCTGTCAGCCAGCAGGGCCCTCCGCTTCAGGAACTCCATGGCCGGCGGGCTCCAGTCACTGGGGAACATGTCTCCGTCGGCCTGCATCTTGGGCTTCTTCGACGACTTGGGAGCTAGAGCAGAGGACGGGCTGCAAAGGCGCTGCGTGGGGTGCAGGAGCCCCTGGTCCAGGGGGTGGTCGAGGCCACCGCCCTTCAGGTTGGGCAAGAGGATGGGTCTGGCAGCGGCTGCCTGAACCCCTGTGGACGGGACAGAGTCCTGCAGTGTCCCCACCGGCCCGCCACCATCCCAACCACGGCGCCACACTGGCTGAGGAGAGGGGTGACTTGGGATTGCTGTGGGCAGCGTGCAAGGGGAGTCCCTCAACTGTGCGTTTTCCACTCCTTCGTGGCCCCAAACCTCAGAAAGGCTCTACCTGCACAGGGGAGCGACACCTACCTTCTCTCCAAGGACGGACTAGCACAGCCTTCTCGGGCCTGGCCATCTGCACACCACTGGGCGTTTTATCCTGGAAGGAGCCACCTGTCAGGTGAGGCGAGCCTCCAGAAGAGAGCTAAGTGCTCTAGAGGGGGTCCTGGGCCCCTGGGTGCCCAGGAAGGAACTCCCCCTCCAGCTCCACCCCAAGGACTCAGCACATGTACCACAAAGATCAAGTTGCTGAGGTGAAAGAGGCTTGTTCTGACCTCTCATTTCAAGGACATGATGGGCAAGTGTAAAGACATCAACATTTTTTAAACCTGTATGAAATACTGCATAAAACAATATTATACAAACCTATTGTGGTAATCATTTCATGATGTATATTAAGTCAAATCATTATGCTGTACACTTTAGACTTATAAAATGGTATATGTCAATTATATCTTAATACAATTGTAAAAAAAGAAAAACATTTAAAAAAGAAAAAAGAGGGCTTCCCTGGTGGCGCAGTGGTTGAGAGTCCGCCTGCCGATGCAGGGGACACGGGTTCGTGCCCCGGTCTGGGAAGTTCCCACATGCCGTGGAGCGGCTGGGCCCGTGAGCCATGGCCGCTGAGCCTGTGCTCCACAACGGGAGAGGCCACAACAGTGAGAGGCCCGTGTACCGCAAAAAAAAAAAAGGAAAAAGAAATATCATACATATATGTTACTGAACACACAATGTTTAAAGATGTAATTTGTGCCAATAAAAACATAAAGAGGAGGGATGGAGTTGTACAAGAGCAGAGTTTTTGTATACTATTGAATGAAGCTAGGTTGGTATTAATTCAAACAAGTCTGTAATAAATTTAAGATATAAATTATAATCTCCAGTGTCACTACTAACAAAATAACTTCAAAATATATAGAAAAGGAAATGAGGAGGGAATCAAAATCACACACTACAAAAAAAATCAGTTAAACACAAAAGAAGGCAGTAATGGATGAACTGAGAAACAAAAAAAGATGTAAGATATATAAGAAACAAATAGTAAAATGGCAGAAATTCTTCCTTATCAGTAATTAGTTTAAACATAAATGGAGTAAATTCTCAAATCAAAAGGCAGATACTGGCAAAATGGACTAAGAAAACATGATCCAACTATATGCCATCTACAAGAGTTTCACTTTACATCTAAAGATACAAATAGATTGAAAGTGAAAGGATGGAAAAGATAACTCCATGTAAATAGAAACCCAAAAGAGACCTGGAGTAGCTATATTAGCATCAGAAAAAATAGATGTTAAGTCAAAAATTACTATGAGACAAAGCAAGCCATTATACATTGATATAAGGGTCAGTCATCAAGAATATATAACAATTATAAACATATATGCGCCTAAAAGCAGAGCTCCAAACTATGTGCTGCAAAATGACAGAGCCAAAGGGAGAATTAATTATAAAATAATAGCTGAAGGCTTCCATATCCTACGTTCAACAATGAAATTACATGGAAGATCAAAAGAAAACAGAGGACTTGAGCAACACTATAAACCAACTAAACATAACCAGACAGACACAGAACCCTTCACCCTGCAACAGCACAATGTGCATTCTTTGCAAATACACGTAGAATTTCTTCAGGATAAATTATCTGTTAGGCCAGAAAACAAGTCTCAATAAATTTTAAAATACTGAATTCATATAAAGTATCTTTCCCTATCACAATAGAAACTAGAAATAAATGACAGAAGAAATTTCACAAATACATAGAAGTAAAACAAACTCTTAAACTATATATACATATATATATATACACATACATATATATATATATATATATATATATATATATATATATATACACACACACACACCCCAAAGGAGTAGAACTGAGTTCCGGAAATAAACACATACATCTATGGTCAACTGATTTTCAATAAAGATGCCAAGAACATTCAATGGAGAAAGAAGAGTCTTTTCAACAAATGGTGCTAGGCAACTGGACATTCACATGCAAAAGAATGACACTGGACCCTTGTCTCACCAGACACTATACACAATAATTAATTCAAAATAGATGAAAAACCTAAACAGAAGCACTAAAACCATATGACTCAGAGGAAAACATAGGGGTAAGTCTTCATGGCTTCAGATTTGGCAATGGTTTCTTAAGATATGACACCAACAGCACAGGCAACAAAAGAAAAAATACATAAATAGGATTTCATCAAAATTTAAAATTTTGGGGCTTCCCTGGTGGCGCAGTGGTTGAGAGTCCGCCTGCCGATGCAGGGAACACGGGTTCGTGCCCCGCTCCGGGAAGATCCCACATGCCGCGGAGCGGCTAGGCCCGTGAGCCATGGCCACGGAGCCTGTGCTCCGCAACGGGAGAGGCCACAACAGTGAGAGGCCCGCGTACCGAAAAAAAAAAAAAAATTAAAATTTTGGGGCTTCCCTGGTGGCGCAGTGGTTGAGAGTCCGCCTGCCAATGCAGGGGATACGGGTTCTTGCCCCGGTCTGGGAAGGTCCCACATGCCGCGGAGCGGCTAGGCCCGTGAGCCATGGCCGCTGAGCCTGTGCGTCCGGAGCCTGTGCTCCGCAACAGGAGAGGCCACAGCAGTGAGAGGCCCACATACCACACACACACACAAAAATTTAAAATTTTGCACTTCAAAGAATATGGCAAGAAAATAAAAGGACAACCTACAGAATGTGACAAAATATTTGCAAATCATTTATTTGATTAGGGTCTAGGATCCAGAATATATGAAGAACTCTTACAACTTAGCAACAAAAAGGTAAAAAAATCCAATTAAAAAATAAGCAGAAGACTTGAATAGGCATTTTCAAAAGAGGATACACAAAGGGCCAACCGGCACATGAGAAGATGCTCAATGTTAACAGTCACTTTATTAGAGAAGTGTGAATCAAAACCACAATGAAATGCTACTTCACACCCACCAGGATGTCTATCGTCAAAAACAAAAACAAAAAATAACTAGTGTTGGTGAGGACTGGAGAAATTGGAACCCTCATACATTGCTGCTGTGAACATAAAATGGTACAGCCACTGTGGAAGACAGGTTGGCAGTTCCTCAGTTAGTTACGATACAATTACCATATGAATTACCAAATGACGCAGGAATTCCACTCCTAAGTATATACCCAAAAGAAGTGAAAATAGGTTCTCAGACAAATCCTTGCACATGAATGTTCCCAGTAGCACTCTTCACATAGCCAAAAGGTGGAAATAATGCAAATGCCCATCAACTACTGAATGGATGAACAAAAGGTGGTATATCCACACAATGGAATATTATTGAGCCACAACAAGGAATGAAGCACTGATACATGCTATAACAATGGATAAACCTCAAAAACGTTATGCTAAGTGAAAGAAGACAGACACAAAAGAATCATATATATGATTCTCTGAATATGAAATGCCCAGAGTAGGCAAATCCACAGAGACAGAAAGTAGACTAGTGGTTGCCAGGTGCTGTGGGAGGTGGGGGAGGGGAGGGGAGGAGGACTGAGGAGTGACTGCTCACTGCGTAAGCTCTCCTCTTTGGATAATGAAAACGCTCTAGAACTAGACAGCGTTAACGCACAACGCCCTGAATGTACCAAATGCCACTGTGTTATACACTTTAAAATGCTTAAAATGGTAAGTCTTATGTATATTTTACCACAATAAAAGATAAATAAATATATAAATTATACACGGGCGAAAAGTGTATGCAAAATAACGTCAAGTAAGTAGAGGTCAACACAACTTGGTAGAAATCATGAATTAAAAAGAAAAAAAACAGAACTTCCCTGGTGGCGCCGTGGTTAAGAATCCCCCTGCCAATGCAGGGGACATGGGTTCAAGCCCTGGTCCAGGAAGATCTCACATGCCACAGAGCAACTAAGCCCGTGCGCCACAACTACTGAGCCTGCACTCTAGAGCCCGCGAGCCACAACTACTGAGCCCACGTGCCACAACTACTGAAGCCCGTGAGCCTAGATCCCGTGCTCTGCAACAAGAGAAGCCACTGCAATGAGAAGCCCGTACACGGCAAAGAAGAGTAGCCCCCACTCGCTGCAACTAGAGAAAGCCAGCATGCAGCAGCGAAGGCCCAACGCAGCTAAACATAAATGAAAAGAAAATAAACTTATAAAAAAATTACAGAAATATGAAATAACCATATGAAGTGAAGGAGTTATGGTTGTAATTTTTTGCAAAATTGTTTAAATAATAAAATGTTCTAAATTTGTGCCTATCTAAGCACTGGAGGGCAGCATCAGAAGCCTTTAGGGGACCAGTGAGATAAGGATGGCACTAAAAATCATCCTGTCCTGGTTCTGACATCCTGCCCTCCTTGGGGCCTTCAGGAGGTGTTGCCCAGGACTGCCCATCCTCCCACTTGCCAGTGGGATTTTTTTCTAGTTTTTCTGCCTTAAAAAATAGTCACTCTTCCTTCCAGTCCTTCTTGAAAATTGCTTCTGATTCAACCTTCCTAAGCATCAACTCAATCGTGTAACCTCCTCTGCTCAGAAGCCATTGCTGGGCAAAGGTACACACATGAGGCATCTTTAGAAGGTGATGAAGATATTCTCTATCTTGACTGTGGTGGTGGTTCCTCAAAAACTACATACCATTGTCAAAGCTCACGGACCTGCATATCTAGAAAGGGTAAATGTTACTGGATGTAAGTTATACCTCCATAAACCTAACTTAAGAAATAACACCAGCTTCCACTTAGCAAATATTGAGACTTTTCAACATATAAAATTATTTCCACATTAGAAATCATCTGGAGGAAAACACAACATACAATTTCTATTAAATGAAATGAAAATGCTTCTGGGATAATCTAAGCCATCTCTGTATATAAGGTGTCCACTGTTGGCCCTCCCAGTTCTGAACTCAATGGGGACCCTGGCAAGTGCTAAGAAATCACTGAACTTCCTCTTGTAAAGGAGAAGTGGGAGCAGCGGGGGTTCAAGTCTTGACAGGAGCCCCCCGGTGGCATTTCTTCCTTCCGCTGTGGGGTGATACTTGGGCCATGGTGTGCCTTCTACCTAGCAGGCCCCTTTGGCCCTGGGGAAACAAGAAGGACGAGGGTGGGGCCCAGTGGAAAGGGAGCCAGAATGGAGGCTTCAGGATGAGCCAAGCAGAGGATACGGTCTGGGAGATAGGAGAGCAGTTGTCCATCAGGACTGCAGGACAGGAGAGCAGGCAGGGTGTCAGGGTGAAGGAGCATCAGGGTGCATGTATTAGTCAGCTTGGGCTGCTGTAACAAGTAGCACAGCCTGGGGGGCTCAAACAACAGACATTTATTTCACAATTCTGTGAGGCTAGATGTCAAAGATCAAGGTGTCAGCAGGGTTGGTTTCTTCTGAACCTGTCTCCTTGGCTTGCACATGGCTCTCTCCTCCCTGTGTCATCCACGTGGTTTCTCCTCTGTATGCCTGTGTCCTAAGCTCCTCTTCTTCTAAGGACCCCAGTCATATTGGATTAGGGCCCACTCTCAATGACCTCATTTAACCTTAATGACCTCTTTAAAGACCTTATCTCCAAATACAGTCACATTGTGAGGTGCTGGGGGTTAGGACTTTAACATACGGATTTTAGGGGATCACAATTTAGCCCATTATTATGTGCATTTGGCAGCACATTATTATGTGCATTTGAGCTCTGTGGAAGGTGGAGGCTGGTAATAGAGGCCTCGAAAAATGCTGACAATTCTTGATGTGTATCAGAAAGGATGATACTGAAAGTCCCAGGTCTTTCCCATGTTCTTGATTCGGGTATCATTTTACTGCCAATATGGCCATGACATCAGCATGATCACAGTGGGCAACCCAGACATGTGCTCAGGCAAACAAAAATTGTGAGCAATCTTCTACCTGAACTCTCAATGGTTTAATATGTGAGATGACAGGTAAACACCAGCAAAAAAAAAAAAAAAAAAAAAATTTGCTCTTAGAGCCAGAATATCTGAAACGCTGTTTGGTCCATAAATAACAATGCATCTGGTGGAAAATGTCTCCATTCCTGAGAAAACTGGGGACTAAGACCCGGATCCCCCCGGCAGTGCTCGCAGAGGATGAGACGTATGTGGAGCGAGGGTCTAAGCATGCTGATGACGCCTCCAGCTTTTTCATGGAAGCATTTTAACAGACAAACTGCAAAGGTGGTCAGGAGTAAAATTTCAAAATTCTGCAGAAGTCAAAGAGCAATAAAATATTCCCTTTGCTTACTGATAATACACGGAAAAGGGCTTTGGAAAAGAGCCTGGAAGTTCCTCAAATGATTAAACGCAGAGGTACCATATGACCCAATAAAAGCATCCCTAGGTATGTACACGAGAGAAATGAAAACATTTGTCCACACAACATCTCGCACACGAATGTCCACAGTAGCATTATTCACAACAGCCAAAAAGTGGACACAACCGAAGTGCCCATCAGTCATTGAGTGATAAACAAAATATCCATATCATGGATATTGTTAGCCATAAAAAGGATTGAGGTACTGAGACACGCTATGACATGGATGAACCTCAAAAACATTATACCAAGCAAAGAAGCCGGACTCATACGAGCACATATTGTGGGTCCCATTTATATGAAGTGTCCAGAATAGGCAAGTCATAGAGACACAAAGCAGATTCATAGTTGCTTAAGGCTGAGAGAGAGGAGGGAAGTTGGGGTGAGAGCTCAGGGATGCTGGGTTTCTTCTGGGGTGACGAAAACTTCTAAGATTGACTTTGGCGATGGTTGCACAGCTCTATGACTATACTCTTTAAATGGGTGAGTTGTGTGGTATGTGAATTTCATCTCAGTAAAACTTTTTTTAAAAAGAAAGTCAGTACAAGGAGAGTAAAACTAAAGGTCACCGCTGTCGATGAAGTTGAAGATTCTGAGGGCAGAGGACTTCAGAAACAGGAAGCTGGAAAACATGGTCAAAGCTGTTCACATTGTAGATGCTGATCAAGAAGCAAGAAGGAAAAGAAAACCAAAGAATAAAAAGTATCACTAAAATCTTCCAGAAATATTCTATGTGAATGATAATGCCTTCTGGGAATTTTGGGGGCGATTACAGCTACTCTTTTTAAAAACACTTTTATTTGAGGTTCTTAGTGCAAAGCTGAGTCTAGAACATTTGCCTAAACCAAGCAAATGCTTTGGTGAGCAGAAGTCCACGGAGATGATAAAATATAAAAAGAATCAGAAACCGCTGATATAATGAGACCAAATCCATGCAGAAAAAGCTGCGTGCAACGGGGGTGGGAGGAGAGGCTATGTTCTTTCTCCTTTTTAAATCGGTTTCTTTTCTGAGCACAAGTGCTTTCTGTGTCTTCCTAACAATGCGGAGCCCACTACGTTTAGGAAAAACAGCACAGCCTTTGTTCCAGTCCAGAGTCGATGGCTTTTGCTGTTCCAATTTCAAGATCATGACAAGCAGCACGCTCGGGTCCGTGACAGCTCAGCAGTTCAGGGCTCAGATGGAGCGCAGGGCGCAGGGCGGGAGCATGGGGAGGCGGGCTAGAGGGGTGGCTGTCCTTGCTGAGTGAGGAAGCAGCACGGTCTCTCAGCCCCTTCTCTGCACCCTCATCACCACACTGGGGAGTCCCAGCTCTTCCTGCGTCACCTGAGTGCACAGACGGAGTCTTATCTCCATACCCCAGCGCCTAGCCTAGGGCCCATTCCAGAAGGAAGCTCAGAAAACTAGTCGATGCTATTGTACACTTATATGTCCGCTTGGGCTGCCTTAACAAAATACCATAGGCTGGGGGGTGCTTAAACCACAGATTTATTTCTCACAGCTCTGAAGGCTGGAAGTCCCAGATCCAGGTGCTGGCTGGTAGGTTATATTCTGAGGCCTTTTCTTGTGCCTCACGGGAGGCTGCCATCTCTCTCGACTTTCTTTTGTGCACTCACAGGATGGGAGCGGGTAGAAAGCGAGCCTGTCTGTGCACTCTGGTCTCTTCCTCTTCTAAGGATGTTAAACCCAGCATGGGCCCCACCCTCATGGCCTAACCTAACCCTAATTACCTCCCAAGGCCCCATCTCCAAATACCATCACATTGAGGGTAAGGGCTTCAATGCAAGAATCTGTGGGGGAGACACAGTTCAGCCCACTGTGCCATGCAATATACCAAACATCACTATACCAGGTACAAATCAGATGAATCAACTTTAAAGGACAATATACATGCAGAAAAGGGAACCAGGGTAAGAATACAGCTTGATGAATTTTCACCAAGTGAACACACCCAGGCAACCATGACCTAAGTCCAAAAAATAGCATATACCAGCATCCCAGGGTCCTCCTCACACTGCTTCCCAGTCAGGACCCCTACCCTCTGCTCAAAAGGTAGGACTTCCATAGATTCGTTTCACCTGTTTCTTGAATAATGCGTAAATGAATCACACAGTATGGATTCTTTTGTGTCTGGCTTCTTTTGTTCAGTGTGATGTTTGTGCATGTCCATTTTCATTGCTCTGTAGTGTTCTGTTGTACAAATACAGGCTCAACGCTTCTACTATTGATGGATATCTTTGTTGTTTCCAGTTTTGGACTATGAATAATGCTGCCATGAACACTGTTATACTTGCCTTTTGTACACACACAGCCACATACCCACACACCCAGTCACACGCATTTCTGTTGGGAACGCACCTAGGTGCGTCACGAAATAGTTATGTCCATTTGTGGTAGCAGAGGCCAAACGATTTCCAAGTGGTAGGATGACTTTACCCTCCTGTCGGCCATTTAGCAGTTCCCCTCATGCTACCCTTGACGTCAGTCTTTTCAATGTTTACCATCCTAGGAGGTGTGTACTAGTTTCTCATTGCATTGTTCAATTTGTACTTCCCCAATTATAATGAGATGGAGTCAATTTTCCTACTGCATTGTCCTCCTGGATATCTTCTTTTATAAAGTGCCTCTTGTCCATTTTCCTATTGAGTTGTCCTTTTCAAAATTTCTTCATCTGGAGGCATTCTTCATATATTCTCAAGGCGAGCCCTCTGTCGGTTTTATGTGCTGCAAATATTTTCTCCCACTAGATGGCTCGTCTTTTCACTTTCTTTTTTTTTTTTTTTTTGTAAATTTATTTATTTATTTGGCTGTGTTGGGTCTTCCTTTCTGTGCAAGGGCTTTCTCCAGTTGCGGCGAGCGGGTGCCACTCTTCATCGTGGTGCGCGGGCCTCTCACTGTTGCGGCCTCTCTTGTTGCGGAGCGCAGGCTCAGTAGCTGTGGCTCACGGGCCCAGATGCTCCGTGGCATGTGGGATCTTCCCAGACCGGGGCTCGAACCTGTGTCCTCTGCATTGGCAGGCAGATTCTCAACCACTGCGCCACCAGGGAAGCCCTCACTTTCTTAATGGTGTGTTTAAAAGAACTTTGTAAGTTTAATGTAGACTAATTTATCAACAGTGTCTTCTATAATTAGCACATTCTGCATCCTGCTTAAGAAATTTTCCTCTATCTCAAAGTCACAAACATAGCCTCATATGTCAACTTTTAGAATTTGTTATTTACAATTCATATGTGGATCTATAATCCACACAAGATACATTTAAATTGTTACTGGTGTATAACTTAGATAAGGTGCACAAATCTTAACGAGCTTGATGAATTTATATACATATAGGTAACTACCACCCAGATCAAAATATTGAACATTTCTCACACCCTAGAAGGATCTCTCATACCTCCTTCGGTCAATAACCCCAAAGATAACAATACGTTGCCTCTATCACCATCAACTATTTTGCCTGTTTTGGAACTTTAGATACACAGAATCATACATTTTGTACTCTTCTGGGTCTAATTATATTTTGCTCAACATCAGTGTTGATTAACATTGAGATTCATCCATGTTGTCGCATGTTGCAGCTGTTCATTCATTTTCATTATTGTATAGCACTCCATATAAATACATCACAACTTCTTTTTTATTTATTTATTTATTTATTTATTTATTTATTTATTTATCTATCTTCGCCGCACCGGGTCTTAGCTGCAGCACATGGGATCTTCGTTGTGGCATGTGGGCTTCTTAGTTGCAGCATGCAGACTGTTAGTTGAGGCATGCATGCGGGATCTAGTTCCCCAACCAGGGATCAAACCTGCGCCCCCCTGCATTGGGAGTGCAGAGTCTTACCCACTGGACCATCAGGGAAGTCCCCATCACAACTTCTTTACCCACTCTCCTTTTGATAGACGATTAGGTTGTTTCTTATTTCAAGGTATTATGAATAATAAAGTTGCTATGAATATTCTTGTACATGCTTTTGAAGGACATAAACACTCTTTTATGTCGGATATCTACCAGGATACACAAAACTTTGATGCTACCACTCTATGAAAAACATTTAGATTTGTCAAGCTCTCCCTGCCAAAAACATATAGCATATTTTATCTATAATACATCTATAGTTCCCACATCTATAATTCTTTTTGGAAAGAACTGTGAAAACCAGTCTTCTCTGTTTTTTTTTTTGCGGTACGCAGGCCTCTCACTGTTGCGGCCTCTCCCGTTGCGGAGCACAGGCTCTGGATGCGCAGGCTCAGCGGCCATGGCTCACAGGCCCAGCCGCTCCGCGGCATGTGGGATCTTCCCGGACCGGGGCACAAACCCGTGTCCCCTGCACTGGCAGGCGGACTCTCAACCACTGCGCCACCAGGGAAGCCCTCTTCTCTGTTTTTTATTTTGAAATAATTTCAGACTTACAAAACATTACAAAAATAACACAAAGAATTCCACATGCCCTTCATCCAAATTTCTCAAATGTTAACATTTCATTATACTTGCTTTATCATTACCTCTAATATGTATGTGCACGTGTGTGTGTGTTTGTGTGTGTAAATATGTGATCTTGACACTGTTGAAGAGTATTGGCTAGTTACTTGGTAGATTCTGTACACTTGGGTTTGTGTGATGTTTCCTCACAACTGGGTTCAGGATATATGTTTTGGGCAGGAACACACAGATGTGATGCTGAGTCCTCAGAGCCTCATGTTCAAAGGCACGGCTGTCAATTTGTCCCATTACTGACGTTGCTAACTTTCATCACTTGGCGAAGGTGGTATCTGCCAGGTTTCTCCACCATAATATTACAATTTTCCCTTTGTAACTAATTAACATCTTATGGGAAGATGCTTTGCGACTATGCAAACATCCTGTTTCTCATCATACTTTCATTTCCTAGTTTTAGCATCCATTGATGATTCTTGCCTGAAACAATTTTTATGGGAATGGTTGAAAACTAGTTTTTGTTTGTTTTTAATAACTTCAAATTTTGCAAAAATCTTACAGTAATAACCAGTACTTCTCACAAATCAAATGGAAGCCTGGAAGATCATTAGACTTTTACCACAAAAACATCCCCAGAGTCACCTTCAAAGATTAAAAGAATAAAACTGGCAAACTGGTGGTGGCACCGGCAGTGGCTACATTCTCAGGCAAAGAAGAGAGAGAATAACTCTCCTAAAAGTCTCCGATTCTGTACAAACCACCCGCAGACTATCTTGATGCAGGCTGAGAAAAGACATTTTGCATGCTCAAAGCATCTCATTCTAGAAGGAGCATATAAGGTCAGCCAGGGCAGGGATGGGAAGCAGGCCTCAAGCCTGGCAGATCCTGAGGTCCCCAGGGTCCAGCTCATGTCTTCTCTGGAGACAAAGCAGAAGGCGAACTTCAGACTGTGTTTCTAGGAGATTCTCACCTCTGTAGCTCTCCCCAGGCTGAGACCTGCTCACCTGTTTAAACACCAAACCCAGCACAGACAACCTGCTGCACCAGCTGGGATCCTGCTATGTTGCAGCTTAACCAGTCAGGGTCCCTGGGAGCAATGTCACCAAGGGAGCTGACATAGAAACAGGTTCTAATTTTTAAGAGGACTAAGTCCCAAAAGCTCATTCTGAAAGCCAAGAGTTAGAAATAAGAGAGATGGGGGCTGGAGAGAAAGACAGTGTCTAGGTTAGCTCACAAAACCAGTAACTCACGAAGCAGTTGCAGGGAGGATTGAGGGCCGTGAACGGAACCTTGACCCAGAACATGATTCCTACAAGATGATGACTGACCTAGGCACCAGCAAGACAACTTGCCCCAACTTGTCCAGTACAGTTCTGCTCAGCAAAACCCAATTTAGCATCTCTGATGTGTCAGGCCTTGTGCTGAGCCCTGGGATACCAAGGAAGGGGAAGATAGGGCCTCTGCCCTTGAACTTGCAGCAGTGGGAGGTGTCTACCAAGAGGCAGACCGGGGGTCACCAAGACTCCAGTGGATGATGGAGCCTGGGCCCCACTGTCCCAAAAGGTGTGTTCAGATTGGCTGGTCATGAGCAGGCTTATGGGCTAGGGCTGCCTGCTCAGCGGGCAGCTAAGGCCGGCTGCCGTAAAGCACGTGTCCCTCAAAGGTACTGCTCTGCTAGTGGTTATACATCAGTCCAATTTTCCCTGCAAAGAAGACACATCCACCAGCTGTTTCTTCCCTCTCCAACCCACAAAGTAATACATTTTTCTTACGTGTACCTGTTGTTCTTGGCTTTTACCAACCCCCCTCGAGTTCCTTGAAAACATTAGCATTTTCAAAGAAGAAGAAATGAACCACAGTAGAAGAACACAGGCTGCTAACAGGTCATCTTTTCTGCCTGAGTCTCCAACTCTGAAACCTGCAATTCATCAGAGCTAAGATTTTAAGAGCACTGTGACTTTCGGTGCAACTAAGAAAGACAAAAAGCTGCCGAATGAACAAACGACAGCACGAAGGAAGACACCATCCACTGTGGGACCCAGCCCAACACCGAGCTGTTAAAGTGTGAGCAAAGGGCTTCCCTGGTGGCGCAGTGGTTGAGAGTCTGCCTGCCGATGCAGAGGACACGGTTTAGAGGACACGGGTTCGTGCCCCGGTCTGGGAAGATCCCACATGCCGCGGAGCGGCTGGGCCCGTGAGCCATGGCCGCTGAGCCTGCGTGTCCGGAGCCTGTGCTCCGCAACGGGAGAGGCCACAACAGTGAGAGGCCCGCGTACCGAAAAAAAAAAAAAACGTGAGCAAAGATGCATCCTAGAATCAATTAAAAACGATAATTCTGGTTAGTCTGACAGGCTCCGAGCGCTGTGTGCTAGTTGTCGAGACGGGAACACAGGAGGGGACAAAAGCGATGATGTCAAGGCCCTGCTCCAGTCAAATGGGGAGACACACTTATTGTCTAAACGTTACTTCTCCTTCCGCTGTCTCCCCCGCAAGCCTGCAACACCCAACCATCCAAGGCCTGTTCCTCCTCAATCTCACTCAACTCTTTCCACATTAAGGAGACCATCTTAGAGCACGGCTCCCTGGTCCGGCCATGTTCCCACCTCCCCAGTGCAGCCCAGGGACTGGGGTTTCCGTCTGTCAAACGTACCCCACTGCAGGACCCCAAGTCCTGCAAACCCAAGTCCAAAGCCTTTAATGTTCAGCCTCCGTCCCCAGCCTCTCCCATTCTTCATCACGGTCTCACATCTGATTTCAACACATCACCTCCCTTTTTTGTTCTTCTACTTTCCAGCTACAAGAAAAATAAAACAATCTGTCTTAAAGTGTGACCACCAGGCCAAATAATTACGGACTCCATAGTGCTTTGAGCCTTGATACATTAAGATCCAAGATTCACTCAGAATAGTACAACTATTGTGCTTTTATGAAGACCATTTCTTCAAGATGCCTTATTCCTAACACCCTGCTTTATGTCTGTCCCTTTAAACAAATATTTAATAGCTCAGGAATGTTAGTGAGGGCAGAGGCTCTGGTCAGCAAGGACTCAGCTCACAATGTGAAACGAGATGAGTTTTATCCACAAAGAAAAGCCAAACAGTCTCCAGTATCATAAGCCACACATCCATCAGACTGGGCAGGGGCGGGAACAGACAGCCTTTCTGGAGAGAAAAACGACAGCGACCCTTTGTGCCCTGGGGAGCATGAAACACAAACGCGCAAACAACAAAACAAACCACCATATCAATCAAAACACAAACCAGGGGGCTTCCCTGGTGGCGCAGTGGTTGAAGAGTCCGCCTGCCGATGCAGGGGACACGGGTTCGTGCCCCGGTCCGGGAAGATCCCACATGCCGCGGAGTGGCTGGGCCTGTGAGCCATGGCCGCTGAGCCTGCGCATCCGGACCTTGTGCTCCGCAACGGGAGAGGCCACAACAGTGAGAGGCCCGCGTACCGAAAAAAAAAAAAAAAAAAAAAAAAAAACCACAAACCAATTCCAAACTAGCTTGAAGAAATCTCCACTCCAACAAAGCGAACCATGCCTTGGTGACTGTGCCACCTGGGGAGAGGAGGGCCTGGCCTGTCTTCATCGGGGCCATCCCTGTGCTCAGATCAGAGTCAAACGCAAATGCACACGTGGAACAAAGAAATCCATGAAAGTACAAGACGGGAGGACAGCTGACCAGCACAGGGCTTGGGACCGACCAGAGTCCTAAGGGGGAAGTTACTGTGTGGCCACCATGCGCCTCCCGAGGATCTTCAGCCTCAGTTTCCTCACCTGGAAAACGGAGCTGGGCAGCCTACTCCCTGAGTTGCGGGAGGAGGCTGGCACAGGGAGCCCTCGTCACGAAGGGCAGGCAGGGCAGGGCTCAGGAGGCCTGGGAGGGGGGCAGGGGACAGGGCCGGCTAGCGGGGAAAGGGAACGGGCACAGGCCTCCAGGATGGTGGGGGTGGAGGACGCGGGACCGGCGGGCCGGCCGGGGACAGGCGCGGGTCCCTACCTCCTGGACTGCGGGATCCTCCCCTCGCCTCAAGGTCGACCTCAGCAGCCCACTGACCTCCAGAAACAGCTTCCGGGACCGCTGCTCTCTGCCCGCCCAGCCTCCGGGCCGCATGCGCAGCTCCTCCACGTGCGCACCACGTGCGCGCCCCCCGGGAGGTTGCAGGCGGCCTCGCAGGCGCGCTCCCGCACCTGCCCTGGCTGCCGCCAGCAGTGGCTTGCCTCCCCACACTGAGCCTTGGTAAATTCAGTAAATCGCTGAATCCTCATGTGGGCACGATGGTGTCCATTTTACAGATGAGGACACCAAGGCCCCGGGGGAAAGGGCCACTTGCCAAAGGCACACGGACAGAAGGGGGCGGTGTCAAGTTTCAATTCCAGACCTGGTCGTCCTAGCACTTCGGTTCTTTTTAAAGTTGAGACGCTACAGGCCTACGTTTTGCTTTGCGAATGGATCTGTCCCTGACTGTGTGTGAATGTCCGTGTGTCTGTGTGCACGCTCTTTGGAGGGTCTTGGCCCTCAGACTGACACTCAACAAATACCCGTTGAGCCCCGACCCCATGCCTGGCATTGATTTGGGCCATTTACACAGTATTCCTCTTTGTCCTCGGCCAGTCCTGCCATCAGTTAAAACCCACATCCTACTCTTCTGGAGAACTGATTTTTTTTTTTTTTTTTTTTGGAGAACTGATTTTTAATTAGGCATCATGAATAACTAATCATCCTCTTGTGTGGTTTTTCAGGCAGGATGGTGGAGAGCTGCTGCTGGAACTCTGGCTAAGCCCATACTGTGAGCGAGACCCTCTTCTGGGGCCAGGATGTGATGTGTGGGAAGGCAGCAGCCCTGCTGTGCTGGGAGGCCTTCCCAGCAACATTGCTGCTTTGACTTCCTTTGATCATCACCTCTAGGAGTTCAGGCCCATTAATTCATCTGACTTCCAGTTGTCAAAAGGGATAATGCAGAGGTTGAACGGATCCCATCTGAACTCCTTACTGTTTTTTTGAGAACTCTTGCTGTTTCAAATGTTTTAAACATATATAGGTTAGATCCATTTTAATGAGCATCATTTCAAAGTTTAAGATAAAGAGACAGGCAAAATTGAAAATAACCTACACAAGAATAATTCTTTTCAGTGTATAAATGCTTCCCCCAATTTTCCCTCTTCACAGCAGGCTAGAGGGCATTACTGCTACCCTCATTCTTCAGATGAAGAAACTGAGGCTTGGAGGCCATCTGCCTGGCCCAGGGCCACACACGGGGTTATGAGAGCCAGCATTTAACCCCAGGGCTCTCCTTGCTACTGACCTGTCTTTCCCCACATCTCTCAGGGTTTTGCCTTCACTTTGGAGACCTGTTGTCCTACTTATTTGCTTGTGTTCAGGGTCTGTGTCCTTGAGGCCCTCTGTATTCTACCCAGAGGACCCTGGAGAGAGAAAAGGAGGTTTGGCCAACAGGGTTGCTTTGGGTAGCTCAGGGACTACAGGAGAGACCCCTGCAGGGCCTGGCCATGGGCAGCTGAGGACCTGCCCCGTTGTCCCCTCCCTCCCCCTCCTCCCACTCCTCCATCTCCTCCTCCTGGGATCTCTGTTCCCTCAGGCCCTGCTCCAGGGGACCACCTGCTATGCATGCCCGCTCCTAGTGACTTGATCTCTTAACCCAGTTAAAGAACTGTGTTCCTAAGGGTCCTTTGAACACGCCCTAGTGATGGGACTGATTCAGGGGAGCTGGCCTTGCTCCTTCCCAAGTCATGCCATGTGAGCAGCTGCTTATTCTTCCAAAAGCCAGCCTGGAGTGACACTTTCAATTATTTTATTCATCCATGACTTCTACTTCATGTAATTATCATTTATTGATCACCTAGTAGGTGCTGCATACGCAATATGAGTTGTAATTTAACCCTTTTAAACGGCCCTACAAAAGGGAAATTGGAGGTTCGGAGAGGTTAAGAAAGTTGCCCAAGTTGCACAGCTGCTAGTTACTGACACCATCTAAATCCATGTTTCTCTGACTCCATAGTCTATACCTCTTCCTCCTCACTACACTGATTTCAAGAGTTATTAGAGAAAAGATAAAAAATCAAAACCACAATGAGGAAGAAGACCCAAATTTTGGCCAACAGGGCTAATGTGATTATGTGAATGAATATTAAATCTGTCTCTGAGTTTCTTGGAAGCAAGAAAAAGAGGGGGGAAACATGAAGGGTTACATGCTTCTCTATATAATATAGAGTCTCTGAGGTAGGAGGAAATAAAATTTTTTCCTTATTTTCCATTCCGGAAGTCATTTCCCATGTGGGATTTTATACAAGGATATTATGTAACAAAATGAACAAAGTTTTCAACAACCAGGTACAGCAAAAGACAGCTCAACAATTGTCCTGTGTAAAGCGTTCGTCCATTCTGTAATCATTCAACAAACCCTGAGCACCTACCATGCCTTAGCCGCCTAGATGCAAACCACATGCAAAAAGATAATTACCCTGCAATGTAATCAACCCCATAATGGAGGTGTGCCTGATGCTTCTGGAGCACACAGGAGTGGGATGACACCCTGCCAGTGAGGGGTGGGGGGAGTCTGATGACCTCACAGGCAACGTAGCCCCACAGTCTTGAAGTTTGAGTTGGAATTGACAACTTATTTTCAAAAGGAGGAAAAAGCATGCGAGGAATGTGCAAAGACATGAATGCAAATGGTACATTTGAGGACTGGAATGTCACTTACCAGTGCGGCAGTACAGGACTCATAGGTGACAGCCAGCTTGATGAGGACTTCAAGGGCCAGGCTAAGGGGTTTCCTCAGCAGGATCCAATTCAGTACTGAAGGAACAGGGGCCAAACAGAGATGGGAGGAGCTGGGAACTGGGAGTCCCAAAAAAGGTAGTAACAAGACTACACATGGGAGTCGGTGGCTAGGCCCCAAGAGGGGCCACCCTGGCGACTATTGCTGAGGAAGAACCACACACTGACAGGAGGGGAACCCCAATGTGTCAGCACAGAGGACAGATTCCATGAACTGAATGAGGGGACCCAAAGTGAGCTCAGCTGGAAACCAGGTCGATTTTAAGAGTCCACAGAGAATTCAGGAGGTGAGGTCTAATACAAAGTTATTCCTGTAGATGAAGCATATAATATCAAAACAAAGACCAGTGAGGGTGACTCCGTGCAAGACTCCACTGACAGGCCCAGAGCCTTTTTGGGATTCAAACACTCCTTCCTGGGACAGAACTGAGATTCAAGGATGAGGACTGGATAAAGGGGATATACCATGGGCTATCCTTGGAGTGTCACTTTCCTGTGTTTTTTTGTCTGTTTTTTTAATTCTTTAGACCTGTATTTAGAGGATGATTTGAGCTCAGGCTCTCTGATGTAATTCTGGGAGGAGAACGTTTTGGAAGCTCCTTCTTTGAATCTTCTGCTTACTCTGAGCTGGACAAGTGTCCAGTTCAGATGAATTGCCCCAATAACCCTGTGGATTCATGAACTTAGTTTTTGAATGCATTCACATGCATGTGTGCTTACCTATAACGTGTTCTCATCGGCTTACAAAAGCAGCGTACCAAGGGGCTTCCCTGGTGGCGCAGTGGTTGAGAGTCCGCCTGCCGATGCAGGGGACACAGGTTCATGCCCCGGTCCGGGAAGATCCCACATACCGTGGAGCGGCTGGGCCCGTGAGTCATGGCCGCTGAGCCTGCGTGTCTGGAGCCTGTGCTCTGCAACGGGAGAGGCCACAACAGTGAGAGGCCCACGTACCGCAAAAAAAAAAAAGCAGCGTACCAAAAAAATAAAACATGTGGGGACTTCCCTGGCAGTCCAGCGGTTAAGACTCTGCGCTTCCACTGCAGGGGGAGCGGTTCAATTCCTGGTCAGGGTACTAAGATCCTGCATGCCGCACAGCACAGCACCCCCCCAAAATAAATAAATAAATAAATAAAATTAAAAAAACAAAAGCAGTATAGCTGTCTTTTATGGAAACAACTTGGATTTGTTGAATACTTACTCCATGCTGGACTCCATGCTAGGTACTTGGATAAGGAGAGGAACAAGATGAATGTGGTTCAGCAGGTCCTCCCAGGGGGAGCTCATACTCTAGTGGGAGAGAAAGGTGGATACACAGCCACTCTCTCAGCATCGAAGGCAACACAGCCATTTCCCATATGCTGCCTCATTTGACCCTCACAACTACCCTGTGAAGTGGACCTTTCTTTCTTTTTTTGGGGGGGGCTTGATTTCTAAAAATTGAGATATAATTCATATACCATAAGTCATCCTTTTAAAGTGGTTTCTAGTATATGCACTAGGTTTGGCCATCATTATCACTAATTCCAGAACATTCTCAATAGAAAAATCAGAACCCATTAGCAATCACTCCCATTCCCCTTTTCCCCCAGCTCCTGGCAACCACTAATCTACTTTCTGTCTCTACGAATTTGCCTATTCTGGACATTTCCTATTTGTGGAAAAAACTATTCTTTCCCCCATTGTCTTTGCACCCTTGTTGAAAATCAGTTGACCATTAATGTGTAGGGTTATTTCTGGACTGAGGTTACAGGTTACTATTTTACAGAGATTCAGAGAGATTAAGCTACTTGGCCAAGGTCACAGAGCTAAAAAAGAAGACACTGGATTCAAACCCAGCTCCTTAGATTTGTGTAAAGTGCTATGAGAAAACACAATGGGAGAACAAATAACTCTCCACCCTGGGAGGCAGGTGTCAGCACTGGTCCTAAAATCCCTAAAGGGAAAAAGCAGAGAGACCTTTGGTAAAACAGCGAAGAATAAGTTGTGGTTGGAAAGCCAAGGGCAAGGGCAGCAGAGGCAGGATTTAAAGACTTGTCAGGGTATTTGGTCTTCATTCTCTAGGAGACGGGGAGTCACTGAAGGTTTGTAAGCAGGGAAGAGGTGGACAGGGAGGAAGAGGTGGAGGACGCTTGGAGGGGAAAGATGGTGAGTTTGGATAACTTGATTGCATGCAGTCCCTAAAGAACCACGAGGTGCCGGCGGGGGTGGGCAGCTTAGTTGGAGAGAGTGGGCTGGGAGCTGGAAGAGGGCTCTGCTGGGGCTTGAGTCAAGGAAATGGCAGCTGAGATCCAGCCTCCAGCAGAGGGAGAAGAGCCAAGAAGAGAGGCTGAAAGGCAGCCTTGAAGTTTAGTTTGGGGGAGGCAAGGAGGAGGCGGTTCACATTGGGAAGGTATCTAAGGAAACGAGGTTGTAAAAGGAGTCTGGGGGTTGGCAAATAGGAGGACAGAAGTTCGGGGCACAGTGTGGTCAGAAGGCCGGCTGGGTGAGACCACGTGTAAGTGGCTGCTGAAGATATAGACTCAGGGAGGGAGCAACTCTTGCGAGAAGTCTGGAACGAGAAGACAGACTGAGGACAGAGAGGCGCTGTGCGGAGGAAAGACTCATGTCTCAGCATGCGTGAAGGCCAAGAGAAGGTGCCTGACGCAGGGAGAGGAGGAAGAGCCCGGCAGGTGAAGGAGCAGCCCTGGGGAGGGGAGACCCAGCTCCTCCAAGACCAGAGGGAAGGAAGGAGGGGAGGGGAAGAGGAGGGTCAAAGAGGAAGAGGAGGGAAGGGAGGCTGAGTAAAATACAGGTGGGTAGGGCTAGGGCTTAGGAACAGTGAGCAAGGGCTTCCCTGGTGGTGCAGTGGTTAAGAATCCACCTGCCAATGCAGGGGACACGGGTTCGAGCCCCGGTCCGGGAAGATCCCACATGCCGCGGAGCAACTAAGCCCGTGCACCACAACTACTGAGCCTGCGCTCTAGAGCCTGTGAGCCACAACTACTGAGTGCACGTGCCACAACTACTGAAGCCCGTGTGCCTAGAGCACTGTGCTCCACGGTGAAAGAAGCCATGGCAATGAGAAGCCCACGCGCAGCAACAAAGACCCAACACAGCCAAAAATAAATCAATAAAAAGAAAGAAAGAAAGAACAGTGAGCAAAAGAACTGCCAAGCTCCCAATAACAATGGCTCAGCCAAGGGCAACAGTCAGGAGCCTGTCATAGTGTGTGACGTTCTCCAGCCGTGCTACGCACCTTGGGAGCAGGAACGCAGAAAAAACATGGTTGAGTAAATTTAGTGTTGAGATCAGTGGGCAAGGGAGCAAGGAGCTGAACATATCGGTGACAGTGTGGTTGAGCCATCTGAGCAGGGATTGTCCCAGCCGGAGGATCATGCTGGTCACTCCCTGCCTGGTCCCCCAGGTCCACCCTCCACCCCTCTCCCTGCTCTCTCTGCTTGGGGGGCACTAACCTCCATGGCCCACATCCAGGGACTCCCTTGCCCTCTGGTTGCCAGCCAGGCAGCGAGGAGGGTGGGAGGAGAGAGAGGTTGGGGAAGCAGGGGCCCTTCCCGCCCCCGCCAGGCTCTGGCCCGGGCACAGCGCCTCCTGCTGCTACAGTGGTCACCACGTGCCAGCATTGCCTGGCCCAGGTGGTCAGAGCATCCCACCATGGCCGTTCCCGGTCCTCACCATCCCCTGGGGCTCTCTAAACCCTGTGCACCCTCTGCAAACGGTCCTCTTCTAACCTCTTCCGTGCAGTGCAGTGGGGACCCAAATGACTTGGGAACAACAGACCTTGGCCCAGAGGGAGGGGGAAGGAGGGGGAAGGAGAGGGAAGGAAAAGGTGGATGTAGAGGAAGAGAGGAATGCTAGGACTTCCCAGGTGGGGCTCAGGCTCCTCCCTGAAAGAATAAACAGAGCTCTACGGGGCTGGGCAGGGGGATCAGTGGGTGAGAGAAGGGTCCTGGGAGGAGGAGGAAGGGTGGCAATTCACCTTTCCCGTGTGAGGTGTCCTGTACTGCCCCCTGGTTCACCAGACTGCTTTCATGTCACACACACACACACACACACACACACACACACACACACACACACACACACACTGTAAATAAGAAGCCCCTCGGATCCCTCTGAGCCCCAGCCCCAGCCAGGCCCCATGCTGACACAGCGCCAGGTGACCCATTTTGGATTTGCAGCATCTGCACAAAAACATTCAGTTTGTTCTGACCTGGCTTTTCCACCAGAAGGGTCCTGGCCCCCAGCAGCCTGCCAGAGGTTCAGGCCCTGGGTCACATGATCCTCAGCCCCCCTTAGGGGGCGCCGGGGCTCCGAGCTGTCCCTGAATGCTGCAGGATGGGGCCAGGCCTCACGTGGCAACTGTCTCCCTCACCCCTTGTTAAAATTAAAAACTGATCCTACATCTGCTTTTGTAAGAGGTGGGGCCTCTGTGATCCAGTCAGAGCTGCTCTTTCTGGCAACAGAAATGCGGATTAAGTCCTTTTTTGACCCCATTCCTTCAAGCTTGTGTGAACTTGGCCCAAGTGAAGAACAACCTCCCCCCTTCCAATCACTCGTGATAGATTCAAGGCAGAAGCCACATTTGATTCACTCTTGAATAGTGACCAGCCTTGGCCCATGGAAAGGAACTGATATAACTTCCCTAACATTGAGTCTCTGCAAATCAATTAAACAATCTCCCAAAATAATATGAATAGCCAATTCTTTAAATGTTTATTTCATTTCTGAATAGATAATACATTCACACAGTTAAAACAAGACCCCCAAATGGTATAAGAGCCCTGCAGGGAACAGTCTCGCTCCACCCCGTCCTCAGGGGCCCAGTTCCCTCCCCCACCCAACATGGACACAGAGGTAACTACTTGTACTGGTTTCCTATGTATCCTTCCAGAGTTCCTTTAGGTAAATACAAGCAACTATGAATGTACTGAATAGACAGTTTTAAAAAAAATTCTCATTAATGATTTAAATTTCTTGATTGAAGTATAGTTGCTGTACAATATTTTATAAGTTACAGGTGTACAATATAGTGATTCACAATTTTTAAAGGTTATACTCCATTTATAGTTATTATAAAATATTGGCTATGGTCCCCATGTTGTACAATATATCCTTACATGTTATTATATAAAAACATAATAGTTTGTACCTCTTAATCCCCTCCCCCTATCTTGCTCCTCCCTCCTTCCCCCACCCCACTGGTAAGCACTCGCTTGCTCTCTATATCTGTGAGTCTGCTTCTCTTTTGTTATATTCACTAGTTTGCTGTATTTTTTAGATTCCACATGTAAGTGATATCATACAGTCTGTCTGACTTGTTTCACTTAGCATGATGCCCTCCAAGTCCATCCATGTTGCTGCAAGTGGCAAAATTTCATTCTTTTTTATGGCTGAGTCATATTCCGTTTTATGTATGTGTGTGTGTCTATCTATCTATCTATGTATCTATATATATATCACATCTTCTCTATCCACCTGAAAAAAACATCCTATGATTAGGCAAGCCTACTGTGAGAGGGAGAAACAAGCCTCAACTCTATTTCCATTTTATAGCCTGGAATAAACCATCTTATGGTCAGGCAGGAGGGAACCATAACACATCAGAACAGAATTTCTCCCTGGTCCGCTGAGAGTTGGGTTAGCAGGTGTTTCTTGGCAAACAGTGCTCAATTATGATGGGAAAATTAAACAGCATTCTCTGCTGCAGTCCTCATCAGTCTTTAACATGCTAGTGTCTTCATCTCCAAAAGGGTGGTTATCAAATGCAGAACTTTCCTATCTTGACCAAGACCTTTTTACTGAGAGCATATCCGGAGACCAGGAGTCCATGGGATATACTTTGGGAAATACTAGTCTAATCATAATTTTACTGATGTGGAAATGGTGGCCAAAACAAAAAGTGACTTGCTGAGTTGGCTGGTGGGGTTCCATCCCAGAACACCTATTTTCCAGACCAACGCTTTTTTCCCCCCAGCATTAAACATCTAACCATAGGTACAAATCAACTATAGATTCTTGGGGAACATTCCTAGGACTTAAGGGAATTTTTTCCCAGCTTAATTTGGAAGGGGTGCAGTGGAGGTAAGGAAGAAGGGAGTAACAGCGGAAGCCATTCAAAGCAAAACACACCTTTAAAGAAGATCAAGACATCTTTGGCCTTAGAGATGATTTTTTTTTTTTTTCTTGATGGAGGGGCACCCACGAAGACCAGCTGTGCTCATGTGAAGAAATGCTCCACCAGGTCCTTTTGAAAATATAACCCCCACGGGACAGGTGGGAACACCTGGGACTTCAACCCTCCCCAATTTACCTCAAATTGACCTCACTGGGCCAGGAGAAGCCCTACAAAACTGATTCTGTATATTCTCTCCAAAAAACAAATTTACTAAAATTTACTTGATCCTATTATATGCCGGGCCTCTGCAAAGCACTGAGAATTCAAAGGTGAATAGAGCATAATTCCTGCTCTGAAGGGGTTTTCTATCCGGTAGGGAAACCGATACTACATGCAGCCAGACTGTGACAGGGCTATACTGACAATGGGAACTAGGTCCTAGGAGCCCATGGCAGGCAGTGCTTACAAAGCCCACCCTAAGAAACTTGCACATCTTAGCTTGTGGGCAATGGGGAGCTACGGAAGATGTTTTCAGTTTTAAACGCAGAACTCCCGTCCCAGTACGTTCTGGGACTCCATCTTCCATTAGCAACTCCGCTTCCTGCTTCCCCTCCCTTAACCTCTTCTGAGTTAACAGCCTCCCAGTAGCCACCCCTTTACCCCACATCACCAAGGTCTTTGGTCCTGGGAAGGGCCCACAATCTGGCCCTACCTTCCTCCCCCTCCCCAGCCTCGCCTCAGGCCTGGACCTCATCACCTCAAAACCACTGTAACAGGAAACTGATGCTAGGACTGCGGGCAGGTCCTGCCCAAGTTCTTGTAGGCTGGGCCACAAGTTTGCAGTGGCTCACACACTGCCAGGAGAACCAGCATCACAACTAGCATGCATCACAACTAACACAGTGGCCTTTGGGAGTCCACTCGTAAATCTGGACAGTCTGGCGTGCAGCAAGTATCCTGACAGGCACTGGCTTCACGTCTTCCATCAGCTGCCTCCACGCTGCCTGAGCACCACTATCATGCAAGAAGCACAGGAACTCCAGTGTGGTTGACCCATTCCACGGACGAGGACCCTGAGGCCCACAGACGCAAAAAGAGTTGCACCCAATTCCAGCGTTAGTAAACGGCAGGGCCACCAGAAGCCTACAATTGAGACCCTGGCCGCCTCCACGCCTGCCCGGCTGCACGGCGGACGCAATGAAGCAGTGCTACGCATGC
Source organism: Hyperoodon ampullatus (assembly GCF_949752795.1). Taxonomy (NCBI): domain Eukaryota; kingdom Metazoa; phylum Chordata; class Mammalia; order Artiodactyla; family Ziphiidae; genus Hyperoodon; species Hyperoodon ampullatus. The sequence continues at coordinate 15,212,560 of NC_136928.1, forward strand.
GCAGCCTTTTCTGAGGCCCCGCCCCCCGGCCGAGTCAGGTGAGTGGGGCGGGCTCCAGGCCGGAAGGAAGCGGAAGGTGGACACGGAGGGGAAAGCAGCCCTCCCCCGGAAGTCCCTTCTGTCTCCGGAGCCTGCTCCCGGAAGTGCTGGTGTTTGTAGCTGGCATGATGGCTTCAAGGTTACTGCGCGGAGCTGGGGCGGTGGCCGCGCAGGCTCTGAGGGCCCGCGGTCCCAGTGGAGTCTCCGTGGTGCGCTCTATGGCGTCTGGAGGTACTTGGCCTGCCGGGAGCGCCGGGGACCCGCGCCGTTGCCCTCCCGGGGTGGTGTTAAGGCAGCAAGGAGCGGGGGGTTGAGGCCGTTCAGCTTCTCCGGGCCCCAGTGACCGCCCCTACGGACCCGGGAACCTCAGACTCCGCGGGCGTCTCCCCGTTGTTCTCGGCCGCCGCTGCTACTGACCACCATACTGACCCCTCTGCGAAAAAATCCTAAACGGAGACGCCGGGTGACCTTGGTGGGCAGGGGTTGCATCCGGGACGTGGAGGGGCTAAGCCGTCCTTCAGGCCCGCGCCCGCCTCAAGGCCAATGCACTCCACTAGGACTCTGGTTGACCTGGTTTTAGAAAAAATGCCGGAAAATGGGCTTCCATGGTCGAAGGAAGAAAGGATCACCCCGTGTACCACTTTTGGGTATCGTGACTTTGGTCCTTAGGGGACAGTGGGTATGGGTAGCCTCTAGGAGCTTGTGGACACACTAGAAGTATGCAGAGATGTCCATATGTGCATTTTCCTTCTTGATCATTTCAGGCGACATCATAATTCACGTATTTTCCTTTAGGTGGTGTTCCTACTGATGATGAACAGGCCACTGGGCTGGAGAGGGAGGTCATGCTGGCTGCCCGCAAGGGACTGGTGAGGAGAACCTTGTGCCTTCTCGGGAGCTCATGGCCGTGGATGGAGTCAGAGCGGCCTCCTCTCTGGGAGCCTTTCATCCAGGAAACCTGGCTTGTGGGAACAGTACTGCTGGCCCCTAGAGGGTAGGGGTCATTTGGCATAATGGACCCTTCATTTGTTTTTCAGGACCCGTACAATATGCTCGCCCCAAAGGCAGCCTCAGGTACCAAGGAAGACCCTAATTTAGTCCCCTCCATCACCGATAAGCGGATAGTGGGCTGCATCTGTAAGTACCTCACCACTATTTTCTTATCCATTTGTTTAATATTTGTTTAACTTAATATTTGTTTAATATACAGGATGTCTATCAGCTGCTGCACCTCTGTTGTTGTGTGTGAGTCTAGGTTTATAAAGAAGATGTGTGTGGAAATAAGTTGTTCTAAGGGTCTTGGCCCTCAGGCCTCTCTGCCCGAGTAGGTCATCCTTAACCGTAAAGAGGCCTGGAACATCAATAATACTGGCTCATTGGAGAGGCAGCATGAAGGAGTATTCATCTAGAAAATATTTATTGTACTTTCTCTTTGCCACACACCATGTTAGGCACTAGGGGTACATACCAGGATGCACCCAGCTTTGGGGTTCTACATAGGCAGGGAACTGTGAGAACCTATGGTGACTGATAAGAGATCAGCTTACTCACAGGTAAACTTGGCCTCAGTTTCTTCATCTGAAAAATGGGGAGAGCTTGAACTGCTCTCTTAAGGTGTCAGCCATAACTCTGTGTCTCAGAGGTGTCTGAGGAAAAGAGGTTAACGTTGAAAAAGCCCCCTCTTCTAGGCTGGATGGCTTTCAGCCACCTTTTTCTTTCAGGTGAAGAAGACAACAGTGCTGTCATCTGGTTCTGGCTGCATAAAGGTGAGGCCCAGCGATGCCCTAGCTGTGGAACCCATTACAAGCTGGTGCCCCACCAGCTGGCACACTGAGCCCCTGCACTAACTCACTCAAAATGTGACGTAAAGTTTCTTCTTTCCAATAAAGACTAGCCATTACATTGGCTCCTCCTCCCATAGTTGGCTGGTCTTATTTCTTTCCTGTGTTTTTTGGGAAGGAATGGATGATTATGTCAGGAATAGCTATCTGTTAATACTAGCTTGCCATCCACTTGCTTTTGTACACCGAGACTGCCAGTTCCCCAATGCAGTGGTAGCTACCACCTGGCATGGGGAAAATGGGCTGTGGAGTCAGGCTGACTGGACTTGTAATACTGGCTCCATCATCTAGCTTTGTCACTGGGGGCCTGCTCTCTGAGGGTGGGTTACATCTTAAAAAAAAAAAAAAAAAAAACCTTGTGAGGTGTTAGGAATAATATATATAAAAAGAGCAGGAATAACATATATAAAAAGAGCCTGGCAGATAGTAGGTCCTCACATTATTGTAAAGACAGAGTGGCCTTGTGGGGAGAGTTTTGGCTTTGAAGTCTTAAAGGACCCAGGTTCAAAGCATAGTTCATGGGGATGCCATCAGCAAAATCTAGAATATGGGACAATTCCAGAAACCAGCAGCCAGTTTCTTCAAATAAGTTGCAAGGAGAAAAAAAACAGGTATGAGTACTTATCAAGTGAAACATGAGGAAGATACCAACCAAGAGCAGTGCGTGGACCTTGTTTGGATCTTGATTTGAAAAAATCAACTGTAGAGAAAAAATTCAGATATTTGGTATTTAGGGACTTATTAAATTTTAGACATGTTAAAGGAATTAGTTTTTTTTTTTTATGCTTTAGCGATATATACTGAGGTACTTAGGGGTGAAATATGTCTGAGATAAGCTTTAAAACAAGAAGGAAGAGAGTAGTTCGGGGTATGACTGATCCATTGTAGCCAGGTACAAGAGGGGTTGTTTTTCTACTTTTGTGTATGTTTGAACTTTATCATAATAATAAACCAAAAAAAAAAAAAAGGTTGAGAGAAACAAAAGCCCGATTCAGTCCCTTTATACCTGTGACACCTTGGACAATTAATTTCTCAAAAGCTGTTTTATCTGTAAAATGGAAATAGTACATATTTTGTTTTGGGATTTGCCATAGAGGTGGCTTTGGTCACTATTGCCACAAAATTGATCCAAACTAGATCTGTAAGTTGAATTGATGGGAGAGAAAAGCCCTTTCCTTCATCTTTTTTTTTAAATTTAAATTTGTTTACTTTTGGCTGCATTGGGTCTTAGTTACTGTGCATGGGCTTTCTCTAGTTGTGGTGAGCAGGGGCTACACTCTGTTGCGGTGCGCGGGCTTCTCACTACGGTGACTTCTTTTGTGGAACACGGGCTCTAGGCGCGCAGGCTCAGTAGTTGTGGCTCACGGTCTCTAGAGCGCAGGCTCAGTAGTGGTGCACGGACTTAGTTGCTCCGCAGCATGTGGGATCTTCCTGGACCAGGGTTCGAACCCATGTCTCCTGCATTGGCAGGCGGATTTTCAACCACTGTGCCACCAGGGAAGCCCTCTTTCCTTCATCTTGCCTTACCTCCTCTTAAAGGTATAAAGCTACTGCTTCCTTTCCTGGCTGTCATCTCATTTCCAGGAAATGTCCAAGCATTTATCTGCCATGCAGGGCCATTCTCTGGGAAGGGGACACCTAAATAGCCACCTACCACTCCCACCTTAAATGCTGTTATAAACAAGAGTTTCCCAGTCAGGAAGACTGGTTTAGTGCTACCCTCAAGCCCTCTTGTCTGGCCCACTTCCTGCATCCTCTTTCCTTTTTCACCGTCTCCCTTTCCAGTCAAAACTCTGCTTAGAGTGGACTTTTGACTCCTCACATCATTATTTATTCTGTCTGCTTCCTCCCTCATCTCCAAGCCCACCTTGCATCTTTATTATTTTTTAACTTTTAATATGGAAATATATTACAATATTATGTTTCAGTTGTATTACATTATGAAATGATCACCATGATAAGTCTAGTAACCATCTGTCCCCATACAAAGTTATTAAACTATTATTGACCGTATTCTTTATGCTATATATTACATCCCCATGGCGTATTTATTTTACAACTGGAGGTTTGTACTTCTTGATTCCCTTCACCTATTTTGCTCCTAGCCCCCTCCCCTGTTCTCTGTATCTGTGAGTCTATTTTCATTTGTTTTTTAGATTCCACATGTAAGTGAGATCATACAGTTTTTGTCTTTCTCTGTTTGACTTATTTCACTGAGCATAATACCCTCCAGGTCCACCCATGTTGTCACAAATGGCAATATTTCATTCTTTTTTATGGTGGAGTAATATTCCATTGCATATATGTATATATTCATCTATTGCTGGACACTTAGGTTGCTTCTATATCTTAGCTATTATAAATAATGCTGAAATGAACATTGGTATGCACATATCTTTTTTTTTTTTTTTTTGTGGTACGCGGGCCTCTCACTGTTGTGGCCTCTCCCGTTGCGGAGCACAGGCTCCGGATGCGCAGGCTCAGCAGCCATGGCTCACGGGCCCAGCCGCTCCGCGGCATATGGGATCCTCCCAGACCGGGGCACGAACCCGTATCCCCTGCATCGGCAGGCGGACTCTCAACCACTGCGCCACCAGGGAGGCCCCACATATCTTTTTGAATTAGTTTTTTTCTTTGGGTAAATACCCAGAAGTGAAATTGCTGGATCAATATGGCAGTTCTAATTTTGATTTTATGAGAAAATTCCATACTGTTTTCCGTAGTGGCTGCACCAATATACATTCTCACCAATAGTGCACAGGGTTTCCTTTTCTCCACATCCTTGCCAAATTAGTTATTTGTTGCCTTTTTGCTGATAGCCATTCTGATAGGTGTGAGATGTTATCTCACTGTGGTTTTGATTTGCACGTCTCTGATGATTAGTGATGTTGAGCATCTTTTCATGAGTCTGTTGGCCATCTATACGTGTTTGGGGAAATACCTATTCAGGTCCTCTGTCCATTTTTTAATTAAGTTGTTTGTTTTTTTGATGTTGAGTTGTATGAGTTCTTCATCTATTTTGGATATTAACCCTTATTGGATATATTATTTGTAGATATCTTCTCCCATTCAGTAGGCAGACTTTTTGTTTTTTGATACAAATCTGTTTCATTGACCTATGTGTCTGTTTTTGTGCCAGTGCCATACTGTATTGATTGCTGTAGCTTTGAAGTATAGATTAAAAACAGGGAGCATGATACCTCCATCTTTGTTCTTCTTTCTCAAGATTGCTTTGGCTATCAGGGTCTTTTGTGGTTCCATACAAACTCTGGAATTATTTCTTCTAGTTCTGTGAAAAATGCCACTGGTATTTTGATAGGGATTTCATTGAATCTGTAGATTGCCTTAGATACCCCCTTGCTTTTCTCTTTTAAAAATTTTAACCAGTTTTCCCCTAAGAAAGAAAAATCTCCATATATTTCCAGACTGTGGTGGCAGAATAATGGTCCCCCAAAGATGTCCGTGTCCTAATCCCAGAGCCTGTGAATATGTTAGGTCGAACGGTAAAAGGTTATTAAGATTGCAGACAGAATTAAGGTTGCTAACCTTAAACTAGGGAGAGTAACCTGGATTATCCAGGTGGGCCCAATAATCACAAGGGCGGCAGAAGAATGAGAGTCAGGGGGACGTGACTGGAAGAATGGTCAGAGAGATGCAATGTTACTGGTTTAAAGATGGAGAAAGGGGATCACAGGCCAAGGAATGCAGTTAACCTCTAGAAACTGGGAAAAGCAAGGAAATGATTCTCCCCCAGTCTCCAGAAAGAAACACAGCCCTGCTGCCACATTGATTTCAGTGCAGTGAGACCCATGTCAGACTTCTATAGAACTGTAACGCTTTAATGGCATCAATAGATCAGTAAATTCAAGTCCTGTCTCCTGGGTTAGTGGGTCTCAAATTTCGCTGCACATTAGAATCACCTGGGTATATTTTTGTTCCCCATACCCGGCTCACACCCAGACCACTGAAGCAGAGTCTCTGGGGGTGAGACCCAGGCATTATTTAAAGTTCCCCAGGTGCTTTCAACATGCCGCCAAGGCAGAGAACCTCTACCTCAGGCTAGCCACAAAAGCACAAAAGCATGAAGAGCTCTTTTTCTTGCCTGTTGGTAACTGGGAGCCCTAGGGGCAAAGAGGAAATGTAACACCCTTCACTAGGAGCACCAGACCTTTGCTTGTGGGTAGAAATGGGCTCCATCTAGCCATTTAGCAGCTTAGAAATTGGATCCTGTCTCTGCTCACTAGGCAAGAATACAGGTATCTCTCTAATGGTATTTATTAAACAACCTGAAAGTACAAAGATCTTTTTTTCTGGAACCACTTGAGCAAGTTGCTATCTGATGCCCCATCACAGGTTAGTGTGCATTTCCTACAAAGACATTCTCTCCTATACCTGCAATGTGACTATCAAAATCAGGAAATTACAACTTGTACATTTCTACCATTTAACCCTCAGACCCTATTCAAGTTTTGCTAAATGTTCCAATAACGTCCTTTATAGCAAAGAATCCATTTCCTGTTACCTTTAGTTGTTAGGTCCCTTTAGCCTTCTCCATTCTGGAACAGTTCTTCAGCCTTTCCTTGATTCCTGTGACATTGACACCTTTGAAAATTACACCAAGAACTTAGGTTTGTCTGATGTTTCCTCGTGATTGGATTCAGGTTATGCATCTTGGGCAGGAGTAACAGAGGTGATGCTGGACGCTTCTCAGTGGGCATATGACGTCGATTTGTCCAATTGCTGATGAGGTGTTCACTTTGGTCACTTGAATAATGTCTGGCAGGTTTCTTCACTGTATAGTTGCCCCTTAATTATTATTATTATTTTAAATTTAATTTTAGTTTTTTGGCCGTGCCATGCGACTTGCGGGATCTTAGTTCCCTGACCAGGGATTGAACCCTCGCCCTCAGCAGTGAAAGCGCAGAGTCCTAACTACTGGACCACCAGAGAATTCCCACCCCTTAATTTTATTTATTTATTTATTTATGTCTGTGTTGGGTCTTTGTTGCTGCGCACAAGCTTTCTCTAGTTGCGGTGAGCGGGGGCTACTCTTTGTTGCGGTGCGTGGGCTCCTCATTGCGGTGGCTTCTCTTGTTGGGAGCACGGGCTCTAGGCGTGAGGGCTCAGTAGCTATGGCACATGGGCTTAGTTGCTTCGCGGCATGTGGGATCTTCCTGGACCAGGGCTCGAGCCCGTGTCCCCTGCATTGGCAGGTAGATTCTTAACCACTGCGCCACCAGGGAAGTCCCCACCACCCCTTAATTATTATTAAGTATCTTACAGGGCAATACTTTGAGATGTCAATACCCTGTTCCTCATTGAACTTTCAATTAATTTATATCAGTATAGACTTATGCTTTCACATTGTATTCAGTGAATTATAATTCATAACTGTCATTATTTTTTGATGTTTAATTTATTCCAAATTTGACCAGTGGAAGCTTCTTCAAGCAGCCTCCTGTGGCCTTTTGACATGTCCCTATCATTCTTGTAGCACTTCTTTTATTCTCTGGCACAAAACGTTGCAGGCTGTTAAAGCCGTGAGGTAGGTGCTATTATTATCACCCCCATATTAGAGATGCGGAAACCTAGGAACAGCTCCAGATTACACAGCTAGTTAGTTGTGGTGGCGGATTGTGAATCCAGACCATTTCGTTCAAGCCTGAGCTTTTCCCCTCTTAAGTTTTTATTTTGAAATAATTTTAGACCTATAGAAAAGTTGCAAAAATAGTACAGAGTTCCTGTTTACCTTTCACCAGTTTCTGCTAACATTAACCTATGACATTAACACATAGTACAGTGACTGAAACCAGGAAATTCACATTGATACAGTACTATTAACTGATTTTGCCGGCTTTTTCAGTAAGGTCCTTTTCTGATCAGAATCTCATGTTGCATTTCATTGTCATACCTCCTTGGTCTCCTCAAACCTGTGACAGTTCCTCAGTCTTTGTCTTTATAATCTGTCCCTTTTGAACAAGATAGCTGGTCCACTGATTTATAGAATGCCCTCAGTTTGGGTTTGCCTGCTGTTTGCTCCTGGTTAGGTGGAGGTTATCCAAGAATACACAGGTAACATTGCCATCTTTTAATGCATCACGTCAAGATAGTCACTTATTACCGGGGATGTAAACTTTGATCATTTGGTTAAGATGATATCTACTGGGTTTCTCCACTGTAAGGTTACTATTTTTCCTTTTTTAATTAGTAAGTACCTCATGGGGAGATACTTTGAGACAGCGCAAATGTCCTTATTTTTTGCTTACTAGTTTTTGCATCCATTTTTGCCTGCAGCATTGATAACTGTGATGTTTGCCTAACAGTGATTTTCTTTTTCTGTTATTCCTTCTACATTCATTAATTGGAATTCTACAAGTAAGAACTGTCCCTTCTGCCCCATGATTGATCTCAGACTGGACTCATGACTATTTTATTCTATGACTTATAATCCAGTATAATACAAATTTGACCACTGGGTGCTCCTGCAAGTCGTTTCCCGAGTCCTTTAGACAGGCCCTCTTCTTTTTTGAGCACTTTCCTCCTTTACAGTACCACAAGATATTCTAGGCTAGAATCATTTTATACTTTCTCTGCCCCAGGTAACCAATGTGCTTATTGCCACTGGGGTGTCATTGTCTCTAGGCCCTCTGAGCAGACAGGGCTAAGAAATATACACACATATATTCTAACCCATTTACTTCAGTATCTTTCTGTATGTATAATAAAAGCCATGAATTCATACTACCTCCAATCCCCATCCAACACCACAGGGTTCATTCTAGCCTTATCACCTTCTCATCTGTAGCTTTTCTCCAACAGTGAGAAACCCAGCAGGGCTAGAGCTCCGTAACCACACCATCCCTGCAGGAGAGGGAGTAGGGAGAGTGTTGCTCGGCCTTAAAGGATGGGATTTTGACAGACATTAGGGAAAGTCATTCCCAGCAGAGAGAAGACGATGAGTAGAGGCTGGCAGGCAAATCAGGGCATGACGATGCCTAAGCCTAACACATGGAAGGAACAAGACTCCAAAGGGCCAGAATTAAACGCAACAATGCATAGCTCATGAGGGTGATTTCACCAGCAATTTCGCATCAATTCAGTTTTATTTCACCAAGCAGTGGAGAACCGCCTGACATTTTGGATTAGGAAGTGCCAGAACCAAGGCTATCTGGGCTTTAGATCCAAGGGCAAATGGATTGGGTGGGGAGGATGGAGCTGTGGTCATGAGTTAGGGTGGTGGCGGTGGCTACCGTGGAAAAGAAGCCAGGTGGGAAAGGCGCTACAGAACTAACAGAACCTGGCAACTGACAGAATGTGGGGAAGGTAAGAGGAGGGAGAAGGCAAAGTGACAAGGCTCTAAGCCTGTGTGGTTGGGAGAAAGTGGTACCATAAACAGAACCCCAAACAAAGGTTTCTCTGTTAATTCTGTTTCCCCCTTGGGGACAGGCACGCTGTGACCACAAAGCCTCGCAAAATGTTCTCTGAAGACAGGCCTGACTCAGTGACCTCTCCCCTCCTGCCTGATCTCTTGAGTCCTGGGCCCTCCCTCAGCTCCACCAAGTCCATGGCCTTCAACACACAGCTGTGATAACCACGCGCCCGACTGACTGCCCATCATCACTCAGGACACAGCTAAAAACCCTCTCAAGGCCCCCTACATGCTGGCCCCAACTTACCCCTCTGGTTTACCTCACATTATAGCCAGAGACCACTCACGCTGCCCTGCGCCTTGGCCTCACTTGGGTCCATGTCCTTTTTTTCTAGCCCCACCGGTCCCAGGCGTGTCCTTGAACTCTTACCTCTCCCAGGAACACCCCCTTTACCTGGCCAACCCCTCCTGCACCTGTGCAAGTCCGCCTGCTGGCTTAGATGCCCCTCCTCTTGGCCCCCCAGCTCTGTACTGAAATGCCGTTTATCTTTCTCCCCTGATCTGTATGTTTTTAGGGGCAAAGATATGTCTTGTTTACCACTGGCTCCAAACACAAGGCACCTCCTGGACATACCGTAGGTGTTCTTGACGTCAGTACTTGATGAGGAAGGAGGGGGTAGACGCTCTGAACTCACTTCTCACTGCTCCCTCTCCCTCCACTGCCCTGCCTCTCCTTGCTGCTCGGCTTATTCTCTCAGAGCCCAGCTCATCGATACAGCCTTCTACATCTCTCCCATCACCCCACTTCCTGACTTGGATCCTGGATCAGGGTTGGTCTATTGGCCTCAGCTACACCTGAGCCGGGCAGCAGAGGTGCTCTAACAGAACAGGTGAGGGCGTGGATGCACCAAGCCCCAGCCCCGCCTGCCACAAGGCCCCATCTAAGAATAACGGGGAGGAAGGCAGCCTGTTCTCTGCTTCTCCTGGCAGACTGCAGCAAGCATGTAAAGAGGCTGGGGAATTCCGCCACCAGGTTGAGAGCCCAGCCTCCTGGGGCCTCGCGTGCCACGTTGCCCCGCCAACCACTGAAATCTCAGGCTTCTGAGCTAGAGCCAGTGCCGTGCTGCTTTGGTCCTCAGGGATGGATGAGCAAACAACAGCGCAAAGAACCACAAGAAAACAGAGCCACACTGGGCCTTGTCCATAATTATTACTATAATGATTTACAAAAAAATTTTTTTCAGGCAACTGTGTTAAATTATTGTACATTTGTGGGAGAGGGAGGTGGGGGTCCTGGCCACAAGGTAAATGAAGACCTCTTTTGTGGGAGAGGTGGGAGGAGGAAGTGTGCCCTCCTCACCCCCACTAGGTCTGACGTGTGATTAAGTGGCTTCCCTTCAACGAATGCAGACCGTTCCCCCTTCCTGTCCCAGGTACTGGTGTAAAGGACAGGAAGCAGCAAGTCAATGAAGTGCTCTGAAGGAGAGAATGCAACACACTGCGGCCGCCCAAACCCAGTGCATCCTCTGCTCTGGCTCCAAGGGGTCGGACCCCGGTCCAGACCCCTTATGGGGGACGGAAGACTGACACGAACTCAGTCTACACCAAGGCACCCATCCAGAAAGATGGGAGAACAGAGTGTGAAAGGGTCAGGGATGCCTAGGTGTGGCCCTCCGGGCTACTCTGTCGGGTCAGGAAGAGGAGGTGGCGTGAAAAGCAGTGACACACCGGCGGGGAGCTGCTGGCTGCCTCCTCCTCCACCCCACTCCCCAAGGCTAGTTACACAGGCATCCAGGCACTCTGGCCCTGTTGGAGAAAATGGGGGTATTTGGGTGTCTGGCCTTGGAGCTCGGGGCAGCAGAGAGCCATGGGCCTAATTGGTTCTGCCAAGGGGGGACACCCAGAACCGCCCAAAGCTGGGCCCCGCAATTCCTATCTTCCAGCTCAAGCCTCCCATCCATGCAGCTACTGTTACTGTGTGTGCGTGTGTGTGTGTGTGGAGGGCTGCAGGGAAGCATTGTTGCACCACTTGCCGGGGTTCAGGGCATGCAGGGGGCCCCGAGGCCTAGTATGTGAACCGGACCAGAAAGGGTTAAGGACTCTGGCTCCCCTTTCCTCCCGTCTTCCCAACGCTACACCTTCCTCCTTGGGCACTAGAAGGTTTTACGATGAATAGCCCGGGAGCCATCCTCTTCATATTCCTTTTTGGATACCCACATCTTCTTAAAAGTGTCCAGCGAGGCCAGGATGGAGCCACTGTGAGGAGGGAGGGAGAGCAGTCCTGTGCACCTGAGGGCTGAGCCAACCGCCCTCCCTGGGCGCCCAGAGCTCCACTTCCCTTACCCGGGAGGGAAACCCACCCACCTCCACCTGGCCTGGGCCAACCCGGGGAGAAGTGTCCAGGGCACAGTGGTCTCCTCCCAGAGCCCTCCCCGTGAGCCCTGCCTCACCCGATCCACGTGGAGTACAGCCGTTCCTGAGGGGCCGAGATCTAGAGGGAGCAAGCGGCAACGTGACTGCCCCATCCCCGCACAGAAGTCCCTGTCCCAGCCTCGGGGAGGGGGGTGCCTTTCTCCCAGTGCCCGAGGCCAGGCAGCTAGTGCCTCAGCTGGCAGCAGGGGGAGCAGCAGGGCTGGGCTGGGCCTGGAAGGCAGAGGGCACCTGAGGGTGGTTCTTGCTCTTTCCTCCCCGGGTCAAGGTTGCCCAGCACCCCCATGCCCCATGGGGACTCCCCATAACCTCACCTTGATTTTGACGTCTTTGGGGGCAAGCTTCTTTACTTCACTTAGTAATCGGTCGCCAAAGCCTGTGAACACAAGGCTGGCTGAACTGGGGGGTCCACATCCGACCCTTTACCACTAGCTCCCCCGCATCCAACCTCTGGTGCCCCAGCCCCAGCTGCTGCCACGCTTGTTTTAGTCATTCTTGCCAGGATGAAGGGTAAGGGCAAGCCACCCCAAAGGCATAAAAGATCCAGCAGCATGCCTACGGGTGGGCCCAGCTTCCTTGCTCAGGAAGGCAGCATGAGATAGAACCCCAAGTCACTCAGCTCTGCCTGACCCCCGCACTCTCCCTCCCCCGCTGCTCTGGAGCCAAAACCGCCAGAAGCAAAGTCAAAGGCAAACGACGAGTCAGGAGAACACGCCTGCCACTTCTACCCAGCAGATGGGCAAACGTCACACACAGTGTCGGGACGGCGCCAGGGGACTCTCGTCCATAAATGATGGGGGCGAAAGTGGCACAGCCTCTCAGGAGGGAAACTCTGGTGATATCTACCAGGTAACAAATGCACATATGGACCCTCTTACTCAGCAATTCTAGTCCTAGGATTTTTCTTTTAGGTATATTCTCATCACGTGAAGTAACAGTGTATGAGGTCAACCATTGGAGCATCTTTGTGATCAGAAAGAATTTCACCATCCCCAAGGCCATCTGCAGGTTAATGGTTAAATGGCACATCCATCCCATACGGCCAGATAAGAGAACTTACACTCTAGGAAAGATCTTCTGGATGTGGTGCAAAGTCAAAAATACATGGCGTGGAGCTTCAGGGTATGCTAAGGTCTGTGTAAAAAGGGAGTGCTTATTCACGCACAGGTGTTACCTGAGAAACTAACAACTCCTGTGGTGAGGGAACTGGGTGACCAGGACAATGGGAGAAGGTGGACTTCATCTAATACATTTTAGACCTCGTTAAACTTATCACCTTTTTACAAAGTAAACAAAATTAAATCTTTCTCTTAAAAAAACAAAAACAAAAACTGAGCACCCAAAAAACCAACAGAAAATGGGCCATCTCCCAGGCTTCTAGGAAGTGGGCTGCAGTCTGAGGGTCCAGCTGCCCTTGGCCTCCAAGTCATACTACCACCTCCCAACTGTGGTACCTTTGAAAAGTGTGGAGCCACCGGAGAGCACGATGTTGGCGAACAGCGTCCGGCGAAGGTCCATGTCAGACTTGTGGATGGCGAAGGCCAGCACCTCGTGGAGCCCCTCGCTCTCATCCCCTATCAGGTCTGGCTGGAACAGCAGCTCGGGGGCCCGGAACCGTGCTGGCCCCACCTTGGGAACACAAGATTGAGGCAGACAGGCCTCCTCCCCCTCCTCCAGGTCCCGGCATCACTCCCACCCCCGCCCGGGGCCGGCCTGGCAACTTACGTCGAGGGTGCTGCCGTCTGGCAAGGTGTACTGCACCTTCTCTGTCTCCAGAGCCTCATCCTTCTGCGGGCTGATGGACAGGTAGCAGGCCCGCTGCAGTGGGTAGGGACACAGCCCTCAGGAGGTGGCAACCGGGACACCCGCACCCAGGGCTCAACCTTACGGCGGGTCCGACCACCCCCCGCCCCGTTCCCCACCTCCTGCCCTGCGTCACCTCTTTGATGGTCCGGACAACCTCAAACTCAGCTGAGGTGTGAAAGTCAACCCCCTCCTTGCGCAGCTGCAGCCGGAGGTAGCGGGAGACGTCGCGGCCAGCAATGTCCACCCGCATGATGGAGTGTGGCATGGCAAAGCCCTCGTAGATGGGGACGGCGTGAGTGACCCCATCCCCTGAGTCCAGAACGACTCCCGTCGTGCGTCCTGTTGCATACCTGTCACCAGGTCAGCATCCCTTCACCTCAGCCACTGAGGCATGGGGACCTCCTCACCCCTGGAAGGGACCCCGGGACATGTGCATCATCTGGTCTGAAAAAGGGACCCGTGGGACTCCCTAAAGGGACGGTCATCAGGGGGCTGTTTCTACAGGGAAGTCAGACGCCTGGTCAACCTGAGCAGGAGGCTGCCCCCAGGGAGGACGGAGATGGAGGGGACGCAGGGCTTAGGGAGCACTCACAGGCTAAGCACGGCCTGCATGGAGATGAACAGGGCTGGCACGTTGAAGGTCTCGAAGAACACCTCTGCCGCCTTCTCCCGGTTCTTACATGGGTTGAGCGGAGCTTCCGTGAGAAGAACAGGATGCTGCAAGAGACGGCAGAGTTGCCGGGAGGTGCAAAGACAGCGTGCTGGCGCTGCAACGACCCTTCCAGAGAGCCACCCGCCCCTGTGAGCACATGAAGCTGCGGCCTGCCATCCCTCCTGACGGCACAGGCCCATCATCTGCCAGTAGTTTTACTCTTCCAAAGATCCAGCCCTCCCTGGAAAATTCTGCTCGGCAGCCACCGACTGTGTGGACCCAGGCCCACGCAACACAGAGGCGGCAGGCCCTGACAAAGCCAGAGGAAACGTGGAAGCCTGACTGGGACGCCGCAGGCAGGGAGAGGACACCGCAGGGAGAACCGGGCCCCCCGGCGGGAGGGGCCCCAGCCCCACCTCCTCGGAGAAGGTCTGCAGCTGGTCCTTGGAGTAGACGTACTGCCAGATGCGCTCCATGTCGTTCCAGTCCCGCACCACGCCGTGCTCCATGGGGTAGCGGATGGCCAGCAGCCCCCGGTGCTCCTGCGGAGGGGGGAGGCCAGCTGTGGCACCAGACATTCACCCAGCAACTGCTCCCCGCGCGCCTGGAGCTGCCCCCCCATCCGCTCGCCGGGCGTCCCCATGCCCCGTGACAGGTCCTGAACCCAGCACAGGTTCATCTGTCCAACTGCTTCTCAGGCTTTCAGAGCCCAGCCAGTCTCCAAGGCCAGGACCAGAGAGGGTGGCAGCGTGCTCCCTCCCACCCTGCAGTCCCCCCCCTCCCTCCACAGCCCTTCGTCCTCTACACTCACTGCCAGCACAGCCTGACCTCCATCCCCACTACTTCAGCCCCAGGAGCCTCCACGCAGGCCGATCCTACTTGGTCCCCTCCTGCGGTCACGTGCTGCCACTGCGCCTCCTGGGCACAGCTGGATGCCGTGAGCTACCTCTCCTCCCAGCTCTTCAGCCAGCGCTTGCGCCTCTCGCACGGACCTGCCCTTCAACTTCCCCCCAAACGTGCCCCTTCCTGCCCAGCGCCACTTGGCCTCTCACCCACAGCCGCGGCTCCTCCTGACCCCACCTCGGGAGAGCTCCGTTATCTGCACCCCGAGCCCTCGGCACCCCGCACCGTAGACACCCCAGGTGCCTAAACTGCACTTGCCTGTTATCCCTGCCACCCTCACCCCCATTCACTCCTCCTCCCAAGGGCCTCATCTGGCCGTGCAGCCTCTAGGTGTCTCCCCGGCTGGAGCACAAGAGCTGGCCCTCTCACTCAGGTCATCAAGTCCCAGTGATTCAGACTTTTAAGTCACTTTTTAACCAGTTCTTTCCTTTGCAGTTTCGAAAAGACAGGGCTTGAAGAGGTCTAATTCTGCTGCCCTATACGGGAACCATGGCCCCATTGCACAGAGCAAAGGGACCATGGTGCAGGACCGCTGAGCTGGAGCCTGGATCCTGGAGCCAGGAGGGCACCCAGCAGATGGCCTCAGAGAACAGACTCCCAGGGCCCTCTCTGGCGGTACAGCTCTGATCACCAGTCAAGGCTCCTGGGACAATGAGGACCCCAAACCCAGAAAAAGGCAGGCTCCATAGGTATTACCTCTGCTTTTGGTCCGATGAAGAGGTCCCCTTCCAGGGCTCCAGCCATCACCCGCATGTGTTTGGGGCGCCCGACACTGCGAAGACAGGAGAGGTCAGGGAGGTGGGCAGGGGGCACAGCTGAGCCCAGTCCAGGAAGACCAAAGTCCAACTCCAATGGTAAAGAGGGTAACTGTACTCAAAGCATCAGGAGGTGGCCACGGGGCAAAGGTCAGAACCTAGGCCTACGGGCCACGGGACTACAGAGCAGGCCTTGGCAGGACAGAAGACTCAGGGTCAGAAGGCGAGGTGTTACTTCCATTTCCCATCAGCCCTCCCAGAGACGGCTGAGAGCTCTGTCATGTCAGCCCTGGCAGAGGGTCAGCTTCTGTAGCCACGATGACTCAGCCCATGCTCTTGATTTCAGGAGGGCAGGCCAAGGCGGGGTGGCCCCAGGAAACGGGGCTGTGGCTCCCTCGTACACCCCTCTCTCACTCCGTCGGTCCTGCCCCTTCCCGCTGCCAGGGCTTCCAGAACAGACACGCAGTTCTTGGCAGAGTGGATGGGCTACCATTCCAAAATCGGACCCAAGTTCCCTGCACATCAAGAGGAACCTTTAATTACGTTCAACGTTGAGTTCAGAAAGGAAAGCTGAGGCCCCACTGGATGCTCTAGGCTGGCTCTGTCTTGATACAGCCAGCCACTTCAGGGGCCTTAGGACTCCCCCACCCCGGCTTGGGCCACTAAACCCTAAAACCTCCAGGATTTGAGAAGAGACACGGCCGAGGGAAAACTTCCCGATGGGCTACAGTGGCCGGAGGAGCACTCCAGGCTTTCTCCAGGTTTCACCTCTCTCTTACCTCTGCCACCAGTGGCACCATTCAGGCAAAGGCCCCCCTTGACTGAACAAAGTATTTTCTAGAGTGTGAAAATAAATGGGCCCTGAAGAAAACATTTCCCGGGAGGAAGGGTGGCATTCACTCCCCACTTTTTCCTCTGAGTCTAGGTCTCTCTCCTGGAGATGTCTCTCTTTTATTCTTGCTGCTGCTACCACACCCTGTCCCGAGGGGAGTGCTGATGGCTTCTCCTCCTTCCTGGCTAAAGGAGGGACCAAAATCAGCCTCCAAAGAGGAGGGGGAAGCCCAGAGCACATGTCTTCTCCTTCCAGCGCCCTTAAGAGCAACAGCTTCACAAATCTGGAGTTTTCCCTACAGGTGGGGACAAGAGTTGGCCTCAAAGAGAGCTGTGACACAGGACCCCGTTCTCTGCGGAAGCAAACCGAAGGGTTAGGGATGCCGCCTGAGCAACACTTACTAGTTTGGGAAACAGTATTTGGGAATCTGGTCTCCTGCAAAGCCAGCCTTGATCACCCCCGAACCCTGCAAAGAAAAACAATGTTTAGCTCCCAACATTCACCTCCAGATGAAGGCAGTGCCCTGCAATGGAGAGGGCTGCTGCCCCACCATGGCAGCCCGGGGTGGCAGCCTGAGATCCTGCCAAGAGGGCAAGGCCATTTACAGGTACACCAGTGGTTCAAAACCGGGAGCGATTTTGCATCCCCTCCCTCAAATTTGACAATGTTTGGAGACTGGGGAGCGGGGGCTGCCACTGGCTTCTAGGTATAGGCCAGGGATGCTGTTATGCATCTTAAAAGGCACAGGACAGCCCCACATAACGAAGAATTATCCAGGCCAAAATGTCACTAGTGTGGAGATAGAGGAAACACGAAGTACATCCTCGTCTGCACACTCCAAGGTCAGTTCCAGGCAGGAGGACTCCATAGCAGCACAAGCTACTCCCCAAACCCAGCAACCCATAAGCTTTTTTCAACACTCCCTGGCCCCCTTCCCTCAGCAACCACGGGCCACATACAGGACCCACTGGGGAAGATCCCTGGGTTCACTGGGACAACTGTCACCTCTCCTCAAGTGGCTTCTCCGGAGACTACAGGAGGACAGCTTGGTCTTGCCACTGCTCCAGCAAGGAAGCTGGACTTAGAATATCTTAAAGGGAACCTGGCATCTAGAAACCTCCCACTCACTGCAGGAATGAGCCTCTCAACCCCTCTTCCCATAGATCTCCATCACAACCCTTGGGGTCTGCAGAGCAGAAATAAACATCCCCAAGTTACAGAGGAGGGGCTGGAAGCCCAGAGGGACCAAACAGGTTGCCCTCTAAACTCATTAACTTGTGGATTAGCCCGCCCAGCAAGGAACTGGCCTGATCTTCCCTGTAGCCTGATGGAGAGCATCCTCCAAGCCCAGCTCTAGCCTTATTAAACATCCCCTGCTGTGACTCAGGGCACTTACATGGGTACTCCAAAAAAGACAGCCGTTCAGGGATTACAGGGAGACAGATCCCAGAAAGAGAAGTGAGTCATTATCAAAAACTCCAAGGCCCACACACCAGAGGCAGATACCCAGCTCGGGGCAGATCCACAGATCCCTGCCCTTCATTTTCTTCCCGTGGACCAGAAAACATGCTGAGCCCCAGTGCTGAAGGACAAACCACAATGAAGCCAGGCAACTTTCCTCTGAGGTTTGCAAACAATGTTCCCAAACTGCTATGGGTCCTGGGAAGAGTAGTCCTGAATTCTCTCCACTGCCCTGCCGGCTGTGGAACTTCTGCTTGGCTCGGGGAGCACTTAAGGAGAGGGTCAAAGTAGCCAAGTGGCCAGCCAGGTGGTGGCGGCTATGGGGTGGGCACAGCTTAACTTGCATTTTCCCCAGTCCCAGGAAAAGGGCGCAGTAGGGCCTGCCCACTCTGGTAGCGCTGCCTGGGGGTGCAGCACTTGGAAAGAGCTGTTGTAGAGGTCCCCAGGCCAACCCTCTCCAAAAGATGGGGCCAGCAGTGTGCAAGAGGGCAGCCAGAGCCACAGCCTGAGAAGAGGTAAAGGGGCTGGGGTCGAAAGCTGACCAGTAACCCCACTCTCAACTGAGAAAGGTCCGGGGTGCCTCGGCCGGGCCGCCCGACACTGTCACCCCACCTCTCCGGATGCTGACCAAGGGCCGCCAGAACGATGGGACCCCCTTCTTCTCCGGATCTCCCCGCCCGGCTCAGGGAGGGCTCGGGCTGGGGTTCCGCCGGGCCAGCGGGGGGCTGGCCCCGTGGCCCCAACTATAGGGCCAGGTGGGGACGGCCGGCAGGGGTGGCGGGCGGGCAGTGAGCTAGAGGGACCAGCCGAGTCTGTCGGGGGTCCCCGCGTGCACTGCCGCGTGCGCCCTCCCCCCGGCTGCCGAGCCTCACGTTGTCGATGACCACGGGCTGGTTGGCGATGATGTCGTAGGATTCCATGGCCGGGCCGGGCCGGCCCTGCCCAGCAGGCGGGCTGCAGGAGTGACCAACAGCGGCCTGGCGCGCTGACCCGGACGGCAGCGTCTCCTGACGCGCTGCCGCGCCCCTCCCACCCCGAGCGCGCAGCCTACGCGAGCCCGGCGGAGTTTTCTGGGGGGCGGGCCCCGCGGCCAATCACCGCTCCCACCTGGGCAGATTGACGGCGGGCCCCCTGGTCCCGCGGCAGCAAAGGGGCGGGGCCGCCGGTCCTGGCCAGCCAATGGAGACGGCCCGGAGGAACCTCTGGGGAGCTTCCAAGGTAGGCTGCACCGCGTGGGGGATGACGTCATTGCCCCGCGCTTAAGGAGGACGTGGTCAGAGAACGGTGGGCTGCGAGTTCGCCTGTCTAGGGAGACTGCTTTCCCTAGCTACAGCACCTCCGACCACGCTTCTTCGTGAGCTCGCCGTCCCCGAGGAGACCGGCGGTGGATATTTCATCCAAAACATTTCTTTATTGAACACTGAGGAGGATCCTTTTCCTTGTAAAAATTACAGTTTCGTGGTAACGGTAGCTGGAGTGAATGGAACACCTGCTATGTGCTTGCGGAGCACTCCTACCCACTTTACATAGATTACTATATTACACCCTTGCAATAACTGTATCAGGTATTATTATTCCCATTTTACAGATTTGGGAACCGAGGAGGCTCACGCGTGTGTAACTTGCCCAAGGTTATCCAGCTGGCAGCAGCTGGGATTAGCTTGCGGTCAGCCTCCAGCCGCGTTGGGGTCAACTGCTGCAACAGGGCAAGAAGATACCGAGTCCTGAATTTATTGACCAAACTGAGCCATAGTTATTTGCCGCTCTGTATAACTTTCCCACTAGACTGTGAGATTAAATTCGGTAAAATTGAAGCACGACATCATACAGAAGAGTGCAGAAATCATAAGTGTACATTTCAATGAATTATTAACATGTGGACACGCCCGTATAACCATAACTGAGTTTAAGAATCAGAGCATGACCAGCTCCCTGGAAGCCTCCCACCCCTCTCGTTCCCTGCCCTATTCCTCCTCCGAGGTGACCACTATCCTGCATTCTACCAGTCACCACAGGTTAGTTTTGACTATTTTGGAATTTTATGCAAATAGAATCATAGGTAGGTGTTCATTTGTATTTGGTGTCTATGCATTCATAAAATGGGTCAACGTGCAATTGTTTAAGGTAATGAAGGAGTTCTATATAATCTGATATGAAATACATCAGGACATATGGCTAAGTCAAAGCAAAGAAAGCCAGTCACAGTGTCCAGGATGTTCTGTGTGAATGGCTCTGAACAGTGTATGAGGCACCTTCAAGACTCTTTAATATGGGAAAGCAGCCACCGTAAATGCGGGGAAATGAAGGGCAAATTCTTTTTACAATGTAAACTTTTAAATTTTGTTGTTTTTAACTTGTTCTGTGTCTCTCTGCTTTGCAAATAAGATCATCTATACCATTTTTCTAGATTCCACATATATGTGTTAATATACGATATTTGTTTTTCTTTCTGACTTACTTCACTCTGTATGACACTCTCTAGGTCCATCCACATCTCTACAAATGACCCAGTTTTGTTCCTTTTAATGGCTGAATAATATTCCATTCTATATATGTACCACATCTTCTTTATCCATTCCTCTGTTGACGGACACTTACGTTGCTTCCATGTCCTGGCTATTGTAAATAGTGCTGCTATGAACATTGGGGTGCATGTGTCTTTTTGAATTATGGTTTTCTCCGGGTATATGCCCAGTAGTGGGGTTGCTGGGTCATATGTATATCCACTCTTTTTTAGATTCTTTTTCTTAACCCATTTTTAAGTGTACAGTTCAATGGTATTAAATACATTCATAATGTTGTGCAACCATTACCACCATCCATCTCCAGAAGTTTTTTCACCTTATAAAACTGAAACTCTATACTCATTAAACTTCCCATTCCCCATGTGACAGAATTTCCTTCCTTTTTACAGCTGAATTATATCCCATTGTATGTATATACCACATTTTGCTTATCCATTCATCTACTGATAAATTCTTGGGTTGCTTCCACATTTTAGCTATTGTAAATAACACTGCTGTGAACATTGGTGTATAAATACCTCTTTGAGACTCTGCTTTCAGTTCTCTGGGATATATAACCAGATATGGGATTGCTGGATCATATTATAATTCTATTTTTGATTGTTTGAAGAACAGCCATACTGTTTTCCATAGTGGATGCATCATTTTTCATTCCCAACAACAGTGCACAAGGGTTCCAGTTTCTCCACAGTCTCACCACACTGGTTAGTTTCTGTTTTTGTTTTTGTTTTGGATTGTAGCCATCCTCATTGGTATGAGGTGGTAGCTCATCATAGGTTTGATTTGCATTTCTCTAATGATTCATGATGTTGTGTATCTTTTCATTTGCTTATTGGCTGTTTGTATATCTTCTTTGGGTAAATGTCTATTCAAGTCCTTTACCCCCTTTTTAAAAAATTTTTGGCTGTGTTGGGTCTTCGTTGCTGCACGTGGGCTTTCTCTAGTTGCGGTGAGCAGAGGCTGCTCTTTATTGTGGTGTGCAGGCTTCTCATTGCCGTGGTTTCTCTTGTTGAGGAGCACGGGCTTTAGGCGCACGGGCTTCAGTAGATGTGGCACATGGGCTCAATAGTGGTGGCTTCGCGGGCTCTAGAGCGCAGGCTCAGTAGTTGTGGTGCACGGGCTTAGTTGCTCTGTGGCATGTGGGATCTTCCCGGACCAGGGCTTGAACCCGTGTCCCCTGCGTTGGCAGGCAGATTCTTAACCACTGCGCCACCAGGGAAGTTCCCTTTACCCATTTTTGAATTGGGTTTTTTGGTGAGTTTTAGGAGTTCTCTATATTTTGGATATTAATCCCTTATCAAATATGTGGTTTGCAAATATTTTCTATGGGTTGCCTTTTTACTCTGTTAATAATGTCTTTTGATACACAAGTTAAAAATTTTCATGAAATCTAATTTCCCTATTTTTTTATATTGTTGCCTGTGCCTTTGATGTCGTATCTGAGATATCATTGCCAAATTCAATGTCCTGAAGCTTTGCCCTATGTTTTATTTTAAGAGTTTTGTAGTTTTAGCTCTTATATTTAAGTCTTTGACCCATTTGAGTTAATTTTTGTGTATGAGGTTGGGTAAGAGTCCAATTTCATTCTTTTGCATGTGGATGTCCAGTTTTCCCAGCACAATTTGTTGAAAGGATTTACCTTTCCCTGCTGAAAGGTTTCAACATCCTTCACAAAAATCACTTGACCATATATGTGGGGGCTTATTTCTGGGCTGTCTATTCTATTCCATTGGTCTATATGTCTGTCTTTATGATATATCCCCTTTTTTTTTTTGGCTCCGCTGGGCAGCTTGTGGGATCTTTGTTCCTCAACCAGGGATGGAACCCGTGCCCCCTGCAGTGGAAGTGCAGAGTCCTAACCATTGGACCACCAGGGATGTCCCGATATATTACTTTAAAAAAATAATAAATTTAGGGCTTCCCTGGTGGTGCAGTGGTTGAGAGTCTGCCTGCTGATGCAGGGGACACAGGTTTGTGCCCCGGTCTGGGAAGATCCCACATGCCGCGGAGTGGCTGGGCCTGTGAGTCATGGCCGCTGAGCCTGCGCGTCTGGAGCCTGTGCTCCACAACGGGAGAGGCCCCATCAGTGAGAGGCCCGCGTACAGCAAAACAATAAATAAATAATAAAAATTTATTTATTTATTTATTTATTTTTGGTTGTGTTGGGTCTTCATTGCTGTGCGTGGGCTTTCTCTAGTTGAGGTGAGCAGGGGTTATTCTTTATTGCGGTGCGTGGGCTTCTCATTCTCATGGCTTCTCTTGTTGTGGAGCACGGGCTCTAGGCGTGCGGGCTTCAGTAGTTGTGGCACGTGGGCTCAGTAGTTGTGGCTTGCTGGCTCTAGAGCTCAGGTTCAGTAGTTGTGGCGCATGGACTTAGTTGCTCCATGGCATGTGGGAAATTCCTGGGCTAGGACTCGAACCTGTGTCCCTTGCAGTGGCAGGCAGATTCTTAACCACTGCGCCAGCAAGTAAGCCCCCGATAAAGAGTATAACTACTCTTTATCAAATTGAGAAAATTCCCTTTGTTTTCTAGTTAATGGGAGTTTTATCCTGAATGGATGTTTGATTTTGTCAAATGCTTTTTCTGATCATCTGTTGTAATGAGCATATGATTTTTGTATTAACATGATGAATTACACTGATTTTTTTTTTTTTTTTTTTTTTTTTTTTTTGTGCTGTACGCGGGCCTCTCACTGTTTTGGCCTCTCCCGCTGCGAAGCACAGGCTCCAGACGCGCAGGCTCAGCGGCCATGGCTCACGGGCCCAGCCGCTCCGCGGCATGTGGGATCCTCCCAGACCGGGGCACGAACCCGTGTCCCCTGCATTGGCAGGCGGACTCTCAACCACTGCGCCACCAGGGAAGCCCTACACTGATTTATTTTTGAATGTTCAATCAGTTTTACATTCCTGGAATAAATGTCATTTAGTTATGATATATTATCCTTTAAAAATATTGTTGGATTCAATTTGCTAAAAGTTTGTTAAGAATTCTTACGTCTATGTTTATGAAAGATACTGGCCTATACTTTTCTTTTCCTGTAATATCTTTTTTTTTTTTTTTTTTTGCGGTATGTGGGCCTCTCACTGTTGTGGCCTCTCCCGTTGCGGAGCACAGGCTCCGGACGCACAGGCCCAGCGGCCACGGCTCATGGACCCAGCCGCCTCACGGCACGTGGGATCTTCCCAGACGGGGGCACGAACCCGTTTCCCCTGCATCGGCAGGCGGACTCTCAACCACTGCGCCACCAGGGAAGCCCTTCCTGTAATATCTTTGTCTGGCTTGTTATCAGGATAATGCTGGTCTCATAGAATGAATTGGAAAGTACTCTCTCAATTTCAGTTTTTCAGAAGAGTTTGTGTAGAACTGATGATGTTTTTTCCTTATTGATAGAGTTAACAAGTGAAGCCATCTGGGCTTTGAGTTTTCTTTGTGGGAAGGTTTTTGTCCAAAAATTCAATTCCTTTAATATGGAGCTGATTTCTTTTTAAAAGAAAAGCAATTTATTTTTTATAGAGCTATTCAGGTTATTTATTTCTTCTTTAGTAAACTCTGTTAGTTTGTGTCAGGGAATCTGTCCATTTTATCTGATTTGTTGAACCTATGGAAAAAAGTTGTTAATAATATACACTTATTTTCCTTTTAACCTCTACTATCTCTAGTAATGTCTATGTTCTCATTCCTGATATTGTTAATATGTGTCCTCAGTCTTTTTATCCTGACCAGTCTGGCTAGATGTTTATATATTTTATTTATTTTCTCAAAGAACTAACTTTTGGTTTCATTGATTTTTTTTCAGTGTTTTTTATATTTTTTAAAGGTTGTAAAAACAACAACAAACAAAGAAAAATATGTGACAGAGACATACATAGCCTGCAAAGCCTAAAGTATTTTCTATCTGGCTCTTTACAGAAAAAGTTTATTGATTCCCCCTCCATACTTGGATGACTGTGTAAATATAGATATTGTTGACCTAAAACAAGTAGACTGTCAGTTATTTTTCCAGGGGAAAAAAAAAAAGGTTTATTTGGGGTCTGCAGAGAATTGCAATTTGGGATCTGCAACCATTGTGTCTATGTGCAAGTCCCCACATAGCAAGAGAGGGAGAACTCTTTTATAGAGGGGAAAAGGAAGTTGGGGGAGGCTATAGTAAACAAAGAGTCCATGGCTTTTCATTGGCTGAGCCCTTGCCAGGAATGAAGAGGAGTGTTTCTTCTTCCTGTTGGGCTCTGGGAGTAGGAGCTCCCCCTTCTGGTCTCTCAACGTTATTTAATTGAGATTTCTGTTTATTAACTTTTTACAATGTTTTCCTGCCATACCTCAACAAATCTGCCTGGAAATAAGAGAATCATGGTAGAGAAAGTCTGATGATCACTTAAAGGCACTTGGTAGATTACATAAGAGCCCTATGGTATACTCAGGTTGCAAAGCATCCCATATTCTCTTCCTCTGGTGGTGTGAGCAGATAGAAGGGAAAGGAGGGGTAAGTGGGAGAGGAGGTGGTGAAGATTTTGGTAAGGGGACTCATTGCCATTCAACAGTGGCCTCTTATTTCAGCAGCAGTGAAATAAGGATGGTGCTGGTTGGTTTCTGTTGGGGCAGTAGAGGTGGGCAAGCTTAGCCAGGTTTTGGGATGTGTGTGAAAATTGACCTGAGAGGATTTGCTTGTGGATTGGATGTGTGGTGAGAGAGAAAGACAGGAGTCTGTTATGTAGTCTGGATTTTGGCCCGAACAAGTAGAAGGATTGATTTGTTGCTGAGATGGGGGGAAAGTAGAGGCGTGGGCAGCGGGGATCAAAAGACGGGTGCTTGTGCATCTTGAGTTTGAAGCTAGCTTAACTGCCATTGCTTTGGCTTTATTATCCCTCAGCATTGTGTGAAATCTCGTTGGTAACAGGCCCCCAAAGAACTCCTGTGTTCACAGGAACTCCTGCTTTACCTCCCCGGATTACTCTAGGGATTCCTTGCTCAGGAGAAGGAAGAACTTTAACGTTTTCCCCAACTTTACACCTTTCTCAAAATCCAGAGCTCCATGGTTGGGTAGCACACATGCACATTTTCACTTTTCATTATAAAAATGTTCAAACATACAAAAGGAGAGAGATTAGTATAATGAACCTCTGTGTGTTAATCAGGCCAATCATGTTTAATCTACCCTCTCATATACACACTATATATATATATATATATATATATTTTTTTTTTTTTTTGCGGTATGCGGGCCTCTCACAGTTGTGGCCTCTCCCGTTGCAGAGCACAGCCTCTGGACGCGCAGGCTCAGCGACCATGGCTCACGGGCCCAGCCGCTCCGCGGCATGTGGGATCCTCCTGGACCAGGGCACAAACCCGTGTCCCATGCATCGGCAGGCGGACTCTCAACCACTGCGCCACCAGGGAAGCCCCACACACTATATTTTAAATAACAGTTTGATATATTAGTCACATAACATAAAATACACCCTTTAAAAGTGTATATTCACAGCGTTGTGAACCACCATTTAATTTTAGAACAATTTCATCACCCCCAAAAGTAATGTCACACTCACTTCCTGTCACTCCCCATCCACCTTTTCCCACAGCTCCTGACAACCACTAACCTACTGTCTGTTCTATGGATTTGTCTATTCTGGACATTTCATATATGGAATCACACACTCTATGGTCTTTTGTGACAGGTTTCTTTCATTTAACACGTTTTCAGGGTTCATCCACGTTGTAGCATGCCTCAGGAATTCATTCCTTTTTATGGCTGAATGATATTCCATTGTGTGGATTTACCACATTTTGTTAATCCACTTAGTTGATGGACATAGGGTTGTTTCCACCTTTTGGCTATCTGAATAACGCTGTTATGAACATCTTATGAACATAGCTTTTTCAAAGTGAACATTAGATTTCCATGCTCTACTTTTTAGGATCTTACTGCATTTGGAAGCACTTTTGCTATTTACTAAACTAATTGGTTGACCACATTCTGGGACATTCTCTCAATGTAAAGAAATTGGGTCTGTGGAGAAAAGCTACAGTACTATTTTCCCAAAATTAAGCAGACCAATATCACAAAACAGTGTCATGTGTCATGAAGGACAGTAGGTACATTTGCAGTCAGTCAGGGGTGACATCAAGAAAAGGGGAGACAGTAACTCCTCTTGTCAGGGCACTTTAAAAACCAAAGGGTTTTTGTGAACAAGTATTTTACTGCATGGGCTTACATACACTTCCACTGTATTGATTCTTAATGATTCACTAACATCTCAGCAAGAGAGAACTTGTTTCTTTCATTTACCAAAAAAGCCATCATATCCATGCACCATTAACCACCTAATTAGCAATTTTCCTGTAGAATTGAAACCTGCCATGTGCACAGATTACTCAGTGTCTATGCAGACTGAGGAAACTAGTGTTGTCCTGGTTTTGAGTTAAAAGTTCAGATCTTTGGAGACAATGAATACTCTGTGGAACTCAGAATAGGTGGGTGCTGTGGCCTGAAACACCTTCTTTAAGGGACAAGTTTCTCCTCCCTGATGGGTTTGCCCACTCCCCAGGGGCCAGAGAAAAGGCCTGGCCTTGACCTTGAATTAGGAAAATGTGTCACAGACATCATGACCTCCAAAAATAAAAGCCTGATAATATAACTCAAAATCTCCACAGGTCACTACCATCTTTTAGCACAATTAATTCATATCCTTGATGTAGCCACATGCAGGTCAGCAGAAGTCTTAACATCCATCCATGCCATCCTAGGGGAGATTGCGAATCCGGTTCACCTGTGTTTGCACCTTCATTTTTTTTTTTTTTTTTTTTCATCTCATTCCTCTGACAACATCAGGAATTCCTTGTGCTCATCAAACCAGTCATGTTGGGATGACCTCAGGTCCCCGAGCCCCTCCCAAATATAGACCCACAGTGGGGATTAGTGCAGAGTATGCAGAAGTATTGTTTCCTTTCTTCCCAAACAAGAAAGCATCACATTTCCAGAATGGTCAGTCACTGCTCGTTGGCCTCATTGCCTGTGGAGAGGAGAGTTTTTGTTGAAAAGCCCCTGAGCCGTGTGTCCATCTGTCTCTGTTCCTTCCCCAGCTGAGCGCTGAGCATGGCCTTGCTTGGAACCAGCGCTGTTTACTGTCATTCATCATAGATAGTAGCACTGAGACAGGACGAGGGGAGAGCACTTTCAGTCTCCATGTCATGTCAGCGAATTCTGTCCCCCCTCGTCACAGCCCTCCTGTGGTCGGCATCTTTCCCTCCAGTTTCAGATGAGAAAACCAAATCTCACAGAACTTCACTGCCCAAGATCACGCAGTGTTCAAATGTGTACTGGAGGACTTCCCTGGTGGCGCAGTGGTTGGGAGTCCGCCTGCTGATGCAGGGGACGCGGGTTCGTGCCCCGGTCCGGGAGGATCCCACATGCCGTGGAGCGGCTGGGCCCGTGAGCCATGGCCGCTGAGCCTGCGTGTCCGCAGCCTGTGGTACGCAACGGGAGAGGGCACAACAGTGAGAGGCCCGCGTACCGCAAAAAAAAAAGAAAAAAAAATGTGTACTGGAACCCAAGTCCAGTGCTCTTTGCCCTAGAGCAGGCCAACTGCAGGATGCTCCTCTCAAATACCATGCATGAGTGTATCGATTTAAAAAGAATTCCATGCAGATCCAGTGAAAGATTGGCTCACAGCTAAGGTTTACTTTCCCATAGGTTATCCTCAACAAAAGAGCTTGAGAGATGCCGACTTTGCATTGAGTTCAAATAAGCGAGAAGAACATTTGGTTAAACTATTTGGTAAGTAATCTCCTCACGTGAAACTGTCAGGCTGTATGAAGAGTCTCGTGCGTGTCCGTGGTGGTCTCCCAGATAACCTGTTCCTGCTGCTCTGATGGGAAGGAAAGTGCTTTGCTTTCAGGCTAGTATGGGTTCTCTAAGTGTCAGAGTCTCAAGAAATTAAGAAAAACATAGAAGATAAGCAGTTGGAAAGGATTCTGCTCCTTGAGCAGGGGTCCATGTAGCAGCAGCAGGGCCACCATCTGGGATCTATTGGAAAAGCAGTGTCAGATCCCAGCTCAGACCAGCTGCATCACACCTGCCTAGATGAGGTCCCCAGTCGAATTCTGCATGTGGTAGAGATGGTGAGGCCCTGAGCCTGAGATAGACCTTCTCCCAGGTCCTTAGCCCTGAGCATGAGAATTCCCTGGGAGATTGTTAAAAAGAGACACGTGATCAGATTTCCTGGCATGGGAAATCTACCTTTGCATCAGTAGTTTTTAAAGCTCTCCAGGTGATTCTAGGCTGGGACTCATTGATCTATTCCAAGCCTCCCAGGTAAATTTGAGAAAAACCAAGGCCTAGATGGAAGATGGTTGGGTAGGAAGCTCCAGGAATACATCTCTTCACCGAAGCTATAACTGAGCTGGCAAGATCTATCTTAAGCAACTATTTTGGAACAAGAGATGAACATTTGCATAGTCCAGGAAAGAGCCTGATGAAGAGATTGGTAAATTTTAGTGAATTTCAGTGTTCCATGTAGATCCTACCATTCTCCATCCCCCAGCCCCATGGCAGGTAGCCAAGTGTTTTGCAGCCCACCTTCTCAGTGTGGCTTCCTGGTGCCAGAATCTGGGTGTGTGTTGATCACTGCCTTTGATCACTGAGGGCTGGCACTGAGGCTGGCCATTTCATTTGATAGTTTCACTATCATGACCTAAAGAGCTTCCAAGAAATTCTGTCAAAGAGATTAAAAAAGACAGTATTTTTTGTTTTTCTCCTTTTGAAATATAGACACTTACGGAAACCTTTGTCAGGCCACCGAGTGACTGCAGTCATAACAAACTGGAAATTCAGCACCCATACGCAGTAAAGAATATACACTTTGCCAAAATAGTTTGGAGAAGTCACAAATGCATGGTTCCAGCCCTCAACAAGCCGAAACTGGCCATCCCTGAGGAGTGGGAGAATTAGATTTCCAAAGTTACCCAAATAGAACGTGTAGCTCTCAACAAAAAAAATTATGAAACATACAAAGAAACAGGACAGTATGGCCCATTCACAGGAAAAAAAAAAAAGAAATAGTAAGAACCTATCCCTGAGGAAGCCTAGGAACTGGAATTATTCATCAAAGATATTAAATCAACTGTTTTTTTTTTTTTTTTTTTTGGTGGTATGTGGACCTCTCACTGTTGTGGCCTCTCCCGTTGCGGTGCACAGGCTCTGGATGCGCAGGCTCAATGGCCATGGCTCACGGGCCCAGCCGCTCTGCGGCATGTGGGATCTTCCTGGACCGGGGCACAAACCCGTGTCCCCTGCATTGGCAGGTGGACTCTCAACCACTGCGCCACCAGGGAGGCCCTCAACTGTCTTTAATATATTTAATCAGTACAGGAAATGATGGACAAAGAAGGAAATAAGGAAAACAATGTTTGAACAAAGTAGGAATATCAATAAAGAAACAGAAGTTAGAAAAATGAGCCAAAGAGAAATTCTGAAGTTGAAAAGTACAGTAAGTGAAATGAAAAACTCACTGGAGGGATGTGACAGCAGATGTGAGCAGGCAGAATTAAGGATCCCTAACTTTGACCTGGGACACTTGAAATTATCCAGTCTGAGGAGCAGAAAGAAAAAAATGAAATGAATAAACAGAGCATGAGGGACTGTGAGACACCATCAAGAGTACCAACATGTACATTTTAGAAGTCCCAGAAAGACAAGCGAGCAAACGACAGAGAACATATTTGAGGAAATAATAATGCTCCAAAACTTCCCAAATCTGATGATTATACACATCCAAGAAGCTCTACAAACTCCAGGCAAGGTAAATGGAAGAGACTGACACTAAAGCACATTATAGTCAAATTGTTGAAATCAAAAGACAAAGAGAATCTTGTCAGCATGAAAGAGAGAAGCGACATTATGTACAAGGGATCATCAGTAAGATTAATGGCCGATTTCAACACAAAAATCATGGAAGCCAGAAGCAGTGATATGACATATTTAAAGTCCTGAAAGAAAAGTACTGTGAACCAAGAATTCTACATCTGACAAAACTATTCTTTGATCATGGAGGAGAAATTAAGACATTTCCAGATAAATATAAGCTAAGAGATCTGCCCTGTTAGAAATACTAAAGGGAATACTTCAGACTGAAATGAAACAATACTAGACAGTAACTCAAAGCCATAAGGAAAAAAATAAAGAGTAGCTATATTATTTTCCAGCAAAATAGATTTCAAATAAAAAAGTTTACAAAAGACAAGCACATTATATATTGATAAGGGTTCAACACAGAAAGAAGACATAACAACTATAAACACATATCACACAGCAACAGAACCCCCAAATATATGAACCAATAATGGACAGAATTGAATGGAGAAATGGTTCTACAATAATAGTTGGAGACTTCAGTAACCCATTCTCAATAACACATAGGACTAGAAAGATAATAAGGAAATAGAAGACTTGACCAACAGTATAAACCAATTAGACCTAACAAACATGTACAGAACACGCCACCCAACAACAGCAGAAAATACATTCTTATCAAGTGCACATAGAACGTTCTCCATATGTTGGCCACAAAACAACTCTGAATAAATTGAAAAAGATATAAATCATATAAAGTATCTTCCCTGATCACAATGGAATGAAACTAGAAGTTTACAACAGAGGGAAAACTAGA
Source organism: Hyperoodon ampullatus (assembly GCF_949752795.1). Classification (NCBI taxonomy): domain Eukaryota; kingdom Metazoa; phylum Chordata; class Mammalia; order Artiodactyla; family Ziphiidae; genus Hyperoodon; species Hyperoodon ampullatus. Next base: position 15,243,835 of record NC_136928.1, read on the forward strand.
AAATACACAAATATGTGGAAATAAAGCAACAGACTCTTAAATAACCAATAAGAAATTAGAAATTACCTTGAGATGAATGAAAATCAAATATGACATACCAAAACTTATGCAGCAAAAACAATGCTAAGAGGGAAATTTATAACTATAAATGCATACATTAAAAATAAGAAAGATCTCAAACAAATAACCTATCTGTATACTTTGAGAAATAAGAAAAACAATAGGAAACTAAATTCAAAGCTAGCAGAATGAAGAAGATAATAAAGAATACAATGGAAATACATGAAACAGAGAATAGAAAAACAATAGAGAAAATCAATGAAACCAAAGATTGGTTCCTTAAAAAGATAACAAAACTAACAAATCTTTAGCTAGATTGAATGAGAAAAAAAGGAGAGAAGACTCAATTATTAGTTAAGAATTGTGGGGACATTACTATAATCACAGAAATAAAAAGGATTATAAGAGAATACTATGAACAATCATATACCAAAAAATTGGATAACTTAGAAGAAATGAGCACATTCCTAGAAACACACAAACTACCAAAACTGATTCAGAAGAAATAGAAAATTGGAATAGACTTGTAAACAAAGAGACTGAATCAGTAATCAAAACCTCCTAACAAGGAAGAGCCCAGATTCAAGTTGCTTCACTGGTGAATGCTACCAGACATATACATGAGCTAACACTAATGCTTCTCTAACTCTTCCAAAAAATTGAAGAGGAGGAAACACTTCCTAACTAGTTCTAAGAGGCCAGTATGCCCTGATACCAAAGACAGACAAAGACGTTTTAAGAAAACTACAGAGCAATATCAGTTGTACATATAAATGCAAAATTCCCCAACAAAATGCTAGAAAACCGAATCCAACATCGTATTACAAGGATTATACACCAGACCAAGTGGGATTTATTCCTGGAATGCAAGCATCGTTCAACATAGGAAATTCAATCAATGTAATAGACTACATTAACAGAATGAAATACAAAACCACATGATCATGTCAACTGATGCAGAAAAAGCATTTCAGGAATTCTGGGTTTGCCCTTCTTCCATGTGTGCTGTTAAAGAGGCTTCAAGGGCTTCCCTGTTGGCGCAGTGGTTGAGAGTCCGCCTGACGACGCAGGGGACACGGGTTCGTGCCCCAGTCCGGGAGGATCCCACATGCCGCGGAGTGGCTGGGCCCGTGAGCCATGGCCTCTGAGCCTGCACGTCTGGAGCCTGTGCTCTGCAATGGGAGAGGCCACAGCAGTGAGAGGCCCACGTACCGCAAAAAAAAAAAAAAAAAAAAAAAAGAGGCTTCAATAAGTCGGTACTAACTGTCTGGCTGATTGATTGGTGGTCAGTGACCATAACTGAATGGATGAATGGATGCAGATAGCTCTTGCAGTCCCACTATCCATGCTTTCAGGAATTCCCATCTAGGAATGAGAACACTTTTCTCTTCTTGGCAGGTGCCCTGTGTCTCTGAATCCAGCCCCACATGTGTGGAAGGGGAGTGGCTGCATCTGAAGTTGGGTGGCTGGTGCAGGGTTTAGAAGGATCCCATCACCCCCCTAGGCCTACTGACCCACCCAGTGCCAGGCCAGTGTTGGCCTTGGCATTGATGGGCCACTGATAAACTTGCCAAGTTCTCTGAGCAACAGTTCAGGAACTTGTAGGTCAATGCATTCATCAAGGAAGGGGATGTGAGAACTCATCATCTTGAATGAGTGAAGTAATGGTTCAACTTTTTGTGTCCTTATTGTCAGCATTTATTCCATCAGGTGAGTAGACCACCCACCAATATACCAACAACCTTTGAAAAAGGACTCAGAATATACACAAAATGAATGGAATTTGTGATGATGATTTTCTGTTGCTTTTCAAAGTAAACCTAGAAGAACAAACAAAACTGCTGTCCCCAGGCAATAGTAGAAGACTGAAAACTTTAAAAGGGAAGAAGAAATTAATATAGTTCAAAAACTGTAATCATGAAAAATTAGGAACAGTTTATAAACAAAGCTTTCTGACTAAAACTCTGTTTTGCTTTATTTTTATCCTCCGGCCTTCACCCATATTTATGGGCCATCCTGGGGAAAGTCTCAGAGATGGGTCAGAATGACAGCATGAATAAGAAGGAAAATGATGACACTACATATCATGAGATTTGGGACAAAGTTCCTAGCTACATATCTTTAGTGGGCAATGTTTACTGACCCGGACATCTAGTGGAATCAAAATTTTTCAGAAATGATTTATGTTATTAGAATTTCCCTTCTCCAAGAGAAGGAATTTTAGAGTGTAATTTCACACATTCATTGAGTTTGTATTATTTATTCACTGTATTTATAGACTGCTTTACAGGGAAAAATATCCGATCTCCACTGCTGGTATTAATATGCCTTTATTTACTTCACTTGAGATGAAATTCTAGAAGAAACAAGAAGAACAGCAGGCAAATCAATTACAAGGAGAGACACAAAAGAAAGCAAGTATATGTCTTTAAAACTCTTTAAGTGCACATTTTTCTATAGGCCTATGTACTGTATTATAGGTACTAAGCTATCATTTTACCGTTCTTTAAAACAGCTACTTGTGCAGCAAAGACAAATAGAGATATGAAGGAAAGAATTGTCTGAAATCCTCTCTATAACCTCCAAGATGAAAGTGTAACTATCCTTCTATTTTAGGGAAGTCCCTTAACTTCATGTGTCCGACAGGTTCTTACTCTCTGGAGGCTATTCAGAGGACAGGGACTGGAATTGCAAATGGTGTTTACCGTTCCTTACACCGGGAGCCCTGAGTGGTGTAATAACTTTCCGCCCAACACGCTTTATACTTCCACGTGCGTGACCTGCTTTGAGGCTAATCTCAGCCCTGGGTGAGAGCTGGTGCAGTCTTTAGTACCTCATTCCACGGATAAGACCAAGGACAAAAAAAATCACTTGCCCTAGGCCCAGCCGTAGAAATAACAAAAGTGATGAACACACTCTTCCCTTTAAAGCAGCTTTATATCATTATTATGTTTTAAGTAACACTTTGAGAATTAAGGCAGGTATTCGATCACAGGTCATAAGGATAGAAATGGGAATCAGAAATTGCCAGCAGTGCACCTTAGTGCCTGGGTAGCAGAGGAGTGAGAACTTGTTGGACTATTGCATACAGATGTGAATTCCAATTCCTGAGGTTCCTTTCCCACAGCATCTGCCTGGGCTCCAGCCTCTGCAATCAGCAATCAGCTGGTACTTCTCTCTACAATAACATATAAACTTTCAAACACACATTTCCAAGTACAAGTTGAATTCTATGTTAGCATTTCAACACTGGATTGGGAGTTTGGGATTAGCAGATGCAAACTAGTATATATAGGATGGATAAACAACAAGGTTCTACTGTAGAGCACAGGGAACTCTATTCAATATCCTGTGATAAACCATAATGAAAAAGAATTTTAAAAACACTGAAAATATGGGCCCAAGGGGCTTGTAAGGGTGTACTGATAAAAATTTTTCAATTTGTTGTCATGTGTTTTATCATCACAGGAGCCAATGTTGATGGGAATTCTGAATCCGAATTTTTCCTTGGCAGCATGGACAGAATTTCCAATAATAGTAAATGCAAATAGATAAAATTGGAGCTAGGGGTCAATAAGTGATACCTCTTCTTCCTCTTGCCTGAGTTCAGAACCAAATGTGAGACTAAGCTGAGGGTCCAGCAGATGGAGCTCAGACCATTCTCTCCAGGAATACTTGGCTGGCTAACGTGGGTGCTTCACCTGGAATTAGGAAGAGTGTTCCAGTCACTGGTAAGGTTTAGGATACCCTTGCCTTCTCCAAACCCCCTCCGTGAGAGTTTGCTTTTGTAAAATTCACAGCATAGAGGAGCAGATCAAAACGTTTGCTCTCTGCAGAGGGATAGAGACAGAGAGACAGACGCAAAGAGAAAGGAGCCAGTAACAGGCACCTGAATCCCTCTCCCAAACTGAACAGTGAAGTCTCTCCCCAACCCCTGGGCGACGGGGCTAGTGAGCACTTTCTGGAAGTGGTACCCCAGAGGCGCTCTCTCCATCAAAGCAAAGGCTCATCTCAGATCCGATTATGATGGAAGCAAATGGGCTCTGAAGAGGAACCAGTTCCTCAGGATGAGGCACTAGAATCCCATGCATCATTTCTTCCCTAGACAGATGTAAAAATTTAAAAAGAAAAATAGGGAATTCCCTGGCCATCCAGTGGTTACGACTCAGTGCTTCCACTGCAGGGGGCACGAGTTTCATCCCTGGTAGGGGAACTAAGATCCTGAAAGCCGTGCGGTATGGCCAAAAAACAAAACAAAACAAAAAGGCCAAATATGTCACTGTCTGAGTTGGCGAATATGTGGTCTTTCCTGGGTGCAGGAATAGGAACTAGGTCAGTGGTTCCCAAGCCCAACTGTGCATCAGCCACGGGGAAGAGGATGTGGAATGGAAACAGCTTATTAAAAATCCTTATTCTCGGAACCCACCAAGAATCTCTAGAAGCGGAGTCCAGGTTCTGCACATCTTTGCATATTCTCTGAGTGACTTGGATACAGTCGGCCAGATACCAGCCCCTGGTGTTTGGAGCCACTGGCTGAGATGGTTTTCGGAGATCAATTTACCACAGAAGTCTCTTTAAAATGAATACTTCTAGTATCCCTGAATTTACACTACACATTTCCTTCTGTAAATTGCATGATAATCATAAATTAAATATAGTTGGGCATCTTTTTGGTGCCTGGGTCTCCGCTGGGAGAAGTGAGAGGATGCTTTTGTGCTGAACACATGAACACATGGGCTAGAATGGCTTCATCAACACAGTCCACATCATCCCATTTTTCTGTGAAATGGCTACCCATTTGTCCCAACACCATTTATTAAAAAGTCCATCTTTGCTCCAGTGACCCGGGAAGCCCCCTTTATCATATACTAAATTCCCATAAGTACTGGGTCTACTTCTGGGCTTTCTAGCCTAAACACTGGTCTATTGGTCTCTGAACATGACAGTACTACACACTGTTTTAATTACAGAGGCTGAGACAGTATGCTTTCATGTCTTGCAGGACTAGTCCCCTTTTGGCAGTTTTTGTTTTTTCAGTGTTTTCCTGGTTATTTTTGCATGTTTGTTTTCCCCATAAACTTTAGTATTAACTTGTCTAACTTGATTAGAAGCCTGTTGGTGTTTTTATTGGCACTGCTTTCAATTTATAATGCAATTTCACTTTGGGGAAATGGATAGTAAGTCAAACCTATCCTAGAAAAGAGGAGGTCTTTCCAATTTCTTTAAGTTTACTTTGAGCTCTTTCAGTGTGTTTAAGTTTTCCTCATGTAGATTTTGCACATATCTTAAGTTTATTCCTAAGTAATTTAATCTTCTGTGTCATTGTAAATGGGGGTTTCCCTACCATTATATCCTCTACCTAATTAGTGTTTTGGTATAGAAAGGCAATTGACTTCTGTATATTAATTTTATATTCGACCACCTCATGCAATTCTAGGTTATGCCATTATATCATCTGAAAATAGAAATAGTTTTACTTTACCAATTATTGTGCTTCTGATTTCTTTATCATGTCTAATCGTCTATGCTAATACCTCTAGGACAATCTTGAGTACTAGTGGAGATGCAGCAGGCATCCTGCCTTGTTCCTGCTCTTAGAGGAAATGCCTTTAGTGTTTCCTGATTTAGATGCTGGTTATAGAACTAAGATGACTAAGGTACATACATATACACACACATAAATGCATACATACATACATATATACATATGAGTACATATATTCACATTTTGAGAATGTATCTGTCAATTTCTCTTTGCTTGCATTAAAAAAAATAATTTATTTAATTAATTTATTTTTGGCTGCGTTGGGTGTTCGTTGCTGTGCGTGGGCTTTCTCTAGTTGCGGCGAGCGGGGGCTACTCTTTGTTGTGGTGCACGGGCTTCTCATTGCGGTAGCTTCTCTTGTTGCAGAGCACGGGCTCTAGGTGCGCGGGCTTCAGTAGTTGTCGCACATGGGCTCAGTAGTTGTGGCACATGGGCTCAGTAGTTGTGGCTCGCAGGCTCTAGAGCGCAGGCTCAGTAGTTGTGGTGCACGGGCTTAGCTGCTCCGTGGCATGTGGGATCTTCCTGGACCAGGGCTCAAACCGGTGTCCCCTGCATTGGCAGGCAGATTCTTAACCACTGCGCCACCAGGGAAACCCTGCTTGTGTTTTTTTTTTTTTTTTTTTTTTTTTGGCGGTACGCGGGCCTCTCACCGCCACGGCCTCTCCCGTTGGGGAGCACAGGCTCCAGACGCGCAGGCCCAGCGGCCATGGCTCATGGGCCCAGCCGCTCCTCAGCATGCGGGATCCTCCCAGACCGGGACACGAACCCATGTCTCCTGCATCGGCAGGCGGACTCTCAACCACTGCGCCACCAGGGAAGCCCCTGCTTGTGTGTTTTTAAAAACAGGTATGGGTGTTGAATTTTGTCAGGATCTTTGTAACTATTCATATTATTTAATTTTTCCCTTAAGTCTACTAGTATTGTATATGATATTAATGGATTTACTAATATTGAACAAACCTTGCATTCCTAGAATAAATCCCACTTGATCATAGGGAGATTTGGTGTGTCCAGTCACTATTCAGGAGTCTTGGGCCTGGTTCCAGCTTCTGTCCTGCTTCAGTGTATCCTGGGAAGTGGGGTTCCTTTAGCCACCAAGGAAGCAGTGGGCTGCAAGTCCTTGTGTGGGAATGCAGACCAAGTCACAGTTTAGAACTTTTATTTTATTTTATTTTATTATTTTTTTTGGCGGTATGCGGGCCTCTCACTGTTGTGGCCTCTCCCGTTGCAGAGCACAGGCTCTGGACGCGCAGGCTCAGCGGCCATGGCTCACGGGCCCAGCCGCTCCGCAGCATGTGGCATCTTCCCGGACCGGGGCACGAACCCGCGTCCCCTGCATAGGCAGGCGGCCTCTCAACCACTGCGCCACCAGGGAAGCCCTAGAACCTTTAAATATTGATACATATGATGGGTGTGTCTCCATTTGTACTCTTGCGCTAGTCCCTGCAAATGTTAGGTGTGGCCTGTCCAGGAGTGCACATTATAGTGCTAGGACACCCTGAATAATAAATACAATTGTTCATTGTTTAAATGTAATTGAATGATCTACTTGGGGGACACACAGCTTACTCTCTAGCTTGGTCTTTTGATTTGTAAAGCAATTCCTTCTGTTAATTGCTTTCAAATAAGGAACTGCTATTTTCCTTCATAGGAACCAGGACAAAATGTTTGTTCTTTTAACGTCAGAATTAATTTATAACCTCCATCTTTTCTTTGCATACATTATATTCTACTTAATGCCTTATTGTATTTAGGACTGTCTATTTCCCCCTTTAAATTTACGGGTAATCATCCTTCTGGTACATATGCTGAAATGACCATAAGACAAATCATAAAAATAACTGTTGCATTCACTAGACTGTCTTTCCCCAGGGCTGAGGAGTTAGGGTCTGATAAAGGTAGGAGCTGAATAAGATTTGCTAAAGGAATAAATGTGTGAATGAAGGAGTGAATGGTACATTCTGAAAAAATAATGATCACTGTTATAATGATAAAATTAATGTACACTGAGCACTGAGTACCAAAGGAGTTTTTCAACTACATTATTTAATGCCCACAGCAGTCCTATGTGTGTAGCACCATTATTATTATGCCCCCATTTTCCATATGTAGATACTGAAGTTAAGTAACTTGCCGGAGGTCAAGCAGCTAGTAGGAGACAGTGCCGCTGTTTGAATGCAGGATGCCTGTAAGACACACCAGTTACACTTGCATAATTTGTATCCCTTTTAAGGACACCTGGAAGAACTTTTAGGCAGAAAGAGTTTCACAGACACCACATTGAACAATAATTTGCAGTTGCTTATGACTGGTCCTTAGATGTTCTCACTAGACCAGATGCCCAGTGCACCCAGGGCAAGACCTCCTTCTGTCTTCTGCTGAGTGGGCTCCACCTGTGCTGCTGATGTGCTCGAAACGCTGCCAGTGGAGAACAGGGAGGGTAGCATTTTCCTTTCAAGTAGTTGCTTTATGAAAGAACTGTCAAATACAGATGCTGACAGTGAGCACTCCTGTCCCCCTCCCCACCCTGGTTATGACACTGGAGGGGGCCTGGAGTCCCTGGTACCCCACTGAGCTTGGTCCCCTGGAAAAAGTGTACCATTCCCTCTCAGACTTTGTGGCATGTCCCAACTGGCCATGTTGGTAGATTTCTCTAGGACTTTTGCATGTTCCCAAAAATGACATCACCTTCTCGAAAAGTGTCCTTCGGTCATCAGCCTTATGGCTTTTTCTCCCCTCTCGGAGCTTTACTCGATGCTTGACCACTTCCTAAGCACAAAATGGATTTATTTTCCTCTGTCTTCCCAGATCTTTAAGGTATGCAGTGAGCGATCTAAATGTGGCTTGAGGCCAATTCCATTTTTTCTTTGTTAACAAAGGATCACATTACAAATTGATCATCACACTTATCTTGATAATCCATGATGTTGGGTTTCTAGGAGCCTCAAAATTAGGAGAAATATGTAGACTAGAAATCCTCCCTTGGGACTATACTGTTAGGTTGACTCATTTGATCTTACTGTTTTTGTAGGTCAAAAATGGTCAAAGATCTCCAATTTCATGTGGCTAAACTTATATCTTGGAAGTCCTTCAGGGGTCTCTGCTTAATGGTACAGGTTGCATACCCAGGTCCAGGCTTCCTTCAGAGCGTAGATGCCTCTGTAAGCGTATCACTTCTCTCCATCCACAATTCTTGCACCAAAGCAGAGGTAGCTGATTAAAATCCTCATGTTCACATGGACACAAGTGAATGTTTCCTTTTTGTTCAACTGTCTTCCTTGGAATTTCATTCCTACTGTGGTTTTAAAATATCTCCACAAATTCTTTGATACCCCTCCCTTTGAAAGATGGAGCTTCATCCCTGTCCCCTTGACTGTGGGCTGGACTTGGTGATTTGCTTCTAATAAATAGAATATGGCAGAAGTGATGATGTACCACTTCATAGATTAGGTCGTAAAAGACCTTATGGTTTCCGGCTGGCTGTCTCTTCGGTTAATTGCTCACTCAGAGGAAAGTCAGCTGCCATGTGAGGACACTCCAGCAGTCCTAAGGGGTGGCCCCTGTAATGGGGAACTGAGCCCTCCTGCCTACAGCCAATGAGGAGGTGAGGCCTTCTGCCAACAGCTTGTGAGCCAGCTAGGAAGCAGACCCTCCAGTGCCTTTCAGCCTTCAAACTACTGCAATCTTGGCCACCCAGACAGGCCTAGCTGGTGGTTCTGGCTCAGTCTTTCATGAGGTTGCAGTCAAGGTTCTTTAAGATTCCTTCCCTTGGGCTTCCCTGGTGGCGCAGTGGTTGAGAGTCCGCCTGCCGATGCAGGAGACACGGGTTCGTGCCCTGGTCCGGGAAGATCCCACATGCCGCAGAGCGGCTGGGCCCGTGAGCCATGGCCGCTGAGCCTGCGCGTCCGGAGCCTGTGCTCCACAACGGGAGAGGCCACAACAGTGAGAGGCCCGCGTATGGCAAAAAAAAAAAAAAAGATTCCTTCCCTTACTCAAGACCAGCTGTTGCTCTCCTTCCCTGTGGTAGGCACTGTGCCAGGAACTGGAGAGCTAAACGGGGCATTCTTGTCTTCCAAGAGCTCACAGCTAGTAAGAGAGTCAGTCTCATTAATAATCATTGGACATAAACATGCTAAAATTGAAAGTATGTTAAAAGTGCTTTAGGTTATACTTGCATGGAGCTTTGGGAGATTCAGAGAGAGGCAGGTCTGCTTGATAAGGTGTTTTGAGTAGGTGAACAAAGAAGGGGCCTGAGGAGGCCCTGCATACCGTGGTGAAGGTGACACCCTACAAGAAAAGCAGGCCGACCAGGCCCCTCTTCAGAGACCAGGAGCTGCTCTGAGACTACTCTGTGGGGACCAGGAAATCCCAGACCACCCTGTCTGTACCTCTTCCTGAGCAGTAGTGACCTTTCAAAAAACCAGAATTAATGGTAAGAAGGCAGAAGGCCGGCTAGGAAGAGGGGTGAGGAAATTATCCTTTTTGGAAATGAAGTGTCTTGGAAAAAGTGTGCCCAGGCCTGTGGAGAGTTCAAGGTCATAATGATCATAGCTCCACTGAAGGGAATCTAGCCCTCAGTTAACAGTGTAGCAATAAAGTGCTGTTAACATATAACCAAAGGTGCATCTCAACGCTAGAGTCTCCTGAGAGCAAAACAAACAAACAACACCCAAAGAAATTATGAAGATGTAAAACTTCAACTTCTCCTTGAGCACAAAGCCAAAAGTTCTTGGTTCTGGGCTCATTTAAGATGACTTTACCAGGCCCAAGGTGTTACTGGTTGACAGCTTGGATTGAGTCCACATCATGGAAATGCAGGGGGGATTTGCTCCTTGTACTTGCTCTTGTAACAGACTGCTACTTTCTCATAGTGGCTTTCTAAAGTTGAAATAAAGTTTGGAAATTGACTGTATTTGGCAAAACTTGGTAATTGTGCTTATTTTTTTCCCCACAGAAAATAATCCAACAAAGGACCAAAATCACAACCCACCACATGTGAAAAACATCTTCCAAACTCTCCAAAGATCTTTAGGTAAATGAGAACTTATGACCATACTGATGATAAGTATATATAGTGACTCCTGATTCTAGTTTTGTTTTTGTGCTACAGAGACAAGGAATGTAAAAATTTGCATTCAAGTGGCAAGTCTATCTTTTTTTTTAAAACTCTATGAAAGAGCAAGGCAAACAACCCCTTAGTAGATTAACTCTGTGTTATCCAGAGTTTTCTGTCTGTGGTTGTTAATTCCTTGACCCTGATTTGACAAGCTGGCACTTCCAAAGTCAAGTAATTATGAGTCATTTTAAGCTGAGAGTTTTCTCTCTTTTTCTAAGACAAGTTGAATAAAAAATAACTTTATTTCTTTTTCCAGAAATGTGAGGCTGTTATCACATACTTCCTAGACAGATTCACCAAACTCACCCCAGAGCTGCAGAATTAGCTGCAGTTTTTCAATCCTGTCTGTTTCTACTAAGCCATTCTGTGGTCCCTCTACCCATAAATGAATATTTCAGTGTATTTAATCTCCTGTATTGCCCTTGCAATTCAAGAAACATTCTTTTTAAAATTGAAGTATAATTGACTTAAAATATTATATTAGTTTCAGGTGTACAACATAGTGGTTCAGTATTTTTATACATTACAAAATGATCACCCTAGTAAGTTTAGTTACTATCTGTCACCATACAAGGTTATTACAGTATTATTGACTATATTCCCTATGCAGTACATTACATACCATGACATATTTATTTTATAACTGGAAGTTTGTTCCTCTTAATCTCCCTCATCTATTTCACTCATCCTCCCATGCCTCCTCCCCTCAGGCAACCACCAATTTTTTCTCTGTATTTATGAGTCTGTTTCTGTTTTGTTATGTTTCTTCATTTGCTTCATTTTTTAGATTCCACATGTAAGTAAAATCATACAGTATTTGTCTTTCTCTGTCTGACTTATTTCACTTAGCCTAATACTCTCTAGGTCCATCCACGTGATCACAAATGGCAAGATTTCATTCTTTTTTATGGCTGAGTAAGACTCCATTGTGTGTGTGTGTGTGTGTGTGTGTGTGTATAAAATATATATATGATATCTTCTTTATCCATTCCTCTATTTTGTTCTTGTTTTTGATTTTGGCCGCACCCCACAGCATGTGGGATCTTAGTTCTCCGACCAGGGACCAAACCTGCACTTCCTGCATTGGAAGCACAGGGTCTTAATCACTGGACCACCAGGGAAGTCCCATTCCTCTACCGATGGACATTTCTGTTGCTTCCATATCTTGGCTATTGTAAATAATCCTTCAGTGAACATAGGGGTGCATATATCTTTTCAAATTAGTGTTGCTGTTTTCTTTGGAAAAATATCCAGAAGTGGAATTGCTGTATCATATGATAGTTCCATTTTTAAATTTTTTGAGGAACCTCCATACTGTTTCCATAGTGGCTGCACCAATTTACATTTCCACCAACAGTGTTCAAGGGTTCCCTTTTCTCCATATCCCTGCCAACAGTTGTTATCTCTTGTCTTTTTGGTAATAGCCATTCTGACAGATGTGAGGCGATATCATGGTTTTGATTTTCATTTCCCTGATGTTTAGTGCTGTTGAGGATCCTTTCTTGTGTCTGTTGGCAATTTGCCTGTCCTCTTTGGAAAAAATGTTTATCCAGGTCTTCTGCTTATTTTAAAATCAGGTTGTTTGTTTGATATTAAGGTGTATATGTTCTTTGTATATTTTGGATATTAACCCCTTATCAGATATGTTATTTGCAAATGTTTTCTCCCATTCAGTAAGTGGCTTTTTCATTTTGTGGATAGTTTCCTTTGCTGTGCAAAAGCTTTTTTTAATTTTCGTGGTACGCAGGCCTCCCACTGCTGTGGCCTCTCCCACTGCGCAGCACAGGCTGCAGACACACAGGCTCAGTGGCGGCATGTGGGATCTTCCCGGACCGGGGCACACACCCGTGTCCCCTGCATCAGCAGGCGGACTCTCAACCACTCTGCCACCAGGGAAGCCCTGCAAAAGCTTTTTAGTTTGATTAGGTCTCATTTGTTTGCTTTTGCTTTTGTTTCCCTTGCCTGAGGAGGCATATAGCTGAGACTGGTGTCAAAGAGCTAACTGCCTATTTTTTCTTCTAGGAGTTTTATGGTTTTAGGTCTTATATGTAAGTCTTTAATCTGTTTTGAGTTTATTTTTGTTCATGGAGTGAGAAAGTAGTCCAGTTTGATTCTTTTGCATGTGTCACTGTCCAGTTTTTCCAACACCATTTATTAAAGAGGCTGTCTTGGGCTTCCCTGGTGGTGCAGTGGTTAAGAATCCGCCTGCCAATGCAGGGGACATGGGTTTGAGCCCTGGTCTGGGAAGATCCCACATGCCGTGGAGCAACTAAGCCCATGCACCACAACTACTGAGCCTGCGCTCTAGAGCCCGCGAGCCACAAGTACTGAGCCCGTGTGCCACAACTACTGAAGCCTGTGCTCCTAGAGCCTGTGCTCTGCGACAAGAGAAGCCACTGCGAGGAGAAGCCCCTGCACCGCAACGAAGAGTAGCCCCCACTCAGAAAGCCTGTGCACAGCAATGAAGACCCAAAGCAGCCAAAAATAAATAAAATAAATGAATTTATTTAAAAAAAAGAGGCTGTCTTTTCTCCATTGTATATTTTTGCCTCCTTTGTCATAGATTGACCATAAGTGCATGGGTTTATTTAGGGGTTCTCTGTTCTTTTCCATTTGTCTTTTGTGTCTGTTTTTATGCCAGTACCGTAGCTTTGTAGTATAGTTTGAAATGAGGGAGCATGATACTCCAGCTTTGTTCTTCTTTCTCAAGGTTGTTTTGGCTGTTCAGGGTCTTTTGTGTTTTCATACAAATTTTATTTTATTTTTTCCTCATTTCATTGATTGATTGATTGAAGTATAGTTGATTTACAATATTGTATTAGTTTCAGGTGTACAGCAAAGTGATTCAGTTATATATATATATATACTTTTTTTTCCTGGTTCTTTTACATTATAGGTTATTACAAGGTATTGAATATAGTTCCCTGTACTATACAGTAAATCCTTGTTGTTTATCTATTTTACATATAGTGGTGTGTATCTATTAATCCCATACTCCTAATTTATCCCTCCTCCACCTTTTTCCCCTTTGGTAACCATAAGTTTGTTTTCTATGTCTGTGAGTCTGTTTCTGTTTTGTAAATAAGCTCATTTTATTGTTTTTTCGATTCCACATCTAAGTGCTGTAATATAATATTTGTCTTTCTCTGTCTGGCTTACTTCATTCATTATGATAATCTCTAGGTCCATCCATTTGCTGCAAATGGCAATATTTCATTCTTTTTTTCCATACAAATTTTAGAATTATTTGTTCTAGTTCTGTGAAAAATGCCATTGGTATTTTGATAGGGATTGCAGTGAATCTGTAGACTGCATGGTATATCTTTCCATTTGTTTATGTTGTCTTCAGTTTCTTTCATCAAAGTCTTGTAGTTGTCCAAGTATAATCTTTTACCTCCTTGGTAAGATTTGTTTCTAGGTATTTTATTCTTTTTAAAGCATTTGTAAATGGGATTGTTTTTGTGATTCACTTTCTGATAGTTGTTTGTTACTGTACAAAATGCAACAGATTTCTCTATATTAATTTTGTATTCTGCAACTTTATTGAATTCATTTATTAGTTTTAATAGTTTTGGGGGTGTGTGTGTGTAGGATTTTCTATATATAGTATCATGTCATCTGCAAACAGTGACAGTTTTACTTCTTCCTTTCCAATTTGAATTCCTCTTATTTCTTTTTCTTGTCTGATTTCTCTGGCTAGGACTTCCAATACTGTGTTGAATAAAAATGGACAGAGTAGGCATCCTTGTCTTGTTCCTGATCTTTGAGGAAATTCTTTCAGCTTTTCACCATGGAGTATGATGTTAACTGTGGGCTTGTCATATATGGCCTTTATTATGTTGAGGTATGTTCCCTCTATACCCACTTTGTTGAGATGCTGAATTTTGTCAAAAGGTATTTCTGCATCTATTGAGGTGATCATATGGTATTTATTCTTCAATTTGTTAATGTGCTGTATCACATTGATTGATTTATGCAGATATTGAACCATTGTTGTATCTCTGGAACAAATCCCACTTGATCATGGTGTATGATCCATTTAATATATTGTTATATTCAGTTTGCTAATTTTGTTGAGGATTTTCGCATCTATGTTCATCACTGATATTGGCCTATAAATTTCCTTTTTTGTGGTGTCTCTATCTGGCTTTTATATCAGGGTGATGCTGGCATCATAGATGGGTTCAGAAGCATTCCTTACTCTGCAATTTTTTGGAAAAATTTGAGAAGGATAGGATTAGCTCTTGAAATATTTGGTCAAATTCACCTGTGAAGCCATCTGGTCCTGAACTTTTGCTTGTTGGGAGGTTTTTGTTTTTTTTAAATTACTGATTCAATTTTATTACTGGTAACTGTTCTGTTCAAATTTTCTTTTTCTTCCTGATTCAGTCTTGGGAGATTATATGTTCCTAGGAATTTATCCATTTCTTCTACGTTGTCCATTTTATTGGCATATAATTATTCATAGTAGTCTCTTATAATCCTTTATGTTTCTTTGGTGTCAAGTGTAACTTCTAATTCGTTTCTGATTTTATTTATTTGGGCCCTCTCTTTTTCTCTTGATGAGTCTGGCTAACGGTTTATCGATTTTGTTTATGTTTTCAAAGAACGAGCTCTTAATTTCATTAATCTTTTTTTTATTGCTTTTTAAGTCTCCATTTCATTTATTTCTGTTCTGAGCTTTATTATTTCTTTTATTCTACTAACTTTGGGTATTTTTTGTTCTTTTTCTAATTCCTATAGGTGTAAGGTTAGATTGTTTATTTGAGATTTTTCTTGTTTCCTGAGGTAGGCTAATGTTGCTATAAACTTCCCTCTTAGAACTGCTTTTCCTGCATCCCAATTGATTTTGGATCATTGTGTTTCCATTTTCATTTGTCTCTGGGTATTTTTTGATTTCCTCTTTAATTTCTTCAGTGACTTATTTGTTGTTTACGTGCATGTTGGGTGCATTTTTGGCAATTTTTATGTTTTTGGCAGTTTTTTCTTGTAGTTGATTTTTCCTATCATTATGGTCAGAAAAGATGTTTGATATGATTTCAATCTTCTTAAATTTATTGTAACATATATTATGTAATATATATATGATTTTTTTTGGCCATGCTGTGTGGCTTGTGGGATCTTAGTTCCCTGACCAGGAATCAAACCCGTGCCCCCTGCAGTGGAAACGCTGAGTCCTAACCACTGGACCGCCAGGGAATTCCCTATATATGATTATTTTAAGTTGATGGTCTGTTAAGTTCGAATGCATTCTAATAATCCTGCATTTCCGCTCCTGCACCCCCACCATATTTAATGTTGTTAACATCATATTTTATATCTTTTTGTTTTGTGTATCCCTCAACTACTTATCGTGGAGGTAGATGATTTTACTACTTTTGTCTTTTGGTCCACTACCTTACTGTATATTTGCTTTTACCAATGAGCTTTTTCCTTTTGTAATTTTCATATTTCCAGTTGTGGTCTTTTTTTTTCCGCTTAGAGATGTCCTTTTAAATTTTCTTATAAAGCTGGTTCAGTGGTAACTCTTTTAACTTTTGCATGTCTGTAAAACTCTTTATCTCTCCCTCAAACCTGAATGATAGCTTTGTGGGGTAGAGTATTCAATGTTGTAGGTTTTTTCCTTTCACCACTTTGAACATATCATGCCCACTCCCTTCTGGTCTGCAAAGTTTCTGCTGAAATGTCAGCTGATAGCCTTATGGGAGTTTCCTTGTACATAGCAAGTTGCTTTTCCCTTGCTGCTTTTAGGATCCTCTCTTTTTTTTTTTTGTGGTATGCAGGCCTCTCACTGCTGTGGCCTCTCCCGTTGTGGAGCACAGGCTCCAGACGCGCAGGCTCAGCAGCCATGGCTCACGGGCCTAGCCGCTCTGCGTCATGTGGGATCTTCCCGGACCGGGGCACAAACCCATGTCCCCTGCATCGGCAGGCAGACTCTCAACCACTGCGCCACCAGGGAAGCCCAAAGATGCTGCTTTGATGTTGTTTCTACAAGCCAGGGTCATCCATAACATGGGCAGCATCATCACAGGCCTTGACATTACTGAGCACTGATGCTTTCTACCAAACAGGAGGGATTAAATGCCAAAGGTTAACCTAGTCCTTGATCTTCATCCTTGGATTACTTGAGGCTGGGCCCATTCAGAGTGAGTAGAAACTTGCCATCATGGGAACGTGCTGGTACCAAGTCCAGGACACTCCCTCCATGTAGCTGCCCACTAACAGAATTATGCCTGGTTGTCACTTCCTAACTCTAAGAAATTAAATGCTGAATTATTCCAACAGAGCCCTTAAAGTTGCTTGATGCTGCTGCCTCTTGACATAGCATCGATGAAGGTAGGAAGTTGGACATGCCTCAGTTTTCTCCCCATAACCCAAGAAGGCCCTTGGCCAGTATGTCCCGCCTGCATCACTAGGCTCCCCTCAGCAGCTCTCCACATCTGATTCCTATCATTGTACCTCTGTGCCCCATTTCCCTGATTCCTTTATCTTTTTTGGGTCACATTACAAATGGGGTAACAGAAGCTCTGAGTCCCCAGTGTCAGCTGAGGACTCCTTCCTTTGAGATCTAGCTAAGATTGCCTTGTACAGTATTCCCAAGCCCACATGTAGTGGCATTCCAAATCTACCCTCAAGGTTTCTACAAGTCCCTAAAGGGTTGAAAAAGCTTGGGATCATCTTGGCATCATGTTTGCCTTATGTCTTGAAATTCCCCCAAACCTACACACCCGAGGCAGATAATGTATATGGCAGAATTACCTGGAGCTGGGGGGCGGGAGGAGGGATGAGGGACAGCAGAGAAGAGGTTGTATCACTGCCCTGTGAAAGCTTCAGACTGAATACTTGACTCCATTTTTTTTTTTATTGAAGTATAGTTGATTTACAATATTGTGTTAGTTTCTGGTATACAGTAAAGTGATTCAGAATATACCTATACATACACACACACACACACACACACACACACACACATATATATTCTTTTTCAGATTCTTTTTCATTATGGTTTATTACAGGATATTGAATATAGTTCCCTGCGCTATACAGTAGCACCTTGTTGTTTATCTGTTTTATATATGGTAGTTTGTATCTGCTAATTCCAAACTCCTGATTTTTCCCTTCCCCCATTTCCCCTTTGGTAACCATAAATGTGTTTTCTATGTGAGTCTGTTTCTGTTTTGTAAATAAGCTCATTTGCATCGTTTTTTTAGATTCCATGTATAAGCGATATCATATGATATTTGTCTTTGTCTGACCTACTTCACTTAGTATGACAATCTCTAGGTCCATCTGTGTTGCTGCAAATGGCATTACTTCACTCTTTTTTATGGCTGTTGACTCCATTTTTCTGTTTTTAGATTTATTTATGGCTGTGTTGGGTAATTCCATTTTTCTTAAAAGCCATTGTAGCGGGACTTTTCACCTCCTGTAGTGGCCCCGTCTCCCCCTCCATCTTCACTCTCCTCTATTCCTCTCCTCACCTCCTCCAAACTGGTTGCTTTGCTGTTTGCCAGCTCATACCCTCAGCGTCTCACCTCCACCATAAAAGGTTATGAATATCTTTTCCTAAACACAGCCAGTTTATTCCCCAAGAGGACTTGTGGAACCAGCAGCTAAGATGCTAAGGTTTTCATTCTGGCTCCAAGCAGAACCAACCAGTTGTCCCTACAAAGGCATACAGGGTCGTCGCTCTGTTTACTCAGCCGTGCGTCTTCTCATTTAGATGTTCCAAGCAGGAGTATGCCATGCGCACAGCTTCTGCACTTTCTGCAGAGGGACATCAGCATCGCCGCTGTCTCGGTGGCAGGAATCCTCACAGCCACAGTGTTGCTGCTGCTGGCGTTGGTCACGTACATCAGGAAGAAACAGCCGTTGTGAGTAGCTCTTAGCGCCCGCCTTCCTTCCAGGAACTCACAGGTTTTTGTACCAACGTTGCCCCAGAATTTCCTCTGACCCTGGATTTAGGAGGACAGTGGAGACCTCTGAGCCTGGTTGTGCGTCAGCATCAGCTGACGTGCTTCCTAGACGTGCGGATCACCCAGGCCATTGGTTTTCAGACACTGCCTTGTGGTTGTGATGCGCAGCTGGGTTCGGGGTTTCCTGGTTTGGGCCATCCTTGCCTCTGAAGGCCACTGTAGGTGAGGCCATACCTCTTTCCTTACTGAGGGCCGCTGAAAGAGGAGGTGGTACAGTCTCTGGCTGGAAGATTGGAAAACAGGAATATGGATGTCGAAAAGAAAGGCAAAGTATAGCTCCAAGTGTGTGGGGCGGGATGAGGCTGTGGAGGAGAGGAGAGGAGGCCGATGTTTAGCTCGTTCACACTGCTACAGCCGCGCTGATAGTTAGAATATTGAAAGATGCCTCTGTTGGTTGGTAAACAGCCCCTTCCCAGGACCTCCCCAGACTTCCCAGTCTTCCCCCTGACCCAGCAAGTGAAGGGTTAATGGCTGGTGCGGAGGGGCGGAGAGGTGCGGTGAGAGGGCTTCCAGGGCTCTGCTCTAACAGTGGCCATTTTCAATAGTCAGTGTATGTCTGTACCACTTGTTAAGTACTTCAACTCTCCCCCTGGTGAGAGGGCTCAAGCACAGTGGCTCTAACCAGAAGCAGGCACTAGAAAGCAAAGGGTTTACAAGATTATGCATTTGCAGTAATTGCACCTCGAAATTATGTGCCTTGGTCTGTATCCCTTGGGACCCACATTCCTGATCACGGGGAAAAGCAGCTCTCCAAGGCCCCTCACGTCCTGCCCAGCACTGTGTTGGGTCCTCAGCCTGTCCACAGAGAAAGGAGGCCGTGGTGTGTGATGAGAGGTGAAGTGTCCACCCCCCATCCCATCCCCGCCAAACTCTGCAGATTTAAATTTCCCCACAAGAGTTGTATTGCTTTCCCTAAAAGTGTCCTTGGAAATGCCAGGCTCCCAGGACAGGTAACCCATTCCGGCCAGCCACCATCGCCTCCCACCCAGCTTTCTGGGAGAGCAGGGAGAGAGAAGTGGGTCCTCTGAAGCAAAAGGGGAACCCTGAATATGGCAGAAGTTAGAGAAGATTTAAAGACCTCTTGGAAATAAGTTTGACCCGCTTCACAGTTCTGACTGGGGCTTATCCATTGGATCCACCATTTCCCTTCTGTGTCTCTCAGAGGTATCAAAAGAAGTGGTGAAGGGGAATTCCCTGGCGGTCCAGTGGTTAGGACTCCGCACTCTCACTGCGCAGGGCCCGGGTTCGACCCCTGGTCAGGGAACTAAGATCCTGCAAGCTGTGTGGTGCAGCGGGGCGGGGTGAAGTGGTGAAGACTGGCTCCATCCCACAGAGACGAATCAAAGCTGTGGAGAACCTACATTAGTTATGAGAATGTGGCGGGAAAGGATTTTCCCAGAGACTCTGTGGTGCCCCGAGGCAAAATGAATTTCACACATGACAAGCCTTCCTGATGGGAAGTACATAGAGTCCTCACCCCTCAGAAACATCAGCCTCTATTTCCTCCCACGGAGTAGCCGGTAGGAATTGCTACACATTTAGTTGTGCAGTACAGTTCCTGTGTGTTTTGTTTTAGATCTCCTCCAACAAACATGACCTACAATATTTTTATAATGAATGGAAAGACTTGGTGGCAAAAGTCTCAAGAAAAGAAGACCAGAAAACATGCAGGAAAACAGGAACAGTTGAAGTTACATTCCAGTGTCTAAGCCAGGTGATGGGGCCAGCCAACCAGCACCCAAAGCTGTGATGCGAGGCGATTCTCCATCCGGACTCCATGGAGAGGCAGTTGGATTTCTGGCTGTGAGGTGCACCCTGCAAAATGTTTACCTTTTCCTCTCAACTTTGAATGGATCAAGAAAATTTTGACCACAGAATGCTCAAAATGGTAATGGCATTAATGACTAGTACAGGAGACTTAGCACATTTCCCCAAAGACTGACCTGACACACAGTGGATTCATTTATTAAAGCAGTGCTTTGTTTTCTCAGCCATTCATTGAACAGATATGAATTGAACCCCCAATATACAGACAATATCAAAATACATGAGGCAACCAAAGATACTCGAATCAGCAGGCATGGCCCTCGCAGGTTTCTGAGGACATGGCAGGCAGCTGGCTGAGGCCCTTTGGTAGTCGGTTTATGCCTCTCTGTCCCCATGGCTAAAGGGGCCAAGGGTCTGAGGGCTGGGGTCCAGAGGAGAAAGGGGAGAAGTGGGGGACTCATGTTGGTGTTGCAGGCCCAAGAGAGTAGCCATTGCAGCTCAGGCAACTCTCGCCCCTACCCTGGAAGGCAGGGTCCAGAGAGAAGGACGCTGCCCCGCCCCCCGGGAGGGAGGGTCCTGAGGCTGGGGGAGGATGTGTTCCACCACACATGCGGCCACAGCGGCCCCTCAGGTCCACGTGCTCCAGGTCTGATTCATGCCTTCTCGCCTCGACCTGAAGAGGATGCACACTCTCTTGTGGTGCCAGTCAGGGGATGCAGAAGGGGCAGTGGGGGAGCCCAGCCACGAGCACGCTGGCGGGGGCGTCTCAGCTGCACTAGGAAGGGTGAGGATGAGAGCGAGATCTGAGGTCAGAGATTCAAAGAAGAGGTGTGGCCTAAGCAAAGGGTCCGAATCAAGGGGTGGGGGGACCTGGCCGAAGACACCCGTGAGGGGCATGGCCTGAGGGCCCAAGCGAGGGCTTGACTTGAAGGGGTTCTGGGTGGGGCGTGTTAGCCGGGGAGGGAACGGGGCTCTAGGGAGGAGGTGGCCTCGCGAGGGCCGAGGGCACACCGTGCTGGACCTGCCAACAACGGGTGGACTGGAGTGCAGATGGAGAACCCGGGAGGGGTGCGTCAGGGAGGGCATGGTCCAGGGACCAGGGGCGTGGCCGGGATGTAAGGGCATGGCTGGTGTCCACCCCTCCCTGAGGGAGAATGTCCTCTGGCACAGGGATGTTGTTGGGGGCTCTTGCTCTTGTTATAGGAAACATCTACAGTTTCCCCAGGGGTAGACATCTTGCAGGCCAAGATGCCCGCCCAGGCTCGTACTCCCCCTGGCTGGAGAGGACCCAGGCCTCCTGCTAGCTGCCGGCCTCCACACTCCTTTCCTGGGTCTCAACCAGTCTCTTGGGTCACCTTCCCGGCTTCAGCCTGGGACCCATCCTCCACCTTAATAAGCTACACTTACTGAGACCCTGTTATGTGTGTAAACTCTCAATCCATATTTTTCATTGAAGTATAGTTAATTTACAATGTTATGTTAATTTCTGCTGTACAGCAAAGTGATTCAGTTATACATATATATATATTTTAATATTCTTTTCCAGTATGGTTTATCATAGGATATTGAATATAGTTCTCTGTGCTCTACAGTAGAACCTTGTTGTTTATCCATTCTATATATAAAAGCTTACATCTGCTAACCCCAGCCTCCCATTGCATCCCTCCCCCAACCCCCTCCCCCTTGGCAACCACCAGACTGTTCTCTATGTCTGTAATTCTGTTTCTGTTTCATGGATATGTTCATTTGTGTCATATTTTAGATTCCACATATAAGTGATATCATATGGTATTTGTCTTTCTCTTTCTGACTTACTTCACTTAGTATGATAATCTCTAGGTCCATCCATGTTGCAGCAAATGGCATTATTTTGTTCTTTTTTATGGCTCAGCAGTATTCCATTGTATATATGTACCACATCTTCTTTATCCATTCATCTGTCTATGGACATTTAGATTATTTCCATGTCTTGGCTATTGTGAATAGTGCTGCTATGAACATAGGGGTACATGTATCATTTTGAATGGTAGTTTTGTCTGGTTATATGCTCAGGAGTGGGATTACTAGATCATATGGTAATTCTATTTTTAGTTTTCTGAGGAACCTCCATGCTGTTTTCCATAGTGGCTACACCAACTTACATTCCCACCAACAGTGTAGGAGGGTTCCCTTTTCTCCATACCCATTCCAGCATTTGTTATTTGTAGGCTTTTTCATGATGGCCATTCTGACTGGTGTGAGGTGGTACCTCATCATAGTTTTGACTTGCATTTCTCTAATAATCAGCAATGTTGAGCATCTTTTCATGTGCCTATTGGCCACCTGTATTTCTTCTTTGGAGAAATGTCTGTTTAGGTCTTCTGCCTATTTTTTTTTTTTTTTCGGTATGCGGGCCTCTCACTGTTGTGGCCTCTCCTGTTGCGGAGCACAGGCTCCGGACGCGCAGGCTCAGCGGCCATGGCCCACGGGCCCAGCCGCTTCGCGGCATGTGGGATCTTCCCAGACTGGGGCACGAACCTGCGTTCCCAGCATCGGCAGGCGGACTCTCAACCACTGCGCCACCAGGGAAGCCCCTTCTGCCTATTTTTTGATTGGGTTGTTTGGTTTTTTTGTTGTTGAGTTGTATGAGCTGCTTATATATTTTGGAAATTAAGCCCTTGTCGGTCACATCATTTGCAAATATTTTCTCGCATTCTGTAGGTTGTCTTTTCATTGTGTTTTTGGCTTCCTTTGCTGTGCAAAAGCTTGTAAATTTGATTAGGTCCTATTTGTTTATTTTGTTTTTATTTCTATTGCTTTTGGAGACTGACCTAAGAAAACATTGGTACGATTTACGTCAGAGAATGTTTTGCCTAGCATTTCTAAAAAGCTAGTCTACCCCCAAATCCCACTTGTGACACCTCTTTCAGAAATCTGTCTTATCCCAGCCCTGCCTTGGGCTTCCTCTCCACAGAGAGGCATTGTAATGTAACTGGATGAACCTTGGGCCACTCTTGGGAGACCTCAACTCATCTCCCCTCTGTGGGCCTCAGTTTCCTCTTCTACAAGATGGGCAGCCTAAGGTTTGCCTTGCCTACATTGCAGAGTTGTAAAGGGCAAGTAACAGAGTCAACCTGAAAGGACTTGCATACAATGCCCTGTCATGGGGTAATAATGACTACATCTCTGTGGATCAGACACTAGGCCCAGCACTTTACATATATTAACCAATTTACAGAGAGTAAATCATTTCCGCCTTTGCTTTTAGGGATGGAAGATGTTTCTTCAGGAAAAAACAGAAAGAAAAGAAAGACTGAATTCAATGTAGTCCAGCGCCCACTGTATGTGCCACACCCACACCTCTATATTGCCCCTCCCCCCTCTTCCCATTGGTAAACATTAGTTTGTTCTCTATATCTGTTGAACTGAAATTTTAATAGCTGCTCTCTCTCCCTTTGAGTTAACGTAGCTCTAGCTTGGACATAGCCTGAGTACATTTGAATGGTGGCCCCTAAAAAGATATGTCCACATCCTAATCCCTAGACCCTGTTACCTTCTTTGGAAAAAGGGTCTTTACAGATGTTATTAAGGATATTAAAATGAGATAATCTGGATCACCTGGGTGGGTCCTAAATCCAAGGACAAGTGTCATAAGAGACAGAAGAGGAATAGACACGCAGAGAAGACAGAGGTAGAGATAGGAGTCATGTGGGCACAGCTGAGGAAGCCAAGGATTGCTGACAGCCCCCAGAAGCTGGAAGAGGCAAAGTATTTTTCCCCTAGAGCCTCCAGACCTCCTGGGGCCCTGATGACACCTTGATTTCAGACGTGTGGCCTCCAGAATGTGATGGTAAATTTTTGTTGTTTTAAACCACCCAGTTGGTGATAATTTATTGTGGCAGTCCTAGGAAACAAATACACGGCCATATGAACTGTCTCTGACACTTGAGTCTTGAGGGCACGTAGGATTCGGCTGGAGGGGCGCTGGAGATTGAGGAGGTGAAGAGTGGGGGATTGTGTTTAGGGCATCAAGGGAAGTGCACAGTGGTGGGGCAGACCCTGTGGTTTGTGGCTGGCAGGTTTGCAGTTTCCTGGGGACAGCTGGTGGGGAGCCCTGGGCCCGTCGTATGCTGGTCTGGGCAGTATCACTCAGCAGCCCCCCAGAAGCCCTCACCACCAGGGAGGGAGGGACCATGGAAGGAGGTGAGGGGAAGGCACTTCCTGAGAGCCTTCTGTCAAAACCCCCTGCCAGCCAGGCCTAGCGCCCAGGGGGTGGGGTTGGGGGTGGAGAGGAGAAGAACTGGGTGGGAGGGGGTGAGAGAATAAGGTGCTGGAGGGGGAAGGGGTGGAATAAGGTGGAGGGCAGGGATGAGAGAGGAAGGGGAGGCTGACACGATGTGTTGGGGAAGAGGAGGGCTCGGGAGGAATAAAGCAGGAGGGTGGGGAAGGGGGGAAAAATAAAGAGGGGGGTGGGTGGGGGAGGAAAGCAATAAGGGGGTGTAGGAGGGAGAGTAGAGAAATGGGGTGATGGAGGGGGAAGACTGGGATGGAGGAGGGGGTGGGAGCGAGGAGGGGGAAGGAATAAAGAAGGAGGCGGGGCTTCCCTGGTGGCGCAGTGGTTGAGAGTCCGCCTGCCGATGCAGGGCACACGGGTTCGTGCCCCGGTCCGGGAGGATCCCACGTGCCGCGGAGAGGCTGGGCCCGTGAGCCCTGGCCGCTGAGCCTGCGCGTCCGGAGCCTGTGCTCCGCAACGGGAGAGGCCACAACAGTGAGAGGCCCGCGTACCGCAAAAAAAAAAAAAAAAAAAAAAGCAGGGGACTGGGAAAGAAGAGCGGGGAGACAGCGAATGTGGCAGAGGGGTGGGGGAGGGGCTCTCCCTAGTCAGCATCGGCAGCACCAACAGCAGTGTTATTTATTGAGCACCGGTCCCCACTCAAGCAAGCGTTTAGTGGGCACCTCCCTGTCCCAGACACAGTGCCCTGGGGGCAAATACATCCCGACTCACACGCCCTCCCAGAGCTCTGCTGGGAGATAGCATGGCCCTGCCCTTGGCCTCTGTGATCTGATCTACCCCCTTCAGTCATGGGGTGGGCACGATCATTCCCATTTCATAGACAAGGAAACTGAGGCTAGAGAGGGGAAGAGCAAAGGTTCTGTGAAAGCAGGGCCCTGGTTACCCCAGGGGGGCAGCTGCCGCATGGGTCTCCGAGTGCCTGGCCAGCCATTTCCACCTGAGGTCCATCTGCTCCAGACTTCACCGCTACGGCATTTCCCAGGCATGCTCCCCAGGGAAGCTGGGCCCAGCTGGACCCCAATACTTGTCTGAGCCTCAATTTCCTCATCTTGGCAATGGGGGTAAGAATTTACCTCCTTTGCGGGGCTGTTGGGTGGTTCATTCAGCAAACATTTTTTGAGCTCTTGCTGTGTGCCAGGCACTGTGCTGGGCTGGGTGCTGGGGATGCCGAGGAGAGCACGTGGATCAGCTTCCCGACAGCAGGCTGCTGGTGTCCTCCTGAGCTTGGAAGGAGGTGTGGCTGTCAGGGCTCGGGTATACAGCAGGCACACCATAAATACCAGGTTCTTCCTTGAGTTCCTGACAGGTTGTACGCCTGTCCTCATTCCATCCTCATCCAGACCTCTCAGGACCCCAGACCTGAGAGGCAGCCCACCCTCCCACTGGCCTCCTACCCCTACCTCAGCTTCCATTTGAGAAACAAGTTGGGGTCATGTGCCTCTAGCCTCCACCAGCGGCCTCCCCAGCCCCGTGGGCCCACTGGGAGCCTGCCCTGAGTGGGTCTCTCCCTCTTTCTCTATCAAAGAGGTGGCTTCCTTTGTGTTCCCAGTTTGCTCAGGGCTTCCACCTCCAGCTCAGTGGTTGGTCCAGCCAGCCTGGCCCTGGCGTGGTGAAGGGTGGCCACCACACAGCACAGGAGATTTCAGGGCTGAGCCTTGTGGAGGCTCTGGGCTCCCTTTGAGCCAGCAGACCTCAGGCTCTGCCACTGACTAGCTGTGAAATCTCAAGCTTCAGTTTCCTCTTGGCCTCAGTTTCTGTATCTGTAAAACGGGGCTAACCTGCTTCATGTGGCTGTTGTGAGCATTAAATGCACATTAGCTGGGGTCAACACACAGGAGTGCTCAATATAAGTGAATAAATAAATCTTAGCTGTTATGATTGTTCTGCACAGCTGTGGCTTTTTACCTGTCCAGCATCCTTCCAGCCATAGCCTCCAACTTCCCTTTGGGTTCTTCTCCCCGGTCTCAGTGTGGTGTGGATGGGCTTTGTGACTGGGTCCTAGGCCACTCTCACATCCAATCCACTGGTTTCAGGGACTTGGTAAGGGATGGACATGTGATCCACTCAGCCAATGAGCTGTGATGGAGCTTTTGCTGGGAATACTGAGAAATAGTTGTTTTCTCCCGAGTGGGATTTGAAGCTGTGTTGTTATCTTGGACCCCGGGGATAAAAATTATCTGAGAATAAAGTCAACAGATAGAGGAGGTAACAACCCTGAGGCCATCATTTGAGCCTTGAGTAAGTTGTTCCTGAAGCCCATACCTGAGCTTTTCATCCATCATGCTATATTTGTTAAACTCCATTGTGTGCCAACCGCCACTCTAGTTGCTGGGGATGCAGCCAGGAACAAGACAATCCCCACCTCACAGAGGTCCAGTCTTGCCCCAGGGCCTTTGTACCTGCTGACCCCTCTGCTTGAAATGCTGTTCCCCCAATATCTCCATGGCTCCCTCCTGTACCTCCTTCAAGTCTCGACTCACAGGTTATCCCCTCAGTGAGGCCTGCCCTGACCCCTCTGTTCAAATTCACACACCTATGAACCTCTTCTACACTTTCCTGATTTATTTCACTCAGACTTGGAGCCACCTGATATACTCTATAGAATACTTGATTATTTTGTTACTTCTCTGTCTCCCCCACTAGAATGTCAGCTCCACAAGAGAAGGGATTTTCATCTGTGTTGTTGACAGCAGCTCCATAGTGCCTAGAACAGAGTGTGGCATAGAGTAGGTACTCAGTGTTGAATAAATGGGGAGCCCCCAAAGGCCTATCTGAAGAGATGACATTGTCATGGCGGTTTGGGTGTTTAAGAAGAGCAGTCCATTTGGTGACCCTCAGAGGAGGGCACAGCATATGGCTGCTATAGCAAATTGACTCTCTTCTGACTTAAGCCAGGTTGGATTAATTTTCTTTTTTTTGTGGTGGGGGGGGTGTCACTTTCTACCCTTAGAATCCTAAATTGCTCTTGGAAGGATGCTGTACTCAAGAGCTAGCCCTGGAGGGCGCAAGGAAATCCTGTTCCTGCCCTTGGACGTGCAGTCAGTAGCACACTATCGAAATCGGGGAAATGGAGAGATGATGGTGGTGGTGATGATGATGATGATGGCGATAATGGAGCATCTGCTTTAATGCTCATGAGGTGGGTACCATTGTCATCCTCATTTCCTGAATGAGGAAACTAAGGCACAGAGAGGTCAAGTAACTTGCTCAAGGTCCCTCAGCTCTAAGTGGAAGAACCAGACAAGAACAGCAAGGAGATAAATGTCACGTTGTCTGACCACCCAGAGGAAAGGCAGGTGCTGCATGGTTGAAGACACCCAGGTGGGAGGGAATTCAGTAGGGGCCCTGGGGGCATCACTGTGCTGAGATGTGAGTCTTCTCTGGCAGCCTGAAACCTCCACCCCAGGGCCCACCTGCCGGGTGTTAACCCTGCAGTGGCCTGGCGTCTTTTTGGCTGTGGAACCAAATCTGGCCAGCTCAAGGGCAGGTGAAACCAGCACAGAGTCCCACCCCACCCAGTCTGAGGAGGGGGAAAGCTTCCTGGAGGAAGCTGCATTTAATCAGAGACCTGGAGGAGGAAGAAGAGTCAAATGGAGGAGAAGAGGTGGAGAAAGAGAGTTCAGGCGGAGACCAGCTGGGCCAGGGCCTGGGGGGTGTGAGTGTGAGTGATCAAATTCTTCCGAGGCTTTTTGCATGTCTAGAGTGAATATTTACCCAGACCCACGCTGGGCAAACGCACCGCAACTTTCCCAGACCACAGTTCCATCCGCTGTCTTTCGTTTGCACATTCAAAAGACTCATCCACCACCCTCCACTTTGGCAAAACACATGGCGTTATCTGCAGGCCAATCTCAGAACTGTCTGAGCACCCAGCTGGCCTGGGCCCCTGAGGACGTGGTCTCTGAGGTGGAAGTGGGTTAGAGTGTTGCTGAGCCAGTGCCTTGCAGAGGCTGGGAGCCCCTTTCTCAGGCCTGAAGACCCCAGAGACAGCAAGCCCCAAATGCTGCTGCCGCTCGGGCACCCCACAGGCGGCCTGCTCAGCTTCCAGCTCTCTGGGAGGCCGGCCCCACAGGGAGCTATTTTGCAATCAAGCTTTCCTCCTCCCATGTCCACCATGGCCTGGGCTATGGGGCCAGACTGCCCTGCTCCCATCATGCCTGCCCACTTGGAGTCGGTTGTTTAATCTCTGGGCTTCACTTACCTTATCTGGAAAATGGATTCAATGGGTTAAACTGTAAACCGCTTACAACATTGTGTGGCATGTAGTAAGTGCTCAGTAAGTGCTGCTATTATAATTGTAGATTATGTGGTTCTGATGCTGTGATTTCTCTCCTCTTCGGTTTGCTGGGGCATTCTTCTCTCATTACCCCAGGAAAGGAGCATCCAGTATGGAAACAAAGATTTTATTCTGCATTCTGAATTTCACGATGTCTGTGGGGAAAGGGAAGTCTTCTAACGAGAACAGTTTTGGGAGAAATCTATGTAGGGGGAAAATACCCAGCCTGGAGCTTAGAAAAAAGATTTCCTGAGTAGGAGGGGGGATTTAGGGAACTGGGGGGTAGTAGAGGCTGGGGGAGAGGGCCCCCGGAAAGGAGCCCTGAGGTAAAGCATGAAGGAAACGCCAGGCCAGTTGGGGAGCTGAACCCACTTCCCCCAGGGCGCAGGTGCAAGAGAAGAAAGATTTTTGGGGTCTCAACAGTGGGCCTAGGATAGCCCATGTAGGTCCCCAAGGCCCCACGGGTGACGAGCCACTGAAGAGGTCCCCACGTGTCCAAGAGGGCAAGGAAGTATGGGTGAGAAAGTCCCCAAAGCCTCAGGGCACCGGGGGTAGATGGGGCGGAGTGGATGCCAGGACAGGCCCGGCCTTGCAGCCCGACAGCTCCGTGGGCCGCCGAGGGAGCAGATATGAGACGTGGTCAAGTGGTCAGAGGGTGGGTGAGTGAGGAGAAGAGGCTGAAGAAGAGGCTGTGAGCAGCGCAGGAGGTGGTCAGGTGCAGTGTGTACTGCAGCCAGGTGCAGTGCACGGGGCCGGGCTGGGATCGGGTGCGTGCTGGGGGACACATCTCCGTGTCTTGACGACACGACCGATCCTTCTTAGAAGCCGTCCCTGACACCCCCAGGCTGCGTCGGGCTCCTCTGTGTATACACAGTGTCCAGGCTTCTGCCTTCCCAGCCCTGGTCTCCCTGGTGACCCAGCTGGCCCCTCGTCTAGACTGTGAACCATCTGAGGGCAGGGACAGGACTGTCGTTGTTGACCTGATGTCTGGCACACAGGAGGTGCTCTGACCTTTGCGGTGTGGACCTACTTAGGAGGTTTCTCGTCTCTCCGGCTTTAACCTGTCTGTGGAATAAATAAATCACTCATATGAGCAATTCAGCCAGGGACAGGCCCCGGGTCCAAGGCCCCTTGGGAAGGGCAAGTGGGGACATTCCAGTTTCCAGTGAGTCCTGGGGATCCCCCTCCCACGGCCACTACCCCCCCCATTCCGGCACACAGCTCCCCTCCCTTACCCTCTCCAGGTTTGGGGGATGCTGTTGGGATCATCATTCTAGCATAACCCCTGCCTGCAGCTCGCCTCCTTTCCCCCCACCACTGCTGGGCAGGCTCTGCTTGGCCCCGGAAGTGCCCTCTGCCCTCCCTGGAGCACATGGCCTGCGATTTTCCTTGAACACAGCACTTTGTGACTTTGACGTAAACTTCAAACACAGCCCCCTTTCCTGTCTTCGCATCAAGGAAATAAGCTGAGTTTCAGAGAAAGGCGCCTCCAAGAGCACATCAGGCCTTCCGGCCCAGTCCCTGCCCAGCTTGGCTGCTGTGCTCCGCTGGGGTGTCCAGGTGAGTGGCTGGCCTCCGGCCTCCTGCCTCTTTCTTGCCAGCACGGCCACCGCAGGGGCTTCCGGGGCAGCCGGCAGAGGGTGATTCAGGTTCCCCACCCCCTCCACCCCGAGTGAGAAACCCTGGTGGGGTATGATCTCCTTACCCCTTGCCAGGGTGTGTGAGTGGGTGGTTAGCTGGTGGTGGCTTCAGGCTGGGGGCTCGGGCTGCAGAGAAGCCCAAGTTAGTTCCTCGGACCCCAGTTCTTCATCTAGAGCCAGCTGTCTGTCGGCTTTGGGACCAGAGACCTTGCAGGTGGCCTGTGCCTCCACACCCGTCAGCACATCCCCAGGTAAGTCATCCCGGATGGAGCAGCACCCAGGGGTGGCCTGGGTCTGGTGAAGGATGACAGAGTCAGGAGGACACGGGTACCAGAAGGGCTGTAGGACCGTGGTGGGTGACATCCATCTGGGAAAGGAAGCAGACACGACCTGTGGCCACCCTGAGGGAAGGAGGTCTCCCTCCAGAGGGCCCGCCGAGTGGTATTGGATGCCTATATCCAGGGCCCATAGAGGCGCCTGCTCAGTCCCTAGCCTCCTGCAGGGCCCCGTCAGTGCAGCAACCTTGACTCCAGGAAGCAGAGAAAACTCCAGAGAAAGCAAACGTGGGCTCTGTCCCCCGGGCCCGTGAATATGAGGGTGGCTCAACAGGGCTGTGAACTTGAACATCAAAATGCCGGATGATTCCCATGAGGGGACCCAGGACAGGCTCCAGCCATTTGTAGGGGGAGCTCAGGTTAAAGGGGAAACAGAGATGTGAAGAAGGAAACAGCTCTAATCTTGCTCAGCCACTGTGTGTCCTTGGCAAGTTGCTTGGCCTCTCTGAATCTCACTTTGCCCATCTGTTAAATGCAGATGCACATGTTGGCAACTAGTAGGTGCTTGGCTCCTGACCATTGGGTGAGAGGTTGGGAAAGGTGTCCCAAGCAGGAAAGGGTCTTGGCAGGAAGAAACGGGTTCATGTGGTGAACGGCTCAAGATGAGCTTTGTTACTCTTGTCTTAGCCAGGGCAGCAAGCACACAGTAGGTGCTTAATAAAGCTTTGCTGAGAGATTAGGGTCGAGGACTACTGTGATGGAAGGTCCTTGGGTGTCACCTGCGAGGGTTCTTCCCCTGCCAGTGCAGAGCTGCTTTTTCCTGTTGTCGCCTGTCCTCCAGCCTCGCCACACAGCCCTGGCAGGGATGCTGGGCAGGCAGGCGGCCCAGCTGGATGGTGTTTCGTGTACACTCTGGAGCCAGGAGACCGATTTGAGGCCTGGCTCTGCCACCTACTGTGTGTGCCGTGTGACCTTGGGCAATTTCCTCCTTCTCTGTGTCTTCAGGTGCCAAATCCACAAAACCTCTACACACAGCCTTCTCTTGAGGATTGGGTGAGTGAATTTCTCTAGAGTGCCTGGCACACTATAGGTGCTGTATAAGCATATTGCTAAAGTCCTAATTATGATCACTAGCTCTGGGCGGCCTTATAGCGCCCGGAGACTCTCCTGGGAGCTGCAGCAACCAGACCTCTCCATGCTGGCTGCTCCCCGCCGCACCCCAAAGCATAGCGTTAAGGAAGTGCTTCTTAACTGGAGCCAGTTTTGCCTCTCCCATGCCTGCTGGGGACATTCAGTGACATCTGGAAACATTTTTGCTTGTGACTCAGAGGGTGTTACTGGCCTCTAGTAAGACAGAGGCCAGGGATGCTGCTAAACACCCTACAATGCACGGATAGCACCATGCGGTCCCCACTGTCAGGCTCTGTCCTCCTGACTCATCCCACGTTTTCTGTCCCCTAAGTCTTTTCCCATCTCCTTTTACACAGAGCCTGGCACCCAGAGAGGGATAGCTCCTTGCAGAGGTTACACAACCCTTAGAACCCCAGCAGCAGAGGTTGAAATCGCTGGGGAGTGGTGGCAGTGGGGACTGATCTCGTGGCCTTATTCAGTCAGTTGGTCAACAGATAGAGTCTGTTTGAGGCCTGAGGACCTGCGTCCAATCCCCAACAGGCCAGCACTCTTTGCCCTGACAGTTGAAGGCAGCTCAAAGTGCAGCGACACCTGGACCAGGCAGGCGTGGGAGCCCCTGGGGACCCAGGTCAGAGCCGTGGATTCCATTCTCCTAATGGCCACGCACTAGAGTGGCTAGTGCTGGCTGCTGGTCAGAGAGACCTGAGTTCAAATGCTGACTGCCACTCACAGGCTACATGATTCTGAACATGACATTAACCTCTCTGAGCCTCAGTTTCTTTAGCTGAGGAATGGGGATAACAGTTCCCACTTGATGGAGTTGCGGTGAGGATTAGATTAAATGGATAATGCTCAGAAGAGGTGTCGTAAAGTCTTCGGTACAGAGGCTATTGTTATTGTCGCCTGCTTGACAAATATATGTCGGGAGGAAGCAGGGGCTATCGTGAAAACAAGACAGGCATAGGCTCTGCCTTGGGAAGCTCATGCTGGACAGAGACGGTGGAGCAAACAGACAGTGATCATACGTGGCCACCAGGGCTGTGATGCAGGAGGACGGGGCCCTGGGAGAACAGAGGAGGTGCCTGACTCAGCTGGGGAGGGAGGGGGGAAATCATGGAACACTTCTGGGTGGAAGGGACAGCTGAGGGGGCCCTGATGCATGTGGCCTGGAGAAGGGTGGGGGCGCTGTTCCAGGCAGAGGGAACAGCCTGGGCGAAATCTCCTCCGATTGGTCCGATTGGTCCTCTCCTCTCCCACCACTGGTTAGTGGAGGAAGCCGCTAGGCCCTCCATTCACTCTTCTCTCCTAGGGAGGCCCCCACAGCCCCTCATCCCTCATCAGGCTGCCAAATTCCAAGGACCCGCAGAGGGGTCTCCACCCACCACAGCGGGCTGCATACCTTCCCAGGTACCCAGTATCAGTAGCCTCTGCCCACCACAGACATTTATGGGGCACCTACGATGTGCCTGGCTGCTATAGGCAGGGGAACGAGACCATATCCACTCTCACCGTGCTTACATTCTAGCAGGGGACAAAGATCCTGTGGCAACAAGTTGACAGTACATCACAGTTTCAGTGGTAAAGAGCAGTAACGCTGGGTCAGGGATAGAGAGAGAAGGGGAGGCGATTTTAGAGAGGGAGGTCAGGGAAGGCCTCTTGGAGGAGGAGGTGACATTTACACAGAGACCCGAATGAAGTGAGGGGTGTTGGGGGAAGTGTGTTCAGGCAAAGGGAACAGCCAGTGCAAAGGCCCTGAGGTTGGACCAGGCCTGATTTGTTCCAGTGCTCTGAGCAAGTAACATAAGGAGGCCCGTGTGGCTGGTGGGGAGTAACTGAAGGCAAGGAGGTGGTGGGGCAGACTGGGCAAGGCCGCTGTAAGAACCTGGGCTTTAACCTTGAGTGACGTGGGAGTCCCGGAGGGCTGCGAGCAGAGAAGGACGGGCTAGGACAAGGGCGGGCCAGGCCCCATGCTCAGCGCTCGGTGAGCCTTATCTCATGGAATCCCCGAAGCCCCGCAGCGCTGGGCACCTTCACTGGTGCTGTGTTCCAGGTGGGTCTGGCGAGCATGACTCCCTGCCCAGGACCACACTGCTACTACCCAGTAGATCCATGATCCCATGATCAGATCTGATGCCCTGATGTCAGGAACAAGATAAGGAGCCTGTTGCCATCCATGGCACAGTACTAACTGCTGTCTTTGTGACTTGGAACGTAACCAAGATGGCATTTTGTTAGCTGACAAATGTCTTTGCTGCCTCTGTTGGTGGCCTGCGGACTGGGGAGCAGGAAGGGTGGCTTTAGCGGGGACTTGGGGTCTCGAGAGGAGGCATGGGCAGTGAGGGGCTGCACCCCCATTCCTTGGGTGGGGACACGATGTCTGGCTGTGGGTGGCACCTGGGGCCTCCAGACCTGTAAGGTCCAGTTGGATCGTCTCATTCTGTTGGCAGCCTGACTGCTTCAGTCTTCCCTCTGGTGTCTCATGGTAAACATTTAACTGGGGCTTTGGATGCTGAGTCTGTTCTGTGGAACAGTGGCACTTCCAGGCCCTGCTACTTAGGTGTGGGGATTAAACAAAGCTAAAAAGCATCGTCCTTTCGTGGCAGGTCTTCTCAGAGCCTTTAATATGCAAATATGCTTTCCACAGCTTTTGTAAATGTAGTTGATCTCTTGACCCATTTTTTCCTTCAAAGTATGTTTGGGGCGTCCTGTGTGTCTGGAACAGGTATAATTTAACCCTGCCTGTCCCCAAAAAGGATGCTTGAAGGGTGGAATTTCAGGCAGATCCCTCAAGCCAAGGATCAAACTTTCCTCCCCTTTCCCCAGGGCCTGGGCTGTGAGAACGAGGCTGGGGTCCCGTGGTCTCTCTGTGGAGCTGCAAACCATGGGAAGGCCAGATGAGCATCTCTGAACTCACGAGGACCTCGCGAGCTCAAGGGGGGGATGGAGGGGGTCAGCCCAGGCAGGAGTGGGGTGGGGAAGTCTCATGGTGGGCATGTCTCTGAGGAAAGCCGTGCAGCCTGCAGGGACATGGCTCAGGACAGAAACATCTGATCCTCCAGGAGGCTGCAGACCGGCCAGTCTCCTCTGAAAGCTGTTGCTATTACTGTTGTCGTTGTTATTGGCAAAGGGACAGGGAAGTGGGGATAAAGCTGAGAATGCACAGGGAAGGCTTCTGCCTCTGGGACACCTTGGACTCAGGTCCGAGATGGCCAATCATGGCTTCTGGCCCTGGACTGGGTCTCAAGGGCCAGCCTCTCCCCACTCCCGCTTCTGCACTAATCTGCCTCCGGCTACCCAGGCTGCACCTGTGGCCACCACAGGGTGGAGCTTCTCAAACTGTGTTGTTGACAGTTTCCTGCCACAGCTTCCTGCCCCAGAGACCAGCTTCACTACCCCCACCCCTCCCCGTGGTCCCTGGACAAACCCTCTCTTCGCTGCCTTAGGTCCTGATACCCTGTGGGGAGCAGGGGCGTGAGTCTGCCAGGCAGGGCTGGCTGGACTGGGGGAGCGGAGAGAAGTGGGGAGGGTATATCCGGTGGAGCACACTGCATGGATCAAAGCATGGAAGTGAATTTGAAGGAAGGCTGATAGTGCAGCCTGGCTGGAGCAGAGGGAGGGCCGAGGAATTTAGTTTGATTCAATGATGTAGGCAGGAGGGAGCCACAGCAGGTTCTTGAGCAAGGGAGGCCTTGGGGAAGCATCGCCTAAAAGCAACTTGCAGATCCCGGAGCTTCAGCTCATGTGGGAAACAGACTGTGGGGTTCAGCCGACCACAGTCACCTTGTGAGTTAGATCTGGATCTCAGGTTTTATTAATAGACACAGCAGGTGGAGATCAAAGGAGGTGATGGCAGCACAAACCGACCTCAGGGGAGAGATCTGGATGAGACAAGTGGGAGTGGCAACATGGGTAGCCACAGACGGGATGGCCCAAGTAGGGGACGGGGGTTGGAGAAGGAGAGAGAGCAGGAACTGTCAGAGGGGAAGGCGGCAAGCCAGGGGGTTGGCGAAGGACCCAAGAGTGTGGGGGTGGGTCACAGTGTCCATCACGCAGGGGACCCAGCCTGGAAGAGGGCACGAAGTGCTTGCCTGGTGCCCATCAGGTGGTGACATTGTGCTCCCTGCAGCTGGAGGGCAACCTGGTGGAGGTGAGGGGAGCAGACTGTGAGGCTGGATGAGACAGAATCAAGGAAGTGAGGCAGGAGTGCAGACAGCTCTCTCTTTCCTATTTCAGTTAATATTTGTAGCGCCTGGTGTGTCTATACCTTCCAGCTCCCTTTCTCCCCTTTTAATTAAAAAAAAATTAAGGTATCATTTACATACAGTAAAATTCACCCCTTTTAGTGAAAAATTCTGTGAGGTTTGACACATGCATACAGCTGAGAAACTGCGATCTCAGTCAAGGTATAGGCTATTGCCCTGAATTCCCTCATACACCTTTGCAGTCCATCCACATCCCGTCACCCCTGCTCCCCACCGGGCCTGCTGCCTCCGGCAGCCACTGCATGGCCCTGCAGTTTTTTGTTTCATTTTGTTTTTATCCCTTTTATGTTATTTATTTATTTATGTATACAGCAGGTTCTTATTAGTTATCTATTTTATACATATTAGTGTATACATGTCAATCCCAATCTCCCAGTTCATCCCACCACCACTGCCCCCTCCCCCGCTTTCCCCCTTGGTGTCCATACGTTCGTTCTCTACATCTGTGTCTCTATTTCTGCCCTGCAAACTGGTTCATCTGTACCATTTTTCTAGATTCCACATATATGTGTTAATATATGGTATTTGCTTTTCTCTTTCTGACTTACTTCACTCTGTATGACAGTCTCTAGGTCCATCCACATCTCTACAAATGACCCAGTTTCGTTCCTTTTTTATGGCTGAGTAATATTCCATTGCATCTTCTTTATCCATTTGTCTGTCGATGGCCATTTAGGTTGCTTCCATGACCTGGCTATTGTAAATAGTGCTGCAATGAACATTGGGGTGCATGTGTCTTTTTTTTTTTTTTTTTTTTGCGGTACGCGGGCCTCTCACTGTTGTGGCCTCTCCCGTTGCGGAGCCCAGGCTCCGGATGCGCAGGCTCAGCGGCCATGGCTCACGAGCCCAGCCGCTCCGCGGCATGTGGGATTTTCCCAGACCAGGGCGCGAACCCGTGTCCCCTGCATTGGCAAGTGGACTCTCAACCACTGCGCCACCAGGGAAGCCCCATGTGTCTTTTTGAATTATGGTTTTCTCTGGGTATTCACCCAGGAGTGGGAATACTGGGTCATATGGTAGTTCTGTTTTTCGTTTTTTTTAAGGAACCTCCATACTGTTCTCCATAGTGGCTGTATCAGTTTACATTCCCACCAACAGTGCAAGAGGGTTCCCTTTTCTCCACACCCTGTTCTACAGTTTTGAATGGAATCATATGGTTTGTAGCCTTCTGAGTCTGGCCCCTTTCACTTAACCTGATGCCTTTGAGATTCATTCATGTGTGTATCAGCATTTCCTTCCATTTCAGGCTGAGTAGTGTCCCACTGCAGGGATATACCACACTTTATCTATTCATCTGTTGGGAAACATTTGAGTTGTTCAGTCGTGAATAGAGCTGCTATAAACATTCCTGTGCAGGTGTTTGTGTGAACGTAAGTTTCCATTTCTCTAGGATGAATACCTAGGAGCCCTTCTGACTCTTTTAAAACACTCTTCTGGGATGGTGACCTGCATCTCCAGGTCCCCGATTAATCACCTGCCTGTAACTATCGGGACATCCAAGACCCCCACAGCCCTGGCTCTCCTAACCCCAGCGTCAGACGCTATCTGGTTAGAACGCAGATTCCGGCCCCTCCTCCAGCTGCGCTGATTCAGACCTCACCTGATTCCCGCTCTAGTATCTTCCTCTTGGCCCCAGTGCCCATCCTTGCATGTTCCTGAACGCCCAGGGAAAGGCAGCCTTTCTCAATCCACAAAAGCTTGCTTTGCACCCCCTGCTTACAATTGCTTAAGTACGAAGGGTACCCAAGGACCCTTCCTTGAATGCAAAACTATGCCTGGGTGGCCTTAAGGGGGCCCATCTCAGTAGAGAAACAACCAGAAACTGTTAAGGGGAAATAATTTTTTTCAACATTATCTAAAAACTTACAAATATACAGAAAATGGGAACAATTAGTTGTACAAATTATCCACCCCCTAGATTCTACAATGGACATTTTGCTATATTTGCTTTATCACATACAGTTAATCCTCATTATTATTGGATTCCATATCTGCCAGTTCGCCTACTTGCTAAAATTTATTTGTAACCCCCAAAACCAATGCTCGCTGCGCTTTCGCGGTCATTGGAGGGTGTGTGCAGAGTGGTGTGAAATTTGAGTCAACCGACGTGCTGGTTCTGCGAGGCTGAGCAAGGTGATGCTTTGCCTTCTCCATTCAGCTCATACTGTAAACAAGTCTCTTTCTCACAGTCTATTTAGTGCCACATTTTTGTGCTTTTTGTCAGTGATTTCACTGTTTAAATGGCCCCCAGGGACAGTGCTGAGGTGCTGTCTAGTGTTCCTAAGTGCAAGAAGGCTGGGCTGTGCCTCACAGAAAAAGTATGTGTTGGGTAAGCTTATAGTTATAGGGCTGCTGGCCAAGAGCTCAATGTTAATGAATCAACAATATAATTACGTTAAGTTGTCTTTAAACAGAAGTACATAAAACAAGGTTATGTACTGATCGGTTGATGAAAATATTGTGACCAGAGGCTTCAAGGAACCTAACACTGGATTTCTTCTAGAAGCAATGGCTCAGTACTTCCTAATTCAATACTTTATAGAAATACTGCGAATAGCAAGACTCAGCTTTATCAATCTGCTTATCCATCCATCCATCAACATTATTTTTTGGATGCCTTTCAAAGTAAATTACAGTCATCACTACCCATCACACCTAGATATTTCTGCACGCAGATCACTGACCATGGTTCAATATTTTATGGTTCTTTTTTTACCGAGGGGCCCAAATACAATAAAATGAACAACTCAAGTTGGTACATTCTCTGAATTTTTTTTTCATTTTCACATTAATTTAATTTTACATTCTCTGAATTTTGAGCAATTCAGACACCTGTGTAACACAACACTTCTCAAGACATTGGACATCACCATCACCCTAGAAAGCTGAAGGTGGATAATTTCAGGTTAGACATCTTTCTCACCAGCTATCTATTTATCTACATGTCCTTACTTCCTCCTCCCCATATAGGGTAATACTTTCCAAACCTCATTTTGTTTAATGACTGTATCACAGTTCACATTGGAATTAAATCCTAATGTATTTAACCAATCCCCTATTAATGGATATTCAGATTAGTTTATGCTTTCTAGACACTCTTTCATGAAGGCAGAGGGGGCAGGGCTAAGGGGAATTTCTAAGGTTGCTGGGAAAGGGTCAGAGGAAGGAGTCGGGAAGGCTAATGGAGTCAAGGTCCTTTGATGAGCAAAGCTGTTCCAGCTTCAGGGCCCTGGCACTTGCTGTTCCTTCTGCCTGATGTGCTCCCCTCCATGCTTTTTGAGAAGTGGGCTCCTCCTTTTCCTTCGGATCTCAGCTCAAATGCCACCTCCCCAAAGAATGTGACCATCCCAGCTACAGTGGTTTCTTCCCTCTTGATCTCACTCTATTTATTTCCTTTAGAACACTGACCTCAATCTGTAATTATTTTTGTCTCTCCTTGTTATTGGATCCCCTGTTCCTCAGACTGTTATCTTCAGGAGGGCAGGGACCATGTCTCTTATTCACCCATATCTCCAGCCTGAAACACAGTAAGAATTCAACACGTGTTTGGGAGGTGGATGACTGGTTCCAGGTGCTGTTGTGTGGTGGCGAGTGGGGCGCTCCGTACTAGGTCTGAGAAGTCAAAGGCTGGTTTGGGACTCCCCAGTCTGAGTCCCGTAGCCTGGGCCTCCTTTCCAAGTTGGCTCCGGCACACATCAGGCTCTGCACGATTGGCACTCAGCTGTGCCGCACGGATGCGCTTTAATGCGGGCTCTCTCCTACTATCTCTGGGTACAATGGACTGGTTCAGGAAGGGAAACCGAGGCCCTGACGTGCCCCCAATTCCGCTCTGAACCCGCAGAGTCTGAAGAGGCGCAGGGGCCCGCACCCTGCTCAGGGCAGCGGCGGCGATGCCGGACCCCGCGGCGCACCTGCCCTTCTTCTACGGCAGCATCTCGCGCGCCGAGGCCGAGGAGCACCTGAAGCTGGCGGGCATGGCCGACGGGCTCTTTCTGCTGCGCCAGTGCCTGCGCTCTCTGGGCGGCTATGTGCTCTCGCTCGTGCACGACGTGCGCTTCCACCACTTCCCCATCGAGCGCCAGCTCAACGGCACCTACGCTATTGCGGGCGGAAAAGCGCACTGCGGCCCCGCTGAGCTCTGCGAGTTCTATTCGCGCGACCCAGACGGGCTGCCCTGCAACCTGCGCAAGCCGTGCAACCGGCCGTCGGGGTTCGAGCCGCAGCCCGGGGTCTTCGACAGCCTACGCGATGCCATGGTGCGCGACTACGTGCGCCAGACTTGGAAACTAGAGGTGAGAGCGCGGGGCCGAAGGGGCGGGTCTTGGGAGGGCGGGGCCGGAGGGGCGGGCCTTGGGAAGGCGGAGCCGGGAAGGGCGGGCTCTTGGGGCCGAGGGAGCAATGGAACTGGGGGAGAGTGGTGGTCTTCGCCAGAGTGTATTATGCTGTGCTGAGCCCGTTTTAGATGCTGGAGGGTTGGGACCTGACTGGGGGCGGGCCTGGGAGGAGGCCTCGGAGGCAGGGGCCTGAGCGATGCTATGGTGCTTGTCCGAGGCAGATGGCAAGGTGGAGGTCGGGGTAGGTGGAGGTCACGCTGAGTCCAGAGGAGGCGAGGCTTGGGCTGGGAGAGGGGCCTGAGAGGATGGTGGGGGCGGTGCTCTGGGGTAGGTTGGCCGGCAGGGGAGGTGGGTTGTGGTCTTCGACAACATGCAGTGCACCACGGGGCGCGATTACCAGTGTCAGATCTTCAAGCTGGAGATGAGCTTGGGGCCGGCTAGAAGGCGGGGCCTGGGCCGTGGCCCTGGATGGGCGGGGCCTGGATGGCTCGGGGCGGGACCATAGAGATGAGGGGGCGTGGCTTTCCTTAACAGCCTAAATGACTCACCCCCTAGGTGCGCTTGGGTGGGTGGCGTGTCTCATGTGGAAGAGGCAATTGGGAGGGTCCAGGAGACGGAAGAGGTGTCCTGTGGCCGCGAGACACAAGTCTCCACTCTCCCGTTCTTCCCTAGGGCGAGGCCCTGGAGCAGGCCATCATCAGCCAGGCCCCTCAGGTGGAGAAGCTCATTGCCACGACGGCTCACGAGCGGATGCCCTGGTACCACAGCAGCCTGACGCGCGAGGAGGCGGAACGCAAACTCTACTCAGGCTCACAGACGGACGGCAAGTTCCTGTATGTGGGGCTTGGAACCTGGGGCTGTGGGGCGGTGAGGGGTGTGCCTGCCCTCACAAGTGTGAGTGGGTAGTGCTTTTCTGAATGTGCGCAGGGACGTGATATGCGAAAGGGGCAGCAGTGGTGAGGACTTCAGAGTTGGGCGGCTTGGGTTGGAATCCAGCCTCTGCTACTTACCAGCTGGGAACGCTGGGCAGGTATCAGAGCTGCCTACTTGGATTTCCTCTCTGCATTCACCAAATATTTGTTGAACAGTTACCATATGCACTGTTCCGGGCGTTGAGGACGGATGAATCGCTAAAACATAGAGTATGTCAGACGGTGGCAAGTGCTGTATGTGGAGCTGGGGAGGGGGCCTCCACGTTGAGCTTAGGTGGCCAGAAAAGGCCTCTCCGATCGGGTGGCTTCTGCGTAAAGAACCGAAGGAGGTGAGAAGTGGGCTGTGAGCTCTCTGGGAGAAGGTGTTCCTGGCAAGAACACAGACCAGGAGGAGGTTCTTGGCACGTTCCAGAAGCAGCAAGGAGTCCAGTGTGCTTGGAGCTTAGTAAGTGAGGACTGGAGTGGGAGGGGGAGAAGGCAGGGAGGTGACTTTGGCTTTGACCCTGAGTGAGGTAGGAGCGCTGGGAGAGCGTTGAAGCAACTCCCTCTAACTGCACTGTGGATGGTGGTAGTACCTACCCAAGGGTCTCTTATGGGATCGCAGGAATTAATATGTGTAAAGCAATAGTATAGTACCTGGCATATAGTAAAAATGCACTAAGTGTTATTCTAAGTGGGTGAATGTGCGTATCTCTGCCTGAGCGTGAGCCACAGCTGAACCATGTGGCTGTTTGTGAGTTTGTTATTATGAAAGGGTCTGTCTAAAGCCCCCTGCTGGGGCTGCTGCTTTCTGGTCTGGACATGGGTTCGTTGTATAGCAGATGTTATCCAGATGTCAGCTGAGGCCACTCAGGCCTTGAGATATGGAGAAACTTGGTGCCTGTCTCTTTCCTGTGACCTCAGGAAGTCTAGCATCCTCCCCTTGAGATGTTAATTCTCAAGGGTCTCCCTTCTCATGGTTGCTTCTTGGCCTGAGATCCTGCCTGGCTGAATCCTTGCTCTCACCCACCTCCCCGCCGGGCTGTTCCCTCTCCTGGGGCCATCCCACTTGGAGGAACTGACCCCTTTCCCTTGACTTCTCCCACCCATGTGAGGTTTGAGCATGTGTACCAGATTACCTGCAGGTCTCCCACAAGATGCAGGTCCCTCTACAAGGCTCTACTGTCAGCTGATAAAACAATTTTTTTTTCACCCTGCCTAACAGAT
Source organism: Hyperoodon ampullatus (assembly GCF_949752795.1). Classification (NCBI taxonomy): domain Eukaryota; kingdom Metazoa; phylum Chordata; class Mammalia; order Artiodactyla; family Ziphiidae; genus Hyperoodon; species Hyperoodon ampullatus. Next base: position 15,286,628 of record NC_136928.1, read on the forward strand.
TTAGGCTGTAAATTTAGGCTGTAATTGCATGTTACAGATAATACTCAGCTGCAAGGACGGCTTGTGAACAAATTAAGATAGGTCTGTTTTCTCTAAGAGGGAAACTCAACTTTGCATTTGTATCAGTTAGCTTTTGCTGTGCAACAAGTTGTCCCAAGACTTACTGACTCAAAACAACAGTTTATTACTTCTCATGATTCTGTGAGTCAACTGAGTAGTCCTTCTGGTTTAGGTCAGCTGGGCAGGGACTGAATAGATTGGGATGACCTTGGCTCTGGCTATTGGCTCAGTGTTACCTGGGCGATAGGGATGAGTAGGCTGCAGTGCTGTCATCATCGAGCAGGCTAGCCTGGACTTGTTCACATGGTGGTGGTTGCAGGGTTCCCAAGGACAGTCAGAGAAGGCAAGTTACAATACACAAGCACTTTTCAAGCCTCTGCTTGTGTAATGTTACTGATGTCCTCTTGGCCAAAGCAAGCCACTTGGCTCAGACCAGAGTCACTGTGGGGAAGGGGCTACCCAAGGGAGAGGAATTGAGGCAGCCAGTTTTGCAAACAGTCTATCAGAGGATTAGAACAAGGAGGCCATAATGAGGGTGATGGGCATCTCAAACGTGGGCATTTGGGGCATCTTTCCTTTTGGACTATGAACTTGAAGGCAGAGCCTGCATCTGGTCCTTCTAGAGGGCTCCACCTTCTAGTACCTAGTGATGGCTGGTACTTGTCCAGATGTTTGTTACCTGCTTCATCAGGATGCTGCACGCTCCCCACCTCAAGCGTGATGCTCACCAAGACCTTTTCAACCATTGGTCACACATCTCCCCATGTTCACATCTCACTTGCTCTTGCACAAGTTACCCCAGGTACCTGAGTGTCCAGGGGCTCTCCCCAAGCTGGACACAACGAAGGAGTGTCCTCCAACTTTCCTGTTGGTGCAACCAATTCTTTCTCCTTGTAGCTGCTTTCTCCTTTGTAACATGTAATTTCATTTTTCTTTCTTTTTACAATCTAGGTTCCCTTCTCTGGTTTCATCTCATGTCCCCAATTCAGCCTTTCATCACCTCACAGTCTTTGCCTCTCTTTTGTCTTGGTTTTTCTTTCCTCCCCACCCCTCCCTTCCCCCATCTCTCCTTCCTACCTCACACAAACACACGTACTCATAGAGATAATGGTTCCACCATTCCAATGGTTTAAAACTTTCTCCCAGATTCCCTAAGGCCCCCAACAGTATCAAAAGATTCTGGGGGGAGGAGGTGGAAGAAGTGAGTAGAGGGTGGAGCAGGGGGGTGTTCTGAGCCCCATCCCAACTCAGCTTTTTTTTTTTAAATTAATTAATTAATTAATTTTTGGCTGTGTTGGGTCTTTATTGCTGCATGTGGGCTTCTCTAGTTGTGGCGAGCAGGGGCTACTCTTCCTTGTGGTGCACGGGCTTCTCATTGTGGTGGCTTCTCTGGTTGTGGAGCATGGGCTCTAGGTGCGTGGGCTTCAGTAGTTGTGGCACGCGGGCTCCAGTAGTTGTGGCGTACGGGCTCTAGAGCGCAGGCTCAGTAGTTGTGGAGCATGGGCTTAGTTGCTCTGCAGCATGTGGGATCTTCCTGGACCAGGGCTCAAACCCATGTCCCCTGCATTGGCAGGAGAATTCTTAATCACTGCGCCACCAGGGAAGTCCCCCCAGCTCAGCTTTGACGTGTTTCATATCTTAAGTGTCTATGGAAGATGTTGCTTGACAAAGAATTCCACTGCCCAAAGGAAAAGTTTGCAAACTTTCTCCATTAACACAGCAGAGTTTATAACAGGCTTGGAGTTAACCAGTCTGTTGGGATAAGAGGAATCTCTGGAGAAGCAGGGCCAGCGGCTGTAGGTGCTTTGGATATCGAGGTGGCTTGAAGTCTCAGAGGTGGGTAGGACCAGCATTGGCCACAGAAGGCTGAGGCTGAGGGAGCTAGGATCTGGGTACAGTGTAGAGACTGGGGCTGATGCTGGGGTTCAGAAGCAGTTGGAGCAGTGACATTATATGAGGGACAGTGGCTCATGCAGGAAAATGTCAAGAGACCAGAAGCCACCACCATGAACCAGACTCCTGGAAAATTAGGCAGGGCATGCTTCTGACAGAAGTAGATTTTTCTTGTGGTTCCTGTTGTCAATAACTGCTTTCTCAGTCTGTGGGTAGTTAGGGGCTGAAGGTCAAAGCTGTAGGCGCAGAACCTCTCATTGGGCAGGGGTGAAGGAACATCGCTGATGCATCATGATGCCTGGGACAAGCCCAGGACTTGTCTAGTTCTGTGGTAAGGGTGCGGGTGTGATAGAAAGACACACCACCGTGGCCTGGAATGCTTACCAGTGACCACTGCTCAGAGCTGCTGATGAATGGATGGAATTATACCTAATGCTGTTTGCTGTCAAAGCTCGCTTCCTTTCTGCATAATTGTAGCATCTGTGGGACTGGTTGATTCAACTTGAAAAGACACTTGAACCCTGGAAAGGGCCTTCAAGAACATATTGTTAATTGTTTCTTAATGGATCACTGACCCCTTTGGGTATTTTGGTGAAGCTGAACCCTTCTCACAATCCCCAAAACCTTTTTACCCCAAAGATTATGCCTACAGTTATATGAGATCATGGTTGATCCTGAACCTCATCTTTGGAGCCCTAAAGTCTGGGTTAGTTCTGTTTTTTCATTTTACATGTGAGGAAACTGAGGCACACGGAGAAGAAGCAACTTGCTGTGGCTGGGCTGGGTGTCAGTCCCATGTAGTAATTAATTGGAGAGTCAGAAATGGATTTGCATCCTGGCTTTACCCATAATCAACTGTGCAGTTTAGGCAAGAGGTGTAGTGTTCTTGAGCCTCAGCTTCCTCCTCTGCAAAATGTGGATAATAATAGGACAAGGTAGGTATCTTGTGGAGAATGCTGTGAAGATTAAATGACAAATATGTGGAGAATTTAGAACCAGTATCTTAATAAATGGTAGCTCTTATTTTTTTCACTGTTATCAGGTTCTATATATTATTTTTAAAGTGGAGGGAATTCCCTGGCAGTCCAGTGGTTAGGACTGCATGCTTCCATTGCAGGGGGCACAGGTTTGATCCCTGGTTGGGGAATTAAGATCCCGCAAGTCTCATGGCATAGCCAAAAAAAAAAAAAAAAAAGTGGAGATACAAGTTGATTTCTTAGCCTGTACCTCTAGTTTAAGTTCAGGCTTGAACTCCAAGGATGAAGAACTGCCACCACCTGGTGGTTTTTTGGTAAATAAAGTAGGATTTGTGACATTGAAATATATATGGTGACCACACCAGTATAGTAGTCTTTGCCTACGTGGGATTGGTGGCTGCTCTTTTGTGAACTCACATGTCTCTTTCCAAAGACAGTGTATCAGTTAGCCTTTGCTGTGTAACAAACCACCCTAAACTGTTGTATCTTAAAATAACATTCATTTATTCACCCTTGATTCAATGGTTTGGCTATTTGGGCTTAGTTCAGCTGGGTGGTTATTCAGCTGGTTTCTTTTGAGCTCACTCGTGTGGCCACAGTCAGCTGAAGGATTGACTGGGTCTTGATGGTCTGGGATGGCCTCACTCACATGTCTGGCAAATGGCAGCCTGGGATGCCTTGGTTCTCCTTCATAGGGCTTCTCCAGCAGGCTAGTGTGGTCGTTGCAGGGCTGCTAGGAGAAGCAAGAAAGGGCAGGCAAGCCCCAGTGTCAACCACTTTTCCAGCCTCTCCTTGTGTCCTGTTTGCTAATGTCTTTTTTTTTTTTTTGCGGTAGGCGGGCCTCTCACTGTTGTGGCCTCTCCCGTTGCGGAGCACGGGCTCCGGATGTGCAGGCTCAGTGGCCATGGCTCACGGGCCCAGCCGCTCCGCGGTGTGTGGGAATCCTCCCGGACTGGGGAACGAACCTGTGTCCCCTGCATCGGCAGGCCAACTCTCAACCACTGCGCCACCAGGGAAGCCCTGCTAATGTCTTATTGACCAAAGCAAGTCACATGGTCAATCCCTGATTCAGGAGATACAGAACTAGATTCCACTTATTGATGGGAAGAAAGGTCTAATATTGTGCTGTTTTTTTTCAATATTCCACACACGTTTGCTGGTGAGCAGCTGAGCATTGAGTTTTTTTATTTTTTGTTTTTTTGAATTTTTGAATTTTATTTATTTATTTTTTATACAGCAGCTTCTTACTAGTTATCTATTTTACACATATTAGTGTATACATGTCAATCCCAATCTCCCAATTCATCCCACCCCCACCCCCACTTTCCCCCCTTGGTGTCCATACGTTTGTCCTCTACATCTGTGTCTCTATTTCTGCCCTGCAAACCGGTTCATCTGTATGATTTTTCTAGGTTCCACATATATGTGTTAATACATGATATTTGTTTTTCTCTTTCTGACTTACTTCACTCTGTATGACAGTCTCTAGGTCCATCCACGTCTCTATAAATGACCCAAGTTCGTTCTTTTTTATGGCTGAGTAATATTCCACTGTATATATGTACCACATCTTCTTTATGCATTTGTCTGTCGATGGGCATTTAGGTTGCTTCCATGACTTGGCTATTAGAAATAGTGCTGCAATGAGTATTGGGGTGCATGTGTCTTTTTGAATTATGGTTTTCTCTGGGTATATGCCCAGGAGTGGGATTGCTGGGTCATATGGTATTTCTATTTTTAGTTTTTTAAGGAAACTCCATACTGTTCTCCATAGTGGCTGTATCAGTTTACATTCCCACCAACAGTGCAAGAGGGTTCCCTTTTCTCCACACCCTCTCCAGCATTTGTTGTTAGTAGCTTTTCTGATGATGCCCATTCTAACTGGTGTGAGGTGTTACCTTATTGTAGTTTTGATTTGCATTTCTCTAATAATTAGTGATGTTGAGCAGCTTTTCATGTGCTTCTTGGCCATCTGTATGTCTTCTTTGGAGAACTGTCTATTTAGGTCTTCTGACCATTTTGTGATTAGGTTGTTTTTTTTTTAATATTGAGCCGCATGAGCTGTTTATATATTTTGGAGATTAGTCCTTTGCTATTGATTCGTTTGAAAATATTTTCTCCCATTCTGAGGGTTGTCTTTTTGTCTTGTTTGTAGTTTCCTTTGCTTTGCAAAAGCTTTTAAGTTTCATTAGGTCCCATTTGTTTATTTTCGTTTTTATTTCTATTACTCTAGGAGGTGGATCAAAAAAATCTTGCTGTGATTTATGTCAAAGAGTGTTCTTCCTATGTTTTCCTCTAAGAGTTTTATGGTGTCCAGTCTTACATTTAGGTCTCCAATCAATTTTGAGTTTATTTTTGTGTATGGTGTTAGGGGGTGTTCTAATTTCATTCTTTTCCATGTAGCTGACCAGTTTTCCCAGCACCACTTATTGAAGAGACAGTCTTTTTGCCATTGTATATCCTTGCCTCCTTTGTCATAGATTAGTTGACCATAGGTGCGTGGCTTTATCTCTGGGCTTTCTATCCTGTTCCATTGATGTATATTTCCGGTTTTGTGCCAGTACCATATTGTCTTGATTACTGTAGCTTTGTAGTATAGTCAGAAGTCAGGGAGTCTGATTCCTCCAGCTCTGTTTTTTCCCCTCAAGGCTGCTTTGGCTATTCGGGGTCTTTTGTGTCTCCATACAGATTTTAAGATTTTTTCTTCTAGCTCTGTAAAAAATGCCACTGGTAATTTGATAGGGATTGCATTGAATCTGTAGATTGCTTTGGGTAGTATAGTCATTTTCACAATATTGATTCTTCCAATCCAAGAACATGGTATATCTCGCCATCTGTTTGTGTCATCTTTGATTTCTTTCATCAGTGTCTTATAGCTTTCTGAGTACAGGTCTTTTACCTCCTTAGGTAGGTTTATTCCTAGGTATTTTATTCTTTTTGTTGCAATGGTGAATGGGATTGTTTCCTTAAATTCTCTTTCTGATCTTTCGTTGTTAGTGTATAGGAATGCAAGAGATTTCTGTGCATTAATTTTGTATCCTGCAACCTTACCAAATTCATTGTTTAGCTCTAGTAGTTTCCTGGTGGCATCTTTAGGATTCTCTATGTATGGTATCATGTCATCTGCAAACAGTGACAGTTTTACTTCTTCTTTTCCAATTTGTATTCCTTTTATTTCTTTTTCTTCTCTGATTACTGTGGCTAGGACTTCCAAAACTATGTTGAATAATAGCGGTGAGAGTGGACATCCTTGACCTGTTCCTGATCTTAGCAGAAATGCTTTCAGTTTTTCACCTTTGAGAATGATGTTTGCTGTGGGTTTGTCATATATGGCCTTCATTATGTTGAGATAGGTTCCCTCTATGCCCACTTTCTGGAGAGTTTTTATCATAAATGGGTGTTGAATTTTGTCAAAAGCTTTTTCTGCATCTATTGAGATGATCATATGGTTTTTATTCTTCAATTTGTTAATATGGTGTATTACATTGATTGATTTGCATGTATTGAAGAATCTTTGTATCCCTGGGATAAATCCCACTTGATCACAGTATATGATTCTTTTAAAGTGTTGTTGCATTCTGTTTGCTAGTATTTTGTTCAGGGTTTTTGTATCTGTATTCATCAGTGATATTGGTCTTTAATTTTCTTTTTTTGTAGTACTTTGTCTGGTTTTGGTATCAAGGTGATGGTGCCTTCATAGAATGAATTTGGGAGTGTTTCTTCCTCTGCAATTTTTTGGAAGAGTTTGAGAAGGATGGGGGTTAGCTCTTCTCTAAAGGTTTGATAGAATTCACCTGTGAAGCCATCTGGTCTTGGATTTTTTTTTATTGGAAGATTTTTAATCACAGTTTGAATTTCATTACTTGATTGGTCTGTTCATATTTTCTATTTCTTCCTGCTTCAGTTTTGGAAGTTTACACCTTTCTAAGCATTTGTCCATTTCTTCCAGGTTGTCCATTTTATTGGCATAGAGTTACTTGTAGTAGTCTCTTAGGATGTTTTGTATTTCTGCAGTGTCTGTTGTAACTTCTCCTTTTTCATTTCTAATTTTATTGATTTGAGTCCTCTCCCTCTTTTTCTTGATGAGTCTGGCTAAAGGTTTATCAATTTTGTTTATCTTCTCAAAGAACTATCTTTTAGTTTTATTGATCTTTGCTATTGTTTTCTTTGTTTCTATTTCACTTATTTCTGCTCTGATATTTATGATTTCTTTCCTTCTGCTAACTTTGGGTTTTGTTTGTTCTTCTTTCTCTAGTTCCTTTAGGTGTAAGGTTAGATTGTTTATTTGAGATCGTTCTTGTTTCTTGAGATAGGCTTGTATTGCAATAAACTTCCCTCTTAGAATTGCTTTTGCTGCATCCCATAGGTTTTGGATCATCGTGTTTTCATTGTAATTTGTGTCTAGGTATATTTTTATTTCCTCTTTGATATCTTGAGTTATCTCTTGGTTATTTAGTAATGTATTATTTAGCCTCTATGTGTTTGTGTTTTTTACGTTTTTTTCCCTGTCGTTGATTTCTAATCTCATCGTGTTGTGGTCAGAAAAGATGCTTGATGTGATTTCAGTTTTCTTAAATTTACTGAGGCTTGGTTTGTGACCCAAGATGTGATCTATCCTGGAGAATGTTCCGTGTGCACTTGAGAAGAAAGTGTAATCTGCTGTTTTTGGATGGAATGTCCTATAAATATCAATTAAATCTATCTCGTCTATTATGTCATTTAAAGCTTTTGTTTCCTTATTAATTTTCTGTCTGGATGATCTGTCCATTGATGTAAGTGAGGTGTTAAAATACCCCACTATTATTATGTTACTGTCGATTTCCTCTTTCATAGCTCTTAACAGTTGCCTTATGTATTGAGGTGCTCCTATTTGGGTGCATATATATTTATAATTGTTATATCTTCTTCCTGGATTGATCCCTTGATCATTATGTAGTGTCTTTCCTTGTCTCTTATAGCATTCTTTATTTTAAGGGTTATTTTTTCTATATGAGTATTGGTACTCCAGCTTTCTTTTGATTTCCATTTGCATGGAATATCTTTTTCCATCCCCTCACTTTCAGTCTGTATGTGTTCCTGGGTTTGAAGTGGGTCACTTGTAGACAGCATATATATGGGTCTTGTTTTTTGTATCCATTCAGTGAGCCTGTGACTTTTGGTTGGAGCATTTAATCCATTCACATATAAGGTAATTATTGATATGTATGTTTCTGTTACCATTTCCTTAATTATTATGGGTTTGTTTTTGTAGGTCCTTTTCTTCTCTTGTGTTTCCCACTTAGAGAAGTTCCTTTAGCATTTGTTGTGGCGCTGGTTTGGTGGTGCTCAATTCTCTTAGTTTTTGCTTGTCTGTAAAGGTTTTGATTTCTCCGTCGAATGTGAACGAGATCCTTGCCAGTTAGAGTAATCTTGGTTGTAGGTTCTTGCCTTTCATCACTTTAAAAGTATTGTGCCACCCTCTTCTGGCTTGTAGAGTTTCTGCTGAGAAATGAGCTGTTAACCTTATGGGAGTTCCCTTGTATGTTATTTGTCATTTTTCCCTTGTTGCTTTCAATAATTTTTCTTTGTCTTTAATTTTTGTCAGTTTGATTGCTATCTGTCTCATTATGTTTCTCCTTGGGTTTATCCTGCCTGGGACTCTCTGCACTTCCTGGACTTGGGTGGCTATTTCGTTTCCCATGTTAGGAAAGTTTTTGACTATAATCTCTTCAAATATTTTCTCGGGTTCTTTCTCTCTCTCTTCTCCTTCTGGGACCCCTATAATGCAAATGTTGTTGCATTTAATGTTGTCCCAGAGGTCTCTTAGGCTATCTTTATTTCTTTTTATTCTTTTTTCTTTATTCTGTTCCATGGCAGTGAATTCCACCATTCTGCCTTCCAGGTCACTTATCCATTCTTCTGCCTCAGTTATTCTGCTATTGACTCCTTCTAGTATAGTTTTCTTTTCAGTTATTGTATTGTTCATCTCTGTTTGATTGTTCTTTAATTCTTCTAGGTCTTTGTTAAACATTTCTTGCATCTTCTCGATCTTTGCCTCCATTCTTTTTTTTTTTTTTTTTTTTTGGCAGTACACGGGCCTCTTACTGCCGTGGCCTCTCCCATTGTGGAGCACAGCCTTTGGACGTGCTGGCTCAGTGGCCATGGCTCACGGGCCCAGCCGCTCCACGGCATGTGGAATCCTCCAGGACCAGGGCATGAACCCACGTCCCCTGCATTGGCAGGCGGACTCTCAACCACTGCGCCAACAGGGGAGCCCTGCCTCCATTCTTTTTCTGAGGTTCTGGATCATCTTCACTATCATTATTCTGAATTCTTTTTCGGAAAGGTTGCCTATCTCCACTTCATTTAGTTGGTTTTTGGTGTTTTGTCTTGTTCCTTCATCTGGTACAAAGTCCTCTGCCTTTTCATTTCCCCTATCTTTCTGTAAATGTGGTTTTCTTTCCACAGGATGCAGAACTGTAGTTCTTCTTGCTTCTGCTGTCTGCCCTCTGGGCACTGAGTTTTTGTTGTCAGTTCAAAACTTAAGGTTTTGACCTTACGAAGTATTTTCACTTCTCAAAAGAAGAGAACTAGTAGTTAGAGACAATCACCTCCAGGCCAGCCCACCAGTCTAGTTATGGAAGCTCCTTCCTTTCTGTGGGACATTTGCATTTCTTAGTTTGTTGTGGGATTCTCTTCCTTGCCTTTGGTGCTCCCCCGTTGCTCCCCACCCTGTTTCCTATCTCTCCATGTGTCCAGGTAGGCTGCCCTGGTCACTATGTCAGCCTTCACTGCATTGTTCTTTGGGGAACTTGCTGTCTGGCAATGGATGGGATATTCACAGCCACCCCTCCATCCCTCACTCATGTTTTGCCATGGAGATTTAAGGGACATTTCTCTGTCTCTTTGGCCTAAGGAAGGGTTGCAAGGTGGGCTCATGTCTGTCTTGTTCACCACTGTACTCCTGCCCTTAGAATAGTGCCCGGCATATGGTCAACACTTAGTAAATATTTGTCCAGTGAATTAATATCCATGGGCAGGGCCCAAGCCCTGAGAGTTTACACTCTGATGGTGCCCACCTGTGGGTCATCCCATGGCTATTTCCTGCTGTGCGTGCCCAGCCAGCTCTTGTGTAACTTAGTTCAATCCCCTAGATTATTGGTCTGTTGTCTACAGTGTCCACAGAGCCTGAGACCACCTTCAGAAACAGCTGCCCCTCCCTCCTCCATTAAAAATCTACACTTAACCCTGGAATAGAAACTTGTGCCGGGAACTCAAGACAAAACTATTTTGTGGGAGATGCTGACTAGTTTTACAATGGGATGGGAGGGTGCAGGTGGCCCTAAATTGGTCTGTGTGTGTCTGTGTGTGTGTATGTGTGTGTGTGCATGTGTGTGTGTGGTTGGACAGGTTCTTACTGCATGAAGGCACCATCTTTTAGGGGCTTAATTCTGATTGATAGACATGGAAGATTTATTTGTTTTGGCAAATTTCCAGAAGAGGACAATCAAGGGTTTCATTCTGTTAAAGGTCATCTGTTATGATAACTGGTGGGTCTCTTGTGATGGCAAGGTGACTTGTTCTGATGTGTACGAAGGTGCCCTGTGATCTAGCCATGGACTTGCACTTACCTTTGTTACTCTACGTATAGAAACAGCTTTGTCTCCCCAAGAGAATGGTCTTAAGTCTGTGTGTCCCCCGTGAGTGGCTCTGTGCCCACCATAGATGAAAAAATATCCCTCCATGAATCGCCAAGTGTCTCCCCGCCCCACACCTGTGGAAAAGTGTCCAGCCATGGGTGGCCTGGTATTCAGCCATGGAGGACCAGGTATCCCCCAGTGTACGGCCAGGTGTTCCCCCCTGAATGGCCAAGTGTGCAGCTGTGGGTAGCTGAGTATCAGGCCATGCAGGGCTGAATGTCCACCGTGGGTGGCCCAGTATTCCCCTGTGGATGGCCACATGCCTGCCCTTGGACGACTGTGAACATGGCCATTCTCCTCTCTGCTCACCCCAGCGCCCCCTCCGCCAGCCCCAAGCACGGCCTGTTACCAGTAGGTCTTGAGGTTGAGTGGGGCCTGACCTCAGCTCCCGCAGCCCCTGCCACTTCTCCATGAGGCTCTGGGGTGCAGAGCCCATAGGGCGTGTGTGTGGGAACTGGGGCCTAAGTAGGAGGGCACCACGGGGGAGGGGGCCCATGTGGTTGTAGGGGTGACACCCCCTCCTTCCCCCACCAGGCTGAGACCCCGGAAGGAGCAAGGCACCTATGCGCTGTCTCTGATCTATGGGAAGACTGTGTACCACTACCTCATCAGCCAGGACAAGGCGGGCAAATACTGCATTCCCGAGGGGACCAAGTTTGACACGCTCTGGCAGGTAGGCCGCCCACACACCCTGTTGTGGGGAGAGGCTGCGGCGGGGTGCCCAGGCTCCTGGGGAGGAGGGGAGCCCCGGCCCTGACGCTCCTCCCTGCAGCTGGTGGAGTACCTGAAGCTGAAGGCTGACGGGCTCATCTACTGCCTAAAGGAGGCCTGTCCCAACAACAGCGCCAGCTCAGGTGAGCGGGGCAGCAGGGGGCAGGGGTGAGCGGGAGACCCCGGCCCCCACCCCCTCACTGTCCCTTCTGCTCCCCCAGAGGCCGCTGCTCCCACACTCCCCGCCCACCCATCCACGTTCACCCAGGTGAGTCAGCAGCACTGTAGACTTGGGGCCTTGGGGATGGAGCTGGGTGGGCAATGGGTCCTGTTCCCAGGGTGGGGCTCTGGGCAGGAGATGGGGGGAGAGTGGGGCTGCCGTGGACCAGAAGAGGGTACCCCCAGCACCATCTCTGGGAGTCCTCAGAGGATGTGGGTCTCATGAGAGGGGCTGGGTGCCCCCAGCTCTGGCCCTGCTGACCCTTGCTGACCCCATAACCTTTAGCCTCAGAGACGGATCGACACGCTCAACTCAGATGGATACACCCCCGAACCAGGTGAGTCGGCAGAGATGGAGGTATGTAGGGGTTCATGTCAGACCAAGAGCAGGGTCCTGGCTGGGCCCTGGGGTGTGTCAGGGGAGGGACGTGTGCCAGGCCTGACCTGTGGCGGTGGGCCTGGTTGCCCTGTGCATGCACTGTGCCTGCAGGTGTCCATGTGGGCACATGCATCATGCCCGCCTGTGAGTATGTGCCTGGGGGCATGCTGACATGCAGGGGAGTAGACCTGGCCGTGCCTGGGCCACCCCGGGTACAGACACACATCTGTTAAGCACCTACTATCTGCCAGTCGTGCTCCAAGCTCACTGGGTGTATGAGCTTTGCTGAATCCTCCCGACAAGCCACATGAGGTGGTCATGGTAATTATTCTCATTTTACAGAAGAGAAAGGAGGGCCGGGAACTGTCATGTCCCGCAGCTAGGCAGTGGTGGAGCTGGGGTTTGAACCCAAGGAGGCAGGCTCCAGAGCCCAGGTCCCTAAAATGCACTGTCGCAGATGCTCGTGTGTTTCATGTGTGGATGTAAGCCTGTGCACGTGTGTGCAGAGAACATACACGGTTGCCTGTGCACAGAGAGGCTCATCTGGAGCCCTTGTACACATGGCTGCGTGGTGCATATGTAGACCTGGGCAGGCGTGACACGGGTGCATACGTGTCAGTGCACGCACACCCATAGGTGTGCACGCTTCAGCTGGCACTATATTGGTTACTTGTGCAGACACGCCTTTGGACCTCCATCACACACCGAGACATGGGTGAGAGTGTATGTGGGTGTTATGTGTGAACACACAGGGGCACATGTGTGTGCACACTCTAGCCAGTGCACACATGGTTACATGTGCACATTAGACTCCTCTTGGACATGGCTTCCCAGCTGACCCACAGATGGGACCAGGAGCACACACAAATGCACACACGCACATGAACACACACGTGTGCCCGTGTGCCCATGCATGCTCTGGATGGTGCACCATGTGCCTTGCGGCACACGTGCCTGGGGGGCACTGAGGCTGCCCTGCCCTGCTCAGCCCCCATCCCTCTCCCCGCTCCTGACTTGGGAGCACACGCCTGTGTGTGTGCCCAGCATGCCTAGCGTCCTCAGAGAAGCCGCGATCGATGCCCATGGACACCAGCGTTTACGAGAGCCCCTACAGCGACCCCGAGGAGCTCAAAAACAAGAAGCTCTTCCTGAAGCGCGAGAACCTCCTCATGGCTGACATAGAACTTGGCTGCGGCAACTTTGGCTCCGTTCGCCAGGGCGTCTACCGCATGCGCAAGTAGGCTGCCCAGCCTTGGCTGGGGAACCACTGTGGGAGGGGCAGAGGGGGCGCTGCCTCCCAAGGCCTTGGGGGTTGGAGCCAGGATGTGACTTCAGGTTGCCTGGGAAACAGACGCTGGGACTGGAAATTGCCTGCTAGGCGGGGTTACCTGGGGGAGCCCAGGGCAGCACCCGAGAGGGAGTGAGAGGGGCAGGTCTGGGGCAGGGAGAAGTTGGGCTGAGCTGCAGATGCAACAGAGTCCCCCTTGTCCACTCCATCGGCTGGTCATTGGATACAGGCTGGTCACTTGGTACAGGCTGCCCCTGGGCAGGGTGACACTTTGAGCCGGTTCTTCTCAGCGAGGGGGCAGTTCCTGGGAGGGTCTTGGCTGTGAGCTGTGAGCTGCAGGGAGGACTGGGCGGCAAACCGCAGCATCTACTACACAAGTCCAGGGAGAGGAGAGGCAGGTCGGGTGGAGGTGAGGGGCCCAGGTCAGGCCCGTGCCAGCTCACGCGTGTCCCTCCGTGCGTCACGGCAGGAAGCAGATCGACGTGGCCATCAAGGTGTTGAAACAGAGCACGGAGAAGGCGGACAAGGACGAGATGATGCAGGAGGCGCAGATCATGCACCAGCTGGACAACCCCTACATCGTGCGGCTCATCGGCGTCTGCCAGGCCGAGGCCCTCATGCTGGTGATGGAGATGGCGGGCGGCGGGCCGCTGCACAAGTTCCTGCTTGGGAAGAAGTGAGCCTCTGGGCCGGCCAGGTGTTTGGGGCTGGGGGTGGGGGGGAATGATCCTGTCCACCCACGGGTGTGTTCCACACTCATTTCCCCGCGTTTATAGACACACTTACAGCTGCTGCCCACACTCACGCCCATGACAGATCTGACCCCAGGTTTGACTTTCGGCTCTGCCACTAACTGGTGTGACCCCAGGTGGGTTTCTTAATTCATCTGTGCCTCAGTTTCCTCATTTGTACCACGGCGATGCACAGTATTTATGTCCAGGGGCTCTTGTGAGGGTCAAATGAGTTGATGTCTATCAATAGAAAGTGCTCAGAACGGTGCCTGGCGTTGCTTATAGGAGCTTTGTAAGTATTAGCTCTGTCACAACTGCCACCTCTGTTCTCTCGGCCAATTCATGACGCACGGGAAGTTGCCGATGGTTGATGGTCTTTGACGTAAAGCAGGGTTGGAAAACTGCAGCCAGGCTTGTTTCGTACAGCCTGGTTTCACATTTTTAAAGGTCTATGAAAAAAACAAAGAGGACTGTGTGGCAGAGACCATATGTGTCCTGCAAAGGCTGAAATATTTACTCTCAGGCCCTATAGAGAAAAAATTGGCCCATTTCGAATCCAAAGAAATTGGTTTCATTTGTGTTCCCTCGTGCCTCAAACTCTTACCCTCATGACACGATATTTTACACTCGCAGAGGCACATGACCTTGAACCTGAGCTCTTGCTGGAGTGCGTGCCTTCATGGGTCCCAGCTCATGTACTCAGTTATCCCATGGGTGTTTATTGGGCAATTTCTCTGTGACAGGGACCATTACCAGCGCTTGGGATTATCAGCGAACAAAGAGACAAAGTTCTCTGCCCTGTATTTTGGTTGGGAAAGAGAGGCTTTAAATAATCATTATAATCCCGTAAAGTATAGAGTATGTTGGAAGGTAAGTACTATGGAAAGGGGGGTTGGGAGTGTCAGGGTAGGAGGTGAGAAGTGAGAAGCTGAGGCAGCCAAGTGCAGCTCTGGGGGAAGAGTGGTCCAGACAGAGGGCACAGCCGGTGCAAAGGTCCTGAGGCGCCTGGTGTGGTAGAGGAACTGTGAGTAGGGCCCCGAGGCTGAAGCAGAGTGAGTGCAGGGGAGGGGGGAGCCGACGTGGGCAGGGAGGTGATGGGGCAGATGGTGCAGGGCCTTGTGGGCCGTGGGGAGGACTTGGACATTCACCCTGAGTGAGGTCGGAGCCCTGGACGCTGTGAGCCGAGGAGGAGCAGGACCTGACTCCAGTGTGGGAAGGACAGACCGTGCCGGGTGAGGGCAGAGGTGGCTGTTCTGGTCCAGGCTGGCCATGATGACGGCTGGGTCAGGGTGGCAGAAGCAGACGTGGAGAGAAGTAGGGGGATTCTGGAGGGATTTTGAAGTCAGGGCTGCCAGGGTTTGCTGATGGATTGGATACTGGGTGTGAGGAAGAGGAGCTGAGGGCAAGACCAGTGCTTCTGAGTAAATGAAAAAATGGAGAGAGAGGAGCGTGTGTGTGTGCGTGTGTGTGTGTTGCGTGCGCGCGTGTGTTTGTACAGTCAGGAACGTGGCTTTGTCTTTATTTATTATCTTTGAGATGCCTGTGAGACCCCCTGAGGGCACACAGAGGATGCAGGTAAATGTGTTAAGTCTGGGGATCCCAGTATATGGATGAAATTTAAGGCCTCGAGCCTGGATGAGGGCAGAGGTTTGTGCCTGTTTTGCTCACGCTGTGTCCCCCCTCCCATGCCTGGCACACAGCAGGTGCCCAATAAGCACCTGTTGAACAGAGGCTCAGCTGGGTCAGAGAAGTGGGCTTTGCCCCCTTGGGGACTTGGGCTGTCCCCTCCCAGCTGCCCCTGCCTTCCCCTGCACCCCAGGGAGGAGATCCCCGTCAGAAACGTGGCAGAGCTGCTGCACCAGGTGTCCATGGGGATGAAGTACCTGGAGGAGAAGAACTTTGTGCACCGTGACCTGGCGGCCCGCAACGTCCTCCTGGTCAACCGGCACTACGCCAAGATCAGCGACTTTGGTCTCTCCAAGGCACTGGGTGCTGACGACAGCTACTACACTGTGAGCCCCCGGCCCTGGGGTGCCCAGGTGGAGGAGGCGGTGGTGTGGAGGGTCCCCGAGCCCTGTCCCGGCAGCATCTCCCACCCTCCAGGCTCGCTCGGCGGGGAAGTGGCCACTCAAGTGGTACGCGCCTGAGTGCATCAACTTCCGCAAGTTCTCCAGCCGCAGTGACGTCTGGGGCTATGGGGTCACCATGTGGGAAGCCTTCTCCTATGGCCAGAAGCCCTACAAGGCAGGTGTGGGCAGAGGCGGGCGGACAGCTGGGTGGGAAGACGGGCCAGGGGGGAGGAGGCCCTGGTTACTCACATGTGTACTTGGCTCTGGCTTGAGCAGAAGATGAAGGGCCCCGAGGTCATGGCCTTCATCGAGCAGGGCAAGCGGATGGAGTGCCCACCAGAGTGTCCACCCGAAATGTACAAACTCATGAGCGACTGCTGGACCTACAAGTAAGTGCCAGCGGGCAGGAGGGTACCGGGCTGAACTGACACCCAGGCCTGGGGCAGGAGGTCTTGGTGCCCAGTAGTCCAACTAACTCATCCCACCCAAAGACTCACCCAATTCATGGCCTTTCCAACCCTCGGTACCTTTATTTCCCCTGCATCTATGCTCAACTCTCCAAAAGACTGACCCTACAAAGCTCCACTGGTCCAGCACCCCAGCACCCTACCTGTGGACACCCACTGCTTCAGCATCTAAAACCTCAGTCTCCCACAAGCCAATACTCAAATGATCCTGCAACACTCAGACAAGTCAGTACTGTTACCCAAACTATGATACCAATACTCAGGGCATGCGATAATACTCCATTATATAATTCCTGTTTCCCATCAGCCAACATTCAACACCTAATTACCCATTCAGGCCAACACCAAAGCACCCAGATACTCAATGCCCTCCCACCTCTGTCTGCTCGAAGCCCAGTGCTTGAACACGCCAACTCCTAACACCAACAATACCTCCCCTTCCCATCACACAACAGGCAACCTGCACCCAAACAAGCTATTACCCTACACTAATCCTGCAATGCACGGGCATTCCAATACCTGATACCTTTCCTGCCCCAGCATCCATTATTCCACTGGCCAACACCATTCACACTGACACCAAAACACCCAAGCACTCCAATAAATACACACCCTACTTATGATAAATAAATAAGAAATGATCAGCCCATCCCTTCTCCACCATGTATTAACTCAACCTCTATCAGGAAACCATACACCAACACCCCAATACCCAAAGAGGCTAGCATCAACGCAATACATGGATATTCCACATGCATCCCATTAATACCCTGACTCTCCACAAGCTGAACCCATCCCCCACACGGCAGTGTTCCTCTCCTTCGCAGGCAGCATACTTGCATCCGTGTGAGCCCGCACCCAGCACCCAAATACCCTGGCCAAATACACATGCTCAGTACATCAACGTTCAACATCCCAACTCCCCGTGGCCAACAGCTGTCACCCCTACACTCAGGGAGCTCCCTTCCCTAAGTCTTGGCCAGTCAACACTCAGTATATGGTTCCCCTCCATCCTGGATGTCAGCTCTTCAACTAGGTGATACGGCAACCCCGGAATTGTAGTCCTCTCACACAGGAGACCCATCTATTACCCGATACCCGCCCCCCTCAGGCCCACTGCTTTCTGAGCCCCATGCATGTCCACCCACCAGCTGAAGTTGGGTTCTGGGGGTGTGGTCAGCAGTCTGGATCTCCCCGACCCCTCACAGGTGGGAGGACCGTCCAGACTTCCTGACCGTGGAGCAGCGCATGCGCACCTACTACTACAGCTTGGCAAGCAAGGCCGTGGACCCTGCCGCGTGCGGAAAGGGGGCCGAGGCTGTGTGTGTCTGAGCTCCAGCCTGCCGGCCCCTATGCCCCAGCTTTTCCTCCTGTGTCCTCAGCTCCCTTCCAGGACCTCCAGTCTGGCTGAGCCCAGCTCAGTTTCTCTCCCCCACTACCAGCTGGGCTGTGAGAACGGGGACAGCTCAGGCCTCCGGCCCACACTGGTCCAGTATTCCCTGCCCGGTCACCTGGCCCCTCTGGCTGGGGTAGGAGGCCGAGACCCAGGCAAGGTGGTCCTGGGCTGGAATCTACTGGGAGGCCCTGAGCTGAGGGGGCGTTGCTTACAGCAAGGACCTCCTTCCTCTGGGCCCAGAAGGGCGGACTCTCAAGAGTCCTCAGGTGGCGAGACCCCAATCATTGGAATAAACGCAGCTTCCCTCTCGTCTGAGATCCCTCATCTTTCCGGGGTGAGGGCGGGGGGACCAGGAAAGGGGCTGGGTCATCGGAAGGGGTCCATGAGAAGTGCCTGATGGTGCAGCGCACACGGGTATTCCAGTATTTGATACAGCTTTTCTCGTGTGGGCCTGGGGGCTGGCTTTCCCGCCCTTGTGCCCTGGGGACATCTTTACCAGCGTGAGGGGCTGCGGCAGGTGAGTGTGGGGATTTAGGGGCCGCGTGCCTGCTGGCCACTCAGCTCCCCGAGCCTCACGGCCGGCGTGAGTCAGGTGCTGCCCGTGTTCGCGGCGTGTTTTCATCACCTGGAGAGAGTTTAACCCACGCTGATCCCGCCCCAGCCTGTGCATTTTACAGTCTCTTCAGGTGATTCTATCATTCTGCCCCTTCTCAGCTGCCTCCACTTGCTCCCTGGGCCCAGACAGTCACAGCTGGGAATCCTTATCACCTGATGCCCCGAGGGCCGGCTCAGTTCCGCTCAGGAGAAGAGCCGGCTCCAAGCGTGTGCTGCCTCGGTGTCCCCACATGAAGAACTGGGGTGTTGGAGCACAGGTCGGGTGAAGTGGAGCCAGGCCCTTGCATTTGTTTTCCGGACTTGCTCCCCCGTGCTCGGCTGCAGCTGGCCCCCATGCCCTGCAAGGCCTCCTCCTCTTGGCCTGGCCCCGAAGAGCCACGGGCTCCAGGGCGGCCATGCAATCCTCTCAGCGCCAGGGAGAGGCAAGATTTTCTGCTGCTTCTGAGAAGGTAGATTTTCCTTCTTTTTGTTGGTGGAGCTCTAGAAAGCCTGGGGCTGTTTTGTGGCACTGTGGGATGGGGTGTGGGGACGGGGGCTTGAGGCCCAGGCTGGTGACGCCCGAGAGGAGACCCCAGAACCTTGGTGATGTGAGTGCGTTATCGAAACCAGGAAATTGCCATTGGGCTTATTAACTTAGGTACAGACCTTGCTCTGATTTTACCGCTTACGGAGTTTTAATAATTCATGTGTAAGGTTCATGTAAGCGTATTCTTCAATGAACTTTGTATTCTACCTAGAAAGTAGTTCAGAGAGCCCCCAGTTATAGAGTCAACTCCAGACACACGAAGACTCTCAGCTCTGTGTTTCTTTAGAGACTAAATCTGTAATGGTTTGGAGTTGTTTGAGGGTCTCCAAGCCGTGCCAGACGATATCTTCCTGCATTTAGATTCGAAACAGACAAGCAGAGCACAGCGATTGTAAAGATTAAGACACAAACTCAGTTCCTTCCATTTTGTTATTCTCTGCAGCCACTTGAAGATTTTGTGTTTAAAATGTAAAACAGTGAAGGTTGCAAGCCATGAGATATATTTTGAGTTGGTAAATGCACATATTAGTTCATAAGCTAACTGTATTACTGACTTTGAATAGCACCGTTAAAATGCAAAAATTGTTTTTTAACTAATTGTTTTAAAACTAGTGAAGAAATCAAGAAAAATTACATCAATGGTACAATTTCGTGGCTTCCGAAATTGTACTGTTTTCAGATATTTCAGTTTTATTAAATCCACGTGTTACTTACTGGATAATTATTTATCTTGTTACATAAAGTATTATGTCAGAAGGGAAATACATTTTCGCTGCCTGCATTTCTTTTGTGGTCATCATTATTATTTGTTTCATGTTATGATTATTGCTGAAGATAACATTATTTTATGGGGAGGAGGTGTTAAATGTGATCCGTTCTGTGGGTCAAATACATTGAGAACCCTATGTGCTCGCAATAAATGACTGTTGAATGAACCAATGAAAGAGGGTGCAGTTCCCGATAAGTACCACTACGTGGCGGTGTTCCCCAAGCGAGGACCGCTCAGCTGCTCAAACCCGGCTCTGGCCTCCTGCCCCACTATGTCCATCTTCTGCCTGGAGCAGGACCCCAGGCTCTTCCCTGGTCTCACAGGCCCCTAGTCCCGTCCCCTGCAATCCGTTCGCTCCAGAACCGCTTGAAGGGTCTTTTCTACTAGCAGCTCTGACCAATTCCCTCCATCCTCTTCCAGGGTTCCCCAAACATATTCATGCTGACTCTCACCTCTGGCCTTTTGCATCTGCTGTTCCCTCTGCCTGGAATTATTTTCATCCCCATTTGACTAATGTCCACAAGGAAAACTTATCCTTAAAGTATGAGTAAGTTACTGGGGGAAGTTTCTTAATCTCTCTGTGCCTCAGGTTCTTTGGGTGGTTTGTCCAGAAAGAGAAGGTAAATCCAGGTCAAGGAGTTAGAAAACCTGCAGGGGAGTGTCCTGGGATGTAAAGAGAGAAAGGCCTCCCCTTCCTCCTGCCCTCCAGGGGTAGGGGGCTGTGGCTTTGGCCAACCCAAGCCTCCTTGATGGGTCCCCAGTGGCTGGACCAGAGGGTCTTCTGCTCTCCGCGCCCTCCCTGGTGGGGCTGTTTGCACTGTGCTGACCCCCTGAGCCAGCCTCTGGTCCCTGGGAAGACACCTGGTGTGTGTGTCCGGGGGTCAGTTCCGGCGGGGAAGCTATGAGCTGCAGGTGTGGCCTGGGTGTCACCTTTATGGAAGTGCTGGTGACTCCCTCCCACACTGAGGAGCTTGGAGGCCGCATGCGGCTCACGGGACTCAGTGCGACACAGCCGGGAGGGAAGCCTTGTGTGCAGGTAGGGGCCTGGCTGAGCCCAGTGGCCTTCAGGGGGCTGCGGGGGTCCTTGGGGTGGCGTCCAGCATTACTTGCCCCGCCCATTTCAGCCTCTCTTCCCGGCTGTGTCTTCCCCACTCTCTCTCCCTCTCTGCTCCGTCTCTATTTCTCTGTGATAGTCTTAAGTCCCTTAAGAAGAAAGCGCCTTCTCACCTCTGCCTCCTTCTGTGTCTCTCTCTGTCTCCTTGTCTCTGCCCCTATCTCTCTATCCACTGTTGTCTCTGTTGCCCCTTTTGACCCCATCCTTCGGCTTCTCAACCCTGAGGGTCTCTCCCCTCTCCTCCTCCCTGGGTTCTGCTTCTTCTGACACCAGTGCCCCGAGAGGGAGAAGGAGGCTGCTGCCCGGGGAAGGGGCAGGGGACAGGCCAGGGCCAGGTGCCCAGCACAGCTGCCCTGTGGAGCATCAGACCCCAGTGCTGAGCTCCATTTTGGAAGGGTCTCTCTCACAGCCGTCTGGTCCTCATGGCCACCTGCTCCCCGTGGGCCACCTCTTCCCTTCTTGCCCTTTCTCAGCACCAGACTCTGAACTCCTTCCTGTTTCTTTGTTTCTTCTGTGGGTGTCACCGCCCTCCCCGCCGCCACCCGCAAGTCCTCTGGCCCATGACCCGGCCGCCTACATGCTGCAGCTGCTGGTGGTGCCTGTTGTTCACCAGCCATGGCCTTCTTGATGCTAATTGAGCGCCAATCCTAGGCCACGTGCACCTCTGCAAAGGCTGTGTTATCTTTGGTCCTTATATTATTGTTTGCTGGGCAGGGGGTGCGCTTGGGGACTCAGAAAACAGCGCTTCGGGGGCCAGGGAGTGTCCGGCCACTGTGTGGCTCTAGGGGTAGGTGTTCTTGGGCTTGGCGGTAGAGGTGGGTGAGGCTTGTTACCGGGGAGTCCGGCCTTGCCGTGGGGGTCTGACTGTCGTGGGTAAGCAGTTGCTGTAAAGATCTGGGGTAGCTGCACTGGTACAAGTCTCTGGCTGCTGGGCCTGTGTGGGGTGTTCCATGCCCTGGTGCCATGTGTTGTTCCTGAGCTGGGCTGTTGGGGGATCAGTGGTTGTCCTTGGCTTGGGGAGTCTGGCTGCTGGGGTGCCTTGTTCCCCACAGTTGACAGCTGAGGTCTGGGACGGCTGCTGGGGAGTTTCAGCTGCTGACTTAGTGGTGAGTATGTGTTGCAGGTGGTCAGTGCTGACAGGCCTCGGGCAGTTGTCTGCTGGAGTCTGGGTGTTGTGTGGGGCGTGTCTTGGGGGTGTGGTTAGTGGAGATCAGCTCCCCGCATCTTGCCTTCTTCCTGTGTCTTTTGTTCTCTGTCCACATCTCTCTGTTTCCATCTCACTCTCTCCATCTGCACTTCTCACTTCGAAGCACATGTGTTGAGCACTTACTGTTTGTGTGTATCAGTTGTAGCAGGTCTCTGGGGGCTCTGGGCCCTGCTCACAGGGGAAGAGGTGGGACCCCCTCCCATGAAGACTGGCCCTGGGGCTGGAATCGTTGGTTCAAGTGGGGCAAAAGGGCTGGATGCTGTGTCAGAGGCCCCTTGGTCAGGCTCCTTCCCTTGAACTGTAAGCCCCAGTCTGAGGGGGCTTGGAGAGGCCTTGGATTTGTGGGGTCAGGGGGGTGTCAGCCACAGACTTTGGGCCGGTGCAGGGACTTTCCCCTAGGGACAGAAGAGTTGTGGGGATCAGGAGAGAAAACAGGCATGCTGATACCTGGTGGGGAGAGTGTTCCAGGTGGTGGGGAGAGTGTTCCAGGTGGCGGGAAGAGCTCGTGCAAAGGCCCTGAGGCACAACAAGGAGGCCGGTGCAGCCGGGCAGGGTGAGCAAGGGTCAGGCGGGAGGGGTGGTGCCAGAGTGTGCAGGGTTTTGGCTTCAGTCCAAGTGAGGTGTGCACCTCTGGGGCTGGGCACACACAAGGCTCTGAGCACAGACTAGCCCAGGCTCCACACTTGGCCCTGTGTGTGGCCTGCCGTCCTGGCGGATGTAGTGTTGGTTGAGCCCCGGTGGGACTCATTCTAAGGCTTTCCTGTACCAGGAGCCTTTTCCGAGTGAGAGTCAGGCCCCCGAGGGCTTCTGAGGAATGGACTGGGCTACCCATAGCTGTGGGAGCAGCCCCTGTGGCCCCCCGCCACCCACCCAATCTCCCCTGGGCAGCCTAACGAGCAAGAGGAGGGAATACAATGCACAGGGAATAGCTTGGGGCAGAGGGCGCTAGACAGAGGCCTGGAAGGAGGACTGGCTTTGGCCTAGGCTCCCTGGGTATGAAGCACAGGGGCTGAGGGAAGCAGTTTCTGACATCTCCTTCTGTAACTTCCCGTGATGAGCAGCTCATTACCTACCAAGGCAGCCCAGGCTGGTTCGCGAACTAGAGTTCTTAGAATGTTCTTTCAAATGCTGACCACAACCTGGACCTCCACCCCTCTCTCCGTGGTCCCGAGGCCACCCTGAACTCAACTCTTTCTCCACATATTTCACTCCTCCAATATTTATCATGTGCCTATTCTGGGGATGTGTGTCATGGGTACACAGACCCATAGTAACTGCTGTGGTGACGGTGGAAGGCCTTGGGGCCCTTGTGGTCCAGAAGTGGCTCCTGACCTAGCTGAGAGGGTGTCGATCTGGTGGTCTTCCTGTCGGAAGTAACGTCTAAGCTGAGTCCCCCGTAGGATGAGTGAGATTTGGCCATGGAAGAGGTGAGGAAAGAGTGTTCCAGGCACAAGCCGCAGCACATGGAGGGGAGAGAACATCCTTTTGGAAACCAGAAGAGGTTTTGAGTGGCTGGAACACTGTGTTTGCGGGCTGCTGCTGAGGCCAGCAAATGGATCACAGGAAACCCGGAGCAGTGACCCTGTGGGAGACAAGTGGCCTTTTTTTTTTGTATTTCCAGGTTGCTCTACAAGGAAGTAACTTATTCCCCCACCCTCCCATGGCTGCAGCCTTCCTAGCATGGGTTTTATAACTTTTTCCTCTTCTTTAAAATTGAAGTGTAGTTGATGTACCATATTATATAAGTTACAGGTGTACAATATAGTGATTTACAATTTTTAAAGGTTATACTCCATTGATAAAATATTAGCTATAGTCCCTGTGTTGTACAATATATCCTTGTAGCTTTTTTTTGAATTTTTAAATTTTTTTAATTTATTTTTTTATGCAGCAGGTTCTTATTAGTCATCAATTTAATACATATCAGTGTATACATGTCAATCACAATTTCCCAATTCATCACACACACACACACACACACACACACACACACCCCACCTCTTTCCCCCCTTGGTGTCCATACGTTTGTCCTCTATATCTGTGTCTCTATTTCTGCCCTGCAAACCGGTTCATCTGTACCATTTCTCTAGGTTCCACATATATGCGTTAATACACGATATTTGTTTTTCTCTTTCTGACTTACTTCACTCTGTATGACAGTCTCTACATTCATCCACGTCTCAACAAACGACCCAATTTCTTTCCTTTTTATGGCTGAGTAATATTCCATTGTATATATGTACCACATCTTCTTTATCCATTTGTCTGTCAATGGGCATTTAGGTTGTTTCCATGAGCTGGCTATTGTATATAGTGCTGCAGTGAGCACTAGAGTGCATGTGTCTTTTTTGAATTATGGTTTTCTCTGGATAAATGCCCAGCAGTGGGATTCCTGGGTCATATGGTAATTCTATTTTTAATTTTTTAAGGAACCTCCATACTGTTCTCCATTGTGGCTGTATCAATTTACGTTTCCAGCAGCAGTGCAAGAGGGTTCCCTTTTCTCCACACCCTTTCCAGCATTTGTTGTTTGTAGATTTTCTGATGATGCCCATTCTAACTAGTGTGGGGTGATACCTCATTGTAGTTCATTTGCATTTCTCTAATAATTAGTGATGTTGAGCAGCTTTTCATGTGCTTCTTGGCCATCTGTATGTCTTCTTTGGAGAAATGTCTATTTAGGTCTTCTGCCCATTTTTGGATTGGGTTGTTTGTTTTTTTAATATTGAGCTGCATGAGCTGTTTGTATATTTTGGAGAGTAATCCTTTGTCCGTTGATTTGTTTGCAAATATTTTCTCCCATTTTGAGGGTTGTCTTATCATCTTGTTTATGGTTTCCGTTGCTGTGCAAAAGCTTTGAAGTTTCATTAGGTCCCATTTGTTTACTTTTGCTTTAATTTCCATGACTCTAGGAGGTGGATCAAAACAATCTTGCTGTGATTTATGTCAAAGAGTTTTCTTCCTATATTTTCCTCTATGGGTTTTATAGTGTCCGGTTTTACAGTTAGGTCTCTAATCCATTTTGAGTTTATTTTCGTGTATGGTCTTAGGGAGTGTTCTGATTTCATTCTTTTACCTGTAGCTGTCCAGTTTTCCCAGCACCACTTATTGAAGAGACTGTCTTTTTGCCATTGTATATCCTTGCATCCTTTGTTATACATTAGTTGACCATAGGTGAGTGGGTTTATCTCTGGGCTTTATATCCTGTTCCATTGGTCTATATTTCTGTTTTTGTGCCAGCACCATATTGTTTTGATTACTGTAGCTTTGTAGTATTTTCTGAAGTCAGGGAGTGTGATTCCTCCAGCTCCGTTTTTTTCCCTCAAGTCTGCTTTGGCTATTCGGGGTCTTTTGTGTCTCCATACAAATATTAAGATTTTTTGTTCCAGTTCCATAAAAAATGCCATTGGTAATTTGATAGGGATTGCATTAAATATGTAGATTGCTTTGGGTAGTATAGTCATTTTCCCAATATTGATTCTTCCAATCCAAGAACATGGTATATCTCTCCATCCATTGGTATCATCTTTAATTTCTTTCATCAGTGTCTTATAGTTTGCTGCATACAGATCTTTTATCTCCCTAGGTAGATTTATTCCTAGGTTTTTAATTCTTTTTGCTGCCATGGTAAATGGGAATGTTTCCTTCATTTCTCTTTCAGATTTTTCATCATTAGTGTGTAGGAATGCAAGAGTTTTCTGTGCATTAATTTTGTATCCTGCAACTTTACCAAACTCATTGATTAGCTCTAGTAGTTTTCTGGTGGCATCTTTAGGATTTTCTACGTATAGTATCATGTCATCTGCAAACAGTGACAGTTTTACTTCTTCTTTTCCAATTTGTATTCCTTTTATTTCTTTTTCTTTTCTGATTGCCATGGCTAGGCCTTCCAAAACTCTGTTGAATGAGAGTGGTGAGAGTGGACATCCTTGTCTTGTTCCTGATCTTAGTGGGAATGCTTTCAGTTTTTCACCATTGAGAATGATGTTTGCTGTGGGTTTGTTGTATACGGCCTTTATTATGTTGAGGTAGGTTCCCTCTATACCCACTTTCTGGAGAGTTTTTATCATAAATGGTGTTGAATTTTGTCAAAAGCTTTTTCTGCATCTATTGAGATGATCATATGGTTTTTATTGTTCAATTTGTTAATATGGTTATCACATTGATTGATTTGCATATATTGAAAAATCCTTGCATCCCTGGGATAAATCCCACTTGATCATGGTGTATGATCCTTTTAATGTGTTGTTGGATTCTGTTTGCTAGTATTTTGTTGAGGATTTTTGCATCTATGTTAATCAGGGATATTGGTCTGTAATTTTCTTTTCTTGTAGTATCTTTGTCTGGTTTGGGTGTCAGGGTGATGGTGGCCTCATAGAATGAATCTGGGAGTGTTCCTTCCTCTGCAGTTTTTTGGAAGAGTTTGAGAAGCATGGGTGTTAGCTCTTCTTTAAATGTTTGATAGAGGTCACCTGTGAAGCCATCTGGTCCCGGACTTTTGTTTGTTGGAAGAGTTTAAATCACAGTTTCAATTTCATTACTTGTGATTGGTCTGTTCATATTTTCTATTTCTTCCTGCTTCAGTCTTCACCTTTCTGAGAATTTGTCCATTTCTTCCAGGTTGTCCATTTTATTGGTATAGAGTTTCTTGTAGTATTTTCTTAGGATGCTTTGTATTTCTGCGGTGTCTGTTGTAACTTCTCCTTTTTCATTTCTAATTTTATTTATTTGAGTCCTCTCCCTCTTTTTCTTGATGAATCTGCTTAATGGTTTATCAATTTTGTTTATCTTCTCAAAGAACCAGCTTTTAGCTTTATTGATCTTTGCTATTGTTTTCTTTGTTTCTATTTCATTTATTTCTGCTCTGATCTTTATGATTTCTTTCCTTCTGCTACCTTTGGGTTTTGTTTGTTCTTCCTTCTCCAGTTCCTTCAGGTGTACAGTTAGATTGTTTATTTGAGATTTTTCTTGTTTCTTGAGGTAGGCATGTATAGCTATAAACTTCCCTCTTAGAACTGCTTTTGTTGTATCCCATAGGTTTTGGATCATCTTGTTTTCATTGTCATTTGTCTTAAGGTGTTTTTTGATTTCCTCTTTGATTTCTTCAGTGATCTCCTGGTTATTTAGTAACGTAGTGTTTAGCCTCCATGTGTTTGTGTTTTTTACATATTTTCCCCTGTAATTCATTTGTAATCTCATAGTGTTGTGGTCAGAAAAGATGCTTGATATGATTTCAATTTTCTTAAATTTACTGAGGCTTGATTTGTGACCCAAGATGTGATCTATCCTGGAGAATGTTCTGTGTGCACTTGAGAATAAAGTGTAATCTGCTGTTTTTAGATGGAATGTCCTATAAATATCAGTTAAATCTATCTGGTCTGTTGTGTCATTTAAAGCTGCTGTTTCCTTATTTATTTTCATTTTGGATCATTTGTCCATTGGCATAAGTGAGGTGTTGAAGTCCCCCACTATTGTTGTGTTACTGTCAATTTCCTCTTTTATAGCTGTTAGCAGTTGCCTTATGTATTGAGGTGCTCCTATGTTGGGTGCATATATATTTTTAATTGTTCTATCTTCTTCTTGGATTGCTTCCTTGATCATTATGTAGTGTCCTTCCTTGTCTCTTGTAACATTCTTTATTTTAAAGTCTATTTTATCTGATATGAGTACTGCTACTCCAGCTTTCTTTTGATTTCCATGTGCATGCAATATCTTTTTCCATCCCCTCACTTTCAGTCTGTATGTGTCCCTAGGTCTGAAGTGGGTCTCTTGTAGAGAGCATATATACTGGGTCTTGTTTCTGTATCCATTCAGCAAGGCTGTGTCTTTTTCATGGAGCATTTAATCCATTCCCGTTTAAGGTAATTATTGATATGTTTGTTCCTATGACCATTTTCTTAATTGTTTTGGGTTTGTTTTTGTAGGTCCTTTTCTTCTCTTGTGTTTCCCACTTAGAGAAGTTCCTTTTAGCCTTTGTTGTAGAGCTGTTTTGGTGGTGCTGTATTCTCTTAGCTTTTGCTTGTTTGTAAAGCTTTTGATTTCTTTGTAGTATCTGAATGAGATCCTTGCTGGGTAGAGTAATCATGGTTGTAGGTTCTTCCCTTTCATCACTTTCAGTATATCATGCCACTCCCTTCTGGCCTGTAGAGTTTCTGCTGAGAAATCAGCTGTTAACCTTATGGGAGTTCCCTTTTATGTTATTTGTCATTTTTTCCTTGCTGCTTTCAATAATTTTTCTTTGTCTTTAATTTTTGCCAACTTGAGTACTATGTGTCTCGCCCTGTTTCTCCTTAGGTTAATCCTGCATGGGACTCTCTGTGCTTCCTGGACTTGGGTGGCTATTTCCTTTCCCATATTAGGGAGGTTTTCAACTATAATCTCTTCAAATATTTTCTCGGGTCCTTTCTCCCTCTCTTCTCTTTCTGGGACCCCTATAATGCGAATGTTGTTGTGTTTAATGTTGTGCCAGAGGTCTCTTAGGCTGTCTTCACTTCTTTTCATTCTTTTTTCTTTGTTCTGTTCCGCAGCAGTGAATTCCACCATTCTGTCTTCCAGGTCCCTTATCCGTTCTTCTGCCTCAGGTATTCTGATATTGATTCCTTCTAGTGTAGTTTTCTTTTCTGTTATTGTATTGTTCATCTCTGTTTGCTTGTTCTTTAATTCTTCTAGGTGTTTGTTAAACATTTCTTCCATCTTCTCGATCTCTGCGTCCATTCGTTTTCCGAAATCCTGGATCATCTTCACTATCATTATTCTGAATTCTTTGTCTGGAAAGTTGCCTATCTCCCTTTCATTTAATTGATTTTCTAGGATTTTATCTTGTTCCTTCATCTGGTACATAGCCCTCTGCCTTTTCATCTTGTCTATCTTTCTGTGAATGTGGTTTTTGTTTCACTGGCTGCACAATTGTAGTTTTTCTTGCTTCTCCTGTCTGCCCTCTGGTGGATGAGGCCTCTAAGAGGCTTGTGCAAGCTTCCTGATGGGAGGGACTGGTGGTGGGTAGAGTTGGGTGTTGCTCTGGTGGGCAGAGCTCAGTAAAACTTTAATCTGCTTGACTGCTGATTGGTGGGGCTGGGTTCCCTCCCTGTTGGTTGTTTGGCCTGAGGAATCCCAACACTGGAGCCTACCCGGGCTGTGTGGTGGGGCTCATGGCAGACTCCGGGAGGGCTCACGCCAAGATATACTTCCCAGAACTTCCGCTGCCATTGTTCTTGTCCCTTGGTGAGCCACAGCCACCCCCCCGCCTCTGCAGGAGACACTCCAACACTAGCAGGTAGGTCTGGTTGAGTCTTCTATGGGGTCACTGCTCCTTCCCCCTGGGTCCTGATGTGCACACTACTTTGTGTGTGCCCTCCAAGAGTGGAGTCTGTTTCCCCCAGTCCTGTTGAAGTTCTGCAATCAAATCCCGCTAGCCTTCAAAATCTGATTCTCTAGGAATTCGTCCTCCCGTTGCTGGACCCCCGGGTTGGGAAGCCTGACGTGGGGCTCAGAACCTTCACTCCAGTGGAAGGACTTCTGTGGTATGAGTGTTCTCCAGTCTGTGAGTCACCCACCCAGCAGTTATGGGATTTGATTTTACTGTGATTGCGCCCCTCCTACCATCTCCTTGTGGCTTCTCCTATGTCTTT
Organism: Hyperoodon ampullatus; assembly: GCF_949752795.1. Lineage (NCBI taxonomy): Eukaryota > Metazoa > Chordata > Mammalia > Artiodactyla > Ziphiidae > Hyperoodon > Hyperoodon ampullatus. Next base: position 15,316,356 of record NC_136928.1, read on the forward strand.
GGACGTGGGGTATCTTTTTTGGTGAGATCCAGTGTCTTCCTGCCAATGATTGTTCAGCAGTTAGTTGTGATTCCGGTGTTCTTGCAAGAGGGAGTCCGTAGCTTATTTTATATATAGTGTTTGTACCTCTTACTCCTCTCCCCCAACCTGCCCCTCCCCCCTCCTCACTGGTAACCTCTAACTTGTTCTCTATATTTGTGAGTCTGCTTCTTTTTTGTTATATTCACTAGTTTGTTGTAGTTTTTAATTTCCACATATAAATGACATTGTACACTATTTGTCTTTCTCTGCCTGACAGTTCACTTAGCATAATGCCCGCCAGGTCCATCCATGTTGCTGCAAATGGCAAGATTTCATTCTTTTTTTCTATGACTTAATGGGATTCCATTGTGTGTGTATATATATATATCCCATCTTCTTTATCCATTCATCTGTTGATGGATACTTAGGTTGATTCCATTCCATATCTTGGTAATTATAAATAATGCTGCTATGAACATTGGGGTACATTATCTTTTTGAAATGGTGTTTTTGTTTTTGTTTTTCAGATATATGCCCAGGAGTGGAATTGCTGGGTCATATGGTAGTTCTATTTTTAGTTTTCTGAGAAACCTCCATACTGTTCTCCATAGTGATGGCACCAATTTACATTTCATCAACCGTGTATGTGTACGGAGAGTTTCGTTTCTGCACATCTTCACCAGTGTTTGTTATTTGTGTTCTTTTGATGATACCATTCTGACAGGTGTGAGGTGATATCTCCTTGTGGTTTCGATTTGTATTTCCCTGATGATTAGCAATGTTGAGCAGATTTTCACGTGCCCATTGGCCATCTGTATTTCCTCTTTAGAAAAATATCTATTCAGCTCTTCTGCCCATTTTAAAATCAGGTTCTTTTTTTTGATGTTGAGTTGTTTGAGCTATTTATATATGTTGGATATTAATCCCTTATTGATCATAGAGTTTGCAAATATTGTCTTCCATTCAGTGGGTTGTCTTTTCTTTTTGTCAATGGTTTCCTTTGCTATGCAAAAGTTTTTAAGCAAAACCAATATTGAGAACCTTGGAGCAGTGACCCTCCTGTGACACAAGTGGCCTTTTGTATTTCTAGTTGCTCTTCCAGGAAGTAACTTATCCCCTTCCCCCCCACCCCCCACCCCCCGTTCTTCCCATGGCTGCATCCTTCCTAGCATGGGTTTTATAATTTAAAAACCTTTTCAAACTTCAGGTGGGGAAGATTATGTCTTATTGTGTAAATGAAGACAAATTAACATTTCTTTTGTAAGTGGCATGGTCAGACAATGCTTTCAGATATGCCTGTGAGTATTGTGAGGCCTCATACCACCAGAAAATGTGCATCGTCTCAGGAGCCAAATAAAAGCTCTGTGCTCTGGCCAAGTGGGTGGGGAACTGATGTGGCAGTCTCCCTGCTCTCTTTTGATTCATATTTTTTTCTTCTTGTTTTATATCCCTTTGCAGTTTTAAATTTCTCTCTTTTGTGTGCAAAGACTATCGCATCCCACCCAAAGACTCACCCAATTCATGGTCTTTCCAACCCTCCGTACCTTTATTCCCCCTGCATCCATGCTCACCTCTCCAACAGACTGACCCCACAATGCTCCACTGGTCCAGCACCCCAGCACCCTACCTGCTGACACCCACTGCTCCAGCATCTAAAACCTCAGTCTCCCACCAGCCAATACTCAAATGATCCTGCAACACTCAGACAAGTCAGTACTGTTACCCAAACTATGATACCAATACTCAGGGCATGGGATAATACTCCATTATATAATTCCTGTTTCCCATCAGCCAACATTCAACACCTAATTACCCATTCAGGCCAACACCAAAGCACCCAGATACTCAATGCCCTCCCACCTCTGTCTGCTCGAAGCCCGGTGCTTGAACACGCCAACTCCTAACACCATCAATACCTCCCCTTCCCATCACACAACAGGCAACCTGCACCCAAACAAGCTATTACCCTACACTAATCCTGCAATGCATGGGCATTCCAATACTTGATAACTTTCCTGCCCCAGCATCCATTATTCCACTGGCCAACACCTTTCACACGGACACACAAACACCCAAGCACTCCAATAAATAAATACACACCCTACTTATGATAAATGAATGAGAAATGATCAGCCCATCCCTCCTCCACCATGTATTAACTCAACCTCTATCAAGAAACAATACACCAACACCCCAATACCCAAAGAGGCTAGCATCTAACACCCCAACGCAGTACATGGATATTCCACACGCATCCCATTAATACCCTGACTCTCCACTAGCTGCAGCCATCCCCCACACGGCAGTGTTCCTCTCCTTGGCAGGTAGCATACTTGCATCCGTGTGAGCCCGCACCCAGCACCCAAATACCCTGGCCAAATACACATGCTCAGTATATCAACGTTCAGCATCCCAGCTCCCCGTGGCCAACTGCTGTCACCCCTACACTCAGGGAGCAACCTTCCCTAAGTCTTGGCCATTCAACACTCAGTATATGGTTCCCCTCCATCCTGGATGTCAGCTCTTCAACTAGGCGATACGGCAACCCCGGAATTGCAGTCCTCTCACACCCAGGAGACCCATCTATTACCCGATACCCGCCCCCCTCAGGCCCACTGCTTTCTGAGCCCCATGCATGTCCACCCACCAGCTGAAGTTGGGTTCTGGGGGTGTGGTCAGCAGTCTGGATCTCCCCGACCCCTCACAGGTGGGAGGACCGTCCAGACTTCCTGACCGTGGAGCTGCACATGCGCACCTACTACTACAGCTTGGCAAGCAAGGCCGCGACCCTGCCGCGTGCGGAAAGGGGGCCGAGGCTGTGTGTGTCTGAGCTCCAGCCTGCCGGCCCCTATGCCCCAGCTTTTCCTCCTGTGTCCTCAGCTCACTCCCAAGTACTCCAGTCTGGCAGAGCCCAGCTCAGTTTCTCTCCCCACCACCAGCTGGGCTGTGAGAACGGGGTCAGCTCAGGCCTCCGGCCCACACTGGTCCAGTATTCCCTGCCCGGTCACCTGGCCCCTCTGGCTGGGGTAGGAGGCCGAGACCCAGGCAAGGTGGTCCTGGGCTGGAATCTACTGGGAGGCCCTGAGCTGAGGGGGCGTTGCTTACAGCAAGGACCTCCTTCCTCTGGGCCCAGAAGGGCGGACTCTCAAGAGTCCTCAGGTGGCGAGACCCCAATCATTGGAATAAACGCAGCTTCTCTCTCGTCTGAGATCCCTCATCTTTCTGGGGTGAGGGCGGGGGGACCAGGAAAGGGGCTGGGTCATCGGAAGGGGTCCATGAGAAGTGCCTGATGGTGCAGCGCACACGGGCGTTCCAATATTTGATACAGCTTTTCTCGTGTGGGCCTGGGGGCTGGCTTTCCCGCTCCTGTGCCCTGGGGACATCTTTACCAGCGTGAGGGGCTGCAGCAGGTGAGTGTGGGGATTTAGGGGCCGCGTGCCTGCTGGCCACTCAGCTCGCCGAGCCTCACGGCCGGCGTGAGTCAGGTGCTGCCCGTGTTCGCGGCGTGTTTTCATCACCTGGAGAGAGTGTAATACACACTGATCCCGCCGCAGCCCGTGCATTTTACAGTCTCTTCAGGAGATTCTACCATTCGGGCCCTTCTCAGCTGCCTCCACTTGCTCCCTGGGCCCAGACAGTCACAGCTGGGAATCCTTATCACCTGATGCCCCGAGGGCCGGCTCAGTCCCGCTCAGGAGAAGAGCCGGCTCCAAGCGTGTGCTGCCTCAGTGTCCCCACATGAAGAACTGGGGTGTTGGAGCACAGGTCGGGTGAAGTGGAGCCAGGCCCCTGCATTTCTTTTCCGGACTTGCTCCCCCGTGCTCGGCTGCAGTTGGCCCCCATGCCCTGCAAGGCCTCCTCCTCTTGGCCTGGCCCCGAAGAGCCACGGGCTCCAGGGCGGCCATGCAATCCTCTCAGCGCCAGGGAGAGGCAAGATTTTCTGCTGCTTCTGAGAAGGTAGATTTTCCTTCTTTTTGTTGGTGGAGCTCTAGAAAGCCTGGGGCTGTTTTGTGGCACTGTGGGATGGGGTGTGGGGACGGGGGCTTGAGGCCCAGGCTGGTGACGCCCGAGAGGAGACCCCAGAACCTTGGTGATGTGAGTGCGTTATCGAAACCAGGAAATTGCCATTGGGCTTATTAACTTAGGTACAGACCTTGCTCTGATTTTACCGCTTACGGAGTTTTAATAATTCATGTGTAAGGTTCATGTAAGCGTATTCTTCAATGAACTTTGTATTCTACCTAGAAAGTAGTTCAGAGAGCCCCCAGTTATAGAGTCAACTCCAGACACACGAAGACTCTCAGCTCTGTGTTTCTTTAGAGACTAAATCTGTAATGGTTTGGAGTTGTTTGAGGGTCTCCAAGCCGTGCCAGACGATATCTTCCTGCATTTAGATTCGAAACAGACAAGCAGAGCACAGCGATTGTAAAGATTAAGACACAAACTCAGTTCCTTCCATTTTGTTATTCTCTGCAGCCACTTGAAGATTTTGTGTTTAAAATGTAAAACAGTGAAGGTTGCAAGCCATGAGATATATTTTGAGTTGGTAAATGCACATATTAGTTCATAAGCTAACTGTATTACTGACTTTGAATAGCACCGTTAAAATGCAAAAATTGTTTTTTAACTAATTGTTTTAAAACTAGTGAAGAAATCAAGAAAAATTACATCAATGGTACAATTTCGTGGCTTCCGAAATTGTACTGTTTTCAGATATTTCAGTTTTATTAAATCCACGTGTTACTTACTGGATAATTATTTATCTTGTTACATAAAGTATTATGTCAGAAGGGAAATACATTTTCGCTGCCTGCATTTCTTTTGTGGTCATCATTATTATTTGTTTCATGTTATGATTATTGCTGAAGATAACATTATTTTATGGGGAGGAGGTGTTAAATGTGATCCGTTCTGTGGGTCAAATACATTGAGAACCCTATGTGCTCGCAATAAATGACTGTTGAATGAACCAATGAAAGAGGGTGCAGTTCCCGATAAGTACCACTACGTGGCGGTGTTCCCCAAGCGAGGACCGCTCAGCTGCTCAAACCCGGCTCTGGCCTCCTGCCCCACTATGTCCATCTTCTGCCTGGAGCAGGACCCCAGGCTCTTCCCTGGTCTCACAGGCCCCTAGTCCCGTCCCCTGCAATCCGTTCGCTCCAGAACCGCTTGAAGGGTCTTTTCTACTAGCAGCTCTGACCAATTCCCTCCATCCTCTTCCAGGGTTCCCCAAACATATTCATGCTGACTCTCACCTCTGGCCTTTTGCATCTGCTGTTCCCTCTGCCTGGAATTATTTTCATCCCCATTTGACTAATGTCCACAAGGAAAACTTATCCTTAAAGTATGAGTAAGTTACTGGGGGAAGTTTCTTAATCTCTCTGTGCCTCAGGTTCTTTGGGTGGTTTGTCCAGAAAGAGAAGGTAAATCCAGGTCAAGGAGTTAGAAAACCTGCAGGGGAGTGTCCTGGGATGTAAAGAGAGAAAGGCCTCCCCTTCCTCCTGCCCTCCAGGGGTAGGGGGCTGTGGCTTTGGCCAACCCAAGCCTCCTTGATGGGTCCCCAGTGGCTGGACCAGAGGGTCTTCTGCTCTCCGCGCCCTCCCTGGTGGGGCTGTTTGCACTGTGCTGACCCCCTGAGCCAGCCTCTGGTCCCTGGGAAGACACCTGGTGTGTGTGTCCGGGGGTCAGTTCCGGCGGGGAAGCTATGAGCTGCAGGTGTGGCCTGGGTGTCACCTTTATGGAAGTGCTGGTGACTCCCTCCCACACTGAGGAGCTTGGAGGCCGCATGCGGCTCACGGGACTCAGTGCGACACAGCCGGGAGGGAAGCCTTGTGTGCAGGTAGGGGCCTGGCTGAGCCCAGTGGCCTTCAGGGGGCTGCGGGGGTCCTTGGGGTGGCGTCCAGCATTACTTGCCCCGCCCATTTCAGCCTCTCTTCCCGGCTGTGTCTTCCCCACTCTCTCTCCCTCTCTGCTCCGTCTCTATTTCTCTGTGATAGTCTTAAGTCCCTTAAGAAGAAAGCGCCTTCTCACCTCTGCCTCCTTCTGTGTCTCTCTCTGTCTCCTTGTCTCTGCCCCTATCTCTCTATCCACTGTTGTCTCTGTTGCCCCTTTTGACCCCATCCTTCGGCTTCTCAACCCTGAGGGTCTCTCCCCTCTCCTCCTCCCTGGGTTCTGCTTCTTCTGACACCAGTGCCCCGAGAGGGAGAAGGAGGCTGCTGCCCGGGGAAGGGGCAGGGGACAGGCCAGGGCCAGGTGCCCAGCACAGCTGCCCTGTGGAGCATCAGACCCCAGTGCTGAGCTCCATTTTGGAAGGGTCTCTCTCACAGCCGTCTGGTCCTCATGGCCACCTGCTCCCCGTGGGCCACCTCTTCCCTTCTTGCCCTTTCTCATCACCAGACTCTGACCTCCTTCCTGTTTCTTTGTTTCTTCTGTGGGTGTCACCGCCCTCCCCGCCGCCACCCGCAAGTCCTCTGGCCCATGACCCGGCCGCCTACATGCTGCAGCTGCTGGTGGTGCCTGTTGTTCACCAGCCATGGCCTTCTTGATGCTAATTGAGCGCCAATCCTAGGCCACGTGCACCTCTGCAAAGGCTGTGTTATCTTTGGTCCTTATATTATTGTTTGCTGGGCAGGGGGTGCGCTTGGGGACTCAGAAAACAGCGCTTTGGGGGCCAGGGAGTGTCCGGCCACTGTGTGGCTCTAGGGGTAGGTGTTCTTGGGCTTGGCGGTAGAGGTGGGTGAGGCTTGTTACCGGGGAGTCCGGCCTTGCCGTGGGGGTCTGACTGTCGTGGGTAAGCAGTTGCTGTAAAGATCTGGGGTAGCTGCACTGGTACAAGTCTCTGGCTGCTGGGCCTGTGTGGGGTGTTCCATGCCCTGGTGCCATGTGTTGTTCCTGAGCTGGGCTGTTGGGGGATCAGTGGTTGTCCTTGGCTTGGGGAGTCTGGCTGCTGGGGTGCCTTGTTCCCCACAGTTGACAGCTGAGGTCTGGGACGGCTGCTGGGGAGTTTCAGCTGCTGACTTAGTGGTGAGTATGTGTTGCAGGTGGTCAGTGCTGACAGGCCTCGGGCAGTTGTCTGCTGGGGTCTGGGTGTTGTGTGGGGCGTGTCTTGGGGGTGTGGTTAGTGGAGATCAGCTCCCCGCATCTTGCCTTCTTCCTGTGTCTTTTGTTCTCTGTCCACATCTCTATGTTTCCATCTCACTCTCTCCATCTGCACTTCTCACTTCGAAGCACATGTGTTGAGCACTTACTGTTTGTGTGTATTAGTTGTAGCAGGTCTCTGGGGGCTCTGGGCCCTGCTCACAGGGGAAGAGGTGGGACCCCCTCCCATGAAGACTGGCCCTGGGGCTGGAATCGTTGGTTCAAGTGGGGCAAAAGGGCTGGATGCTGTGTCAGAGGCCCCTTGGTCAGGCTCCTTCCCTTGAACTGTAAGCCCCAGTCTGAGGGGGCTTGGAGAGGCCTTGGATTTGTGGGGTCAGGGGGGTCTCAGCCACAGACTTTGGGCCGGTGCAGGGACTTTCCCCTAGGGACAGAAGAGTTGTGGGGATCAGGAGAGAAAACAGGCATGCTGATACCTGGTGGGGAGAGTGTTCCAGGTGGTGGGGAGTGTGTTCCAGGTGGCGGGAAGAGCTCGTGCAAAGGCCCTGAGGCACAACAAGGAGGCCGGTGCAGCCGGGCAGGGTGAGCAAGGGTCAGGCGGGAGGGGTGGTGCCAGAGTGTGCAGGGTTTTGGCTTCAGTCCAAGTGAGGTGTGCACCTCTGGGGCTGGGCACACACAAGGCTCTGAGCACAGACTAGCCCAGGCTCCACACTTGGCCCTGTGTGTGGCCTGCCGTCCTGGCGGATGTAGTGTTGGTTGAGCCCCGGTGGGACTCATTCTAAGGCTTTCCTGTACCAGGAGCCTTTTCCGAGTGAGAGTCAGGCCCCCGAGGGCTTCTGAGGAATGGACTGGGCTACCCATAGCTGTGGGAGCAGCCCCTGTGGCCCCCCGCCACCCACCCAATCTCCCCTGGGCAGCCTAACGAGCAAGAGGAGGGAATACAATGCACAGGGAATAGCTTGGGGCAGAGGGCGCTAGACAGAGGCCTGGAAGGAGGACTGGCTTTGGCCTAGGCTCCCTGGGTATGAAGCACAGGGGCTGAGGGAAGCAGTTTCTGACATCTCCTTCTGTAACTTCCCGTGATGAGCAGCTCATTACCTACCAAGGCAGCCCAGGCTGGTTCGCGAACTAGAGTTCTTAGAATGTTCTTTCAAATGCTGACCACAACCTGGACCTCCACCCCTCTCTCCGTGGTCCCGAGGCCACCCTGAACTCAACTCTTTCTCCACATATTTCACTCCTCCAATATTTATCATGTGCCTATTCTGGGGATGTGTGTCATGGGTACACAGACCCATAGTAACTGCTGTGGTGACGGTGGAAGGCCTTGGGGCCCTTGTGGTCCAGAAGTGGCTCCTGACCTAGCTGAGAGGGTGTCGATCTGGTGGTCTTCCTGTCGGAAGTAACGTCTAAGCTGAGTCCCCCGTAGGATGAGTGAGATTTGGCCATGGAAGAGGTGAGGAAAGAGTGTTCCAGGCACAAGCCGCAGCACATGGAGGGGAGAGAACATCCTTTTGGAAACCAGAAGAGGTTTTGAGTGGCTGGAACACTGTGTTTGCGGGCTGCTGCTGAGGCCAGCAAATGGATCACAGGAACCCTGGAGCTGTGACCCTGTGGGAGACAAGTGGCCTTTTTTTTTTTTTGTATTTTCAGGTTGCTCTACAAGGAAGTAACTTATTCCCCCACCCTCCCATGGCTGCAGCCTTCCTAGCATGGGTTTTATAACTTTTTCCTCTTCTTTAAAATTGAAGTGTAGTTGATGTACCATATTATATAAGTTACAGGCGTACAATATAGTGATTCACAATTTTTAAAGGTTATACTCCATTGATAAAATATTAGCTATAGTCCCTGTGTTGTACAATATATCCTTGTAGCTTTTTTTTGAATTTTTAAATTTTTTTAATTTATTTTTTTATGCAGCAGGTTCTTATTAGTCATCAATTTAATACACATCAGTGTATACATGTCAATCACAATTTCCCAATTCATCACACACACACACACACACACACCCCACCTCTTTCCCCCCTTGGTGTCCATACGTTTGTCCTCTATATCTGTGTCTCTATTTCTGCCCTGCAAACCGGTTCATCTGTACCATTTCTCTAGGTTCCACATATATGCGTTAATACACGATATTTGTTTTTCTCTTTCTGACTTACTTCACTCTGTATGACAGTCTCTACATTCATCCACGTCTCAACAAACGACCCAATTTCTTTCCTTTTTATGGCTGAGTAATATTCCATTGTATATATGTACCACATCTTCTTTATCCATTTGTCTGTCAATGGGCATTTAGGTTGTTTCCATGAGCTGGCTATTGTATATAGTGCTGCAGTGAGCACTAGAGTGCATGTGTCTTTTTTGAATTATGGTTTTCTCTGGATAAATGCCCAGCAGTGGGATTCCTGGGTCATATGGTAATTCTATTTTTAATTTTTTAAGGAACCTCCATACTGTTCTCCATTGTGGCTGTATCAATTTACGTTTCCAGCAGCAGTGCAAGAGGGTTCCCTTTTCTCCACACCCTTTCCAGCATTTGTTGTTTGTAGATTTTCTGATGATGCCCATTCTAACTAGTGTGGGGTGATACCTCATTGTAGTTCATTTGCATTTCTCTAATAATTAGTGATGTTGAGCAGCTTTTCATGTGCTTCTTGGCCATCTGTATGTCTTCTTTGGAGAAATGTCTATTTAGGTCTTCTGCCCATTTTTGGATTGGGTTGTTTGTTTTTTTAATATTGAGCTGCATGAGCTGTTTGTATATTTTGGAGAGTAATCCTTTGTCCGTTGATTTGTTTGCAAATATTTTCTCCCATTTTGAGGGTTGTCTTATCATCTTGTTTATGGTTTCCGTTGCTGTGCAAAAGCTTTGAAGTTTCATTAGGTCCCATTTGTTTACTTTTGCTTTAATTTCCATGACTCTAGGAGGTGGATCAAAACAATCTTGCTGTGATTTATGTCAAAGAGTTTTCTTCCTATATTTTCCTCTATGGGTTTTATAGTGTCCGGTTTTACAGTTAGGTCTCTAGTCCATTTTGAGTTTATTTTCGTGTATGGTCTTAGGGAGTGTTCTGATTTCATTCTTTTACCTGTAGCTGTCCAGTTTTCCCAGCACCACTTATTGAAGAGACTGTCTTTTTGCCATTGTATATCCTTGCATCCTTTGTTATACATTAGTTGACCATAGGTGAGTGGGTTTATCTCTGGGCTTTATATCCTGTTCCATTGGTCTATATTTCTGTTTTTGTGCCAGCACCATATTGTTTTGATTACTGTAGCTTTGTAGTATTTTCTGAAGTCAGGGAGTGTGATTCCTCCAGCTCCGTTTTTTTCCCTCAAGTCTGCTTTGGCTATTCGGGGTCTTTTGTGTCTCCATACAAATATTAAGATTTTTTGTTCCAGTTCCATAAAAAATGCCATTGGTAATTTGATAGGGATTGCATTAAATATGTAGATTGCTTTGGGTAGTATAGTCATTTTCCCAATATTGATTCTTCCAATCCAAGAACATGGTATATCTCTCCATCCATTGGTATCATCTTTAATTTCTTTCATCAGTGTCTTATAGTTTGCTGCATACAGATCTTTTATCTCCCTAGGTAGATTTATTCCTAGGTTTTTAATTCTTTTTGCTGCCATGGTAAATGGGAATGTTTCCTTCATTTCTCTTTCAGATTTTTCATCATTAGTGTGTAGGAATGCAAGAGTTTTCTGTGCATTAATTTTGTATCCTGCAACTTTACCAAACTCATTGATTAGCTCTAGTAGTTTTCTGGTGGCATCTTTAGGATTTTCTACGTATAGTATCATGTCATCTGCAAACAGTGACAGTTTTACTTCTTCTTTTCCAATTTGTATTCCTTTTATTTCTTTTTCTTTTCTGATTGCCGTGGCTAGGCCTTCCAAAACTCTGTTGAATGAGAGTGGTGAGAGTGGACATCCTTGTCTTGTTCCTGATCTTAGTGGGAATGCTTTCAGTTTTTCACCATTGAGAATGATGTTTGCTGTGGGTTTGTTGTATACGGCCTTTATTATGTTGAGGTAGGTTCCCTCTATGCCCACTTTCTGGAGAGTTTTTATCATAAATGGTGTTGAATTTTGTCAAAAGCTTTTTCTGCATCTATTGAGATGATCATATGGTTTTTATTGTTCAATTTGTTAATATGGTTATCACATTGATTGATTTGCATATATTGAAAAATCCTTGCATCCCTGGGATAAATCCCACTTGATCATGGTGTATGATCCTTTTAATGTGTTGTTGGATTCTGTTTGCTAGTATTTTGTTGAGGATTTTTGCATCTATGTTAATCAGGGATATTGGTCTGTAATTTTCTTTTCTTGTAGTATCTTTGTCTGGTTTTGGTGTCAGGGTGATGGTGACCTCATAGAATGAATCTGGGAGTGTTCCTTCCTCTGCAGTTTTTTGGAAGAGTTTGAGAAGCATGGGTGTTAGCTCTTCTTTAAATGTTTGATAGAGGTCACCTGTGAAGCCATCTGGTCCCGGACTTTTGTTTGTTGGAAGAGTTTAAATCACAGTTTCAATTTCATTACTTGTGATTGGTCTGTTCATATTTTCTATTTCTTCCTGCTTCAGTCTTCACCTTTCTGAGAATTTGTCCATTTCTTCCAGGTTGTCCATTTTATTGGTATAGAGTTTCTTGTAGTATTTTCTTAGGATGCTTTGTATTTCTGCGGTGTCTGTTGTAACTTCTCCTTTTTCATTTCTAATTTTATTTATTTGAGTCCTCTCCCTCTTTTTCTTGATGAATCTGCTTAATGGTTTATCAATTTTGTTTATCTTCTCAAAGAACCAGCTTTTAGCTTTATTGAGCTTTGCTATTGTTTTCTTTGTTTCTATTTCATTTATTTCTGCTCTGATCTTTTTTTTTTTTTTTTTCCGGTACGCGGGCCTCTCACTGTTGTGGCCTCTCCCGTTGCGGAGCACAGGCTCCGGACGCGCAGGCTCAGCGGCCATGGCTCACGGGCCCAGCCGCTCCGCGGCATGTGGGATCCTCCCGGACCGGGGCACGAACCTGTGTCCCCTGCATCGGCAGGCGGACTCTCAACCGCTGCGCCACCAGGGTAGCCCTCTGCTCTGATCTTTATGATTTCTTTCCTTCTGCTACCTTTGGGTTTTGTTTGTTCTTCCTTCTCCAGTTCCTTCAGGTGTACGGTTAGATTGTTTATTTGAGATTTTTCTTGTTTCTTGAGGTAGGCTTGTATAGCTATAAACTTCACTCTTAGAACTGCTTTTGTTGTATCCCATAGGTTTGGGATCGTCTTGTTTTCATTGTCATTTGTCTTAAGGTGTTTTTTGATTTCCTCTTTGATTTCTTCAGTGATCTCCTGGTTATTTAGTAACGTAGTGTTTAGCCTCCATGTGTTTGTGTTTTTTACATATTTTTCCCTGTAATTCATTTGTAATCTTATAGTGTTGTGGTCAGAAAAGATGCTTGATATGATTTCAATTTTCTTAAATTTACTGAGGCTTGATTTGTGACCCAAGATGTGATCTATCCTGGAGAATGTTCTGTGTGCACTTGAGAATAAAGTGTAATCTGCTGTTTTTAGATGGAATGTCCTATAAATATCAGTTAAATCTATCTGGTCTGTTGTGTCATTTAAAGCTGCTGTTTCCTAATTTATTTTCATTTTGGATCATTTGTCCATTGGCATAAGTGAGGTGTTGAAGTCCCCCACTATTGTTGTGTTACTGTCAATTTCCTCTTTTATAGCTGTTAGCAGTTGCCTTATGTATTGAGGTGCTCCTATGTTGGGTGCATATATATTTTTAATTGTTCTATCTTCTTCTTGGATTGCTTCCTTGATCATTATGTAGTGTCCTTCCTTGTCTCTTGTAACATTCTTTATTTTAAAGTCTATTTTATCTGATATGAGTACTGCTACTCCAGCTTTCTTTTGATTTCCATGTGCATGCAATATCTTTTTCCATCCCCTCACTTTCAGTCTGTATGTGTCCCTAGGTCTGAAGTGGGTCTCTTGTAGAGAGCATATATACTGGGTCTTGTTTCTGTATCCATTCAGCAAGGCTGTGTCTTTTTCATGGAGCATTTAATCCATTCCCGTTTAAGGTAATTATTGATATGTTTGTTCCTATGACCATTTTCTTAATTGTTTTGGGTTTGTTTTTGTAGGTCCTTTTCTTCTCTTGTGTTTCCCACTTAGAGAAGTTCCTTTTAGCCTTTGTTGTAGAGCTGGTTTGGTGGTGCTGTATTCTCTTAGCTTTTGCTTGTTTGTAAAGCTTTTGATTTCTTTGTAGTATCTGAATGAGATCCTTGCTGGGTAGAGTAATCATGGTTGTAGGTTCTTCCCTTTCATCACTTTCAGTATATCATGCCACTCCCTTCTGGCCTGTAGAGTTTCTGCTGAGAAATCAGCTGTTAACCTTATGGGAGTTCCCTTTTATGTTATTTGTCATTTTTCCCTTGCTGCTTTCAATAATTTTTCTTTGTCTTTAATTTTTGCCAACTTGAGTACTATGTGTCTCGCCCTGTTTCTCCTTAGGTTAATCCTGCATGGGACTCTCTGTGCTTCCTGGACTTGGGTGGCTATTTCCTTCCCCATATTAGGGAGGTTTTCAACTATAATCTCTTCAGATATTTTCTCGGGTCCTTTCTCCCTCTCTTCTCTTTCTGGGACCCCTATAATGCGAATGTTGTTGCGTTTAATGTTGTGCCAGAGGTCTCTTAGGCTGTCTTCACTTCTTTTCATTCTTTTTTCTTTGTTCTGTTCCGCAGCAGTGAATTCCACCATTCTGTCTTCCAGGTCCCTTATCTGTTCTTCTGCCTCAGGTATTCTGATATTGATTCCTTCTAGTGTAGTTTTCTTTTCATGATTGTATTGTTCATCTCTCTTTGCTTGTTCTTTAATTCTTGTAGGTCTTTGTTAAACATTTCTTGCATCTTCTCGATCTCTGCGTCCATTCGTTTTCCGAAGTCCTGGATCATCTTCACTATCATTATTCTGAATTCTTTGTCTGGAAAGTTGCCTATCTCCCTTTCATTTAATTGTTTTTTTGGGATTTTATCTTGTTCCATCATCTGGTACATAGCCCTCTGCCTTTTCATCTTGTCTATCTTTCTGTGAATGTGGTTTCTGTTTCACTGGCTGCACAATTGTAGTTTTTCTTGCTTCTCCTGTCTGCCCTCTGGTGGATGAGGCCTCTAAGAGGCTTGTGCAAGCTTCCTGATGGGAGGGACTGGTGGTGGGTAGAGTTGGGTGTTGCTCTGGTGGGCAGAGCTCAGTAAAACTTTAATCTGCTTGACTGCTGATTGGTGGGGCTGGGTTCCCTCCCTGTTGGTTGTTTGGCCTGAGGAATCCCAACACTGGAGCCTACCCGGGCTGTGTGGTGGGGCTCATGGCAGACTCCGGGAGGGCTCACGCCAAGAAATACTTCCCAGAACTTCCGCTGCCATTGTTCTTGTCCCTTGGTGAGCCACAGCCACCCCCCGCCTCTGTAGGAGACACTCCAACACTAGCAGGTAGGTCTGGTTGAGTCTTCTATGGGGTCACTGCTCCTTCCCCCTGGGTCCTGATGTGCACACTACTTTGTGTGTGCCCTCCAAGAGTGGAGTCTGTTTCCCCCAGTCCTGTTGAAGTCCTGCAATCAAATCCCGCTAGCCTTCAAAATCTGATTCTCTAGGAATTCGTCCTCCCGTTGCTGGACCCCCGGGTTGGGAAGCCTGACGTGGGGCTCAGAACCTTCACTCCAGTGGAAGGACTTCTGTGGTATGAGTGTTCGCCAGTCTGTGAGTCACCCACCCAGCAGTTATGGGATTTGATTTTACTGTGATTGCGCCCCTCCTACCATCTCCTTGTGGCTTCTCCTATGTCTTTGGACGTGGGGTATCTTTTTTGGTGAGTTCCAGTGTCTTCCTGCCGATGATTGTTCAGCAGTTAGTTGTGATTCTGGTGTTCTTGCAAGAGGGAGTCCGTAGCTTATTTTATATATAGTGTTTGTACCTCTTACTCCCTCCCCCATCCTGCCCCTCCCCCCTCCTCACTGGTAACCTCTAACTTGTTCTCTATATCTGTGAGTCTGCTTCTTTTTTGTTATATACACTAGTTTGTTGTATTTTTAAATTTCCACATATAAGTGACATTGTACAGTATTTGTCTTTCTCTGACAGTTCACTTAGCAAAATGCCCGCCAAGGCCATCCATGTTGCTGCAAGTGCCAAGATTTCATTCTTTTTTTCTGTGACTTAATGGTATTCCATTGTGTGTGTATATATATATATCCCATCTTCTTTATCCATTCATCTGTTGATGGATACTTAGGTTGATTCCATTCCATATCTTGGTAATTATAAATAATGCTGCTATGAACATTGGGGTACATTATCTTTTTGAAATGGTGTTTTTGTTTTTGTTTTTCAGATATATACCCAGGAGAGGAATTGCTTTGTCATATGGTAGTTCTATTTTTAGTTTTCTGAGAAACCTCCATGCTGTTCTCCATAGTGATTGCACCTATTTACATTTCATCAACCGTGTATGTGTAGGAGAGTTTCCCTTCTCCACATCTTCACCAATGTTTGTTATTTGTGTTCTTTTGATGATACCATTCTGACAGGTGTGAGGTGATATCTCATTGTGGTTTTGATTTGCATTTCTCTGATGATTAGCGATGTTGAGCAGATTTTCACGTGCCCATTGGCCATCTGCATTTCCTCTTTAGAAAAATATGTATTCAGCTCTTCTGCCGATTTTAAAATCAGGTTTTTTTTTTTGATGTTGAGTTGTTTGAACTATTTATATATGTTGGATATTAATCCCTTATTGGTCATAGAGTTTGCAAATATTGTCTCCCTTTCAGTAGGTTGTCTTTTCTTTTTGTCAATGGTTTTCTTTGCTATTCAAAAGTTTTTAACCAAAACCGATAATGAGAACCGTGGAGCAGTGACCCTCCTGGGACACAATTGGTCTTTTGTATTTCTAGTTGCTCTTCCAGGAAGCAACTTATCCCCTTTCTTCCCCCCACCCCTTGTTCTTCCCATGGAGGCATCCTTCCCAGCATGGGTGTTATAATTTAAAAAATCTTTTCAAAATTCAGGTGGGGAACATTATGTCTTATTTTGTAAATGAAGAGAAATTAACATTTCTTTTGTAAGTGTCAGGGTCAGACAATGTTTTCAGATATGCCTGTGAGTATTGTGAGGCCTCATACCACCAGAAAATGTGCATCATCTCAGGAGTGAAAGAAAAGCTCCGTGCTCTGGCCATGTGGGTGGGGAAATGATGTGGCAGTCTCCCTGCTCTCTTTAGATTCATATTTTTTTCTTCTCCTTTTATATCCCTTTGCAGTTTTAAATTTCTCTCTTCTGTGGGCAAAGACTCACCCATCCCACCCAAAGACTCACCCAATTCATGGCCTTTCCAGCCCTCGGTACCTTTATTCCCCCTGCATCTATGCTCAACTCTCCAACAGACTGACCCCACAATGCTCCACTGGTCCAGCACCCCAGCACCCTACCTGCGGACACCCACTGTTCGAGCATCTAAAACCTCAGTCTCCCACCAGCAAATACTCAAATGATCCTGCAACACTCAGACAAGTCAGTACTGTTACCCAAACTATGATACCAATACTCAGGGCATGCGATAATACTCCATTATATAATTCCTGTTTCCCATCAGCCAACATTCAACACCTAATTACCCATTCAGGCCAACACCAAAGCACCCAGATACTCAATGCCCACCACCTCTGTCTGCTCGAAGCCCAGTGCTTGAACACGCCAACTCCTAACACCATCAATATCTCCCCTTCCCATCACACAATAGGCAACATGCACCCAAACAAGCTATTACCCTACACTAATCCTGGAATGCACGGGCATTCCAATACCTGATACCTTTCCTGCCCCAGCATCCATTATTCCACTGGCCTACACCTTTCACACTGACACCCAAACACTCAAGCACTCCAATAAATACACACCCTACTTATGATAAATGAATAAGAAATGATCGGGGCTTCCCTGGTGGCGCAGTGGTTGAGAGTCCGCCTGCCGATGCAGGGGATACGGGTTCGTGCCCCGGTCTGGGAAGATCCCACATGCCGCGGAGCGGCTGGGCCCGTGAGCCATGGCCGCTGAGCCTGCGCGTCCGGAGCCTGTGCTCTGCAACGGGAGTGGCCACAACAGTGAGAGGCCCGCGTACCGCAAAAAAAAAAAAAAAAAAAAAAAAAAAAAAAAAAGAAATGATCAGCCCATCCCTTCTCCACCAGGTATTAACCTCTGTCAGGAAACCATACACCAACACCCCAATACCCAAAGAGGCTAGCATCTAACACCCCAACGCAATACATGGATATTCCACATGCATCCCATTAATACCCTGACTCTCCACAAGCTGAACCCATCCCCCACACGGCAGTGTTCCTCTCCTTCGCGGGCAGCATACTTGCATCCGTGTGAGCCCGCACCCAGCACCCAAATACCCTGACCAAATACACATGCTCAGTACTTCAGCGTTCAACATCCCAGCTCCCCGTGGTCAACAGCTGTCACCCCTACACTCAGGGAGCTCCCTTCCCTAAGTCGTGGCCAGTCAGCACTTAGTATATGGTTCCTCCTGGATGTCAGCTCTTCAACTAGGCGATACGGCAACCCCAGAATTGCAGTCCTCTCACACCCAGGAGACCCCTCTAATACCCGATACCTGCCCCCCACCCCCCATCCCCACTGCTTTCTGAGCCCCATGCATGTCCACCCACCAGCTGAAGTTGGGTTCTGGGGGTGTGGTCAGCAGTCTGGATCTCCCCGACCCCTCACAGGTGGGAGGATCGTCCAGACTTCCTGACCGTGGAGCTGCACATGCGCACCTACTACTACAGCTTGGCAAGCAAGGCCGCGGACCCTGCCGTGTGCGGAAAGGGGGCCGAGGCTGTGTGTGTCTGAGCTCCAGCCTGCCGGCCCCTATGCCCCAGCTTTTCCTCCTATGTCCTCAGCTCACTCCCAAGTACTCCAGTCTGGCAGAGCCCAGCTCAGTTTCTCTCCCCACCACCAGCTGGGCTGTGAGAAGGGGACAGCTCAGGCCTCCGGCCCACACTGGTCCAGTATTCCCTGCCTGGTCACCTGGCCCCTCTGGCTGGGGTAGGAGGCCGAGACCCAGGCAAGGTGGTCCTGGGCTGGAATCTACTGGGAGGCCCTGAGCTGAGGGGGCGTTGCTTACAGCAAGGACCCTCCTTCCTCTGGGCCCAGAAGGGCGGACTCTCAGAGTTCTCAGGTGGCAAGTCCCCAATCATTGGAATAAACGCAGCTTCTCTCTCGTGTGAGATCCCTCATCTTTCCGGGGTGAGGGCGGGGGGACCAGGAAAGGGGCTGGGTCATCGGAAGGGGTCCATGAGAAGTGCCTGATGGTGCAGCGCACACGGGCGTTCCAATATTTGATACAGCTTTTCTCGTGTGGGCCTGGGGGCTGGCTTTCCCGCCCTTGTGCCCTGGGGACATCTTTACCAGCGTGAGGGGCTGCGGCAGGTGAGCGTGGGGACTTGGGGCCGCGTGCCTGCTGGCCACTCAGCTCGCCGAGCCTCACGGATGGTGTGAGACAGGTGCTGTCCGTGTTCGCGGCGTGTTTTCATCACCTGGAGAGAGTGTAACACACGCTGATCCCGCCGCAGCCCGTGCATTTTACAGTCTCTTCAGGAGATTCTATCATTCGGGCCCTTCTCAGCTGCCACCACTTCCTCCCTGGGACCAGACAGTCACAGCTGGGAATCCTTATCACGTGATTCCCCGAGGGCCGGCCCAGTCCCGCTCAGGACAAGAGCCGGCTCCAAGGGTGTGCTGCCTCGGTGTCCCCACATGAAGAACTGGGGTGTTGGAGCACAGAACCGGAAAGGTCGGGTGAACTGGAGCCAGGCCCCTGCATTTCTTTTCCGGACTTGCTCCCCCGTGCTCGGCTGCAGTTGGCCCCCATGCCCTGCAACGCCTCCTCCTCTTGGCCTGGCCCCGAAGAGCCACGGGCTCCAGGGCGGCCATGAAACCCACTCAGCGCCAGGGAGAGGCAAGGAGGTTTTCTGCGGCTTCTGAGAAGGTAGATTTTCTGTCTTTTTCTTTGCGGACCTCTAGAAAGCTTGGGGCTGTTTTGTGGCAATGTGGGGTGCGGTGTGGGGACGGGGGCTTGAGGCCCAGGCTGGTGACGCCCGAGAGGAGACCCCAGAACCTTGGTGATGTGAGTGCGTTATCGAAACCAGGAAATTGCCATTGGGCTTATTAACTTAGGTACAGACCTTGCTCTGATTTTACCGCTTACGGAGTTTTAATAATTCATGTGTAAGGTTCATGTAAGCGTATTCTTCAATGAACTTTGTATTCTACCTAGAAAGTAGTTCAGAGAGCCCCCAGTTATAGAGTCAACTCCAGACACACGAAGACTCTCAGCTCTGTGTTTCTTTAGAGACTAAATCTGTAATGGTTTGGAGTTGTTTGAGGGTCTCCAAGCCGTGCCAGACGATATCTTCCTGCATTTAGATTCGAAACAGACAAGCAGAGCACAGCGATTGTAAAGATTAAGACACAAACTCAGTTCCTTCCATTTTGTTATTCTCTGCAGCCACTTGAAGATTTTGTGTTTAAAATGTAAAACAGTGAAGGTTGCAAGCCATGAGATATATTTTGAGTTGGTAAATGCACATATTAGTTCATAAGCTAACTGTATTACTGACTTTGAATAGCACCGTTAAAATGCAAAAATTGTTTTTTAACTAATTGTTTTAAAACTAGTGAAGAAATCAAGAAAAATTACATCAATGGTACAATTTCGTGGCTTCCGAAATTGTACTGTTTTCAGATATTTCAGTTTTATTAAATCCACGTGTTACTTACTGGATAATTATTTATCTTGTTACATAAAGTATTATGTCAGAAGGGAAATACATTTTCGCTGCCTGCATTTCTTTTGTGGTCATCATTATTATTTGTTTCATGTTATGATTATTGCTGAAGATAACATTATTTTATGGGGAGGAGGTGTTAAATGTGATCCGTTCTGTGGGTCAAATACATTGAGAACCCTATGTGCTCGCAATAAATGACTGTTGAATGAACCAATGAAAGAGGGTGCAGTTCCCGATAAGTACCACTACGTGGCGGTGTTCCCCAAGCGAGGACCGCTCAGCTGCTCAAACCCGGCTCTGGCCTCCTGCCCCACTATGTCCATCTTCTGCCTGGAGCAGGACCCCAGGCTCTTCCCTGGTCTCACAGGCCCCTAGTCCCGTCCCCTGCAATCCGTTCGCTCCAGAACCGCTTGAAGGGTCTTTTCTACTAGCAGCTCTGACCAATTCCCTCCATCCTCTTCCAGGGTTCCCCAAACATATTCATGCTGACTCTCACCTCTGGCCTTTTGCATCTGCTGTTCCCTCTGCCTGGAATTATTTTCATCCCCATTTGACTAATGTCCACAAGGAAAACTTATCCTTAAAGTATGAGTAAGTTACTGGGGGAAGTTTCTTAATCTCTCTGTGCCTCAGGTTCTTTGGGTGGTTTGTCCAGAAAGAGAAGGTAAATCCAGGTCAAGGAGTTAGAAAACCTGCAGGGGAGTGTCCTGGGATGTAAAGAGAGAAAGGCCTCCCCTTCCTCCTGCCCTCCAGGGGTAGGGGGCTGTGGCTTTGGCCAACCCAAGCCTCCTTGATGGGTCCCCAGTGGCTGGACCAGAGGGTCTTCTGCTCTCCGCGCCCTCCCTGGTGGGGCTGTTTGCACTGTGCTGACCCCCTGAGCCAGCCTCTGGTCCCTGGGAAGACACCTGGTGTGTGTGTCCGGGGGTCAGTTCCGGCGGGGAAGCTATGAGCTGCAGGTGTGGCCTGGGTGTCACCTTTATGGAAGTGCTGGTGACTCCCTCCCACACTGAGGAGCTTGGAGGCCGCATGCGGCTCACGGGACTCAGTGCGACACAGCCGGGAGGGAAGCCTTGTGTGCAGGTAGGGGCCTGGCTGAGCCCAGTGGCCTTCAGGGGGCTGCGGGGGTCCTTGGGGTGGCGTCCAGCATTACTTGCCCCGCCCGTTTCAGCCTCTCTTCCCGGCTGTGTCTTCCCCACTCTCTCTCCCTCTCTGCTCCGTCTCTATTTCTCTGTGATAGTCTTAAGTCCCTTAAGAAGAAAGCGCCTTCTCACCTCTGCCTCCTTCTGTGTCTCTCTCTGTCTCCTTGTCTCTGCCCCTATCTCTCTATCCACTGTTGTCTCTGTTGCCCCTTTTGACCCCATCCTTCGGCTTCTCAACCCTGAGGGTCTCTCCCCTCTCCTCCTCCCTGGGTTCTGCTTCTTCTGACACCAGTGCCCCGAGAGGGAGAAGGAGGCTGCTGCCCGGGGAAGGGGCAGGGGACAGGCCAGGGCCAGGTGCCCAGCACAGCTGCCCTGTGGAGCATCAGACCCCAGTGCTGAGCTCCATTTTGGAAGGGTCTCTCTCACAGCCGTCTGGTCCTCATGGCCACCTGCTCCCCGTGGGCCACCTCTTCCCTTCTTGCCCTTTCTCATCACCAGACTCTGACCTCCTTCCTGTTTCTTTGTTTCTTCTGTGGGTGTCACCGCCCTCCCCGCCGCCACCCGCAAGTCCTCTGGCCCATGACCCGGCCGCCTACATGCTGCAGCTGCTGGTGGTGCCTGTTGTTCACCAGCCATGGCCTTCTTGATGCTAATTGAGCGCCAATCCTAGGCCACGTGCACCTCTGCAAAGGCTGTGTTATCTTTGGTCCTTATATTATTGTTTGCTGGGCAGGGGGTGCGCTTGGGGACTCAGAAAACAGCGCTTTGGGGGCCAGGGAGTGTCCGGCCACTGTGTGGCTCTAGGGGTAGGTGTTCTTGGGCTTGGCGGTAGAGGTGGGTGAGGCTTGTTACCGGGGAGTCCGGCCTTGCCGTGGGGGTCTGACTGTCGTGGGTAAGCAGTTGCTGTAAAGATCTGGGGTAGCTGCACTGGTACAAGTCTCTGGCTGCTGGGCCTGTGTGGGGTGTTCCATGCCCTGGTGCCATGTGTTGTTCCTGAGCTGGGCTGTTGGGGGATCAGTGGTTGTCCTTGGCTTGGGGAGTCTGGCTGCTGGGGTGCCTTGTTCCCCACAGTTGACAGCTGAGGTCTGGGACGGCTGCTGGGGAGTTTCAGCTGCTGACTTAGTGGTGAGTATGTGTTGCAGGTGGTCAGTGCTGACAGGCCTCGGGCAGTTGTCTGCTGGAGTCTGGGTGTTGTGTGGGGCGTGTCTTGGGGGTGTGGTTAGTGGAGATCAGCTCCCCGCATTTGGCCTTCTTCCTGTGTCTTTTGTTCTCTGTCCACATCTCTCTGTTTCCATCTCACTCTCTCCATCTGCACTTCTCACTTCGAAGCACATGTGTTGAGCACTTACTGTTTGTGTGTATCAGTTGTAGCAGGTCTCTGGGGGCTCTGGGCCCTGCTCACAGGGGAAGAGGTGGGACCCCCTCCCATGAAGACTGGCCCTGGGGCTGGAATCGTTGGTTCAAGTGGGGCAAAAGGGCTGGATGCTGTGTCAGAGGCCCCTTGGTCAGGCTCCTTCCCTTGAACTGTAAGCCCCAGTCTGAGGGGGCTTGGAGAGGCCTTGGATTTGTGGGGTCAGGGGGGTCTCAGCCACAGACTTTGGGCCGGTGCAGGGACTTTCCCCTAGGG
This sequence comes from Hyperoodon ampullatus, assembly GCF_949752795.1. Classification (NCBI taxonomy): domain Eukaryota; kingdom Metazoa; phylum Chordata; class Mammalia; order Artiodactyla; family Ziphiidae; genus Hyperoodon; species Hyperoodon ampullatus. The sequence goes on from NC_136928.1 coordinate 15,339,115, forward strand.
ACAGAAGAGTTGTGGGGATCAGGAGAGAAAACAGGCATGCTGATACCTGGTGGGGAGAGTGTTCCAGCTGGTGGGGAGAGTGTTCCAGGTGGCGGGAAGAGCTCGTGCAAAGGCCCTGAGGCACAACAAGGAGGCCGGTGCAGCCGGGCAGGGTGAGCAAGGGTCAGGCGGGAGGGGTGGTGCCAGAGTGTGCAGGGTTTTGGCTTCAGTCCAAGTGAGGTGTGCACCTCTGGGGCTGGGCACACACAAGGCTCTGAGCACAGACTAGCCCAGGCTCCACACTTGGCCCTGTGTGTGGCCTGCCGTCCTGGCGGATGTAGTGTTGGTTGAGCCCCGGTGGGACTCATTCTAAGGCTTTCCTGTACCAGGAGCCTTTTCCGAGTGAGAGTCAGGCCCCCGAGGGCTTCTGAGGAATGGACTGGGCTACCCATAGCTGTGGGAGCAGCCCCTGTGGCCCCCCGCCACCCACCCAATCTCCCCTGGGCAGCCTAACGAGCAAGAGGAGGGAATACAATGCACAGGGAATAGCTTGGGGCAGAGGGCGCTAGACAGAGGCCTGGAAGGAGGACTGGCTTTGGCCTAGGCTCCCTGGGTATGAAGCACAGGGGCTGAGGGAAGCAGTTTCTGACATCTCCTTCTGTAACTTCCCGTGATGAGCAGCTCATTACCTACCAAGGCAGCCCAGGCTGGTTCGCGAACTAGAGTTCTTAGAATGTTCTTTCAAATGCTGACCACAACCTGGACCTCCACCCCTCTCTCCGTGGTCCCGAGGCCACCCTGAACTCAACTCTTTCTCCACATATTTCACTCCTCCAATATTTATCATGTGCCTATTCTGGGGATGTGTGTCATGGGTACACAGACCCATAGTAACTGCTGTGGTGACGGTGGAAGGCCTTGGGGCCCTTGTGGTCCAGAAGTGGCTCCTGACCTAGCTGAGAGGGTGTCGATCTGGTGGTCTTCCTGTCGGAAGTAACGTCTAAGCTGAGTCCCCCGTAGGATGAGTGAGATTTGGCCATGGAAGAGGTGAGGAAAGAGTGTTCCAGGCACAAGCCGCAGCACATGGAGGGGAGAGAACATCCTTTTGGAAACCAGAAGAGGTTTTGAGTGGCTGGAACACTGTGTTTGCGGGCTGCTGCTGAGGCCAGCAAATGGATCACAGGAAACCCGGAGCAGTGACCCTGTGGGAGACAAGTGGCCTTTTTTTTTTGTATTTCCAGGTTGCTCTACAAGGAAGTAACTTATTCCCCCACCCTCCCATGGCTGCAGCCTTCCTAGCATGGGTTTTATAACTTTTTCCTCTTCTTTAAAATTGAAGTGTAGTTGATGTACCATATTATATAAGTTACAGGTGTACAATATAGTGATTTACAATTTTTAAAGGTTATACTCCATTGATAAAATATTAGCTATAGTCCCTGTGTTGTACAATATATCCTTGTAGCTTTTTTTTGAATTTTTAAATTTTTTTAATTTATTTTTTTATGCAGCAGGTTCTTATTAGTCATCAATTTAATACATATCAGTGTATACATGTCAATCACAATTTCCCAATTCATCACACACACACACACACACACACACACACACACACACACACCCCACCTCTTTCCCCCCTTGGTGTCCATACGTTTGTCCTCTATATCTGTGTCTCTATTTCTGCCCTGCAAACCGGTTCATCTGTACCATTTCTCTAGGTTCCACATATATGCGTTAATACACGATATTTGTTTTTCTCTTTCTGACTTACTTCACTCTGTATGACAGTCTCTACATTCATCCACGTCTCAACAAACGACCCAATTTCTTTCCTTTTTATGGCTGAGTAATATTCCATTGTATATATGTACCACATCTTCTTTATCCATTTGTCTGTCAATGGGCATTTAGGTTGTTTCCATGAGCTGGCTATTGTATATAGTGCTGCAGTGAGCACTAGAGTGCATGTGTCTTTTTTGAATTATGGTTTTCTCTGGATAAATGCCCAGCAGTGGGATTCCTGGGTCATATGGTAATTCTATTTTTAATTTTTTAAGGAACCTCCATACTGTTCTCCATTGTGGCTGTATCAATTTACGTTTCCAGCAGCAGTGCAAGAGGGTTCCCTTTTCTCCACACCCTTTCCAGCATTTGTTGTTTGTAGATTTTCTGATGATGCCCATTCTAACTAGTGTGGGGTGATACCTCATTGTAGTTCATTTGCATTTCTCTAATAATTAGTGATGTTGAGCAGCTTTTCATGTGCTTCTTGGCCATCTGTATGTCTTCTTTGGAGAAATGTCTATTTAGGTCTTCTGCCCATTTTTGGATTGGGTTGTTTGTTTTTTTAATATTGAGCTGCATGAGCTGTTTGTATATTTTGGAGAGTAATCCTTTGTCCGTTGATTTGTTTGCAAATATTTTCTCCCATTTTGAGGGTTGTCTTATCATCTTGTTTATGGTTTCCGTTGCTGTGCAAAAGCTTTGAAGTTTCATTAGGTCCCATTTGTTTACTTTTGCTTTAATTTCCATGACTCTAGGAGGTGGATCAAAACAATCTTGCTGTGATTTATGTCAAAGAGTTTTCTTCCTATATTTTCCTCTATGGGTTTTATAGTGTCCGGTTTTACAGTTAGGTCTCTAATCCATTTTGAGTTTATTTTCGTGTATGGTCTTAGGGAGTGTTCTGATTTCATTCTTTTACCTGTAGCTGTCCAGTTTTCCCAGCACCACTTATTGAAGAGACTGTCTTTTTGCCATTGTATATCCTTGCATCCTTTGTTATACATTAGTTGACCATAGGTGAGTGGGTTTATCTCTGGGCTTTATATCCTGTTCCATTGGTCTATATTTCTGTTTTTGTGCCAGCACCATATTGTTTTGATTACTGTAGCTTTGTAGTATTTTCTGAAGTCAGGGAGTGTGATTCCTCCAGCTCCGTTTTTTTCCCTCAAGTCTGCTTTGGCTATTCGGGGTCTTTTGTGTCTCCATACAAATATTAAGATTTTTTGTTCCAGTTCCATAAAAAATGCCATTGGTAATTTGATAGGGATTGCATTAAATATGTAGATTGCTTTGGGTAGTATAGTCATTTTCCCAATATTGATTCTTCCAATCCAAGAACATGGTATATCTCTCCATCCATTGGTATCATCTTTAATTTCTTTCATCAGTGTCTTATAGTTTGCTGCATACAGATCTTTTATCTCCCTAGGTAGATTTATTCCTAGGTTTTTAATTCTTTTTGCTGCCATGGTAAATGGGAATGTTTCCTTCATTTCTCTTTCAGATTTTTCATCATTAGTGTGTAGGAATGCAAGAGTTTTCTGTGCATTAATTTTGTATCCTGCAACTTTACCAAACTCATTGATTAGCTCTAGTAGTTTTCTGGTGGCATCTTTAGGATTTTCTACGTATAGTATCATGTCATCTGCAAACAGTGACAGTTTTACTTCTTCTTTTCCAATTTGTATTCCTTTTATTTCTTTTTCTTTTCTGATTGCCGTGGCTAGGCCTTCCAAAACTCTGTTGAATGAGAGTGGTGAGAGTGGACATCCTTGTCTTGTTCCTGATCTTAGTGGGAATGCTTTCAGTTTTTCACCATTGAGAATGATGTTTGCTGTGGGTTTGTTGTATACGGCCTTTATTATGTTGAGGTAGGTTCCCTCTATGCCCACTTTCTGGAGAGTTTTTATCATAAATGGTGTTGAATTTTGTCAAAAGCTTTTTCTGCATCTATTGAGATGATCATATGGTTTTTATTGTTCAATTTGTTAATATGGTTATCACATTGATTGATTTGCATATATTGAAAAATCCTTGCATCCCTGGGATAAATCCCACTTGATCATGGTGTATGATCCTTTTAATGTGTTGTTGGATTCTGTTTGCTAGTATTTTGTTGAGGATTTTTGCATCTATGTTAATCAGGGATATTGGTCTGTAATTTTCTTTTCTTGTAGTATCTTTGTCTGGTTTGGGTGTCAGGGTGATGGTGGCCTCATAGAATGAATCTGGGAGTGTTCCTTCCTCTGCAGTTTTTTGGAAGAGTTTGAGAAGCATGGGTGTTAGCTCTTCTTTAAATGTTTGATAGAGGTCACCTGTGAAGCCATCTGGTCCCGGACTTTTGTTTGTTGGAAGAGTTTAAATCACAGTTTCAATTTCATTACTTGTGATTGGTCTGTTCATATTTTCTATTTCTTCCTGCTTCAGTCTTCACCTTTCTGAGAATTTGTCCATTTCTTCCAGGTTGTCCATTTTATTGGTATAGAGTTTCTTGTAGTATTTTCTTAGGATGCTTTGTATTTCTGCGGTGTCTGTTGTAACTTCTCCTTTTTCATTTCTAATTTTATTTATTTGAGTCCTCTCCCTCTTTTTCTTGATGAATCTGCTTAATGGTTTATCAATTTTGTTTATCTTCTCAAAGAACCAGCTTTTAGCTTTATTGAGCTTTGCTATTGTTTTCTTTGTTTCTATTTCATTTATTTCTGCTCTGATCTTTTTTTTTTTTTTTTTCCGGTACGCGGGCCTCTCACTGTTGTGGCCTCTCCCGTTGCGGAGCACAGGCTCCGGACGCGCAGGCTCAGCGGCCATGGCTCACGGGCCCAGCCGCTCCGCGGCATGTGGGATCCTCCCGGACCGGGGCACGAACCTGTGTCCCCTGCATCGGCAGGCGGACTCTCAACCGCTGCGCCACCAGGGTAGCCCTCTGCTCTGATCTTTATGATTTCTTTCCTTCTGCTACCTTTGGGTTTTGTTTGTTCTTCCTTCTCCAGTTCCTTCAGGTGTACGGTTAGATTGTTTATTTGAGATTTTTCTTGTTTCTTGAGGTAGGCTTGTATAGCTATAAACTTCACTCTTAGAACTGCTTTTGTTGTATCCCATAGGTTTGGGATCGTCTTGTTTTCATTGTCATTTGTCTTAAGGTGTTTTTTGATTTCCTCTTTGATTTCTTCAGTGATCTCCTGGTTATTTAGTAACGTAGTGTTTAGCCTCCATGTGTTTGTGTTTTTTACATATTTTTCCCTGTAATTCATTTGTAATCTTATAGTGTTGTGGTCAGAAAAGATGCTTGATATGATTTCAATTTTCTTAAATTTACTGAGGCTTGATTTGTGACCCAAGATGTGATCTATCCTGGAGAATGTTCTGTGTGCACTTGAGAATAAAGTGTAATCTGCTGTTTTTAGATGGAATGTCCTATAAATATCAGTTAAATCTATCTGGTCTGTTGTGTCATTTAAAGCTGCTGTTTCCTAATTTATTTTCATTTTGGATCATTTGTCCATTGGCATAAGTGAGGTGTTGAAGTCCCCCACTATTGTTGTGTTACTGTCAATTTCCTCTTTTATAGCTGTTAGCAGTTGCCTTATGTATTGAGGTGCTCCTATGTTGGGTGCATATATATTTTTAATTGTTCTATCTTCTTCTTGGATTGCTTCCTTGATCATTATGTAGTGTCCTTCCTTGTCTCTTGTAACATTCTTTATTTTAAAGTCTATTTTATCTGATATGAGTACTGCTACTCCAGCTTTCTTTTGATTTCCATGTGCATGCAATATCTTTTTCCATCCCCTCACTTTCAGTCTGTATGTGTCCCTAGGTCTGAAGTGGGTCTCTTGTAGAGAGCATATATACTGGGTCTTGTTTCTGTATCCATTCAGCAAGGCTGTGTCTTTTTCATGGAGCATTTAATCCATTCCCGTTTAAGGTAATTATCAATATGTATGTTCCTATGACCATTTTCTTAATTGTTTTGGGTTTGTTTTTGTAGGTCCTTTTCTTCTCTTGTGTTTCCCACTTAGAGAAGTTCCTTTAGCCTTTGTTGTAGAGCTGGTTTGGTGGTGCTGTATTCTCTTAGCTTTTGCTTGTTTGTAAAGCTTTTGATTTCTTTGTAGTATCTGAATGAGATCCTTGCTGGGTAGAGTAATCATGGTTGTAGGTTCTTCCCTTTCATCACTTTCAGTATATCATGCCACTCCCTTCTGGCCTGTAGAGTTTCTGCTGAGAAATCAGCTGTTAACCTTATGGGAGTTCCCTTTTATGTTATTTGTCATTTTTCCCTTGCTGCTTTCAATAATTTTTCTTTGTCTTTAATTTTTGCCAACTTGAGTACTATGTGTCTCGCCCTGTTTCTCCTTAGGTTAATCCTGCATGGGACTCTCTGTGCTTCCTGGACTTGGGTGGCTATTTCCTTCCCCATATTAGGGAGGTTTTCAACTATAATCTCTTCAGATATTTTCTCGGGTCCTTTCTCCCTCTCTTCTCTTTCTGGGACCCCTATAATGCGAATGTTGTTGCGTTTAATGTTGTGCCAGAGGTCTCTTAGGCTGTCTTCACTTCTTTTCATTCTTTTTTCTTTGTTCTGTTCCGCAGCAGTGAATTCCACCATTCTGTCTTCCAGGTCCCTTATCCGTTCTTCTGCCTCAGGTATTCTGATATTGATTCCTTCTAGTGTAGTTTTCTTTTCATGATTGTATTGTTCATCTCTCTTTGCTTGTTCTTTAATTCTTGTAGGTCTTTGTTAAACATTTCTTGCATCTTCTCGATCTCTGCGTCCATTCGTTTTCCGAAGTCCTGGATCATCTTCACTATCATTATTCTGAATTCTTTGTCTGGAAAGTTGCCTATCTCCCTTTCATTTAATTGTTTTTTGGGATTTTATCTTGTTCCATCATCTGGTACATAGCCCTCTGCCTTTTCATCTTGTCTATCTTTCTGTGAATGTGGTTTCTGTTTCACTGGCTGCACAATTGTAGTTTTTCTTGCTTCTCCTGTCTGCCCTCTGGTGGATGAGGCCTCTAAGAGGCTTGTGCAAGCTTCCTGATGGGAGGGACTGGTGGTGGGTAGAGTTGGGTGTTGCTCTGGTGGGCAGAGCTCAGTAAAACTTTAATCTGCTTGACTGCTGATTGGTGGGGCTGGGTTCCCTCCCTGTTGGTTGTTTGGCCTGAGGAATCCCAACACTGGAGCCTACCCGGGCTGTGTGGTGGGGCTCATGGCAGACTCCGGGAGGGCTCATGCCAAGAAATACTTCCCAGAACTTCCGCTGCCATTGTTCTTGTCCCTTGGTGAGCCACAGCCACCCCCCGCCTCTGTAGGAGACACTCCAACACTAGCAGGTAGGTCTGGTTGAGTCTTCTATGGGGTCACTGCTCCTTCCCCCTGGGTCCTGATGTGCACACTACTTTGTGTGTGCCCTCCAAGAGTGGAGTCTGTTTCCCCCAGTCCTGTTGAAGTCCTGCAATCAAATCCCGCTAGCCTTCAAAATCTGATTCTCTAGGAATTCGTCCTCCCGTTGCTGGACCCCCGGGTTGGGAAGCCTGACGTGGGGCTCAGAACCTTCACTCCAGTGGAAGGACTTCTGTGGTATGAGTGTTCGCCAGTCTGTGAGTCACCCACCCAGCAGTTATGGGATTTGATTTTACTGTGATTGCGCCCCTCCTACCATCTCCTTGTGGCTTCTCCTATGTCTTTGGACGTGGGGTATCTTTTTTGGTGAGTTCCAGTGTCTTCCTGCCGATGATTGTTCAGCAGTTAGTTGTGATTCTGGTGTTCTTGCAAGAGGGAGTCCGTAGCTTATTTTATATATAGTGTTTGTACCTCTTACTCCCTCCCCCATCCTGCCCCTCCCCCCTCCTCACTGGTAACCTCTAACTTGTTCTCTATATCTGTGAGTCTGCTTCTTTTTTGTTATATACACTAGTTTGTTGTATTTTTAAATTTCCACATATAAGTGACATTGTACAGTATTTGTCTTTCTCTGACAGTTCACTTAGCAAAATGCCCGCCAAGGCCATCCATGTTGCTGCAAGTGCCAAGATTTCATTCTTTTTTTCTGTGACTTAATGGTATTCCATTGTGTGTGTATATATATATATCCCATCTTCTTTATCCATTCATCTGTTGATGGATACTTAGGTTGATTCCATTCCATATCTTGGTAATTATAAATAATGCTGCTATGAACATTGGGGTACATTATCTTTTTGAAATGGTGTTTTTGTTTTTGTTTTTCAGATATATACCCAGGAGAGGAATTGCTTTGTCATATGGTAGTTCTATTTTTAGTTTTCTGAGAAACCTCCATGCTGTTCTCCATAGTGATTGCACCTATTTACATTTCATCAACCGTGTATGTGTAGGAGAGTTTCCCTTCTCCACATCTTCACCAATGTTTGTTATTTGTGTTCTTTTGATGATACCATTCTGACAGGTGTGAGGTGATATCTCATTGTGGTTTTGATTTGCATTTCTCTGATGATTAGCGATGTTGAGCAGATTTTCACGTGCCCATTGGCCATCTGCATTTCCTCTTTAGAAAAATATGTATTCAGCTCTTCTGCCGATTTTAAAATCAGGTTTTTTTTTTTGATGTTGAGTTGTTTGAACTATTTATATATGTTGGATATTAATCCCTTATTGGTCATAGAGTTTGCAAATATTGTCTCCCTTTCAGTAGGTTGTCTTTTCTTTTTGTCAATGGTTTTCTTTGCTATTCAAAAGTTTTTAACCAAAACCGATAATGAGAACCGTGGAGCAGTGACCCTCCTGGGACACAATTGGTCTTTTGTATTTCTAGTTGCTCTTCCAGGAAGCAACTTATCCCCTTTCTTCCCCCCACCCCTTGTTCTTCCCATGGAGGCATCCTTCCCAGCATGGGTGTTATAATTTAAAAAATCTTTTCAAAATTCAGGTGGGGAACATTATGTCTTATTTTGTAAATGAAGAGAAATTAACATTTCTTTTGTAAGTGTCAGGGTCAGACAATGTTTTCAGATATGCCTGTGAGTATTGTGAGGCCTCATACCACCAGAAAATGTGCATCATCTCAGGAGTGAAAGAAAAGCTCCGTGCTCTGGCCATGTGGGTGGGGAAATGATGTGGCAGTCTCCCTGCTCTCTTTAGATTCATATTTTTTTCTTCTCCTTTTATATCCCTTTGCAGTTTTAAATTTCTCTCTTCTGTGGGCAAAGACTCACCCATCCCACCCAAAGACTCACCCAATTCATGGCCTTTCCAGCCCTCGGTACCTTTATTCCCCCTGCATCTATGCTCAACTCTCCAACAGACTGACCCCACAATGCTCCACTGGTCCAGCACCCCAGCACCCTACCTGCGGACACCCACTGTTCGAGCATCTAAAACCTCAGTCTCCCACCAGCAAATACTCAAATGATCCTGCAACACTCAGACAAGTCAGTACTGTTACCCAAACTATGATACCAATACTCAGGGCATGCGATAATACTCCATTATATAATTCCTGTTTCCCATCAGCCAACATTCAACACCTAATTACCCATTCAGGCCAACACCAAAGCACCCAGATACTCAATGCCCACCACCTCTGTCTGCTCGAAGCCCAGTGCTTGAACACGCCAACTCCTAACACCATCAATATCTCCCCTTCCCATCACACAATAGGCAACATGCACCCAAACAAGCTATTACCCTACACTAATCCTGGAATGCACGGGCATTCCAATACCTGATACCTTTCCTGCCCCAGCATCCATTATTCCACTGGCCTACACCTTTCACACTGACACCCAAACACTCAAGCACTCCAATAAATACACACCCTACTTATGGTAAATGAATAAGAAATGATCAGCCCATCCCTTCTCCACCAGGTATTAACCTCTGTCAGGAAACCATACACCAACACCCCAATACCCAAAGAGGCTAGCATCTAACACCCCAACGCAATACATGGATATTCCACATGCATCCCATTAATACCCTGACTCTCCACAAGCTGAACCCATCCCCCACACGGCAGTGTTCCTCTCCTTCGCGGGCAGCATACTTGCATCCGTGTGAGCCCGCACCCAGCACCCAAATACCCTGACCAAATACACATGCTCAGTACTTCAGCGTTCAACATCCCAGCTCCCCGTGGTCAACAGCTGTCACCCCTACACTCAGGGAGCTCCCTTCCCTAAGTCGTGGCCAGTCAGCACTTAGTATATGGTTCCTCCTGGATGTCAGCTCTTCAACTAGGCGATACGGCAACCCCAGAATTGCAGTCCTCTCACACCCAGGAGACCCCTCTAATACCCGATACCTGCCCCCCACCCCCCATCCCCACTGCTTTCTGAGCCCCATGCATGTCCACCCACCAGCTGAAGTTGGGTTCTGGGGGTGTGGTCAGCAGTCTGGATCTCCCCGACCCCTCACAGGTGGGAGGATCGTCCAGACTTCCTGACCGTGGAGCTGCACATGCGCACCTACTACTACAGCTTGGCAAGCAAGGCCGCGGACCCTGCCGTGTGCGGAAAGGGGGCCGAGGCTGTGTGTGTCTGAGCTCCAGCCTGCCGGCCCCTATGCCCCAGCTTTTCCTCCTATGTCCTCAGCTCACTCCCAAGTACTCCAGTCTGGCAGAGCCCAGCTCAGTTTCTCTCCCCACCACCAGCTGGGCTGTGAGAAGGGGACAGCTCAGGCCTCCGGCCCACACTGGTCCAGTATTCCCTGCCTGGTCACCTGGCCCCTCTGGCTGGGGTAGGAGGCCGAGACCCAGGCAAGGTGGTCCTGGGCTGGAATCTACTGGGAGGCCCTGAGCTGAGGGGGCGTTGCTTACAGCAAGGACCCTCCTTCCTCTGGGCCCAGAAGGGCGGACTCTCAGAGTTCTCAGGTGGCAAGTCCCCAATCATTGGAATAAACGCAGCTTCTCTCTCGTGTGAGATCCCTCATCTTTCCGGGGTGAGGGCGGGGGGACCAGGAAAGGGGCTGGGTCATCGGAAGGGGTCCATGAGAAGTGCCTGATGGTGCAGCGCACACGGGCGTTCCAATATTTGATACAGCTTTTCTCGTGTGGGCCTGGGGGCTGGCTTTCCCGCCCTTGTGCCCTGGGGACATCTTTACCAGCGTGAGGGGCTGCGGCAGGTGAGCGTGGGGACTTGGGGCCGCGTGCCTGCTGGCCACTCAGCTCGCCGAGCCTCACGGATGGTGTGAGACAGGTGCTGTCCGTGTTCGCGGCGTGTTTTCATCACCTGGAGAGAGTGTAACACACGCTGATCCCGCCGCAGCCCGTGCATTTTACAGTCTCTTCAGGAGATTCTATCATTCGGGCCCTTCTCAGCTGCCACCACTTCCTCCCTGGGACCAGACAGTCACAGCTGGGAATCCTTATCACGTGATTCCCCGAGGGCCGGCCCAGTCCCGCTCAGGACAAGAGCCGGCTCCAAGGGTGTGCTGCCTCGGTGTCCCCACATGAAGAACTGGGGTGTTGGAGCACAGAACCGGAAAGGTCGGGTGAACTGGAGCCAGGCCCCTGCATTTCTTTTCCGGACTTGCTCCCCCGTGCTCGGCTGCAGTTGGCCCCCATGCCCTGCAACGCCTCCTCCTCTTGGCCTGGCCCCGAAGAGCCACGGGCTCCAGGGCGGCCATGAAACCCACTCAGCGCCAGGGAGAGGCAAGGAGGTTTTCTGCGGCTTCTGAGAAGGTAGATTTTCTGTCTTTTTCTTTGCGGACCTCTAGAAAGCTTGGGGCTGTTTTGTGGCAATGTGGGGTGCGGTGTGGGGACGGGGGCTTGAGGCCCAGGCTGGTGACGCCCGAGAGGAGACCACAGAACCTTGGTGAGGTGAGTGCATTGTCGAAACCAGGAAATTGACATTGGGGTTATTAACTTACCTACGGACCTTGCTCTGATTTTACCGCTTACTGAGTCTTAATAATTCATGTGTAAGTTTCATGTTAGCGTATTCTTCAATGAACTTTGTATTCTACCTAGAAAGTAGTTCAGAGAGCCCCCAGTTATAGAGTCAACTCCAGACACACGAAGACTCTCAGCTCTGTGTTTCTTTAGAGACTAAATCTGTAATGGTTTGGAGTTGTTTGAGGGTCTCCAAGCCCTGCCAGACGATATCTTCCTGCATTTAGATTCGAAACAGAGAAACAGAGCACAGCGAATGTAAAGATTAAGACACAAACTCAGTTCCTTCCATTTTGTCATTCTCTGCAGCCACTTGAAGATTTTGTATTTAAAATGTAAAACAGTGATGTTTGCAAGCCATGAGATATATTTTGAGTTGGTAAATGCACATATTAGTTCATAAGCTAACTGTATTACTGACTTTGAATAGCACCGTTAAAATGCAAAAATTGTTTTTTAACTAATTGTTTAAAAACTAATGAACAAATCAAGAAAAATTACATCAATGGTACAATTTCGTGGCTTCCGAAATTGTACTGTTTTCAGATATTTCAGTTTTATTAAATCCACGGTTTATTTACTGGATAATTATTTACGTTGTTACCTAAAGTATTATGTCAGAAGGGAAATATATTTTCTCTGCCTACATTTCTTTTGTGGTCATCATTATTATTTGTTTCATGTTATGATTATTGCTGAAGATAACATTATTTTATGGGGAGGAGACGTTAAAAGTGATCCGTTCTGTGGGTCAAATACATTGAGAGCGCTATGTGGTCGCAGTAAATGACTGTTGAATGAACCAATGAAAGAGGGTGCAGTTCCAGATATTTACCACCAGGTGGCGGTGTTCCCCAAGCCAGGAGTGCTCAGCTGCTCAAACCAGGCTCTCGCCTCCTGCCCCACTATGTCCATCTTCTGCCTGGAGCAGGACCCCAGGCTCTTCCCTGGTCTCACAGGCCCCTAGTCCCGTCCCCTGCAATCCGTTCCCTCCAGAACCGCTTGAAGGGTCTTTTCTACTAGCAGCTCTGACCAATTCCCTCCATCCTCTTCCAGGGTTCCCCAAACATATTCATGCTGACTCTCACCTCTGGCCTTTTGCATCTGCTGTTCCCTCTGCCTGGAATTATTTTCATCCCCATTTGACTAATGTCCACAAGGAAAACTTATCCTTAAAGTATGAGTAAGTTACTGGGGGAAGTTTCTTAATCTCTCTGTGCCCCAGTTTCTTTGGGTGGTTTGTCCAGAAAGAGAAGGTAAATCCAGGTCAAGGAGTTAGAAAACCTGCAGGGGAGTGTCCTGGGATGTAAAGAGAGAAAGGCCTCCCCTTCCTCCTGCCCTCCAGGGGTAGGGGGCTGTGGCTTTGGCCAACCCAAGCCTCCTTGATGGGTCCCCAGTGGCTGGACCAGAGGGTCTTCTGCTCTCCGCGCCCTCCCTGGTGGGGCTGTTTGTATTGTGCTGACCCCCTGAGCCAGCCTCTGGTCCCTGGGAAGACACCTGGTGTGTGTGTCGGGGAGTCAGTTCCGGCCGGGAAGCTATGAGCTGCAGGTGTGGCCTGGGTGTCACCTTTATGGAAGTGCTGGTGACTCCCTCCCACACTGAGGAGCTTGGAGGCCGCATGTGGCTCACGGGACTCACTGTGACACAGCCGGGAGGGAAGCCTTGTGTGCAGGTCGGGGCCTGGCTGAGCCCACTGGCCTTCAGGGGGCTGCGGGGGTCCTTGGGGTGGCGTCCAGCATTACTTGCCCCGCCCGTTTCAGCCTCTCTTCCCGGCTGTGTCTTCCCCACTCTCTCTCCCTCTCTGCTCCGTCTCTATTTCTCTGTGATAGTCTTAAGTCCCTTAAGAAGAAAGCGCCTTCTCACCCCTGCCTCCTTCTGTGTCTCTCTCTGTCTCCTTGTCTCTGCCCCTATCTCTCTATCCACTGTTGTCTCTGTTGCCCCTTTTGACCCCATCCTTCGGCTTCTCAACCCTGAGGGTCTCTCCCCTCTCCTCCTCCCTGGGTTCTGCTGCTTCTGACCCCAGTGCCCCGAGAGGGAGAAGGAGGCTGCTGCCCAGGGAAGGGGCAGGGGACAGGCCAGGGCCAGGTGCCCAGCACAGCTGCCCTGTGGAGCATCAGACCCCAGTGCTGAGCTCCATTTTGGAAGGGTCTCTCTCACAACCGTCTGGTCCTCATGGCCACCTACTCCCCGTGGGCCACCTCTTCCCTTTTTGCCCTTTCTCATCACCAGACTCTGACCTCCTTCCTGTTTCTTTGTCTCTTCTGTGGGTGTCACCGCCCTCCCCGCCGCCACCCGCAAGTCCTCTGGCCCATGGTACGGCTGCCTTCATGCTGCAGCTGCTGGTGGTGCCTGTTGTTCACCAGCCACAGCCTTCTTGATGCTAATTGAGTGCCAATCCTAGGCCACGTGCACCTCTGCAAAGGCTCTGTTATCTTTGTTCTTATATTATTGTTGGCTGTGCAGGGGGTCTGCTTGCGGACTCGGAAGACAGCGTTTCGGGGACCAGGGAGTGTCCGGCCACTGTGTGGCTCTAGGGGTAGGTGTTCTTGGGCTTGTCGATAGAGGTGTGTGGGGCTTGTAACTGGGGAGTCTGGCTTTGCTGTGGGGTCTGACTGTCGTGGGTAAGCAGTTGCTATAAAGATCTGGGGTAGCTGCACTGGTACAAGGCTCTGGCTGCTGGGCCTGTGTGGGGTGTTCCATGCCCTGGTGCCATGTGTTGTTCCTGAGCTGGGCTGTTGGGGGGTCAGTTGTTGTCCTTGGCTTGGGGAGTCTGGCTGCTGGGATGCCTTGTTCCCCAAAGTTGACAGGCGAGGTCTAGGACACCTGCTGGGGAGTTCCAGATGCTGACTTAGTGGTGAGTATGTGTTGCAGGTGGTCAGTGCTGACAGGCCTCGGGCAGTTGTCTGCTGGGGTCTGGGTGTTGTGTGGGGCGTGTCTTGGGGGTGTAGTTAGTGTAGATCCACTCCCTGCGTCTTTCCTTCTTCCTGTGTCTTTTGCTCTCTGTCCACATCTCTCTGTTTCCATCTCACTCTCTCCATCTGCACTTCTCACTTCGAAGCACATGTGTTGAGCACTTACTGTTTGTGTGTATCAGTTGTAGCAGGTCTCTGGGGGCTCTGGGCCCTGCTCACAGGGGAAGAGGTGGGACCCCCTCCCATGAAGACTGGCCCTGGGGCTGGAATCGTTGGCTCAAGTGGGGCAAAAGGGCTGGATGCTGTGTCAGAGGCCCCTTGGTCAGGCTCCTTCCCTTGAACTGTAAGCCCCAGTCTGAGGGGGCTTGGAGAGGCCTTGGATTTGTGGGGTCAGGGGGGTGTCAGCCACAGACTTTGGGCCGGTGCAGGGACTTTCCCCTAGGGACAGAAGAGTTGTGGGGATCAGGAGAGAAAACAGGCATGCTGATACCTGGTGGGGAGAGTGTTCCAGCTGGTGGGGAGAGTGTTCCAGGTGGCGGGAAGAGCTCGTGCAAAGGCCCTGAGGCACAACAAGGAGGCCGGTGCAGCCGGGCAGGGTGAGCAAGGGTCAGGCGGGAGGGGTGGTGCCAGAGTGTGCAGGGTTTTGGCTTCAGTCCAAGTGAGGTGTGCACCTCTGGGGCTGGGCACACACAAGGCTCTGAGCACAGACTAGCCCAGGCTCCACACTTGGCCCTGTGTGTGGCCTGCCGTCCTGGCGGATGTAGTGTTGGTTGAGCCCCGGTGGGACTCATTCTAAGGCTTTCCTGTACCAGGAGCCTTTTCCGAGTGAGAGTCAGGCCCCCGAGGGCTTCTGAGGAATGGACTGGGCTACCCATAGCTGTGGGAGCAGCCCCTGTGGCCCCCCGCCACCCACCCAATCTCCCCTGGGCAGCCTAACGAGCAAGAGGAGGGAATACAATGCACAGGGAATAGCTTGGGGCAGAGGGCGCTAGACAGAGGCCTGGAAGGAGGACTGGCTTTGGCCTAGGCTCCCTGGGTATGAAGCACAGGGGCTGAGGGAAGCAGTTTCTGACATCTCCTTCTGTAACTTCCCGTGATGAGCAGCTCATTACCTACCAAGGCAGCCCAGGCTGGTTCGCGAACTAGAGTTCTTAGAATGTTCTTTCAAATGCTGACCACAACCTGGACCTCCACCCCTCTCTCCGTGGTCCCGAGGCCACCCTGAACTCAACTCTTTCTCCACATATTTCACTCCTCCAATATTTATCATGTGCCTATTCTGGGGATGTGTGTCATGGGTACACAGACCCATAGTAACTGCTGTGGTGACGGTGGAAGGCCTTGGGGCCCTTGTGGTCCAGAAGTGGCTCCTGACCTAGCTGAGAGGGTGTCGATCTGGTGGTCTTCCTGTCGGAAGTAACGTCTAAGCTGAGTCCCCCGTAGGATGAGTGAGATTTGGCCATGGAAGAGGTGAGGAAAGAGTGTTCCAGGCACAAGCCGCAGCACATGGAGGGGAGAGAACATCCTTTTGGAAACCAGAAGAGGTTTTGAGTGGCTGGAACACTGTGTTTGCGGGCTGCTGCTGAGGCCAGCAAATGGATCACAGGAAACCCGGAGCAGTGACCCTGTGGGAGACAAGTGGCCTTTTTTTTTTGTATTTCCAGGTTGCTCTACAAGGAAGTAACTTATTCCCCCACCCTCCCATGGCTGCAGCCTTCCTAGCATGGGTTTTATAACTTTTTCCTCTTCTTTAAAATTGAAGTGTAGTTGATGTACCATATTATATAAGTTACAGGTGTACAATATAGTGATTTACAATTTTTAAAGGTTATACTCCATTGATAAAATATTAGCTATAGTCCCTGTGTTGTACAATATATCCTTGTAGCTTTTTTTTGAATTTTTAAATTTTTTTAATTTATTTTTTTATGCAGCAGGTTCTTATTAGTCATCAATTTAATACACATCAGTGTATACATGTCAATCACAATTTCCCAATTCATCACACACACACACACACACACACCCCACCTCTTTCCCCCCTTGGTGTCCATACGTTTGTCCTCTATATCTGTGTCTCTATTTCTGCCCTGCAAACCGGTTCATCTGTACCATTTCTCTAGGTTCCACATATATGCGTTAATACACGATATTTGTTTTTCTCTTTCTGACTTACTTCACTCTGTATGACAGTCTCTACATTCATCCACGTCTCAACAAACGACCCAATTTCTTTCCTTTTTATGGCTGAGTAATATTCCATTGTATATATGTACCACATCTTCTTTATCCATTTGTCTGTCAATGGGCATTTAGGTTGTTTCCATGAGCTGGCTATTGTATATAGTGCTGCAGTGAGCACTAGAGTGCATGTGTCTTTTTTGAATTATGGTTTTCTCTGGATAAATGCCCAGCAGTGGGATTCCTGGGTCATATGGTAATTCTATTTTTAATTTTTTAAGGAACCTCCATACTGTTCTCCATTGTGGCTGTATCAATTTACGTTTCCAGCAGCAGTGCAAGAGGGTTCCCTTTTCTCCACACCCTTTCCAGCATTTGTTGTTTGTAGATTTTCTGATGATGCCCATTCTAACTAGTGTGGGGTGATACCTCATTGTAGTTCATTTGCATTTCTCTAATAATTAGTGATGTTGAGCAGCTTTTCATGTGCTTCTTGGCCATCTGTATGTCTTCTTTGGAGAAATGTCTATTTAGGTCTTCTGCCCATTTTTGGATTGGGTTGTTTGTTTTTTTAATATTGAGCTGCATGAGCTGTTTGTATATTTTGGAGAGTAATCCTTTGTCCGTTGATTTGTTTGCAAATATTTTCTCCCATTTTGAGGGTTGTCTTATCATCTTGTTTATGGTTTCCGTTGCTGTGCAAAAGCTTTGAAGTTTCATTAGGTCCCATTTGTTTACTTTTGCTTTAATTTCCATGACTCTAGGAGGTGGATCAAAACAATCTTGCTGTGATTTATGTCAAAGAGTTTTCTTCCTATATTTTCCTCTATGGGTTTTATAGTGTCCGGTTTTACAGTTAGGTCTCTAATCCATTTTGAGTTTATTTTCGTGTATGGTCTTAGGGAGTGTTCTGATTTCATTCTTTTACCTGTAGCTGTCCAGTTTTCCCAGCACCACTTATTGAAGAGACTGTCTTTTTGCCATTGTATATCCTTGCATCCTTTGTTATACATTAGTTGACCATAGGTGAGTGGGTTTATCTCTGGGCTTTATATCCTGTTCCATTGGTCTATATTTCTGTTTTTGTGCCAGCACCATATTGTTTTGATTACTGTAGCTTTGTAGTATTTTCTGAAGTCAGGGAGTGTGATTCCTCCAGCTCCGTTTTTTTCCCTCAAGTCTGCTTTGGCTATTCGGGGTCTTTTGTGTCTCCATACAAATATTAAGATTTTTTGTTCCAGTTCCATAAAAAATGCCATTGGTAATTTGATAGGGATTGCATTAAATATGTAGATTGCTTTGGGTAGTATAGTCATTTTCCCAATATTGATTCTTCCAATCCAAGAACATGGTATATCTCTCCATCCATTGGTATCATCTTTAATTTCTTTCATCAGTGTCTTATAGTTTGCTGCATACAGATCTTTTATCTCCCTAGGTAGATTTATTCCTAGGTTTTTAATTCTTTTTGCTGCCATGGTAAATGGGAATGTTTCCTTCATTTCTCTTTCAGATTTTTCATCATTAGTGTGTAGGAATGCAAGAGTTTTCTGTGCATTAATTTTGTATCCTGCAACTTTACCAAACTCATTGATTAGCTCTAGTAGTTTTCTGGTGGCATCTTTAGGATTTTCTACGTATAGTATCATGTCATCTGCAAACAGTGACAGTTTTACTTCTTCTTTTCCAATTTGTATTCCTTTTATTTCTTTTTCTTTTCTGATTGCCATGGCTAGGCCTTCCAAAACTCTGTTGAATGAGAGTGGTGAGAGTGGACATCCTTGTCTTGTTCCTGATCTTAGTGGGAATGCTTTCAGTTTTTCACCATTGAGAATGATGTTTGCTGTGGGTTTGTTGTATACGGCCTTTATTATGTTGAGGTAGGTTCCCTCTATACCCACTTTCTGGAGAGTTTTTATCATAAATGGTGTTGAATTTTGTCAAAAGCTTTTTCTGCATCTATTGAGATGATCATATGGTTTTTATTGTTCAATTTGTTAATATGGTTATCACATTGATTGATTTGCATATATTGAAAAATCCTTGCATCCCTGGGATAAATCCCACTTGATCATGGTGTATGATCCTTTTAATGTGTTGTTGGATTCTGTTTGCTAGTATTTTGTTGAGGATTTTTGCATCTATGTTAATCAGGGATATTGGTCTGTAATTTTCTTTTCTTGTAGTATCTTTGTCTGGTTTGGGTGTCAGGGTGATGGTGGCCTCATAGAATGAATCTGGGAGTGTTCCTTCCTCTGCAGTTTTTTGGAAGAGTTTGAGAAGCATGGGTGTTAGCTCTTCTTTAAATGTTTGATAGAGGTCACCTGTGAAGCCATCTGGTCCCGGACTTTTGTTTGTTGGAAGAGTTTAAATCACAGTTTCAATTTCATTACTTGTGATTGGTCTGTTCATATTTTCTATTTCTTCCTGCTTCAGTCTTCACCTTTCTGAGAATTTGTCCATTTCTTCCAGGTTGTCCATTTTATTGGTATAGAGTTTCTTGTAGTATTTTCTTAGGATGCTTTGTATTTCTGCGGTGTCTGTTGTAACTTCTCCTTTTTCATTTCTAATTTTATTTATTTGAGTCCTCTCCCTCTTTTTCTTGATGAATCTGCTTAATGGTTTATCAATTTTGTTTATCTTCTCAAAGAACCAGCTTTTAGCTTTATTGATCTTTGCTATTGTTTTCTTTGTTTCTATTTCATTTATTTCTGCTCTGATCTTTATGATTTCTTTCCTTCTGCTACCTTTGGGTTTTGTTTGTTCTTCCTTCTCCAGTTCCTTCAGGTGTACAGTTAGATTGTTTATTTGAGATTTTTCTTGTTTCTTGAGGTAGGCATGTATAGCTATAAACTTCCCTCTTAGAACTGCTTTTGTTGTATCCCATAGGTTTTGGATCATCTTGTTTTCATTGTCATTTGTCTTAAGGTGTTTTTTGATTTCCTCTTTGATTTCTTCAGTGATCTCCTGGTTATTTAGTAACGTAGTGTTTAGCCTCCATGTGTTTGTGTTTTTTACATATTTTCCCCTGTAATTCATTTGTAATCTCATAGTGTTGTGGTCAGAAAAGATGCTTGATATGATTTCAATTTTCTTAAATTTACTGAGGCTTGATTTGTGACCCAAGATGTGATCTATCCTGGAGAATGTTCTGTGTGCACTTGAGAATAAAGTGTAATCTGCTGTTTTTAGATGGAATGTCCTATAAATATCAGTTAAATCTATCTGGTCTGTTGTGTCATTTAAAGCTGCTGTTTCCTTATTTATTTTCATTTTGGATCATTTGTCCATTGGCATAAGTGAGGTGTTGAAGTCCCCCACTATTGTTGTGTTACTGTCAATTTCCTCTTTTATAGCTGTTAGCAGTTGCCTTATGTATTGAGGTGCTCCTATGTTGGGTGCATATATATTTTTAATTGTTCTATCTTCTTCTTGGATTGCTTCCTTGATCATTATGTAGTGTCCTTCCTTGTCTCTTGTAACATTCTTTATTTTAAAGTCTATTTTATCTGATATGAGTACTGCTACTCCAGCTTTCTTTTGATTTCCATGTGCATGCAATATCTTTTTCCATCCCCTCACTTTCAGTCTGTATGTGTCCCTAGGTCTGAAGTGGGTCTCTTGTAGAGAGCATATATACTGGGTCTTGTTTCTGTATCCATTCAGCAAGGCTGTGTCTTTTTCATGGAGCATTTAATCCATTCCCGTTTAAGGTAATTATTGATATGTTTGTTCCTATGACCATTTTCTTAATTGTTTTGGGTTTGTTTTTGTAGGTCCTTTTCTTCTCTTGTGTTTCCCACTTAGAGAAGTTCCTTTTAGCCTTTGTTGTAGAGCTGTTTTGGTGGTGCTGTATTCTCTTAGCTTTTGCTTGTTTGTAAAGCTTTTGATTTCTTTGTAGTATCTGAATGAGATCCTTGCTGGGTAGAGTAATCATGGTTGTAGGTTCTTCCCTTTCATCACTTTCAGTATATCATGCCACTCCCTTCTGGCCTGTAGAGTTTCTGCTGAGAAATCAGCTGTTAACCTTATGGGAGTTCCCTTTTATGTTATTTGTCATTTTTTCCTTGCTGCTTTCAATAATTTTTCTTTGTCTTTAATTTTTGCCAACTTGAGTACTATGTGTCTCGCCCTGTTTCTCCTTAGGTTAATCCTGCATGGGACTCTCTGTGCTTCCTGGACTTGGGTGGCTATTTCCTTTCCCATATTAGGGAGGTTTTCAACTATAATCTCTTCAAATATTTTCTCGGGTCCTTTCTCCCTCTCTTCTCTTTCTGGGACCCCTATAATGCGAATGTTGTTGTGTTTAATGTTGTGCCAGAGGTCTCTTAGGCTGTCTTCACTTCTTTTCATTCTTTTTTCTTTGTTCTGTTCCGCAGCAGTGAATTCCACCATTCTGTCTTCCAGGTCCCTTATCCGTTCTTCTGCCTCAGGTATTCTGATATTGATTCCTTCTAGTGTAGTTTTCTTTTCTGTTATTGTATTGTTCATCTCTGTTTGCTTGTTCTTTAATTCTTCTAGGTGTTTGTTAAACATTTCTTCCATCTTCTCGATCTCTGCGTCCATTCGTTTTCCGAAATCCTGGATCATCTTCACTATCATTATTCTGAATTCTTTGTCTGGAAAGTTGCCTATCTCCCTTTCATTTAATTGATTTTCTAGGATTTTATCTTGTTCCTTCATCTGGTACATAGCCCTCTGCCTTTTCATCTTGTCTATCTTTCTGTGAATGTGGTTTTTGTTTCACTGGCTGCACAATTGTAGTTTTTCTTGCTTCTCCTGTCTGCCCTCTGGTGGATGAGGCCTCTAAGAGGCTTGTGCAAGCTTCCTGATGGGAGGGACTGGTGGTGGGTAGAGTTGGGTGTTGCTCTGGTGGGCAGAGCTCAGTAAAACTTTAATCTGCTTGACTGCTGATTGGTGGGGCTGGGTTCCCTCCCTGTTGGTTGTTTGGCCTGAGGAATCCCAACACTGGAGCCTACCCGGGCTGTGTGGTGGGGCTCATGGCAGACTCCGGGAGGGCTCACGCCAAGATATACTTCCCAGAACTTCCGCTGCCATTGTTCTTGTCCCTTGGTGAGCCACAGCCACCCCCCCGCCTCTGCAGGAGACACTCCAACACTAGCAGGTAGGTCTGGTTGAGTCTTCTATGGGGTCACTGCTCCTTCCCCCTGGGTCCTGATGTGCACACTACTTTGTGTGTGCCCTCCAAGAGTGGAGTCTGTTTCCCCCAGTCCTGTTGAAGTTCTGCAATCAAATCCCGCTAGCCTTCAAAATCTGATTCTCTAGGAATTCGTCCTCCCGTTGCTGGACCCCCGGGTTGGGAAGCCTGACGTGGGGCTCAGAACCTTCACTCCAGTGGAAGGACTTCTGTGGTATGAGTGTTCTGCAGTCTGTGAGTCACCCACCCAGCAGTTATGGGATTTGATTTTACTGTGATTGCGCCCCTCCTACCATCTCCTTGTGGCTTCTCCTATGTCTTTGGACGTGGGGTATCTTTTTTGGTGAGATCCAGTGTCTTCCTGCCAATGATTGTTCAGCAGTTAGTTGTGATTCCGGTGTTCTTGCAAGAGGGAGTCCGTAGCTTATTTTATATATAGTGTTTGTACCTCTTACTCCTCTCCCCCAACCTGCCCCTCCCCCCTCCTCACTGGTAACCTCTAACTTGTTCTCTATATTTGTGAGTCTGCTTCTTTTTTGTTATATTCACTAGTTTGTTGTAGTTTTTAATTTCCACATATAAATGACATTGTACACTATTTGTCTTTCTCTGCCTGACAGTTCACTTAGCATAATGCCCGCCAGGTCCATCCATGTTGCTGCAAATGGCAAGATTTCATTCTTTTTTTCTATGACTTAATGGGATTCCA
Organism: Hyperoodon ampullatus; assembly: GCF_949752795.1. Classification (NCBI taxonomy): domain Eukaryota; kingdom Metazoa; phylum Chordata; class Mammalia; order Artiodactyla; family Ziphiidae; genus Hyperoodon; species Hyperoodon ampullatus. The sequence continues at coordinate 15,361,707 of NC_136928.1, forward strand.
TTGTGTGTGTATATATATATATCCCATCTTCTTTATCCATTCATCTGTTGATGGATACTTAGGTTGATTCCATTCCATATCTTGGTAATTATAAATAATGCTGCTATGAACATTGGGGTACATTATCTTTTTGAAATGGTGTTTTTGTTTTTGTTTTTCAGATATATGCCCAGGAGTGGAATTGCTGGGTCATATGGTAGTTCTATTTTTAGTTTTCTGAGAAACCTCCATACTGTTCTCCATAGTGATGGCACCAATTTACATTTCATCAACCGTGTATGTGTACGGAGAGTTTCGTTTCTGCACATCTTCACCAGTGTTTGTTATTTGTGTTCTTTTGATGATACCATTCTGACAGGTGTGAGGTGATATCTCCTTGTGGTTTCGATTTGTATTTCCCTGATGATTAGCAATGTTGAGCAGATTTTCACGTGCCCATTGGCCATCTGTATTTCCTCTTTAGAAAAATATCTATTCAGCTCTTCTGCCCATTTTAAAATCAGGTTCTTTTTTTTGATGTTGAGTTGTTTGAGCTATTTATATATGTTGGATATTAATCCCTTATTGATCATAGAGTTTGCAAATATTGTCTTCCATTCAGTGGGTTGTCTTTTCTTTTTGTCAATGGTTTCCTTTGCTATGCAAAAGTTTTTAAGCAAAACCAATATTGAGAACCTTGGAGCAGTGACCCTCCTGTGACACAAGTGGCCTTTTGTATTTCTAGTTGCTCTTCCAGGAAGTAACTTATCCCCTTCCCCCCCACCCCCCACCCCCCGTTCTTCCCATGGCTGCATCCTTCCTAGCATGGGTTTTATAATTTAAAAACCTTTTCAAACTTCAGGTGGGGAAGATTATGTCTTATTGTGTAAATGAAGACAAATTAACATTTCTTTTGTAAGTGGCATGGTCAGACAATGCTTTCAGATATGCCTGTGAGTATTGTGAGGCCTCATACCACCAGAAAATGTGCATCGTCTCAGGAGCCAAATAAAAGCTCTGTGCTCTGGCCAAGTGGGTGGGGAACTGATGTGGCAGTCTCCCTGCTCTCTTTTGATTCATATTTTTTTCTTCTTGTTTTATATCCCTTTGCAGTTTTAAATTTCTCTCTTTTGTGTGCAAAGACTATCGCATCCCACCCAAAGACTCACCCAATTCATGGTCTTTCCAACCCTCCGTACCTTTATTCCCCCTGCATCCATGCTCACCTCTCCAACAGACTGACCCCACAATGCTCCACTGGTCCAGCACCCCAGCACCCTACCTGCTGACACCCACTGCTCCAGCATCTAAAACCTCAGTCTCCCACCAGCCAATACTCAAATGATCCTGCAACACTCAGACAAGTCAGTACTGTTACCCAAACTATGATACCAATACTCAGGGCATGGGATAATACTCCATTATATAATTCCTGTTTCCCATCAGCCAACATTCAACACCTAATTACCCATTCAGGCCAACACCAAAGCACCCAGATACTCAATGCCCTCCCACCTCTGTCTGCTCGAAGCCCGGTGCTTGAACACGCCAACTCCTAACACCATCAATACCTCCCCTTCCCATCACACAACAGGCAACCTGCACCCAAACAAGCTATTACCCTACACTAATCCTGCAATGCATGGGCATTCCAATACTTGATAACTTTCCTGCCCCAGCATCCATTATTCCACTGGCCAACACCTTTCACACGGACACACAAACACCCAAGCACTCCAATAAATAAATACACACCCTACTTATGATAAATGAATGAGAAATGATCAGCCCATCCCTCCTCCACCATGTATTAACTCAACCTCTATCAAGAAACAATACACCAACACCCCAATACCCAAAGAGGCTAGCATCTAACACCCCAACGCAGTACATGGATATTCCACACGCATCCCATTAATACCCTGACTCTCCACTAGCTGCAGCCATCCCCCACACGGCAGTGTTCCTCTCCTTGGCAGGTAGCATACTTGCATCCGTGTGAGCCCGCACCCAGCACCCAAATACCCTGGCCAAATACACATGCTCAGTATATCAACGTTCAGCATCCCAGCTCCCCGTGGCCAACTGCTGTCACCCCTACACTCAGGGAGCAACCTTCCCTAAGTCTTGGCCATTCAACACTCAGTATATGGTTCCCCTCCATCCTGGATGTCAGCTCTTCAACTAGGCGATACGGCAACCCCGGAATTGCAGTCCTCTCACACCCAGGAGACCCATCTATTACCCGATACCCGCCCCCCTCAGGCCCACTGCTTTCTGAGCCCCATGCATGTCCACCCACCAGCTGAAGTTGGGTTCTGGGGGTGTGGTCAGCAGTCTGGATCTCCCCGACCCCTCACAGGTGGGAGGACCGTCCAGACTTCCTGACCGTGGAGCTGCACATGCGCACCTACTACTACAGCTTGGCAAGCAAGGCCGCGACCCTGCCGCGTGCGGAAAGGGGGCCGAGGCTGTGTGTGTCTGAGCTCCAGCCTGCCGGCCCCTATGCCCCAGCTTTTCCTCCTGTGTCCTCAGCTCACTCCCAAGTACTCCAGTCTGGCAGAGCCCAGCTCAGTTTCTCTCCCCACCACCAGCTGGGCTGTGAGAACGGGGTCAGCTCAGGCCTCCGGCCCACACTGGTCCAGTATTCCCTGCCCGGTCACCTGGCCCCTCTGGCTGGGGTAGGAGGCCGAGACCCAGGCAAGGTGGTCCTGGGCTGGAATCTACTGGGAGGCCCTGAGCTGAGGGGGCGTTGCTTACAGCAAGGACCTCCTTCCTCTGGGCCCAGAAGGGCGGACTCTCAAGAGTCCTCAGGTGGCGAGACCCCAATCATTGGAATAAACGCAGCTTCTCTCTCGTCTGAGATCCCTCATCTTTCTGGGGTGAGGGCGGGGGGACCAGGAAAGGGGCTGGGTCATCGGAAGGGGTCCATGAGAAGTGCCTGATGGTGCAGCGCACACGGGCGTTCCAATATTTGATACAGCTTTTCTCGTGTGGGCCTGGGGGCTGGCTTTCCCGCTCCTGTGCCCTGGGGACATCTTTACCAGCGTGAGGGGCTGCAGCAGGTGAGTGTGGGGATTTAGGGGCCGCGTGCCTGCTGGCCACTCAGCTCGCCGAGCCTCACGGCCGGCGTGAGTCAGGTGCTGCCCGTGTTCGCGGCGTGTTTTCATCACCTGGAGAGAGTGTAATACACACTGATCCCGCCGCAGCCCGTGCATTTTACAGTCTCTTCAGGAGATTCTACCATTCGGGCCCTTCTCAGCTGCCTCCACTTGCTCCCTGGGCCCAGACAGTCACAGCTGGGAATCCTTATCACCTGATGCCCCGAGGGCCGGCTCAGTCCCGCTCAGGAGAAGAGCCGGCTCCAAGCGTGTGCTGCCTCAGTGTCCCCACATGAAGAACTGGGGTGTTGGAGCACAGGTCGGGTGAAGTGGAGCCAGGCCCCTGCATTTCTTTTCCGGACTTGCTCCCCCGTGCTCGGCTGCAGTTGGCCCCCATGCCCTGCAAGGCCTCCTCCTCTTGGCCTGGCCCCGAAGAGCCACGGGCTCCAGGGCGGCCATGCAATCCTCTCAGCGCCAGGGAGAGGCAAGATTTTCTGCTGCTTCTGAGAAGGTAGATTTTCCTTCTTTTTGTTGGTGGAGCTCTAGAAAGCCTGGGGCTGTTTTGTGGCACTGTGGGATGGGGTGTGGGGACGGGGGCTTGAGGCCCAGGCTGGTGACGCCCGAGAGGAGACCCCAGAACCTTGGTGATGTGAGTGCGTTATCGAAACCAGGAAATTGCCATTGGGCTTATTAACTTAGGTACAGACCTTGCTCTGATTTTACCGCTTACGGAGTTTTAATAATTCATGTGTAAGGTTCATGTAAGCGTATTCTTCAATGAACTTTGTATTCTACCTAGAAAGTAGTTCAGAGAGCCCCCAGTTATAGAGTCAACTCCAGACACACGAAGACTCTCAGCTCTGTGTTTCTTTAGAGACTAAATCTGTAATGGTTTGGAGTTGTTTGAGGGTCTCCAAGCCGTGCCAGACGATATCTTCCTGCATTTAGATTCGAAACAGACAAGCAGAGCACAGCGATTGTAAAGATTAAGACACAAACTCAGTTCCTTCCATTTTGTTATTCTCTGCAGCCACTTGAAGATTTTGTGTTTAAAATGTAAAACAGTGAAGGTTGCAAGCCATGAGATATATTTTGAGTTGGTAAATGCACATATTAGTTCATAAGCTAACTGTATTACTGACTTTGAATAGCACCGTTAAAATGCAAAAATTGTTTTTTAACTAATTGTTTTAAAACTAGTGAAGAAATCAAGAAAAATTACATCAATGGTACAATTTCGTGGCTTCCGAAATTGTACTGTTTTCAGATATTTCAGTTTTATTAAATCCACGTGTTACTTACTGGATAATTATTTATCTTGTTACATAAAGTATTATGTCAGAAGGGAAATACATTTTCGCTGCCTGCATTTCTTTTGTGGTCATCATTATTATTTGTTTCATGTTATGATTATTGCTGAAGATAACATTATTTTATGGGGAGGAGGTGTTAAATGTGATCCGTTCTGTGGGTCAAATACATTGAGAACCCTATGTGCTCGCAATAAATGACTGTTGAATGAACCAATGAAAGAGGGTGCAGTTCCCGATAAGTACCACTACGTGGCGGTGTTCCCCAAGCGAGGACCGCTCAGCTGCTCAAACCCGGCTCTGGCCTCCTGCCCCACTATGTCCATCTTCTGCCTGGAGCAGGACCCCAGGCTCTTCCCTGGTCTCACAGGCCCCTAGTCCCGTCCCCTGCAATCCGTTCGCTCCAGAACCGCTTGAAGGGTCTTTTCTACTAGCAGCTCTGACCAATTCCCTCCATCCTCTTCCAGGGTTCCCCAAACATATTCATGCTGACTCTCACCTCTGGCCTTTTGCATCTGCTGTTCCCTCTGCCTGGAATTATTTTCATCCCCATTTGACTAATGTCCACAAGGAAAACTTATCCTTAAAGTATGAGTAAGTTACTGGGGGAAGTTTCTTAATCTCTCTGTGCCTCAGGTTCTTTGGGTGGTTTGTCCAGAAAGAGAAGGTAAATCCAGGTCAAGGAGTTAGAAAACCTGCAGGGGAGTGTCCTGGGATGTAAAGAGAGAAAGGCCTCCCCTTCCTCCTGCCCTCCAGGGGTAGGGGGCTGTGGCTTTGGCCAACCCAAGCCTCCTTGATGGGTCCCCAGTGGCTGGACCAGAGGGTCTTCTGCTCTCCGCGCCCTCCCTGGTGGGGCTGTTTGCACTGTGCTGACCCCCTGAGCCAGCCTCTGGTCCCTGGGAAGACACCTGGTGTGTGTGTCCGGGGGTCAGTTCCGGCGGGGAAGCTATGAGCTGCAGGTGTGGCCTGGGTGTCACCTTTATGGAAGTGCTGGTGACTCCCTCCCACACTGAGGAGCTTGGAGGCCGCATGCGGCTCACGGGACTCAGTGCGACACAGCCGGGAGGGAAGCCTTGTGTGCAGGTAGGGGCCTGGCTGAGCCCAGTGGCCTTCAGGGGGCTGCGGGGGTCCTTGGGGTGGCGTCCAGCATTACTTGCCCCGCCCATTTCAGCCTCTCTTCCCGGCTGTGTCTTCCCCACTCTCTCTCCCTCTCTGCTCCGTCTCTATTTCTCTGTGATAGTCTTAAGTCCCTTAAGAAGAAAGCGCCTTCTCACCTCTGCCTCCTTCTGTGTCTCTCTCTGTCTCCTTGTCTCTGCCCCTATCTCTCTATCCACTGTTGTCTCTGTTGCCCCTTTTGACCCCATCCTTCGGCTTCTCAACCCTGAGGGTCTCTCCCCTCTCCTCCTCCCTGGGTTCTGCTTCTTCTGACACCAGTGCCCCGAGAGGGAGAAGGAGGCTGCTGCCCGGGGAAGGGGCAGGGGACAGGCCAGGGCCAGGTGCCCAGCACAGCTGCCCTGTGGAGCATCAGACCCCAGTGCTGAGCTCCATTTTGGAAGGGTCTCTCTCACAGCCGTCTGGTCCTCATGGCCACCTGCTCCCCGTGGGCCACCTCTTCCCTTCTTGCCCTTTCTCAGCACCAGACTCTGAACTCCTTCCTGTTTCTTTGTTTCTTCTGTGGGTGTCACCGCCCTCCCCGCCGCCACCCGCAAGTCCTCTGGCCCATGACCCGGCCGCCTACATGCTGCAGCTGCTGGTGGTGCCTGTTGTTCACCAGCCATGGCCTTCTTGATGCTAATTGAGCGCCAATCCTAGGCCACGTGCACCTCTGCAAAGGCTGTGTTATCTTTGGTCCTTATATTATTGTTTGCTGGGCAGGGGGTGCGCTTGGGGACTCAGAAAACAGCGCTTTGGGGGCCAGGGAGTGTCCGGCCACTGTGTGGCTCTAGGGGTAGGTGTTCTTGGGCTTGGCGGTAGAGGTGGGTGAGGCTTGTTACCGGGGAGTCCGGCCTTGCCGTGGGGGTCTGACTGTCGTGGGTAAGCAGTTGCTGTAAAGATCTGGGGTAGCTGCACTGGTACAAGTCTCTGGCTGCTGGGCCTGTGTGGGGTGTTCCATGCCCTGGTGCCATGTGTTGTTCCTGAGCTGGGCTGTTGGGGGATCAGTGGTTGTCCTTGGCTTGGGGAGTCTGGCTGCTGGGGTGCCTTGTTCCCCACAGTTGACAGCTGAGGTCTGGGACGGCTGCTGGGGAGTTTCAGCTGCTGACTTAGTGGTGAGTATGTGTTGCAGGTGGTCAGTGCTGACAGGCCTCGGGCAGTTGTCTGCTGGGGTCTGGGTGTTGTGTGGGGCGTGTCTTGGGGGTGTGGTTAGTGGAGATCAGCTCCCCGCATCTTGCCTTCTTCCTGTGTCTTTTGTTCTCTGTCCACATCTCTATGTTTCCATCTCACTCTCTCCATCTGCACTTCTCACTTCGAAGCACATGTGTTGAGCACTTACTGTTTGTGTGTATTAGTTGTAGCAGGTCTCTGGGGGCTCTGGGCCCTGCTCACAGGGGAAGAGGTGGGACCCCCTCCCATGAAGACTGGCCCTGGGGCTGGAATCGTTGGTTCAAGTGGGGCAAAAGGGCTGGATGCTGTGTCAGAGGCCCCTTGGTCAGGCTCCTTCCCTTGAACTGTAAGCCCCAGTCTGAGGGGGCTTGGAGAGGCCTTGGATTTGTGGGGTCAGGGGGGTCTCAGCCACAGACTTTGGGCCGGTGCAGGGACTTTCCCCTAGGGACAGAAGAGTTGTGGGGATCAGGAGAGAAAACAGGCATGCTGATACCTGGTGGGGAGAGTGTTCCAGGTGGTGGGGAGTGTGTTCCAGGTGGCGGGAAGAGCTCGTGCAAAGGCCCTGAGGCACAACAAGGAGGCCGGTGCAGCCGGGCAGGGTGAGCAAGGGTCAGGCGGGAGGGGTGGTGCCAGAGTGTGCAGGGTTTTGGCTTCAGTCCAAGTGAGGTGTGCACCTCTGGGGCTGGGCACACACAAGGCTCTGAGCACAGACTAGCCCAGGCTCCACACTTGGCCCTGTGTGTGGCCTGCCGTCCTGGCGGATGTAGTGTTGGTTGAGCCCCGGTGGGACTCATTCTAAGGCTTTCCTGTACCAGGAGCCTTTTCCGAGTGAGAGTCAGGCCCCCGAGGGCTTCTGAGGAATGGACTGGGCTACCCATAGCTGTGGGAGCAGCCCCTGTGGCCCCCCGCCACCCACCCAATCTCCCCTGGGCAGCCTAACGAGCAAGAGGAGGGAATACAATGCACAGGGAATAGCTTGGGGCAGAGGGCGCTAGACAGAGGCCTGGAAGGAGGACTGGCTTTGGCCTAGGCTCCCTGGGTATGAAGCACAGGGGCTGAGGGAAGCAGTTTCTGACATCTCCTTCTGTAACTTCCCGTGATGAGCAGCTCATTACCTACCAAGGCAGCCCAGGCTGGTTCGCGAACTAGAGTTCTTAGAATGTTCTTTCAAATGCTGACCACAACCTGGACCTCCACCCCTCTCTCCGTGGTCCCGAGGCCACCCTGAACTCAACTCTTTCTCCACATATTTCACTCCTCCAATATTTATCATGTGCCTATTCTGGGGATGTGTGTCATGGGTACACAGACCCATAGTAACTGCTGTGGTGACGGTGGAAGGCCTTGGGGCCCTTGTGGTCCAGAAGTGGCTCCTGACCTAGCTGAGAGGGTGTCGATCTGGTGGTCTTCCTGTCGGAAGTAACGTCTAAGCTGAGTCCCCCGTAGGATGAGTGAGATTTGGCCATGGAAGAGGTGAGGAAAGAGTGTTCCAGGCACAAGCCGCAGCACATGGAGGGGAGAGAACATCCTTTTGGAAACCAGAAGAGGTTTTGAGTGGCTGGAACACTGTGTTTGCGGGCTGCTGCTGAGGCCAGCAAATGGATCACAGGAACCCTGGAGCTGTGACCCTGTGGGAGACAAGTGGCCTTTTTTTTTTTTTGTATTTTCAGGTTGCTCTACAAGGAAGTAACTTATTCCCCCACCCTCCCATGGCTGCAGCCTTCCTAGCATGGGTTTTATAACTTTTTCCTCTTCTTTAAAATTGAAGTGTAGTTGATGTACCATATTATATAAGTTACAGGCGTACAATATAGTGATTCACAATTTTTAAAGGTTATACTCCATTGATAAAATATTAGCTATAGTCCCTGTGTTGTACAATATATCCTTGTAGCTTTTTTTTGAATTTTTAAATTTTTTTAATTTATTTTTTTATGCAGCAGGTTCTTATTAGTCATCAATTTAATACACATCAGTGTATACATGTCAATCACAATTTCCCAATTCATCACACACACACACACACACACACCCCACCTCTTTCCCCCCTTGGTGTCCATACGTTTGTCCTCTATATCTGTGTCTCTATTTCTGCCCTGCAAACCGGTTCATCTGTACCATTTCTCTAGGTTCCACATATATGCGTTAATACACGATATTTGTTTTTCTCTTTCTGACTTACTTCACTCTGTATGACAGTCTCTACATTCATCCACGTCTCAACAAACGACCCAATTTCTTTCCTTTTTATGGCTGAGTAATATTCCATTGTATATATGTACCACATCTTCTTTATCCATTTGTCTGTCAATGGGCATTTAGGTTGTTTCCATGAGCTGGCTATTGTATATAGTGCTGCAGTGAGCACTAGAGTGCATGTGTCTTTTTTGAATTATGGTTTTCTCTGGATAAATGCCCAGCAGTGGGATTCCTGGGTCATATGGTAATTCTATTTTTAATTTTTTAAGGAACCTCCATACTGTTCTCCATTGTGGCTGTATCAATTTACGTTTCCAGCAGCAGTGCAAGAGGGTTCCCTTTTCTCCACACCCTTTCCAGCATTTGTTGTTTGTAGATTTTCTGATGATGCCCATTCTAACTAGTGTGGGGTGATACCTCATTGTAGTTCATTTGCATTTCTCTAATAATTAGTGATGTTGAGCAGCTTTTCATGTGCTTCTTGGCCATCTGTATGTCTTCTTTGGAGAAATGTCTATTTAGGTCTTCTGCCCATTTTTGGATTGGGTTGTTTGTTTTTTTAATATTGAGCTGCATGAGCTGTTTGTATATTTTGGAGAGTAATCCTTTGTCCGTTGATTTGTTTGCAAATATTTTCTCCCATTTTGAGGGTTGTCTTATCATCTTGTTTATGGTTTCCGTTGCTGTGCAAAAGCTTTGAAGTTTCATTAGGTCCCATTTGTTTACTTTTGCTTTAATTTCCATGACTCTAGGAGGTGGATCAAAACAATCTTGCTGTGATTTATGTCAAAGAGTTTTCTTCCTATATTTTCCTCTATGGGTTTTATAGTGTCCGGTTTTACAGTTAGGTCTCTAGTCCATTTTGAGTTTATTTTCGTGTATGGTCTTAGGGAGTGTTCTGATTTCATTCTTTTACCTGTAGCTGTCCAGTTTTCCCAGCACCACTTATTGAAGAGACTGTCTTTTTGCCATTGTATATCCTTGCATCCTTTGTTATACATTAGTTGACCATAGGTGAGTGGGTTTATCTCTGGGCTTTATATCCTGTTCCATTGGTCTATATTTCTGTTTTTGTGCCAGCACCATATTGTTTTGATTACTGTAGCTTTGTAGTATTTTCTGAAGTCAGGGAGTGTGATTCCTCCAGCTCCGTTTTTTTCCCTCAAGTCTGCTTTGGCTATTCGGGGTCTTTTGTGTCTCCATACAAATATTAAGATTTTTTGTTCCAGTTCCATAAAAAATGCCATTGGTAATTTGATAGGGATTGCATTAAATATGTAGATTGCTTTGGGTAGTATAGTCATTTTCCCAATATTGATTCTTCCAATCCAAGAACATGGTATATCTCTCCATCCATTGGTATCATCTTTAATTTCTTTCATCAGTGTCTTATAGTTTGCTGCATACAGATCTTTTATCTCCCTAGGTAGATTTATTCCTAGGTTTTTAATTCTTTTTGCTGCCATGGTAAATGGGAATGTTTCCTTCATTTCTCTTTCAGATTTTTCATCATTAGTGTGTAGGAATGCAAGAGTTTTCTGTGCATTAATTTTGTATCCTGCAACTTTACCAAACTCATTGATTAGCTCTAGTAGTTTTCTGGTGGCATCTTTAGGATTTTCTACGTATAGTATCATGTCATCTGCAAACAGTGACAGTTTTACTTCTTCTTTTCCAATTTGTATTCCTTTTATTTCTTTTTCTTTTCTGATTGCCGTGGCTAGGCCTTCCAAAACTCTGTTGAATGAGAGTGGTGAGAGTGGACATCCTTGTCTTGTTCCTGATCTTAGTGGGAATGCTTTCAGTTTTTCACCATTGAGAATGATGTTTGCTGTGGGTTTGTTGTATACGGCCTTTATTATGTTGAGGTAGGTTCCCTCTATGCCCACTTTCTGGAGAGTTTTTATCATAAATGGTGTTGAATTTTGTCAAAAGCTTTTTCTGCATCTATTGAGATGATCATATGGTTTTTATTGTTCAATTTGTTAATATGGTTATCACATTGATTGATTTGCATATATTGAAAAATCCTTGCATCCCTGGGATAAATCCCACTTGATCATGGTGTATGATCCTTTTAATGTGTTGTTGGATTCTGTTTGCTAGTATTTTGTTGAGGATTTTTGCATCTATGTTAATCAGGGATATTGGTCTGTAATTTTCTTTTCTTGTAGTATCTTTGTCTGGTTTTGGTGTCAGGGTGATGGTGACCTCATAGAATGAATCTGGGAGTGTTCCTTCCTCTGCAGTTTTTTGGAAGAGTTTGAGAAGCATGGGTGTTAGCTCTTCTTTAAATGTTTGATAGAGGTCACCTGTGAAGCCATCTGGTCCCGGACTTTTGTTTGTTGGAAGAGTTTAAATCACAGTTTCAATTTCATTACTTGTGATTGGTCTGTTCATATTTTCTATTTCTTCCTGCTTCAGTCTTCACCTTTCTGAGAATTTGTCCATTTCTTCCAGGTTGTCCATTTTATTGGTATAGAGTTTCTTGTAGTATTTTCTTAGGATGCTTTGTATTTCTGCGGTGTCTGTTGTAACTTCTCCTTTTTCATTTCTAATTTTATTTATTTGAGTCCTCTCCCTCTTTTTCTTGATGAATCTGCTTAATGGTTTATCAATTTTGTTTATCTTCTCAAAGAACCAGCTTTTAGCTTTATTGAGCTTTGCTATTGTTTTCTTTGTTTCTATTTCATTTATTTCTGCTCTGATCTTTTTTTTTTTTTTTTTCCGGTACGCGGGCCTCTCACTGTTGTGGCCTCTCCCGTTGCGGAGCACAGGCTCCGGACGCGCAGGCTCAGCGGCCATGGCTCACGGGCCCAGCCGCTCCGCGGCATGTGGGATCCTCCCGGACCGGGGCACGAACCTGTGTCCCCTGCATCGGCAGGCGGACTCTCAACCGCTGCGCCACCAGGGTAGCCCTCTGCTCTGATCTTTATGATTTCTTTCCTTCTGCTACCTTTGGGTTTTGTTTGTTCTTCCTTCTCCAGTTCCTTCAGGTGTACGGTTAGATTGTTTATTTGAGATTTTTCTTGTTTCTTGAGGTAGGCTTGTATAGCTATAAACTTCACTCTTAGAACTGCTTTTGTTGTATCCCATAGGTTTGGGATCGTCTTGTTTTCATTGTCATTTGTCTTAAGGTGTTTTTTGATTTCCTCTTTGATTTCTTCAGTGATCTCCTGGTTATTTAGTAACGTAGTGTTTAGCCTCCATGTGTTTGTGTTTTTTACATATTTTTCCCTGTAATTCATTTGTAATCTTATAGTGTTGTGGTCAGAAAAGATGCTTGATATGATTTCAATTTTCTTAAATTTACTGAGGCTTGATTTGTGACCCAAGATGTGATCTATCCTGGAGAATGTTCTGTGTGCACTTGAGAATAAAGTGTAATCTGCTGTTTTTAGATGGAATGTCCTATAAATATCAGTTAAATCTATCTGGTCTGTTGTGTCATTTAAAGCTGCTGTTTCCTAATTTATTTTCATTTTGGATCATTTGTCCATTGGCATAAGTGAGGTGTTGAAGTCCCCCACTATTGTTGTGTTACTGTCAATTTCCTCTTTTATAGCTGTTAGCAGTTGCCTTATGTATTGAGGTGCTCCTATGTTGGGTGCATATATATTTTTAATTGTTCTATCTTCTTCTTGGATTGCTTCCTTGATCATTATGTAGTGTCCTTCCTTGTCTCTTGTAACATTCTTTATTTTAAAGTCTATTTTATCTGATATGAGTACTGCTACTCCAGCTTTCTTTTGATTTCCATGTGCATGCAATATCTTTTTCCATCCCCTCACTTTCAGTCTGTATGTGTCCCTAGGTCTGAAGTGGGTCTCTTGTAGAGAGCATATATACTGGGTCTTGTTTCTGTATCCATTCAGCAAGGCTGTGTCTTTTTCATGGAGCATTTAATCCATTCCCGTTTAAGGTAATTATTGATATGTTTGTTCCTATGACCATTTTCTTAATTGTTTTGGGTTTGTTTTTGTAGGTCCTTTTCTTCTCTTGTGTTTCCCACTTAGAGAAGTTCCTTTTAGCCTTTGTTGTAGAGCTGGTTTGGTGGTGCTGTATTCTCTTAGCTTTTGCTTGTTTGTAAAGCTTTTGATTTCTTTGTAGTATCTGAATGAGATCCTTGCTGGGTAGAGTAATCATGGTTGTAGGTTCTTCCCTTTCATCACTTTCAGTATATCATGCCACTCCCTTCTGGCCTGTAGAGTTTCTGCTGAGAAATCAGCTGTTAACCTTATGGGAGTTCCCTTTTATGTTATTTGTCATTTTTCCCTTGCTGCTTTCAATAATTTTTCTTTGTCTTTAATTTTTGCCAACTTGAGTACTATGTGTCTCGCCCTGTTTCTCCTTAGGTTAATCCTGCATGGGACTCTCTGTGCTTCCTGGACTTGGGTGGCTATTTCCTTCCCCATATTAGGGAGGTTTTCAACTATAATCTCTTCAGATATTTTCTCGGGTCCTTTCTCCCTCTCTTCTCTTTCTGGGACCCCTATAATGCGAATGTTGTTGCGTTTAATGTTGTGCCAGAGGTCTCTTAGGCTGTCTTCACTTCTTTTCATTCTTTTTTCTTTGTTCTGTTCCGCAGCAGTGAATTCCACCATTCTGTCTTCCAGGTCCCTTATCTGTTCTTCTGCCTCAGGTATTCTGATATTGATTCCTTCTAGTGTAGTTTTCTTTTCATGATTGTATTGTTCATCTCTCTTTGCTTGTTCTTTAATTCTTGTAGGTCTTTGTTAAACATTTCTTGCATCTTCTCGATCTCTGCGTCCATTCGTTTTCCGAAGTCCTGGATCATCTTCACTATCATTATTCTGAATTCTTTGTCTGGAAAGTTGCCTATCTCCCTTTCATTTAATTGTTTTTTTGGGATTTTATCTTGTTCCATCATCTGGTACATAGCCCTCTGCCTTTTCATCTTGTCTATCTTTCTGTGAATGTGGTTTCTGTTTCACTGGCTGCACAATTGTAGTTTTTCTTGCTTCTCCTGTCTGCCCTCTGGTGGATGAGGCCTCTAAGAGGCTTGTGCAAGCTTCCTGATGGGAGGGACTGGTGGTGGGTAGAGTTGGGTGTTGCTCTGGTGGGCAGAGCTCAGTAAAACTTTAATCTGCTTGACTGCTGATTGGTGGGGCTGGGTTCCCTCCCTGTTGGTTGTTTGGCCTGAGGAATCCCAACACTGGAGCCTACCCGGGCTGTGTGGTGGGGCTCATGGCAGACTCCGGGAGGGCTCACGCCAAGAAATACTTCCCAGAACTTCCGCTGCCATTGTTCTTGTCCCTTGGTGAGCCACAGCCACCCCCCGCCTCTGTAGGAGACACTCCAACACTAGCAGGTAGGTCTGGTTGAGTCTTCTATGGGGTCACTGCTCCTTCCCCCTGGGTCCTGATGTGCACACTACTTTGTGTGTGCCCTCCAAGAGTGGAGTCTGTTTCCCCCAGTCCTGTTGAAGTCCTGCAATCAAATCCCGCTAGCCTTCAAAATCTGATTCTCTAGGAATTCGTCCTCCCGTTGCTGGACCCCCGGGTTGGGAAGCCTGACGTGGGGCTCAGAACCTTCACTCCAGTGGAAGGACTTCTGTGGTATGAGTGTTCGCCAGTCTGTGAGTCACCCACCCAGCAGTTATGGGATTTGATTTTACTGTGATTGCGCCCCTCCTACCATCTCCTTGTGGCTTCTCCTATGTCTTTGGACGTGGGGTATCTTTTTTGGTGAGTTCCAGTGTCTTCCTGCCGATGATTGTTCAGCAGTTAGTTGTGATTCTGGTGTTCTTGCAAGAGGGAGTCCGTAGCTTATTTTATATATAGTGTTTGTACCTCTTACTCCCTCCCCCATCCTGCCCCTCCCCCCTCCTCACTGGTAACCTCTAACTTGTTCTCTATATCTGTGAGTCTGCTTCTTTTTTGTTATATACACTAGTTTGTTGTATTTTTAAATTTCCACATATAAGTGACATTGTACAGTATTTGTCTTTCTCTGACAGTTCACTTAGCAAAATGCCCGCCAAGGCCATCCATGTTGCTGCAAGTGCCAAGATTTCATTCTTTTTTTCTGTGACTTAATGGTATTCCATTGTGTGTGTATATATATATATCCCATCTTCTTTATCCATTCATCTGTTGATGGATACTTAGGTTGATTCCATTCCATATCTTGGTAATTATAAATAATGCTGCTATGAACATTGGGGTACATTATCTTTTTGAAATGGTGTTTTTGTTTTTGTTTTTCAGATATATACCCAGGAGAGGAATTGCTTTGTCATATGGTAGTTCTATTTTTAGTTTTCTGAGAAACCTCCATGCTGTTCTCCATAGTGATTGCACCTATTTACATTTCATCAACCGTGTATGTGTAGGAGAGTTTCCCTTCTCCACATCTTCACCAATGTTTGTTATTTGTGTTCTTTTGATGATACCATTCTGACAGGTGTGAGGTGATATCTCATTGTGGTTTTGATTTGCATTTCTCTGATGATTAGCGATGTTGAGCAGATTTTCACGTGCCCATTGGCCATCTGCATTTCCTCTTTAGAAAAATATGTATTCAGCTCTTCTGCCGATTTTAAAATCAGGTTTTTTTTTTTGATGTTGAGTTGTTTGAACTATTTATATATGTTGGATATTAATCCCTTATTGGTCATAGAGTTTGCAAATATTGTCTCCCTTTCAGTAGGTTGTCTTTTCTTTTTGTCAATGGTTTTCTTTGCTATTCAAAAGTTTTTAACCAAAACCGATAATGAGAACCGTGGAGCAGTGACCCTCCTGGGACACAATTGGTCTTTTGTATTTCTAGTTGCTCTTCCAGGAAGCAACTTATCCCCTTTCTTCCCCCCACCCCTTGTTCTTCCCATGGAGGCATCCTTCCCAGCATGGGTGTTATAATTTAAAAAATCTTTTCAAAATTCAGGTGGGGAACATTATGTCTTATTTTGTAAATGAAGAGAAATTAACATTTCTTTTGTAAGTGTCAGGGTCAGACAATGTTTTCAGATATGCCTGTGAGTATTGTGAGGCCTCATACCACCAGAAAATGTGCATCATCTCAGGAGTGAAAGAAAAGCTCCGTGCTCTGGCCATGTGGGTGGGGAAATGATGTGGCAGTCTCCCTGCTCTCTTTAGATTCATATTTTTTTCTTCTCCTTTTATATCCCTTTGCAGTTTTAAATTTCTCTCTTCTGTGGGCAAAGACTCACCCATCCCACCCAAAGACTCACCCAATTCATGGCCTTTCCAGCCCTCGGTACCTTTATTCCCCCTGCATCTATGCTCAACTCTCCAACAGACTGACCCCACAATGCTCCACTGGTCCAGCACCCCAGCACCCTACCTGCGGACACCCACTGTTCGAGCATCTAAAACCTCAGTCTCCCACCAGCAAATACTCAAATGATCCTGCAACACTCAGACAAGTCAGTACTGTTACCCAAACTATGATACCAATACTCAGGGCATGCGATAATACTCCATTATATAATTCCTGTTTCCCATCAGCCAACATTCAACACCTAATTACCCATTCAGGCCAACACCAAAGCACCCAGATACTCAATGCCCACCACCTCTGTCTGCTCGAAGCCCAGTGCTTGAACACGCCAACTCCTAACACCATCAATATCTCCCCTTCCCATCACACAATAGGCAACATGCACCCAAACAAGCTATTACCCTACACTAATCCTGGAATGCACGGGCATTCCAATACCTGATACCTTTCCTGCCCCAGCATCCATTATTCCACTGGCCTACACCTTTCACACTGACACCCAAACACTCAAGCACTCCAATAAATACACACCCTACTTATGATAAATGAATAAGAAATGATCGGGGCTTCCCTGGTGGCGCAGTGGTTGAGAGTCCGCCTGCCGATGCAGGGGATACGGGTTCGTGCCCCGGTCTGGGAAGATCCCACATGCCGCGGAGCGGCTGGGCCCGTGAGCCATGGCCGCTGAGCCTGCGCGTCCGGAGCCTGTGCTCTGCAACGGGAGTGGCCACAACAGTGAGAGGCCCGCGTACCGCAAAAAAAAAAAAAAAAAAAAAAAAAAAAAAAAAAGAAATGATCAGCCCATCCCTTCTCCACCAGGTATTAACCTCTGTCAGGAAACCATACACCAACACCCCAATACCCAAAGAGGCTAGCATCTAACACCCCAACGCAATACATGGATATTCCACATGCATCCCATTAATACCCTGACTCTCCACAAGCTGAACCCATCCCCCACACGGCAGTGTTCCTCTCCTTCGCGGGCAGCATACTTGCATCCGTGTGAGCCCGCACCCAGCACCCAAATACCCTGACCAAATACACATGCTCAGTACTTCAGCGTTCAACATCCCAGCTCCCCGTGGTCAACAGCTGTCACCCCTACACTCAGGGAGCTCCCTTCCCTAAGTCGTGGCCAGTCAGCACTTAGTATATGGTTCCTCCTGGATGTCAGCTCTTCAACTAGGCGATACGGCAACCCCAGAATTGCAGTCCTCTCACACCCAGGAGACCCCTCTAATACCCGATACCTGCCCCCCACCCCCCATCCCCACTGCTTTCTGAGCCCCATGCATGTCCACCCACCAGCTGAAGTTGGGTTCTGGGGGTGTGGTCAGCAGTCTGGATCTCCCCGACCCCTCACAGGTGGGAGGATCGTCCAGACTTCCTGACCGTGGAGCTGCACATGCGCACCTACTACTACAGCTTGGCAAGCAAGGCCGCGGACCCTGCCGTGTGCGGAAAGGGGGCCGAGGCTGTGTGTGTCTGAGCTCCAGCCTGCCGGCCCCTATGCCCCAGCTTTTCCTCCTATGTCCTCAGCTCACTCCCAAGTACTCCAGTCTGGCAGAGCCCAGCTCAGTTTCTCTCCCCACCACCAGCTGGGCTGTGAGAAGGGGACAGCTCAGGCCTCCGGCCCACACTGGTCCAGTATTCCCTGCCTGGTCACCTGGCCCCTCTGGCTGGGGTAGGAGGCCGAGACCCAGGCAAGGTGGTCCTGGGCTGGAATCTACTGGGAGGCCCTGAGCTGAGGGGGCGTTGCTTACAGCAAGGACCCTCCTTCCTCTGGGCCCAGAAGGGCGGACTCTCAGAGTTCTCAGGTGGCAAGTCCCCAATCATTGGAATAAACGCAGCTTCTCTCTCGTGTGAGATCCCTCATCTTTCCGGGGTGAGGGCGGGGGGACCAGGAAAGGGGCTGGGTCATCGGAAGGGGTCCATGAGAAGTGCCTGATGGTGCAGCGCACACGGGCGTTCCAATATTTGATACAGCTTTTCTCGTGTGGGCCTGGGGGCTGGCTTTCCCGCCCTTGTGCCCTGGGGACATCTTTACCAGCGTGAGGGGCTGCGGCAGGTGAGCGTGGGGACTTGGGGCCGCGTGCCTGCTGGCCACTCAGCTCGCCGAGCCTCACGGATGGTGTGAGACAGGTGCTGTCCGTGTTCGCGGCGTGTTTTCATCACCTGGAGAGAGTGTAACACACGCTGATCCCGCCGCAGCCCGTGCATTTTACAGTCTCTTCAGGAGATTCTATCATTCGGGCCCTTCTCAGCTGCCACCACTTCCTCCCTGGGACCAGACAGTCACAGCTGGGAATCCTTATCACGTGATTCCCCGAGGGCCGGCCCAGTCCCGCTCAGGACAAGAGCCGGCTCCAAGGGTGTGCTGCCTCGGTGTCCCCACATGAAGAACTGGGGTGTTGGAGCACAGAACCGGAAAGGTCGGGTGAACTGGAGCCAGGCCCCTGCATTTCTTTTCCGGACTTGCTCCCCCGTGCTCGGCTGCAGTTGGCCCCCATGCCCTGCAACGCCTCCTCCTCTTGGCCTGGCCCCGAAGAGCCACGGGCTCCAGGGCGGCCATGAAACCCACTCAGCGCCAGGGAGAGGCAAGGAGGTTTTCTGCGGCTTCTGAGAAGGTAGATTTTCTGTCTTTTTCTTTGCGGACCTCTAGAAAGCTTGGGGCTGTTTTGTGGCAATGTGGGGTGCGGTGTGGGGACGGGGGCTTGAGGCCCAGGCTGGTGACGCCCGAGAGGAGACCCCAGAACCTTGGTGATGTGAGTGCGTTATCGAAACCAGGAAATTGCCATTGGGCTTATTAACTTAGGTACAGACCTTGCTCTGATTTTACCGCTTACGGAGTTTTAATAATTCATGTGTAAGGTTCATGTAAGCGTATTCTTCAATGAACTTTGTATTCTACCTAGAAAGTAGTTCAGAGAGCCCCCAGTTATAGAGTCAACTCCAGACACACGAAGACTCTCAGCTCTGTGTTTCTTTAGAGACTAAATCTGTAATGGTTTGGAGTTGTTTGAGGGTCTCCAAGCCGTGCCAGACGATATCTTCCTGCATTTAGATTCGAAACAGACAAGCAGAGCACAGCGATTGTAAAGATTAAGACACAAACTCAGTTCCTTCCATTTTGTTATTCTCTGCAGCCACTTGAAGATTTTGTGTTTAAAATGTAAAACAGTGAAGGTTGCAAGCCATGAGATATATTTTGAGTTGGTAAATGCACATATTAGTTCATAAGCTAACTGTATTACTGACTTTGAATAGCACCGTTAAAATGCAAAAATTGTTTTTTAACTAATTGTTTTAAAACTAGTGAAGAAATCAAGAAAAATTACATCAATGGTACAATTTCGTGGCTTCCGAAATTGTACTGTTTTCAGATATTTCAGTTTTATTAAATCCACGTGTTACTTACTGGATAATTATTTATCTTGTTACATAAAGTATTATGTCAGAAGGGAAATACATTTTCGCTGCCTGCATTTCTTTTGTGGTCATCATTATTATTTGTTTCATGTTATGATTATTGCTGAAGATAACATTATTTTATGGGGAGGAGGTGTTAAATGTGATCCGTTCTGTGGGTCAAATACATTGAGAACCCTATGTGCTCGCAATAAATGACTGTTGAATGAACCAATGAAAGAGGGTGCAGTTCCCGATAAGTACCACTACGTGGCGGTGTTCCCCAAGCGAGGACCGCTCAGCTGCTCAAACCCGGCTCTGGCCTCCTGCCCCACTATGTCCATCTTCTGCCTGGAGCAGGACCCCAGGCTCTTCCCTGGTCTCACAGGCCCCTAGTCCCGTCCCCTGCAATCCGTTCGCTCCAGAACCGCTTGAAGGGTCTTTTCTACTAGCAGCTCTGACCAATTCCCTCCATCCTCTTCCAGGGTTCCCCAAACATATTCATGCTGACTCTCACCTCTGGCCTTTTGCATCTGCTGTTCCCTCTGCCTGGAATTATTTTCATCCCCATTTGACTAATGTCCACAAGGAAAACTTATCCTTAAAGTATGAGTAAGTTACTGGGGGAAGTTTCTTAATCTCTCTGTGCCTCAGGTTCTTTGGGTGGTTTGTCCAGAAAGAGAAGGTAAATCCAGGTCAAGGAGTTAGAAAACCTGCAGGGGAGTGTCCTGGGATGTAAAGAGAGAAAGGCCTCCCCTTCCTCCTGCCCTCCAGGGGTAGGGGGCTGTGGCTTTGGCCAACCCAAGCCTCCTTGATGGGTCCCCAGTGGCTGGACCAGAGGGTCTTCTGCTCTCCGCGCCCTCCCTGGTGGGGCTGTTTGCACTGTGCTGACCCCCTGAGCCAGCCTCTGGTCCCTGGGAAGACACCTGGTGTGTGTGTCCGGGGGTCAGTTCCGGCGGGGAAGCTATGAGCTGCAGGTGTGGCCTGGGTGTCACCTTTATGGAAGTGCTGGTGACTCCCTCCCACACTGAGGAGCTTGGAGGCCGCATGCGGCTCACGGGACTCAGTGCGACACAGCCGGGAGGGAAGCCTTGTGTGCAGGTAGGGGCCTGGCTGAGCCCAGTGGCCTTCAGGGGGCTGCGGGGGTCCTTGGGGTGGCGTCCAGCATTACTTGCCCCGCCCGTTTCAGCCTCTCTTCCCGGCTGTGTCTTCCCCACTCTCTCTCCCTCTCTGCTCCGTCTCTATTTCTCTGTGATAGTCTTAAGTCCCTTAAGAAGAAAGCGCCTTCTCACCTCTGCCTCCTTCTGTGTCTCTCTCTGTCTCCTTGTCTCTGCCCCTATCTCTCTATCCACTGTTGTCTCTGTTGCCCCTTTTGACCCCATCCTTCGGCTTCTCAACCCTGAGGGTCTCTCCCCTCTCCTCCTCCCTGGGTTCTGCTTCTTCTGACACCAGTGCCCCGAGAGGGAGAAGGAGGCTGCTGCCCGGGGAAGGGGCAGGGGACAGGCCAGGGCCAGGTGCCCAGCACAGCTGCCCTGTGGAGCATCAGACCCCAGTGCTGAGCTCCATTTTGGAAGGGTCTCTCTCACAGCCGTCTGGTCCTCATGGCCACCTGCTCCCCGTGGGCCACCTCTTCCCTTCTTGCCCTTTCTCATCACCAGACTCTGACCTCCTTCCTGTTTCTTTGTTTCTTCTGTGGGTGTCACCGCCCTCCCCGCCGCCACCCGCAAGTCCTCTGGCCCATGACCCGGCCGCCTACATGCTGCAGCTGCTGGTGGTGCCTGTTGTTCACCAGCCATGGCCTTCTTGATGCTAATTGAGCGCCAATCCTAGGCCACGTGCACCTCTGCAAAGGCTGTGTTATCTTTGGTCCTTATATTATTGTTTGCTGGGCAGGGGGTGCGCTTGGGGACTCAGAAAACAGCGCTTTGGGGGCCAGGGAGTGTCCGGCCACTGTGTGGCTCTAGGGGTAGGTGTTCTTGGGCTTGGCGGTAGAGGTGGGTGAGGCTTGTTACCGGGGAGTCCGGCCTTGCCGTGGGGGTCTGACTGTCGTGGGTAAGCAGTTGCTGTAAAGATCTGGGGTAGCTGCACTGGTACAAGTCTCTGGCTGCTGGGCCTGTGTGGGGTGTTCCATGCCCTGGTGCCATGTGTTGTTCCTGAGCTGGGCTGTTGGGGGATCAGTGGTTGTCCTTGGCTTGGGGAGTCTGGCTGCTGGGGTGCCTTGTTCCCCACAGTTGACAGCTGAGGTCTGGGACGGCTGCTGGGGAGTTTCAGCTGCTGACTTAGTGGTGAGTATGTGTTGCAGGTGGTCAGTGCTGACAGGCCTCGGGCAGTTGTCTGCTGGGGTCTGGGTGTTGTGTGGGGCGTGTCTTGGGGGTGTGGTTAGTGGAGATCAGCTCCCCGCATCTTGCCTTCTTCCTGTGTCTTTTGTTCTCTGTCCACATCTCTCTGTTTCCATCTCACTCTCTCCATCTGCACTTCTCACTTCGAAGCACATGTGTTGAGCACTTACTGTTTGTGTGTATTAGTTGTAGCAGGTCTCTGGGGGCTCTGGGCCCTGCTCACAGGGGAAGAGGTGGGACCCCCTCCCATGAAGACTGGCCCTGGGGCTGGAATCGTTGGTTCAAGTGGGGCAAAAGGGCTGGATGCTGTGTCAGAGGCCCCTTGGTCAGGCTCCTTCCCTTGAACTGTAAGCCCCAGTCTGAGGGGGCTTGGAGAGGCCTTGGATTTGTGGGGTCAGGGGGGTCTCAGCCACAGACTTTGGGCCGGTGCAGGGACTTTCCCCTAGGGACAGAAGAGTTGTGGGGATCAGGAGAGAAAACAGGCATGCTGATACCTGGTGGGGAGAGTGTTCCAGGTGGTGGGGAGAGTGTTCCAGGTGGCGGGAAGAGCTCGTGCAAAGGCCCTGAGGCACAACAAGGAGGCCGGTGCAGCCGGGCAGGGTGAGCAAGGGTCAGGCGGGAGGGGTGGGGCCAGAGTGTGCAGGGTTTTGGCTTCAGTCCAAGTGAGGTGTGCACCTCTGGGGCTGGGCACACACAAGGCTCTGAGCACAGACTAGCCCAGGCTCCACACTTGGCCCTGTGTGTGGCCTGCCGTCCTGGCGGATGTAGTGTTGGTTGAGCCCCGGTGGGACTCATTCTAAGGCTTTCCTGTACCAGGAGCCTTTTCCGAGTGAGAGTCAGGCCCCCGAGGGCTTCTGAGGAATGGACTGGGCTACCCATAGCTGTGGGAGCAGCCCCTGTGGCCCCCCGCCACCCACCCAATCTCCCCTGGGCAGCCTAACGAGCAAGAGGAGGGAATACAATGCACAGGGAATAGCTTGGGGCAGAGGGCGCTAGACAGAGGCCTGGAAGGAGGACTGGCTTTGGCCTAGGCTCCCTGGGTATGAAGCACAGGGGCTGAGGGAAGCAGTTTCTGACATCTCCTTCTGTAACTTCCCGTGATGAGCAGCTCATTACCTACCAAGGCAGCCCAGGCTGGTTCGCGAACTAGAGTTCTTAGAATGTTCTTTCAAATGCTGACCACAACCTGGACCTCCACCCCTCTCTCCGTGGTCCCGAGGCCACCCTGAACTCAACTCTTTCTCCACATATTTCACTCCTCCAATATTTATCATGTGCCTATTCTGGGGATGTGTGTCATGGGTACACAGACCCATAGTAACTGCTGTGGTGACGGTGGAAGGCCTTGGGGCCCTTGTGGTCCAGAAGTGGCTCCTGACCTAGCTGAGAGGGTGTCGATCTGGTGGTCTTCCTGTCGGAAGTAACGTCTAAGCTGAGTCCCCCGTAGGATGAGTGAGATTTGGCCATGGAAGAGGTGAGGAAAGAGTGTTCCAGGCACAAGCCGCAGCACATGGAGGGGAGAGAACATCCTTTTGGAAACCAGAAGAGGTTTTGAGTGGCTGGAACACTGTGTTTGCGGGCTGCTGCTGAGGCCAGCAAATGGATCACAGGAAACCCGGAGCAGTGACCCTGTGGGAGACAAGTGGCCTTTTTTTTTTGTATTTCCAGGTTGCTCTACAAGGAAGTAACTTATTCCCCCACCCTCCCATGGCTGCAGCCTTCCTAGCATGGGTTTTATAACTTTTTCCTCTTCTTTAAAATTGAAGTGTAGTTGATGTACCATATTATATAAGTTACAGGTGTACAATATAGTGATTTACAATTTTTAAAGGTTATACTCCATTGATAAAATATTAGCTATAGTCCCTGTGTTGTACAATATATCCTTGTAGCTTTTTTTTGAATTTTTAAATTTTTTTAATTTATTTTTTTATGCAGCAGGTTCTTATTAGTCATCAATTTAATACATATCAGTGTATACATGTCAATCACAATTTCCCAATTCATCACACACACACACACACACACACACACACACACCCCACCTCTTTCCCCCCTTGGTGTCCATACGTTTGTCCTCTATATCTGTGTCTCTATTTCTGCCCTGCAAACCGGTTCATCTGTACCATTTCTCTAGGTTCCACATATATGCGTTAATACACGATATTTGTTTTTCTCTTTCTGACTTACTTCACTCTGTATGACAGTCTCTACATTCATCCACGTCTCAACAAACGACCCAATTTCTTTCCTTTTTATGGCTGAGTAATATTCCATTGTATATATGTACCACATCTTCTTTATCCATTTGTCTGTCAATGGGCATTTAGGTTGTTTCCATGAGCTGGCTATTGTATATAGTGCTGCAGTGAGCACTAGAGTGCATGTGTCTTTTTTGAATTATGGTTTTCTCTGGATAAATGCCCAGCAGTGGGATTCCTGGGTCATATGGTAATTCTATTTTTAATTTTTTAAGGAACCTCCATACTGTTCTCCATTGTGGCTGTATCAATTTACGTTTCCAGCAGCAGTGCAAGAGGGTTCCCTTTTCTCCACACCCTTTCCAGCATTTGTTGTTTGTAGATTTTCTGATGATGCCCATTCTAACTAGTGTGGGGTGATACCTCATTGTAGTTCATTTGCATTTCTCTAATAATTAGTGATGTTGAGCAGCTTTTCATGTGCTTCTTGGCCATCTGTATGTCTTCTTTGGAGAAATGTCTATTTAGGTCTTCTGCCCATTTTTGGATTGGGTTGTTTGTTTTTTTAATATTGAGCTGCATGAGCTGTTTGTATATTTTGGAGAGTAATCCTTTGTCCGTTGATTTGTTTGCAAATATTTTCTCCCATTTTGAGGGTTGTCTTATCATCTTGTTTATGGTTTCCGTTGCTGTGCAAAAGCTTTGAAGTTTCATTAGGTCCCATTTGTTTACTTTTGCTTTAATTTCCATGACTCTAGGAGGTGGATCAAAACAATCTTGCTGTGATTTATGTCAAAGAGTTTTCTTCCTATATTTTCCTCTATGGGTTTTATAGTGTCCGGTTTTACAGTTAGGTCTCTAATCCATTTTGAGTTTATTTTCGTGTATGGTCTTAGGGAGTGTTCTGATTTCATTCTTTTACCTGTAGCTGTCCAGTTTTCCCAGCACCACTTATTGAAGAGACTGTCTTTTTGCCATTGTATATCCTTGCATCCTTTGTTATACATTAGTTGACCATAGGTGAGTGGGTTTATCTCTGGGCTTTATATCCTGTTCCATTGGTCTATATTTCTGTTTTTGTGCCAGCACCATATTGTTTTGATTACTGTAGCTTTGTAGTATTTTCTGAAGTCAGGGAGTGTGATTCCTCCAGCTCCGTTTTTTTCCCTCAAGTCTGCTTTGGCTATTCGGGGTCTTTTGTGTCTCCATACAAATATTAAGATTTTTTGTTCCAGTTCCATAAAAAATGCCATTGGTAATTTGATAGGGATTGCATTAAATATGTAGATTGCTTTGGGTAGTATAGTCATTTTCCCAATATTGATTCTTCCAATCCAAGAACATGGTATATCTCTCCATCCATTGGTATCATCTTTAATTTCTTTCATCAGTGTCTTATAGTTTGCTGCATACAGATCTTTTATCTCCCTAGGTAGATTTATTCCTAGGTTTTTAATTCTTTTTGCTGCCATGGTAAATGGGAATGTTTCCTTCATTTCTCTTTCAGATTTTTCATCATTAGTGTGTAGGAATGCAAGAGTTTTCTGTGCATTAATTTTGTATCCTGCAACTTTACCAAACTCATTGATTAGCTCTAGTAGTTTTCTGGTGGCATCTTTAGGATTTTCTACGTATAGTATCATGTCATCTGCAAACAGTGACAGTTTTACTTCTTCTTTTCCAATTTGTATTCCTTTTATTTCTTTTTCTTTTCTGATTGCCATGGCTAGGCCTTCCAAAACTCTGTTGAATGAGAGTGGTGAGAGTGGACATCCTTGTCTTGTTCCTGATCTTAGTGGGAATGCTTTCAGTTTTTCACCATTGAGAATGATGTTTGCTGTGGGTTTGTTGTATACGGCCTTTATTATGTTGAGGTAGGTTCCCTCTATACCCACTTTCTGGAGAGTTTTTATCATAAATGGTGTTGAATTTTGTCAAAAGCTTTTTCTGCATCTATTGAGATGATCATATGGTTTTTATTGTTCAATTTGTTAATATGGTTATCACATTGATTGATTTGCATATATTGAAAAATCCTTGCATCCCTGGGATAAATCCCACTTGATCATGGTGTATGATCCTTTTAATGTGTTGTTGGATTCTGTTTGCTAGTATTTTGTTGAGGATTTTTGCATCTATGTTAATCAGGGATATTGGTCTGTAATTTTCTTTTCTTGTAGTATCTTTGTCTGGTTTGGGTGTCAGGGTGATGGTGGCCTCATAGAATGAATCTGGGAGTGTTCCTTCCTCTGCAGTTTTTTGGAAGAGTTTGAGAAGCATGGGTGTTAGCTCTTCTTTAAATGTTTGATAGAGGTCACCTGTGAAGCCATCTGGTCCCGGACTTTTGTTTGTTGGAAGAGTTTAAATCACAGTTTCAATTTCATTACTTGTGATTGGTCTGTTCATATTTTCTATTTCTTCCTGCTTCAGTCTTCACCTTTCTGAGAATTTGTCCATTTCTTCCAGGTTGTCCATTTTATTGGTATAGAGTTTCTTGTAGTATTTTCTTAGGATGCTTTGTATTTCTGCGGTGTCTGTTGTAACTTCTCCTTTTTCATTTCTAATTTTATTTATTTGAGTCCTCTCCCTCTTTTTCTTGATGAATCTGCTTAATGGTTTATCAATTTTGTTTATCTTCTCAAAGAACCAGCTTTTAGCTTTATTGATCTTTGCTATTGTTTTCTTTGTTTCTATTTCATTTATTTCTGCTCTGATCTTTATGATTTCTTTCCTTCTGCTACCTTTGGGTTTTGTTTGTTCTTCCTTCTCCAGTTCCTTCAGGTGTACAGTTAGATTGTTTATTTGAGATTTTTCTTGTTTCTTGAGGTAGGCATGTATAGCTATAAACTTCCCTCTTAGAACTGCTTTTGTTGTATCCCATAGGTTTTGGATCATCTTGTTTTCATTGTCATTTGTCTTAAGGTGTTTTTTGATTTCCTCTTTGATTTCTTCAGTGATCTCCTGGTTATTTAGTAACGTAGTGTTTAGCCTCCATGTGTTTGTGTTTTTTACATATTTTCCCCTGTAATTCATTTGTAATCTCATAGTGTTGTGGTCAGAAAAGATGCTTGATATGATTTCAATTTTCTTAAATTTACTGAGGCTTGATTTGTGACCCAAGATGTGATCTATCCTGGAGAATGTTCTGTGTGCACTTGAGAATAAAGTGTAATCTGCTGTTTTTAGATGGAATGTCCTATAAATATCAGTTAAATCTATCTGGTCTGTTGTGTCATTTAAAGCTGCTGTTTCCTTATTTATTTTCATTTTGGATCATTTGTCCATTGGCATAAGTGAGGTGTTGAAGTCCCCCACTATTGTTGTGTTACTGTCAATTTCCTCTTTTATAGCTGTTAGCAGTTGCCTTATGTATTGAGGTGCTCCTATGTTGGGTGCATATATATTTTTAATTGTTCTATCTTCTTCTTGGATTGCTTCCTTGATCATTATGTAGTGTCCTTCCTTGTCTCTTGTAACATTCTTTATTTTAAAGTCTATTTTATCTGATATGAGTACTGCTACTCCAGCTTTCTTTTGATTTCCATGTGCATGCAATATCTTTTTCCATCCCCTCACTTTCAGTCTGTATGTGTCCCTAGGTCTGAAGTGGGTCTCTTGTAGAGAGCATATATACTGGGTCTTGTTTCTGTATCCATTCAGCAAGGCTGTGTCTTTTTCATGGAGCATTTAATCCATTCCCGTTTAAGGTAATTATTGATATGTTTGTTCCTATGACCATTTTCTTAATTGTTTTGGGTTTGTTTTTGTAGGTCCTTTTCTTCTCTTGTGTTTCCCACTTAGAGAAGTTCCTTTTAGCCTTTGTTGTAGAGCTGTTTTGGTGGTGCTGTATTCTCTTAGCTTTTGCTTGTTTGTAAAGCTTTTGATTTCTTTGTAGTATCTGAATGAGATCCTTGCTGGGTAGAGTAATCATGGTTGTAGGTTCTTCCCTTTCATCACTTTCAGTATATCATGCCACTCCCTTCTGGCCTGTAGAGTTTCTGCTGAGAAATCAGCTGTTAACCTTATGGGAGTTCCCTTTTATGTTATTTGTCATTTTTTCCTTGCTGCTTTCAATAATTTTTCTTTGTCTTTAATTTTTGCCAACTTGAGTACTATGTGTCTCGCCCTGTTTCTCCTTAGGTTAATCCTGCATGGGACTCTCTGTGCTTCCTGGACTTGGGTGGCTATTTCCTTTCCCATATTAGGGAGGTTTTCAACTATAATCTCTTCAAATATTTTCTCGGGTCCTTTCTCCCTCTCTTCTCTTTCTGGGACCCCTATAATGCGAATGTTGTTGTGTTTAATGTTGTGCCAGAGGTCTCTTAGGCTGTCTTCACTTCTTTTCATTCTTTTTTCTTTGTTCTGTTCCGCAGCAGTGAATTCCACCATTCTGTCTTCCAGGTCCCTTATCCGTTCTTCTGCCTCAGGTATTCTGATATTGATTCCTTCTAGTGTAGTTTTCTTTTCTGTTATTGTATTGTTCATCTCTGTTTGCTTGTTCTTTAATTCTTCTAGGTGTTTGTTAAACATTTCTTCCATCTTCTCGATCTCTGCGTCCATTCGTTTTCCGAAATCCTGGATCATCTTCACTATCATTATTCTGAATTCTTTGTCTGGAAAGTTGCCTATCTCCCTTTCATTTAATTGATTTTCTAGGATTTTATCTTGTTCCTTCATCTGGTACATAGCCCTCTGCCTTTTCATCTTGTCTATCTTTCTGTGAATGTGGTTTTTGTTTCACTGGCTGCACAATTGTAGTTTTTCTTGCTTCTCCTGTCTGCCCTCTGGTGGATGAGGCCTCTAAGAGGCTTGTGCAAGCTTCCTGATGGGAGGGACTGGTGGTGGGTAGAGTTGGGTGTTGCTCTGGTGGGCAGAGCTCAGTAAAACTTTAATCTGCTTGACTGCTGATTGGTGGGGCTGGGTTCCCTCCCTGTTGGTTGTTTGGCCTGAGGAATCCCAACACTGGAGCCTACCCGGGCTGTGTGGTGGGGCTCATGGCAGACTCCGGGAGGGCTCACGCCAAGATATACTTCCCAGAACTTCCGCTGCCATTGTTCTTGTCCCTTGGTGAGCCACAGCCACCCCCCCGCCTCTGCAGGAGACACTCCAACACTAGCAGGTAGGTCTGGTTGAGTCTTCTATGGGGTCACTGCTCCTTCCCCCTGGGTCCTGATGTGCACACTACTTTGTGTGTGCCCTCCAAGAGTGGAGTCTGTTTCCCCCAGTCCTGTTGAAGTTCTGCAATCAAATCCCGCTAGCCTTCAAAATCTGATTCTCTAGGAATTCGTCCTCCCGTTGCTGGACCCCCGGGTTGGGAAGCCTGACGTGGGGCTCAGAACCTTCACTCCAGTGGAAGGACTTCTGTGGTATGAGTGTTCTCCAGTCTGTGAGTCACCCACCCAGCAGTTATGGGATTTGATTTTACTGTGATTGCGCCCCTCCTACCATCTCCTTGTGGCTTCTCCTATGTCTTTGGACGTGGGGTATCTTTTTTGGTGAGATCCAGTGTCTTCCTGCCAATGATTGTTCAGCAGTTAGTTGTGATTCCGGTGTTCTTGCAAGAGGGAGTCCGTAGCTTATTTTATATATAGTGTTTGTACCTCTTACTCCTCTCCCCCAACCTGCCCCTCCCCCCTCCTCACTGGTAACCTCTAACTTGTTCTCTATATTTGTGAGTCTGCTTCTTTTTTGTTATATTCACTAGTTTGTTGTAGTTTTTAATTTCCACATATAAATGACATTGTACACTATTTGTCTTTCTCTGCCTGACAGTTCACTTAGCATAATGCCCGCCAGGTCCATCCATGTTGCTGCAAATGGCAAGATTTCATTCTTTTTTTCTATGACTTAATGGGATTCCATTGTGTGTGTATATATATATATCCCATCTTCTTTATCCATTCATCTGTTGATGGATACTTAGGTTGATTCCATTCCATATCTTGGTAATTATAAATAATGCTGCTATGAACATTGGGGTACATTATCTTTTTGAAATGGTGTTTTTGTTTTTGTTTTTCAGATATATGCCCAGGAGTGGAATTGCTGGGTCATATGGTAGTTCTATTTTTAGTTTTCTGAGAAACCTCCATACTGTTCTCCATAGTGATGGCACCAATTTACATTTCATCAACCGTGTATGTGTACGGAGAGTTTCGTTTCTGCACATCTTCACCAGTGTTTGTTATTTGTGTTCTTTTGATGATACCATTCTGACAGGTGTGAGGTGATATCTCCTTGTGGTTTCGATTTGTATTTCCCTGATGATTAGCAATGTTGAGCAGATTTTCACGTGCCCATTGGCCATCTGTATTTCCTCTTTAGAAAAATATCTATTCAGCTCTTCTGCCGATTTTAAAATCAGGTTCTTTTTTTTGATGTTGAGTTGTTTGAGCTATTTATATATGTTGGATATTAATCCCTTATTGATCATAGAGTTTGCAAATATTGTCTTCCATTCAGTGGGTTGTCTTTTCTTTTTGTCAATGGTTTCCTTTGCTATGCAAAAGTTTTTAAGCAAAACCAATATTGAGAACCTTGGAGCAGTGACCCTCCTGTGACACAAGTGGCCTTTTGTATTTCTAGTTGCTCTTCCAGGAAGTAACTTATCCCCTTCCCCCCCACCCCCCACCCCCCGTTCTTCCCATGGCTGCATCCTTCCTAGCATGGGTTTTATAATTTAAAAACCTTTTCAAACTTCAGGTGGGGAAGATTATGTCTTATTGTGTAAATGAAGACAAATTAACATTTCTTTTGTAAGTGGCATGGTCAGACAATGCTTTCAGATATGCCTGTGAGTATTGTGAGGCCTCATACCACCAGAAAATGTGCATCGTCTCAGGAGCCAAATAAAAGCTCTGTGCTCTGGCCAAGTGGGTGGGGAACTGATGTGGCAGTCTCCCTGCTCTCTTTTGATTCATATTTTTTTCTTCTTGTTTTATATCCCTTTGCAGTTTTAAATTTCTCTCTTTTGTGTGCAAAGACTATCGCATCCCACCCAAAGACTCACCCAATTCATGGTCTTTCCAACCCTCCGTACCTTTATTCCCCCTGCATCCATGCTCACCTCTCCAACAGACTGACCCCACAATGCTCCACTGGTCCAGCACCCCAGCACCCTACCTGCTGACACCCACTGCTCCAGCATCTAAAACCTCAGTCTCCCACCAGCCAATACTCAAATGATCCTGCAACACTCAGACAAGTCAGTACTGTTACCCAAACTATGATACCAATACTCAGGGCATGGGATAATACTCCATTATATAATTCCTGTTTCCCATCAGCCAACATTCAACACCTAATTACCCATTCAGGCCAACACCAAAGCACCCAGATACTCAATGCCCTCCCACCTCTGTCTGCTCGAAGCCCGGTGCTTGAACACGCCAACTCCTAACACCATCAATACCTCCCCTTCCCATCACACAACAGGCAACCTGCACCCAAACAAGCTATTACCCTACACTAATCCTGCAATGCATGGGCATTCCAATACTTGATAACTTTCCTGCCCCAGCATCCATTATTCCACTGGCCAACACCTTTCACACGGACACACAAACACCCAAGCACTCCAGTAAATAAATACACACCCTACTTATGATAAATGAATGAGAAATGATCAGCCCATCCCTCCTCCACCATGTATTAACTCAACCTCTATCAAGAAACAATACACCAACACCCCAATACCCAAAGAGGCTAGCATCTAACACCCCAACGCAGTACATGGATATTCCACACGCATCCCATTAATACCCTGACTCTCCACTAGCTGCAGCCATCCCCCACACGGCAGTGTTCCTCTCCTTGGCAGGTAGCATACTTGCATCCGTGTGAGCCCGCACCCAGCACCCAAATACCCTGGCCAAATACACATGCTCAGTATATCAACGTTCAGCATCCCAGCTCCCCGTGGCCAACTGCTGTCACCCCTACACTCAGGGAGCAACCTTCCCTAAGTCTTGGCCATTCAACACTCAGTATATGGTTCCCCTCCATCCTGGATGTCAGCTCTTCAACTAGGCGATACGGCAACCCCGGAATTGCAGTCCTCTCACACCCAGGAGACCCATCTATTACCCGATACCCGCCCCCCTCAGGCCCACTGCTTTCTGAGCCCCATGCATGTCCACCCACCAGCTGAAGTTGGGTTCTGGGGGTGTGGTCAGCAGTCTGGATCTCCCCGACCCCTCACAGGTGGGAGGACCGTCCAGACTTCCTGGCCGTGGAGCTGCACATGCGCACCTACTACTACAGCTTGGCAAGCAAGGCCGCGACCCTGCCGCGTGCGGAAAGGGGGCCGAGGCTGTGTGTGTCTGAGCTCCAGCCTGCCGGCCCCTATGCCCCAGCTTTTCCTCCTGTGTCCTCAGCTCACTCCCAAGTACTCCAGTCTGGCAGAGCCCAGCTCAGTTTCTCTCCCCACCACCAGCTGGGCTGTGAGAACGGGGTCAGCTCAGGCCTCCGGCCCACACTGGTCCAGTATTCCCTGCCCGGTCACCTGGCCCCTCTGGCTGGGGTAGGAGGCCGAGACCCAGGCAAGGTGGTCCTGGGCTGGAATCTACTGGGAGGCCCTGAGCTGAGGGGGCGTTGCTTACAGCAAGGACCTCCTTCCTCTGGGCCCAGAAGGGCGGACTCTCAAGAGTCCTCAGGTGGCGAGACCCCAATCATTGGAATAAACGCAGCTTCTCTCTCGTCTGAGATCCCTCATCTTTCTGGGGTGAGGGCGGGGGGACCAGGAAAGGGGCTGGGTCATCGGAAGGGGTCCATGAGAAGTGCCTGATGGTGCAGCGCACACGGGCGTTCCAATATTTGATACAGCTTTTCTCGTGTGGGCCTGGGGGCTGGCTTTCCCGCTCCTGTGCCCTGGGGACATCTTTACCAGCGTGAGGGGCTGCAGCAGGTGAGTGTGGGGATTTAGGGGCCGCGTGCCTGCTGGCCACTCAGCTCGCCGAGCCTCACGGCCGGCGTGAGTCAGGTGCTGCCCGTGTTCGCGGCGTGTTTTCATCACCTGGAGAGAGTGTAATACACACTGATCCCGCCGCAGCCCGTGCATTTTACAGTCTCTTCAGGAGATTCTACCATTCGGGCCCTTCTCAGCTGCCTCCACTTGCTCCCTGGGCCCAGACAGTCACAGCTGGGAATCCTTATCACCTGATGCCCCGAGGGCCGGCTCAGTCCCGCTCAGGAGAAGAGCCGGCTCCAAGCGTGTGCTGCCTCAGTGTCCCCACATGAAGAACTGGGGTGTTGGAGCACAGGTCGGGTGAAGTGGAGCCAGGCCCCTGCATTTCTTTTCCGGACTTGCTCCCCCGTGCTCGGCTGCAGTTGGCCCCCATGCCCTGCAAGGCCTCCTCCTCTTGGCCTGGCCCCGAAGAGCCACGGGCTCCAGGGCGGCCATGCAATCCTCTCAGCGCCAGGGAGAGGCAAGATTTTCTGCTGCTTCTGAGAAGGTAGATTTTCCTTCTTTTTGTTGGTGGAGCTCTAGAAAGCCTGGGGCTGTTTTGTGGCACTGTGGGATGGGGTGTGGGGACGGGGGCTTGAGGCCCAGGCTGGTGACGCCCGAGAGGAGACCCCAGAACCTTGGTGATGTGAGTGCGTTATCGAAACCAGGAAATTGCCATTGGGCTTATTAACTTAGGTACAGACCTTGCTCTGATTTTACCGCTTACGGAGTTTTAATAATTCATGTGTAAGGTTCATGTAAGCGTATTCTTCAATGAACTTTGTATTCTACCTAGAAAGTAGTTCAGAGAGCCCCCAGTTATAGAGTCAACTCCAGACACACGAAGACTCTCAGCTCTGTGTTTCTTTAGAGACTAAATCTGTAATGGTTTGGAGTTGTTTGAGGGTCTCCAAGCCGTGCCAGACGATATCTTCCTGCATTTAGATTCGAAACAGACAAGCAGAGCACAGCGATTGTAAAGATTAAGACACAAACTCAGTTCCTTCCATTTTGTTATTCTCTGCAGCCACTTGAAGATTTTGTGTTTAAAATGTAAAACAGTGAAGGTTGCAAGCCATGAGATATATTTTGAGTTGGTAAATGCACATATTAGTTCATAAGCTAACTGTATTACTGACTTTGAATAGCACCGTTAAAATGC
The DNA here is from genome assembly GCF_949752795.1 of Hyperoodon ampullatus. Classification (NCBI taxonomy): domain Eukaryota; kingdom Metazoa; phylum Chordata; class Mammalia; order Artiodactyla; family Ziphiidae; genus Hyperoodon; species Hyperoodon ampullatus. The sequence goes on from NC_136928.1 coordinate 15,395,938, forward strand.
AAAAATTGTTTTTTAACTAATTGTTTTAAAACTAGTGAAGAAATCAAGAAAAATTACATCAATGGTACAATTTCGTGGCTTCCGAAATTGTACTGTTTTCAGATATTTCAGTTTTATTAAATCCACGTGTTACTTACTGGATAATTATTTATCTTGTTACATAAAGTATTATGTCAGAAGGGAAATACATTTTCGCTGCCTGCATTTCTTTTGTGGTCATCATTATTATTTGTTTCATGTTATGATTATTGCTGAAGATAACATTATTTTATGGGGAGGAGGTGTTAAATGTGATCCGTTCTGTGGGTCAAATACATTGAGAACCCTATGTGCTCGCAATAAATGACTGTTGAATGAACCAATGAAAGAGGGTGCAGTTCCCGATAAGTACCACTACGTGGCGGTGTTCCCCAAGCGAGGACCGCTCAGCTGCTCAAACCCGGCTCTGGCCTCCTGCCCCACTATGTCCATCTTCTGCCTGGAGCAGGACCCCAGGCTCTTCCCTGGTCTCACAGGCCCCTAGTCCCGTCCCCTGCAATCCGTTCGCTCCAGAACCGCTTGAAGGGTCTTTTCTACTAGCAGCTCTGACCAATTCCCTCCATCCTCTTCCAGGGTTCCCCAAACATATTCATGCTGACTCTCACCTCTGGCCTTTTGCATCTGCTGTTCCCTCTGCCTGGAATTATTTTCATCCCCATTTGACTAATGTCCACAAGGAAAACTTATCCTTAAAGTATGAGTAAGTTACTGGGGGAAGTTTCTTAATCTCTCTGTGCCTCAGGTTCTTTGGGTGGTTTGTCCAGAAAGAGAAGGTAAATCCAGGTCAAGGAGTTAGAAAACCTGCAGGGGAGTGTCCTGGGATGTAAAGAGAGAAAGGCCTCCCCTTCCTCCTGCCCTCCAGGGGTAGGGGGCTGTGGCTTTGGCCAACCCAAGCCTCCTTGATGGGTCCCCAGTGGCTGGACCAGAGGGTCTTCTGCTCTCCGCGCCCTCCCTGGTGGGGCTGTTTGCACTGTGCTGACCCCCTGAGCCAGCCTCTGGTCCCTGGGAAGACACCTGGTGTGTGTGTCCGGGGGTCAGTTCCGGCGGGGAAGCTATGAGCTGCAGGTGTGGCCTGGGTGTCACCTTTATGGAAGTGCTGGTGACTCCCTCCCACACTGAGGAGCTTGGAGGCCGCATGCGGCTCACGGGACTCAGTGCGACACAGCCGGGAGGGAAGCCTTGTGTGCAGGTAGGGGCCTGGCTGAGCCCAGTGGCCTTCAGGGGGCTGCGGGGGTCCTTGGGGTGGCGTCCAGCATTACTTGCCCCGCCCATTTCAGCCTCTCTTCCCGGCTGTGTCTTCCCCACTCTCTCTCCCTCTCTGCTCCGTCTCTATTTCTCTGTGATAGTCTTAAGTCCCTTAAGAAGAAAGCGCCTTCTCACCTCTGCCTCCTTCTGTGTCTCTCTCTGTCTCCTTGTCTCTGCCCCTATCTCTCTATCCACTGTTGTCTCTGTTGCCCCTTTTGACCCCATCCTTCGGCTTCTCAACCCTGAGGGTCTCTCCCCTCTCCTCCTCCCTGGGTTCTGCTTCTTCTGACCCCAGTGCCCCGAGAGGGAGAAGGAGGCTGCTGCCCGGGGAAGGGGCAGGGGACAGGCCAGGGCCAGGTGCCCAGCACAGCTGCCCTGTGGAGCATCAGACCCCAGTGCTGAGCTCCATTTTGGAAGGGTCTCTCTCACAGCCGTCTGGTCCTCATGGCCACCTGCTCCCCGTGGGCCACCTCTTCCCTTCTTGCCCTTTCTCATCACCAGACTCTGACCTCCTTCCTGTTTCTTTGTTTCTTCTGTGGGTGTCACCGCCCTCCCCGCCGCCACCCGCAAGTCCTCTGGCCCATGACCCGGCCGCCTACATGCTGCAGCTGCTGGTGGTGCCTGTTGTTCACCAGCCATGGCCTTCTTGATGCTAATTGAGCGCCAATCCTAGGCCACGTGCACCTCTGCAAAGGCTGTGTTATCTTTGGTCCTTATATTATTGTTTGCTGGGCAGGGGGTGCGCTTGGGGACTCAGAAAACAGCGCTTTGGGGGCCAGGGAGTGTCCGGCCACTGTGTGGCTCTAGGGGTAGGTGTTCTTGGGCTTGGCGGTAGAGGTGGGTGAGGCTTGTTACCGGGGAGTCCGGCCTTGCCGTGGGGGTCTGACTGTCGTGGGTAAGCAGTTGCTGTAAAGATCTGGGGTAGCTGCACTGGTACAAGTCTCTGGCTGCTGGGCCTGTGTGGGGTGTTCCATGCCCTGGTGCCATGTGTTGTTCCTGAGCTGGGCTGTTGGGGGATCAGTGGTTGTCCTTGGCTTGGGGAGTCTGGCTGCTGGGGTGCCTTGTTCCCCACAGTTGACAGCTGAGGTCTGGGACGGCTGCTGGGGAGTTTCAGCTGCTGACTTAGTGGTGAGTATGTGTTGCAGGTGGTCAGTGCTGACAGGCCTCGGGCAGTTGTCTGCTGGGGTCTGGGTGTTGTGTGGGGCGTGTCTTGGGGGTGTGGTTAGTGGAGATCAGCTCCCCGCATCTTGCCTTCTTCCTGTGTCTTTTGTTCTCTGTCCACATCTCTCTGTTTCCATCTCACTCTCTCCATCTGCACTTCTCACTTCGAAGCACATGTGTTGAGCACTTACTGTTTGTGTGTATTAGTTGTAGCAGGTCTCTGGGGGCTCTGGGCCCTGCTCACAGGGGAAGAGGTGGGACCCCCTCCCATGAAGACTGGCCCTGGGGCTGGAATCGTTGGTTCAAGTGGGGCAAAAGGGCTGGATGCTGTGTCAGAGGCCCCTTGGTCAGGCTCCTTCCCTTGAACTGTAAGCCCCAGTCTGAGGGGGCTTGGAGAGGCCTTGGATTTGTGGGGTCAGGGGGGTGTCAGCCACAGACTTTGGGCCGGTGCAGGGACTTTCCCCTAGGGACAGAAGAGTTGTGGGGATCAGGAGAGAAAACAGGCATGCTGATACCTGGTGGGGAGAGTGTTCCAGGTGGTGGGGAGAGTGTTCCAGGTGGCGGGAAGAGCTCGTGCAAAGGCCCTGAGGCACAACAAGGAGGCCGGTGCAGCCGGGCAGGGTGAGCAAGGGTCAGGCGGGAGGGGTGGTGCCAGAGTGTGCAGGGTTTTGGCTTCAGTCCAAGTGAGGTGTGCACCTCTGGGGCTGGGCACACACAAGGCTCTGAGCACAGACTAGCCCAGGCTCCACACTTGGCCCTGTGTGTGGCCTGCCGTCCTGGCGGATGTAGTGTTGGTTGAGCCCCGGTGGGACTCATTCTAAGGCTTTCCTGTACCAGGAGCCTTTTCCGAGTGAGAGTCAGGCCCCCGAGGGCTTCTGAGGAATGGACTGGGCTACCCATAGCTGTGGGAGCAGCCCCTGTGGCCCCCCGCCACCCACCCAATCTCCCCTGGGCAGCCTAACGAGCAAGAGGAGGGAATACAATGCACAGGGAATAGCTTGGGGCAGAGGGCGCTAGACAGAGGCCTGGAAGGAGGACTGGCTTTGGCCTAGGCTCCCTGGGTATGAAGCACAGGGGCTGAGGGAAGCAGTTTCTGACATCTCCTTCTGTAACTTCCCGTGATGAGCAGCTCATTACCTACCAAGGCAGCCCAGGCTGGTTCGCGAACTAGAGTTCTTAGAATGTTCTTTCAAATGCTGACCACAACCTGGACCTCCACCCCTCTCTCCGTGGTCCCGAGGCCACCCTGAACTCAACTCTTTCTCCACATATTTCACTCCTCCAATATTTATCATGTGCCTATTCTGGGGATGTGTGTCATGGGTACACAGACCCATAGTAACTGCTGTGGTGACGGTGGAAGGCCTTGGGGCCCTTGTGGTCCAGAAGTGGCTCCTGACCTAGCTGAGAGGGTGTCGATCTGGTGGTCTTCCTGTCGGAAGTAACGTCTAAGCTGAGTCCCCCGTAGGATGAGTGAGATTTGGCCATGGAAGAGGTGAGGAAAGAGTGTTCCAGGCACAAGCCGCAGCACATGGAGGGGAGAGAACATCCTTTTGGAAACCAGAAGAGGTTTTGAGTGGCTGGAACACTGTGTTTGCGGGCTGCTGCTGAGGCCAGCAAATGGATCACAGGAAACCCGGAGCAGTGACCCTGTGGGAGACAAGTGGCCTTTTTTTTTTGTATTTCCAGGTTGCTCTACAAGGAAGTAACTTATTCCCCCACCCTCCCATGGCTGCAGCCTTCCTAGCATGGGTTTTATAACTTTTTCCTCTTCTTTAAAATTGAAGTGTAGTTGATGTACCATATTATATAAGTTACAGGTGTACAATATAGTGATTTACAATTTTTAAAGGTTATACTCCATTGATAAAATATTAGCTATAGTCCCTGTGTTGTACAATATATCCTTGTAGCTTTTTTTTGAATTTTTAAATTTTTTTAATTTATTTTTTTATGCAGCAGGTTCTTATTAGTCATCAATTTAATACATATCAGTGTATACATGTCAATCACAATTTCCCAATTCATCACACACACACACACACACACACACACACACACCCCACCTCTTTCCCCCCTTGGTGTCCATACGTTTGTCCTCTATATCTGTGTCTCTATTTCTGCCCTGCAAACCGGTTCATCTGTACCATTTCTCTAGGTTCCACATATATGCGTTAATACACGATATTTGTTTTTCTCTTTCTGACTTACTTCACTCTGTATGACAGTCTCTACATTCATCCACGTCTCAACAAACGACCCAATTTCTTTCCTTTTTATGGCTGAGTAATATTCCATTGTATATATGTACCACATCTTCTTTATCCATTTGTCTGTCAATGGGCATTTAGGTTGTTTCCATGAGCTGGCTATTGTATATAGTGCTGCAGTGAGCACTAGAGTGCATGTGTCTTTTTTGAATTATGGTTTTCTCTGGATAAATGCCCAGCAGTGGGATTCCTGGGTCATATGGTAATTCTATTTTTAATTTTTTAAGGAACCTCCATACTGTTCTCCATTGTGGCTGTATCAATTTACGTTTCCAGCAGCAGTGCAAGAGGGTTCCCTTTTCTCCACACCCTTTCCAGCATTTGTTGTTTGTAGATTTTCTGATGATGCCCATTCTAACTAGTGTGGGGTGATACCTCATTGTAGTTCATTTGCATTTCTCTAATAATTAGTGATGTTGAGCAGCTTTTCATGTGCTTCTTGGCCATCTGTATGTCTTCTTTGGAGAAATGTCTATTTAGGTCTTCTGCCCATTTTTGGATTGGGTTGTTTGTTTTTTTAATATTGAGCTGCATGAGCTGTTTGTATATTTTGGAGAGTAATCCTTTGTCCGTTGATTTGTTTGCAAATATTTTCTCCCATTTTGAGGGTTGTCTTATCATCTTGTTTATGGTTTCCGTTGCTGTGCAAAAGCTTTGAAGTTTCATTAGGTCCCATTTGTTTACTTTTGCTTTAATTTCCATGACTCTAGGAGGTGGATCAAAACAATCTTGCTGTGATTTATGTCAAAGAGTTTTCTTCCTATATTTTCCTCTATGGGTTTTATAGTGTCCGGTTTTACAGTTAGGTCTCTAATCCATTTTGAGTTTATTTTCGTGTATGGTCTTAGGGAGTGTTCTGATTTCATTCTTTTACCTGTAGCTGTCCAGTTTTCCCAGCACCACTTATTGAAGAGACTGTCTTTTTGCCATTGTATATCCTTGCATCCTTTGTTATACATTAGTTGACCATAGGTGAGTGGGTTTATCTCTGGGCTTTATATCCTGTTCCATTGGTCTATATTTCTGTTTTTGTGCCAGCACCATATTGTTTTGATTACTGTAGCTTTGTAGTATTTTCTGAAGTCAGGGAGTGTGATTCCTCCAGCTCCGTTTTTTTCCCTCAAGTCTGCTTTGGCTATTCGGGGTCTTTTGTGTCTCCATACAAATATTAAGATTTTTTGTTCCAGTTCCATAAAAAATGCCATTGGTAATTTGATAGGGATTGCATTAAATATGTAGATTGCTTTGGGTAGTATAGTCATTTTCCCAATATTGATTCTTCCAATCCAAGAACATGGTATATCTCTCCATCCATTGGTATCATCTTTAATTTCTTTCATCAGTGTCTTATAGTTTGCTGCATACAGATCTTTTATCTCCCTAGGTAGATTTATTCCTAGGTTTTTAATTCTTTTTGCTGCCATGGTAAATGGGAATGTTTCCTTCATTTCTCTTTCAGATTTTTCATCATTAGTGTGTAGGAATGCAAGAGTTTTCTGTGCATTAATTTTGTATCCTGCAACTTTACCAAACTCATTGATTAGCTCTAGTAGTTTTCTGGTGGCATCTTTAGGATTTTCTACGTATAGTATCATGTCATCTGCAAACAGTGACAGTTTTACTTCTTCTTTTCCAATTTGTATTCCTTTTATTTCTTTTTCTTTTCTGATTGCCGTGGCTAGGCCTTCCAAAACTCTGTTGAATGAGAGTGGTGAGAGTGGACATCCTTGTCTTGTTCCTGATCTTAGTGGGAATGCTTTCAGTTTTTCACCATTGAGAATGATGTTTGCTGTGGGTTTGTTGTATACGGCCTTTATTATGTTGAGGTAGGTTCCCTCTATGCCCACTTTCTGGAGAGTTTTTATCATAAATGGTGTTGAATTTTGTCAAAAGCTTTTTCTGCATCTATTGAGATGATCATATGGTTTTTATTGTTCAATTTGTTAATATGGTTATCACATTGATTGATTTGCATATATTGAAAAATCCTTGCATCCCTGGGATAAATCCCACTTGATCATGGTGTATGATCCTTTTAATGTGTTGTTGGATTCTGTTTGCTAGTATTTTGTTGAGGATTTTTGCATCTATGTTAATCAGGGATATTGGTCTGTAATTTTCTTTTCTTGTAGTATCTTTGTCTGGTTTGGGTGTCAGGGTGATGGTGGCCTCATAGAATGAATCTGGGAGTGTTCCTTCCTCTGCAGTTTTTTGGAAGAGTTTGAGAAGCATGGGTGTTAGCTCTTCTTTAAATGTTTGATAGAGGTCACCTGTGAAGCCATCTGGTCCCGGACTTTTGTTTGTTGGAAGAGTTTAAATCACAGTTTCAATTTCATTACTTGTGATTGGTCTGTTCATATTTTCTATTTCTTCCTGCTTCAGTCTTCACCTTTCTGAGAATTTGTCCATTTCTTCCAGGTTGTCCATTTTATTGGTATAGAGTTTCTTGTAGTATTTTCTTAGGATGCTTTGTATTTCTGCGGTGTCTGTTGTAACTTCTCCTTTTTCATTTCTAATTTTATTTATTTGAGTCCTCTCCCTCTTTTTCTTGATGAATCTGCTTAATGGTTTATCAATTTTGTTTATCTTCTCAAAGAACCAGCTTTTAGCTTTATTGAGCTTTGCTATTGTTTTCTTTGTTTCTATTTCATTTATTTCTGCTCTGATCTTTTTTTTTTTTTTTTTCCGGTACGCGGGCCTCTCACTGTTGTGGCCTCTCCCGTTGCGGAGCACAGGCTCCGGACGCACAGGCTCAGCGGCCATGGCTCACGGGCCCAGCCGCTCCGCGGCATGTGGGATCCTCCCGGACCGGGGCACGAACCTGTGTCCCCTGCATCGGCAGGCGGACTCTCAACCGCTGCGCCACCAGGGTAGCCCTCTGCTCTGATCTTTATGATTTCTTTCCTTCTGCTACCTTTGGGTTTTGTTTGTTCTTCCTTCTCCAGTTCCTTCAGGTGTACGGTTAGATTGTTTATTTGAGATTTTTCTTGTTTCTTGAGGTAGGCTTGTATAGCTATAAACTTCACTCTTAGAACTGCTTTTGTTGTATCCCATAGGTTTGGGATCGTCTTGTTTTCATTGTCATTTGTCTTAAGGTGTTTTTTGATTTCCTCTTTGATTTCTTCAGTGATCTCCTGGTTATTTAGTAACGTAGTGTTTAGCCTCCATGTGTTTGTGTTTTTTACATATTTTTCCCTGTAATTCATTTGTAATCTTATAGTGTTGTGGTCAGAAAAGATGCTTGATATGATTTCAATTTTCTTAAATTTACTGAGGCTTGATTTGTGACCCAAGATGTGATCTATCCTGGAGAATGTTCTGTGTGCACTTGAGAATAAAGTGTAATCTGCTGTTTTTAGATGGAATGTCCTATAAATATCAGTTAAATCTATCTGGTCTGTTGTGTCATTTAAAGCTGCTGTTTCCTAATTTATTTTCATTTTGGATCATTTGTCCATTGGCATAAGTGAGGTGTTGAAGTCCCCCACTATTGTTGTGTTACTGTCAATTTCCTCTTTTATAGCTGTTAGCAGTTGCCTTATGTATTGAGGTGCTCCTATGTTGGGTGCATATATATTTTTAATTGTTCTATCTTCTTCTTGGATTGCTTCCTTGATCATTATGTAGTGTCCTTCCTTGTCTCTTGTAACATTCTTTATTTTAAAGTCTATTTTATCTGATATGAGTACTGCTACTCCAGCTTTCTTTTGATTTCCATGTGCATGCAATATCTTTTTCCATCCCCTCACTTTCAGTCTGTATGTGTCCCTAGGTCTGAAGTGGGTCTCTTGTAGAGAGCATATATACTGGGTCTTGTTTCTGTATCCATTCAGCAAGGCTGTGTCTTTTTCATGGAGCATTTAATCCATTCCCGTTTAAGGTAATTATCAATATGTATGTTCCTATGACCATTTTCTTAATTGTTTTGGGTTTGTTTTTGTAGGTCCTTTTCTTCTCTTGTGTTTCCCACTTAGAGAAGTTCCTTTAGCCTTTGTTGTAGAGCTGGTTTGGTGGTGCTGTATTCTCTTAGCTTTTGCTTGTTTGTAAAGCTTTTGATTTCTTTGTAGTATCTGAATGAGATCCTTGCTGGGTAGAGTAATCATGGTTGTAGGTTCTTCCCTTTCATCACTTTCAGTATATCATGCCACTCCCTTCTGGCCTGTAGAGTTTCTGCTGAGAAATCAGCTGTTAACCTTATGGGAGTTCCCTTTTATGTTATTTGTCATTTTTCCCTTGCTGCTTTCAATAATTTTTCTTTGTCTTTAATTTTTGCCAACTTGAGTACTATGTGTCTCGCCCTGTTTCTCCTTAGGTTAATCCTGCATGGGACTCTCTGTGCTTCCTGGACTTGGGTGGCTATTTCCTTCCCCATATTAGGGAGGTTTTCAACTATAATCTCTTCAGATATTTTCTCGGGTCCTTTCTCCCTCTCTTCTCTTTCTGGGACCCCTATAATGCGAATGTTGTTGCGTTTAATGTTGTGCCAGAGGTCTCTTAGGCTGTCTTCACTTCTTTTCATTCTTTTTTCTTTGTTCTGTTCCGCAGCAGTGAATTCCACCATTCTGTCTTCCAGGTCCCTTATCCGTTCTTCTGCCTCAGGTATTCTGATATTGATTCCTTCTAGTGTAGTTTTCTTTTCATGATTGTATTGTTCATCTCTCTTTGCTTGTTCTTTAATTCTTGTAGGTCTTTGTTAAACATTTCTTGCATCTTCTCGATCTCTGCGTCCATTCGTTTTCCGAAGTCCTGGATCATCTTCACTATCATTATTCTGAATTCTTTGTCTGGAAAGTTGCCTATCTCCCTTTCATTTAATTGTTTTTTGGGATTTTATCTTGTTCCATCATCTGGTACATAGCCCTCTGCCTTTTCATCTTGTCTATCTTTCTGTGAATGTGGTTTCTGTTTCACTGGCTGCACAATTGTAGTTTTTCTTGCTTCTCCTGTCTGCCCTCTGGTGGATGAGGCCTCTAAGAGGCTTGTGCAAGCTTCCTGATGGGAGGGACTGGTGGTGGGTAGAGTTGGGTGTTGCTCTGGTGGGCAGAGCTCAGTAAAACTTTAATCTGCTTGACTGCTGATTGGTGGGGCTGGGTTCCCTCCCTGTTGGTTGTTTGGCCTGAGGAATCCCAACACTGGAGCCTACCCGGGCTGTGTGGTGGGGCTCATGGCAGACTCCGGGAGGGCTCACGCCAAGAAATACTTCCCAGAACTTCCGCTGCCATTGTTCTTGTCCCTTGGTGAGCCACAGCCACCCCCCGCCTCTGTAGGAGACACTCCAACACTAGCAGGTAGGTCTGGTTGAGTCTTCTATGGGGTCACTGCTCCTTCCCCCTGGGTCCTGATGTGCACACTACTTTGTGTGTGCCCTCCAAGAGTGGAGTCTGTTTCCCCCAGTCCTGTTGAAGTCCTGCAATCAAATCCCGCTAGCCTTCAAAATCTGATTCTCTAGGAATTCGTCCTCCCGTTGCTGGACCCCCGGGTTGGGAAGCCTGACGTGGGGCTCAGAACCTTCACTCCAGTGGAAGGACTTCTGTGGTATGAGTGTTCGCCAGTCTGTGAGTCACCCACCCAGCAGTTATGGGATTTGATTTTACTGTGATTGCGCCCCTCCTACCATCTCCTTGTGGCTTCTCCTATGTCTTTGGACGTGGGGTATCTTTTTTGGTGAGTTCCAGTGTCTTCCTGCCGATGATTGTTCAGCAGTTAGTTGTGATTCTGGTGTTCTTGCAAGAGGGAGTCCGTAGCTTATTTTATATATAGTGTTTGTACCTCTTACTCCCTCCCCCATCCTGCCCCTCCCCCCTCCTCACTGGTAACCTCTAACTTGTTCTCTATATCTGTGAGTCTGCTTCTTTTTTGTTATATACACTAGTTTGTTGTATTTTTAAATTTCCACATATAAGTGACATTGTACAGTATTTGTCTTTCTCTGACAGTTCACTTAGCAAAATGCCCGCCAAGGCCATCCATGTTGCTGCAAGTGCCAAGATTTCATTCTTTTTTTCTGTGACTTAATGGTATTCCATTGTGTGTGTATATATATATATCCCATCTTCTTTATCCATTCATCTGTTGATGGATACTTAGGTTGATTCCATTCCATATCTTGGTAATTATAAATAATGCTGCTATGAACATTGGGGTACATTATCTTTTTGAAATGGTGTTTTTGTTTTTGTTTTTCAGATATATACCCAGGAGAGGAATTGCTTTGTCATATGGTAGTTCTATTTTTAGTTTTCTGAGAAACCTCCATGCTGTTCTCCATAGTGATTGCACCTATTTACATTTCATCAACCGTGTATGTGTAGGAGAGTTTCCCTTCTCCACATCTTCACCAATGTTTGTTATTTGTGTTCTTTTGATGATACCATTCTGACAGGTGTGAGGTGATATCTCATTGTGGTTTTGATTTGCATTTCTCTGATGATTAGCGATGTTGAGCAGATTTTCACGTGCCCATTGGCCATCTGCATTTCCTCTTTAGAAAAATATGTATTCAGCTCTTCTGCCGATTTTAAAATCAGGTTTTTTTTTTTGATGTTGAGTTGTTTGAACTATTTATATATGTTGGATATTAATCCCTTATTGGTCATAGAGTTTGCAAATATTGTCTCCCTTTCAGTAGGTTGTCTTTTCTTTTTGTCAATGGTTTTCTTTGCTATTCAAAAGTTTTTAACCAAAACCGATAATGAGAACCGTGGAGCAGTGACCCTCCTGGGACACAATTGGTCTTTTGTATTTCTAGTTGCTCTTCCAGGAAGCAACTTATCCCCTTTCTTCCCCCCACCCCTTGTTCTTCCCATGGAGGCATCCTTCCCAGCATGGGTGTTATAATTTAAAAAATCTTTTCAAAATTCAGGTGGGGAACATTATGTCTTATTTTGTAAATGAAGAGAAATTAACATTTCTTTTGTAAGTGTCAGGGTCAGACAATGTTTTCAGATATGCCTGTGAGTATTGTGAGGCCTCATACCACCAGAAAATGTGCATCATCTCAGGAGTGAAAGAAAAGCTCCGTGCTCTGGCCATGTGGGTGGGGAAATGATGTGGCAGTCTCCCTGCTCTCTTTAGATTCATATTTTTTTCTTCTCCTTTTATATCCCTTTGCAGTTTTAAATTTCTCTCTTCTGTGGGCAAAGACTCACCCATCCCACCCAAAGACTCACCCAATTCATGGCCTTTCCAGCCCTCGGTACCTTTATTCCCCCTGCATCTATGCTCAACTCTCCAACAGACTGACCCCACAATGCTCCACTGGTCCAGCACCCCAGCACCCTACCTGCGGACACCCACTGTTCGAGCATCTAAAACCTCAGTCTCCCACCAGCAAATACTCAAATGATCCTGCAACACTCAGACAAGTCAGTACTGTTACCCAAACTATGATACCAATACTCAGGGCATGCGATAATACTCCATTATATAATTCCTGTTTCCCATCAGCCAACATTCAACACCTAATTACCCATTCAGGCCAACACCAAAGCACCCAGATACTCAATGCCCACCACCTCTGTCTGCTCGAAGCCCAGTGCTTGAACACGCCAACTCCTAACACCATCAATATCTCCCCTTCCCATCACACAATAGGCAACATGCACCCAAACAAGCTATTACCCTACACTAATCCTGGAATGCACGGGCATTCCAATACCTGATACCTTTCCTGCCCCAGCATCCATTATTCCACTGGCCTACACCTTTCACACTGACACCCAAACACTCAAGCACTCCAATAAATACACACCCTACTTATGATAAATGAATAAGAAATGATCAGCCCATCCCTTCTCCACCAGGTATTAACCTCTGTCAGGAAACCATACACCAACACCCCAATACCCAAAGAGGCTAGCATCTAACACCCCAACGCAATACATGGATATTCCACATGCATCCCATTAATACCCTGACTCTCCACAAGCTGAACCCATCCCCCACACGGCAGTGTTCCTCTCCTTCGCGGGCAGCATACTTGCATCCGTGTGAGCCCGCACCCAGCACCCAAATACCCTGACCAAATACACATGCTCAGTACTTCAGCGTTCAACATCCCAGCTCCCCGTGGTCAACAGCTGTCACCCCTACACTCAGGGAGCTCCCTTCCCTAAGTCGTGGCCAGTCAGCACTTAGTATATGGTTCCTCCTGGATGTCAGCTCTTCAACTAGGCGATACGGCAACCCCAGAATTGCAGTCCTCTCACACCCAGGAGACCCCTCTAATACCCGATACCTGCCCCCCACCCCCCATCCCCACTGCTTTCTGAGCCCCATGCATGTCCACCCACCAGCTGAAGTTGGGTTCTGGGGGTGTGGTCAGCAGTCTGGATCTCCCCGACCCCTCACAGGTGGGAGGATCGTCCAGACTTCCTGACCGTGGAGCTGCACATGCGCACCTACTACTACAGCTTGGCAAGCAAGGCCGCGGACCCTGCCGTGTGCGGAAAGGGGGCCGAGGCTGTGTGTGTCTGAGCTCCAGCCTGCCGGCCCCTATGCCCCAGCTTTTCCTCCTATGTCCTCAGCTCACTCCCAAGTACTCCAGTCTGGCAGAGCCCAGCTCAGTTTCTCTCCCCACCACCAGCTGGGCTGTGAGAAGGGGACAGCTCAGGCCTCCGGCCCACACTGGTCCAGTATTCCCTGCCTGGTCACCTGGCCCCTCTGGCTGGGGTAGGAGGCCGAGACCCAGGCAAGGTGGTCCTGGGCTGGAATCTACTGGGAGGCCCTGAGCTGAGGGGGCGTTGCTTACAGCAAGGACCCTCCTTCCTCTGGGCCCAGAAGGGCGGACTCTCAGAGTTCTCAGGTGGCAAGTCCCCAATCATTGGAATAAACGCAGCTTCTCTCTCGTGTGAGATCCCTCATCTTTCCGGGGTGAGGGCGGGGGGACCAGGAAAGGGGCTGGGTCATCGGAAGGGGTCCATGAGAAGTGCCTGATGGTGCAGCGCACACGGGCGTTCCAATATTTGATACAGCTTTTCTCGTGTGGGCCTGGGGGCTGGCTTTCCCGCCCTTGTGCCCTGGGGACATCTTTACCAGCGTGAGGGGCTGCGGCAGGTGAGCGTGGGGACTTGGGGCCGCGTGCCTGCTGGCCACTCAGCTCGCCGAGCCTCACGGATGGTGTGAGACAGGTGCTGTCCGTGTTCGCGGCGTGTTTTCATCACCTGGAGAGAGTGTAACACACGCTGATCCCGCCGCAGCCCGTGCATTTTACAGTCTCTTCAGGAGATTCTATCATTCGGGCCCTTCTCAGCTGCCACCACTTCCTCCCTGGGACCAGACAGTCACAGCTGGGAATCCTTATCACGTGATTCCCCGAGGGCCGGCCCAGTCCCGCTCAGGACAAGAGCCGGCTCCAAGGGTGTGCTGCCTCGGTGTCCCCACATGAAGAACTGGGGTGTTGGAGCACAGAACCGGAAAGGTCGGGTGAACTGGAGCCAGGCCCCTGCATTTCTTTTCCGGACTTGCTCCCCCGTGCTCGGCTGCAGTTGGCCCCCATGCCCTGCAACGCCTCCTCCTCTTGGCCTGGCCCCGAAGAGCCACGGGCTCCAGGGCGGCCATGAAACCCACTCAGCGCCAGGGAGAGGCAAGGAGGTTTTCTGCGGCTTCTGAGAAGGTAGATTTTCTGTCTTTTTCTTTGCGGACCTCTAGAAAGCTTGGGGCTGTTTTGTGGCAATGTGGGGTGCGGTGTGGGGACGGGGGCTTGAGGCCCAGGCTGGTGACGCCCGAGAGGAGACCACAGAACCTTGGTGAGGTGAGTGCATTGTCGAAACCAGGAAATTGACATTGGGGTTATTAACTTACCTACGGACCTTGCTCTGATTTTACCGCTTACTGAGTCTTAATAATTCATGTGTAAGTTTCATGTTATCGTATTCTTCAATGAACTTTGTATTCTACCTAGAAAGTAGTTCAGAGAGCCCCCAGTTATAGAGTCAACTCCAGACACACGAAGACTCTCAGCTCTGTGTTTCTTTAGAGACTAAATCTGTAATGGTTTGGAGTTGTTTGAGGGTCTCCAAGCCCTGCCAGACGATATCTTCCTGCATTTAGATTCGAAACAGACAAACAGAGCACAGCGAATGTAAAGATTAAGACACAAACTCAGTTCCTTCCATTTTGTCATTCTCTGCAGCCACTTGAAGATTTTGTATTTAAAATGTAAAACAGTGATGTTTGCAAGCCATGAGATATATTTTGAGTTGGTAAATGCACATATTAGTTCATAAGCTAACTGTATTACTGACTTTGAATAGCACCGTTAAAATGCAAAAATTGTTTTTTAACTAATTGTTTAAAAACTAATGAACAAATCAAGAAAAATTACATCAATGGTACAATTTCGTGGCTTCCGAAATTGTACTGTTTTCAGATATTTCAGTTTTATTAAATCCACGGTTTATTTACTGGATAATTATTTACGTTGTTACCTAAAGTATTATGTCAGAAGGGAAATATATTTTCTCTGCCTACATTTCTTTTGTGGTCATCATTATTATTTGTTTCATGTTATGATTATTGCTGAAGATAACATTATTTTATGGGGAGGAGACGTTAAAAGTGATCCGTTCTGTGGGTCAAATACATTGAGAGCGCTATGTGGTCGCAGTAAATGACTGTTGAATGAACCAATGAAAGAGGGTGCAGTTCCAGATATTTACCACCAGGTGGCGGTGTTCCCCAAGCCAGGAGTGCTCAGCTGCTCAAACCAGGCTCTCGCCTCCTGCCCCACTATGTCCATCTTCTGCCTGGAGCAGGACCCCAGGCTCTTCCCTGGTCTCACAGGCCCCTAGTCCCGTCCCCTGCAATCCGTTCCCTCCAGAACCGCTTGAAGGGTCTTTTCTACTAGCAGCTCTGACCAATTCCCTCCATCCTCTTCCAGGGTTCCCCAAACATATTCATGCTGACTCTCACCTCTGGCCTTTTGCATCTGCTGTTCCCTCTGCCTGGAATTATTTTCATCCCCATTTGACTAATGTCCACAAGGAAAACTTATCCTTAAAGTATGAGTAAGTTACTGGGGGAAGTTTCTTAATCTCTCTGTGCCCCAGTTTCTTTGGGTGGTTTGTCCAGAAAGAGAAGGTAAATCCAGGTCAAGGAGTTAGAAAACCTGCAGGGGAGTG
This sequence comes from Hyperoodon ampullatus, assembly GCF_949752795.1. Taxonomy (NCBI): domain Eukaryota; kingdom Metazoa; phylum Chordata; class Mammalia; order Artiodactyla; family Ziphiidae; genus Hyperoodon; species Hyperoodon ampullatus. The sequence continues at coordinate 15,411,773 of NC_136928.1, forward strand.
TCCTGGGATGTAAAGAGAGAAAGGCCTCCCCTTCCTCCTGCCCTCCAGGGGTAGGGGGCTGTGGCTTTGGCCAACCCAAGCCTCCTTGATGGGTCCCCAGTGGCTGGACCAGAGGGTCTTCTGCTCTCCGCGCCCTCCCTGGTGGGGCTGTTTGTATTGTGCTGACCCCCTGAGCCAGCCTCTGGTCCCTGGGAAGACACCTGGTGTGTGTGTCGGGGAGTCAGTTCCGGCCGGGAAGCTATGAGCTGCAGGTGTGGCCTGGGTGTCACCTTTATGGAAGTGCTGGTGACTCCCTCCCACACTGAGGAGCTTGGAGGCCGCATGTGGCTCACGGGACTCACTGTGACACAGCCGGGAGGGAAGCCTTGTGTGCAGGTCGGGGCCTGGCTGAGCCCACTGGCCTTCAGGGGGCTGCGGGGGTCCTTGGGGTGGCGTCCAGCATTACTTGCCCCGCCCGTTTCAGCCTCTCTTCCCGGCTGTGTCTTCCCCACTCTCTCTCCCTCTCTGCTCCGTCTCTATTTCTCTGTGATAGTCTTAAGTCCCTTAAGAAGAAAGCGCCTTCTCACCCCTGCCTCCTTCTGTGTCTCTCTCTGTCTCCTTGTCTCTGCCCCTATCTCTCTATCCACTGTTGTCTCTGTTGCCCCTTTTGACCCCATCCTTCGGCTTCTCAACCCTGAGGGTCTCTCCCCTCTCCTCCTCCCTGGGTTCTGCTGCTTCTGACCCCAGTGCCCCGAGAGGGAGAAGGAGGCTGCTGCCCAGGGAAGGGGCAGGGGACAGGCCAGGGCCAGGTGCCCAGCACAGCTGCCCTGTGGAGCATCAGACCCCAGTGCTGAGCTCCATTTTGGAAGGGTCTCTCTCACAACCGTCTGGTCCTCATGGCCACCTGCTCCCCGTGGGCCACCTCTTCCCTTCTTGCCCTTTCTCAGCACCAGACTCTGACCTCCTTCCTGTTTCTTTGTTTCTTCTGTGGGTGTCACCGCCCTCCCCGCCGCCACCCGCAAGTCCTCTGGCCCATGACCCGGCCGCCTACATGCTGCAGCTGCTGGTGGTGCCTGTTGTTCACCAGCCATGGCCTTCTTGATGCTAATTGAGCGCCAATCCTAGGCCACGTGCACCTCTGCAAAGGCTGTGTTATCTTTGGTCCTTATATTATTGTTTGCTGGGCAGGGGGTGCGCTTGGGGACTCAGAAAACAGCGCTTCGGGGGCCAGGGAGTGTCCGGCCACTGTGTGGCTCTAGGGGTAGGTGTTCTTGGGCTTGGCGGTAGAGGTGGGTGAGGCTTGTTACCGGGGAGTCCGCCCTTGCCGTGGGGGTCTGACTGTCGTGGGTAAGCAGTTGCTGTAAAGATCTGGGGTAGCTGCACTGGTACAAGTCTCTGGCTGCTGGGCCTGTGTGAGGTGTTCCATGCCCTGGTGCCATGTGTTGTTCCTGAGCTGGGCTGTTGGGGGATCAGTGGTTGTCCTTGGCTTGGGGAGTCTGGCTGCTGGGGTGCCTTGTTCCCCACAGTTGACAGCTGAGGTCTGGGACGGCTGCTGGGGAGTTTCAGCTGCTGACTTAGTGGTGAGTATGTGTTGCAGGTGGTCAGTGCTGACAGGCCTCGGGCAGTTGTCTGCTGGAGTCTGGGTGTTGTGTGGGGCGTGTCTTGGGGGTGTGGTTAGTGGAGATCAGCTCCCCGCATCTTGCCTTCTTCCTGTGTCTTTTGTTCTCTGTCCACATCTCTCTGTTTCCATCTCACTCTCTCCATCTGCACTTCTCACTTCGAAGCACATGTGTTGAGCACTTACTGTTTGTGTGTATCAGTTGTAGCAGGTCTCTGGGGGCTCTGGGCCCTGCTCACAGGGGAAGAGGTGGGACCCCCTCCCATGAAGACTGGCCCTGGGGCTGGAATCGTTGGTTCAAGTGGGGCAAAAGGGCTGGATGCTGTGTCAGAGGCCCCTTGGTCAGGCTCCTTCCCTTGAACTGTAAGCCCCAGTCTGAGGGGGCTTGGAGAGGCCTTGGATTTGTGGGGTCAGGGGGGTCTCAGCCACAGACTTTGGGCCGGTGCAGGGACTTTCCCCTAGGGACAGAAGAGTTGTGGGGATCAGGAGAGAAAACAGGCATGCTGATACCTGGTGGGGAGAGTGTTCCAGGTGGTGGGGAGAGTGTTCCAGGTGGCGGGAAGAGCTCGTGCAAAGGCCCTGAGGCACAACAAGGAGGCCGGTGCAGCCGGGCAGGGTGAGCAAGGGTCAGGCGGGAGGGGTGGTGCCAGAGTGTGCAGGGTTTTGGCTTCAGTCCAAGTGAGGTGTGCACCTCTGGGGCTGGGCACACACAAGGCTCTGAGCACAGACTAGCCCAGGCTCCACACTTGGCCCTGTGTGTGGCCTGCCGTCCTGGCGGATGTAGTGTTGGTTGAGCCCCGGTGGGACTCATTCTAAGGCTTTCCTGTACCAGGAGCCTTTTCCGAGTGAGAGTCAGGCCCCCGAGGGCTTCTGAGGAATGGACTGGGCTACCCATAGCTGTGGGAGCAGCCCCTGTGGCCCCCCGCCACCCACCCAATCTCCCCTGGGCAGCCTAACGAGCAAGAGGAGGGAATACAATGCACAGGGAATAGCTTGGGGCAGAGGGCGCTAGACAGAGGCCTGGAAGGAGGACTGGCTTTGGCCTAGGCTCCCTGGGTATGAAGCACAGGGGCTGAGGGAAGCAGTTTCTGACATCTCCTTCTGTAACTTCCCGTGATGAGCAGCTCATTACCTACCAAGGCAGCCCAGGCTGGTTCGCGAACTAGAGTTCTTAGAATGTTCTTTCAAATGCTGACCACAACCTGGACCTCCACCCCTCTCTCCGTGGTCCCGAGGCCACCCTGAACTCAACTCTTTCTCCACATATTTCACTCCTCCAATATTTATCATGTGCCTATTCTGGGGATGTGTGTCATGGGTACACAGACCCATAGTAACTGCTGTGGTGACGGTGGAAGGCCTTGGGGCCCTTGTGGTCCAGAAGTGGCTCCTGACCTAGCTGAGAGGGTGTCGATCTGGTGGTCTTCCTGTCGGAAGTAACGTCTAAGCTGAGTCCCCCGTAGGATGAGTGAGATTTGGCCATGGAAGAGGTGAGGAAAGAGTGTTCCAGGCACAAGCCGCAGCACATGGAGGGGAGAGAACATCCTTTTGGAAACCAGAAGAGGTTTTGAGTGGCTGGAACACTGTGTTTGCAGGGTGCTGCTGAAGCTAGCAAAGGGATCACAGGAACCCCGGAGCAGTGACCCTGTGGGAGACAAGTGGCCTTTTCCTTTGTATTTCCTGGTTGCTCTACAAGGTAGCAACTTATTCCCCCACCCTCCCATGGCTGCAGCCTTCCTAGCATGGGCTTTATTACTTTTTCCTCTTCTTTAAAATTGAAGTGTAGTTGATGTACAATATTATATAAGTTACAGGTGTACAATATAGTGATTCACAATTTGTAAAGGTTATACTCCATTTATAAAATATTGGCTATATTCTCTGTGTTGTACAATATATCCTTGTAGCTTTTTTTTTGAATTTTATTTTATTTATATTTTTATACAGCAGGTTCTTATTAGTTATCAATTTTATACACATCACTTTATACATGTTAATCCCAATCTCCCAATTCATCACCCCCCTGCCGCTGTCCCCCCTTGGTTTCCATACGTTTGTCCTCTACATCTGTGTCTCTATTTCTGCCCTGCAAACCGGTTCATCTGTACCATTTCTCTAGGTTCCACATATATGTGTTAATATACGATATTTGTTTTCCTCTTTCTGACTTACGTCACTCTGTATGACAGTCTCTACATTCATCCACATCTCAACAAATGACCCAATTTCTTTCCTGTTTATGGCTGAGTAATATTCCATTGTATATATGTACCACCTGTGAAGCCATCTCGTCCTGGACTTTTGTTTGTTGGAAGATTTTTAATCACAGTTTCAATTTCATTACTTGTGATTGGCCTGTTCATATTTTCTATTTCTTCCTGGTTCAGTCTTGGAAGGTTACACCTTTCTAAGAATTTGTCCATTTCTTCCAGGTTTTCCCTTTTTTTTTGTCTGTTTGTTTGTTTGTTTTTCGGCACGCGGGCCTCTCACTGCTGTGGCCTCTCCGGTTGTGGAGCACAGGCTCCGGCCGCGCAGGCTCAGCAGCCATGGCTCACGGGCCCAGCCGCTCCGCGGCATGTGGGATCCTCCCGGACCGGGGCACGAACCCATGTCCCCTGCATCGGCAGGCAGACTCTCAACCACTGCGCTACCAGGGAAGCCCCAGGTTGTCCCTTGTATTGGGATAGAGTTGTTTGTAGTAGTCTCTTAGGATGGTTTGTATTTCTGTGGTATCTGTTGTAACTTCTCCTTTTTCATTTCTAATTTTATTGATTTGAGTCCTATCCCTCTTTTTCTTGATGAATCTGGCTAATGGTTTATCAATTTTGTTTATCTTCTCAAAGCACCAGCTTTTAGCTTTATTGATCTTTGCTGTTTTCCTTGTTTCTATTTCATTTATTTCTGCTTTGGTCTTTATGATTTTTTTCCTTCTGCTAACTTTGGGTTTTGTTTGTTCTTCTTTCTATAGTTCCTTTAGGTGTAAGGTTAGATAGTTTATTTGAGATTTTTCTTGTTTCTTGAGGTAGGCTTGTATAGCTATAAATCTCCCTCTTAGAACTGCTTTTGGTGCATCCCATAGGTTTTGATCATCTTGTTTTCATTGTCATTTGTCTCTCTATATTTTTTGATTTCCTCTTTGATATCTTCAGTTATCTCTTGGTTGTTTAATAACGTATTGTTTAGCCTCCATGTGTTTGTGTTTTTTATGTATTTTTCCCTGTAATTCATTTCTAATCTGATAGTGTTGTGGTCAGGAAAGATGCTTGATATGATTTCAATTTTCTTAAATTTACTCTGGCTTGATTTGTGACCCAAGATGTGATCTATCCTGGAGAATGTTCTGTGTACACTTGAGAAGAAAGTGTAATCTGTTGTTTTGGGATGGAATGTCCTATAAATATCAATTAAATCTATCTTGTCTGTTGTGTCATTTAAGGCTTCTGTTTCCTTATTTATTTTCATTTTAGATCATCTGTCCATTGGTGTAAGTGTGGTGTTAAAATCCCCCACTATTCTTGTGTTACTGTCGATTTCCTCTTTTATAGCTGTTAGCAGTTGCCTTATGTATTGAGGTGCTCCTATGTTGGGTGCATATATATTTTTAATTGTTCTATCTTCTTCTTGGATTACTTCCTTGATCATTATGTAGTGTCCTTCCTTGTCTCTTGTAACATTCTTTATTTTAAAGTCTATTTTATCTGATATGACTACTGCTACTCCAGCTTTCTTTTGATTTCCATGTGCATGGAATATCTTTTTCCATCCCCTCACTTTCAGTCTGTATGTGTCCCTAGGTCTGAAGTGGGTCTCTTGTAGACAGCATATATAATGGGTCTTATTTCTGTATCCATTTAGCAAGGCTGTGTCTTCCGGTTGGAACATTTAATCCATTCACGTTTAAGGTAATTATTGATATGTATGTTCCTATGACCATTTTCTTAATTATTTTGGGTTTGTTTTTGTAGGTCCTTTTCTTCTCTTGTGTTTCCCACTTAGAGAAGTTCCTTTAGCTTTTGTTGTAGAGCTGGTTTGGTGGTGCTGAATTCTCTTAGCTTTTGCTTGTCCGTGAAGCTTTTGATTTCTCTGTAGAATCTGAATGAAATCCTTGCCGGGTAGAGTAATCTTGGTTGTAGGTTCTTCCCTTTCATCAGTTTTAGTATATCATGCCACTCCCTTCTGGCTTGTAGAGTTTCTGCTGAGAAATCAGCTCTTAACCTTATGGGAGTTCCCTTGTTTGTTATTTGTCATTTTTCCCTTGCTGCTTTCAATAATTTTTCTTTGTGTTTAATTTTTGACAATTTGAGTACTATGTGTCTCGCCCTGTTTCTCCTTAGGTTTATCCTGCATGGGACTCTCTGCGCCTCCTGGACTTGGGTGGCTATTTCCTTTCCCATGTTAGGGAAGTTTTCAACTATAATCTCTTCAAATATTTTCTCAGGTCCTTTCTCCCTCTCTTCTCCTTCTGGGATCCCTATAATGCGAATGTTGTTGCGTTTAATGTTGTCCCAGAGGTCTCTTAGGCTGTCTTCATTTCTTTTCATTCTTTTTTCTTTATTCTGTTCCATGGCAGTGAATTCCGCCATTCTGTCTTCCAGATCACTTATCCGTTCTTCTGCCTCAGTTATTCTGCTATTGATTCCTTCTAGTGTAGTTTTCTTTTCAGTTATTGTACTGTTCATCTCTGTTTGCTTATTCTTTAGTTCTTCTAGGTCTTTGTTAAACATTTCTTGCATCTTCTCGATCTCTGCGTCCATTCTTTTTCCGAAGTCCTGGATCATCTTCACTATCATTATTCTGAATTCTTTTTCTGGAAAGTTGCCTATCTCCACTTCATTTAATTGTTTTTCTAGGATTTTATCTTGTTCCTTCATCTGGTACAGAGACCTCTGCCTTTTCATCTTGTCTATCTTTCTGTGAATGTGGTTTTTGTTTCACTGGCTGCACAATTGTAGTTTTTCTTGCTTCTCCTGTCTGCCCTCTGGTGGATGAGGCCTCTAAGAAGCTTGTGCAAGTGTCCTGATGGGAGGGACTGGTGGTGGGTAGAGCTGGGTGTTGCTCTGGTGGGCAGAGCTCAGTAAAATTTTAATCTGCTTGACTGCTGATTGGTGGGGCTGGGTTCCCTCTCTGTTGGTTGTTTGGCCTAAGGAATCCCAACACTGGAGCCTACACTGGCTGCTTGGTGGGGCTAATGGCAGACTCTGGGAAGGCTCACGCCAAGGAGTACTTACCAGAACTTCCGCTTCCAGTGTCCTTGTCCCTTGGTGAGCCACGGCCAACCCCCACCTCTGCAGAAGACCCTCCAACACTAGCAGGTAGTTCTGGTTCAGTCTCCTATGAGGTCACTGCTCCTTCCCCTGCGTCCAGATGTGTACACTATTTTGTGTGTGCCCTCCAAGAGTGGAGTCTCTGTTTCCCCCAGTCCTGTTGAAGTCCTGCAGTCAAATCCCACTAGCCTTCAAAGTCTGATTCTCTAGGAATTCCTCCTCCCGTTGCTGGACCCCCAGGTTGGGAAGCCTGACGTGGGGCTCAGAACCTTCACTGCAGTGGGTGGACTTCTGTGGTATAAGTGTTCTCCAGTTTGTGAGTCACCCACCCAGCAGTTATGGGATTTGATTTTACTGTGATTGCGCCCCTCCTACCATCTCATTGTGGCTTCTCCTTTGTCTTTGGATGTGGGGTATCTGTTTTGGTGAGATCCAGTGCCTTCCTGCCGATGATTGTTCAGCAGTTAGTTGTGATTCTGGTGTTCTTGCAAGAGGGAGTCTCTAGCTTATTTTATATATAGTATTTGTACCTCTTACTCCTCTCCCCCAACCTGCCCCTCCCCCCTCCTCACTGGTAACCTCTAGCTTGTTCTCTATATCTGTGAGTTTGCTTGTTTTTTGTTATATTCACTAGTTTGTTGTATTTTTTAGATTACACATATAAATGACATTGTACAGTGTATGTCTTTCTCTGCCTGACAGTTCACTTAGCATAATGCCTGCCAAGTCCATCCATGTTGCTGCAAATGGCAAGATTTCATTCTTTTTTTCTGTGACTTAATGGTATTCCATTGTGTGTGTATATATATATCACATCTTCTTTATCCATTCATCTGTTGATGGATACTTAGGTTGATTCCATTCCATATCTTGGTAATTATAAATAATGCTGCTATGAACATTGGGGTACATTTTTTTTTTTTGAAATGGTGTTTTTGTTTTTGTTTTTCCGATACATGCCCAGGAGTGGAATTGCTGGGTCATATGGTAGTTCTATTTTTAGTTTTCTGAGAAACCTCCATGCTGTTCTCCATAGTGATTGCACCAATTTACATTTCATCAACTGTGTATGTGTAGGAGAGTTTCCTTTCTCCACATCTTCACCAATGTTTGTTATTTGTGTTCTTTTGATGATACCATTCTGACAGGTGTGAGGTGATATCTCCTTGTGGTTTCGATTTGCATTTCCCTGATGATTAGCGATGTTGAGCAGATTTTCACGTGGCCCATTGGCCATCTGCGTTTCCTGTTTAGAAAAATATCTCTTCAGCTCTTCTGCCCATTTTAAAATCAGGTTGTTTTTTTTGATGTTGAGTTGTTTGAGCTATTTATGTATGTTGGATATTAATCCCTTATTGGTCATAGAGTTTGCGAATATTGTGTTCCATTCAGTAGGTTGTCTTTTCTTTTTGTCAATGGTTTCCTTTGCTATGCAATAGCTTTTTAACAAAACTGATAATGAGAACCTTGGAGCAGTGACCCTCGTGGGACACAAGTGGCCTTTTGTATTTCTAGTTGCTCTTCCAGGAAGTAACTTATCCCCTTCCCCCCACCCCCTGCCCCCCGCCCACTCCCCTCCCCTTTTGTTCTTTCCATGGCTGCATCCTTCCCAGCATGGGTTTTATAATTTAAAATATCTTTTCAAAATTCAGGTGAGGTAGATTATGTCTTATTGTGTAAATGAAGACAAATTAACATTTCTTTTGTAAGTGGTGTGGTCAGACAACGTTTTCAGATATGCCTGTGAGTATTATGAGGCGTCATACCCACCAGAAAATGTGCATCATCTCAGGAGCGAAAGAAAAGCTCTGTGCTCTGGCCATGTGGGTGGGGAAGTGATGTGGCAGTCTCCCTGCTCTCTTTAGATTCATATTTTTTTCTTCTCCATTTATATCCCTTTGTAGTTTTAAATTTCCCTCTTCTGTGTTGGAGGCTGGTGTCTCTGTTGGTGCCTGTAGCTTTGTTCTTAGTATCTGGTTTGTGTTTGAGCTCAAAGGACAGGGCTGTGAATCCCCAGGAAGTGTTCCATGTGAGAAAACTCTCATGTGCTGAATGTCTTATACATCCCAATTTAATTTTGAAAACATCTATCTATGGTGGGGACCTTTATACCCACATAACAGATGAGGAAACTGAGGCTCAGGGAGGTTAAGACACAAACCCAGCATCCAATGACCAATATGGAAGAGGCAATTCTTTTATTTTTTAAATTTTTTTATGATTATTTTTTATTGTAGTATAGTTGATTTACAATGTTGTATTAATTTCTGCTGTACAGCAAAGTGACTCAGATATATCCATATATATATATATATTCTTTTCCATTATAGTTTATCATAGGATATTGAATACAGTTCCCCGTGCTATGCAGTAGAACCTTGTTGTCCATCCATTCTATATATAATAGTTTGCATTTACCAACCCCAAACTCTCAGTCCATCCCTCAGCACCCCTCCTCCCCTTTGGCCACCTCAAGTGTATTCTCTATGTCTGTGAGTCTGTTTCTGCTTTAAAAATGGTTCATTTGTGTCATATTTTAGATTCCACATTAAATGATATCATGTGGTATTTTTCTTTTGAAGAGACAATTCTATTGGTTGCTTTTCTAGGCTTTACTTAACCAACTCCTCTTCAGACATTAAGATTCTGTTTAATTTAATTCAAGTTCCAGAGGAGAGGGCTGCTAACTCTCCACCGTGAAGAGAAACCTATTGTCTCACCCCGCCCAGTCAAGGAATAAAAGCCCTCTGTCTCAACTAGAAAGGGGCTATGGAGTTCAGTCCTTACACCAGCCTTCCACTTCAGGGAGAGGTAAGAGAAACAAGAAAGAGAGAGGAAAACAGAACATCAATTATCCTCAGAGAACCTAACTCCTGAGTCCAGTCTTGGTTCTAGTTCCCTATCTATCATCAAAATCTGATGTGACCTCGTTAAATTCCTTCCCAGCTCTGGGTCCGTTTCCCCATCTATTGAGTTTTTATTCTATCAATTATACTCTTTATATCTAACTCTGAGCTCTTTTATATCTGCCTGTTTCTGTTTCACAGTCTCCTGTTCTTGTTTTATGTCAGTTTTTCCTTCCTTTATCTCTTTGAGTGATTTAAATATATTTGATGTGAAGCCCTCTTTAGATTGTTCTTTTTCTCTGTTTCCTCAGATGTAAATTCTTCTAGTTGGGGAGTTTGTGGGAACTCCATGAAGTGGTTCTGAATCCATCATCACTTCTGGGTATTTCTCCCATGTGCACCTGGGCAGGACTATATAAGAGCATGTGTTCTTGACCTCATATATTAGGTGCTCCTGAGCTGGTCCCAGCACCCCATGGGTGGGTGAGGGCCTCAACCCTTGTCACTGGGCACCTCTGCTATGGTTTCTTGTTCGTGTTAGTGTTTTCCTGTCATTTCTAAGTGTTTGGAGTGGAATGGGTAGTTTTCGGTGTGTACCTGGTTGGCTATTTTGAATGAAAGTTCAATTGTATCATCTGTAAACATTTCACAGATGAGGAAATGGAAGCTCAGAGAGGTAGCCTGACTTGCTCAAGTACACACAGCTAGAAAGGAGAATTATAATCTGGTTAAGCCCTCTGCATCTGGCAGCCTGGGTACTAATCTCGGCTCTGATTCATTGCTGGCTGTGTGTTCTTTAGACACTTTTTTTCCTCTGTGAGCTGAAGAGGCTGACCTCTACCCTTCAGTATGCAGAACAAACTCAAAACTGTGTCCTTGGCAGAAGTGAAAAAAACTGACAAGGTTTAACCTGGTATATTAGAAAAGGTGTGAGTTCTGGAGCCTGGTTTTATGACCTCAGGTAGGTCACTTAGCTCTTGTAGTGTCAGTTTTCTCATGTATAAAATGGGGATAATAATCACACTTACCTCTCTGGGTGGTGATGAGTGTGAAGTGAGAAAATACATGAATTTGGCACATAGTAGGTGCTTAATAAATATTCCTTCCTTCCTTCCATGGAGGAAAGCCAACTGGGGGTAGGGGAGTGGAGGACTGGGACAGATAATCCATCAAATCCCTCAGGGTTTTGGGAGCCAGAGGGCAGAGAGGTTCTCCAAAGACAGAACAGAAAATATCAGGGAAGGTCCAGGGAAGGCAGATTTTAGCTCCATTTTAGGAAAATGATGAGAACTTACCCAATCTGGAAGGAGTTGATTTTAGTGGAAATAAGTTCCCCATCGCTCAAGGTGGGCAGAGAGTCCAGAAATAAACCCATACATCATGGCCAATTGATTTTTTTAAATTGAAGTATGGTTGATTTACAATAGTGTGTTAGTTTCAGATGTATAGCAAAGTGATTTATTTATATATATGTCTGTGTGTATATATATGTATATATTTCTCTTCTTTTTATTCTTTCCCATTATAGGTTATTACAAGATATTGAATATAGTTCCTTGTGCTATATAGTAAATCCTTGTTTGTCTATTTTATATATGGTAGTGTGTATCTGTTAATTCCATACTCCTAATTTATCCCTCCCCCCTTCCACTTTGGTAACCATACGTTTGTTTTCTATGTCTGTGAGTCTGTTTCTGTTTTGTAAATAAGTTCATTTGTACTATTTTTTAGATTCCACATAGAAGTGATATCATATAATATTTGTCTTTGTATGATTTACTTCACTTAGTATGATCATCTTTAGGTCCATCCATGTTGCTGCAAATGTCATTATTTCACTCTTTTTCATGGCCGAGTAGTATTCCTGTGTGTGTGTGTGTGTGTGTGTGTGTGTGTGTGTGTGTTTATGTATGTATGTGTGTGTATACACACCACATCTTCTTTATTCATTCATCTGTTGATGGACACTTAGGTTGCTTCCATGTCTTGGCTATTGTAAATAGTGCTGCTGTGAACGTTGGGGTGCATGTATCTTTTTGAATTCAAGTTTTTGTCTTCTCTGGATATATGCCCAGGAGTGGGATTGCTGGATCATATGGTAACTCCAGTTTTAGTTCTCTAAGGAAATTCCATACTGTTTTCCATAGTGGCTGCACCAATTTACATTCCCACCAACAGTGTAGGGGGGGGGTTCTCTTTTCTCCACACCCTCTCCAGCATTTATTATTTGTAGATTTTTTGATGATGGCCATCCTGATTGGTATGAGGTGATACCTCATTGTAGTTTTGATTTGCATTTCTCTAATAATTAGTGATGTTGAGCATCTTTTCATGTGCCTGTTGGCCATCTATATGTCTTATTTGGAGGAATGTCTGTCTTCTGCCCATTTTTTGACTGGGTTGTTTGTTTTTTTGATATTGAGTTGTATGGGATGTTTGTGTATTTTGGAAATTAAGCCCTTGTCAATTGCATCCTTGGCAAATATTTTCTTCCAGTCTCTAGGTTGTCTTTTCATGTTGTTTATGGTTTTCTTTGCTGTGCAAAAGCTTATGAGTTTGATTCAGGTGTCATTTATTTTTGCCTTTATTTCTTTTGCCTTGGTAGACTAACCTAAGAAAATATTGCTATGATCTATGTTAGAGAATATTTTGCCTATAATCTCTTCTAGGAGTTTTATGGTGTCCCACCTTTTATTTAAGTCTTTAAGCCATTTTGAGTTTATTTTTGTGTATGGTGTGAGGGAGTGTTCTAATTTCACTGATTTTTATGTCCAACTTTCCCAATACCAATTGCTGAAGAGACTGTCTTTTCTATATTGTATATTCTTGCCTCCTTTGTTGAAGATTAATTGACTATAGGGGTGTGGGTTTATTTCTAGGCTCTCTATTCTGTCCCGTTGATCTATATGTCTGGTTTTTGTGCCAATACCACAGTGTTTTGATTACTGTAGCTTTGTGGTATTGTCTGTATGGACAATTGATTTTTGAAAAGGGTGCTAAGTGCATTTATTGGGAGAGAGAATAGTCTCTTCAACAAATGGTGCTGGGACAACTGGATAAACCATGCAAAAGAGTGAAGTCAGATCTTTACTTCATACCATATACAAAAATTAACTGAAAATGGGCCAAACACCTAAATATAAGAGTTAAATCATAAAATTCTTAAGAGAAAACATAGGGGTAAATCTCCATAACCTTGGATTTGGTAGTGGATTCTTAGATATGATGCTAAAATTATAAGAACAAAAGAAAAATAGATAAACTGGTCTTCATCATAATCAAGAAGTTTTGTGCATCAAAGGACATTATCATGAAAGTGGAAAAACAACCCACAGAATGGAAAGTAATATTTACAAATCATATATCTGATAAGGATTTAAAATCCAAAATATATATAGAACATCTACAATTTGACAACAAAAAGACAATTAACCCACTTAAAAACTGGACAAAGGACTTGAATAGACTTTTCTCCAAGGAAGATATAAAAATAGCCACTCCAAAGAAGATATAAAAGTAGCCAGTAAATACATGAAAAGATGCTCAACATCATTAGTCATTAGGGAGATGTAAATCAGAACCACAATGAGATTCCATTTTATATCTACTAAAATGGCTAGAATAAAAACATTTAAAAATGAAAAACCAGAAAATAACAAGTGTTGGTGAAAATGTAGAAAAATTGGAACCCTCATATATTACTGGCGGGAATGTAAAATGGTGCAGTACTATGAAAAATTATTTGGTGGTTCCTCACAAAGCTAAATATAGAATTACCAAATGATCCATAAATTCCACTTCTGGGTATATACCATTAAAGAATTGAAAGCAGGGACTCAAGCAGATACTTGTACACTAAAGTTCATAGCAGTATTATTCACAATAGCCAAAAGGTAGAAACAACCCAAATGTCTATCAACGGATGAATGGATAAACAATATGTAGTGTATACATATCATGGACTATTTCTTAGCCATATAAAGGAATGAAGTCTTGATACATGCTACTACATGGATAAAGCATTATGCTAAGTGAAATAAGCCAGACACAAAAGAACAAATATTGTTTGATTCCACTTATGTGAAATATCTAGAATGGGCAAATTGAGAGAGATAGAAAGTAGATTAGATATCACCAGGGGTTCAGGGGAGTGGGGAACAGAAACTCTATGTAAGTCCAATGAGGATCAAGATAAAGCCGAATGTTTCCTGCTTGGAGTACTTCTAATGACGTCTATCCTTGCCACAGTTGTGTTTATGAGACCTGTGTTGTTAGGTTTCAGTTTGAGCAAAGAAGTGAACAGAACGTTTAGAGGAGGTTAAGGGCATGAGGGTATTGTTCATGATGGACCAAAATGGAGGTGCCCTGGTAGCTGGAGCGAGGCAAAGTATGGGGTCAGATTAAGTCAGTGGCTTCCACATTTATTGTTATTATGTTTTTTACATCTTTATTGGAGTATTATTGCTTTACAATGGTGTATTAGTTTCTGCTTTAGAACAAAGTGAATCAGTTATACATATACATATGTTCCCATATCTCTTCCCTCTTGCATCTCCCTGCCTCCCACCCTCCCTATCCCACCCCTCTAGGTGGTCACAAACCACGGAGCTGATCTCCCTGTGCTATGTGGCTGCTTCCCACTAGCTATCTATTTTATGTTTGGTAGTGTATATATGTCCATGCCACTCTCTCACTTTGTCACAGCTTACCCTTCCCCCTCCCCATATCCTCAAGTCCATTCTCTAGTAGGTCTGTGTCTTTATTCCCATCTTAGCCCTAGGTTCTTCATGACATTTTTTTTCTTAGATTCCATATATATGTGTTAGCCTATGGTATTTGTCTTTCTCTTTCTGACTTACTTCACTCTGTATGACAGACTCTTGGTCCATCCACCTCACTACAAATAACTCAATTTCGTTTCTTTTTATGGCTGAGTAATATTCCATTGTATATATGTGCCACATCTTCTTTATCCATTCATCGGATGATGGACACTTAGGTTGTTTCCATCTCTGGGCTATTGTAAATAGAGCTGCAATGAACATTTTGGTACATGACTCTTTTTGAATTATGATTTTCTCAGGGTATATGCCCAGTAGTGGGATTGCTGGGTCATATGGTAGTTCTATTTGTAGTTTTTTAAGGAACCTCCATACTGTTCTCCATAGTGGCTGTACCAATTCACATTCCCACCAGCAGTGCAAGAGTGTTCCTTTTCTCCACACCCTCTCCAGCATTTATTGTTTCTAGATTTTTTGATGATGGCCATTCTAACCGGTGTGAGATAATATCTCATTGTAATTTTGATTTCCATTTCTCTAATGATTAATGATGTTGAGCATTCTTTCATGTGTTTGTTGGCAATCTGTATATCTTCTTTGGAGAAATGTCTATTTTGGTCTTCTGCCCATTTTTGGATTGGGTTGTTTGTTTTTTTGTTATTGAGCTGCATGAGCTGCTTGTAAATTTTGGAGATTAATCCTTTGTCAGTTGCTTCACTTGCAAATATTTTCTCCCATTCTGAAGGTTGTCTTTTGGTCTTGTTTATGGTTTCCTTTGCTGTGCAAAAGCTTTGAAGTTTAATTATGTCCCATTTGTTTATTTTTGTTTTTATTTCCATTTTTCTAGGAGGTGGGTCCAAAAGGATCTTGCTGTGATTTATGTCATAGAGTGTTCTGCCTATGTTTTCCTCTAAGAGTTTGATAGTTTCTGGCCTTACATTTAGGTCTTTAATCCATTTTGAGCTTATTTTTGTGTATGGTGTTAGGGATTGTTCTAATCTCATACTTTTACATGTACCTGTCCAGTTTTCCCAGCACCACTTATTGAAGAGGCTGTCCTTTCTCCACTGTACATTCCTGCCTCCTTTATCAAAGATAAGGTGACCATATGTGTGTGGGTTTATCTCTGGGCTTTCTATCCTGTTCCATTGATCTATCTTTCTGTTTTTGTGCTAGTACCATACTGTCTTGATTACTGTAGCTTTGTAGTATAGTCTGAAGTCAGGGAGCCTGATTCCTCCAGCTCTGTTTTTCATTCTCAAGATTGCTTTGGCTATTTGGGGTCTTTTGTGTTTCCATACAAATTGTCAAATTTTTTGTTCTAGTTCTGTGGAAAAATGACTTACACTATGAAATACAATTTTCAGCATGACCCAGTAAACACAGATTTTATAAAAAATCCGTAGTAAAGTAGGGGGACTGAAAAGGGTATTGAAGAATCAGAAATTTAAGATTTCCATAAGGAATGGATGTCCAATAGCCAGGAAAAAATGATGTATATTATTGATCTGGGAAACATGAATCTAAGGATCAATACTTTCAAATCGAACTGTTCTAGTAGTTGTTAACAGCACCAGAGATCATGTGGAGGTGGGTGACTTTTAAATGTAGTTTATATCTGTTGAGATAAAGCTGGGGGTAGTATCTGAGTTCCTTGTAGTAACTAATCATATCTGTTTATAATAAGGCAGGATCTAAGATTGTGGGTGAAATTTCCAAACCCTATTACTAATTAATAAGGAGATGGGGAGAAAGCAATACTAAGGAAATAATTCTTATGATGTTGATGATGGAACTTAAACTCAATACTGTCACGTCACAGAAGGTAATTTGCTGTTTTGGTAACAGTATTTGTAATTAACAACTAAAAACTCAGCCCACTTGGAAAGTTTAAAGCAGGTTTTATGTGATCAAAAAGAAGCTCGGGGGCTTCCCTGGTGATGCAGTGGTTGGGAGTCCGCCTGCCGATGCAGGGGGCACGGGTTCGTGTCCCAGTCCGGGAGGATCCCCTGTGCTGCGGAGTGGCTGGGCCTGTGGGCCATGGCCGCTGGGCCTGCGCGTCCAGAGCCTGTGCTCCGCAGCGGGAGAGGCCACAACAGTGAGAGGCCTGTGTATCGCAAAAAAAAAAAAAAAAAAAAAAGGCTCTTTTTGTTGTTGTTTTTTAATATGTCATAGCTATTTCTTCTTCCTTTCCCTAATTTATTTACATTTGCTTTTCTTATTGTTTGGAATTCCCTGTGGTAAGGAGGTAAGTGGGATGCACTCAGAATACAAGCTGTGAATTATCTGGTCTTTCTTCTCCCTGGCCAAGGGCTGGTCTTCTGAACTGCAGGTGTGTTATTGTCTATGAAGCAGAAATATCAGGATCTTTTAAAATTAATGATTATACTGGATTGACCCCTTTGTGTCCATAGCACTCTGGGTTGTATGTATCACACAGAAGGTGTTCTGGGGTCTTATGGGTCTTAGTATTTCTTTCTCCCCAAAATAATAAGCTGGACTTCATTAAAATTAGAAAACTTCTGCTCTGTGAAAGACAATGTCAAGAGAATGAGAAGACAAGCCACAGGCTGGGAGAGATTATGTGTAAAAGACATATCTGATAAAGGCCTGTTATCTAAATTATACAAAGAATTTAAAAAACTCAACAATAAGAAAATGAACAACTGGATTAAAAAATGAGCCAAAGACCTTAACAGATACTTTATCAAAGAAGATATACAAATGGTATATATAGCATATGAAAAGATGCTCCACATAATATATCATCAGGGAAAAAATGCAAATTAAAACAACAATGAGGGAAGATGGCGGAAGAGTAAGACGCGGAGATCACCTTCCTCCCCACGGATACACCAGAAATACAGCTACACGTGGAACAACTACAGAACACCTACTGAACGCTGGCAGAAGACCCCAGACCTCCCAAAAGGCAAGAAACTCCCCACATACCTGGGTAGGGCAAAGCGGAGAGATTCCCGCACAGAGGATCGGTGCCGAGCGGCACTCACCAGGCCGAGAGGCTTGTCTGCTCGCCTGCTGGGGCGGGCGGCGCTGGAAGCTGAGGCTCGGGCTTCGGTCAGAGCGCAGGGAGAGGACTGGGGCTGGCGGCGAGAACTCAGCCTGAAGGGGGCTAATGTGCCACAGCTAGCCGGGAGGGAGTCCGGGAAAACTCTGGAGCTGCCGAAGAGGCAAGAGACTTTTTCTTCCCTCTTGGTTTCCTGGTGCGCGAGGAGAAGGGATTAAGAGCGCTGCTTAAAGGAGCTCCACAGACGGGCGTGAGTCGCGGCTGAAAGCGCGGAGCCCAGTGACGGGCGTGGGACGCTGGGGCTGCTGCTGCCGCCGCCAAGAAGCCTGTGTGGGAGCGCAGGTCACTGTCCACACCGCCCTTCCGGGAGCCTGTGCAGCCCGTCACTGCCGGGGTCCCGGGATCCAGGGGCGGCTTCCCTGGGAGAACGCACGGCGCGCCTCGGGCTGGTGCAACGTCACGCCGGCCTCTGCCGCTGCAGGCTCGCCCCACACTCCGTGCCCCTCCCTCCCGCCCGGCCTGAGTGAGCCAGCGTCCCCGAAGAGGCTGCTCCTTTAACCCTGTCCTGTCTGAGCGAAGAACAGACGCCCTCCGGCGACCTACACGCAGAGGCGGGGCCAAATCCAAAGCTGAGACCCAGGAGCTGTGAGAACAAAGAAGAGAAAGGGAAACCTCTCCCAGCAGCCTCAGAAGCAGCAGATTAAAGCTCCACAATCAACTTGATGTACCCTGCATCTGTGGAATACATGAATAGACAACAAATCATCCCAAATTGAGGAGCCAGGAGTCAGTGCTGTGCCTCTGAGGTGGGAGAGCCAACTTCAGGACAGTGGTCCACAAGAGACCTCCCAGCTCCACATAATATCAAACGGCGAAAATCTTCCAGAGATCTCCATCTCAACACCAGCACCCAGCTTCACTCAACGACCAGCAAGCTACAGTGCTGGACACCCTATGCCAAACAACTAGCAAGACAGGAACACAACGCCACCCATTAGCAGAGAGGTGGCCTAAAATCATAAAACTTCCGCAGACACCCCAAAACACACCACCAGACGTGGACCTGCCCACGAGAAAGACAAGATCCAGCCTCATCCACCAGAACACAGGCACTAGTCCCCTCCACCAGGAAGCCTACACAAGCCACTAAACCAACCTTAGCCACTGGGGACAGACACCAAAAACAACGGGAACTACGAACCTGCAGCCTGCAAAAAGGAGACCCCAAACACAGCAACATAAGCAAAATGAGAAGACAGAAAAACACACAGCAGGAGAAGGAGCAAGATAAAAACCCACCAGACCTAACAAATGAAGAGGTAATAGGCAGTCTACCTGAAAAAGAATTCAGAATAATGATGGTAAAGGTGATCCAAGATTCTATTTCCAAGATCCAAAATCTTGGAAATAGAATAGACAAAATGCAAGAAACAGTTAACAAGGACCTAGAAGAACTAAAGATGAATCAAGCATCGATTAAAAACACAATAAATGAAATAAAAAATACTCTAGATGGGATCAATAGCAGAATAACTGAGGCAGAAGAACGGATAAGTGAGGTGGAAGATAAAATAGTGGAAATAACTGCTGCAGAGCAAAATAAAGAAAAAAGAATGAAAAGAACAGAGGACAGTCTCAGAGACCTCTGGGACAACATTAAACGCACCAACATTCGAATTATAGGGGTTCCAGAAGAAGAAGAGAAAAAGAAAGGGACTGAGAAAATATTTGAAGAGATTATAGTTGAAAACTTCCCTAATATGGGAAAGGAAATAGTTAATCAAGTCCAGGAGGCACAGAGAGTCCCATACAGAATAAATCCAAGGAGAAATACACCAAGACACATATTAATCAAACTGTCAAAAATTAAACACAAAGAAATCATTAAAAGCAGCAAGGCAAAAACAACAAATAACACACAAGGGAATCCCCATCAGGATAACAGCTGATCTCTCAGCAGAAACTCTACAAGCCAGAAGGGAGTGGCAGGACATAATTAAAGTGATGAAGGAGAGAAACCTGCAAACAAGATTACTCTACCCAGCAAGGATCTCATTCAGATTTGATGGAGAAATTAAAACGTTTACAGACAAGCAAAAGCTGAGAGAGTTCAGCACCACCAAACCAGCTTTACAACAAATGCTAAAGGAACTTCTCTAGGCAAGAAACACAACAGAAGGAAAAGACCTACAATAACAAACCCAAAACAATTAAGATAATGGGAATAGGAACATACATATCGATAATTACCTTAAATGTAAATGGATTAAATACTCCCACCAAAAGACACAGACTGGCTGAATGGATACAAAAACAAGACCCATATATATGCTGTCTACAAGAGACCCACTTCAGACCTAGAGACACATACAGACTGAAAGTAAGGGGATGGAAAAAGATATTCCATGCAAATGGAAACCAAAAGAAAGCTGGAGTAGCAATTCTCATATCAGACAAAATAGACTTTAAAATAAAGACTATTACAAGAGACAAAGAAGGACACTACATAATGATCAAGGGATCGATCCAAGAAGAAGATACAGCAATTGTAAATATTTATGCACCCAACATAGGAGCACCTCAATACATAAGGCAAATACTAACAGCCATAAAAGGAGAAATCGACAGTAACACAATCATAGTAGGGGACTTTAACACCCCACTTTCACCAATGGACAGATCATCCAAAATGAAAATAAATAAGGAAACACAAGCTTTAAATGATACATTAAACAAGATGGACTTAATTGATATTTATAGGACATTCCATCCAAAAACAACAGAATACACATTTTTCTCAAGTGCTCATGGAACATTCTCCAGGATAGATCATATCTTGGGTCACAAATCAAGCCTTGGTAAATTTAAGAAAATTGAAATTGTATCAAGTATCTTTTCCGACCACAATGCTATGAGACTAGATATCAATTACAGGAAAAGAGCTGTAAAAAATACAAACACATGGAGGCTAAACAATACACACTACTTAATAACGAAGTGATCACTGAAGAAATCAAGGAGGAAATTTAAAAATACCTAGAAACAAATGACAATGGAGACACGACGACCCAAAACCTATGGGATGCAGCAAAAGCAGTTCTAAGAGGGAAGTTTATAGCAATACAATCCCACCTTAAGAAACAGGAAGCATCTCGAATAAACAACCTAACCTTGCACCTAAAGCAATTAGAGAAAGAAGAACAAAAACATCCCAAAGTTAGCAGAAGGAAAGAAATCATAAAAATCAGATCAGAAATAAATGAAAAAGAAATGAAGGAAACGATAGCAAAGATCAATAAAACTAAAAGCTGGTTCTTTGAGAAGATAAACAAAATTGATAAACCATTAGCCAGACTCATCAAGAAAAAAAGGGAGAAGACTCAAATCAATAGAATTAGAAATGAAAAAGGAGAAGTAACAACTGACACTGCAGAAATACGAAAGATCATGAGAGATTACTACAAGCAATTCTATGCCAATAAAATGGACAACCTGGAAGAAATGGACAAATTCTTAGAAATGCACAACCTGCCAAGACTGAATCAGGAAGAAATAGAAAATATGAACAGACCAATCACAAGCACTGAAATTGAAACTGTGATAAAAAATCTTCCAACAAACAAAAGCCCAGGACCAGATGGCTTCACAGGCGAATTCTATCAAGCATTTAGAGAAGAGCTAACACCTATCCTTCTCAAACCCTTCCAAAATATAGCAGAGGGAGGAACACTCCCAAACTCATTCTACGAGGCTACCATCACCTTGATACCAAAACCAGACAAGGATGTCACAAAGAAAACTACAGGCCAATATCACTGATGAACATAGATGCAAAAATCCTCAGCAAAATACTAGCAAACAGAATCCAACAGCACATTAAAAGGATCATACACCATGATCAAGTGGGGTTTATTCCAGGAATGCAAGGATTCTTCAATATACGCAAATCAATCAACGTGATACACCATATTAACAAATTGAAGGAGAAAAACCATATGATCATCTCAATAGATGCAGAGAAAGCTTCCGACAAAATTCAACACCCATTTATGATAAAAACCCTGCAGAAAGTAGGCATAGAGGGAACTTTCCTCAACATAATAAAGGCCATATATGACAAACCCACAGCCAACATCGTCCTCAATGGTGAAAAACTGAAACCATTTCCACTAAGATCAGGAACAAGACAAGGTTGCCCACTCTCACCACTCTTATTCAACATAGTTTTGGAAGTTTTAGCCACAGCAATCAGAGAAGAAAAGGAAATAAAAGGAATCCAAATCGGAAAAGAAGAAGTAAAGCTGTCACTGTTTGCAGATGACATGATACTATACATAGAGAATCCTAAAGATGCTACCAGAAAACTACTAGAGCTAATCAATGAATTTGGTAAAGTTGCAGGATACAAAATTAATGCACAGAGATCTCTGGCATTCCTATATACTAATGATGAAAAATCTGAAAGTGAAATCAAGGAAACACTCCCATTTACCATTGCAACAAAAAGAATAAAATATCTAGGAATAAACCTACCTAAGGAGACAAAAGACCTGTATGCAGAAAATTATAAGACACTGATGAAAGAAATGAAAGATGATACAAATAGATGGAGAGATGTACCATGTTCTTGGATTGGAAGAATCAACATTATGAAAATGACTCTACTACCCAAAGCAATCTATAGATTCAATGCAATCCCTATCAAACTACCACTGGCATTTTTCACAGAACTAGAACAAAAAATTTCACAATTTGTATGGAAACACAAAAGCCCCCGAGTAGCCAAAGCAATCTTGAGAAAGAAAAACGGAGCTGGAGGGATCAGGCTCTCTGACTTCAGACTATACTACAAAGCTGCAGTAATCAAGACAGTATGGTACTGGCACAAAAACAGAAAGATAGATCAATGGAACAGGATAGAAAGCCCAGAGATAAACCCACGGACATATGGTCACCTTATCTTTGATAAAGGAGGCAGGAATGTACAGTGGAGAAAGGACAGTCTCCTCAATAAGTGGTGCTGGGAAAACTGGATAGGGACATGTAAAAGTATGAGATTAGATCACTCCCTAACACCATACACAAAAATAAGCTCAAAATGGATTAAAGACCTAAATGTAAGGCCAGACACTATCAAACTCTTAGAGGAAAACATAGGCAGAACACTCTATGACATAAATCACAGCAAGATCCTTTTTGACCCACCTCCTAGAGAAATGGAAATAAAGACAAAAATAAACACATGGGACCTAATGAAATTTAAAAGCTTTTGCACAGCAAAGGAAACCATAAACAAGACCAAAAGACAATCCTCAGAATGAGGGAAAATATTTGCAAATGAAGCAACTGACAAAGGATTAATCTCCAAAATTTATAAGCAGCTCATGCAGCTCAATAACAAAAAAAACAACCCAGTCCAAAAATGGGCAGAAGACCTAAATAGACATTTCTCCAAAGAAGATATACAGATTGCCAACAAACACATGACAGGATGCTCAACATCTTTACTCATTAGAGAAATGCAAATCAAAACTACAATGAGATATCATCTCACACCAGTCAGAATGGCCATCATCAAAAAATCTAGAAACAATAAATGCTGGAGAGGGTGTGGAAAAAAGGGAACACTCTTGCACTGCTGGTGGGAATGTGAATTGGTACAGCCACTATGGAGAACGGTATGGAGGTTCCTTAAAAAACTACAAATAGAACTACCATATGACCCAGCAATCCCACTACTGGGCATATACCCTGAGAAAACCATAATTCAAAAAGAGACATGTACCAAAATGTTCATAGCAGCCCTATTTACAATAGCCTGGAGATGGAAACAACCTAAGTGTCCATCATCGGATGAATGGGTAAAGAAGATGTGGCACATATATACAATGGAATATTACTCAGCCATAAAAAGAAACGAAATTGAGCTATTTGTAATGAGGTGGATGGACCTAGAGCCTGTCATACAGAGTGAAGTAAGTCAGAAAGACAAATACTGTATGCTGACACATATATATGGAATTTAAGAAAAAATAATGTCATGAAGAACATAGGGGTAATACAGGAATAAAGACACAGACTTACTAGAGAATGGACTTGAGGATATGGGGAGGGGGAAGGGTTAGCTGTGACAAAGTGAAAGAGCGGCGTGGACATATATACACTACCAAACGTAAGGTAGATAGCTAGTGGGAAGCAGCCACATAGCACAGGGAGATCAGCTCCGTGGTTTGTGACCACCTGGAGGGGTGGGATAGGGAGGGTGGGAGGGAGACGCAAAAGGGAGGGGATATGGGAACATATGTATATGTATAACTGATTAAATTTGTTATAAAGCAAAAAAAAAAAAAAAAAATAAAGATGACCTGTTCAAAAAAAAAAATAACTAAGATGCACATAAAGATATTTGAAAAAATTTTATGTTACAGATCGAAGGGGTTATCATGTGTCTAGCTCCTTACATGGGCCCCAACAGAGACAAAATAAATTAGATTTCGATTTAATCCTTAAAAAAAAAAAACAAAAAAAAAACCAACAATGAGGGACTTCCTTGGTGGTCCAGTGGTCCGCGCTTCCACTGCAGGGGGTGTGGGTTTGATCCCTGGTTGTGGAACTGAGATCCTGCATGCCACACAGCATGGTCAAAAAATAAATAAAAATTTGAAAAAACAAAAAATTAAAATAAAATAAAACCAACAATGAGATACTACTACACACCTATCAGAATGACCAAAATCTGGAACACTGACAACACTAAGTGCTGGTGAAGATGTGGAGCAATAGGAACGCTCATTCATTGCTGGTGGGAATGCAAAGTGGTACAATCACTTGGGAAGACAGTTTGGTGGTTTTGTACAAGGCTAAACATACTCTTACCATACCTTCCTGCAGTCACACTTTTTGGTGTTTACCTATAAGAGTTGAAAACTTATGTCCATACAAAAACCTGCACATGGATGTTGATAGCAGCTTTATTCATAATTGCCAAAACTTGGAAGCAACCAATATGTCCTTCAGTAGGTGAATGGATAAACCGTGGTACATCCAGACATTGGAATATTATTCAGTGCTAAAAAGAAGTGAACTATCAAGACATGAAAAGACATGGAGGAGCTTTGGGAATTCCCTGGCAGTCCAGTGGTTAGGACTCTGTGCTTTCACTGCTGAGGGTTCGGGTTCAGTCCTTTATCTGGGAACTAAGATCCTGCAAGCCGTGCAGCATGGCCAAAAAAAAAAAAAAAAAAAGCCATAGAGGAGCCTTAAATGCATATTATTAAGTGAAAGAAACCAATCTAAAATGGTTACATACTGTATGATTCCAACATCTGGAAAACGCAAAACTATGGAGAGAGTAAGAATTTTACCCAGGGGGTAGGGGATGGGGAGGGATGAATAGGTGGAGCACAGAAGATCTTTAGGCAGTGAAAATACTCTTTGGTATTATAATGATGAATACATGTCATTATACATTTGTCCAAACTCATAGAATGTACAACAGCAAGAGTAAACCCTAATGTAAACTATGGACTTAGATTATGACGTCTCAATGCAAGTTTTAATTAATTAATTAATTAAGGTTATTTATTTATTTATTTAGGCTGTATTAGGTCTTTGCTGCTGCACGCAGGCTTTCTCTAGTTGTGGTGGGCAGGGGCTACTCTTTGTTGTGATGCACGGGCTTCTCATTGTCGTGGCTTCTCTTGTTGCAGAGCACGGGCCCTAGGTGCACAGGCTTCAGTAGTTGTGGCACGTGGGCTCAGTAGTTGTGGCACATGGGCTTAGTTGCTCTGCGGCATGTGGGATCTTCCTGGACCAGGGCTTGAACCCCTGTCGCCTGCATTGGCAGGTGGAATCTTAACCACTGCACCACCAGGGAAGCCCTCAATGCAAGTTTATAAATTGTAACAAATGTACTACTCTGGTCGGGGATGTTGATAATGGGGGAGACTATGCATGTGTGGGCAGGGGTTATACAGAAAATCTCTATACCTTCCCCTTAATTTTGTTGTGAATCTAAAATTGCCCTAAAAATAAAATCTTAATAAACAAACAAACCCTAGAGGCAACATCAAACTTAATGTTGAGAAACTGGATGCTTTCCCCCTAAGATGGGGAACAAGGCAAGGAAGTCCTCTCTCATCTTTCATATTCCTCTTATACTGGAATTCCTAATTAGTGTAACAACACAAAGAAAGGAAATTTAAAAATATACAGATTTTGTTTCTTCACAGACGACATGATTCCCTACGCAGAAAATCCCAAAGAATAAACCAAAAAGCCGCCCCCCATCCCCAACTCCTGGAACTAATAAGGAGGTATAGCAAAGTTGCAGGATACAAGATTAATATACAAAAGTAAATTGATTTCCTATATACCAGCAATAAACACTTGGAATTTGAAATTAAAAAACAATATCCCTTATAATAGCACACAGAATTTAAAATGTAATAAAATATGTATAATATCTATATGAGGAAAACTACAAAACTCTGATAGAATAAATCAAAGAAGATCTAAATAAATAGATACTCCTTGTTCATTGGAAGATGCAATATTGTTAAGATGCCATAAGTCTGTCAATTTATCTATATATTCAACACAATCCCAATCAAAACCCCAATAAGCTATTTTGTAGCTATGATTCTAAAATCTATGTGGAGGGCTTCCCTGGTGGTGCAGTGGTTAAGAATCCGCCTGCCAATGAAGGGGACACAGGTTCAAGCCCTGGTCCAGGAAGATCCCACATGCCACCAAGCAACTAAGCCCGTGAGCCACAACTACTGAGCCCACGCACCGCATCTACTGAAGCCTGCGTGCTCTAGAGCCCATGCTCTGCAATAAGAGAAGCTACCGCAATGAGAAGCCCACACACTGCAATGAGGACCCAACACAGTCAAAAATAATAAATAAATAAAAATAAATAAAAAGAATAAAATAAAGTCTATATGGAAAGGCAAAAGACCTAGAGTAATCAAAATAATACTGAATAAAAAGAACAAAGTTGGAGGACTCACAATACCCAGTTTTAAGACTAACTAGAAAGCTATAATAATTAAGATGGCATGGTGTTAAAAGAATAAGTGCATAAATTAATGGAACAGAATTGAGAGCTGAGAAGTAGATACACACAACTACAGGCAAATGATCTTTCACAAAGGAGCAAAGACTGACAATTCCATGGCGGGTAATGATGGTCTTTTCTTTTTTTTTTCCTTCCAGTTTTATTGAGAAATATTTGACATATAGCACTATATAATTTTAAGAGGTACACTATAATGAATTGACTTACATACATCATGATATGAGTATCACAATAAGTTTGTTGAACATCCATCATCTCATAGATATAAAATTAAAGAAATAAAAAAAATTTTTTTCCTGTGACTAGAACTCTTAGGATTTACTCTTTTAATAACTTGCACAGATAACATGCAGCAGTGTTAATTATATTTATCATGTTTTACATTGCATCTGTAGTACTTATTTATCTTGTAACTGGAAGTTTATACCTTTTGTCTGCTTTCATCCAATTTCCCTCCCCTACCCCAACCTCTGGTAACTTTAAATCTGATCTCTTTTGCTATGAGTTTGTTTTTGAAGTATAATTAACCTACAATACTATGTTATTACAACATAGTGATTCAATATTTCTGTACATTTCAAAATGACCACCATGATAAGTCTAGTTACCATTTGATACCATACTAAGATATTACATATTTATTGCCTATTTCTTCTTTTGTTCTCGTCACTTGTGATTTGATGAGGCTTTAGTGTTATGTTTGGATTCCTTTCTCTTTTCTGTGTGTGCATCTATTATAGATTTTTGGTTTGAGGTTTATATATAGCAATCTACATATATATGGGACTTTTTTTTTTTTTTTTGTGGTACGCGGGCCTCTCACTGTTGTGGCCTCTCCCGTTGCGGAGCACAGGCTCCGGATGCGCAGGCTCAGTGGCCATGGCTCACGGGCCTAGCCGCTCTGTGGCATGTGGGATCTTCCTGGACCGGGGCACAAACCCGTGTCCCCTGCATTGGCAGGCGGACTCTCAACCACTGCGCCACCAGGGAAGCCCTATATGGGATTATTTTAAGTTGATGATCTCTAAGTTCAAAAGCATTTTAACAACACTGCATTTTTACTCCCACCCTCCTGTTTACTATTTTTGACATCACATTTTACATCTTATTGTTTTGTGTATCCCTTAACTACTTATTGTGGATATAGATGATTTTACTACTTTTGTCTTTTAACCTTCCTACTAGCATTCTGTATGGTTGATTTACTGCCTTTATTGTATATTTGCCTTTGCCAATGAGATTTTTTTCTTTCATAATTTTCATATTTCTTGTTGTGGCCTTTTCTTTTTCATTTAGAGAAGTTCCTTAACATTTCTTTTAAAGCTGGCTTGGTGGTGCTGAACTCTTTTAGCTTTAGCTTGTCTGTAAAACTTTTGATCTCTCCATCAAATCAGAATGAAAACCTTGCCAGGCAGAGTATTCTTGGTTGTAGGTTTTTCCCTTTCATAACTTTAAACCCTGCCACTCTCTTCTGGCCTGCAGGGTTTCTGCTGAAAAGTCAGCTGGTAGCCTTATGGGAGTTCCCTTGTATGGAACTTGTTGCTTTTCCCTTGCTGATGTTAATATTTACCCTTTATTTTAAATTTTTACCATTTCAATTACTCTGTTTCTTGGTCCTCTTTGGGTTCATCCTTTTTGGGACTCTCTGTGCTTCCTGGACCTGGATGTCTGTTTCCTTTCCCAGGTTAGGGGTGTTTGTATGATATCTTCAAGTATATTCCCTGCCTTTCTCTCTTTCTTCTCCTTCTGGGACCCCTGTAATGCAAATGTTAGCATGCTTGACATTGTCACAGAGGTCTCTTAAACTGTCCTCATTTCTTTTCTTTTCTTTTTTTTTTTGCGGTACGCGGGCCTCTCACTGTTGTGGCCTCTCCCATTGCGGAGCACAGGCTCCGGACGCACAGGCTCAGCAGCCATGGTTCACGGGCCCAGCCGCTCCATGGCACGTGGGATCCTCCTGGACTGGGGCACGAACCCGTGTCCCCTGCATCGGCAGGCGGACTCTCAACCACTGTGCCACCAGGGAAGCCCTTCTTTTTTTTTTTTTCAAATTAAATTAAATTTTTTTATACAGCAGTTTCTTATTATCTATTTTATACACATTGGCATATATATCTCAATCCCAATATCCCAATTCATTTCTTTTTATTCTTATTTCTTTTTTCTGTTCAGCAGCAATGATTGCCACTACGCTTATCTTCCAGCTCACTGATCCGTTCCTTTATATCATCTCATCCACTGTTGATTCCTTCTAGAGAATCTTTCATTTCTGTTATTTATTCTTTATCTCTGTTTGGCTCTTCTTTATATTTTCTAACTCTTTATTAAAAACTTCTAACTTCTCACTCTGTTCATCCAACCTTCTCTCAAGTTCTTCAACATTTTTATGATTATTACCTTGAACTCTGTATTGGATAGATTGCCTATTTCTACTTCACTTATTTCTTCTGGGGTTTTATCTTGTTCCTTTATTTGGAACATGTTTCTCTGTCACCTCATTTTGCCTAGGTTGCTGTTTTTATTTTTATGTATCTGGTAGGTTGGTTACATTTTCCAGCCTTGGAGAAGTGGGCTTTTGTAGGAGACATCCTATACCTCCCCGTGGTGCTTGCCCCTCTCTTCAGTAGAGCTATATGCTCTAGGGGTGCCCCCTATGGAGGCCGCATGAGTCCTTCTCTTGTGGCCAGCCGACAACTGTGGGTGGTCTGGTAGGCATGGCCAGCCCCCAGTCTGATTGGTTGCCAGGCCCTGCCTTGTGTGGAGGCCTCTGGTGGGCAGGGCCAGGTCACAAGGTGGCTGGTTGTGAAGCTTGAGGTGTCCAGGGGCTCGTGCCGGCCCAGTGGTGGGCAGAGGCAGGTTCTGGGGTGGGTGGTTGCAGGCCAGGAGTCCCGGATCTAGTGTCCACCTGCTGGTGAGTGGGCCAGTTCCTGACATGGCTGGCTGTGGCGTCAGATGTGTCCCAAAGCTGGTGTTGGCCCACTGGTGAGTGGGACTGAATCCTGGGGTGGCTAGCTGAGGGGGTCCATGGTGTCTCAGAGCAGGTGTCAGCTTGCTGGTAGACAGAACTAGGTCCTGGGGTCTCTGGCTGCAGAAACCCAATTTCGTTCCTTTTTATGGCTGAGTAATATTCCATTGTATATATGTACCACATCTTCTTTAACCATTCATCTGTTATTGGACATTTAGGTTGTTTCCATGTCCTGGCTATTGTAAATAGTGCTGCACTGAACACTGGGGTACATGTGTCCTTTTGCATTATGGTATTCTCTGGGTATATGCCCAGTAGTGGGATTGCTGGGTCATATGGTAGTTCTATTTTTAGTTTTTTGAGGAACCTCCATATTGTTCTCCACAGTGGCTGCACCAATTTACATTACCACCAACAGTTCAAGAGGGTTCCCATTTCTCCACACGCTCTCCAGCATTTATTGTTTGTACATTTTTTGTTGATGGCCATTCTGACTGGTGTGAGGTGATACCTCATTGTAGTTTTGATTTGCATTTCTCTAACAATTTGTGATGTTCAGCATCTTTTCATGTGCCTCTTGGCCATCTGTGTGTCTTCTTTGGAGAAATGTCTATTTAGGTCTTCTGCCCATTTTTTAATTGGGTTGTTTGTTTTTTTTGATATTGAGCTCCATGAGCTGTTGGTATATTTTGGAGATTAATCCTTTGTCAGTTGCTTCATTTGCAAATATTTTCTCCCATTCCAAGGGTTGTATTTTTGTCTTGCTTATGGTTTCTTTTGCTGTGCAAAAGCTTTTTAAGTTTCATTAGGTCCCATTTGTTTATTTTGTTTTTATTTTCATTACTCTAGGAGGTGGGTCAAAAAAGATCTTGCTGTGGCTTATGTCAAAGAGTATTTTTCCTATGTTTTCTTATAAGAGTTTTATAGAGTCCGGTCTTACATTTAGGTCTTTGATCCATTTGGAGTTAATTTTAGTGTATGGTGTTAGGTAGTGTTCTAATTTCATTCTTTTACATGTAGCTGTCCAGTTTTCCCAGCACCACTTATTGAAGAGGCTGTCTGCTCTCCATTGTATGTTCTTGCCTCATTTGTCATAAATTAGGTGCCCATATGTGCGTGGGTTTATCTCTGGGCATTCTACCCTGTACCATTGATCTATAGTTCTGTTTTTGTGCCAGTGCCATACTGTCTTGATTACTGTAGCTTTGTAGTATAGTTTCAAGTCAAGGAGCCTGATTCCTCCAGCTCCATTTTTCTTTCTCAAGATTGCTTTGGCTATTCGGGGTCTTTTGTATTTCCATACGAATTGTGAATTTTTTTGTTCTAGTTCTGTGAAGAATGCCATTGGTAGTTTTATAGGGATTGCATTAAATTTGTAGATTGCTTTGGGTAGTATAGTCATTTTCACAATATTGATTCTTCCAATCCAAGAACATGGTATATTTCTCCATCTGTTTATGTCATCTTTGATATCTTTCATCAGTGTTTTATAGTTTTCTGAGTACAGGTCTTTTGCCTCCTTAGGGAGGTTTATTCCTAGGTATTTTATTCTTTTTGCAATGGCAAATGGGATTGTTTCCTTAATTTCTCTTTCTGATTTTTTGTTGTTAGTGTATAGGAATGCCAGGGATTTCTGTGCATTAATTTCATATCATGCAAGTTTACCAAATTCATTGATTAGTTCTAGTAGTTTTCTAGTGGCAGCTTTAGTATTTTCTATCTGTAGTATTATGTCATCTGCAAACAGTGACAGTTTTACTTCTTCTTTTCCAATTTGTATTCCTTTTATTTCTTTTTCTTTTCTGATTGCTGTGGCTAGGCCTTCCAAAACTACATTGAATGAGAGTGGCGAGAGTGGACATTCTTGTCTTGTTCCTGCTCTTAGTGGAAATGCTTTCAGTTTTTCACCATTGAGAATGATGTTTGCTATGGGTTTGTCATATATGGCCTTTAGTATGTTGAGGTAGGTTCCATCTGTGCCCACTTTCTGGAGAGTTTTTATCATAAATCGGTGTTGAATTTTGTCAAAAGCTCTTTCTGCATCTCTTGAGATGATCATATGGTTTTTATTCCTTAATTTGTTAATATGGTGTATCACATTGATTGATTTGCGTATATTGAAGAATCCTTGCATTCCTGGGATAAATCCCACTTGATCGTGGTGTATGATCCTTTTAATGTGCTGTTGAATTCTGTTTGCTAGTATTTTGTTCAGGATTTTTGCATCTATGTTCATCAGTGATATTGGTCTATAATTTTCTTTTTTTGTGAAAAAGATGTCTGGTTTTGGTATCAGAGTGATCATGGCTTCGTAGAATGAATTTGGGAGTGTTTCTCCCTCCACAATTTTTTGGAAGAGTTTGAGAAGGATTGGTGTTAGCTCTTCTCTAAATGTTTGATAGAATTTGCCTGTGAAGCCATCTGGTCCTGGACTTTTGTTTGTTGGAAGATTTTTAATTACAGTTTCAATTTCATTACTTGTGGTGGGTTTGTTTATATTTTCTAATTCTTCCTGGTTCAGTCTTGGAAAATTGTACCTTCTTTCTTTTTAGAATTCTTTTATTTTTGTTTTATTTTATACTTTGACAGTTTCAATGTACATTTTATAAAACATTGGCTATATTCCACATGTTGTATAATATATCCTTGTAGCTTATTTTATACATAATAATTTGTACCTCTTAATCCCCTGCCCCTATATTGCCCGTCCTCCCTTCCCTCTCCCAGTGGAAACCACTAGGTTGTTCTCTGTATCTGTGAGTCTGCTTCTTTTTTTGTTATATTCACTAGTTTGTTGTATTTTTTAGATTCCACATATAAGTGATCATACATTATTTGTCTTTCTTTTTCTGACATATTTCACTTAGTGTAATACCCTCCATGGCTATCTCTGTTGCTGCAAATGGCAAAATTTCATTCTATTTATGGCTTAGTGGTATTCCATTATATATATAAATCTCACATCTTTAAAAAAGGACCTAGACACACCTTACACCTTTCACAAAAATTAAGTCAAAATAGATCATAGACTTAAATGTAAGACACGAAACTATAAAACTTCTAGAGGGAAACATAGAAAATCTAGATAACTTTGCATTTGATAAGGAGTTAATTTTTTTATCATGGTAAAATGTAAATAACATTAGAATTATCATTTAAGCCATTTTTAAGTGTACAGTTCTGTGCCATTAAGCACATTCATATTGTTCTGTAACTATCACTACCACACATCTCCAGAACTTTTTCATCTTCCCAAACTGAAACTCTGTACCCAAATAAACAGTAACTCTCCATTACTCCCTACCCCCAGCCTCTGGCATCATTATCGTACTTTGTCTCTATGAATTTGTCTGTTACGGATATTTCATATAATTGGAATAATATCTTTCCTTCTGGTTTATTTCACTTAGCATTCTATCTTCAGGCTTTATCCATGTTGTAACATATGTCAGAAGTTCCTTCCTTTTTAAGGCTGCATAATATTCCTTTGCATGTACAAACCACATTTTGCTTATCCATTCATTTGTTCATGGGCACTTAGATTGCTTCTACCTTCTGGTTGCTGTGATTAATGCTGCAGTGAACATGGGTGCAAAAGTATCTGTTTGAGTCTCTGCTTTCATTTCTTTTGGGTGTATACCCAGAATGGAGTGGTTGGATCATATGCTGATTTTATGTTTAGTTTTTGAGGAACCACCAAATTGTTTTCCACAGCAGCCATACCACTTTACATCCCACTAGCAACACAAAAGGTCCCAATTTCTCCACATCCTTACTAACACTTGCTATTTACATTTTCTTTTCTTTTCCTTTATTTTTGTTTATCACAGCCATCCTAATGGATGCAAAGTTGTGTCTCCTTGTGGTTTTGATTTGCATTTCCCTAATGACTAAGATATTAAGTATCTTCTTATGTGCTTATTGGTCATTTGCATATCTTCAGAGAAGTGTTTATTGAAATATCTTGCCCATTTTTTTTTTTTTTTTTTATCACAAATTTAATCAGTTATATGTATACATATGTTCCCATATCCCCTCCCTTTTGCGTCTCCCTCCCACCCTCCCTATCCCACCCCTCCAGGCGGTCACAAAGCACCGAGCTGATCTCCCTGTGCTATGCGGCTGCTTCCCACTAGCTATCTACCTTACGTTTGGTAGTGTATATATGTCCATGCCGCTCTTTCACTTTGTCACAGCTTACCCTTCCCCCTCCCCATATCCTCAAGTCCATTCTCTAGTAGGTCTGTGTCTTTATTCCTGTCTTACCCCTATGTTCTTCATGACCTTTTTTTTTCTTAAATTCCATATATATGTGTCAGCATACAGTATTTGTCTTTCTCTTTCTGACTTACTTCACTCTGTATGACAGACTCTAGGTCCATCCACCTCATTACAAATAGTTCAATTTCATTTCTTTTTATGGCTGAGTAATATTCCATTGTATGTATGTGCCACATCTTCTTTACCCATTCATCCGATGATGGACACTTAGGTTGTTTCCATCTCCGGGCTATTGTAAATAGGGCTGCTATGAACATTTTGGTACATGTCTCTTTTTGAATTATGGTTTTCTCAGGGTATATGCCCAGTAGTGGGATTGCAGGGTCATATGGTAGTTCTATTTGTAGTTTTTTAAGGAACCTCCATACCGTTCTCCATAGTGGCTGTACCAATTCACATTCCCACCAGCAGTGCAAGAGTGTTCCCTTTTTTCCACACCCTCTCCAGCATTTATTGTTTCTAGATTTTTTGATGATGGCCATTCTGACTGGTGTGAGATGATATCTCATTGTAGTTTTGATTTGCATTTCTCTAATTAGTAAAGATGTTGAGCATCCTTTCATGTGTTTGTTGGCAGTCTGTATATCTTCTGTGGAGAAATGTCTATTTAGGTCTTCTGCCCATTTTTGGATTGGGTTGTTTGTTTTTTTGTTATTGAGCTGCATGAGCTGCTTATAAATTTTGGAGATTAATCCTTTGTCAGTTGCTTCATTTGCAAATATTTTCTCCCATTCTGAGGGTTGTCTTTTGGTCTTGTTTATGGTTTCCTTTGCTGTGCAAAAGCTTTTAAGTTTCATTAGGTCCCATGTGTTTATTTTTGTCTTTATTTCCATTTCTCTAGGAGGTGGGTCAAAAAGGATCTTGCTGTGATTTATGTCATAGAGTGTTCTGCCTATGTTGTCCTCTAAGAGTTTGATAGTGTCTGGCCTTACATTTAGGTCTTTAATCCATTTTGAGCTTATTTTTGTGTATGGTGTTAGGGAGTGATCGAATCTCATACTTTTACATGTCCCTGTCCAGTTTTCCCAACACCACTTATTGAAGAGACTGTCCTTTCTCCACTGTACATTCCTGCCTCCTTTATCAAAGATAAGGTGACCATATGTCCGTGGGTTTATCTCTGGGCTTTCTATCCTGTTCCATTGATCTATCTTTCTGTTTCTGTGCCAGTACCATACTGTCTTGATTACTGCAGCTTTGTAGTATAGTCTGAAGTCAGGGAGCCTGATTCCTCCAGCTCCATTTTTCGTTCTCAAGATTGCTTTGGCTATTCGGGGTCTTTTGTGTTTCCATACAAATTGTGAAATTTTTTGTTCTAGTTCTGTGAAAAATGCCAGTGGTATTTTGATAGGGATTGCATTGAATCTGTAGATTGCTTTGGGTAGTAGAGTCATTTTCACAATGTTGATTCTTCCAATCCAAGAACATGGTACATCTCTCCATCTATTTGTATCATCTTTAATTTCTTTCATCAGTGTCTTATAATTTTCTGCATACAGGTCTTTTGTCTCCTTAGGTAGGTTTATTCCTAGATATTTTATTCTTTTTGTTGCAATGGTAAATGGGAGTGTTTCCTTGATTTCACTTTCAGATTTTTCATCATTAGTATATAGGAATGCCAGAGATTTCTGTGCATTAATTTTGTATCCTGCAACTTTACCAAATTCATTGATTAGCTCTAGTAGTTTTCTGGTAGCATCTTTAGGATTCTCTATGTATAGTATCATGTCATCTGCAAACAGTGACAGCTTTACTTCTTCTTTTCCAATTTGGATTCCTTTTATTTGCTTTTCTTCTCTGATTGCTGTGGCTAAAACTTCCAAAACTATGTTGAATAAGAGTGGTGAGAGTGGGCAACCTTGTCTTGTTCCTGATCTTAGTGGAAATGGTTTCAGTTTTTCACCATTGAGGACGATGCTGGCTGTGGGTTTGTCATATATGGCCTTTATTATGTTGAGGAAAGTTCCCTCTATGCCTACTTTCTGCAGGGTTTTTATCATGAATGGGTGTTGAATTTTGTCGAAAGCTTTCTCTGCATCTATTGAGATGATCATATGGTTTTTCTCCTTCAATTTGTTAATATGGTGTATCACGTTGATTGATTTGCGTATATTGAAGAATCCTTGCATTCCTGGGATAAACCCCACTTGATCATGGTGTATGATCCTTTTAATGTGCTGTTGGATTCTGTTTGCTAGTATTTTGTTGAGGATTTTTGCATCTATGTTCATCAGTGATATTGGCCTGTAGTTTTCTTTCTTTGTGACATCCTTGTCTGGTTTTGGTATCAAGGTGATGGTGGCCTCGTAGAATGAGTTTGGGAGTGTTCCTCCCTCTGCTATATTTTGGAAGAGTTTGAGAAGGATAGGCGTTAGCTCTTCTCTAAATGCTTGATAGAATTCGCCTGTGAAGCCATCTGGTCCTGGGCTTTTGTTTGTTGGAAGATTTTTTATCACAGTTTCAATTTCAGTGCTTGTGATTGGTCTGTTCATATGTTCTATTTCTTCCTGATTCAGTCTTGGCAGGTTGTGCATTTCTAAGAATTTGTCCATTTCTTCCAGGTTGTCCATTTTATTGGCATAGAGTTGCTTATAGTAATCTCTCACGATCTTTTGTATTTCTGCAGTGTCAGTTGTTACTTCTCCTTTTTCATTTCTAATTCTATTGATTTGAGTCTTCTCCCTTTTTTTCTTGATGAGTCTGGCTAATGGTTTATCAATTTTGTTTATCTTCTCAAAGAACCAGCTTTTAGTTTTATTGATCTTTGCTATTGTTTCCTTCATTTCTTTTTCATTTATTTCTGATCTGATTTTTATGATTTCTTTCCTTCTGCTAACTTTGGGATGTTTTTGTTCTTCTTTCTCTAATTGCTTTAGGTGCAAGGTTAGGTTGTTTAGTCGAGATATTTCCTGTTTCTTAAGGTGGGATTGTATTGCTATAAACTTCCCTCTTAGAACTGCTTTTGCTGCATCCCATAGGTTTTGGGTCGTCGTGTCTCCATTGTCATTTGTTTCTAGGTATTTTTTTATTTCCTCTTTGATTTCTTCAGTGATCACTTCGTTATTAAGTAATGTATTGTTTAGCCTCCATGTGTTTGTATTTTTTATAGCTCTTTTCCTGTAATTGATATCTAGTCTCATAGCATTGTGGTCGGAAAAGATACTTGATACAATTTCAATTTTCTTAAATTTACCAAGGCTTGATTTGTGACCCAAGATATGATCTATCCTGGAGAATGTTCCATGAGCACTTGAGAAAAATGTGTATTCTGTTGTTTTTGGATGGAATGTCCTATAAATATCAATTAAGTCCATCTTGTTTAATGTATCATTTAAAGCTTGTGTTTCCTTATTTATTTTCATTTTGGATGATCTGTCCATTGGTGAAAGTGGGGTGTTAAAGTCCCCTACTATGATTGTGTTACTGTCGATTTCTCCTTTTATGGCTGTTAGTGTTTGCCTTATGTATTGAGGTGCTCCTATGTTGGGTGCATAAATATTTACAATTGTTATATCTTCTTCTTGGATCGATCCCTTGATCATTATGTAGTGTCCTTCTTTGTCTCTTCTAGTAGTCTTTATTTTAAAGTCTATTTTGTCTGATATGAGAATTGCTACTCCAGCTTTCTTTTGGTTTCCATTTGCATGGAATATCTTTTTCCATCCCCTTACTTTCAGTCTGTATGTGTCTCTAGGTCTGAAGTGGGTCTCTTGTAGACAGCATATATATGGGTCTTGTTTTTGTATCCATTCAGCCAATCTGTGTCTTTTGGTGGGAGCGTTTAGTCCATTTACATTTAAGGTAATTATCGATATGTATGTTCCTATTCCCATTTTCTTAATTGTTTTGGGTTCGTTATTGTAGGTCTTTTCCTTCTGTTGTGTTTCTTGCCTAGAGAAGTTCCTTTAGCATTTGTTGTAAAGCTGGTTTGGTGGTGCTGAACTCTCTCAGCTTTTGCTTGTCTGTAAACGTTTTAATTTCTCCATCAAATCTGAATGAGATCCTTGCTGGGTAGAGTAATCTTGGTTGCAGGTTTCTCTCCTTCATCACTTTAATTATGTCCTGCCACTCCCTTCTGGCTTGTAGAGTTTCTGCTGAGAGATCAGCTGTTATCCTGATGGGGATTCCCTTGTGTGTTATTTGTTGTTTTTGCCTTGCTGCTTTTAATATGATTTCTTTGTGTTTAATTTTTGACAGTTTGATTAATATGTGTCTTGGTGTATTTCTCCTTGGATTTATTCTGTATGGGACTCTCTGTGCTTCTTGGACTTGATTAACTATTTCCTTTCCCATATTAGGGAAGTTTTCAACTATAATCTCTTCAAATATTTTCTCAGTCCCTTTCTTTTTCTCTTCTTCTTCTGGAACCCCTATAATTCGAATGTTGGTGCGTTTAATGTTGTCCCAGAGGTCTCTGATATTGTCCTCTGTTCTTTTCATTCTTTTCTCTTTATTTTGCTCTGCATTAGTTATTTCCACTATTTTATCTTCCACCTCACTTATCCGTTCTTCTGCCTCAGTTATTCTGCTATTGATCCCATCTAGAGTATTTTTCATTTCATTTATTGTGTTTTTAATCGATGCTTGATTCATCTTTAGTTCTACTAGGTCCTTGTTAACTGTTTCTTGCATTTTGTCTATTCTATTTCCAAGATTTTGGATCATCTTTACTATCATTATTCTGAATTCTTTTTCAGATAGACTGCCTATTACCTCTTCATTTGTTAGGTCTGGTGGGTTTTTATCTTGCTCCTTCTCCTGCTGTGTGTTTTTCTGTCTTCTCATTTTGCTTATGTTACTGTGTTTGGGGTCTCCTTTTTGCCGGCTGCAGGTTCGTAGTTCCTGTTGTTTTTGGTGTCTGTCCCCAGTGGCTAAGGTTGGTTTAGTGGGTTGTGTAGGTTTCCTGGTCGAGGGGACTAGTGCCTGTGTTCTGGTGGATGAGGCTGGCTCTTGTCTTTCTGGTGGGCAGGTCCACGTCTGGTGGTGTGTTTTGGGGTGTCTGCAGACTTTTTATGATTTTAGGCCACCTCTCTGCTAATGGGTGGCGTTGTGTTCCTGTCTTGCTAGTTGTTTGGCATAGGGTGTCCAGCACTGTAGCTTGCTGGTCGTTGAGTGAAGCTGGGTGCTGGTGTTGAGATGGAGATCTCTGGAAGATTTTCGCCGTTTGATATTATGTGGAGCTGGGAGGTCTCTTGTGGACCACTGTCCTGAAGTTGGCTCTCCCACCTCAGAGGCACAGCACTGACTCCTGGCTCCTCAATTTGGGATGATTTGTTGTCTATTCATGTATTCCACAGATGCAGGGTACATCAAGTTGATTGTGGAGCTTTAATCCGCTGCTTCTGAGGCTGCTGGGAGAGGTTTCCCTTTCTCTTCTTTGTTCTCACAGCTCCCGGGTCTCAGCTTTGGATTTGGCCCCTCCTCTGCGTGTAGGTCGCCGGAGGGCGTCTGTTCTTCGCTCAGACAGGAAAGGGTTAAAGGAGCAGCCTCTTCGGGAACTCTGGCTCACTCAGGCCGGGCGGGAGGGAGGGGCACGGAGTGCGGGGCGAGCCTGCAGTGGCAGAGGTCGGCGTGACGTTGCACCAGCCCGAGGCGCGCCGTGCGTTCTCCCAGGGAAGCCGCCCCTGGATCCCGGGACCCCGGCAGTGGCGGGCTGCTCAGGCTCCCGGAAGGGCGGTGTGGACAGTGACCTGCGCTCGCACACGGGCTTCTTGGCGGCGGCAGCAGCAGCCCCAGCGTCCCACGCCCGTCACTGGGCTCCGCGCTTTCAGTCGCGACTCGCGCCCGTCTGTGGAGCCCCTTTAAGCAGCGCTCTTAATCCCCTCTCCTCGCGCAGCAGGAAACCAAGAGGGAAGAACAAGTCTCTTGCCTCTTCGGCAGCTCCAGAGTTTTCCCGGACTCCCTCCCGGCTAGCTGTGGCACATTAGCCCCCTTCAGGCTGAGTTCTCGCCGCCAGCCCCAGTCCTCTCCCTGCGCTCTGACCGAAGCCCGAGCCTCAGCTTCCAGCGCCGCCCGCCCCGGCGGGCGAGCAGACAAGCCTCTCGGGCTGGTGAGTGCCGCTCGGCACCGATCCTCTGTGCGGGAATCTCTCCGCTTTGCCCTACCCAGGTATGTGGGGAGTTTCTTGCCTTTTGGGAGGTCTGGGGTCTTCTGCCAGCGTTCAGTAGGTGTTCTGTAGGAGTTGTTCCACGTGTAGCTGTATTTCTGGTGTATCCGTGAGGAGGAAGGTGATCTCCGCGTCTTACTCTTCCGCCATCTTACCCGGAAGTCCCATCTTGCCCATTTTAAAATCAGTTTTGTGTGTGTGTGTATGTCTGTGTTGTTGCTGAGTTGTGGTAGTTTTTTGTATAATCTAGATATTAATCCCTGATTTGGAAATATATTCCTCTCCTCCATGGATTGCCTTTCACTCTGTTATTAGTGTCCTTTGATGTACAAAGGTTTTAATTTTTTAAAAAAGATTTATTATTTATTTATTTTATTTATTTTTGGCTGCGTAGGGTCTTAGTTGTGGCATGCGGGCTCTTTGTTGTGGTGCACGGGCTTCTCTCTAGTTGTGGTGTGTGGGTTTTCTCTTCTCTAGTTGTGGCATGCAGGCTCCAGGGTGCGTGAGCTCTGTAGTTTGTGGCACGCAGGCTCTCTAGTTGAGGTGCGTGAGCTCAGTAGTAGTTGTGGCCCGTGGGCTTGGTTGCTCTGCGGCATGTGGGATCTTAGTTCCCTGACCAGGGATTGAACCCGTGTCCCCTGCATTGTAAGGTGGATTCGTTACCACTGGACCACTAGGGAAGTCCCCAAAGGGTTTTAATTTTGATTAAGTCCATTTATCTTTTATTGCCTTTACTCTTAGTATCATATTCCAAATATTATTACAAAATCCAGTGTCCTGAAGCTTTTCCTCTTGGTTTTCTTCTAAGAGTTTTATAGTTTAATCTCTTATATTTAGGTTTTTGATCCATTTTGAATAATTTTTGTATATGGTATAAGATAAGGGCCCAACTTTATTCTTTTTCTCTTTTACTTTTTTTAAAAAATAGATCTTTATTGGAGTATAATTGCTTCACAATACTGTGTTAGTTTCTGTTGCACAACAAAGCGAATCAGCCATATGCATGCACATGTCACCATATGCCCTCTTGAGCCTCCCTCCCGTCCTCCCTATCCCACCCCTATAGGTCATCGCAAAGTACTGAGCTGATCTCCCTGTGCTACACTGCTGCTTCCCACCAGCCAACTATTTTACATTCAGTAGTGTATATATGTCGATGCTACTCACACTTCATCCCAGCTTCGCCCTCCCACCCCATGTCCTCAAGTCCATTCTCTATGTCTACCTCTGTATTCCTGCCCTGAAACTAGGTTCATCAGTACCATTTTTTTTTTTTAGATTCCATATATATGCGTTAGCATACAGTATTTGTTTTTTCTCATTCTGACTTACTTCACTCTGTATGACAGGCTCTAGGTCCATCCACCTCACTACAAATAACTCAATTTCGTTTCTTTTTATGGCTGAGTAATATTCCATTGTATATATGTGCCAATCTTCTTTATCCATTCATCTGTCGATGGACATTTAGGTTGGTTCCATGTCCTGGCTATTGTAAGTAGTGCTGCAATGAACACTGGGGTACATGTCTCTTTTTGAATTATGGTTTTCTCAGGGTATATGCCCAGGAGTGGGATTGCTGGGTCATTTGGTACTTCTATATTTAGTTTTTTAAGGAACCTCCATACTGTTCTCCATAGTGGCTGTATCAATTTACATTCCCACCAGCAGTGCAAGAGGGTTCCCTTTTCACCACACCCTTTCCAGCATTTATTGTTTCTAGATTTTTTGATAATGGCCATTCTGACTGGTGTGAGGTGATACCTCATTGTAGTTTTGATTTGCATTTCTCTAACAATTAGTGATGTTGAGCATCTTTCCATGTGCCTCTTGGCCATCTGTATGTCTTCCTTGGTAAAATGTCTATTTAGGTCTTCTGCCCATTTTTTAACTGGATTTTTTTTTTTGATATTGAGCTCCATGAGTAGTTTGGATATTTTGGAGATTAATCCTTTGTCTGTTGTTTCATTTGCAAATATTTTCTCCCATTCAGAGGGTTGTCTTGTTTATGGTTTCCTTTGCTGTGCAAAAGCTTTTAAGTTTAGTTATGTCCCATTTGTTTATTTTTGTTTTTATTTCTGTTACTCCAGGAGGTGGCTCAAAAAAGATCTTGCTGTGGTTTATGTCAAAGTGTGTTTTTCCTATGTTTTCATCTAAGAGTTTTATACTGTCTGGTCTTACATTTAAGTCTTTAATCCATTTAGAGTTTATTTTTGTGTATGGTGTTAGGTAGTGTTCTGATTTCATTCTTTTACATGTAGCTGTCCAGTTTTCCCAGCACCACTTATTGAAGAGGCTGCCTTTTCTCCATTGTATGTTCTTGCCTCATTTGTCATAAATTAGGTGCCTACATGTGCATGGGTTTATCTCTGGGCATTCTGTCCTCTACCACTGATCTGTATTTCTGTTTTTGTGCCAGTACCATACTATCTTGATTACTGTAGCTTTGTGGTATAGTTTGAAGTCAGGGAGCCTGATTCCTCCAACTCCATTTTTCTTTCTCAAGATTGCTTTGGCTATTCGGGGTCTTTTGTGTTTCCATACGAATTGTAAAATTTTTTGTTCTAATTCTGTGAAGAATGCCATTGGTAGTTTGATAGGGATTGCACTGAATCTATAGATTGCTTTGGGTAGTGTAGTCATTTTCACAATATTGATTCCTCCAATCCAAGAACATGGTATATTTCTCCATCTGTTTATGTCATCTTTGATATCTTTCATCAGTGTTTTATAGTTTTCTGAATACAAGTTTTTCGCCTCCTTAGGCAGGTTTATTCCTAGGTATTTTATTCTTTTTGTTGCAGTGGTAAATGGGAGAGTTTCCTTAATTTCTCTTTCTGATTTTTCATTGTTGGTGTATAGGAATGCCAGAGACTTCTGTGCATTAATATTGTATCCTGCAACCTTACCAAATTCATTGATTAGTTCTAGTAGTTTTCTAATGTCAGCTTTAGTATTTTCTATGTGTAGTATCATGTTATTGGCAAATTCATTGATTAGCTCTAGTTGTTTTCTGGTGGCATCTTTAGGATTTTCTACGTATAGTATCATGTCATCTGCAAACAGTGACAGTTTTACTTCTTCTTTTCCAATTTGTATTCCTTTTATTTCTTTTTCTTCTCTGATTGCCGTGGCTAGGACTTCCAAAACTATGTTGAATGAGAGTGGTGAGAGTGGATATCCTTGTCTTGTTCCTGATCTTAGTGGAAATGCTTTCAGTTTTTCACCATTGATTATGATGCTTGCTCTGGGTTTGTCATATATGGCCTTTAGTATGTTGAGGTAGGTTCCCTCTATGCCCATTTTCTGGAGTGTTTTTGTCATAAATGAGTGTCGAATTTTGTCAAAAGCTTTTTCTACATCTATTGAGATGATCATATAGTTTTTATTCTTTAATTTGTTAATATGGTGTATCACATTGATGATTTGCATATATTGAAGAATCCTTGCATCCCTGGGATAAATCCCACTTGATCATGGTGTACGATCCTTTTAATATGCTGTTGAATTCTGTTTGCTAGTATTTTGTCCAGGATTTTTACATCTATGTTCATCAGTGATATCGGTCTGTAATTTCCTTTTTTTGTGATATCTTTGTCTGGTTTCGGTATCAGGGTGATCGTGGCTTCGTAGAATGAATTTGGGAGTGTTTCTCCCTCTGCAATTTTTTGGAAGAATTTGAAAAGGATCAGTGTTAGCTCTTCTCTAAATGCTTGATGGAATTTGCGAGTGAAGTCATCTGGTTCTGGACTTTTGTTTGCTGGAATATTTTTAGTTAGAATTTCAATTTCATTACTTGTGATCTGTTTTATATTTTCTAATAATTCCTGGTTCCGTCTTGGAAAATTGTACCTTTCCAAGAATTTGTCCATTTCTTCATGGTTGTGCATTTTATTGGCACATAGTTGTTTGTAGTAGTCTTTTATAATCCTTTGTATTTCTGCAGTTGTGATTTCTCCTATTTCATTTCTAATTTTATTGATTTGTGTCCTCTCCCATTTTTCCTTGATGAGTCTGGATAAGGGTTTATCAATTTTGTTTATCTTCTCAAAGAACCAGCTTTTAGTTTTATTGATCTTTGCTATTATTCTCTTCATTTCTATTTCATTTATTTCTGCTCTGATCTGTATGATTTCTTTCGTTCTACTGACTTTGGGTTTTCTTTGTTCTCCTTTGTCAAGTTGTCTTAAGTGTAGGGTTCGATTCTTTATTTGAGATTTTTCTTTTTTCTTGAGGTGAGATTGAATTGCTAAAAAATTCCCTGAACTGCTTTTGCTGTGTCCCATAGGTTCTAGGACATCGTATTTTCATTGTCATTTGTTTCTATGTATTTTTTAATTTCTTTGATTTCTACAGTGATCTGTTGGTTATTTAGTAGTGCACTGTTTAGCCTCCATATATTTGTGTTTTTTACAGTTTTTTTTCCTGTAATTGATTTCTAATCTCATAGCGTTGTGGTCAGAAAAGATGCTTGATATGACTTTAATTTTCTTTAATTTTTTGAGGCTTGATTTGTGACCCAAGATGTGATCTATCCTGGAGAATGTTCCATATGCATGCGAGAAGAAAGTGTATTCTGCCACTTTTGGGTGGAATGTTCTATAAGTATCAATTAGATCTATCTGGTAT
Source organism: Hyperoodon ampullatus (assembly GCF_949752795.1). Taxonomy (NCBI): domain Eukaryota; kingdom Metazoa; phylum Chordata; class Mammalia; order Artiodactyla; family Ziphiidae; genus Hyperoodon; species Hyperoodon ampullatus. Next base: position 15,456,355 of record NC_136928.1, read on the forward strand.
ATTGTTCCATTTAAAACTTGTGTTTCCTTATTTATTTTCTGTTTGGATGATCTGTCCATTGGTGTATGTGGGGTGTTAAAATCCCCTCCTATTAATGTGTTACTGTCGATTTCTCCTTTCATGGTTGTTAGCATTTGCCTTATGTATTGAGGTGCTCCTATGTTGGGTGCAAAAACATTTATAATTGTTATATCTTTGTCTTGGATTGACCCCTTGATCATTATGTAGTGTCCCTCCTTATCTTTTGTAACAGTCTTTATTTTAAAGTCTATTTTATCTGATATGACTACTGCTACTCCAGCTTTCTTTTGATTTCCATTTGCATGGAATATCTTTTTCTGTCCATTCACTTTCAGTATGTATGTGTCCCTAGGTCTGAAGTGGGTCTCTTGTAGGCAGCATATATATGGGTCTTGTTTTTGTATCCATTCAGCCAGTCTGTGTCTTTTGGTTGGGGCATTTAATCCATTTATATTCAAGGTTATTATCAATATGTATGTTTCTATTACCATTTTCTTAATTGTTTTGGGTTTGTTTCTGTGGGTCTTTTTCTTCTCTTGTGTTTCCTGCTTAGAGAAGTTTCTTTATTATTTGTTGTAAAGCTGGTTTGGTGGTGCTGAATTCTCTTAGTTTTTGCTTGTCTGAAAAGCTTTTGACTTCCATTGAATCTGAATGAGATCCTTGCTGGGGAGAGTAATCTTGGTTGTAGGTTTTTCTCTTTCATCACTTTAAATATATCCTGCCACTCCCTTCTGGCCTACCGAGTTTCTGCTGAAAAATCAGCTGATAACCTTATGGGGATTCCTTTGTATGTTATTTTCTGTTTTTCCCTTGCTGCCTTAATATTTTTTCTTTGAATTTAATTTTTGTTAGTTTGATTAATATGTGTCTTGGTGTGTTTTTCCTAGGATTTATCCTGTATGGGACTCTCTGTGCTTCCTGGGCTTGGGTGACTATTTCCTTTCCCATGTTAGGGAAGTTTTCCACTATAATCTCTTCAAATATTTTCTCAGATGCTTTTTTTTCTCTTCTTCTTCTGGGACCCCTATAATTCAAATGTTGGTGCATTTAATGTTGTCCCAGAGGTCTCTGAGACTGTCATCAATTCTTTTCATTCTTTTTTATTTATTCTATTCCTCGGCAGTTATTTCCACCATTTTGGCTTCCAGCTCACTTATTCATTTTTTTGCCTCAGTTATTCTGTTATTTATTCCTTCTAGTGTATTTTTCATTTCAGTTATTGTGTTGTTTATCTCTGTTTGTTCTTTAGTTCTTCTATATCTTTGTTAAACATTTCTTGTATTTTCTCAATTCGTGACTCCATTCTATTTCTGAGCTTCTGGATCATCTTTACTATGATTACTCTGAATTCTTTTTCAGGTAGATTGCTTATTTCCTCTTCATTTATTTGGTCTTGTAGGTGTTTACCTTGCTCCTTCATCTGTGACATACTGTTTTGCCATCTCTCTCTCTCTCTCTTTTTTTTTTATGAGTGGGATTGTGTTCCTGTCTTACTGGTTGTTTGGCCTGAGGCTTCCAACAGGGCACTTTGTAGGCTATTGAGTAGAGCTGGGTCTTGGTACTGAGATGAGGAACTCCGTGTGACCTCACTCTGATGAATATTCCCTGGTGTCTGAAGTTCTTTGTTAGTCCAGTGATTTGGACTTGGAGCTCCCACTGCAGGAGCTTTGGCCTGACCCTGGGCTCATGAGCCAAGATCCCACATACTGCGTGGGGTGGCAAAAATAAAAAACAAAATACAAAAAAGAATAACAAAGTAAAAAATAAAATTAGACTAGAAAAATAACAGATATGTTAGAAAGAATATAAAAATAAAAATATAGATGAATCAGTAACTGGAAACTACATCAGTACCACAATAGTAAAAAAAGAGGGGGAGGGAAAAGAAAAAGAAAAAAAGGAGAAAAGATCTTGGCTGTGGAGGGTGGAGCCTAAGCAGGGCAAGGTTTGGGTGGTGGGCGGGGCCAATGCTCAGGACCCACAGGGTTGAAAAAGGCCCTGGGTGCTGTGGGGGGTTGGGGCTTAGGTTCAAGGAACAGAAGGGCCCCAGGCTTGCCCCCCACCCCTGGTCTCAGAGAGCAGAGGATGTCACTTGGGACACCAGTAGGCTTTCTGGGCTTTAGTGGGCGGGGCTAACACCCTCCTCTCTTCTCCTGCTCCTCCTGGACGGCCCCTCCCGCCTGCCTGTCCTTATATTCTGGGCCTCCCTTCTATGTCCCCAAGGACCCTCATGGCCTGGAGGGGGGTTTGAAGGGTAGGGGATTGGCCTGGGAGCTCAGCAGGCTCCCTGGGTCTGAGTGGGCAGGGCAAATGCCCTCCGCTCCTGTCCTGCTCCTCCCAGAGGTCCCCTTCCACCTGCCTCTCCTGATCTCCCCAGCCTCAGGGGTGCCGTTCCTTTCTGGCCTCCACTTCTCCTTCCCCCCCCCCAGTCTCCCTATGTCCTACCGGTTCACTTTGGGGTTCCTCCCATCTCCTTGGGCGTTGGAGTACCCCACCAGCGGCTGGCAGGTGCCCTAGTTGTGGGGGATGCCAACTCTGTGTCTTTCCACACTGCCATCTTCCCAACTTTATTCTTTTATATGTGGACATCCAGTTTTCCCAACACCACTTCTGGAAAAAACTGTTATTTCCGCGTTGAATGGTCTTGGCACCTCTGTCAAAAATTATTTAACAATATGCATGAGGGTGTATTTCTGGGCTCTCTATTCCTTTCCACTTGTCTATATGTCTGTCTTTATGCCAGTACCACAGTGTTTTGATTATGGTAACTTTTTTTTTTTTTTTTTTGCGGTATGCGGGCCTCTCATTGTTGTGGCCTCTCCTGTTGCGGAGCACAGGCTCCGGACGCGCAGGCTCAGTGGCCATGGCTCACGGGCCCAGCCGCTCCATGGCATGCAGGATCTTCCCGGACCGGGGCACGAACCCGTGTCCCCTGCATCGGCAGGCGGACTCTCAACCACTGCGCCACCAGGGAAGTCCCGATTATGGTAACTTTGTAATATGTTTGGAAATCAGGCCTCCAACTTTGTTATTTTTTCAAGATTATTTTGGCTATTCAAGGTCCTGTGAGATTCCATATGAATTTTAGGATGGCATTTCTAATTCTGTAAAAAAATGTCCTTGGGATTTAGACAGTGATTGTATTGAATCTGTAGGTTGCTTTGGATGCTATTGACATCTTAACAATATTGTCTTCCAACCCATGAACATGGGATGTGCTTTATTTATATACATCTTTAATTCCTCTCAGTAATGTTTTGTCATTTTCATTGTACAAGTCTTCACCTCTTTGGTTAATTCCTAAGTATCTTATTCTTTTTGATGCTATTGTAAATGGAATTGTGTTTGTTATTTCCTCTTTGGGTAATTCATTGTTAGTGTTTAGAAATGCAACTGATTTTTGTGTATTGACTTTGTATCCTGCTACTTTGCTGAATTCATTTATCAGTTCTAACAGGTTTTTGGTAGAATCTTTAGGATTTTATGCATATAAGATCATATTATTTGCAAACAGATAATTTTCTTTCTTTCCAGTTTAGATGACTTTTATTTTTTTCTTTGCCTAATTTCTCTAACTAGAGCTTCTTGTACCTGGTTGAATAGAAGTGGTGAAAGTGGGCATACTTGCCTTGTTCCTCATCTTAAAGGAAACACCTTCAGTTTTCATCATTGATATGACATTTGCTGTGGGTTTTCCAGATATGGCTTGTACTATATTAAGGTAGTTTCCTTTGAAAGTCTTTGTCTAGTAACTGATGCATGTGTTTCTTCAGAGATGGCTTCTGGAGATTTATTTTCTTTCTTTAAATGAGTATTTCCTCGTTTCTTTGTATGCCTTGTGATCATTGAAAATTTGGCATTTGAAAAAATAGTTGCATCTCCAATATTTGTAGACCAATATGGAAGAACTTTGCTAATTTATGGGCCCTTGAGGTTTTTTTTTTTTGAGTTTAGAGAAACATTGTGTTTAATGGTAAAGCTTAGCACACTCCAGCACCAGGCATGGCCTGGAGTCCAAGCAGCAGGGGTGGGTAGGAGACCTCCATGAAGCCTCACATGGCGAAATTGATGAGGAAGGCGACCATCAGATAGAAGAGCCACATAGCCTCAGATAGGGCAAAGCCCAGAATGGCATAGGAGAAGAGCTGCTGCTTCAGAGATGGGTTCTTGGCATAGCCAATGATCAAGCTGCCAAACGCTCTTCCAGTACCGGTCCCTGAACCAACCACACCAACTGTGGTGGCCCCAGCGCCAATAAACTTGACTGCTGTGTCAGTGTCCTGGGAGACTACACTGGTCTAGAACTCCTGCCTGGCCACCTGAAGTGGGACACTGCTGTAGGAAGGCTGTTCAGATGGGATCTCTGGCCTCCTCAGTAAGGAGGCAGACCCAGGCCTGATCAGGCCCCTGGTACAAGAGTGGATCAGAGCAGGAGGAATGAGTAGTGCCCCGGTGGTCTGCATTTTTTCAGTCTCCCGGCTTTAGCTCTAGGACTCTGAGCCCTTGAGTTTTGTGGTCATCCCTGGGCAGAGGCTGAAGATATTATCAGATGTTTTCTATGCATGTATTCTGTCTGGGCTTGTGTGTGTGCTTTTTAAAAATTTCTTCTATATACACAGCTGATTTCAAATGTCTTAATTTTCCAAAGAGCCTCACTCCAACTTATTCTCAGAGCCTTAGATGCTCTATTTATTTTTCTATTATTATTGAGAAATATTATTACTTGTAGTGTCTTTCCCCCAAGCATCTGCATGTATGCAGTTCCTCTGCGGTTTTCACATATCATGGCACCCACTACTGTCTTCTGTGGCCTCTCCCAGTCTGAAATCCAAATTATGCCACCATTCCCTTTTTGAGCTCCAAGTCAGGTGAGATAGAAGCCAGTCTCTGTGTCAGTCTACAGATCAAAATATTGCAAACAAGTTATTCTCTGCTCCTTCTGTCCTGAGGAATGGAACTGGGAACCAGGCCACTTCATTCTGATCACACTGTGCTATACTGGGTGGGATAAGGGTGAGTAAAAATGCTGTGAAATTTCCTACCATTCTGAATGTGGTTTTTTTCTTGATGGGGCATTTGCTTGGTTGCTGTAGATCTTTGACTGGTTTCCAGAGTTCCTGTAAAGTTATTTTAGTCGGTCTGTAGTGTTTTGTTTAATGTTCCCCCTCAGGAAAAATGGCCTGGAGCTTCACAGTCCACCATCACTCCTGGTGAAGAGTTTTTAGATACAACACAAAAAGCAGTCCATGGAGGAAAAAATGGATAAGTTAGACCTTCTTAAAATTAAAAGCTTCTTGGGGCTTCCCTGGTGGCGCAGTGGTTGGGAGTCCGCCTGCCGATGCAGGGGACGCCGGTTCGTGCCCCGGTCCGGGAAGATCCCACATGCCGTGGAGTGGCTAGGCCCGTGAGCCATGGCCGCTGAGCCTGCGCATCTGGAGCCTGTGCTCTGCAACGGGAGAGGCCACAGCAGTGAGAGGCCTGCGTACTGCAAAAAGAAAAAAAAAAAAAAAAAAAATTAAAAGCTTCTTCTCTGAGAAAGACACTGTTAAGAGAATTGAGAGACAAGCCCCAGTTCAGGAGAAAATATTTATAAAACACATATCTGATAAAGGACAGGTATCCAAATTATACAAAGAATTCTTAACAATAAGAAAACAAACAACCCAGTTTAAAAGTGGGCAAAATATCTGCTCCGACACCTCACCAAAGAATATGTCAAATAATCAGAAGAAAAGATGTTCAGTATCATTTGTCATTAGGGAATTGCAAATTAAAACAACATTGAGATAACAACTATTAGATAAAAGTCATAAAACTGACAATATCAGTTGCTGGCAAGGGTGCAGAGTAGAAGGAACTCTTGTTCACTGCTGTGGGAATGCAAAATGGTACAGGCAATTTGGAAGACAATTTGGCAGTTTCTTGCCATGGAACCCAGCAAATTGTGCTCCTAGGTATTTACCCAAGTGACTTGAAAATCTATGTCCACAAAAATCTGTACATAAAGGTTTATAGCAGCTTTATTCATAATCAACCCAAACTGGAAGCAATCAAGGTGTCCTTCAATAGGTGAAAGTATAAACAAACTTTGGTCTATCTATACAATGGAATATTACTCAGAAATAAAAAGAAATGAGCTATCAGGCCATGAAAAGACATAGTTTAATCCTAAGTGCATGTTCCTAACCAAAAGAAACCAGTGTGAAAAGGCTACATACTGTATTGTTTGCATCATACGACATCCTGAAAAAGGGAAAACTATAGTTAAAAGATCAGTGGTTTGCAGGTGTTTGGGGGGAAGGTGGGAGGGTTGAATAAATGAAGCACAGAGGGTTTTTTTAGGGTGGTGAAAATATTCTGTATGATACTGTAATTGTGGATATGTGACACTATGCATTTGTCATAACCTGTAGAACTTTCCACCACAAAGAATGAACCTTACTGAAATAGATAGCTAGTGGGAAGCAGCTGCATAGCACAGGGAGATCAGCTTGGTGCTTTGTGACCTCCTAGAGGGGTGGATAGGGAGGGTGGGAGGGAGACACAAGAGGGATACGTATAGCTGATTCACTTTGTTATAGAGCAGCAACTAACACAACAGTGTAAAGCAATTATACTCCAATAAAGATGTTAAAAAATATATTAGAAAAAAAAGAATGAACCTTACTGTACAAAAATTAAAAAAAAAAATCATTTAGGAAGATCCCAGGATGGAATGAAAAATAGGACAAAACAATGTAGCTTTATTACCGGTGTATGAAACAACCTCATTGAAGGGGAAAAGTTGCTGACCTAAATAACTTTGGAAATGAGTATAGTCTGTAAGACCAAAAGCAAAAGAAACTGTGTATCAGCACTCTACTCTAGTTGATAAAGTTGTTTCCCATATGAGTTCAGGTTAACAATTCTGATACTGTATACTGGAATTGAATAATTTAGTAAATGGATAGCAGATGGTGGGGTCCAGTTTTCTCATTGGTGGAGTGGGAGTTTACACATACACGAAGGGAGGAAGCTAGGATGTTCCATATAATAATTAATTAGAGATATTAGTATGACTCATGTTTAGCTTAACATAGATAGATAAATATAGAAATAATTATAGATATGTATATATACATGAATTAGTATGCACATGTATATTTCCTTGCCTTGTCAGCTGAGAGGGCCTAGAAGCAATGATCCTCTGGTAGCAACAAGCATACCTCGCACTCAGATCTTGGTTTCCAATACCATTCTCCAATAAAAGGAACTGGGGTCCTTGGAGAAATCACTGATGAGGGCAGAAAATATATAAGATCAGACTGGAGACTATTGTAGTGCCAGAAAATAAGGAAGTGCTCAGACGACCCCTGCCAAAAAAAACCCACGCTGATGGTAGTGGGCAACAGGGCACAGAACCAATGGAAAGAGTTCCCAGTGGCCAAAGCTGAAACATTTTTGCACAATAAAATGAAGTAATACTGGATTATAACCCAAAGCATAAAATAAAGTTCCATGAGTATATACTGATACAAATAAATAATTGACTAAATAAATAAATAAATGAATAAATAAATAAATGGAAGAGACAGAACTCCCAGGCAGAAGAACTCCAAATAATTTATGTAGATATTCCATCATCAAGGAGGTAGAGCAAAACTCCCACTTCTTAAGTCTGAGCTGTAGATAGTGACTTCATTCCAAAGACTACAGCATGAAAACGAGGAATAAAAGAATACAGATGGTTCCTGACATACAACGGTTTGACTTACGATTTTTCTACTTTATGATGGTGCAAAAATGATACATATTCAGTAGAATCTGTACTTTGAATTTTGATTTTTTCCTGGCTAGCAATATTTGGTACAATATTCCTTCATGATGCTACGCAGTGGCAGCGAGCCTCAGCTCCCAGTCAGCTGTGTGATCACAAGGGTAAACAACAGACACACTTAGAATCATTCTGTATCCAGACAACTACCCTGGTTTTCATTTTCAGCACAGTATTCAATAAATTACATATCTCATTCAACACTTTATTGTAAAATAGGCTTTGTGTTAGGTGATTTTGCCCAACTGTACGCTAATGTAAGTTTTCTGAGTGTGTTTAATATAGGTTAGGCTAAGCTATGGTGTTCGGTAGGTGAGGTGTATCAAATGTATTTTTGACATGATATTTTCAACTCACGATCTGTTTATCAGGATGTTACCCCATCATAAGTCGAGGAAGATCTGTAACTTTTATAGTGGAGAAACCTGACAGACGCTGCCTCAACCAGGATGAAGGTCAAGATCAACAGTGATAAGTGATCTTAATAGTATATACTCTTCATATAATGTAATGAAAATGGCAGTATACCTCTGTAGTGTTCCTCCCAGGAACACAGTCTAATCATGAGAAAAACATCAGAAGAATCCAAATTGAGGGACATTCTGTAAAATGCCTGACCAGTATTCACAAAATTGTCTAGGTCATAAAAAACAAGGAAAGTCAGGGAACGTGTCACAGCCAAGAGAAACCTAAGGACACAGGATGACTACATGTAATATGGAATCCTGGATGGCATCCTGGAACACATAAAGGACACTGGGTAAAATCTAAGGAAATAAGAATGAAATATGGACTTTAGTTAATAATAATAATGTCTCAATATTGGTTCCTTAATTATAATAATAATTATAATTACCATACTAATGTAAGATATAAATGATGTAAGATATAAATACTGGGGTGTATGGCAACTCTCAGTACTATCTTTGCAGTATCTGGAACAGGCACCATTTACTTATAATTTTTTTGGCCTCACCTCATTTGTTTTTCCCCAGCCTCCTCTGAGATAGGATGGTCCTGTATTCATGTTGGGAAACCAAGGCGAAGAGAGCAGTAGTGAGTGTGCCAAATGTTCACTGCAGAGCTGGGATTGAAATCCAGTCCAGACCAACTCCACAGTCCCTGTACCCACTGTATATTCCACTTCTCAATGCCCTTCAGCCAAAGACCACCAGGAGCATACTTGTAGTTGTACAATTTGAGCATATGCTTTGTTGATGAGGGAGAATACACACCATCGTGAACCTTGTTGTGTTCCAGCAATAGTGTGTGAAAAATAAACCTATTACAGGATTTGACCTCTGATTAGGTCATTGGAGGGTATGTCTATGATTTGGAGGTTTGTTGCAGATTCGGTGCTGTTAGAACGTTGTCAAATTAGGAATGAAAGTGGGGACCTTATTACCAACCTTACAGAAATAAAAAGGAATATAAGAGAATATTATGAATATCTGTATGTCAACAAATTAGATAACCTAGATGAAATGGATAAATTCATAGAAACACATAAACTACCAAATTGACTCAAGAAGAAATAAACATTCTGAATAGACTTCTAACAAGTAAAGAGATTGAGTCAGTAATAAGACTTCCAACAAAGAAAAGCCCTGGTCCAACTAGCTTCACTGATGATTCTACTAAATACTCAAAGAAAAACTAACACATTCTTTTTTAAAATATTAATTTATTTTTATTGATGTATAGTTGCTTTACAATGTTGTGTTAGTTTCTACTGTACAGCAAAGTGAATCAGCTATACATATACATATATTCCTTCTTTTTTGGATTTCCTTTCCATTTAGGTCACCACAGAGCATTAAGTAGAGTTCCCTGTGCTATACAGTAGGTTCTCATTAGTAATCTATTTTATACATAGTATCAGTAGTGTATATATGTCAATCCCCATCTCCCAATTCATCCCACCCCCCACTTTTGTTCTCTATGTCTGTGTCTCTATTTCAGCTTTGCAAATAAGATCATCTATACCATTTTTTTAGATTCCACATATATGCGTTAGTATATGATATTTGTTTTTCTCTGACTTACTTCACTCTGTATGACAGTCTCTAGGTCCATCCACATCTCTACAAATGACCCAATTTTGTTCCTTTTAACGGCTGAGTAATATTCCATTGTATATATGTACCACATCTTCTTTATCCATTCCTCTGTTGATGGACATTTAGGTTGCTTCAATGTCCCGGCTATTGTAAGTAGTGCTACAGTGAACATTGGGGTGCATGTGTCTGGTTTTTTTTTTAATTTAAAAAAAGTTTTAATTTTTTAATTAAAAAAATTATTGTTGGCTGCTTTGGGTCTTTGTTGCACGCGGGCTTTCTCTAGTTGCGGCGAGTGGGGGCTACTCTTTGTTGTGATGCGTGGGCTTCTCATTGTGGTGGCTTCTCTTGTTGCAGAGCATGGGCTCTAGGTGCGTGGGCTTCAGTAGTTGTGGCACGTGGGCTCCATAGTTGTGGCTCACAGGCTCTAGAGTGCAAGCTCAGTAGTTGTGGCGTATGGGCTTAGTTGCTCCACAGCATGTGGGATTTTCCTGGACCTGGGCTCGAACCCGTGTCCCCTGCATTGGCAGGTGGATTCTTAACCACTGTGCCACCAGGGAATTCCCGTGCATGTGTCTTTTTGAATGAAGGTTTTCTCAGGGTATATGCCCAGCAGTGGGATTGCTGGGTCATATGGTAGTTCTATTTTTAGTTTTTAAAGGAACCTCCATACTCTTCTCCATAGTAGCAGTATCAATTTACATTCCCACCAACAGTGCAAGAGGTTTCCCTTTTCTCCACACCCTCTGCAGCATTTATTGTTTGTAGATTTTTTTGATGATGGCCATTCTGACTGGTGTGAGGTGATACCTCATTGTAGTTTTGATTTACATTTCTCTAATAGTGATGTTGAGCATCTTTTCGTGCCTCTTGGCCATCTGTATGTCTTCTTTGGAGAAATGTCTCTTTAGGTCTTCTGGCCATTTTATGATTGGGGTGTTTGTTTTTTTGACATTGAGCTGCATGAACTGTTTGTTTGTATATTTTGGAGATTAATCCTGTCAGTTGCTTCGTTTGCAAATATTTTCTCCCATTCTGAGGGTTTTCTTTTTGTCTTGTTTATGGTTTCCTTTGCTGTGCAAAAGCTTTTAGGTTTAATTAGCTCCCATTTGTTAAAAACTAACACATTCTTTTAAAACTTTTTCAAAAAAGAGGAAAGAATACTTAACTCATTCTTTGAGACCACTATTACCCTGAAACCAAAGCCAAAGACATCACAAGAAAAGAAAACTGTAGACCAATATCCCTTACTAATATAGGTGCAAAAATCCTCAAAAAAAGCCACAAAAAACATAGCAAACCAATCCAGCAGTACATTAAAAGGATTATACATCATGACCAAGTGAGATATATTCCAGGGATGCAAGGTTGATTCAACATACAAAATCTATCAGTGTAATACACCACATCAACAGAATAAAGAAAGAAATCCACATGATCATTTTAATAGATGAAAAGCATTTGACAAAAATCCAGCACCTTTCATGATACAAACATTCAACAAACTATGAGTAGAAAGGAACTTCCTCTGACAAAGAGCATCTATGAAAAATCCACAGTTCACATAATACTTAATGGTTTAAGACTGAAACCTGGGACTTCCCTGGTGGTCCGGTGGGTAAGACTCCGCGCTCCCAATACAGGGGGCCCAGGTTTGATCCCGCCCCCTGCATGCCACAATGAAGATCCCATGTGCTGCAACTAAGACCCGGCGTAGCCTAAATAAATAAATAAATACTGAAAACTTTCCTCCTAATATCAGTATCAAGACAATGATGTATACTCTTGCCACTTTTATTCTACATTGGACAGGACTTACTAGCCAGATAAATTAGGCAAGAAAAAGAAATGAAAGTTTCCGAATTGGAAACACACACACACACACACACACACAAATACACACACCTTTGAGAGAGAATAAACCAGTTCAGCAAACTTGCAGGATACAGATTAACACACAAAACTTTGTTGTATTTCTACACAATAATGAACAAGCCAAAAAGGAAATGAAGAAAATATTGGGTTGGTCAAGAGGTTTGTTTGTTTTTTTCCATAAGATGCCTCTAGTAGCACTTAGTTGTCTTCAACTTCATTTGAAACAATTTTTTTTTTAATATTGAGCCTTCTTTTAATTAATTTATTTTTATTTCTGGCTGTGTTGGGTCTTCATTTCTGTGCAAGGGTTTTCTCTAGTTGTGGCTAGCGGGGGCCACTCTTCATCGCGGTGCGCAGGCCTCTCACTGTTGTGGCCTCTCTTGTTGTGGAGCACAGGCTCCAGACGTGCAGGCTCAGTAGTTGTGGCTCATGGGTCCAGTTGCTCCGCGGCATGTGGGATCTTCCCAGACCAGGGCTCGAACCCATATCCCCTGCATTGGCAGGCAGATTCTCAACCACTGCGCCACCAGGGAAGCCCTCGAAACAATTTTGTTAGATTGTATGTGACAGCTGTCATAGCAATGTGCATTTAAAACAAGACTTATCAAAATTGGTGAATTTTTGTGTAGCTATTTTAATATTGAAGATGGAAGAAAAACAACATTTTCAGCATATTATGCGTTATTATTTCAAGAAAGGTAAAAATGCAACTGAAACACAAAAAAAGATTTGTGCAGTGTATGGAGAAGGTGCTGTGACTGATTGAATGTGTCAAAAGTGGTTTGTGACGTTTTGTGCTGGAGATTTCTCACTGGATGATGCTTCACAGTCGGGTAGACCAGTTGAAGTTGATAGCGATGACATCGAGACATTAATTGAAAACAATCAATATTATAACACGCAGGAGATAGCAGACATACTCAAAATATCCAAATCAAGCAGTGAAAATGATTTGCACCAGCTTGGTTATGTTAATCGCTTTGATGTTTGGGTTCCACAGAAGTTAAGTGAAAAAAACCTTCTTGACCGTATTTCTACATGTGATTCTCTACTTAAACGTAATGAAAATATTGTTTTTGAAACAAATTGTGACGGGTGATGAAAAGTAGATACTGTACAATAATGTGGAACGGAAGAGATCGTGGGGCAAGTGAAATGAACCACCACCAACCACACCAAAGGCTGGTCTTCATCCAAAGAAAGTGATGTTGTGTATATGGTGAGGTTGGAAGGGACTCCTCTATTATGAGCTCCTTCTGGAAAACCACCACTCCCATTAGACCAACTGAAAGCAGCACTCAATGAAAAGTGTCCAGAATTAGTCAACAGAAAATGCATAATCTTCCATCAGGATAACGCAAGACCACACGTTTCTTTGATGACCAGGCAAAAACTGTTGCAGCTCATCTGGGGAGTTCTGATTCTTCCGCCATATTCACCAGACATTGCACCTTTGTATTTCCATTTATTTCGGTCTTTACAGAATTCTCTTAATGGAAAAAATTTCAGTTCCCTGGAAGACTGTAAAAGGCACCTGGAACAGTTCTTTGCTCAAAAAGATAAAAAGTTTTGGGAAGATGGAATTATGAAGTTGCCTGAAAAATGGCAGAAGGTAGTAGAACAAAAGGGTGAATACGTTGTTCATTAAAGTTCTTGGTGAAAATGAAAAATGTGTCTTTTATTTTTATGTAAAAACCGAAGGCACTTTTTGGCCCACCCAAAATTATCCTGTGCACATAACCCGAATGTGTCTGCAATTACTGTACCCAGTATAACTGTGTTAATTATGACTTACAACAGTAATCAACTTGTCCTTTTTTCTTTAGACATGAGACTTCTAGACAGAAGTATAAAAACTCAAATATCTTATGAGTACTCATATTACTTTAAAGTTTTGACATGGCAAAAATATATTATCATCCAAAATCATTTGCATATTTTGTTACTCAACTGATATTTTAAGAAATAAGGGTAAATTAAAATTCTTTCTCTATCAGTTTTTTCTTTTCAAAAACTGTAACAAATATTTAAAGATTAATTTAGGTCTAAGGTTTTAAAGTTAACAATCTGCACATTAAAATTTTATTAACATATTGTCTTCATGAATTGTAGTAATGTAATATAAATACTATTTATAAAAGTATAAAAATTTATATTTTTATATATGTCGTATTTAAATAAAATAATGGATATCTTTTAAAGCTATATATATAGCTTTTAGATTCAGCCTTGGCCTAGTACAAAGCAAACTATTGTGCTAACCAGTTTTTCACTGTAAATTGTTAGGCTGAATCCCGTCAAAACTTCAGGTTTGGTTGGTATGTTGCCTCTCAAATACCTGCCCTAAGAGTTATCTGGAAAACCCAGGTAACAGCAGAAACCTGTTTGTATTTTTTTCCCTTTTCCAGGTGTATGGTGTTTCTTAAGCCTGCAGATGAGGGTCCCGTGGGGTGAAAGTAGGAAGGTGTTTGGGAGTTTCAGGTGATTCTTCCAAAGGAGCAAGTTTAGGATCTCTGAGATACTCTGAGGTAAAGTCTGCCAACAAAATCTTTTATTTTGTAAATGAGGGTTTATATGAAACTCAGCTGTTCAGTGGCTTTGTCACCTTATGAACTGCTTTGGTGTACAAAGAAAATCCCAAGCCTTAAACATGTCTCGATTTTGCAACTGCACACAGGAGCCCCTGCTAGTGAGACTGTACAAGGCCCAGGTCTGCCATGAGGCCGACGCGCCGGAGCTCTGAGTGGACAGGAAGCTGGTGTCCCAAGTCTCAGGCAGAGCATAGGCTGGGAAAGCAATGGGGCTGGTTCTGCTGAGCTTTGCTGCAAAGCAGAGAAAAGGTCAGACTTAAAATCTCTCTGTACGATGCTTCAACTAAACCACTCTGAGCTGGACGGGTGGATTTCTTCATCGTGTAATTGACCTCAAACGGAACATTTATGTCTGGCGTCTCTGGTTACCCAGCAAAGACTGGCTTTAGAGATTGGAAAAAGGAGGATGAGTAAAGGCAGCTGGAGCAGGCAACACTTTCTGAGAGATTAAACCAACTGCCCATGGAACTTGCCTGGTATCTGTATGGTCTCTACAAGCACCACTTGGAGGAGCTGTGGGAGTTTTGAAATTGGAAAAGGGTCAACATGCTTCTTTTCAGATGTGTGAACTTTTTTCTATCAAGGGCCTTTTTTTAAATATAAATTTATTTATTTTTGGCTGCATTGGGTCTTTGTTGCTGTGCGCGGGCTTTCTGTAGTTGCGGCGAGCGGGGGCTACTCTTTGTTGCGGTGCGCGGGCTTCTCATTGCGGTGGCTTCTCTTGTGGAGCACGGGCTCTAGGCGCGCGGGCTTCAGTAGCTGTGGCACGTGGGCTCAGTAGCTGTGGCTCATGGGCTCTAGAGCGCAGGCTCAGTAGTTGTGACGCATGGGCTTAGTTGCTCCACGGCGTGTGGGATCTTCCTGGACCAGGGTTCGGACCCGTGTCCCCTGCATTGGCAGGTGGATTCTTAACCACTGCGCCACCAGGGAAGTCCCTATCAAGGGCCTTTAGGGAATACTATCGAAATAATCAGAATTTAATTAGACCACAGTGCTTCTAGCCACGGTAAGTCCAACTCCACAGGATAAGGCAATGACAGAATGGCTTACTTTGGTGTGAGAGAATCTAAATACATGCACCTTGTGTGTAAAAAAAAAAAAAAAGACACAACAATTCAAGGCTTTTGAAAAAAGCATCATTTATTTCAAAGTACAACACAAAGTTGTATTTTTAAGAAATACACATTCAATCTTGTATCTCAAGACTTGGCTATGTGCATTTCAGTTTATCTTTAAAATAAATTCAGGTGTACAAATGTTACAGACCTCAAGTACAAACAGCACAGAAAACGCGTATGGTCTCAACCGAATGTTTTCACATTCATTTACTGTTCTTAAAGTTGACTTACATTTCTGTAATCTGCTTTTAAACCGAGACAGCCTTATTTTAAAAAAATACTCTATTATTTTTCAGCACAAAGTCCTCATACATTTTTAAAATTAGATCTTGGCGCATATTGTGAAATTATTAAAAACCAAACTTGGTAATTTAATGAAATTGTCACATGCCAGGACTTCTGAATCAACTCAAGTTATTTCCTTAGCTGTAATGTCAAATTTGTGTTCATACAGATAAATAAAGAATGGAAGAAGACAAGTGGTGGAAACTTGATAACAGTTAAGGTTTTCAGATGTACAGGTCTTATTAGAGTTTGTGGCTGAGTCCAGACTTTTCTCTAAAAGCACAACAGCAAATCTCGTATTATTATAATTGCAAGAAAGATCTGAAAGAAGCGAGTGGTACAAGCCTGCCCTGATGGAGTCTGTTTTGCAAAGATGAGGGTCGCGAGTGGGAAGCTCCAGCGTTAAGAAAGAGCCTTAAAAAGATGTCTCGAAAATGGGCATATCATGATCTAGACGAGGGGCCCTCACTTTTTTCTTTTTCTTTTTGCCTAATTTCAATTCTCATGAGGGAAGTGCGAATTAGACCAGGGGTCGGAGCTCCTCCTTCCGATGGTGGGGCTCCATATCCGCCACGGGTTGTAGGTCTGGCCCAGGTCATCGGCAGGGCTGGCGGCGGAGGGTGTGTGAGGAGCGGAGGGGCTTTCGGGGCCCATGAGGCCGATGCTTGGCAGCGCGTTGGCAGGGCTGGTGAAGGGGAGGGTGCTATGCAGGCTGCTGGACCAGATCGAGCTGCTGAATGGAGTGGAGGACCACAGGCTGCTGGTGTTGCCGAGGATCGGCTGACGAAACAAAACACACAACAGGGAGCGTCAGGCTCGAGGGAGGCAGGCAGGTGGTAAAGCGGCGACGGTTACGCTAAGAATGGGCTAGACCGCATGGTTCTTTCATTTTAGTTATTTTAAAACAGATGTTTTATACATGAAGCCACCTCAGAGTCTGGGCGGACGGTTCTGATGTTTTAAAGATGGGGCGGCAAGCCACAGCCGGGGGGCCGAGTCCAGCCGCCCGCTTCTGCGGCTGAAGTCGGCGGGAGGCGGGGCGGGGAACGCGGCCTCACCGGTGTGCTTAGGGCCGCCCTGCCACCTGTGCACCCAGGGCGGAGCTGGACAGGCTGCACCAGAAATAACGGCCTGCAAAGTCTCAACAGGTACCGACCCCGTTTTTTTTTTTCTTCTTAACATCTTTACTGGAGTATAATTGCTTTACAATGGTGTGTTAGTTTCTGCTTTATAACAAAGTGAATCAGTTATACATATACTTATATCCCCATATCCCCTCCCTCTTGCGTCTCCCTCCCACCCTCCCTCCCTATCCCACCCCTCTAGGTGGTCACAAAGCACCGAGCTGATCTCCCTGTGCTATGTGGCTGCTTCCCACTAGCCATCCATTTCACAGTTGGTGGTGTATATATGTCCACGCCACTCTCTCACTTCGTCCCAGCTTCCCCCTCCCCCTCCCCGTGACTGACCCCGTTTTAAAGAATGGTTAAGATGACTGTAAAACTGAGAACAGAATGATTACAAGTGAAGACAAACTTTGGAATCTATGAAGCTAAAATATCTACCATTAAACCGTGCACATCTAATTAATTTAGTTTTCCTGAGGATGAAGAAGTAATCACAGTGGGGTCATATTTGTCTGTCATGATTTTGTAAAAGCCGAAACCAGTAATCATTTTCCTTGGTAAGAACACTATTTTGGAGCATGATCTTTGCAGAACAGTTTAGCTGAGAAGCAAACAGATGCACTCTAGAAAAGCTCAAGCCGAGACACGGGTGCTTCTCGGGATCAGGCATATGCCAAGCTCTGGCACCGTCTGACTCTGGAGGTGGTGGGACCTGAGACGGGCGACCAGCCACCCTGCGGTCTCATTCACTCGGGAGAGGCTGAAGTGAGAGGATTCAGACGTCAACCCCCGGCTGCTCAGCCTTTCCTCCTGTAACTAACTTCCTGACCGTCACGGCTCTGAAGAGTGAAGGTCACTTTGGCAGAAATGAAGACACAGCAGCAGAGATGGTGAAAGTGCTAACCCACGCCTTCCGAGCTGCTGTTTGTCATTTATACCTGTCAGCACCACCCAAGGGACAGTGACAGCAGTGATGACGTGTGAGCAGGTGGGGCCCAAGCCCAGTACTCACTGTGGCCGTGTGGGTCGGGGAACCGGAACTGGCTGGCCAAGAAGGGCTGGGCTCGGTCGCTGGAGAGTCCCAGAGGTATGAGGGGCCACTGCTCAGCTCGTTCCAGCTCCTCTGTGAGGCCTGATTGCACGATCGCGATAACCCGAGCTTGCTGAAAACTTCTGGAGGTGAGGAAGCAAAGGCAAGTCCGTGCTGGATCTGGCCGTGCTCCCCCCGGCAGGTGGGGCGTCCACTCAGGGGTCTGCATCCCACCGCTGCTCACCTGGAGCCATCCCACCCCCTCCATCAGCTCCCACCACATTCGGGGAAAACAGGATGCGGGGGGCTCTTCTCCAGACCCCAACACGCGGTCTGAAGACCTCACCCACACCTATCACTGGACGGTCAAGTGCAAACATCACGATCACAGCTAATGTGAAATTCACACGGTTGCCCCTAATTCTGGACAGCAGAAACATAAAGAGCCCCAGCATGGCCAGGAGTCACATCTCAGACGCAGAAGCCTTTCTTGCAGCTCTTAAGTCAGTTCTGCGCAACACGAGCCAGCTGGGACCCGCAGAGCATCGAGCAGACCACCGCACCTACGGGCTGGGGTGCCGAGCGGACAGGGGACCCTTCTGAGGGCCTCTCACTGGGCCTCCTCGCACCTGGGCGGCTGTGCCAGACCCCGTCCAGGAGAGCACGGACAGACCCACTTCCCTGGAGTCGGCCCATCTGCTGCCGCCTGACTGCACTGATACAGGGAAACGCATCCTTTAAACGTGTCCACTAAGTGACCGCCGTGCGTTCCTCCACACGTGAAAGTGGACCCTATCCTCCCTCCGTCCTTGTCCACAGGCTCATTAGTCACGGGTCTAGTGTTAAAGTTAAACACTCACCACCAGTTAGGTTAAAAGAGTTTCCAAAGGCCGAGAACGAATTGAGGGGTGTGAAGTCAGGGCTGCTGGGGTTGCTGACGGGACTCCACAAACCCGAGCTGAACGTTATAAGAGGAAAATGCAACACACAAAAATGTGATGGTTAGTGGAGGAGATCCATCACGCACGGCTTCACACACAGGAGGCGCGGCTTCAGCTGGGGGCTCACGTATTACAGGCAGAAGTGGGGACTGGAAACGCCTTCCATAACACAAAGGAGGGGGGCACGGAGGAGCTCAGAGCCCAGGCTACCCTGTCGCGAGCTGACGGCCTGGCTCAGAGCAAGTGTCATGCAGAGAAAAGAGGCGTTTCTTCCTCGTTTCCCTTTTGGTAACGGAAGATTTATTAAAAAATGATTTCAAATCTAGGATTAATTTCCTTTTAGTGTCAAGCAGGTAAAACTGGGACTCTACTGACAGTTATAATCTTATTGTCATCGTTCTTTATCTGGGAAAATGAACCGAGGCAGTCGCTGCATGCCACCAGGCCACTGTGGTTGCTCTGGGTCAAAGAAGTGGCCTGTCCAATAATTTACAATAAACTGCCTAGAATTTGTTCCGTGTCCTTCCTCTCGAGTGCGTTTTTGTTCTTCTAGTTCTAATGATCGGATCACATCCTTTTCACAACAACCATGATAACGGATTTCAGAAGAGACTCAGAAGGTGGAACACACGTCTGTCTCCCTCTCCGCTGGGGCGGAACATGTCGCGGCCCCTCCTCCTCAGGGAGCCAGGTGGGAGCACCACTCAGGGCTCAGCCCCACCCAGCGGAGAGGCTCCTGACCGCCTCCGACAAACACCTGCTTGTCGCCTAGGGGCAAACGCCTCGAAGCACACATACGATAGAAGATGCTAAACTGGCCTGGGAAACCCTCCTGCCTTCCCCTGTTAACAAGAGCCAAACGCACCTGTCTGAGCCATCGCTGTCCACGGGAGTGTGTGACACGCCAAGGCTGCTGGAAAAGTCTGTTTTGCTTGAAGAAACCTTAGCAAAGCCGTTCCCACCTGAAACAACGGGCTCCGAATCAATCAAAGCAGCCAGGCCGCAGGGACCTCCACCAGGCCCGAGGCCCAGCGGAGCCTGGTCTCCCAGTGCCAAGCCGCTCACCTGGGCTCTTGTCGTACCCGGCCGTGACTGCAGCAAAAGTGGGGTTGCCGTTCTTGCCCGGGAGCGAGGCTGCTTTTGTCAGTTTGTGTTTGCTTCCATTTGACTGCTTTGTTTTAGAGTCGCTTGAGGGAAGAAGCAAGGAGAGAACAGCTCAGTCCTCGTGGGCAATGCCCCGCCCCCAAGGGGGCCCCCCGGGGCACGTGTCCCAGGGCCTGCGAGGGAGCCGGGGGACAGCCCTGGGCAGCCCACAGGGCCTGGCCAGCCCTCAGGAAATGCTCTGTGGCCTGAGGCTGTGTAGCCTGGGGGGATGGGTTGGGAGGGGGAAGGAATGTGGGAGAAAGGTAAAATTCCAGGTGTGGGACAGAGGCAGGGGCCCGGAAAGGAGGCAGCCCCGTCCTGGAGGGAAGGCCGGGCAGTGGGACGGAGTGGAGCGTGTGGGCAGCCTCTGTGCGAGGGCCCGGGCGGCCAGTGCCCACCAGGCCCGGGGCCTCCCACCTCTTCCCACACGGGCAGGGTGGCCGTGGGCCGGGCCGGGCGCTGCTGCGTGTGTGGGAACAGGTGGCCCCTGCTCGAGTGTCATCACCATTGGGGTCACTGTCACTGCCTGGCAGGAGCCCTCCTCCAGGTCCCGCCCTTAGGCTGCTACGCTCACCCGCCACAGGTCAGAGGGAACGACCCGCAGACCCATTTCCTTGCCCACAGCGCAGCTGCTGTGGGTCTTCAGCCCTCGCTGAGTATGCTCCTGGCTCCTGGCCTAGAGCATGACCCTGGTGCCCCTCGGGCACGGGTGACCAGTGGGAAGGCGGCGCCGTGGGGAGGGCGCTGAGCCCGCCGAGGGAAGAGGCGAGAAGGGATGGCCGTCTGCGGCCACCGAGGATTCCCAACTACGGGGAGCAGCACCGGGTTAGCGCGGCACAGGCGGGGGCCGCGGGCCTACCTGCTGGGGCTGCCGTTGACGATGCTGCTGTAGCTGCCCCTGGACGTGAACGGGCAGGGCGCGGCGGGTGGTGACGGGGAGCTGGGCGGCGGCGAGGTCTGGCGTTGTTTTAGGAAGACGTCTGCGTTGAGGGTTTGCAGAGAGAGTTTATAAAGGCTATCGGTAGCTGGAAGTTAAAAACAAAGGGTCTCAATGTGATACTTGGATTTTTACCCTTCAGTTTCGGTTACTTCTGGTGTTCTAGCTGGTGCTATGCAGGACTCAACTGCTTCTAACAAGAAAAACCTACAGCTGTCATACGTGTTCTGTTTAAAGAAAAAAAGGGAAGTCGTGTCTCTCTCTGCATTCTGGGCCTTTCCGGGAATCACCGATGTGACCCACCTCCTGGCTGCGTTCTGCAGGCCCTGCCAGAGGGCGCGGTCCTCTCCCTCCCACACCTCAGGCTGGGAGGAGGCCTCTCCACGCCCCTCAGGGACGGGCAGGTGGAGTCTCTGCCGGGACCTGAAAGCCTCTGTGCTTCCACACAGGTCTGAACTGCGCAGGTGCGGGGCCCAGGAGAACACCCCCAGCTCCTCCAGGATGACCCCCGCACTCCGTGGGCCCGCCTGGTGCGGTGCCGCTCCCGGTCCCTGTTTTACAAGGATAGGAACTCCTACTATATTCCTACTGCCCTTTAAGGCACAGCTGTTTTAAAAATTTAAAACAGAAAAACTTTCAGTGTCACAAAATAATACTGATTCTGCACTCACCGAATGGAAACATATAACTTGTATCCAAAAAAGGTACCACTTCGCACATCTATGGTGCGCACCTGGGTGCTGCTCCAGCTACTGTGATGCGAAGTGTGAGGAAGGGGCCCGGCCTCTACGAGCTCGGCCTCTGGAGCCCCCAGACTGCACGGCTGCCCACTCGCCCGTTACCCTGGCCAACACCCGGCCGGCCGTCCCCCTCGTTTCTCCTCCCTGCCCAGCAGGCTTTGCCCAGCTCGGGGCCTATTCCCCTGGCCCCCTCCTGGCGGGCCTCTCGAGCCTTTACAGTGAGGGTGGTCAGCTCTGCTCTCCCCCCGTGGGAGGGCCCGTCCCCCTCACTTCCAGAACCCAAGCCGGCTCTGCATGGTGGTTCCCCTGCCCAGACCATTCCCTCCAGCACCAGGTGCTTCTCCCAACAGCCTGGGGGCTGGGGCCTGAGTGAGGCTACGCGCGTTCCGCGCTGTGTCAAGGCCCCGGCCCGCCCAGCACCGCCAAACAAAGCACCCTTCTCTTCGAAGGCGGAGTTGTCTCATCTCCAGCGCCACTGTGCACCCGCCCTGGTGACTCTCTGCCCCTGCCCCGTGGTCCTGGCACCTATCCACGACCCATGTCCACCTGCCCCACTTACGTGGAGAACCCCTTCTTCACCTGCTCCGGGGTGTGCTGGCCTGATGCCCACACCCTCTTCCCTGCAGGATACCCCTCGGGCTTGTGTCGGTGCTGATGCCGGCACGGCTTGCGTTTACTTCACTGGGCCCCAGACAACCCCATGAAACCGGCTCCCTGGGCACGTGGTATTTACTCCCTACACTGGAATGCAGCTTCCTCTGTGCAGGAACCACCCCAGTCCCAGGGTATAAGCTGAGGACCAATGTCCAGCTGAAACCTCAGAGGGGACCCAAGGACTCCAAAGCATCAGCCTGGACACCGGGACAACCCAGAGACTTGTTCAACACTACTTGAATGACCAGGGATTTTGGAATATATCTCTCATCTCAGGCAAAAAAAACAGTACTATAAGGCACCAGAAAGTTTCACAGCAATTACAGGGCTGCAGGTTCTAACCCATCTGGAGCATCTCTTTCCAGTATGTATTTACAAAGGTGCGTGTTTACCGCACACCTCACCCGAGTTTCCGAGTTCCTCGCCCTCATTCAACTCACCACCCCCTCTGCTCTAAGCATCCTTCGCCTCAAACCTGGTGCGCGACCTCATCTCCCTTTGGCACAAATGGGCCAAACGGAGGCCATGCTGACACCTCGGTGTGGGTAGACAAATCAGCCCTAAGGGCCTGGCCCCCAAGCCCTGCCACCAGGCCCTCACTGTGCTGGTCTCTGTCATCTTCTGTTCCAGGTCTTAAGTTTCTAGAGGGCGAGGACCTCCACCCTCTTCTAGGAGACGGTGCTACTTTCACAATTTCCTGCAGGCCTGACCGGAGGAACGAGGTCAAGGGGCTAGTGAGAGAACCAACATGGGTTCATGGAAAAGATGTGGGTAAACTGGGAATAAACTGCATTTTTACAAAAAGCAGTTACACTGTAAATGTACGAGAAACTAGTCAGGTGAGGGGCTGCTGAGGTGACGCTTTCAGGAGGCGGTACTTTGGATGATTCACTGCTCTGCGCAGACCTTTCCATGCCCTACACTCGGCACTGGGGTGCTGGCTGACCAGCCCTCTGAATCGTCTGCTGATTTCTCTGGTATAAATACTCCCACCACGGCCGATTAAGCTACAACAGTTTAACGACTAGCAGACTATATAACAGCAGCTTTTGCTGGCTGCTACGAGCCGGCTCCGGCAGACTAGACGCTGGGTCTCCTTCTAAAGCAATACGTGCCCCGGCCATCCCCGCCGCGGTTCTCCGGCCCAGAGCTGGGTGGGCTGTGGGTGTGGAGAGCCCGTGGTCTCCAGGTCACCATACTTACAGCTGCCGGGCTTGTGAACGGGCACGGAATCCCACTCTGGCGGTGGAGAGTCTTTTTCACCTTCTGAGCTACTGGTGTTGCCTAGTTCTTGACTATTTGGGAGGAATTTTGCTAGGGCAGGTGGCCTGTGATCCATTAACTTATTTGCACCTGTACAGAATTCAGAAAAGAAGGCTGTTATGGAGGATAATTCCTTTCTTTCGGGCCAATTTCAAAGAACCCATTGTCTTCTAGTGAGAACCCAACCGTAGCCGTCCTATGACTGGTAACTGCTGACCGATTACTGCCAACTCACAACTACTAACACAACGGATCATGAGGGCATCTGTATGATGAAAAATGAAAATACCTTTTGTTTTCTGGGAATTTCGTGGTTTGGATCCATTTGTCAATGTAGTTGGAAGAGGAATCTTGGTTGGGAGATTTCGACGCTGTTTACTTTCCAAAGGGGTGGTATATGGCAGCTCTAAAGAACTGAAAGACAATCAAAGGTGGAACATTCAAACGCAGCCCTTTGTTTCAGAGCAGAGAGGAGAAGCCACTGATCCCGCTACAATTTCAACACCTTCTTTTACTCATTTGGCCTCCTGAGGCATTATCAACCCACAGTCCTGAGGGCTGGCCGCATTCCAAGCACCTCCAGTACTGTTCAGGAGACTCGCACTTGCAGGTTTATCCTCTGCTATTCTGAGTGTGGACAAGGAACTGAGGTCCATTGTTTAATAGTATGTAATGCGTGGGAACACCTGCGTCAGATAAGGTGTATGACGCTGTTGGCACAGACTAGCCATTTAGGAGGTACTAAGTGCAGTCATCCTGCTGGTGAGTGAGTCTCACCTGGCAGCCAGACTGCCTGTGGGACTCCGAAATATGGAGATTCTGAAGGGTCTCAGGCCTAGAAATGCCAAAGGTTCTGCTACTCAAAACCTTGAACGCATTTTTCTCACAGACACTGTGTACTGACCAGGGCTAAGTTCCTGGGTGACCTACAAAACCCCAAGAGCCCATGGCAGAATAGCAGGACTGCTTTATTTGCCTAAGGTGTAGGTTGAGTGGGGGAGATGAATATTCTTCTTTATTCTTTTTTTTTTTTTTTCTTTTTTTGCGGTACACGGGCCTCTCACTGTTGTGGCCTCTCCCGCTGCGGAGCACAGGCTCCGGACGCACAGGCTCCACAGCCATGGCTCACAGGCCCAGCCGCTCCGCGGCATGTGGGATCCTCCCAGACCTAGGGCATGAACCCGTGTCCCCTGCATCGGCAGGCGGACTCTCAACCACTGTGTCACCAGGGAAGCCCTCTTCTTTATTCTTGAA
Source organism: Hyperoodon ampullatus (assembly GCF_949752795.1). NCBI lineage: Eukaryota > Metazoa > Chordata > Mammalia > Artiodactyla > Ziphiidae > Hyperoodon > Hyperoodon ampullatus. The sequence goes on from NC_136928.1 coordinate 15,481,204, forward strand.
CTCAGGGTTCATCTTAGGCAAAAACTTAAATATTATTTTTATTAATCTATTTAGAGTATATTTCTTCTAAAATATTTAGAGGTAAGCTTAACATAATAAACATATATAAAGAGGACAATGAATTGGCTCTGACCTTCCTGTCAGCAAGGCAGCTGGGCTATTTTGAGTTTCCACAGCCTGATGAAGAAAACATTAAAATGTGCCGAGATAAGCAATCTCTAGGAGAAATGAACTTGGGGAGATGGCCCTCATAAAGTAGCCTGGTGAACAATGGAAATGCATGGACCCTAAAAACCTTTTTTACAAAGCTGCTTCTGTGCTGCCCACCAAGATCAAGTCGCAGGCTTGGGAGGCCTCTGACAGGAGGTGGGCTGACACAGTCCAGGAAAAGGATGTCTTCCCGGAGAACAGTGGGACACAGCTGACAGAACCCAGTGGCCCAATGAGAATTCTTCCAAAAATCATCACGCGTCTCCACCGGGCTCCTGGTGATGGCTGCAAAGCTGTCAGTTTAAGGCTGAGCCAATAGCTTGCTTTTCATCGAAAATCTTACAAAGTTCACCGGTCGACACAGATGTTCTTAAAACGGGTACGTGTCTGGCATTTTCCACTGTAGCGCACGTCCTGCCCCAGCCCTCAGGCGTGTGACTTCCACGTGCCGCGCTGCCCCCAGCCTTCAGGTTCCTTCTGCTGCCCCTCCAAGTTCGCACTCCCTGGGGGGCAGCCAATTTCTGCTGGGCTTGGGGCCAGGCACAGACCACGCTGGTCCACACCAGAGTGCAAAGGTCAGAACGGGTCAGGCTTTCTAGATCCAACGGCACCACCAGCACCGCCCCCCCGGCCCCCCGCAAAGGTGGTAAGTACGTGAAGCATGACTTCATAAACAGATAAATTTTTTTTTTAAATATAGTTTTTTAAACATCTTTACTGGAGTATAATTGCTTTACAGTGGTGTGTTAGTTTCTGCCTTATAACAAGGTGAATCAGTTATACATATACATATGCTCCCATATCTCTTCCCTCTTGTGTCTCCCTCCCTCCCACCCTCCCTATCCCACCCCTCTAGGTGGTCACAAAGCACCGGAGCTGATCTCCCTGTGCTATGTAGCTGCTTCCCACTAGCTATCTGTTTTACGTTTGGTGGTGTATATATGTCCGTGCCACTCCCTCACTTTGTCACAGCTTACACTTCCTCCTCCCCATATCCTCAAGTCCATTCTCTAGTAGGTCTGTTAAACAGATAAATTTTAACAGAGGCTCTTTACAAACATTTTATAAGGTAGGAGGTCAAAGGTCACTTTCATTCTTTTGTTTCCTTATATTTCATAATTTTTCTATAATAAAGTGTTAGTATATTTGGAATTAGTGTAAGAGCTAGCCAAAAATTCGAAGGGTTCGGTTAACCCACATAAGTAGAATTTTAGGTGGGATAACAAACTGACATGAAAAAATCCACCGTGTACGGGCGAGGCTATTAATGCTGCAGTTTTAGAAATCGTCTGCCCTTGCTACTTCTGACTGACAGGGTTATTTAAAAACGCCACCTTTTAAAAAACAAAGGCTCCCCTGACAGAGACACCCAGACCTCTGGTAGTGGTGGTGGTGGAACTGGGTGGGTGTGAACTCTTTGTAAGCAAGTCGTTTATAAGTGTGGGGCTGGGGACTGTCTATACAAAGCTTCACTCTGCACCACTGTGGAGTTAGTTGGTTTTTAAGAAAAAAGGTGCCAGACAATGACTTTACTTCTGCTGACTCATACTTTCCTAAGTTAAACCAGATCATCTCCACCAAGAAGCCTTTTTTTTTTTTTTTTGCGGTACGCGGGCCTCTCACTGTTGTGGCCTCTCCCGTTGCGGAGCACAGGCTCCGGACGCGCAGGCTCAGCGGCCACGGCTCACGGGCCCAGCTGCTCCGCGGCATGTGGGATCCTCCCGGACCGGGGCACGAACCCATGTCCCCTGCATCGGCAGGCGGACTCTCAACCACTGCGCCACCAGGGAAGCCCCAAGAGGCTTCTGAATAAAATGGATAAGGGCCAACTTAATTTAGGTGATTCCTTGGAAGAGAGAAGAACAGAAAGCTAGCTGGGATGCTGACGTACGCTCCTAAGTTTCCTGCTGCTTGTGTCATACTCAGTCCCTGCCCCGTCTGGGGGAAGAGGGGAGGCAGACAGCTGAGGGCAAGGTGAGGGCTTTCCCAGTGCTGAGGGCCTGGAGGCCGGTGTGTGCACTGTGGCACCCACGGCCCTGAGCCGAGTGCACTGTTCAAGCAGACTCTGACAGAGGGTACAATGATTCTATAACACATTTTGCTTATTTTAGATGATTACATTTAAGTTATGTAAACATACGTTGATAAACAGAAAACAAAAGAATCAATGGATAGCTGGTATCCTAAACCAGGGGGCCCTGCGCCTTTCCTGGTCTCCTGAAGTCCTTTTAGTGTCCGACATGTCTCATCCCCTGGCATCTCTGACCTAAAATACAGTCTTCTGGAGGTCTACAGACCCACTTCTACAGCGTATAAGCTGGAAAAAAAGGGGGAGACCAGATCTCTGCCCCGTAACCCTCTGCCCCACACTCACTCCTAGTGGTTTTTTTGAAGCCAACTCTTGGGAGTTAGGGAGGATGGGGCTACACAGGCAAAGACCACGTGGGAGCCACTCCTCTGGCTTACTACCACTTACGTATTGGGAAATGAATTCTTCAGCATTTAAGGATTTGGGTCTTCTGGCCTGGAGGTGATATAATGTTCCAACAATACTGATAACATTTAAAGACTAATTTTTGATAAAGCGAATGTGAGCTAAACCCACAGATTTTACTATTTAGAACATCAGCTTTTTGGCTAACTGATATATAAATGCTTTTTCCCCACCAGGTAAATCTTCCAAAAGAAAGTCATAATATATGCCTTATTAATATCTTTTTTAAAAGTGTGCACCTATTTCCTTCAGATATGTGGAATCACATATAACGCGCTGAGAGCACTTCTTAGGTGACAGGAACGTCAGGTGTCACTGGGGCGGGACCAGCACAGGACAGCACAGGGCATTTACTGTCACAACCGAGTGGAGACAGCAAATGGCTCTATTCAGAGGCCACCTTTCTGGTTATTAAAAAAAGGTCTTGGGCTTCCCTGGTGGCGCAGTGGTTGAGAGTCTGCCTGCCGATGCAGGGGACACGGGTTCGTGCCCCGGTCCGGGAAGATCCCACGTGCCATGGAGCGGCTGGGCCCGTGAGCCATGGCCGCTGAGCCTGCGCTCCGCAACGAGGGAGGCCACGACAGTGAGAGGCCCATGTACCGCAAAAAAAAAAAAAGTTCTTGAACTCTGAATTTGACTGATGTACTAAAAGATTCTGACTCAAAACTTTTATCCCTGAATTCAGAAAAACACAAAACAAGATCAGTGAGTTTAAAGAGATTAGATACAGGAGATGAGAAGACCAGGGTTGATATAGATTTCTCCAGTTACAAAAGACAATTTAGAGCACGCTGCTTAAACTGTCTTCTGGTAATGATTTCTCTGTTAACTATACATCAAAAGGACATGAGTTAACCACTCTAACTGCCTCCTAACGGGGGCTGGAGAGCGGGCAGCTCTGGCTTTGGGTTTACCAGCAAACTCAACATCCCTGCAAAGTCAGGGGCATCAAGCGGAGTCGTTTACAAACTTTCAAAGTCAAATCTGCTAACGGCCAACTTATTTCATAAAAAAATCAGAATATGACAGAAATCAATGGAAGAGGGATGAGAGGATTAACATGTACGTACGATCTGTCTTAAAAATACTGACCTCAGGCATCAAGGAGAATAAACAGGGCAGGTTTGGTGACAGCCGCCTATGAAATGGTTTCATTAAGATAATTCTTAGAAGCTGGGTTTTAAAATTTATGATTATAAGAATGATAGCATGACTGTCCATTCTCACAAAATCTCAGCATATGTAGAAACTAGAGTTTTTCATAATTTGGATTTTTTGCCTCAGTTACTTTAAAACACCTGATCAGTCAACTAAGCCTGAAAAAGGCCTAGAAGAATAATCCCTCGCCACTAGACGAGGGTTAATTCCTGTCCTGGGGTGCCAGAACATTAGCACCAAAGTACCTCAGGCTGATTCCTCTCAGGGGAGACTCAAGTGTATCAGCCATTACTCCACTTGACATTGCTTCTAACTGGGTCAGATCGTTCTCAACGAATCGTGGGGTGAGGTCACTTAAACTGACATTTTGCACAAAAGGGTAACTTTTAGGTATAAATACTCTGTTATTAATCACTGCCATATCCTGTGTTATTTCATAAGTTCAGGGACAAGGTTAAATTTTACTGCAGTAATCACTAATTTCTTATTAGCTTCTGGTTCTACATAACAGACGGCCCCTGTCAACTTAAGCTGTATAATCTAGGGACAGAGTCTAGCTTATTGATGTTTTTGCAGAGCTCAAGTTTTATTCCTAGAATCAGAGTAAGAACAGACCCGCAAAGCTAAGGGCAATTCTAATGATAAATGTCTTCCTTTATCAATTTATACCTAATTCCCTCAACTTCCTGGGTCGATGCCCACTTACCACACAAGAAGGCAAATACTGGCTTCCACGCAGATGGCCATTTTAGATGGTGAGCTAGAAAGGGCATTATTAACCACACTCAAACTAGGATTAGTTTACTAGACAGACCCAAAGTTTAGTAAAAGTACGAAGTAAACTTGGTAACGAATAACCCCATAGTTCAACTCATTCCCTGACCTGGGGAAACATTCTGCAGGTCGCCCTCCCTGTGAGGCCCACAGGACCTGCCCCACGGGAACTGGACGGGAACTACTTCATGGTAGAACTGTCTGATAGTCACATCTGCCCTGAGCACTGTTTTTTTTTTTTTAAGGTTAAGAATAAGTTCTCCCAAGTTTTACAGAACAGAATTCTAGATCCCAATGGCAGCTCTGGGTTAGTGAGCAGACTCAGGGCTCTAGCTGAGAGAAGTTATGCTCGTACCTGCGGCTAAAGCACCAAGGCCATCTCTGTGCAGAAGTGAAACGGCTCTCTGCCTGGGAACAGATCACCAAAGTACATTTTCCTCCTCCATTTTCACAAGTAGCTTTAACCCTGACTTTTATACTTCTGACATCGGAAGCATGTGGCTGTCCCTCCCCAGCGACAGCGAACGCTGGGCATTAGAAAAAACCCCAGAGGAATGTCATGAGGTATGAAGCTTTTGTTGCAAAAAACCCCCTAAAAACCAACCAAGCAAACGAAAACATTACCTGGTTCTCACCAGTAACTTCTTTTACATGCCTCATTTCTCTGAACTCATTTTTCTTACCTGGGTTTCACATCTGTTGGGATTTCTTTCTTAACATTGAAGAGTTTTTTGCTTTTCTGTTTCCCTTGAGACATTTCATTTTCATGTTTTTCAGGCATGGCTTGTTTTCCCTTTTGCTTTTCTGTATCCTGTAAAAAAAAATTGACACAACTGCTGAGAAGGATTAACAAAAATGCCTGATATATAGTCCTATCTGAAGGCAGAGACACAAAACCAAACATGTAGTAGATACACACATCACATGTATAAAAATGATAAGCTCCTTTCTTCAAATCTCTCTTTATTGTGGGTCTGTCAATTTTTCAGTCTTTGATTTACTATAAATTATCTTTTGGTGAGTGTGAGTTATAACGAATGTCACTTTAACTTATACTCATATCCTGACTGGGGTGGGTGCTGACAGTGGAAGCAACAGACAGGTAGCTTCTTGTTTTTAAGCACTGGGGAGCAAAACCTTGCCTTTTGTACAAGAAAAGTTAAGTCAGGACTACAATACAGAGTTACACACCACTGGCGATGTGGCCTGAGAAGGCCACAGACCAGCTGCATCTCAGAGCACTGCTGCCCCTGGGTCCTTGACCAGGTGAGCACGGAGACCATACCGTGCGTTTCAGAGTAAGGTGATGCTGCCGCAACACCCAGGCGTGAGCCCCGGGGGACTTGTCTCTAAACAGGGCAGGTATCGGTTCAGGCACTGGTGACCCCGCCCGGGAGCCGCCTGTGGAGCGGGCGTGCACTGCTCATGCGCAGAAGGACCACACACAGTACAGATGGGAAATGAAGAAAACAGAAACGTGGTTCTGTGTTCAGGGTGCATAGGGCCAATCCGGGGAAGACATACCCGGCCGAAGGGCAGAGCTGTGGGTATGGGGAGGGCTCCCAACACTGGGCAGATGAGCGTCCACCCGACAGCATCCGGCTGCACGGTTCTGGCAGCCTGGATTTTAACAGGTCACACAGACCGATCTATTTAACTGCAGAGAAAGGGTAAAACAGCCTCCTGCCCATACACCTTTTGAGACTATTCTGAGTCATGCGGTAAGTATTTCCGGAACACCCGACTCGTCAAGAACTCTGTAGACCATGAGCCCCTACAGGACAAGAACCTGGTTCTTTTGTCCATGGCTGCTTCTCAAGCACCCAGCACTCAGGTACTCAACATGTATTTGCTGAATTCATGGGTAGAATAGGATTGGAAAAGACATACATCCAAGAGAAAATGACCTCCCAAGATTGAAATCCAGTTGGGAAGAAAATGCAGAAAACTGGCAAACAGATCAGTCACAAAGAGACAAGAGCACACGAACTCTACACAAGAGTGCTGAGGGGGAGGCGTACAGACTGCTCAGTCGGAGAAGGGTAACAGGCACGGAGGCCGCCAGTCCTGAGCTGCGTCTGTAAGGAAGCAAATGACAGGGCAGGAGATGGGACAACCAGGAGAAAACCAACAGCAGAGAAGGGAGAATGATGCCAGTGGGTGCACAGAGGGGGTCCGCTGGAGAGGGGCCACTGAGGAGTGGTTAGGAAAATGCCGGAAAGGCAGAAAGGAAGTGGGGCAAAGCTGTGGAGCAAGTCTGTGCTGAGAACTCTTTCCAAATGCTTATTCATATCAGAGATGGCTGGGACCCCACTCGAGGATCAGTAGCTGGCATTCTGCTCCGCTGCAGTCATCTGTCACAGAGGAGATACGGGACACAGCGCCAGCCCCATCCCTGACATTTGGCCCAGAGCACCCGCCAAACGCCAGGGATGCACAGGGGAGGGCGGCTGGCCAGAAAGTGTCACGTGTACATTTTATTTTAAAAATTAATATATGTGGACGACACTGCTGGATATCTTTAAGAAATGATTTCTTAAGCCACTAGATTACAACTGATAAAGAATTCTGCTCTACAATATTAAAGGCTCTATTTGGATCATTTTAAATTTGAAATACAGTTATTTAAAACTAGAAATGCCAGAACAAGTACAGCCTCACTTTTCTGCATACCACTTATAACTCACACTCCCTGACACAGTCACAACAGTAACATTACCCTCCATTTATCTCATGGCCACGGTGTCTGGACATTTTGCAGTGTTACCTCTGATGCTCGAGGCCCCCCACCCCCGGGAGTGGAGGATGAGGAGTGAGGCGGCCTCCCGGCATGCTGAGGTGCGCTGGGTGGGTGCCCGGCGCCGGAGGCCGCAGTCCCTGCTCTACCTACTACCGGGGCCCACTGTAGCAGCGGTGATCCGACAGGACATGGCCAATATAATCCATCAAAGTGACAGAATTTCTCCTCATCTTCTTTTGATACTTAAAATCTGAAACAATTTGCATGAGCCAGGGTCGTTACTATTCCAGATGGTCCCTAACTTTCAAGCTGTGTTTCCAATTTCTAACTATTTCACCTTATTAGCAGGCTTCCTAATTTGTTCCCCGGGGGAAGTGAAGACATTCACGCCCAGCGCTGTGGAGCTTCCGCAGGGGAGTGACTGCCTGGGCGTGTCTGTGCACTCTTGAGCACTAGCCCTCAGAACGTGTGCGCGTGTTGAACACAGCACGTTCACTGTGTGTGAACCCTGATCTATGGGCCGTCCTACCTCCTTGAGGAGCGGGTCTGTGTCTGGGTTGGAGGTCTCTGTGGTGGTGGAGGAGCTGTCGTCGTCGGCCAAGGAGTCCTTCAGCTCGTCTTCCTGGGCCTTTCCCTTTCCCTTCTTCTCCTTTTCCTCTTGCTTTTTAGGTGGTTTTACCTTGCGCTGAAGAGGCTTTCCTTTCCCTGGGGATGACAACCAATGTAAAATGACACTTGATTTTTAAACAGCTTGGAAAACAAAGCCATTAAAACTTTTTTTGAAGAGACTGAACTCTGATTAATAACTGTTTCTTTCTCTACTTCAGTTCTTCTCTAAAGCTTTTGAAATCATGTTTGACTTTTTGATTAGAATATTTTAAAAAACCAGCTTTCTTGAGGCGTGCGTTATATACAGTAAGATACACCCATTTTAAGTGTACAGTTCCATGAGCTTTGGCAAACCCACAAATTGTGACAAATCTGTACGTCTCTCAGAAGACAGCTGACCCTTGAACTGCGGGGGTTAATCGCTGTATAACTTAGAGTGGGCCCCTCTGTACCCGCAGGTTCAACCAACCAGGGACCGTGTAGTACTGCAGTCTCTACTGCTGAAAAAAAAAAAAATCCATGTATAAGTGGACCCGTGCAGGTCAAACCCTTGTTGTTCAAGGGTTACCTGTACTTTTTTATATCCCGGAGGGTGATGTAGCTTTGAAAAGTCACAGACGTGAAAACTAGAGATCCTTTCAAATCTTTCTGGAGATGGGAGCCTGAAGGTGACACGCGATGAGCTGCATGTATGTCACCTGCAGGGTGCTGAGAACCCCGGTAGCTGGGTCCAAATCCCGGTTCTTCCCTAACTAGCAGCGTGACCTTGGTCTCTCATCTGCAGACTGGGGGAGACGACCTCACAGTGTTGTGATGAGGAATTACATGAAGCCCTTAGGACAGTGCCAGGCATATAAGAACCAGCTAATGTTATATATGAACAGAGGGTAAAACAGAACTACGAAAAGCCTATTATTTTATTTTAATTTTTTCAACCTTAGCATTTTATATATTTTTTTATTATTATTATTTTGGCCACGTGGCATGTGGGATCTTAGCTCCCCTACCAGGGATCGAACCCACGTCCCCTGCATTGGAAGCACAGAGTCTTAACCACTAGACTGCCAGGGAAGTCCTATTATTTTAAAAGATGTGGATGTTCCCAAGACAGATGAGAAAACAACCCTCGACACATCTGAGTGCCTGCCGTTTCCCAGGCAGTGCTGCGTGTCCTGGGAACACAGCGGTGAACACCAATAACATAACGCCAAGAGCCCTCTCGTCTGCGGCAGAAGGGAAGGCGCCTGTCCTGCTCTGGCCCTGAGAGCCCTCGGATTTCTCAGAGTCTGAGTGTCCAGCAGTTCATGCTGAAAGCACTTCAAATTTTCCCGCATGGCCGACATTAACCCCCGTGCAATGTATTTCTCACCGGAAATTATACCTTTTTTATCATGATCAGGTTCATTACCTGTAGAAATAATCTGTATTCACAATAACCTGAAACCTCCTTAATAAACAGAAAAGATCTGGAAGTGATTTAAAAAAAAAAACTGGACTCAAATTTTGAAGCCACAGATGTACAAATAAAGGAGAAAAGGAAACAGCAAACCAGTAGTTAGTTAAAAAATCTTATTTCATGAAAGAGTAGTTTACACTTTTACCTCCAAATCCCCATCTTTTACTGACTTCTTAATACGCTGCCCGTGGACGTCTGTCCCCAGCACCTTATAGAATGTAATTTTGGCAACAGCCCAACTGTCAGTGCGGGTGACCTCTAGCCCCTCTCATTCTACAAGACCTCTCGGTTCCACTGGACTCTTTGGATTATCCCCCTCCCTGTCCCTGCTGGAGCCCAACATCATCACCCTCTTCCGGTACTGTGATTCTTCTGACACCTGGCTTCGTCTTTGCTGGTGTTCCCTGGAAATCTGCCCTTGGAACTTCTTCCCTTTCCTTTCATATTCTCCTTTGGGGCTGAGCTTTAATTAATTTGACATAAGCAATTCAAATCTAAAACGTCCCAAACTGAGTTAAACATTCTAGAAACATCTCTTGGGTTCTCAGTCTAAAATAATGGTTCTTGCACTTTAGAACAACCTAGGAAGCTTTTAACGAACACTGCTCAGGGCTCCACCCCGCAAGATTCTGATTAAGTGGTTCTCGGTGGGGCTTGGGCGTGGGTATATTTTGAACAAGCTACTCTGGTGGCTCCACTATGCAGCCAGGCTGAGGATCACTGCTCTACAGTACCAGCATCAGTCCAATCACCCAGGCTAGTGGCTACCTCACTGTCATGTAGGATTTCTGCTGCTGCTTCTTTCCCAAGTTCAAAAGTTGGTGGGACAGGAGAGAGTGCTCCTTCCCTAGAGAAAGGACTAATGATCTGAGTGGATCAGATGGACAGGCCCACATGTACCCGTAAGCAGTCCCTGCTCCCTGTGAGGCTGCACGCTCGGGGGTGGCGTCTGTCTCCCTCTTGCCACTGGCAAGCTTGTTCCCACGGGTCTCTACTCTTCCTCAGGGCCCCCAGTTCTTAAAGTGTTTTCCCAGACCAGCAGAATCAGCATCACCTGGGAACGTGTTGGAAATGCAAATTCTCAGGCCCCTCTCTAGGTGTACTGAACCAACCCCGGGGGGTGGACCCGGCAATCGGTGTCAACAAGCCCTCTTGGGGACTGGAATGCAGGGCTGATCTGAGAATCCTTGGCTTGGGCTGTAAATTCCACACAGATTTATGAGACCTGAGCTGGGCACTGCAGGCACAGGATCGGCTGCCTTGTTTCCGGTTTCTCGTGACCTCCCATGGGAGTCTCAGGAGGAAAGGTACCCGAAGTACAGAGTAGAATTTGGGCAATTCCGAGCCACCTGGATGAAATGGTCCAAACAGCCCAATTCCACCATCACGTAGCCACTCAAGTGGATTCCACCTCTAAAACCTCTAATTCCTTTCTTACGTCACTCCCACTGCCCCTTCCTCAGCTCAGGGCTTGCCTGTGCCTGGCCTACTGTCACGGACTCATCTTCCTGTTGTCTCTCCTTCCACCCTGCCGACAGCATTACTTTCCTTTTGAAACACTTCTTAAATACAAAAACTTGCTTCTCTCTGTTTTCTACAGGATGACGTTCAAACTCCTTTACAGTCTGGACCCATCTGTCTCTCCAGGTCTGCTCTAGCCTTGTCCCGAGCCCTTCCTTAGCCCTTGGCCCATCGTGGAACATTCAGTTTCCAGAGGCCAAGCTACCAGTTCACACCCCCGTGCTGTTGCTGGGCACAGAAGCAGGAGTAGGAACCTGGGAAGTGGGAATAGGAATTCTGAGGGAGACTGCCCTCTCGAAGACAAATTAACTCAATACACAGTGGAGGAGACTGGAGGTCTCCTAGCCTTATGGGAACCATGACTTAACTGATGCGTGATCAGTAACAGAAAATTAACCCATCCAAGTAAAGACGGTACAAGCTGAAGGGAGAAGCAGCTTAGTAAACTCAAGAGTATGTTTCCAGCAGTGACCAAAGGAGAAGTATACCCGACAGGAACGAAAGGTTCCTCAGGCTTCACACCGCTGCCTGGATAAACTGTCCCCGAGGCCACTCACCCTACATCTACCCCCACCAGCATCGGCGAGCAGACTCCTGGCTGAGGCTGCTAGCTGACCTACTGCGGTCAACGCTCACCCCTAGGCTCCATTCCCTGTACAGTCTTAGCACCTGAAGGGCAGAGACTAGGCCGCACGCAGCTCTCCATCCCCAGAGCCTTACAAGGCTCAGCATGCAGCAAGCGCTCAGCCAGTGTCTGCTGAGCCGCAGACGTGAGTTTCGTGCCTTTCTGAACAGTGAAATACACCAGCAGCGTGACCTGCTCTGAGACTTGCTGCCCCAAGTCCAGAAGCTTCTCCATCTCAATCCTTCAGGACAACTTACCCAGGTTTCAATCCAGAATCACGCTTCACTCCATTTACATAACATTCTTGAAGCGACAAAATTATCAGACTGGAGAAATGATTAAACCTCCTCCGGGGTTTAGGCCTGGGGGAAGGGGGCAGTGGGAGGGAAGCGGGTGTGGCTAGAAAAGGGCCCATAAGGGATCCCTGTGTCTTGACGGCATCAACATCAGTATCCTGGTTGTGACGCTGTACTGCAGTTTTGCAACATGTTATTGGGGGAACTTGGGTAAAAGGTACAAGGGATCTCTCCGCATTATTATCTGCAACTGCATGTGAATCTATAATTACCTCAAAAGTGAAAAAAAAAAAAGTGTGTATGTCTCACTGAAATTTAAAAGCAAAAAGTCCCCAAGAGGTCACATGTGACCAAGTCATGGCATGTTCATGGCGTGGGTACTAATCCTTGCTAAGTACATTAATCCTTCAGAACACATCAAGTGTTGTTTACTTCTAAGAAGCTAAACACATTTTTTTCTTTTGCAAATAACAGGTCCATTTGGCCTGAAAGCCACCCTTCCAAACTCTATTCCAACTTTTTTCTCAACATGCCAAGGACTGGATCTCTCATTCTAACCTCTTGTCCATCCGTGAAAAATGGGAGATTTACAAATGTCTACCTCACAACTGACCACTGGTCCACCCTATTCCACTCACTGAAACAAACAAAAGGAACATAGTTCACGGAAGTGGACAATGATCTTCTGTCCAATTCTTATAACACAGACACTCTAGGCATAATTACCTGAAATGACAGGCTGCATTAATTACAAATCCCCTATTCTTAGACACTTAGTTTCCAGTTTTCACTATTATAAAACATGAGGTATGTAAGATCATCTCCTGATGTTAAATTTCCAGATATGAGCTTACTGGTTTTCAAAGGACGCACGTGCATTATTTTATTTTTATGGCTTTTGACATACTTTAGAAAACTGGCTGCTTTCTGCAATCCATGAATACACAAACTTCTTTTTAACATAGCTACCACTGAAAAATTTTTTTCTGTATATAATCTATGGCTCCTAGGCTACTGATACTTCTAGAGATACATAATTTGAATGCCCAAATTAGAGAAAGTGAGGAAAGTCATTTGACAGGTTAAATTCTAATCATCAACAATGACCTAGAAATCAGAAGATAAGCCTGCTAAGGATATGACAATGACCATGAGAGGCTGGCCAGTGCTCTTATGTGACAAGCTCTCTTGCCCTGGTCTTCATGTCCTGACTCCAGGGGGCAAGAAGAGGCCTGATGTCCCTGTGCATCCTTCCCCCCAAGAAGGGTTGGCCATGGCTGGCTGGAAAAGTAAACCTGGGGTGCCTTCCGAAGCCTTAACCATCTATCTCAAGCTGCCATCCCCAAACACACAAGTTCTGTTATGAAGTTTCAGACCTGGAAGGGAAGCAGGCGGTCCTGCTTGGACTCTCTGCATAAGCTTCTTCTCCACCTAAGTTCCATCATGGGCAGGAAGGTGGTGGAGAGGTTATGGATGCCTAACTGGCGACTGTGAGAAGTGGTACTTTATTGCTCCTTGTGTGTGTGCTTCTGGGGTAGGAGGCCTGAGAGTAAACAAGAGGTGCAAGTCAGAAAGTGGGCCCCAAAACCCACCTCACACTGCTGACAGGTGACAAGCACTCATCCAGACTCAGTGGGCGAGTATGAAACCCTGCCACCCAACTCGGACAGGGGCTACTTTCTGCAGCTACTGCATCTTGGTGAGATGACAGGGTCAGCTCTCCTCAAAATGAGGTATCCGGTTGGTGGATGCTCTTATAAATGGTCAGAATGAAATAGTTTCTTCATTACTTTAAGGCCTAATTAAGTATATATTTCCTAACAGTTGAGAGTATTCAGAACTCTTTATTGACAAAAACCATTTGTCCCCACCTGCAGGACCCCTGGGAGCTAACCTCAGTGGGTACAAGAACACGAGGCAGGCTAAGTGTTTGCGACCGAGCACCACACCACCTGCTGCTGACGGGTCTGGCATCTTCACCTAACAGTGATGCTCTGACCCTTATGAGATAATCCAACCACAAGTGACTGTATATACACCCACAGGCCCCACAGATGCTGTGCATGTGGGTGAGGCTGAGCGTACATCTAGGAGGCATGATGCGGTGGGGAGTTAAGGTTCAACGTTACACGGCCAATATAAAGCATCTGTGTGAAGAACATTCCCATTCTCTCTGCAACAAAGACACAACGCCCAGTCTATCACCCAGTGTCCTCAGATTCCTCAGCAGGACTTCAATGCCAGCAAAGTCTGGTTTTTCAGATGAACTCTCCTGCCTCCTTTTCCTGAAGGAGAACTATATAACGATGCTTCCCTTTGGACTTAGCTGCCAGGAAATTTGCAGCTCAATTTAACACTGAATGGTAACAATGAACTTTATTCTAGGTTTTTGTTGAGATAGCACCATAATTAAAAACAAACACATAAAACATCGAAAACTACTTTCTGTCTTTGATTCACTGTTTTACATGTGCTTTAATCCTTTAAACCACCACTAATCATTTTAAAAGTAGGCAAACTATGAATTATCAATTTAAAAAAATATGCCCTACTCATTTACTTTTTTGTCTTCACTAAGAAGCGAATAAAGGAATTTGTAATCACTAGTTTGGGGCAAGCTGCTTTGGTTGTCTCTCTCCAACTTTAAATCGTTTCACTTAATGCCCACCCAAAAGAATTACTTCAAGACAATTTCAATTACTAGCAAATGGTTTCTCTGAACGTGTGCAGTGCCCGGCAGCTGTGGACCTAAGCCAGGCAGTGACAGTTACAGCTGACTGAAGGTTCGGAAGAGTCTCTAGAGGATCATCCATTCTGACAGGAATCTGTCTTTCTCCTCATCTTCTGCCTGTTTAAAAGGTCTAAGTGAGGCCAATAAACAGTACAGACCAACATATGATTTATTTGGGTCAGTACTGGTCATGTAAGTTTACTTCTCCCTACTTGTTCTGAAGTGATACCTCAATATGACTATGATAACCTAAAACATACCAAAAGGTCCCTATGAAGGAACTCTTCAGGAGTCCTTTAAGCTAAAGTAAATATTGTTTTCAAAAATCAGTAGCAATTACCGTCTTATTTTGTCAGATTAAGTTCTGTGCTTAGATAGTGAAGATACTGGTTTAGCCCACTAGAAGGTAGAAAAGAATTTTTATTAAGTGAAAAAAATTTACATCTATCCCAGGAAAGGAATTACCTATGAATTTGCGGGCAGACCCATATTCTCTTTTGTTCTAGTTTTCCTTGTATCCTTAGAAGGCTGTACATACCTTTTGAAGCACTAAGCAGAACTAATAAGGTACACGGGACTGAGACAAAAAGGCTGCACAACCAAAAACTTATGCAGCATACAGAGTTCAATTATTTAGGGTTTTCATAAAAGTATTATGTTCGATTAGATTTTGGATTTCTTTATTCTAGAAATAAAATATCATGGATATTCTAGGGCAAACTTAATACAACTCAGTGCTGGGAAAGGATAGCTTCTGTCTTCCCATTTAGGCATTTCTCTCCACTATGTTTAAGGGCAACTCCCAGCTGCCCAAAAACCCACTAGATGGACATTACATGAAATTCCTAAAAATCTTATATGTTCTGGTATAATGTTGTAAGTCATATTTCTAGTTATTACTTTAAAATGTATATCTCAGAAATAACTAAATTTCCTTGTCAATTGCATTATTATGAACTTTCATCAAATCTTTAACTGTGGTCATTTTTAAGTCTTTTGTCATTTACAGACAGTTCTGGGTGTACTCTGATGCTTTTGCAAAAATGTTCCTATAAAAGGGTTTCATCTTCAAGGAATTCATGGAAAAGACTCTGACAAGTACAGGTTTCTGGTAACTGACTATACTGCTGAACTGAATGAATAAACATTTTCAGAACTCTAATGGAAAACTGATGAATTCATAAAAGTGCTAACAAAAGATCAAGATGAAAAAAAAATTAATTACATGGGACTGAGTGAACTGATGAGGAAGATTATAATTTTTGTGACTTTCTGTTTGAATACAACAAAAACAAAAAACCTACTAGATGAGCCCAGCCCCAAACCACCCTCCAAAAACATTCATTGGTTACATTCCCCTAGTGAGTGGGGTTGTAATGGCTCAACACGTTATCCCAGTCTCCTGCGGATACTGTTAAATAGAGAATCTGACTCGGCAGTCTGGGTTGGGGCCCAAGATTTGACATTTCTAAAAGCTCTCAAGTTACGTCACTATTGCTGATCCCTGGACTTCAACTCTGGGCAGCAAGGCCTCAAAACACTTACCCAATACCCTCTCTTCCAGGGCGGGGTGGGGAGGGCTCCTCTATGTAGGGGCAGCCACCGTACGTACTCCCTGTCCCGGTGGCAAGCTGACCCCAGAGGGCCTGCTTCCCCAGGGCCGACGCCAGCCCTTCTCTCTGCTCACTCTCGTCCAGCGTCTCTGCCTTTGTTGGGCGAATCAGGTTCCCTTCACTCCAAGTGCTAACTACCTTGGCCTGTGGGGCTGTACACAGTAACAGGGGAGAGAGCAGAAAGCTCATCAGCCAAGCCCCGGGCTCCACCAGTACTCAGCAGCTGCCCTGCTTTGCAGTGAGGAGTGTTTACAGTGGATTCTAGTTTCAGCTCTAAATCCAGTCTGTCTGTTCCCTTGGCGGGCGGCCCAGAGGCAGGAGGGGGGACCCATCAGATCTGCACCCCTAGGACCCTCTACACACACTCTGTCCAGCCTCGACAGTGGAGCCTGCACACCCCCCAGCGTTCACTGAGGAGCCTGGCAGTGACTCATGGACACCTTGGACTCTCAAGCTCCCATCATCCAGGCCCAGGACTGGTGTAGGTCGGGATGACAATCTCTTATCAGTCACTCTGAAATCCCAAAAGTTTTCAAAGCTTTTTCTCCCCAACTCATTTAGAAGCAAAACCTCTTTTGGTGGCACAACTGAACTGAACTGACATGAAGCTGCTTCTACGGTCTCATTAATCTCATGGCACATCATCGTATACCTTTCTGAAAACCTGAATTCCAACACAGGTGGCTCTCGAGTGTTGTATAAAGGACGGTGGACCTCTAGGTCTGCGGCCTCGCTGGTGCTGACGGGCTTTACTTCCGTTACACCCCCATACCTCACTTCCAGGCTGCACCTGAGGGCCTGTTACTGCCCGGAACTGCTTTTACTCCCAAACCCTAAACCCTCACGCCTCCTTTTCACACCTTGGTCTCCTCTCATCCCCTTGCTTCCATCATCCCTGTAACTTCACTTGTCCATTCTCCCTGTCAGTGAGGCTCCTTCTGTGTTAAGGTCCTGCTAATTCTGCACAGCGTGGCACGCCCACTGTTCTCCTGCCAACGCCCCACGACGTTCTCAGCCCCGGTCTCTCTGCTGTCCCTGCCCTGCAGGGTGCCAACCCCTCCGTGTTCACTCTTCACCCGTGGGCTGCACAGTCAATGGAGAAGAGCAGCACAAGCGTGAGGGAGGCCACAGTGACCCTCAGCTGGGTCCCCGATGTTGCCCGAGGGACTGCTCTGCAAATCCAATTCCCATGTCCTATGGACTCCCAGCCTACAGAAATCTCAGCTGTTTGAGGTCTGATTATTCCAGACTTCCTCTACCTTCTGTTTGCACCCTACCGCTTCCCCTTCGGCCTCAGAAGCTACCAATCCCTCTGCGTCCACACGCCTGTGGAACACGTGCCCTTGCATACTCTGCGGAGCTGGGTCCCACCCACCCACCCACCTCCCTGGGCACTGGGCCGCACCAATTACCGACTCAAATGCGGCTCCTCCTTGTGGAGGACATGGTATCGTGCAGCTGTGAGCGGAGGGTTCGGGTGGGGCCTGGGCTTGGCTCCTGTGTCTGCCTGACGTGACCCTGCTTAGACTGGGCTTCCCCCCTGCAAACAGGGTCAGCACAATGCCCATCACCAGGTGCCCGAGGCACTTGCGGTCGTGTCTGGAACGCCAGGAAGCGCTGACAACACCGCTGATCTCAGCTCTACCCCCCTTTCTGTCCTTGGCCCACAGATGTTTTCAAGCAACATGTTCTCCTATTTTTTTTTCCTTCATTAAAAATACTACTGGGCTTCCCTGGTGGCGCAGTGGTTGAGAGTCTGCCTGCCAATGCAGGGGACACGGGTTCGAGCCCTGGTCTGGGAAGATCCCACATGCCGTGGAGCAACTAGGCCCGTACTGAGCCTGAGCTCTAGAGCCCGTGAGCCACAACTACTAAGCCTGCGCATCTGGAGCTTGTGCTCTGCAACAAGAGAGGCCACGATAGTGAGAGGCCCGCGCACCGCGATGAAGAGTGGCCCCCGCTCGCCACAACTGGAGAAAGCCCTCGCACAGAAACAAAGACCCAACACAGCCATAAATAAATAAATAATAAATAAATAAATAAAAATTAAAAAAAAATACTACTGCAAGATATACGCATCCTTTTTTTTTTTTGGTTAAAAATCAAAGAACATGGAAACTACAGATTAAAGCGTAACCTCCACCCCTCACTCACTGGCCCCTCACATGCACACCAAGAAGCGGCCACTGGTAACGGTCTGGTGTGCCAGGTGTGCTCTCCAAGCCACAGTTACCTGGCTTCTAGGCTCACTTCACAGAGACTATTCCTGCCCAGGTCCTCCAGGCTCTGTGGAGCTCGGTTCTACCTCTGCTCTGGCCTTGCTGGGACATGCCAACCGCACCTGCCACCTGCTTCCTGCCACACTGTCTGCTGGCCTTGTCCTCGGGATTCTGTCCTCAGCTCTCTGCTTATCCCATTCCTCACCCTCAAGACCGAGTTCCAAGCAGCCATTCCCGCTGGGATGTGCCACAGCCAACTGCAACCCAGCAGCCTAGTGATGGCAGCGCCATTTCCTGCCCTAAAAATCACAGCAGTGCCTACCCCCTAACATGTAAGTAGAAGCTATTCTCTCCACTTTAAAGGTAACAAACGGAGGCTCAGAGAAGTAATTTTCTCCAAATCACACAGTTAGTAAGTGGCAGAGCCAGGAGTTGATCTGGGTCTGCCTGAAGGTAGAGCCTGGCCTTGTGAGCCCACACCACTCGGCTTCTCCCCACCTGAGATAAAGCTGCCCCTCAGACCGCCAACGGCAGAAACGAGGGTGGCGGCAGATCCCACTGTTTCTGCAGCGAACGCAGACACTGAAAATGGCTGCACCAGGCTCAGTGCGTTCTCAGGTTTTAACCCTCAATCCAGCAATGGCCCCTGTCCAGTCCCCAGGACTCACGTGTCACAGGAGGAGAAGCCACAGAAGTACAGAATCTAATGACTGTCCAGCTGTAGGGGCCCTGCTCAGGCAACCATGAACAGAGGGCATTTCTGGGTCCCATCTCCCGGGAGGAAAAGTGACTGCTGGGATGACTAGAGAAGTGACTGGATGGCCTGCAAACCATCTACCCAGAGAGGGCAAGAGCAGGGAGACCCCGTTCATATGAAGAAGGGTCTTTCTGAACAGTCTCCAAAAGCCAGGCGTCACTGAAGCTCACTACAAGGAAGATTTCTTTGAGCTACGAGGGCAGGGGAGAGAACAGGGTACTTCTGAAAAGAGAGGGTTCATATTTAATGTAAACACGAGACTATTTTAGCAGGGGCGCTGGGGTAAGCTTTAGAGAGATGATAAAGGTTCCACCTGGCTAAGAGCCTATGGTTTTATCATCTATCACTATTTTGCAACCCCAAGATCAACGCCCAACTTTTCAAGTTCTTTTAAAAGACTGAGTTTCGGGCTTCCCTGGTGGCGCGGTGGTTGAGAGTCCGCCTGCCGATGCAGGGGACGCGGGTTCGTGCCCCGGTCGGGGAAGATCCCGCGTGCCGCGGGGCGGCTGGGCCCGTGAGACGTGGCCGCTGGGCCTGCGCGTCCGGAGCCTGTGCTCCGCGATGGGAGAGGCCACAGCAGTGAGAGGCCCGCATACCGCAAAAAAAAAAAAAAAAAAAAGACTGAGTTTCTACATGTATGTTATACTTCAATAAAACCACTTATTGAAGAAGAAGAAGAAAAAAAAAAACTAAGATCTGGCTCTTTCCTTCTTCCCACACAGCAGCAGTGGGAAGGCTACCAAGTGGGGTGGCCGCTCATGTGAAGCTGGTAATCACTGCCTCCTTGTGGGCTCAAGAATCACTAATAACGTGGTACCCACGCTCCATCATTACACAGCTTTTAGTAGGTCGACTCTCGGACCACTGTGAACAATAAAAAACATTTAAAAATTTTAAACTTTATGTTCTAGATGAATGGCCCTGAAAAGAAAAACGGGCCTATGGTGGTGTTAGAGGACTATCTTAGACACAAGCAACAAGGTGCTCACTTTGACTGCCAGAGCCTCTCTTTGTGGTAAGAAAGGATAATATATGTTTATTTTATTCATGCTCTCGATAGGAGAAAAACACATTATGTAGCTTGATCTAATTTATAAAAGGAACTTTAAGCATTCATTTAACATTACTATAAAAATTACCCTAAAATATGTAAGCTCTATTAAAATGAGATAACAACAAAAAAGATTTCTGTGGAAGAAGTTAAATATTATTCAAGACTTTCTACTGTTTTACAAATCCAAATGCAAGTAATTCTAAGAAGACCATATAGAACTAGTCTTCGTATCACTGGAACTAAGAAATTCTCTAAAAGAAAACTCCCGGATTCTGGGGCGTCAGGTTTCTTCTGGCCTCTCAGGGCTGCCAGGTTCCCTATTCCCTGTGCAAACCAAAGGCAAAAACTCCTTGGTACCTCAGTGAGGGAGGGACTTAAATAAGCTTAGAGTAATGTATTAGCATGGCTGCCACAGGAGAGAGAGGAAGATGCAAAAAAGTTCAGGCTGTAAAGGGAATAAACTGAAATATAGCCAGAGGCCATTCACTGTTTTTCACATTTTGATTCTGGAAGTTACAAATCAGCCCGCCTATGTATGTGTGGTGCGTAGACTTCGAAGAAGGGAGCCCCACGTTTTACTCTCGTGGACCTCTCTCTCCTGGAGTGTGGCTGGACCACACTCCTAATGAGAACACTGCAGAAGTGATGGGGGGTCACTTCCAAGAGTAGGTCACAGAAGACCATGACTTCTGTCCTGCCAGCCTGCTCTCTCTCTTGCCTTCCTACCTGCTTGCTCTGGTAAAGCCAACAACAGCGTTGAGCTGCTCTATGCAGAGGTGGCTGGCCACGGTCAGGAAGGAACCCAGACCCTCAGTCCACCAGGCCGTGAAGAACTGGATCCTGCCATCAACCACCTGAGTGAACTTGGAAGCAGATCCACCTTCAGCTGAACCTTACAAAGGCTTCAGCCCTGGCCAACACCCTGACTGCCGTCTTGTGAGATCCAGAGAAGCTGGCTAAGCTGCACCCAGATGCCTGACCCCCAGAAGCTGTGAGATAGTAAATGGTGGGGTTTTAAGCCACTAGGTTTTGGGGTAACTGTTACTGAGAAATGGAAAACTAATACAGCATGAAGAGCTCTAAAGCAGGGGTCAGCAAACTTTTTCTGGAAAGGGCTAGACAGTAAATATTTTCTGGTTTGTGGACCTTACAGCCTCTGTTGCAGCTGCTCAGCTCTGCTACTGCTGCAGCACAAAAGCAGCCATGGACCGTGTGTGAACGAGTGAGCACGGCTGGGTCCTGATAAAACTTTATTTACAAAAACAGGTGATGACTTGGCCCACGGGTTGTAGTTTGCCAACCCCTGCTCTAAAGCACAGGTTGTGCAGAAGTCCTATTTTTTTTTTTTTTTTTTTTTCGGTACGCGGGCCTCTCACTGTTGTGGCCTCTCCTGTTGCGGAGCACAGGCTCCGGACGCACAGGCTCAGCGGCCATGGCTCACAGGCCCAGCCGCTCCGCGGCATGTGGGATCCTCCCAGACCGGGGCACGAACCCATGTCCCCTGCATCGGCAGGCGGACTCTCAACCACTGCGCCACCAGGGAAGCCCAGAAGTCCTATTTTTGAGTTAAAAGGCAGATGGTCTCCGTTCTCTTAAAATTATTTTAACAATTAAAAAAAAAAAAAGCTCAACCTGCCACAGTAACACAGTAATCACACACAGCTGAAAAGGAAAACAGTAGATGTCCAATAAATTCCTGAATTTGGCAAGTAATCTAAGAAATACAAATATCTTTCACGACAAATGGATACCTCTATTTGCATCTTGATATGGAAAAGCTCAAGTCCAAGAGCAGAGATGAACTTGAGCCAGAAGAACACCTACTAAATTAGCTGCTCATCACAACTACGATCACAGTAGCCCCTTAAACACGTGCTGGCTCTCCCCTCACGTGTCACGCTTTCCTGGCCGTGAGAACCCATGATTACCTTTGCTTTTCGACAGTGGTGAAGGCGGCTGCTCTGCAAACACTTCCAGGGGTGGGGAGTCGTGGTGGTCGAAGTCTTTGTCCATGGCTTCGATGAGACTGGTGATGTCCGAGTCCTCTGAGCTGTGCCGTGTGCTGCTGGGGTGCTCTGGGTGGGAAGGGTGCGCGAGGGGTGCGGGGGACAGTCTCTCGGGCTGTGGCTCCTGGTGTTGAGGCACTGGCGGTGGTGGTGGCGAGTGCTGCTCCAGCGGGCTGTGGGCGTGGTGCTGGCTGCCGTGCTGGCTCTGTTTTGCCCCCTTGGACTTCCTGCCCGCTGTGTGACCCTGGGCCACGGCATGTGAATCTAAGGCCAGGGCGCTGGCTTTGCTCGCCGACTGGGCGTTAGTCCTGCTAGAGGTACTTGCGCTGCTTTTGGCTCTGACGTTTTCCACGTCAGCTGAGTTTCTGTTGCCGTGGCTGCTGTGTGGGTGGACTGGTGGGCCACACTGCTTATGACTCCCTGCGCTGGGTCGGGACGCCGAACCGCCTGGTCCACAGAAGCCCCTACTGTGACTGGGGTCACAGCTGAGTGTGTTCAAGCTGAAAAAAGGACCAACTGCAGGTCAGTAATAGCAACCTACAAGATCTAAGATTAAAAACATCACTTCACCAGTAGAGCCACCATAAATATGAACTACCCAAAGGAAAAAACAGCAAGGAATAGGATACTTTCCACAACTGGACTGGGTCTGTTCCAACTGACAGTATAGGAATTGCGGTATTGATACAACTGAGAATATTTTAACCCTTATCAATATAATAAAAACATGGCATTTGCTATGAGTTCTTAGTAACAGAGCACTATACGCAGGGTATTGAAGATTTTTCCCCCTGAGCAAAGATGAAAAGAAGAAACTTATTTTTTCTTTTAATTATATCGGCCAAATCTATATATTTGGAGAATTTATTTCCGGCAGGTGAACATACTTTCCTTCAGATGAAATACCAACGATTCTCCTGAGATCAAATGGTCTTCCCACATCAAAGGGCGGGTTCGAGGCCTCAAAGGATAGTCGCCTTCGAAATGGCTCCCAAATTCCTTGAGCTTCTAAATAGGCTGTTCCAATTACCAAAAGAAACAGTGCACTGCAGGGGTACAGAAGTTGGAGAATCAGGGTTCATTTGTGAGTGCAAGAGTAACAAAACGTGACATTAAAGGCAAGTTTCTTGGTAAAGTACAATATGATATAAAAAACAAAATGCCTGTGACGTGACAAAAAAGCATTATGGATGAAAGTTTGCACACTGACTTTTCTAGAATGCCAACGTACACGGAGGCTCGTAAGGAGGAAATAATTATTTGTATCAGAACTGACACTGGAGGGTAGCTTTTCTTTTACCAAGAAGAAGGAGCTCTTATCTTTTCTTTTAGTTCTAACTCTCTAGGCCAACTCTTTTCCCTTAAAGGATGTGCAGGGTAACTATGTAAGTTAATTCAGAGGCGAGTATATCTCATTCTTAAAAAAACATAAAGAACTATGCTGAAAAAAAGATGAGGATGGTGAGGGTTTAAAAAATATTTCTCATCAGTTTTATGTTGCTTAGGTATGACTCAGGAAGAATAAACTATTATGTTGAGTACATTACAAATGCCCAAATCGAGCAACTACCTGGTAAATTATGCATGTTTTTTTCCTTTAAGAAATTAACCTGTACTTAATTTGTATAACAAATTTCAAAGGTAGAAAAGACTCTGGTTTCTCGTATATGCCACCCAAGAAGGGTTCAGTTCTGACTGCTCCCACTGGTGTACGTAGGCTTGACGAGAGAGGTCTGCCTGCTTTGTTCGCTGGTGAATCCCCGGCACTCAGAACAGTGACTGGCACGTAGTGGGCCCATGATAAACAGTGTCAAGTGATGCCTAAATACTAATCTCGAAAGAAGACACAAGTACCTCATTATTCCTGAGATGATGATGTACAGAGCCAGCTCCCAGTTGGGTCTGGGCAGGGCTTCTGCACAGGTTGCTAACATATGGTAAGGAAGGGATGCATTCAATACAAATACGAATTCAGAGCCACTGGTTGTTATAAACTTCAGTTCACGAATGACTCTAGAAGCTGTGAAATCAGGAGTAAACCTAAAACGGAATGATGGCAGTGAGACTAAAGTTTTTAAAAATATACGGCGAACAGTTTAAAGATAATGCCTTTGAGACCGAACACAGAATTTTAGAGCTTGATACTTTTATTCAACTTTCTCATTTTAGGATGGACAAAGTATTGCCCTATGGGGTGAATAACCAAAACAACTATATTCTGTGGATAACTGGAGAAGTTACATAAAAAGAGAACAACAATCAGCTTCCCATGATTATTAACTAGGAAAGTAGTCTCTGAGCTTCCTTCCCTTCCCTCCTCCTTCCTCCTTTAGTTAATCCACACTCTTCTCCTACGATGCATTCCCACTGCCTGTGTGTGTGTGTGTGTGTAGAGAACCACCCTAGCCCTACTGATGTGCATCTCCTGCAGCACCGCTTTCTGCCCTAATTATATTATTTTTATTTTGTTAACTGTACGCTCTGCAAGCACACGATCTGCACGTTGAGGAAAGGTGTCTTATCCCTCACTGTACCTTTAGGTGCCAAGTGTTATGGCTTACATGGAGTAATGCAGTTACTTATAAAGTAAGTGTCCACTGAAGGTCATGAAATTATCACTCCACTAAGGGGACAGAAGTTACATTTTATTATATAAACTTTATAAAATAACAAGTTATCAATTGTTAAAATATGCTGCAACTATTGTCGAAGTAGGCATTAAAACTGTCTTCTGACCAAAATATCACACATTTGTATACACTGCACAACATAGAAAAACTGCATGTGTGTAACACAGGTGTCTGCTCTGCTGCTGAGACTGAATTCATAGTCAGTTTCCTACACAATCTTGAAAATAATTTTGAAACTGGTTTCTAAGACTATCCGATCCACTTTGGAGTTCCACAATTTTGAAAACAAAGATATGAAGAAATAACCAAAGATTAAGTGAAGAAAAAAATCAAATGAATATATTTGTGGATAAAGACCTTTTTCTGTGAGTATGAAAACAATTTCAGTATAAAGTTTGAACAACTCCAGTATAAAAAGTTAATGAGAAGTTAGTGAGTCGTTATCTTATGAGAAAATACTTACAAAATGATTATGTCTTTAGAGGCATTGGCACTTAGTGCAAATTCTTGACAATTGACAACTTTAAAGCCATATCCCTCGCATGAGTACCCACTGACTTCAATGGTTTCTATGTGAATTTGAAGTTGTCCTGTATTCTCTACTTTAAATGTTCTTTTCAATGTGAAATTTGGTTCTCTTAGTTTCAAACCTAAAGGAAAAAAATGAGGAGTGAGTATGAATCTTGCTGTCCTGTGCTCCAGGTCCAAGTAATGATAATACCTTCTTCATGAATGTATCCCAGAGATTATGAACGAGCCCCTCAGGGCAAAGAGATCAGCCATTACCCAGATTTCATCAGGAAGTACTCTACTTTGTTAAGTCATTTTAGATGGCAGAAGTTTAATTTTGCAGTAAGTCCCCTACATACGACCGAGTTTAGTTCCAAGAGTGCGTTCGTGAGTCCAATTTGTTCGTAAGTCCAACAAAGTTAGCCTAGGTACCTAACCAACACAACTGGCTATATAGTACCATACTGTAATAGGTTTATAATACGTTTCACACAAATAATACATAAAAAACAAACAAACACAAGAAATAAAACATTTTTAATCTTACAGTACGGTACCTTGAAAAGTACAGTAGTGCAGTAAACAGCTGGCATACAGGGGCTGGCTGCAGCACTCGCTACATCACTGCTGCTTTTATGGTTGCTTCTGGACATCCTGGGCTTGAAATAAAGGTACTGTACTACTGTACTCTATACAGTACTGTAAAGTACACAAAAGTACAATCACTTGTAGAGGATGCACACACGTGACAATGTGTGCCAGACACGTGAACTAACTTACGGGATTGGACATGCAAACGCATGTTTGCATCTTTGAAAGTCTGCAACTCGAAGGTTCATATGTAGGGGACTTACTGTGCTTTATTTTTCACATTCAGAGTAAACCATCTAAGGCATGCAATGAATACTGACACTTCAAATTTTTTAAGATCCAAACCAAACAACTCTGAAAGCAAGTCAGGGTGTTTTCTTAAAATCTTAAGTATCCATCATTAATATACACATGTGTACATGTAGAAATACCGTTCTTGTTTTTGGAATTATTTACTGTTGACAACAAACGCTGAAATTTGTGCCCTTGGATATGACAGGAATACTCACTGTCTGTACAGTCTTTTAATAATGCTTCTGTGATTTTAAAGCGCAAGGAGCTCCCTGGACCTGGAAGCTTGCCGGCCACCCTCAAGTTCTCAGTTGTTCCTTGTCCTTGGACCATCACAGCATCCATCACAGTCAGGTTATTTCTACGTAAGAACAAGAACCACAGATTTTCCTCCCATTAAATTTGCACAATCTTTTGATCTATAATTTTTACTGTTACTTTATAAACCATGTAAAAATTAATACACTAAATTTAATGGTGAAACATTTACACTTGGAAAATTTTGAAATGTTTACACGAAGAGGAGCAAGAGTTTTTCACTCTGAAGAGTCACACGTGGTACAGGAAGACAGTATTCAGGTCTTTTAGCTAAAAATATAATCACAACGGTATGTTTCATGAGGCGTGGTATGTGTGTGTGTATTTTGGGAAAATGAATACCCTATTTCATAAATAAATTAATGCAAATATTAATATTGAAACGAATCAAGAAAAGGCTCTATGCAAGTACTAAAAGTCAATCCACACTTAAATCACAGAACATACCTGATTATGATTAGGGAAGAAACAGTTCTATTGTGAATTGGAGTAAACTTTACTTTGACAGATTTCTTTTCTCCAGGTTTTAAAATTAGGTTTAAAATTAAATGTCGGGAGAGGCCCTCTGTAAATCCTGTTGAACTCTGCAGTGGATGAGCCTTGAATCATTGGGTAAACAAACAGGAGTCATTAGTATATTCTCTGGAAAAATTTTTTTCCCTTTACCCCATCCACAGCCCAGTATTAGTTTCTCGAATTGATCAACTATATAAACAATTTTATCCCTGATGATTTAGAGGCTGGATGGCTGGCAAGCAGAGCTGGGCAACTAATGATGACACTTTATAGTCTGCATTAAGTCCCAGAAAGGGCTTTGTTCCCCAGGTCACCGAAGTCTTCATGTTTGTACTAAGCACTTGTTTTTGTGTACAGATCCTTTTATTTTTAACTTTAAAAGTTTTGAAACATGACACAAAAACAGAAAAGGACACAAACCTAAGAGATGAGTAGCTCAGTGTTTTAGCACAAAGCAAACAGCTGTGTACTGAACATCCAGCACCCCGAAGTCCCACCAGTGCTGTCCCCACTTTCAGTCGCTGTTTCTCTGCCCCTCCCCTCAGACAGATATCAGCTGGAGCATCCTAAGGTTGCATCATTTTATTTGTAAAAGTATTTCCAATTCATATCAATCTATCTTTGAATTTTATTTTGAAAGCTAAGCCCAAATAATTACTATTTCATAAACACTTGATGATTTAAAGTTCAAGTAATAGCTTAGTTCAATAATCAAAATATGACTTCCCAACAGTTATAGATAAAATTAAAAAACATTTATTATTTTTAAAAAAAATCATAGTTCACATATAAAGCTACACTGTTCTGATTTCAAGTAACATTAATCTTAAACTTTTGGGGGGGAAGGGTTGGTAATACTTGGGTATAAATGTCCATGGCTCTACATGGCTCTGCTAACTTGTGAAAGGAGAGTGCATTTTGTATGATTTTTCTACTATATACAGATCTATCTACTTCAACAGCATGATTCTACAAACATAACTTCATAGTCAACAGACTTTGTGAAGCACACTACTTTTTAATTCTCACTTCTGAGGCAAATATTTTTTCCTACATCAAAAATTCTTCTCTGTCCATGTCTACTAACTAGGACAACAATGTTTCGACTGCTCCAAAATGGTTGGTAAATAGGTTCCCTTTTAAGTGAACTATTCTGAGTAATTGATGAACACATTATACATTATACATATTTTCACAAAACAACTAATTTAAACTCCGATGACTTGGAAAATACTTTAGGATGTTGTAATGCCTCTGGAATATCACTAAGGCCCTCAATAATTCTCAATAATTGTTGTAGTGGTGGTTCTTAAAAAGGGATTCATGGACCCCTGGGGATCTCAGAGGTCTTTTCAGGTGTCAAAACTATTTTCAGAACACCGACAGACGTTCTTTGCCTTTTTCAGTGTTGACCTTTGCAGTGCTGGTCAGCAAAAGCAATGGTGGGTAAAACTGCTGACCCTTTAACTAGAAGCAAGGCAGTGGCATCAAACTTCCCTAGTAGCCACTGTCTTCCTCACTGCCATGCACTTGCAGTTAAAAAAAAAAAAACCCAAAAAACTGTTACTGATTAAACAGTAATAAATATTAATTTTATTAAATCTCAACCCTTGAGCACATGCCTTTTTTTTTGTTTTCGGATCACTGTGTTTTCATTGTCATTTGTCTCTAGGTATTTTTTGATTTCCTCTTTGATTTCTTCAGTGATCTCTTGGTTATTTAGTAACATATTGTTTAGCCTCCATGTGTTTGTGTTTTTTACATTTTTTTTCCTGTAATTTATTTCTAATCTCATAGCGTCGTGGTCAGAAAAGATGCTTGATATGATTTCAGTTTTCTTAAATTTACTGAGGCTTGATTTGTGACAAGATGTGATCTATCCTGGAGAATGTTCTGTGTGCACTTGAGAATAAAGTGTAATCTGCTGTTTTTGGATGGAATGTCCTATAAATATCCATTAAATCTATCTGGTCTGTTGTGTCATTTAAAGCTGCTGTTTCCTTATTTATTTTCATTTTGGATCATCTGTCCATTGGTGTAAGTGAGGTGTTAAAGTCCCCCACTATTTTTGTGTTACTGTCGATTTCCTCTTTTATAGCTATTAGCAGTTGCCTTATGTATTGAGGTGCTCCTATGTTGGGTGCATATATATTTATAATTGTTATATCTTTTTCTTGGATTGCTTCCTTGATCATTATGTAGTGTCCTTCCTTGTCTCTTGTAACCTTCTTTATTTTAAAGTCTATTTTATCTGATATGAGTACTGCTACTCCAGCTTTCTTTTGATTTCCGTTTGCATGGAATATCTTTTTCCATCCCCTCACTTTCGGTCTGTACGTGTCCCTAGGTCTGAAGTGGGTCTCCTGTAGATAGCATATATATGGGTCTTGTTTTTGTATTAATTCAGTGAGCATGTGTCTTTTGGTTAGAGCATTTAATCCATTCACATTTAAGGTGATTATCAATATGTATGTTCCTATTACCATTTTCTTAATTGTCTTGGGTTTGTTTTTGTAGGTCCTTTTCTTCTCTTGTGTTTCCCACTTAGAGAAGTTCCTTTAGCCTTTGTTGTAGAGCTGGTTTGGTGGTGCTGAATTCTCTTAGCTTTTGCTTGTCTGTAAAGCTTTTGATTTCTCCGTCGAATCTGAATGAGATCCCTGCTGGGTAGAGCAATCTTGGTTGTAGGTTCCTCCCTTTCATCACTTTAAGTATATCATGCCACTCCCTTCTGGCTTGTAGAGTTTCTGCTGAGAAATCAGCTGTTAACCTTATGGGAGTTCCCTTGTATGTTATTTGTCATTTTTCCCTTGTTGCTTTTAATAATTTTTCTTTGTCTTTAATTTTTGTCAATTTAATTACTTTGTGTCTCGGCATGTGTCTCCTTGGGTTTATCCTGCCTGGGACTCTCTGCACTTCCTGGACTTGGGTGGTTATTTCCTTTCCCATGTTAGGGATGTTTTCAACTATAATCTCTTCAAATATTTTCTCAGGTCCTTTCTCTCTTCTCCTTCTGGGACGCCTATAATGTGAATGTTGGTGCGTTTAATTGTCCCAGAGGTCTCTCAGGCTGTCTTCATTTCTTTTCATTCTTTTTTCTTTATTCTGTCCTGCGGCAGTGAAATCCACCATTCTATCTTCGAGGTCACTTATCCATTCTTCTGCCTCAGTTATTCTGCTACTGATTCCTTCTAGTGTATTTTTCATTTCACTTATTATTGTTCATCTCTGTTTGTTTGTTCTTTAATTCTTCTAGGTGTTTGTTCTTTAATTCTTCTGGGTCTTTGTTAAACATTTCTTGCATCTTCTCAATCTTTGCCTCCATTCTTTTTCCAAGGTCCTGGATCATCTTCACTACCATTATTCTGAATTCTTTTTCTGGAAGGTTGCCTATCTCTACTTCATTTAGTTGTTTTTCTGGGGTTTTATCTTGTTCCTTCATCTGGTACATAGTCCTCTGCCTTTTCATTTTGCCTGTCTTTCTGTGAATGTGGTTTTCATTCCACAGGCTGCAGAACTGTAGTTCTTCTTGTTTCTGCTGTCTGCTCTCTGGAGGGTGAGGCTATTTACTGAGCACGTGCCTTTTCAATACCATGTGATAAAATGGAGTACGCACGCAGCAGCCCTTGCAGCATGCTGGACCATGCTGTCTGGAAGAGCTGTCGTTTCAGATGCCAACTGAACTAGTTCCTGCCTCCACAACACCATTTATATTTGAAAAGACGATTGACAGTGAATATATGGTTATTCAGACTGGAGTAGTTAGTAGACATTTTTATGAAAATGAAGTGCATCTGTTCCTTTAAGGGAAACAACTGAAGCATTCGTTGCCAATGGTAAAATTTGGGTGTTTGAGCAAAATTTAGAGTTTTGGTCCTGTGAGCTTTAGAGCCAATAGTTAAAGAACTCCCCGATGAGATTAATGGTTATAAGAATGAATATGATTTTCTGGATACCGCAGAGTGAATTGTGTCAACATTTGGAAGCTCTTCATATCTTAGTGAACCAATATTTTCCAAATGACTGATGCATGGTGTTATGATAACTAAAAAGGCAATTAAGACTCTCCTTTTTGCGACTACATGAATGTGTCAGGTCACGTCAGATATTTATCATATACTTCATCAAAAACAATGTATCATAAGAGACCAAATGCAGAAGCAGACAGGAGAATCTATCTGTATATTAAGTCAGAGAGCCACTGAAGAGCTCTGTAAAAATGTAAAACAATCTACTCTTCTTGCAAAATGGTTCTTAAAAAAATATATATCTATTTTTTCATTTTTATATTATCTATGTCAAATAGAATGGGCTTATTATTTTATTATTATTTTAAATGAATTAAATTAATATTTTAATGATCTCTCAGTTTTAATTTCTAATATGGTAAATATTGATAGATGCAAACCACATAAACAAAGAACCTCTTTGGAGTCCTTAATAATTTTTAAAAATTGAGATAAAGTAGAAATCCTTAATTGTTTTTCAGACTGTAAAGGAATCCTGAGACCAAATATTCTGAGATCCACAGTTTTATAGCACTGTAGAGAACTGTGATGGTATTTATCTTAAGCTCACCCTAAGACCTCCTCCAGCATTTCTTATTTAGAATAAATTCCTGAGGTCTAGAGTATTCTTATTCATCTTCCTATCTCTCACAGTACCTACATCTTGTAGGTACCACTAAAGATTTGGTAAGATAAAAAAAGGTAAATACTAGGTCATTTACTTCTTATGAGTATTTCCTCTCTTATAAAAGCAGAGTGAAAGGAATTTCTGGTCACTGAGCTTTCTAGATATTTGCAGTCTAGATGGCCTTGAACTTATTATGTTGGCACTTTATGGATGGAAAAAGCAAAGCAAAAAAGATTCCAAGAGAAGGGCATGGACTAGAATATGAGACTGTCTAAATTTCAGTCTAGTATTCTACCTATTACTCAGCAGAAAATAAAAACACAACATTGAAAATTACTTTCTCTTTTTAAAAAAATTACTTTCTTATATAAGATTTACTTAAAAATAGACATAAAAACAATTCCATAAAGGTTTGGCTAACTTATGCCTTATACATTAAAACACAAAGCTATGGGAAAGGACACAAATCCTTCAAGAAGTACAAAACATCTAGTTGGACAGGTTAATCAGTGACTCCTAACAGTAATGACCATGTGTCACGGAAGTATGGGCAAGGGTTCTGGACTCTGAGAGAACTAGATTTGAATTTGGCCCTGCCAGTTATCACAGGTAGGAACTTGGGCAAGTTACTTCCTCTCTCTGAGCTTTGTTTTTCCACCACCAGCAGAACAAGGGAAATACTTATTCTTAGGGTGGTTAGTAATAGTTCAGCCTAGCCACTGTAATGATTACATGAAATTATAAATGTGAATGCACCTGGCATAATGCTGATACATAGTAGGTGCTCATGAAATACTGAAAACCTTCGTATTGCCCTTCTTTCCCACCTGGTGAGCCACAGATTGACTCATCCAGTCAACATTCATTGAGGGCTTCCTATGTCCCAAGCAACCCATCTAAGGGCTTCCATGTTGGTCTGTTTAACCTGTTCAAAAACTTTGTAATATACAAATTATTAACTTCACTTACAAGTGAAGAAGTTGAAGTTTGGAAAGGTTTATTTACTTGGTCGAGGTGACCAAGTTAGTAGGTACAAAGCCATGGTTATTCTAGGAGCCAACCCCCCTTATTCCAAATGGGAAGCAGCAAAGCCACAGCATGGCAGGAAGGCATCCCGTGGCTACTTGACAGACTGGGACCGTGCTCAGCAAAAGGAGAGAAAGGAGGTGGTCGTTTACTGTTTTCAAAGTAATTCAGATGATGGAGGATTAACTAGATTCCTACTCTCATTCACTCAACACCATTTGTATTATAAATGTGGGAAGGAAACCATATAAGTAGAAGACAAGCCCTCAAGGAGCTTATACCCAGAACTGGGAAACAAGGTACCTACCATATGTCAAGAAGAAAACAAAAAACACCGTTAACATGCTTGCAAACGAAGATTCAGGGAGAGCCAGAGAGCCGAATCAGTGCACGCTCCACAGCCATCAGGGCTGGTGTGAACAGGCTGTTTAAGGCTGGATGAGAGTGGCTGGGAAGGGCATCGAGGCCAAGAGCCTTGGGCCAGTTTGCAGGTGGCTTTAGTTCCAAGTGCTAATTTCCTGACTGACACAGATCCTACACATTAAGTTCTTATATAATCATGAGTGGTTAGTGGCTGCTCAGCCTGGCCCGTATGAGAGAGAATATTTGGTCCTAGAACAAACCGGTTTGTGTATACATTTATTAGTTTAAAAATACTTGTTGAGTTATAACTATGCTCACTACTGCGCTAAGTATGAACACAGCTAGCCGTGGGTCTGGCCTTCGTGGAGCTTACAATTTTATTAGAAAGTATCCAAAATAAAAATTTAAATGGCCAAGCTCAATATTTTGAGGCTAAATAAAAAAAAAAAACATTATCTATCAGTATATACCTTATCTACATAATCTCAGAGGTTCTGGCAACCATTATTATGAACCTTCATGAGCTTAATGTTTAATGCCCACAAACAGGACCTTCTATCCAGGGTGCCTCATGGCAATCTAAATCCCACCCATTCTTCTGGGGCTTTTTGCCTCTAAAATAATTACTAGACCGTTCTGACTTCTTCAGTAACTGGCCCTTCAACCAATTTAAGGATGGTCAATATTTTTCTTTCACATTTGCATTGATCATATCGTAGAATCACTTCTTTGGAATAGTATGAAGTTTGAATACTTACACTGTTTCTGAAGACTTGGAATTCTAGTGTTCTTAAATCTATCTTTGCCACCTTACTTAAGTTAAACCTGAAATAAAAAAACATACACATATTTCTTTGTAAACAGCATCATAATTAAAGGGGTTATAAATACTAAGGTTGTGCTTATCTTTTGGCAGATTTTGAGATCAATGTTATCAGATTAACAGCCTTCAAAAAATAGCTACAACTTACAGTTAATATTTTGTTCACTTTTTAAAACTAAAATATTTGAAAGGCTCCACCACTTGCTTCCTCTTTATAAGATTTTAGGAAGTAGTTCTATATTATTTTTTTCTTGTCTTAAACTGGGAGCTTTTCTAGATGCTTAATATAATATCCATCTCTCTCCCCAGAACCTTCTCTCAACTTCAATTACAGATGCAGAATTTCTCTAAGCCCAATCTATTACTGTATGAGCTGAAATAGTTTTAAATGTGTAAAATAATAATTCATTGCTAATATGAAAACATTCTGATAATCTACCAGCAATGCCTACCTTGATATTAACTTATCTACAAAGACGGAAGGGTTGGAATATAAGGCCAGAGGAATAAACTGAATGTAGACAGGAGCATCTGCAGGATTTTCTAACGTAATCTCTTCTTCCTTAAACAAAGTAAAGACACAGTAAGTGAAAGATTGCCACCGTTAAAAGAGCCAGGACATGCAGGCAACCTAAGTGTCCACTGACAGATGAATGGATAAGGAAGATGTGGCACATATATACAATGGAATATTACTCAGCCATAAAAAGAAACAAAATTGAGTTATTTGTAGTGAGGTGGATGGACCTAGAGTCTGTCATACAGAGTGAAGTAAGTCAGAAAGAGAAAAACAAATACCGTATGCTAACACATATATATGGAATCTAAAAAAAAAAAAAATGGTTCTGATGAACCTACGGGCAGGACAGGAATAAAGACGCAGATGTAGAGAATGGATTTGAGGACACAGGGAGGGGGAAGGGTAAGCTGGGACGAAGTGAGAAAGTGGCACTGACATATATACACTACTAAATGTAAAATAGATAGCTAGTAGGAAGCAGCCACATAGCACAGGGAGGTCAGCTCGGTGCTTTGTGAACACCTAGAGGGGTGGGATAGGGAGGGTGGGAGGGAGACGCAAGAGGGAGGGTATATGGGGATACATGTATACGTATAGCTGATTCACTTTGTTATACAGCAGAAACTAACACAACATTGGAAAGTAATTATACTCCAATAAAGATGTTAAAAAAAAAAAAAAAAAGAGCAGATACTTCATAACCCTATTACAGATTTCCCAGAACTGATGTCACTCTGAATACTTACTGAAGAGCAGTTTGTATTAGTAAGGGGAAACCTCATGTGACGGGGTGAGCTGAGGACGGACGGCCAGGAGAGCTCGGCAGTGATTTTTGACAGTATGTTTTTTTGAAGGTCTGTGTTTACTTCAAATATAGCGCTCAATCTAGAAAAACAATTTGTAAGTCACTGTAACAAAATGAAATATTTGAGTTTTCTGAATACAGGAAATTCTATTAGGCTTGTGTACTTGAGAAATTTTATTTGCTCTAATATTTAACTATGCTTTTCATAGAGACATGTATGAAGATGTCTCTATTTTGGCACAAAGAGCTGCCAAAGTATCACTGGTCACCTGTACAGTATTGTTTTCGTACTGAATACAAAAGGGAAAAGGCAGGGATATTCAGATAACATGATGTTATGGGGATCCTAAAGGATCTTGCATGTTTAGTGGAAAGATCCAGACACCAACAGCAGGCAAATATTTTCAGTAGAACTAATAAGAAGGCAGTGCACTGCTTGGCATATGGCTTTTTCCCCACTTGAGATAAAAAAACAAAACAAAATCCTGATACACAATGAAGACATCAGTTACCCCTTCAGGTAACACATATGAGGATTCTGTCCAGATATATATAGTTAAGAGCAATTTTCAGGGCCTCATTTGACTATTTCCCTACTTATGAGTATTTATAAGCCAGCTGTCAAGAACTCAGAGCACATTCCCTAAGGAAACAATATTATAAATGGGGCTAAAGTGCCTGGGCACAAACACTGAAGCCTGTTTTATCCTATAAGACTACTGAATTATGACACCCTAATATTGGTGAGAATACCGGTTTTGTATGACGAGTAACGAATTCTCTGTAACATGCACGCTGAGAAAGTAAGACAAAGGCAGGGGCAGGGAAAATGCCACATTCACTGTGCAACTGGGACACAGTGGCAAAGGGCAGGCAGGGAGCCTGGGTCTTTAGGAGTGAAACACTAGGCTCACAGAGAGGAGAGCAGGGGTTTCAGGGGGCGGGGCGTGAAGAGGTTCCTTGGAAGATGAACCTAGGGCAGCAGTGCAAGTTATTTATTCATAATTAGATGCTAAACTGTGGAGGCGACCTGTACCTTACGGTGTCCGCTACGGAACTGTAGAGGACCAAGGAGTGTCTGAATTAGTGTTCTCTTAGTGAGTTCATTAGAAGTAGTCTCTACTAATTTAAACCATTTTAAAGTTAAAATTTAACTCTCTTTTGCCTTAAGAGAACTTTTCACAGCAGATAGTTCAAATAGAAACCTGCAGATTTAATCATTCATGGCTTGAAAATCTTACAGTACTATAAATTGGAAGATCTTGATGATACTGACAAATACATTTCAAATCAGCCAGTGGAGAAGAACAGTTTTCATCAGTTTGCTAGTCAAATTCTCTTCTGAAGTACACAGAAAGATCAAATTTCTATACTGCCACATAAGTGTCTTTGCTTTTGAATCCAGATGCGGTACTGATTTGTCGCTGGGACATTTTCTACCTGCCACAGACATAAGGTGGCGCCCAAGTGAACGGGCCATGCACCCCTAACAGCTCAGCTCTGGAAAGGGAGGAAGCAGTTCTTTTCAGGAGGAGCAGAGACACTCCTCCTCCTGTGAGGTTAAACCTACAAAGTGTTTTCCTAGCCTTTAACAGAGGTCAGTGGTAGGTAGAAACTTTCTTTCTTATGCAAATGGATGTGTCTAAGGTAAACAATGAAGTTATCCTACACAAGGACAACTTCATCGAGTTTCTTTGACTTTAAGGAAGCATCTAGAACATTGGAAAAAAGATAAAAATGGTAGTGTGCATACTTCGGAGAAACAAACAATTACAATGGCAATTCAAGATGCCTCATTATAATTTCCTGAAGATCAGGCATATTTTCTTACCTACAGAGAAATAAAATAACCTAATATAAGAATAACTTTAGAAAGTCATGTTTCATACTGGTAAAGATAGCTCAAATACTTAAATGAAGCAAAACCACTTACTTATGGCCTGAATTTTCCTTTAGTCCCATCCATCCTTTGAACAGGCTTTGATGCAAATCCCAGTCAGCATCCCAAGCGTCTTCCTGCATGGCTATACCAGGCTGTACTTTGGGTTCAGCTAAACCAAGGAGACAAATGGTATGACATACTCAGCCCTTCAAATGATTTCTATAGCATCAAGAGATAGGGATGGACCTTAAAAGTGGCCGTCTTTTTTCTTATTAAAGAGTATTCTGGGGAGGGAGTGAAGCGCATGAGAGAGAAGGGCAAGATAACTTACATTTGGACAGAAAAGGCAAGCCAACGTAGCAATGATCCCCACACTGCAGTCCGGGATCAAAATAAACGTTTGCAATCTAGAAAGAGGCACAGGAGAACCATGAATCCCAAATCCACAGAAGGTCACAATAACAAAGTACTAATGGATGGGAATTTTTGCAAGTACAACATTTTCAAACCTTTGATTTTTTCCCTGGCTCCAAATCCTCCTTATTGCCCCGTAATCGTCTGTAGTAAAATCGTGCATCTTCTGACAAAGAGCGTATTTGCTGGATCCTTACCTTCTGTGAGAAGGAATTCATAATATTTAAACTCTGATGAACTAGTTTCCCCTGAAGGAAGAAAACAAACAAACTCATCTGTAAATGGTAGATTTTCTACAGAACACACACTTTAGAGCTGACAGACATATTTCTAGGAAACCAAAGTTCAAAGGACATTTAGAATTTTCAAAAGTTGATAAACTTTACATTTGTAACCAGAGCCCCTCCTCCCAATATATGTATTTTGTTGTTTTTATGGCCTATTACAGATAAATTGGCAGGACAAATCTCTGCAATCTCGTAAAAATGAATTAAAGTAAAAATGTTCACATACTAACAAAGGTACAGAGCTAGCTTTGAATAAAGGAAGCAGTCACTGTCAGTTTGTTAAGAAAGGTTTGATTATACGAAGGCCAGGGGTGCCTTAAAAGTATCCAAATTCGGGATGAAATAACTGAACTCCAAAATCCAAAGCTATTTTCTTTATAAAAGAAAAATACTATTTGTGCCAAAGAGAAATTAGACATTTTTTAAAAACACAGGTTATCAAGCATCATATTAAAACAGCATACAGATTAAATCATTAAATTACAAATGATTGCTCTTATCAGCTACATGCTTCTCCCTATGACAGGGTACCAGATTTTAAATAAAAAATTACATGATTCAAATAATCATCAGTAAGAATCATATTATAATATTTTACTTTCTTTTGTTTGAATACAGAACCAGAATCCTATAACCTGATTCCTAGCCATTTGAAGAACTCTCTAAAATGACCAGACCTGCTGGTCTAATATTTGGTATTGAAAGACAAAGAAGTCAGGACTTCCCTGGTGGTCCAGCAGTTAGGACTCCCGCTCCCGGTGCAGGGAGCCTGGGTTTGATCTCTGATCAGGGAACTAGATCCCACATTCCACAACTAAAAGATCCCACGTGCTGCAACTAAGACCTGGCACAGCTGAATAAATAAACGTTAAAAAAAAAAAAAAAAGACAAAGAAGTTAAGAAAATGAACAGTAAAAGGAGTTGAATGATGGTGCAGTTAAGACTAACACTCAACATTTACAGTCTAACCAGAGTAGAAAGATGTTAGAGGGTGGGGACGCTGCTGTGAGGATAAGCACATAAGAGAAGAAAGCAGAAGCCTATGCTGAGTCCTGGCTTGGCCTCCAACCAGTTGTGTCTTCCCGGCAGTTACCTGGTCTTCATGCACCTGTAATAACTACTATTCTTGTGTCCACGTCTTGTCTCTCAGGGGTATGGTGGGGATCAAAAGAGGTAACAGATACAGAAGTTCATTTTATAATGGTATTCAAATACGAAGTATTAAACTGTGAGTTATTTGAAATGTTCATTCTGAAGTACCAAGTTTTCATCACTTGGCTCTAGTAGTCTCCATCTGATAAGAGATTTTACAGAATTTCATGACTGTTATGGGCTGAATGTCTGTGTGCTCCCCCACACTCACATGTTGAAATCCTAACCCCCCAGTGTGATGGTATCAGGAGGCAGGGCCTTCGGGAGGTGATCAGGTCATGAGGGTAGAGCCCTCATGAACGGGATTAGTGCCCTTAAAAGAGACACAAGAGCTTGCCCTCCCTGTCTGCTCTTTTGGCTGTGCAAGGATACAATGAGAAGATGCCCATCGGCAAACCGAGGAAGTAGGCCCTCACCAGACACCATATCTGCTGGTGCCTTGATGTTGGACTTCCCAGCCTCCAGAACCATGAGAAATAAATGTCTGTTGTTTAAGCCACCCAATCTATGGTAATTTGTTACAGCAGCCCAATTAAGACCAATTATCAAGTTAATTTGTAATTCCAAGCAAATATCTGATCCTATAAGCCATCTGAAGATACCTGAAAGCTTAATCTGAAGTACTGCAAAACCAACACCTTGTTTTTATAGATGCCTTCTCATTTACTCTGTCCATGAGCCTTTCACATTGTCATCTACTGAATTATTCCCTTCCAGGATTTATGCAGGGATCAAGGAGATCATGGATTGAAAAGGAAATTGAAGGTTCTTTTGGATAAATAATGAAGTCAAGAGTTCTGTATAGTCGTACAAAGTGGAATGATAAGAAGACAAAGATTTAATTAAGACCCAAACTTAGGGGTGCTGAACCTATTAATTCAAATTTATATTTGAAGCTAATGTATATTTAAGGAGCTAAATTTTGAATTTAGGTTTTATCGTATATAGCATTAAGAATCTGCAATGTACTGTTTCTCTTAACCTGTCAGGTCTCCTACCACAGCTGAGAGACACTTCCATCTGCTCCAAGGCACCCTGAATCGACTACACTATCTTCCTGCAAAAGGTGGCCTCCTGGTTTCCCCGTTTCTTTCCTCCCTGTTCTCCAGGCTCAAACTCTGTGTCATATTCTGGAGTCCTCTATCTACCTACCTACCCATACCTGTTTCCATTAGTATGACCTCCTCAAGAAATTCAAGTACAGTTCAAACGGTTCATCTGAAATGTCTCTTGCCTATGTTCTCTTTTTCATTATTTTGCTCCTTCATCCACCCATTATCTACTAGATATCTGCTACTTGGGGTATAAGATCCCTCATCTCTTTCCCACCGGATCTCAGAGTCTTGTTGGGGAGACCAACACATAAGGCAACATTGGCAGCACAATGTGAGGCTTGCTGCAAGAGAAGTAATCTCAAACTGTTTCAGAAGCACACATGAAGTAACTAGTACTGTCTAGTGAAGAAATCTTCAGAGAGGAGATGACAATGGAATTGGATCTTGAAAGACATGCAGGAGTTCTTGAAGGTAGGAGAGGAGGAAGGGCAGCCAAGGCAGGTGAGCAGCAAAGGTGTGGAGGTATGAAAGCGATCTACTGCCTCTGCCAACGCCCTAAGCTCAAACCTCCCTTTGACGCTTTTCTTGTGGACCCTGGCCAGAGTCTCTGGGTTGGCTTCCAGGCACACTAGTGCTACTCCCAGACGTGTCCTACATTTACTTCTGCCAGAGAGCCAGTCTTGAAAGCTTAACTCTGACAATGTCCAGCCTCTGCTCAAAAGCTTTAGATTTTCATGGACTTAAGTGCATTGCATTTTTTTCATGCTATCACTCCAAGGTACCATTCCATCTTCTCTCTTGAAACTTCCCTGCATTCCTGTAAAACTGGACGACTCACCACTGCCTAAAGCCATCTCAGACTTTGCTGCCTGTGTCTCTATTCAGGTTGTTCCCTGGGCCCTGAATGCCATTCTTGCTACCCCTTGTCTCTCCCTGCCAGGAGAAATTCCAAGCCAATTCACATGGCACCTTCATCAATTAGATACGTATTTTCTCCATAGCATGTTATTTTTCACCTCTTAGGGCAATTTCTACATCCTGCTCTACGTCTATGAATCATGGGCCCATTTCTCATTCTAGATTGAAAACTTTTTGAGAGGAGGGACTATTTCTTACTCTTCGTAATGTCTCCTAAAGAAGTTGGTTCAATGTCTTCTTACCTTAAAATAAGTGATTAATAAAGAGTAACTGACTTTATTGTTGAATTCTAGGAACATAAAGGCAAAGAGAAAAAAATTAGCAAGAAGAAGGCTACAAATGAACTGTCTTACTGGAAAAGAAGGTGGAAGAACCATATGCTTTGGGAAGCAAGTCAGAGAACCCACTGCGATCACAGCTTTCACGGGAATTGTTAGGATCTGTGGAGGGAAGAAGCAAACCACAGAGAAATGAGTGTTTCAGTCTGCGATTGACACTGACAGTTGTTGCAGGGGGACAGTTATTTTGGGGGATTAAAAGAACCAATCTTGGGATGTATATTAGCATTAACCAACTGATAAGCAAAATTAAAATCACCCATGGATACTGTTTAATCTATCCATGTGCTTCATAAAATGCACTGAAATACAATAAATTTCCATGTACTTCTCAATGATTCGATGAAAACATGGTAAACAAGACCAAACAATAGGGAAGGAATGAAGAACAGATTTTTCATAATATAGGTTATTTTGTAGATTATTAATTTAAAAAGTAAAGTTCAATTATTCTCCTAAAACAATGAATGAAAAATCCAGCATTTTCTAAAGTTACATAGCTCTCTACTTTTTGTACTCAGCAATAAATTAACATCAAGCTAATTTGAAAAAGTGAGTTGAACGTTCCAGATTTTGAATCTCAACTTGTATACTTAGTTGCAATTCACAAAGATACTGATGCTTTGCTAAGATATGAAGTGTACTTAATCCTATCAAAAGTGATAAACGTGG
Source organism: Hyperoodon ampullatus (assembly GCF_949752795.1). Taxonomy (NCBI): domain Eukaryota; kingdom Metazoa; phylum Chordata; class Mammalia; order Artiodactyla; family Ziphiidae; genus Hyperoodon; species Hyperoodon ampullatus. The sequence goes on from NC_136928.1 coordinate 15,523,210, forward strand.
ATTCCTTATTTTTGGAGGTAGTTTGACATACTCCCAACATATCATTTATTATTAAATGACCAATTCTGTTTATTCTGAATTAGTTTTCTTTCATGCGGGGGTTGTATGTACTGAACAGATAGGAGAACAAGGGTAGCAACTTGCTGACTTTAGCAGTGCTCGACGTCCCAAAGAGCTCTGAAATAATAAATCAAAATATTTAGGTGTGGCAGAAATATGCCTCTTCAAAGTCTCATTGAATGCAACATGTCAAACCCCACAAAAAGCCTTTAAAAAGTTCACTGATTTTCACTTGGTTCCTTGACTTAGAATGACATGTAAATATGATTGTGAGAACTCAAATTAAGATGGGATTTCCTGACTGTATCCTCCTTTTTGGAAATGTTACACAGGAGGATATTTATGACCTCAGAAAAGAGAGAGACCTGTCTCAGGAATTTCAGTCAGGGTCTGTGCAATGCTACAACTATTTGTAAGCAGGCTTCTAACAGCAATTCTAAATGTGCCAAATGCATTTTTCTGAAGTTGTTTTTAGTCCAAAGATTTCGGTTTTATCAGAAAACTATGACCTAATGAACACCAATATTCTGTAAACTATTCTCAAAAGCTCAGTTTTTAAGGCATGAAAGTGGTAAACTGTAACTTTCTGAGTAAACTTAGTTCTCTGTTTCTATAAAAACAAAAAAAGACTGAATTATTCAGAAAGACCCCATTGACATGAATCCCTGTAAATTAAGTCCTTACCTCATAGTCTGTTGTGATCTGTATGGCCCCATCATGAATCCCTTCCAGTTTTTTTGCAGTAAGTTTGACTCTGAACACTGCAAAATATCCTGAAGCTAATATTACCTGTATGTAGGAGAAATGAAATCATTCATCAGCCTTGCTGGCTGAAGTTTTCTATTAAAATGGAAAAGAAAGCTACAGTGATAAACTGACTTCAAAATCCTAACCTGTACCAGTGTAACACTGAATTACCATATCATCACATACAAATATCTCAAAATAATGCCCATCCCTGGATGTTTATCTACTATACTTATTCCATGGGCCACTGAGAAAACTGGTTCCCTGAGGAACAGCTGACTTCTCAGCTGCAAAGCTGGGGAGGGGTGTGGCCCTCACACCCCAACCGTGTACGTGCAGGGTCAAAGCGGGTGAGGGCTGCAGCAGAGGGACACAGCCTTCCACTCACCCTTTGGCCGCATTAGGGCACAAGTATTAATACATGCAAAGTTGGTTATGCTTCAAGTTCTGAATTTAACTCTGTCATGTTTTAATAACCATGTCTTCAGATCCACTGAGATTGCATCATACGGCAACATCAAAAATCATGGAAAGAAGGAAAAGTTAAGCAATAAAAGTGTGAAAGAAAGGAGAATGTGGATCTTGTTTTCTCAAGCTATTTGCTGATGTTTCTGGCACTTAACCTTTTCAATCATGACACTTCCAAAAAACATGAAAGTCAATTTGTGAAGTTGTACTTTAGTTTGTAGTAGTTATATTTTACCTAGAGTTCACATTTACCTCAAAATAACAAATGTTGATATGCCAAACATACTCACTTTCCCCCTTTTATAAGCATTTCTGTGCTGGTTTTGTGCAATTCTAACGTTTTCATCATGACTCTAACCAGCCAAATAAGAGCATGTGTCTCAAGAGCGCAGAGAGCTGTTGGCAATGTGTGTTTCATAAGGAACAGGATCCTTATTTAGTTCATAGGTTTGGCTTTTTGGAAAACAGGTGGAAAGCAGTTCAAAGTTTAGGCATTACAAACTTAAAAAAACACATATTGTGGAGTTGCTATTTTGAAGCTGGCAACTCACGACAACTTCCTCTTTTAAGTAAGCGTTCATCACAGTGATCTCATCTTTCTGCCCCTTGTTTTTGTTTATACAGTTTTATATAAAACCTAATTCTAAAACCCTAAAGTTTCAAGCAGGCTTCATGTTACTGAGTGGACCTCTCATATTTAAGTAGTAAGTGTTAACACATGTTATTTAGTACGAGGAAATGATCCAGAGTCCTAAAATTATTAATTTATAATGTCTTATAAAAAACAGTATAATTCAACCATCTCAGATTAGATATACATACAATTTTACTGTAACTTCATTACTGAAATGAACACATTAATGGCTGGTCTCATTATTATCCTTTTCCAGCACTCTATTCATATTAAAAATAAAACCTCAGCTAGGGTGACAAATATTACTTCTCATGGGCATATCCTTTTTTGTTTTAAAAGGAGGCTTTATTTATGAATCAAATTTAAAACATTATAAATTATTAAAATGCAAACACCCATACATCGACCACAATATCTGATTATGTAGCTTGAATGCCACACAACTGCAATTAGAATACACATTATTTAGTACTATTTCCCACTTTTTCAGAAATCCTTTTCCAAATTTCTACATACAATCGTATTTACAGCTTTTTATTTGCTTTAATATTCAATCATACAATCATGACTTTATGCATTTGGCTGTTTCCAGTTATCTGGAATTATTAATAATGCTATCACAAACATCTGCATTCTCACAGCTTTTGGCTCTTCAAATTACTTCCATGGGAAAAATTCCCAGGGGTGGTATATATTGCCAGATTGTCCTCCAAAAAACCTATTTTGGGGGATGTTTAAATGTTTAAGTCAATTTTTATGACCTATGGCATTCCATGGAAGCATATTTGTCAATAACCTCTGTGCATAAGGACATTTGCTTTTCCTTTTGTAAAACTGCCACGAGAAGTTCTATGCTAACCTACAGATGACATATGTTCTGCTCCTTCGAAGTCATACAAGGTGATTCTACTAATTCTGTTCTGAGTAGGTATAAACTCCAAGTTCTCTTTTCAGTAGTGGTCAGGGCTTAGACTGCTATATTCATTTACTCTTGTTTCATGCTCTTTTATGACCAACTGTACATAAGATAGAGTAAAAGTATATAGGGAGATCCACACAGAGGTCCACCAAACGATGTTTGCCTCACTGATACTCTCTTCTAATCAGTACAGAGAATTGACCAGAAATATTACTGTATAATTGAAAACACCGTCTATCAATGTGCAGGGCTCTCTCTTCTGCCTCGTGAATTCAGTGAACACAGGATTAGTTTACTACCCATGGGAATTTCTCCTGTAAGGACACTTGTGTTACAACTTAACTCCTTTGAGTCTCAAGGGCTCTCTCACCATGACAGGAAGGGGTTCCAGTAGACTACCTATAAGGTCCTTTCAGCATCAAATAGCCAGTGCTATTGCAACTCTCATAAAAATATTACGATGACTAGTCTTCTATTTGAGGTTTACATCTAAGTTTAAGGAAACAATAAAAAAGTTAACTTACCGATGACTGGTCTGATAAAGAGGATTTTTCTAACTCTGGAAGGCTTGAGATTATTGTAGTTCTATTGCCTCTTTCAGTAGCTACGAGTTCTATTGATAAACCATCTCCAATGATATGCCAACTTTTTATAGCCAACTTAAAAAAGAGAAAGATATGAAAGTGATTATTGCGGCACTAGCATAAAATCCTTAAATGTGACTTAGAATAAAAACAAATTTTTTTTTACCTCAATTGGGTTGCTGTTTATAATTGCAAATAAAATATTACTTGCTTCTGTAGCACTCAGTATACCAAAATCTATGAAACGTTCTTCTATTTTGGGGGGTAATACAAAGTACTGGAAAGATATAAAAGAACTAGATTAAATGTAAAGTCACACTTATGTAAGAGAATGTTATCAAGAAAAAGTAACTGTACTAAGATACACTAAGGTTCCTATATTTTATGTAAATATACACATACATAATATATAATTAAGAGCTTTGGACAATGGAAATATTTTGATTACTCAGAAATGAAAACACTCATGGCCTCTACTGAATTGCTAGTTCTCCTCTGAAGGCACATAAAAGCAGCAGGAAACTAAAGTGCTAGGTTAGGTTAAGTGGAGCCCTGGAGAATTAGGCAAAAAGTCCTCAGTCTCAGCAAACATCACACATTCATGAAAGCAGCTACAAACCAGTAATCATTTAAGCAAAAGAAATGCAGAAGGAGTGGTATAATAGTGACGGTCCCTTCAGCTCTAAAATTCTTATTGATGCTAGCTTTTTGGAGAACTACCTTTCTCTGTTTTCACTTTCTTTTTTTCTTTTATATCTTTCCTATCAGTTTTCTTTCTTAACTAAACTTCTTTCATTGATAATTTCAGGCACAGCTTTGTTTGGATTTTTTTACCTGGCTTATTTTCTGTACTAGAAAGACCTTTATTTCCTTTCCTGCCGTATTTAGGGGACGATTCCAGCTGTGTCTTTCCCACCTACTCCCTCTTTCTTATCTGGTTCTCTTCTTCATTCTTGCACTTCCTGGTTTTGGTCATCCCTTCCCTACAGAGTTTTCTTTTCACCCGCCCTATAGTATTTCTTCCCTGCTTATGATCTTTCTTCCACTTAGCTCGTTTTTAGCTTCTCCATGACTATGACAGTTTAAAAGCAAAACCAAGAGAAAGTGGAATGTGGAAAAGATCTAAATAGAGGCGTAACTAGAGGAGTCAACTGCATCGTGAGGAGACATGGCCGCTGGGAGGGTGAAAATCTTGTAAGTACTGACGAGGGAGGAATTAGGACAACTTGTAAAGCACAGAAATAGCAAAATTTAAGTGTGTGCAACACGACTGCCTGACAGTAGCTGAAAACACAAAAGACGTGTAGGGAGTTTAAATTTTAAAGGTAGATAGGATACTTACATCTAAAAAACCTGTGTATACCCGCACAGGTAAATGAAACTTAGAGGCATTGGTAATAAGTAAAATATTGTTATCTATGTGCATGGATGATGTGGATGGCATAAAAAACAGAGTAAAAATGTATCCTGATCCATTTGGAAGAATTAAGACTGGTTTGCTGAAGTTGTGAACCTAGGAAATGATGGGAGAGAAAAAACAATGTGTCAGCATCATTTGCTTGGCAGATCAGTAAAATTAAAAGTATAAGGGTTCCCAGACATACTTTAAACATTGTTTTGGCTTCTTCTGGTAGCAACACATCATGAATGAGGATCGCAAAACTGAAAGTGTTAGTGAGGTAAACTGGCCTTTCCACAGGATCAGCAGGACTGTCTCGGATGTGAAATAGTGTTGCAGAGTGATCAAATCCCAAATAACTATTTGAAAAAAACAAAAACAAAATAAATTATTTTTATTTCCACGTGTTAATTTAAAATCCAAGTTCTTTTGCTGTGAGTAATACGTTCAGCATTAGGACTGTTATTAAAGAATTAAGACTATAAACATTTTAGTGTTTGACCACATGGAGTCCCTGCCATGCTGGACATTAAACTATTATTGGTTAAAGTATAATTAGAAAATGAACTACATATATTATTGCCCATTTATAAAAAGCTGTAATTCTAGAACAGTGTTTTAACGAGTCTATAAAGGAATATAAACGATTTTGTTTCAAGTGACAATATACTTTAATAACAAGCCAGAGCCACTTGCATGTTACAAAAAGAATTACAGAAAGGAAATGGTTCAAATGATTTAAAAATCACAGATTCATTTTTCTATTGTATTATGGAATCATTAAGACTTCATTTAAGCCCAAATCATATCATCCCATTTACCTCTTTCTTCTAAAAAAGTAAAAAAAATAAACAAAATACAGGAGATTTTTCTCCTTTATAGTTGAAGTTGTTCTTCTCAACACGAATTCCATGGAGTTTATATGAATTTGGCTACTACTTTTGCTAAGATCAATGAATTTACTGATTAATAAAAAGTTAATTTACTGATTAATACAAAGTTATAAAGTTTATTTTAAAGAAAAACTCACCCATCTAAAACCTCTGCTTGATATGGTATTTCAAGTTTAGAATAACTCTTTTCCTTTGCTTTAACAGTTATTTTCCCAGAAAACTGAGATGGTTTTTTTGCCTTTGATGCTGAAAGGAAGCATAAAACATAATCTGTCACCTTTTGCTACCGAAGAGTTTATACAGAGGAGGATGAGAGTGACTTTGCATGTGGACTGACAAAATCTTAAGAAGCTGAGCTTTCAAACTGGCACAAAGAATACTTTTACAACATTTTAATTGAAATATCACATTTTTCATACAAAAATGGAAAGATATTTTAATTTTTCTGTAATGGGATAAACAGGTAAAGGAATTAGCAAGTGAACACAATTCAGGAGGAAAAGCACTATATCTGAGCTACTTCTCTACAGCCATAAGCTTTGGCTTTACCTACAGCAGGGTTTCTCAACCTTGGCACTACGAACATTTTAGGCCAGGTAAACTCGCTGTTGGGTGGCAGAGTGGCTGACCCTGTGCTCTGCGGGATGTCGGGCGGTGCACAGGACGGCCTCTTGCTAGACACCAGCTGTGACAACCAACAGTGTCTGTAGACATTGCCAAACATCCCCTGGGAGGCAAAACTGCCCAGGCCCCCAAACTGAGAACTGCTAGTTTACAGCTGGATTAAGAAATAACATTCCTTGTGTGGCCAGAGTCTTGCTATAAATACCAATAAAGTAGCCTGGTGCAAAAAAATGTCAAGAGTTATGAGCTCTGACTTTTTATATTAGCCAACCCTAACCTATAGTGTAAGAGGAGGCATATACCCTCCCTGCCATCATATTGTCCTCACAGATGAAGTAAAACCTTTAAGTTTTGTAGCACTTCTGAATTATTCCATCTGGAATTACAGAAAAGAGTCAGTTGGATCCAATTTGTGTACCCATCAGATGTTCTTTCCAAAGCAAATAAAGAAGCTGTGTATCTTTATCCCCTTTAAGTACTTCAGGAACACTTCCACTTATGAGAAGAATTTATATGTAAGTTCTGCAAATGTTTGTTATCCAACTTGAGCACAAAAAAAGAACAACAAAAAGACTGGTATGACACCTAGTATGCGGCTCTGTACAGATGGTGCAGATTCAGATTTTTGAAACTCCCATTAAACTTCGTTTCTTTCTGCTTACTGTAGAGCCGTTTCTGGATACTTTAATTTTTTTTTTTTTTTTTTTTTGCTATTTATTCTGACATAAGGCTGATAACAAGGGCCATAATTTAGGCATTTCATAGCATCTTATCAAGTTACATTTTAGCAATGAAGTGGTCAAAACCTCAAGAAAATTCAGTTAAAAATCATAAAGAATCATGACTTGATGAGACATGCCTGCTTGGTAAGTGAGCACTGTGGAGTTAATATTCATGGCACATTCTGAAATTTTTAATTTTAAATTAATTAATTAATTATTTTTTTGGGCCACGCCTCTCTCTCGGCTTGCAGGATCTTAGTTCCCCTAACAGGGACTGAACCCAGGCCAGTGGACCGCCAGGGAATTCCCCTGAAAATTTTAAAAGTTAAGTAAAACAAGCATTTCTTGATTGATTTTCACAGCAATCTTAAGGGTAATACCATTTGTATTGGAATCCGGGGTGGTGATGGGAGAGGTGGGAGGTGAAAGGTGGGGGGATTTTCCCACGATAATAAAAACCACTTTTAAGAAATGTAGCACCTGCTTTAAAAGATGCTTTCCCTTGTCTTTGTGTTAAATTTTACATCATTCTTTAAGAAACACTTATTTTGGAGTCTGTGATCTCAGAACCACCATTCCTGACTTTCATTTATCTCAGTGGAAACAGTCACTGTATTGTCAATACAGGAGCTGGAAAAGAAGAATGGGGGGAAGTACACAGCACAGCTGCCCCAGTGTATACCCCCCACTCCTTGGATTTATCAGAAGGGTAGGTCCTACATGTGGTTCTTGGGGTTAGAAATTATTACTGGTTTCTCTGTTTCTCCGTAAGGGAAGACAATGTACCTGCTGATACTGACACTGATACTGGTGGTCATGGCTGGTATCTTAGCAACACAGAAGACAATTTATCACACATTTGGAAATATCTGTGCTATCAAGCCTTCTACAATACTGATTATTTCCTGACAGCTGGACTATGGAAGTATGTCATGTATTTAATCTTAACTTCTTTGGGAGTTTTCTCTGAGCTCACAGGATGAACACTGTGCTGGCAGCCAACTGTGCAGTTGCTCCAGATTCTCCCCAGACTCTCCATGTGCATGGAGTGAGCACAGATGCTCTCACAAACACTGTGCCACACTCAGTAGGTCACTCAGTGACCAAATATTCTCTTCTGATGAGGAGCTTAGTTGTAAAATGTGGACTATGAGCAAAGATGGCTTTATCATGAGGCCAAAGCTTAAGCTTCAGGGCTCCTCACTTGCCCGTGCCCTTATGAGAAAAGTCCCACTTGGAGTTTCAGCTTTCATTAAATTTAAATTACATATACAGTTAGACAGCCATTACATCACTACTCAAAAAATTTTATGACAGCAAATTCAGTAAATGTTCTAGTAAAGTGGGCAAAACTGAATAAAAACATGCTATTAAAATATGTTAAAGTCTGGGTTAATATTTCAAATGTCAAAATACACAATATACATGTTTGAAATAATTGTTATCTAATTTGACAATTCTATCATGAAGGCAGTTAGTTTAGGTAGGACAGTCTGCCTTGTTAACAAAAGCCAATATATGGAAATGTTACAGAAAATACTTTATTTCTAAAGAAAAAAAAATATTTTATTTCTGCTCTTAAATTCAAACATGCTTCTGAAATTCAAATATTCACTTAATTAAAAAAATTAATGACTTCATAATTAAGGCAAAGCATAATAGGTATATATGTGAAAGAGCCCAGATAACAAAAATTTAACTCCAATCCTAATGTATTTGCTAATATTAATTTAGGTTTATGAAGTTATAATATTTTCTTTCATGAAACAATCAAATAAGAGCTGGTGATGATTTACAAGAAAAACCAACCTAACCAGTACTATAAAATCTGACTGTAAAATGGTATGGGTTTCTATATTAAGATGTCAACATAGATGCCTTCTAATTTATCAAAATAAGAGGACTCTATCAGAGAGAAAAAGTTGAATACTTACCATCAAAGCTGATACTTGCAACCTTGGTATATTTACTTTCTGAAGCTTTTAATGTAATTGGTTTAAAGTGTACCGTTATGGCGTCATTTTGTGGTGTAGGTCGAACACTCTGCAAAGAGAAAAATTTACATAGCATTATTTTAGTCTAGTCTTTCAGTTTATAGTGAAAAGTAAAGCAGAATCAAAACTTGAAAAGTTTAACTTTATGTGGTCCCTTTAAATAGAGTTGGCTAAGCTGTTAAGACCTCAAATTAACTTCATTAGACTATTTTTATGAAATAAAACGATGACCAGAAGGAAAATGATAAAGCGACTGTAAAAAGTACAATGGGTATGAATACATAAAATAGAAGAAAAGGTATTTATTTGCTAAATGAATGCCTAACTTATGTATAAGAGAAGGGGACATGAGGACTTATGGTAGGGTCTGCACTCCCCTGTGGGGTGAACCGTGAGGAGGCGGATGGCAGGGATGTGCAACCTGGAAGAGGTCAGAACGCTTTCAACTTAACAAAGTAAGAGCTTTCTGTTCAAACAACTAAACCTAAAACAACAACAACAACAAAACAGTAAAAGCTTGCACTTTTTGAGCAAGCTTAAAAAATAAATACTATTTAAGTGCAGTTACTTTTTTAATATGATAATCCGCACTGACACAAAGCATTTTTCATGGGAAGGGCCCTTAAAGATACCAACTTCCTTCCCTGTTTTACAGATGAAGGACATCTTGCAATATTGAGCGATGTTTCAACAGCTTGGCATCCAGAGACAGAACTGGAAACCAGCTGTCCTGACTTGGTCCAGGGCCCTTCACCTGGCATCCTACTGCCCAAACATATACTAATGAAAATCATGGTATCGAACACAAGTCTTGATCAAAAATCTTCTTTTAGAATGCAATTTGAATATTACTTTGATTTCAGAACACTTCTGGGATTTCTGCTGAATTTTCAGGGGCTTTATAAACTTGTCAAAGCGAGATGTTTCCAGGAGAAAGGAACACTCATCAGGCAATCCCGCTAACATGGGCACAGTCAGATTCCCATGAGCCACCAGGTTCTTCCCCCAGCTCCCCACCCACCTTTTCTGCTCATTTATAAAGGTGGAATCTGCCTATAGAGAATAAGGACAGTCCTTTGAAGGCACAAGAAGCACCTCAGAAGAGTGTGAGGAAAAGCAGTCTCTTGCATTGTGTTTCAATCATAGGAAACAAAGTTGGTTACATACAGAGTGATGACAGACACTGCTTTTTAGTCCCAGTCAGCAGGGCGCCTCCCTTCCCACTGCTGTTAGTCCTCAGCTGTTCGGGTGTCTTTACTAGGCCTGGGATGATAGCCCTGCAGTCTCCAGTGCTAGAAATCTTAATTGCCTTAGCTCTTGGTCTCAGGCTCTCCCAGCATTTTAACTCTTTTTCTTTCTTCTTCTTTGAGAACTCCTCATTTGCTTTTTTTTTTTTTTTTTTTTTGCGGTACGCAGGCCTCTCACTGTTGTGGCCTCTCCCGTTGCGGAGCACAGGCTCCGGACGTGCAGGCTCAGCGGCCATGGCTCACAGGCCCAGCCGCTCCGCGGCACGTGGGATCCTCCCGGACCGGGGCACGAACCTGCGTCCCCTGCATTGGCAGGCGTACTCTCAACCACTGCGCCACCAGGGAAGCCCCTCATTTGCTTTTGAATCTCTAATGGAGCTGGGAGTTGACTGGTTCATATCAATATATTTACTATCAATAAGCTTCCTGTTATTAGCAATCATTTAAAGTATGAATCTCTTCATTCCTTGAAGGGTATGTATGTATGTATATATGTATATACGTGTGTGTGTGTGTGTGTGTGTGTGTGTATTTTTAACAGTAAAACAAAGCAGTTTGACTTTAAGATAAACTACAAACTGGACAAAAGGTTCATTTGGTTTCATCACACTACACTAAAAACTTTTTCCGAAGGAAAGGAAAGCAGTATAGAAGTACATGTGAGACCCAGAGTGATGAGTTTACAACAGAAGGATACTAACTATTTAAGCAGCAGTGTGAGTCTGAGTAAGCTGCCCATTTACTCTAGGCCTTATTTCTCCCACCCATAAAATCCTAGGGATGGGATTAGATTTTTTTCTAAGTTTCCACCTATCTGAAAAATTTTGTGATTCTATTAATTTTGCTGTCTTTTTGGTGGGGGGCTGCACCACACAGCACATGGGATCTTAGTTCCTTAACCAGGAACCCAGATTGAACCCGGGCCCCCTGCAGTGGAAGTGCAGCGTCTTAACCACTGGACCACCAGGGAAGTCCCTAATTATGCTGGGTTTTTTTTTGAATTAGCCACATTTATCCTGAGGTCAGGATTTGTTAGAGAGATGACCGTATAAAGCCTTACAGTTTACAGAGGACACATACGGTTCCTAATTCTTTCACTTGCTCTATTGATTATGATACAGCAGCAAGGGAACCTTGACCATTTTCAAACACACTTAAAGAATGTAAGTGGTGGTTCATCAGTAACAAGCACAACCCCATGCCAGAAACAGCTAAGCAATGGTATCTATTACCATAGATAGTCACAGTAAGTAGTAAGAACTAAGAATAAATATTTGATGAAAAAAATGTTTTTCTCACATAAAACACACTTTAGGATTTTTCTTACCAGAGGAAAACTTTACATTCAGTATTATTACCTTAAAACATGTCACACTAACAGTAAAATAATATTCAACTGACTCATGTTTTATACAAATGGTCTAAATTAAATTGTTCACCTGTTACCATTAAAAGAAAAAAAATCCCCCAATCAGTTAAAACCTGTTTTCCAAGGAAACAAAGACAAAGAGAGATAAACAAGCAAAACACTTAAATAGTTGGCTCATTCTGATGGTTTTAAATGAAAAATAATAAATAATCATTAACTTGTAATAAGCATATTTATACTAACAATATATTTTAGTACCAGTCACTAACTGTTGCTTACTTAAAGGTAATCAAGAAGTGGAAAAAATATGGCAAGATTCCCAGGAAAGGCAGTTTGCACAGGTTCGAAGTATACTGGGTTAGCCAAAAAATTTGTTCCGGAAAAGCCCGAACGAACTTTTGGGCCAACCCAATAGTTCCAGCCTTTCTCACGACATTCATACCCAACTAATGCTCCGTAACTCTCAAGTGAAACTCAAGGCTCAGGACATTCTGAAACTACTCAACTACTTTGAGCAAGCAAGAAAAATAACCTTTCAGTATATAGGGATTGTATTTTTAACAGTAGGTGCACAAATGAGCTAAGGTTCAGGTCAAGTTGACATTGGTAAAATTAATTAAGTACAGCTGTGATTCTTATTCACTAATTAGCAAGGAAACTTCATACAAAGGTGCCTTAAGACATCTCAGGCAAACTTATTCCATCATTTATATAGTATTAATGCTTTGTAAATATTGAGGAAAACCATATTCTCAAAGTTGCATTATAGACAATGTCAGGAAGGCTTGGACCTGGGCATCTTGTCCACTGACAGGTGAGGAACTTATATTTGGAGCTGCTTCCTTTAGTGGTCTTATATCTTGAAAGATGAAGAGACTGAATTCCCTGAAGGGGAATTTTTAAAAACTCTCTGGGTTTTAGCATTGTTGAGCTCATCCTAAAATTCTATATATTTGTGAAATGGAGGGAGCGAGGGACCCTTAAAAAAATGTACCAGTCTCTAGGTCTGGCATATTATGGAGAAAAATACAGGAAAAACCTTGGGAAGCTCTCTTAAAACTCAGTTTCCATGGTAGATGGGCTCATCCCCTGGCTGATAAGGCGAGGAGTCCAAGCTACCATCATTTCTCAAGTGGACCATGCAACAGATTTTTAACCTTCTGCAGTTCATTCTCCACAAGCAGCTACACTGACTTTTTACAATGCATAAATCAAATGACATCACTCTCTTGCTTACAATTCTGTAATTTCCCATTGCACTTATAATAAAATCTAAACCCCTCCCAGGGCCCCAGGAAGCCCTGCTTGACTCTCCAGCCTTCACCTTTTCCATTCAAACCAGCCCCCCAACCCTGCTTCCCTTGACATCAAAGCTATTCCTTTGCACTTGCTGATCCCTTTGATGGGAACACTTGGCCACCAGCTTTTCCTATGGGCACCTACCTCTCACTCTTGAGTTATGACTGCAAACGTCAGCTCTTCAGAGACAACTCTATCTAAACCAACTCCCTCCCCGACTTACATGCCATTCTGTTTATTTCTCAATTTACAATTATGCTGCATACCTGTTTGTCTGTCTCCCAGCTAAAAAATGAGCTCAGTAAGGACAAAGACCTTGGTTGTCTGATTCCCTTCTGTATTCTCAGTACTTAGCACAGAAGCTAGCATATAGTTGATGCTTATTAAATATTTACTGAATGAGTGAATGAAGGAATGAATGAGGGAATGAGATAAAACTACCAAAACACTGGCAGAGCACAGGCTTCAGATGTTAGAAGAAAATACATACATAGGTAGATACAAATGTAGATCTAAACACATATACATAAATCAATAGGTTAATAGGAATATTGAATATAAAATGATATATTCATAAAGACTGGATTAATAAGTATCATTATATTCCTAATATACTTTCATGTAACTTGTACATTTTACAGTCGAATTAAGTCACTTAAAAATAAAAAGGTCTGGGCTTCCCTGGTGGCGCAGTGGTTGAGAATGTGCCTGCCAATGCAGGCGACACGGGTTCGAGCCCTGGTCTGGGAGGATCCCACATGCCGCGGAGCAACTGGGCCCGTGAGCCACAATTACTGAGCCTGCGCGTCTGGAGCCTGTGCTCCACAACAAGAGAGGCCACGATAGTGAGAGGCTCGTGCACCACGACGAAGAGTGGCCCCTGCTTGCCACAACTAGAGAAAGCCCTCGCACAGAAACGAAGACCCAACACAGCCATAAATAAATAAATAATAAATAAATAAATAGATAGATAAATAAATAAATAAATAAAAAGGTCTGGCTCATTTTCCCTATTTGGAAAACAAGGACCTGTGTACGTTACAAGAGAGTTGTATCAAACAAGGTAATCTGTGTAAAGAACCTAGATATGTGTAATCCACGGTAAGAACAAAAATGTTCACTTACAATGTATTCTAAAACTCCTTAATAAAAGAGAAAAGGAGGAACATGGGCCTATTTATATTTAATTACCTATCAAATGAATTACATTTTTTCATTCACATTCTTAGAATTGCTAATTTCATTTTTCTAGAAAATGTTTATTGAAAAAGACATTTGTTTGAGTCCATTTATTGTATGTATAAAGTTAGACCAGAATGCTTGGGCTAAGTAAATGCACTTTCCCATCAAATCTCTAAGCCCTCACATTTGGAGAAGTGACTTCAAGGCCTGAAGTCTGCCCCAAAAGCATGAGAGTTCCTCCTCTGTACAAGGCATCCCACAGACAGAAGAAACCAGTAAGAGACAAACAGCGTGCAGAACACATAAAAAGTAAAAATTATCTGACATCTCAAACTGAGGCAATGGCAAGTGATCCACCAATAGGCAGCGTCTGCCCTACAGGCAAATGTGCTGCTGAATCCCAGGACGTACAGCCAGACGGTGTGCTTCAGGAGTTTTCCTTCGTGGAGGTTAGTGCCCTGAGCATGCGGGCAGGAAAGGGCTGGGAAGAGAGTTGTGTGCACATCATCATGTATGCAGTAACTGTGCTTCATGCTGCCAACTGGGCTCAAGAACAAATCCAGGACCAAGAAGTTCAAAGAACATAAAGAGGTTGTAGCCAAAGCAAGCTGGACAAATCTAGCAGAAGGAATCACGCTCCATTACAGAGGAAAGTCTGATATAGTAAACTAGAAAATTTAAACAAAATGAATCACAATTCTGAGTACAAAGTGAGATTTTAAAATGTTGTAACAGAGCAGTGATTCTTAGGCCTTTGCATTTCACTGGTAAAATCTAAAATGTGTGTGTGTGTGTGTGTGTGTGTGTGTGTTGTGTGTGTGTGGAAGTCTAACAAAGGTTTTCTAACTTTTTATTTTGCAAATGTGAGGATGTTGGTGGCAGGGAAGGAGAAATTCCTACTATCTACTACCTTTATTCATAAAACAAAGGGTATTTTGGTATCAAACCAAAGAAAAAGAAATAAAAGGAAATTAACAAAACCAAAAGTTGGTCCTTTGAAAGGGTCAACAAAATTGACAAACCTTTAGCTAGACTGACCAAAAATTTTTTTTTTTTTGCGGTACGTGGGCCTCTCACTGTTGTGGCCTCTCCCGTTGCGGAGCACAGGCTCCGGCCACACAGGCTCAGCGGCCATGGCTCATGGGCCCAGCCGCTCCGTGGCATGTGGGATCTTCCCGGGCCGGGGCACGAACCTGCATCCCCGGTGGACTCTCAACCACTGTGCCACCAGGGAAGCCTCCCCCAAAATTTTTTTAATATAGAGAAGACTCTAATTGCTAAAATCAACAATTAAAGATGGGCCATTACTACCTACCTCACAGGAAAAAAAAAAAAAGTATTATAAGGGAATACTGTGAACAATGGTATGCCCACAAATTAGACAACTCAGATGAAATGAAACAATTCCTAGGAAGACATACGTTACTGAAACTGGTTCAAGAAGAAAAAGAAAATCTGAACAGGCCTGTAGCAAGTAACGAGATTGAATTAATAATTTTAAATTTTCCCACAAAGAAAAATCCAGGCCCAGATGACTTTATTGGTGAATTCTACCAAATATTTAAAGAATTAACACCAATCCTTCAAAAACTCTCCCTAAAAACAGAAGAGGAAAGAACACTTGCCCACTTATTCTATTAAAAAAACAAAAACAACCCTCCCCCAACTATCTACTACCTTTAATAATAAAACAACAAGCATTTTAATGTCAAAGAAACAACGACATTATCTCAGAATAGTCCTTGTCCAGAAAGGGTGTTTACAACTTTATGTTAATTATGTTAACATATACACACTCATATTTTAATAAATATTTATACTGCTCTTATTTTGCTCATTTTTCTATAGACTTGTGAAAATTTCAATACAGATTAAAGAGGCAAAAACAATCACTAACCCCTCAATATAGCAGTAACAGTCAGCATTATGTGTTTTTTTTTTTTTTTAAAGAAAAATACAGTATCAGAGTGGCTATGGCTAGGTCAAAGGAGCTGTTCCTTGTCATCTGTGGAAGGGTCCCAGGCCCTTGAAGACTTCACCGAGGAGCAGGGGCATGAACCCCAGCAGACTCAGTCACCTGCAGAGCAGGTCCCTCTCAGTCGGCCTAACACTGGAGTGCTAGGAACCTCAGGTTGGGGTAGTTTCAGCTCCACTGCAGATTGGGGGAAGTTCTTTACCATAGGGGTCCCCAACCCCCGGGCCGCAGACCGGAAGCAGTCTGCGGCCTGTTAGGAACTGGGTCGCACAGCAGGAGATGAGCGGTGCGCAAGCGAAGCTTCATCTGCTGCTCCCCGTTGCTCGCATTACGCCCGAACCATCCCCCCACCACCACCCACCCACCCTGGTCCGTGGAAAAACTGTCTTCCACAAAACCGGTCCCTGGTGCCAAAAAGTTTGGGGACCGCTGCTTTACCAGACTCCATTCCCCTAACCCACCCCCAATTCTCCTACCTAGCAGGAAGAAATACTAGGTCATATGGCAGGACACTGCTTAGACTATGACTCTACTAGTGAGCAAGGTCTACCCAGATTTTGCTTTAGCTCACAACCTCACCTCTTGGTGAGGCTCCCAAGTTACAAAGAGAGTAAGGGAAGAGGAAAGCAGTGTATTTTTATTATAACCTGTGCTGATGTCAGAAAACCTAAATTCAGAGAACTCTGATAAAATGAAATAGATCAGATGGGCTTTGAGACTTCACAGACTGTTGCCCACCCCTGCCCAAACCCAGAGTTTACCACCAACTGGTGGAATAGAGACCAAAGAGAAGAGAGTAGACAAACCCCAAGTGATGGGAGAGATGGTCATCCCAGGTAACCTCATTTTAATGCACAGCGACCTTGCTCACCATCTCATGACACTCCACTTCCACTACAAGGCATCAAAGTCACCTGTTCTGCGAGTATGTGTGAGGGGGAGAGAGGACCCTAGTTTACAGTGTGCTGTCAAGGGTAACCACGGCAGCTGCGGGTTTGAAGGGGTACCAGAGACAAATGTTAACAGCACTCAACCACTACCTACCATATTTCTTTGCTTCCTTATTTCTCTTTCCAACTCATCTGAATCTTTTCTTCTCTCTTTTTACTTAATCGTACCTTAAGTCTAACAACCCGTTTTTCTTTGCATATGGCATGCAGATCCTAGGATTTATCAGACTCTACAGGCCTAAACAGGAACCTCATGAACTTTGCTTCACACTTAGCTTGGAGAGGATTGTCCACATGCCCTTCTCATCCTGAAAATCTGGTGATTAGAGAGGCACAACAGGTTTCTTGTATCACGCTTTGAACCAAAGTGTCACCAGGTCACCACAAAACAGAATTCCTTTAGAGCAAGAGTTCAATCATTTTAAACTTTGTCATAAGTTTAAAAACAAAGAATATATAAATTAGGGAAAAAAAAGGTAAAAACTTACTGTTATTGGTACATCTTTTGTTCCTGAATTTAATAAATGAAGATTTAAAACTTTTGGTAGATCTGTTAAAATTGAGGAAAAGAAAATATTTCTTAAAATGGTATGCTTTATAGCAAGTTAGAATCCTTCTCTTCTTAGATATCAGACGGAATGTATTTTAGAATGTGAGCTAGAGTAACAATCACATTTATAAAAAGACTGTGACAATCACATTCCTAGACAAGAATTGCCTTACTCTTAAGGACAGTGAGTACTATAGGAACTGCCCCCTCCTAAACAATCAGACCAAAAAACAAAACAAAACAAAAATTTTCAATGAAATTGATGTTATTATCACTATCTTTTAGTTTTCCAGCAAAGCATAATGAAGCAATTCAGTAAAGTACAATATAAAATTATTATATTAAAACCAAATCTAATTTTCAAAAATGGGTTTTCACTCCTAAACAACCAAATTTTTAATTACGTATGGCCCACAGGAATCCCATATTACAGGTACTCTTACTTTTCTCTTAATAAATCCTTTTTTGGTTATTTTCAATTTTAGAATTTGAATTCTTTCTCTGACCATTGGGGACCAATTTCTAACATTACGTTATTATAATGCAATTGAATAATCCATATCTAAACAAAAATCCAGAAGTCAATCTTTCTACTTCCTTTATTTTACTATTAAAAGAAAAGATTCAGCATAACTAAATAGGTGAGAAACTGGATTAAGAAACTAAGAAACTACTTGATGCCTCAATCTTCCATTTAGAAGCCTTAAGTTACCCATGACATTGCTTTCCCATCTTGTTAAGCAGTGGTATCCCTCAGAGGAATGGGGTATAAATCACTAAGGGCTCTGAGTTCCCAAAAGCAGATTTCTACAAGATCATGTAACCCATTGAGAAGTAACTTTCAAAGCTGAATTAATTACAAAGGAGTTAAAGTAGAGCCATTCAGCAATGAATACAGGGGTTTTTTAAAAGACCTATAAAGACACTCTTTTTTTACCTTGTGTTCGCAGTGTACCAAAATCTAACATTTCAGTTGAGGAATAAATTCCAGGAGCTTGGAAAAAAGAAAAGTAAACAATTATATTTCACTTCGCCAGAGTAGGATGTACTGAAACCAAAACAAACTTGCAGCTCCTTTAGTCATCCACTCACCTGTGGTAACTTCCACCTCAACTGGAAGAATGATAAACTCCGTGCTGTCTGAAGCATTAGTCTTTATTCTTATGAAAGCTGTGTGATTATCTGCTTCTCTAGATGAAAAACTGGCTCTCATCACTCCCTTGGTTTCATAAGGAGGAATTTCCTGACAAGTTAACAGACCATAATGTAGCAAAACCACTATAGTTTACTGAATAAGATGACATCACCTAAAAGATGCATTATTATTTTATAAACTTACGAAGAAAAAAACATATTGCCAATTAAACAAATATATTCATTCCACTGATTATAACACACAGTCCAATTTTGGAGGATGTTAAATGATAAAAACACACATATCTTAAAACTAATGAAGTGTGGTGTGTAAAACTGAGCAAAATGAAAGAAATAAAACTATATGAAAACAAACTGTCAGCGGCAAAATCATCATTAAGAGGTAGAGTTAATCTATAAAAATCAATTATTATTTGATGTATTGCTGGTGCTTGGGTATATAATTCAGTCCTGAAATTCTCTAAACAACAGAGACATCACCATCAGAGGGAAACTGCTTTTCCAGAAGTTTACAGGATTCTCTTTTTTTTTTAACAGATCTTTATTGGAATATAACTGCTTCACAATACTGTGTTAGTTTCTGTTGTACAACAAAGTGAATCAGCCATATGCGTACATATACCCCCACATCCCCTCCCTCTTGAGCCTCCCTCCTATCCTCCCTATCCTAACTCTCTAGGTCATTGCAAAAAGGATTCTTTTTTAAAATAATTTATCTATTATTTTTTTAAACAAAATTCTTTTAATTGATGGACTGCCTGATACATCTCTGAAATACTTTTTTCCCGGGCTTCCCTGGTGGCGCAGTGGTTGAGAGTCCGCCTGCCGATGCAGGGGACACGGGTTCGTGCCCCGGTCTGGGAAAATCCCACATGCCGCGGAGCGGCTGGGCCCGTGAGCCATGGCCGCTGAGCCTGCGCATCTGGAGCCTGTGCTCCGCAACGGGAGAGGCCACAACAGTGAGAGGCCCGTGTACCGCAAAAAAAAAAAAAAAAAAAAAAAATACTTTTTTCCCTACACTTTTTAGCGGCATACTCATTAACTGTCTCTTCATATGCAATAGTTTCAGAATATACTTTTTTTTAGCTAAATAATGTTTTATTTATTTATTTATTTAAACATCTTTATTGGAGTATAATTGCTTTACAATGGTGTATTAGTTTCTGCTGTATAACAAAGTGATTCAGCTATACATGTACATATATCCCCATATCTCCTCCCTCGTGCGTCTCCCTCCCACCCTCCCTATCCCACCCCTCTAGGTGGTCACAAAGCACTGAGCTGATCTCCCTGTGCTATGCGGCTGCTTCCCACTAGCTATCTATTTTACATTTGGTAGTGTATATATGTCCATGCCACTCTCTCACTTCGTCCCAGCTTACCTGTCCCTCTCCCCATATCCTCAAGTCCATTCTCTACGTCTGCGTCTTTATTCCTGTCCTGCCCCTAGGTTCTTCAGAACCAGTTTTTTTTTTTTTAGATTCCATATATTTGTTTTTATCTTTCTGACATACTTCACTCTGTAAGACAGACTCTAGGTCCACCCACCTCATTACAAATAACTCAATTTCATTTCTTTTTATGGCTGAGTAATATTCCATTGTATATATGTGCCACATTTTCTTTATCCATTCATCTGTCGATGGACACTTAGGCTGCTTCCATGTCCTGGCTATTGTAAACAGAGCTGCAGTGAACATTGTGGTACATGACTCTTTTTGAATTATGGTTTCCTCAGGGTATATGCCCAGGAGTGGGATTGCTAGGTCTGTATGGTAGTTCTATTTTTAGTTTTTTAAGGAACCTCCATACTGTTCTCCATAGTGGCTGTATCAATTTACATTCCCACCAACAGTGCAAGAGGGTTCCCTTTTCTCCACACCCTCTCCAGCATTTATTGTTTGTAGATTTTTTGAGGATGGCCATTCTGACTGGTATGAGGTGACACCTCATTGTAGTTTTGATTTGCATTTCTCTAATGATAAGTGATGTTGAGCATCCTTTCATGTGTTTGTTGGCCATCTGTATATCTTCTTTGGAGAAATGTCTATTTAGGTCTTCTGCCCATTTAGGATTCTCTTTAAATGCTAACCAAGAGAGCGTAGACTCTGCTCTCCTTTCATTTAAAACCTAACAAAACAAAGCTTCCCAAGCAAATCCACAGTTCACCAACTGCGTTCAGTAAGGCTCTGAGCATGTAAGATAACATAACTTTTTAGGCTCACAAAAAGAGAACACTTTTTTCTAGAAGGAAGGAAGGAAGGAAGACTAGAAGGAAGGAAGGAAGGAAGGAAGGAAGGACTAGAAGGAAGACTCATTGGGAAAAAAATTTTGTTTTTGAGGTATAATTCTTTTCCTGGTTTTTGAATTATCTGGCTCCCTTGGGACCACCAGAGTTTTTCTGCACACACTTTTTGGCCTATTTTAAGAAATCCTCATGGTTTAGAATTTACTGGTC
The DNA here is from genome assembly GCF_949752795.1 of Hyperoodon ampullatus. Lineage (NCBI taxonomy): Eukaryota > Metazoa > Chordata > Mammalia > Artiodactyla > Ziphiidae > Hyperoodon > Hyperoodon ampullatus. The sequence continues at coordinate 15,544,439 of NC_136928.1, forward strand.
TTCACTTGCCTCTTCACTTCTTAGTCCCAAAGTAGGAAAGAGGTGACAGGAACCCTCCTGGGGCCACTAGAGATAGACCATCCACTTCCCCATCTTTAGGAGCTGGGGTTTTCTCATGTACACTGAAATGGGCTGGAGGTGAGGTCAAGGACAATTGACTTTTTCTCACTCTAGATTTGTAGGAGTAAGTCACTGTATCTTTTCTCGTAGCTGCTAGGAGTATTAAAACAATCTGCCATGTCTGCTACCCTTCATTACAGTTCTTAACTAACTAGAAATCTGAATTTTTTAATGTTTATTTATTAGAATCCGGTTATATTTCATAGTAAATTCTTAGTTCTTCTATCTAGAATTGTAATACAAATTTAATTGCTTGGGCTTCCCTGGTGGCGCAGTGGTTGAGAGTCCGCCTGCCGATGCAGGAGACACGGGTTCGTGCCCCGATCTGGGAAGATCCCACATGCCGCGGAGCGGCTGGGCCCGTGAGCCATGGCCGTTGAGCCTGCGCGTCCAGAGCCTGTGCTCCGCAACGGGACAGGCCACAACAGTGAGAGGCCCACATACTGCAAAAAAAAAAAAAAAAAAAAAAAAAAAAAAAAAAAAAAAAAATTTAATTGCTTATAGTTAATTCTATGAAGCACTGTTTTATACACTATTTCTCCCCAAGGCTTTTCAAACAATATCATAATTTCAAGGTAAATCATTTTTGTGAAAGGATATAAAAAGACCATCCATTACATATTTCTACCTGCTAGAGTGTTTCTACATCTTAGAAGTTAACCTAGTCACTGACAAATTGGTTTCTAAATGTTCAAGTCAATATCCTAAAAACGTCCCCTCCATGTCCCTTCCCTGGCTGAGACTGGTCAGATGACAGAATCTAGAGGCTGTGTGTGTTTAACAGAGCAATTAACAAAGAAACTTTGATGTTTGGAACCTATTCATAATGGTCAGGTCTGTGTGTCTTCAGTTACGAATGAGCAGCGATTTTAGTGACCTCGGTACAAGAACTGCATTTTCTTTGATTAAAGCTGGGTAGGCAACATTAAAAAAAATAAAAACAACCCTCCTATGGCAGGAACCTTTGTAAATAAGGTAGTTACTATGTATTCATTAATCTGTTAATATTTGCTAGTATTCTCCAAGAAAAAGTGGTTCTCTAACCATGGACACAGAGTACTGTCAAATATTAAATAGCATTAAACGTGGCTATAGACCGCCTAAAAATTTAAAGTTTCTAAGTCATCAGGAGGGCCTGACTATGTTCCCTCTGCAAATGGCATCTCCTCCAACAATAGTAAGTATGCGTGTTCAATGCTTTACCTTAAAAAATGTAGCAGGTCCTTCTCACGGTTTTTTTTTTCCTTCTTCTTCAATATTAGTGTAAAGCATATTATAAATGATTAGATTCAGAGACAACTTTACTAATATTATTCTGAGGAAGAACAGTTAAAACCTCTTTCTTTCCACACAGTGGGTTAGAGCTGACACCAATTTTTGTTCACTGCTCTTTCCAAAAATTACTATTCTATTTCTCTGTGTCTCTCCAATTTTCAAGTATATTTGATATAAATTTATTTATCTTTTAAAATTAATTTTTACTGGAGTATAGTTGCTTTACAATGTTGTGTTAGTTTGATATAAATTTAATATTAAGACAATAATTACAGAAAAGTCACCCGTATTTCTTCGGGTGATGAGGAGTTAAGTATTTTCTGGTGTATTTAAGAGAATAACTGGTCTCATGTGAGCTCACAAGGGAGAAGAACACGTCAGCACTCACCCACAGTTTCCTGGTGCCTCCCTGCTGACCTGTTGGAAGTTCGAGGTGAAGATCTCCTCCACTAGAGTACATTTCTACAACCTGTGACAAAGGAGCACATGATGGTTAAGTCAAAATCATGTTTTCAATGCAAGTGATTTGCTGTTATACAGAAACGTTTGACACCCTAATTGTTCATCAGAAAAAAATTAAAGACGTTTACGGATATAAATGTAGGATAAGTGTGCTGTCACATCACCAGAGGCAGTGCTCATATGGGTAAGCAATGGTGGTGTATTTAATTAAAACAAGGTAACTTTGAAATATTGAACTCGGAAATAGTGTAGCTGTTTCAGAGACCGGATTTTAGGAAATCCAACCGTAGGACATTTATTTCTATTTTTTCCTAAGGAAACAGTTTATGGAAAGTATCATATTTTAGAAATACAAATTTTACAGTTCTTATAGTAACACAAATGCTTCTTTATTCACACATTTATAACAAGATCTAGCAGCAGATCTAATAACTACTGTAATTGTGACACAGTGAAGAGCACATCATTCTTCAGCATATGCAACAATATCAGCGCAGTATGAAAATATCTGAAGTCTTCTGTAGCAAAATCACAGCTACTATTAATATATCTCTGTGGCTTGTACCTACACCCATGATTTTTTCTTTTAAATATTTATTTATTTATTTGGCCATGCCGGGTCTTAGTTGCAGCAGGTGGGATCTTTGTTGCGGCATGCGGGATCTAGTTCCCTGACCAGGGATCGAACCCGGGCCCTCTGCATTGGGAGTGCGGAGTCTTAACCACTGGACCACCAGAGAAGTCCCAACTCATAATTTTTTAAAACTGTTTACTGAGGTATAATTCATGTACAATAAACTATACATTTTTAAAAAAATTATTTATTTATTTGTCCATCTATCTTTGGCTGTATTGGGTCTTTGTTGCTGCGCACGGGCTTTCTCTAGTTGCAGCGAGCAGGGGCTACTCTTCCTTGTGGTGCACGGGCTTCTCATTGCGGTGGCTTCTCTTGCTGCAGAGCACGGGCTCTAGGTGCGCAGGCTTCAGTAGTTGCGGCACGTGGGCTCCGCAGTTGTGGCTTGCGGGCTCCAGAGCACAAGCTCAGTAGTTGTGGCGCACGGGCTTAGTTGCTCCGCAGCATGTGGGATATTCCCAGACCAGGGCTCGAACCTGTGTCCCCTGCATTAGCAGGCAGGTTCTTAACCACTGCGCCACCAGGGAAGCCCTAAGCTATACATTTTTAAAGTGTACAACTTGATGAATTCTGACATGTATACAGGCATGAAGCTACCACTACAATTACGATATTAAATAAACCCTTTACCTCCCAGAGTTTCCTCATGACCTTTGCAATCCACCTGTCGCCCTCTGCCCTCTCCCATCCCCAGGCAACCACTGAGCTGCTCTTGGCCACTCTAGATTAGTTTGTAGTGTCTAGAGTTTTATATAAGTGGAATCATACAGTATGTACTCTTGTGTCTGGCTACTTTTATTCAGTGTAATTATCCTGAGATCCACCATGTTGTTTTATGTACTAATAGTTCATTTCTTTTTGATTTTATGGATATGCCACAATTTTTGACCCATTTACTTGTTGATGGACATTTGGGGTGTTTCCAGTTTTTGGTCACTACAGATGTTTGGTCACAATGCTGTTATGAACACCACGTTGTGTAAGTCTTTGGGTTTTCACGTGCTTTCCTTTCTCTTGGGTAAATACCAAGGAATAGAAGGGTCATGTGGCAGGAGACTTTTCTTTAAAGGCAGGTAACCCTATCTCTTAAAAATAAAGAATATATTTAATTAAATGCAAATCTGGGGTGAAGTATGAGAATGGGTAGAAAACCTTTACTTGTTTTATCACAAAAGTCCTCTAGGAGTACACACAAAAAGGATAAAGCAGGAAAAACAGCAATACTTTAGCATATGCTTAAAGGTTTTTGTTTTTGTTTTTTTGTGTGTTGTCATTACAGTGATGCATTTAGCAAAGACTAATGAGCTAGGATTTTCTCTGAGTACTATCACTTGCCTTCCAATTTAGTAGTGTTCCCCACAGTACTGTGTTAACAGTAACAGCACCTTAGCTGAAGGGGTGACTGCAGAACTTTTTCTAAAGACCAGAAAACATCATGTATTATTTCATTTAATCTTCCAAGGTATTAAGGAGACAAGCCTAACAATGTTTGGAAATGTAAGATTAAAAGGTACTGATAACAGGAAAGGGAATACGGAAATGAGGACAGATAGAGGCTGAACTATAAGATCAAAGGACAGATTACATTAAAACTAGGACAACGCACTCCTGATTTTTAGTCCAGTGCTCGTTATCCTAATTTAATAAAGTTTAGAGAAAAAAAGGAAGCCATCAATATGTACAAAATATAATTTATGTAAAAAGATTCCCATGAAGAATGTTAATTTTTGTGTGCCCACATATCTGCACACAAGCACACAGAAAAAGGCCTGATGGGACACACGGAGATCACATGAAGGGTATCGCCGAGGAAGGGCTCAGGGCTGGAGCTGTGCTAATATAACAGTCACCAGCTACATGTGGTTATTTAAATTGAAATTAATCGAAATAAAATAAAACTGAATGTTCAGTTCTTCAGCCACCCCAGCCACAAGTTCAAGTGCTCAACAGCCACCTGTGGCTGGTGGCTACTGTACTGGACACAGCAGACACTGAACTTTTCCATCAGCACAGAGAGTTCTGCTGGACAGCAGTGGACCGGAAGGTAGCAAGTTCAAAGGGACTTTTGCCTCACACACGTTTGAATTGTTAACATTCTTTTTTCAATGAGAACATACTTGTGTGTTTGTGTTGTATAATGAACAAATCAGATGTAATTTCTTGCTTTACAATACTATCTTAAATTTAAGGACAAGACTCATGACACATATTATAGGACTCCCAGGTTAAGAGTGCCTTCCACACAACCTTCCAGTTATAAAGGCAATTAAGTCACAGGAATGTGACAGACATGATAGTGACTATAGTTAAACTATGCTGTATACCTGAAACTGATATAATGTTATATGTCAGTTATACCTCAATTAAAAAAGCGCCCATCAGGTAGGGACTTGGATTTTCCCTTTAAAAAAAAAAAAAAGCACTCCAGATAAACAATTTACTGCTTCTAAGAGGTTAACTTTGGCTTCCCATTTGCTCTCCTGTGCGCTGATGAAAAGTTCATTGTGGTAAATCTTGAATTGAGATGTTATATAACTGAAAAAGACTAGATGAACAAAAGAAAAAAATCGCTACTGAATTCAGAGATAATTTTTCTAGATTATAGCTTGATGACTCCAAAGGCTGAGGAGCAAAGGCACAGACTGTAAGGCTACTAAACTGTAGATTAGCCAACATCTGCTGAGTCTGTAACCTCCATCCTTCCAAGCAGGAAGCGAGACCCTCAGTCCGTGGTGTGGCAACCACAGAGAGGGTGCATCCCTGGGTGCTTTGTGACACTGCTGCTACAGAAGGGTGTGGCAACTCATGCGGCAGGCTCTGAGAGAATGAGAGGACAGTTTTTATGTCTTGGACTGAAAACAGTCAAGAAAAAAAAAGTAGCAAGAATTTATGACGTTTCTGTATAGATTTGTAATAAAAGTTAGCCAGAACGGGGAAAATTCACCATTATCCAAAGTAGCAAGAGGATATAAACGACAGACTGATGATGGAGAGGAAATACTTTTCACTTGTAAAAGCAGGAGACAAGAGCGTTTTCCTCTTTTATGATCAAGATATCCAGCTACAAGTAATCAAAATTTGGGTGGAGTATTTTTATTCATAGCTATCTTCACCCAGTGTCAGCCAAGTTTGGGGGTGAAACCTTTCTTGCTACTTTAGAATATAATTCCTAAGCATTTCATAATCCCAGCTCTGAATATCTTGTCTCGTTCTTTCTTGTTTTCACCTTCACTGTTTATGAGCCCTTCTACCAGGGGGTTCTAGGATGGCAAAAACCATTTCGGTTGCCAAAGCGCTGTGGCTTACCACAATGCATGGTATTTTCCCTCCACCTGCCATTTTCAAGCCACCACTAAGTTCTGCAGTATGGGGGTCCTAAAGAACTCTACAGGTCCTGGGTGTGGACATTAAGGACTGTTCTGGAAAGCATCCACATCTCCTTCCAACGCAGACAACAAAACTAGAAGCTACAGTGGCAGCAAATGTCACACGGCTGGAAGTCACTGGGGGCATGGGGTGGGGATTTTAATTTTAGGAAATATTTGAAGGAGTGACGCCAGTCACGCCCACTGTCTTAGAGACAAGGGACGAGTGAGGAGGGATTTCAAATGTGAAAATAATTACTACTAAGACACCGGGTAAGGGCTTCCCTGGTGGTGCAGTGGTTGAGAGTCTGCCTGCCGATGCAGGGGACACGGGTTCGTGCCCCGGTCCGGGAGGATCCCACGTGCCGCGGAGCGGCTGGGCCCGTGGGCCATGGCCGCTGAGCCTGCACGTCCGGAGCCTGTGCTCTGCAACGGGAGAGGCCACAACAGTGAGATGCCCGCGTACCACAAAAAGAAAAAACAAAAAAAAAAACACCGGGTAAGATATGGAGCTGCATTTTTTAAAATAAAAAAATAAGTTGGCTTTTCATCAATGGTTCTATATTACCCTTTCCTTGGATTTTAATTTCCAGGCTGCCATCACCAAAAACTTATTATTATTAGAAATAAATACGAATAGTGGTTTTAAAAATTTATACTGGGCCAGAAGGAGCTGAAGGCAAGAAAAGCAGTGGCCTTGTATAGATGAAAACTCTTCTTAAATTATAGGTACAGGTGCTTAAAACTAACACCAGAGAAACCATAGTCATTTTAAAAATGGTTCCAAAAATTCGATAACTGGACTGATATAACCCCAAATTCAGACTACAAGCTGCAGTAAAAGAATATCTCTTTAGTACTATTATTCAGTACCGCGTTATTTTAAATAGTCTTGAAAACTATAACAAACTGAGATTTCGTGCTAAGCATTAATTTCCACTAAAGTTAAACACATTCAAAATCACCACCATAAACTCACCTGTAAAGGCTCACTGTGAGGATTGTGTATGTTTATTATAGGTGAGAAACTGCTATTCACAGGGACTCTGGCCCCAAGGAACGGCCTCAATCGGTATGGATTTGGAACTCCAATACCAAATACCTGATTCCAAGGAGGAAAAAAAATGCAATTTTAGTTGCTTTTAGAGTTATATAACATTTTTATAGTTATAACTGATTGATCTAGGGAAAACTGGTGAGGTTAACTTATGGAAAAAATCTTAACTCCCTTTAAAAGGAACACACATGTAGTTTCTATACTTGTTTGGCTACCTATTTGATATACATAAAATTCTTGATATACATCAAGAATATATATATATTCTTTTATATATATATATATAAATGCACACATATATACATTTGGAATGATTTCTACATTAGAAATGAAAATGATAGTAGTCCTTCACGAGGTCATGGGATAGACAAAAGGAGGAAACAGGGAATTAAAAGATTTCCCTGTTCCAACCATCAGAAGATGGATGTAGGGCCCAGACAATCTCTTAAATACCAAGCACAGTCCCAGGTCATTCCTCCATAGGAATGTGGGCTGACCAAACAGGGTGAGCCAGTCATTCAAATGACAAATATTCATTAAGTGCCTATGACGTGCTAGGTACAACCACAGGCACTGCTGAACAATTCGACAGTGAACGAGACAGATAATGTGCCTGCTCTTATGAAACGCACATCCTAGTAGTAGGGACAGCCTAGATAACAATAAAAAGGTTTAGAAAAATGGGTAATGTGATACAGAGTAACTGGTTGGAGTGAGGGTGGGAATATTCTTTAAGAGAGGGTGGATGGGGAAATGACGTGAACTGACGTCACCTGATAGATGAGAACAAGCCAACAGTGAAAGTGTATTCCGCACGGGGAAGTACACAGGCAAAGGGCAGGAGGCAGGAAAGGGTGTGGCTTGTTTGAAGACAAAGAATAAGATGAGAACCATGGTCAAATGGGATGAGGTGGGAGAGCTACATGGGAGTCAGATCCTTAGAGCCTTGTTGGCCTTGGTCAGAAGCTTTCACTTTGCTCTGAGAGCAATGGGAAAACATAAGGATCTACGTGAGGAGCTGACTGGATCTGATTTATGCTCAGAGAAGATCACTCTGGCTACAGAGTGAACAATGCACTGTAGGAGGGGCTGTGGAGGAGAGGAAGGGCAGTCAGGGGGCTCCTGTGTCGTCGTCCAGGGAGAGGTGGGGATGGCCTGGGAGGGAGCAGTGGGGGTGAAGAGAGGGAGACAGACTCGAGGTACATTTAAGAGAAAGACGTGGGGAAAGACTAGATGCGAAGAGGTGAAGACACCTGGCACTGAGGCTCACCGTGAGAACCACCTGATCATGACCCTCGGGTCACCCGTGGGCCACAAACACCTAGGTCAGTTGGGGGCACCACTGTAGGACACAGGCCTTCCTATTCTCATGGTGGTCTTTTCATTTACTCAACAAGTGTATGCCAAGTGCTCTGTGCAGCATGTCCAAGTTATTCATCTGTACTGGCTTCAAAAGTATATACTGCCTACCAAACGACCAGTAAAGACTTGTTCACCATAAATAAGCATAAGATATGATTCTTGACTAAAATGGAATGTTTACTCTGACACTAATTTCCAAAATACATGAAGTGCCCTGGGTAGCGGAGAAGAAATGTTCAAAAACAAAAGCATAAAAACTGTAAAGTAAGACACTAGCCAAGTAAGGATTTAAACAATTGAGTTCCATGGGCAGTACAGATCAGTGCTTAAGAGGATGGTCTTTGTAGTTATAAAGACATGGGTTTGAATCCCTGCTCAGTAACTTACTAGTAGCATAATTATTTAACCTTTCTCAACTTCACCTTACTCATCTAAAAAAGTGAGAATAACAGTATCTGTAATGCAGGCAGAAGTGCATGTAAAGTGTGTAGCACAGTGTCAAATAAGTAATTATTCTTAGTAATCTTGATATATAAAAATCTTGATTCACAAAACATTCACTTTCTTTAATAACCCAAACAATGATTGCACATAGAAAAGAGTTAATCAAAAATTTTAAACAATATAATTACCAAAGAAAAGCAGGCACATAAGTTTTGATCCTGAAACTATTATCACTTCGTAAGCGTGCAAAAAGTAAAAAAAAAAAAAAAATCTAGAGTCACTGTGAAAATATTTTTAACTGTTCTTTTGCCAACCAATCTTATAGTAACACTTTAGCTGTAGCTTTAAGAGCATTTGTTCACAGTCTGATGTGAACAGGGATATTCACAAACACAGCTGTAAGTATAAAAATGCTCAGAATTATGTAACAACCTAAATGGGAAAAGAATTTGAAAGAGAATAGATACACGTATATGTATAACTGAGCCACTTTGCTGTGCACCTGAAACTATTACAACACTGTTTATCAACTATACTCTAATATAAAATTAGAAGTTTAAAAAAAATTCTCTGAATCTAAACTCTTATATTTTCCCTTATCCCCTGAATTTTTGAAAAGAGTTCCCAAAAGGTTGTCATATGACAGGCTGAAGATGATAACTGTATTTTATAAATAAGGTTTTCATTCTGATTCTTACCTGGTAAGTGAATACCCCATGATTAGATGTATTAATAAATAAAGTATTTTCTACATTTCCTACTACTCTTGCAAGAAAAACTACATCAAATGATGTATTTCCTCCTGGAAGAATTTTCTGAAAAAGAAAAGCAATAAATAAAGTTAAATTAGTAACCAAAAAGTCAGATCATGGTGACCACAATTAGATAGCTAAAGTCTCGGGACTTCCCTGGTGGTCCAGTGGTTAAGAATCTTCCTGCCAATGCAGGGGATGCGGGTTCAATCCCTGGTCAGGGAACTAAGATCCCACATGCTGCAGGGCAACTAAGCCCGCGTACCGCAACTACTGGGCCTGTGTGCTCTAGAGCCTGCATGCCACAACTAGAGAGAAGCCCACGTGCTGCAACAAAGAGCCTGTGTGCCTCAACGAAAGATCCTGCGTGCTGCAACTAAGCCCCGACGCAGCCAAAAAAAAAAAAAAAAAGATAGCTAAAGTCTTCTAAAACATCTTAGATCATTTGCATAAACTAGCCTTTTCCTCCTAAAGGTTTAAGTTTTAAATTAGCCAAACTATTTTGCAATGGGAAAAAAAAGATGTCTTCATATTGGATGTCACATATCTTTGTCAATCATGATTCTAAAACCCTGTACAACAGATGGTTCCCTTGAATTCTGTTCATTCAACAATAACCAGGCTGGAATGAAGTACCTAATTACAGGCTCTTCCAACATCAGATGATCAAGGAGGAGCTGAGCTGAAGCTGAGCTTCTTATACAGATGTTCTACTCTACTACAGAGCAGCCACTTGTACTATTCGAATAAACAAATAAGCCCAGCCTCAACCCCTTGACCTCTGTCATCCATTCACACAGGGCACAAAATGTGCCAGCAACTTACATTAAAAAAGAAGGGAGTGGTGATAATACATGCAGGAACTCCTTCTTGTTACCTTGTGCAAAGACTGAGAATGTCACTGGTGGTTAGCAAATTAAAATCTTATTACAACAAAACAAAAGGGCTGCTTCATAAAGTTTGAGAGACTGAAAATGCAGTTCTGCCTGCAATGAAGCCTTAAAATGCATTTTAATGTGTAAAGTCATTAACTTCTCTCATTCTGCCTCTGTGGCTAGAACTCTAAAATGCTCCCCAAATTATAGCTTAAAATATATGGCACTGAGATGTCTGTCTTTACCTTTGGATGTAGAAAGCTGGGAATTTCTCCTGCATTATCAAAAACAAAAAGAATAATCTGCAAAATTGTAACTTTTCTTGAACGCATCACAGTTTGTGTATCAACTAGCCCCAAATTTAAGGAAAGACAAGCACCTTTGAGAAGAGATAGACTGTGAGTACCGGCTCACCCACAACAGAGAATGGGAAGAAGATGAGGCTAACGTACAAGACAGTAAAATAAATTCAGCTAAAATTTTCACACACTGCTAAATGCCGAGTGTGGGCTACAGAACTCTGGTGCATAGAATCCCTAGAAGCTATAGATGCTAGATGGAGGTCACACTTGAGCCAAAAAATCAGTAATAGGATACTGGTAAACAACACACTTCTAAATAACCCACTGGTCAAATAAGTAGTCACAAAGGAAATTATAAATTATTCTGAATCAATTGGAAATGAAAACACAACGTATCAAAATTTAAAGCAATACTCTTTTTTTTTAAAATAGATCTTTATTGGAGTATAATTGCTTCACAATACTGTGTTAGTTTCTGTTGTACAACAAAGGAATCAGCCATATGCATACATATATACCCATATCTCCTCCATCTTGAGCCTCCCTCCCACCCTCCCTATCCCACCTCTCTAGGTCATCGCAAAGCATGGAGCTGATCTCCCTAGGCTATGCTGCTGTAAATCAATACTTGGAAGGAAAATTACAGTATTACACACTTATCTTGAAAAGAAATGTCTCAAATCAATAATCTATGTTTCCACCTTGAGAAACTAGAAAAAGAGTAAATTAAACCCAAAATAAGGAAAAGGAAGAATATTAGACAAGAGCTTAAAATAATGAAATAGAAAATGGAAAAATAGTGAAAAATCAGTAAAACCAAAACGGTCCATAAAACTGATAAAACCCTACACAAAATGACCAAAAGTAAAAAGGAGGAAGATGAAAATATAAGAAACTGAAATGTGGACATCATAATACAACCTTTACACATACAAAAGATGATAAAGGAATATTACAAACAACTCTATGCCCATAAATTTAATAGCTAAAAGAAATAGACACATTATTTGAAAAACAATCTGCTAAAGCCCATTTGAAACAAAATTGCCAGAACAGTCTTACAACCATTAAAAAAAATTTAATTTGTAGTCAAAAAACCTTCCCACAAGGAAAAGCCCAAGCCCAGAAGGTTTCACTGGTAGAATGGTAGAGTTCTATACCAACCATTAAATAACACCTATCTACATAAACTTTCAGCATACAGAAGAGAACACTTCCCACTTCATTTCATGACTCTAATATTACCTTTATACCAAGACCAGACAAAGATGTGACAAGAAAAGAAAACTACAAGCCAACATCCCTCATGAATGTAGACATGCAATCATTTACAAAGTATTGGCAAACTGAATCCAGCCAACATATAAAAAAGGTAACACATCATGATCAAGTGGTTTTTATCATGACAATGAAATTCTAGCTCAACATTCAAAAATCAAACCAATGTAATTGATATTATCAACATACTAAAGAAGAAAAATCCTTTCAGTAGGTGCATAAAATAATTTGACAAAATTCAGCATCCATTCATGATTAAAAATCTCAGTAAACTAGGTCAATAGAAGAGAACTTCCTCAACCATATAAAGAGCATCTACAAAAGACCTAGAGATACCAGATTTAATGGTCAATGACTGAATGCTACTCTCCCCCACCCCCAATGTGGAACAAGGCAAGGATGTCCTCTCTCATGACGGCTATTCAACATTGTATTGGAAGTACTTGCCAGTACAATGAGACAAGAAAAATAAATAGAAAGCATATACATTAGAAAGGAAGAAAGGTCTGTTTTTATTCACAGACAACATGGCTGCCTATATAAAAATTCCCAAAAATAAACTTCAAAAATGCTCATAAGAGCTAATAAGAGTTTAATGAAGTTGCAGGAATCAAGGTCAATATATAATAATCAATTGTATTTCCCTATCTTAGCAATAAACACTGGAATTCTAATTTTTAAAAAAGTATCATTTACAATAACACGCACACACAAAAATATAAATCTAATAATGTGCAAGTTCTGTGAGCGGAAAATGACAAAGCATTGCTTAAAGTTATAAAAGAAGACTTAAAAAAAAATGGAGAGATGTACTGTGTTCATGGATCAGAAGATAATATTGTTCAGATGTTAATTCTCCCCCAATTGATTTATGTATCCACCGTAACTGCAATAAAAATTTCAGCCTAAGGAGAAACTAAATACAATGTGAAATAAGATCCTAGAACAGAAAAAGTACATTGATAGAAAACTGTTAAAATTCATATGTTTTTAGTTAACAGTACGTTACCAATGTTAATTTCCTGGTTTTGATAATTATACTATGATTATACAATATAAGAAGTTAGCATTAGTAGAAACTGGGTGAGGAATACAAGATTATCTGTACTTAGTTATCTATATGTTTAAGATTAATTCAAAAAAATGTTAAAAAAAATCTTAGCAAGGGGTTTTTAAAAAGAAAGTGACAAGCTGATTCTAAAATTCAGATGGCAAGAAAAGGGAATAAGAAAAGCAAAACCATTTTAAAAAAGGAAAACTGATGGGAAGTCCAAAAAAACAGACCCACATATTCAATGTCAACTGACTTTGACAAAATGCAGCAGTATTTCAATGAGAAAGGATAGTCTTTTTAACCAACAGTACAGTAACGACTGCATATACATATGCAAAACAAAACAAAATAACTCTTGATCTATATCTCACACCATAAACAAACATTAACTCAAAAAGGATCACAGACCTAAATGTAAAATCTGAAACTATTAAACTTCTGGAATAAAAATTGGAGAAAATCTTTGTGACTGCAGTTTAGGCAAACAGTTCTTAGCTACAAGTCCAAAAGCATAACCCATAAAAGAAAAATTTGATAAGCTGGACTTCGTGGAAATTAAAAACTTCTGTTCTTTGAAAGATTTTATGAAGAGGATGAAAAGATGTGCTACAGACTAGAAGAAAAGATCTGCAAATCACATATATGATAAGGAAGCTTGTTGTACTCCTTGGAATTATTTAGTGAAGTTTTAAAAGAAATAAGTTGAGTTGCAGCATTACATTTAGTAGCTATGTGCTTCTTTGAGAATGCCAGATGTGGCTGTCTTCAGTCTATTACATGGACAAACATACATTAGTACAAAGATTTCTTTGAAAACAGATTTCAGTATTTGTTGAAAGCTGTTAAAAGCATTATATCCTGGGAGAAAAAAGAGCCTGGATACGAGTACAGGTTCTCTTTGATAGTTCCCAATATCCAATCAACTTTTTATAACTTAAAGACTGGAATACTTTAAGAAGATGCTGAGATACACAAAACAAATCTTTTCTTTTCTCTCTCTCTCTTTTTTTTAATAACAGGGAAAATCTACTTACAAATGACAATTAACAATGTAACAAAAGCAGTGATGAAACAGAACAATAAACTCAGGCTCAGGAATGTAATCTTCCCATAAGAATTCATCAGATTTGCTACAATTCATCCTTTTGTTCCCTCTGGTACAACAAACTTCCTAAATAAAATAAATTTAGTTTGATTTAAAAAAAAAAAAACAGTAGGAAAAAGTAATGAAGACGACACAAGGTGTGCTAACTTTAGTTTTAAATTATCTGCAGCAAAGTCTCACATATTTGTACCATAGATCAGAGTCCCTGGCCTTTTGCTCCCTTGGTGATCTCACCTGGGTCCATGGATTCACATCTTTACTTCTATTTCGAGTCTAGTCCTTTCCCTCATACACCAGACTTCCATTGCCTGCTTGGCACCCCCAGCTGGACGTCTAGGAGACATGCCAAATCTAACACATCCAAAACTGAACTACTGACCACACTCCCGAAACCTACTCCACCCTCAGCTTTTTCCATCTCAGCTGATGGCAACTCTGTCTTCCTAGTTGCTCAGGACAAAAACTCTGGAGTCCATCTTGACTATTCTCTTTCTCTCAATCCCACTTCAGAAAATCCTATTCCTATCTTGAAAATATATCCCAAATGCAGCTTTCTTCACTTCTTCACTCTCTGCTCAGAGTAATCCTGCCCTGAAGTCCTGCAACAGCCAAGGTAACTAGGGTCCCCGATTCTCCCCTTACCCTTCTTCAGTCTATTTCTAATCAACAGTGATCCCTAGAAAACATAAGCTATCATGCATTCATTCCTCTGCTTGAAATCTGTGCTGGCCTCCCATTTCAATCAGGCTAAGAGCCCAAATCCTCATCACAGCTTCTAAGGCCCTTCACAGTCTGTCCCTTGCCACCCCCCCTTTACTTCTCCTCTCACCCTTGCTCACTCTGGTCTAGCTACACTGTCCTCTTTGCACACCAGTCATGTTTCCACACTGGAGACCTTACTGCCTGAACCCTCTGTCTGGAATGTTCTTCTTCCATATATTCCATTTCCCTCCCTACATCTTCTCCCTTACCTCCGTCAAGTCTGTTCGAATGCCACCCTCTGAAGGAAGCCTACTCTGACCATCCTATTTAAAACTGGAGGAGTGACGTCAGCATCATGGTGGTATAAGACATTCCTCCTTTTTGCCCTCCTTTTAAAACAACGGGTTAGATATCCATCGACAAACAGAAGTGCCTCTGTGGGACTTGTGGAATCCAGCACCATACGCCTGAGGATCTGGGAGCTGTCTTGCCCGCCTGTGCATCTGGAAACAGGCGGACAGACTTCTGTACAGGCCGTGGGACCAATGAACCTGCCCCAAACCCTCTCACTGCAGCTGGGAAAAAACCTGGAGAGTGCTGACCTGGGCAGATACTGAAGGACAAGAGATAATTTGCAGAAGTCTACCTTTCCCAAGGAGATATTCCAGCATGCCATTGGAGGGGGGAAAAAAAAGTCTGGTTGCAGTGGAGATAGTAAGAGGAATTTTCCCAGGGCCAACTCCCCCACCCATGCTAAGGCAACACTGCACGGGATGGTGACCTCTCCTGGGCGGGGGTGAGGGGGTGGGGGGTAGGAGGGCACCCTGAGCGAGTGAGTGCCCAGCTCCTCCGGCTGTGCAGGACGTGGCTGGGAATCCTGTTTCTCTCCACTAGCACCCAGAGTACTGAGGTGGGACTTCCATAATTGGGGGAGGTAGGAGATCAGGAAAGAGGCAGATAAAAATATCAAAGGGCATTAAAGGTAGGCAGTTCCTGCTGACTGTGCTCAGGACTTCAGCAGGAAGTTCATCCAGGAGTCTCTGGAGTATCTCACTGGAGGATCGCCCCACTAGGCCTGCAGGCCCCCCCAATGCCCCAAGAGCTAACTCTGCAGACGGCTCCTTGTGTGCACTCCCAAGTGAGCAACAGCAAGTCCAGTACATGGACTGCAATCAGAAAAACATACCAGGATGTGTGGGCAAGGGAGAAAGCGCAAACTTGAGCTATAGCACCACCACCTTCTGAAAAACCCTAGACACATAACAGCACCAATGAACAGTACACCCCATTTGAAGGCAACTAGTAAAGATTTAAGGAGGTGACTGCTACTTCAAATGTAAAAGCAACACAAAATTGTAAGAAATGTGAAAAATCAAAGAAACATGTCATCACCAAAAGAACAGTAATTCAACAACTGAGCTCAAAGTTACAGAATTTTGTGGTCTAGGTGATAAAAGATTCAAAATAGCTGTTTTGAAGAAATTCAACAAGCTACAAGAAAACTCAGAAAGATAATCCAACAAAATCTCAAAAACATACATGATCAGGCTTCCATGGTGGCACAGTGGTTAAGAATCCACCTGCCAATGCAGGGGACATGGGTTCAAGCCCTGTCTAGGAAGATCCCACATGCCGTGGAGCAACTAAGCCTGTGCACCACAACTACTGAGCCTGTGCTCTAGAGCCCATGAGCCACAACTAATAAGCCCACGTGCCACAACTACTGAAGCCTGCGCACCTAGAGCCCATGCTCCACAATGAGAGAAGCCACCGCAATGAGAAGCCCTCACACGGCAACGAAGAGTAGCCCCTGCTCGCCGCAACTAGAGAAAGCCCACACGC
This sequence comes from Hyperoodon ampullatus, assembly GCF_949752795.1. Lineage (NCBI taxonomy): Eukaryota > Metazoa > Chordata > Mammalia > Artiodactyla > Ziphiidae > Hyperoodon > Hyperoodon ampullatus. The sequence continues at coordinate 15,561,068 of NC_136928.1, forward strand.
AGCAACGAAGACCCAACACAGCCAAAAACAAATAAATAAAATAAGTAAATTAAAAAAAATACATGATCAAAATGAGATATTTACCAAAGAGAAAGAAATCACAAAAAAGAACCAAACAGAAATTCTAGAGCTAAAGATTTCAATGAATGAAACGAAAAATGCAATGGAGAACATCTGCAGTAGGTTAGATAAAATGGAAAACAGAATAAGTGAGCTAGAGGGCAGGAATTTTGAAATAACACAGCACAGAACAAAGGAAAAAAGAATGAAAAAGAGTGAAGAAAGCCTATGTGATCTATGGAGTTCCATCAAAAAATATTAGAATAATCAGAGCTCCAGAAGAGAAGGGAAAGGGGGCAGAAAATTTATTTAAAGAAATAATAGCTGAGCACTTCCCACACCTGGGGAGAGACTTGGACATCCAAGTTCACGAAGCTAACAGACTACCCTATTATCTAAAGCAGAAAGGCTTTCACCAAGATGTATTATAATGAATGTGTCAAAAATCAAAGATAAAGAGAGAATCCTAAAAGCAGTCGGAGAAAAAAAGATTGTAACCTACAAAGAAAACACATTAGGCAATCAGCAATTTCTCAGCAGAGACCCTACTAGCAAGGAGACAGTAGAATGACAAATCAAAGTGTTGAAAAAAACCTGCCAGCCAAAAATACTCTATTCAGCAAAGTTATACTTCAGATATGAAGGAGAAATACTTTCCCAGACAAACAAAAACTGAGGGATTTCATCACCCCTACACCTGCCTTGCAAGAAATGCTGAAAAGATTTTTCTTCAAGCTGAAATCAAAAGATGCTAATCAGCAACATGAAAACATACAAAAGTATACAACACTCTAGTAAAGGTAAATGTACAATCAGACACAGAAAACTTAGTTCTGTAATAGGATGGTGTGTTAAGCACTTACCTACAGTATAAAGTTTAAGGAGAAGATTATTAAAAATAATTACAGTGAGTATAATTTGTTAAGGAATACACAATATAAAAAGAGGTAAATAATGACACCAAAACACATTAAAGGGAGGGAGTAAAAGGGTAAAACTTTTGCATGACATCAAAATTAAGTTGCTATCAATGTAAAATGGACCATTTTATCTAAAGCTATTTTATGTAAGCCTCATGGTACCAAAAAGCAAAAACCTAGAGTAGATTCCCAGAAGGTAAAGAAAGGGGAAACAGAATATAACACCGTGGAAAATCACCAATTTACAAAGGCAGGTGTTAACAGAGGGGAAAGGAAACAATGGAAATATAAAACAAACAGAAAGCCATTAATGAGATGGCACTGGGAAGTCCTTACATGTCAATAATTACTCTAATGTAAATGGACTGAATTCACCAATCAAAGGCACAGAGAGGCTGGATGGATAAAAAAACAAGACCCAACTATATGTTGCCTCCAAGACTCACTTCAGATTTAATGAAACACATAGGCTCAAAGTGAGGGGATAGAAAAAGAAATTCAGGACTTCCCTGCTGGCACAGTGGTTAAGAATCCGCCTGCCAATGCAGGGGACATGGGTTTGAGCCCTGGTCCAGGAAGATCCCACATGCTGCGGAGCAACTAAGCCCGTGTGCCACAACTACGGAGCCTGCGCTCTAGAGCTCGCAAGCCACAACTACTGAGCCCACATGCCACAACTATTGAAGCCCATGTGCCTAGAGCCCATGCTCTGCAACAAGAGAAGTCACCACTGCAATGAGGAGCCCGTGCACGGCAACAAAGAGCAGCCCCCGCTCGCCAAAACTAGAGAAAGCCCGCGCACGGCAATGAAGACCCAACACAGCCAAAAAAATAAATAAATAAGGAAGAAAAAAAAGAAATTGAATGCAAGTGGAAACCAAAGGAAAATGGGGTTAGCTATACTTATATTAGACAAAATAGACTTTAAGTAAAAAATGGTAACAAGAGACAAAAAGGTCATTACATTATAATAAAGGGGTCAATTCATCAAGAAGATGTAATAATTATAAATATATATACACTAACATTGGAGAACCTAAATATATTAACAAATATCAACAGGTTTGAAGGGAGAAATAGACAAGAATACAATAATAGTAGGGGACTTTGATATCCCACTTTCAGCAATGGATAGATCATCCAGACAGAACATCAACAAGGAAACACTGGACTTGAACCATACATTAGACCAAATGGACCTAACAGACATTTATAGGTCATTCCATCCTATAGCAGCAAATACATATTCTTCTCAAGTGCACATAGAGAAGAATAAGTTTGACGTCATATCAAGTATTTTTTTCAGACCACACTGGTATTAAACTAGAAATCAACAAGAAGAAAGCTGGAAAATCTATAATTATGTGGAAATTAAACAACATTCTCTTGAACAACCAATGGGTCAAAGAAGAAATCAAAAGAGAAATAAAAAAATAACACTGAACAAATGAAAAGGGAAACAAAACATACCAAAATCTATGGAATGATGCAAAAGCATTCTGAAAAGGATAAACTTATAGTAATAAATGCATATTTTAAGAAAACAGAAGGATCTCAAATAAACATTCTAACTTCATACCTCAAGGAACTAGAAAAAGAACAAATTAAGCCCAAAGTTTGCAGGACAGAAATAACGAAAATCAAAATGGAAATAAAATGTAAGAGGCCAGGGCTTCCCTGGTGGCGCAGTGGTTGAGAGTCTGCCTGCTAATGCAGAGGACACGGGTTCGAGCCCTGGTCTGGGAAGATCCCACATGCCGCGGAGCAATTAAGCCCGTGAGCCACAACTACTGAGCCTGCGCGTCTGGAGCCTGTGCTCTGCAACGAGAGAGGCTGCGACAGTGAGAGGCCCGCGCACCGCGATGAAGAGTGGCCCCCGCTTGCCACAACTAGAGAAAGCCCTCGCACAGAAACGAAGACCCAACACAGCAAAAATAAATTAATTAATTAATAAACTCCTACCCCAAACATCTAAAAAAAAAAAAAAAAAAAAGTAAGAGGCCAGAAAAACAATAGAAAAAAAAATCAACAAAACTAAGAGCCAGTTTTTCAAAAAGATAAACAAAATTGACAGATCAAGAACCACACTAACCAAGAAAAAAGAAGACTCCAAGAAAATCAGAAATGAAAGAGGAGACATACTACAGAAATACCTAGGATCATAAAATACCAGTATGAGCAATTCTATGCCAACAAGCTGTATAACCTAGAAGAAATGGATTAATTCCTAGAAACACACAACCTACCAAGACTGAATCAGGAAGAAATAGAAAATCTCGATAGATCAATAATGTGTTAGGAGATTGACTCAGTAATCAAAAACCTCCCAAAATAGAAAACTCCAGGACCAGATGGCTTCACTTGTGAGTTCTATAAAATACTTAAGGAAGAATTAATGTCAATCTTTCTCAAACTCTTCCAAAAAGTAAGAGAAGGGAACACTTCCAAACTCATTTTATGAGGTCAGCATTACCTTGATACCAAAGCCAGACAAGGACACTACAAGAAAACTATAAACAATATCCCCGATGAATACAGATGCAAAAGTTCTCAAAAACTATTAGCAAAGTGAATTCAGCAACACAATAAAAAAGCATTTGACAAAATACAGCATCTTTTCATGATAAAAACCCTCAACTGATTGGGTATAGATGGAGCACACCTCAACATAATAAAGACCATATACAAACACACAAAGCTAACATCACACTCAATGATAAAAATCTGAAAGCTTTCCTTTAAAATCAGAAACAAGACAAGGGTGCCCACTCTCACCACTCTTATTCAACATAGTACTGGAAGGTCTAAGTTAAAGCAATTAAGGCAAGACAAAGAAATAAAAGGCATCAGAAGTGGAAAGGAAAAGCTGTCATTATTTGCAGGTGATATGATCTTATATATAGAAAATCCTGAAGACTTAACCAAAAAACTGTTGGAACTAATCAAAAAATTCTGTAAACTTATAGGATATAAAATCAACACACAGAAACCAGTTGTGTTGCTACACACTAACAATGAAACATCTGAAAAAAAAAAAGATTCTACTCACAATAGCATCAAAAACAATAAAATACTTAGTAATAAATTTATCCAAGGAGGCGAAAGATCCTGTATAATGAAAACTGTTAAGACCCTGATAAAAGAAGTTGAAGAAGACAAATGGAAAGATATCCTTTATTCATGGCTCAGAAGAATTATATTTTTAAAATATCCATACTAAGCAAACCCATCTACAGGTTCAATGCAATCTTATCAAAATCCCAGTGGCATTTTTAACACAGATAAAACAAACCTAAAATTTGTATAGAAACACAAAACAATCATAAGAACAACAAAACTGGAGGCAGCAAACTTCCTGCTTTCAAAACATACTATAAAGCTACAGAAATTAAAACGGTATGGTTCTGGCATAAAAATAAAACATGTAGACCAGTGGAACAAATAGACAGCCTAGAAATAAACCTCTGCATATATGGTTATCTAATATTTGACATGGGAGCCAAGAACACTCAATAAGGAAAGGCTGCCCTGCTATATCATTGCTACTGCTATATCACATTTGTTCAATTCCCATTAACATGTATGGATATCAGAAATAGAACAAAATATGTCCAGGTCTCTACATATAATTAAAAAATAATCATTAATATTTATTAATGACTTTCAACCTATGAGAAGAGATTGTTTACTATATTAAGCATACTAAAATAAATGGGTAAAAACATTTTCATTTTAGCCACTGATTGAAACAAAGTTTATCCTAATTAATCTTCAGTTCACCTGAAAAGGTAATCAAACAAAAGGCTCTACAGAATCAAGGAAAAAATACTTTTTGTTTGCTCACCAATGTCTATAAGGCACCCATTTCCACAATTCTATGGTAATTAAAATTTGACTATTATAGAGTATTAAAAAAATCTGTATTTTTTGTCACAAGCCATACATTACATATTTTATGGCCAATATGCAGTATAGCCATGAAGATGAATAGGCCTAAACTGCAGTCTTAATATTATGTAATTTTAATTATAATTAATTAGACAATTATTGTTAGTCAACAGATAATTATAAACCACAATTATTAGGAGTTATATATAGAAAAACAAATTGTCACACAACCACATTCCTTTTATTACCCTTGTTCTTGATTTCCAGGTGATCTTAAAATCAAAACCTTAGTAAGGGGTATTATTTGTATGTGTGTATGTGTTAAAATACAGTTATGTAACACTTAGCCTTTTAAATAATAACTATTCTATTTTGTATTTCCTACTGGTTAGTTAATGTAGAGATGATACTGGTAAATAATCAACAACTTAAGTGACTTACAGGAAATGTTTTACTCTCAAAGAAATATGATCTGACCAGGAATTCTAAAGATGACAAGGCAATTAGAGTTAGGATAAACATACAGAAAGGTTTTGCTCTCTTGGACATGAGAAACTCTTTTCATTTTTCCCCAAAGGCTCTTATGATAGGCATAAAATTAAGTGGAGGGGAAATAAGGTTATTTCTTCTCCCAAGAGTTAATTCCATCTCTCCTCTCCACTTCTTGAGCTTCTGGAGTCAGTATCTTACTGTAGGGAATAAAAATGAAAAGCAAGAAGAAGAATAAGAAAAAAAAAAAAAACTTAAGGTAGCATAGATTTTGGCTATCTGTTTTAAAGCTAAATCTAGAGTACCTAAATGTAGATTTTGATAGGTATAGATTATTTTACTGTTTAATTCTATCTCCTGATACTGGAAAACACAGACTGGCTTTTAACTTTTCTTCGACTATATACACATTGAGATTATCTTTTTTTTTTTCTTAACACCTTTATTGGAGTATAATTGCTTTACAATGGTGTGTTAGTTTCTGCTTTATAACAAAGTGCATCAGCTATACATGTACGTATATCCCCATATCTCCTCCCTCTTGTGTCTCCCCCCCACCCTCCCTATCCCACCCCTCTAGGTGGTCACAAAGCACTGAGATGATCTCCCTGTGCTATGTGGCTGCTTCCCACTGGCTATCTGTTTTACATTTGGTAGTATATAAGTCCATGCTACTCTCTCACTTCATCCCAGCTTACCCCTTCCCCTCCCCATGTCCTCAAGTCCATTCTCTACGTCTGCGTCTTTATTCCTGTCCTGCCCCTAGGTTCTTCAGAACCAGTTTTTTTTAGATTCCATATACATGTGTTAGCATACGGTATTTGTTTTTATCTTTCTGACATACTTCACTCTGTATGACAGACTCTAGGTCCACCCACCTCACTACAAATAACTCAATTTCTTTTCTTTTTATGGCTGAGTAATATTCCATTGTATGTATGTGCCACATCTTCTTTATCCATTCATCTGTCAATGGACACTTAGGCTGCTTCCACGTCCTAGTATTGTAAATAGTGCTGCAGTGAACATTGTGGTACATGATTCTTTTTGAATTATGGTTTTCTCAGGGTATAGGCCCAGTAGTGGGATTGCTGGGTTGTATGGTAGTTCTATTTTTAGTTTTTTGAGGAAGCTCCATACTGTTCTCCATAGTGGCTGTATCAATTTACATTCCCACCAACAGTGAAAGAGGGTTCCCTTTTCTCCACACCCTCTTCAGCATTTACTCTTTGTAGATTTTTTGATGATGGCCATTCTGACTGGTGTGAGGTGATACCTCATTGTAGTTTTGATTTGCATTTCTCTAATAATTAGTGATGTTGAGCATCCTTTCATGTGTTTATTGGCAAACTATATATCTTCTTTGGAGAAATGTCTCTTTAGGTCTTCTGCCCATTTTTGGATTGGGCTGTTTGTTTTTTGATATTGAGCTGCATGAGCTGTTTGTATATTCTGGAGATTAATCCTTTGTCAGTTGCTTCGTTTGCAAATATTTTCTTCCATTCTGAGGGTTGTCATTTGGTCTTGTTTATGGTTTCCTTTGTTGTGCAAAAGCTTTAAAGCTTCATTAGGTCCCATTTGCTTATTTTGTTTTTATTTCCATTTCTCTAGGAGTGGGTCAAAAAGGATCTTGCTGTGATTATGTCATGGAGTGTTCTGCCTATGTTTTCCTCTAAGAGTTTGATGGTGTCTGGCCTTCCATTTAGGTCTTTAATCCATTTTGAGTTTATTTTTGTGTATGGTGTTAGGGAGTGTTCTAATTTTTCATGTAGCTGTCCAGTTTTCCCAGCACCACTTATTGAAGAGACTGTCTTTTCTCCATTGTATACTGTTGCCTCCTTTATCAAAGATAAGGTGACCATATGTGCGTGGGTTTATCTCTGGGCTTTCTATCATGTTCCATTGATCTATATTTCTGTTTTTGTACCTGTACCATACTGTCTTGATTACTGTAGCTCTGTAGTATAGCCTGAAGTCAGGGAGCCTGATTCCTCCAGCTCCATTTTTCTTTCTCAAGATTGCTTTGGCTATTCAGAGTCTTTTGTGTTTCTATACAAATTGTGAAATTTTTTGTTCTAGTTCTGTGAAAAATGCCATTGGTAGTTTGATAGGGATTGCATTGAATCTGTAGATTGCTTTGGATAGTATAGTCATTTTCACAATGTTGATTCTTCCAATCCAGGAACATGGTATATCTCTCCATCTGTTTGTATCATCTTCGATTTCTTTCATCAGTGTCTTATAGTTTTCTACATACAGGTCTTTTGTCTCCCTAGGTCGATTTATTCCTAGGTATTTTATTCTTTTTGTTGCCATGGTAAATGGGAGTGTTTCCTTCATTTCTCTTTCAGATTTTTCATCATTAGTGTATAGGAATGCCAGAGATTTCTGTGCGTTAATTTTGTATCCTGCTACTTTATCAAATTCATTGATTAGCTCTAGTAGTTTTCTGGTAGCATCTTTAGGATTCTCTATGCATACTATCATGTCATCTGCAAACAGTGACAGTTTTACTTCTTCTTTTCCAATTTGGATTCCTTTTCTTTTTCTTCTCTGACTGTGGTGGCTAAAACTTCCAAGACTACGTTGAATAAGAGTGGTGAGAGTGGGCAACCTTGTCTTGTTCCTGATCTTAGTGGAAATGGTTTCAGTTTTTCACCATTGAGAATGATGTTGGCTGTGGGTTTGTCATATATGGCCTTTATTATGTTGAGGAAAGTTCCCTCTATGCCTACTGTCTGGAAGGTTTTTTTCATAAATGGGTGTTGAATTTTGTTGGAAGCTTTTTCTGCATCTATTGAGATGATCATATGGTTTTTCTCTTTCAATTTGTTAATATGGTGTATCACATTGATTGATTTGCATACATGGAAGAATCCTTGCATTCCTGGGGTAAACTCCACTTGATCATGGTGTATAATCCTTTTAACGTGTTGTTGGATTCTGTTTACCTGTATTCTGTTGTGGATATTTTCATCTATGTTCATCAGTGATACTGGCCTGTAATTTTCTTTTTTCTGTGACATCTCTGTCTGGTTTAGGTATCAGGGTGATGGTGGCCTCACAGAATGAGTCTGGGAGTGTTCCTCCCTCTGCTATATTTTGGAAGAGCTTGAGAAGAATAGGTGTTAGCTCTTCTCTAAATGTTTGATAGAATTCGCCTGTGAAGCCATCTGGTCCTGGGCTTTTGTTTGTTGGAAGATTTTTAGTCACTGTTTCAATTTCAGTGCTTGTGATTGGTCTGTCTGTATTTTCTATTTCTTCCTGGTTCAGTCTCAGAAGGTTGGGCTTTTCTAAGAATTTGTCCATTTCTTCCAGGTTGTCCATTTTATTGGCATAGAGTTGCTTGTAGTAATCTCACTATCCTTTGTATTTCTGCAGTGTCAGTTGTTACTTCTCCTTTTTCATTTCTAATTCTATTGAGTCTTTTCATTTCTAATTCTATTGTCTTTTCCCTTTTTTTCTTGATGAGCCTGGTTAATGGTTTATCAATTTTGTTTATCTTCTCAAAGAACCATCTTTTAGTTTTTTTTGTTTATTTGTTTGTTTTGCGGTATGTGGGCCTCTCATTGTTGTGGCCTCTCCCGTTGTGGAGCACAGGCTCCGGACGCGCAGGCTCAGCGGCCATGGCTCACGGGCCCAGCTGCTCCGCGGCATGTGGGATCTTTCTGGACCGGGGCTCGAACCTGTGTCCCCTGCATCGGCAGGCGGACTCTCAACCACTGCACCACCACGGAAGCCCCATCTTTTAGTTTTATTGATCTTTGCTATTGTTTCCTTCATTTCTTTTGAATTTATTTCTGACCTGATCTTTATGATTTCTTTCCTTCTGTTAACTTTGGGGTTTTTTGTTCTTCTGTCTCTAATTGCTTTAGGTGTAAGGTTAGGTTGTTTATTTGAGATGTTTCTTGTTTCTTGAGGTAGGATTGTATTGCTCTAAACTTCCCTCTTAGAACTGTTTTTACTGCATCCCATAGGTTTTGGGCCTTCGTGTTTTCACTGTCATTTGTTACTAGGTATGTTTTGATTTCCTCTTTGATTTCTTCAGTGGTCTCTTGGTTATTTAGTAATGTATTGTTTAGCCTCCATGTGTTTGTATTTTTTACAGATTTTTTTCCTGTAATTGATGTCTAGTCTCATAGCGTTGTGGTCGGAAAAGATACTTGATACGATTTCAATTTTCTTAAATTTACTGAGGCTTGATTTGTGACCTAAGATATGATCTATACTGGAGAATGTTCCATGAGCACTTGAGAAGAAAGTGTATTCTGTTTTTGGATGGAACGTCCTATAAATATCAATTAAGTCCATCTTGTTTAATGTATCATTTAAAGCTTGTGTTTCCTTATTTTCATTTTGGATGATCTGTCCATTGGTGAAAGTGGGGTGTTAAAGTCCCCTACTATGATTGTGTTACTGTCGATTTCCCCTTTTATGGCTATTAACATTTGCCTTATGTATTGAGGTGCTCCATGTTGGGTGTATAAATATTTACAATTGTTATATCTTCTTCTTGGATTGATCCCTTGATCGAGATTATCATTTGAAGAATTTTTCAGAAAGACTTCTCTTTGCATAAGATTCATTTGTAGAAATAAGTCCCTGGGAAAGCCTAGGTCAGAAATGTCAAATTAGTGTCCTTTAACTAGCTTTCTTTGGTCCACACTATCTGTCTTTCTAAAGTCAAATTCATTTTTAATTTGTAAAATCAGTAGATATTATCTTATAAAAATTCCTATTTCCGACTCTTCTTGGAAAATCAGAAGAACTGTGCATGAGCTTACATTCCCACGTGGCCACCAGTGGCTGGAGCCGAGTGGGGGCTGTTGCCTTTGGATGGGACATGTGCTCTTCCAGGTCACCCCCCATTCCACTTCGTCTGCATCATCTACCTGGCTAGCCCCTGTAAGAATCTATTTGTGGGCTTCCCTGGTGGTGAAGTGGTCGAGAGTCCGCCTGACGATGCAGGGGACATGGGTTCGTGCCCCGGTCCGGGAAGATCCTGCATGCCACGGAGCCACTGGGCCCGTGAGCCATGGCCGCTGAGCCTGTGCATCCGGAGCCTGTGCTCCGCAACGGGAGAGGCCACAGCGGTGAGAGGCCTGCGTACCGCAAAAAAAAAAAAAAAAGGATCTATTTGTAACTCTGCTATTTATTTGGTCTTCTTTGTATTGTGATAGGAACATGATAAAAGTAAAAACCCTGGTCTCTAACAAGGGTGAAGCTTGATGTTTAGAAACAACAAAACATTGCTTGAATTAGCAAAGTAAGTTAACAAGGTAAAAATAAAATCTGTAGTGTAGTTGTGAACTACTTTTAAACTGTTTCCATTGCACTTCACTATTTTGCCTTTTAACCCAACATGTCTCTACACTTTGGCAATGCCTGAAAGCTGGATGACTCCATTTACACCTAAGTGTGTCTCCATACACGGATTGTAACGTATATGACCCATGCTGTAGCTTAATATGATACAAATCCGTGGGGAGGCCAACAGCACACCTAGACCCTCACCTTGGCTCTTGTCCCTAACTGCATGGCCACAGGCAAAGCCCTCTGGGGTTCAGCTCTTCATTCATATAATGAGGGTACTGGACTAGGTCTCTCTTAGACTGGGATTTGACTGTTTGAGACCATCAGCACATTTATAAAAATTGTGGAAATATCTTTTAGGTAAAACAAGTAATAACTCAAGGGAAACTTGTTTTAGAAAATATTTTAGAAAACGGATGCTTTCCAAGAGTACAACAAGAAAATTAAAACTTTATCATCAAAATATGCTGACTTATCCATTCTTTGTTTACAAAATAGCTTTAAATTTTAAAAAAGCCAAACTTATATGCCATTATTTATCCTAGAAGTTGCTACTTAATGACAACGTACGATGAAGCCAGGATTTTAGAAAGGAGAAATGTAAAAATCGAAACAACTGATATAAATTTATATGCTAAAAATTAGTTATTTAGTCATGTCTCTTCAAAGGTGTCAGTGAAAACCCTCGGAAGATGAAATCAGGCTCCATTCATTTACTTCTCTCTGACATTTGCTATTTGGCTAATTATTTTGGAAGCCTATATATTAAAGCTTAATGCATTCTCTCAAATCCAAAATTTATTAAGATCTTTTTTTTTGCCAGATAAAAGTTTTTTATAGTAACAAGTTTGCATACTATCTACAAAAATGATTATAAGTAAAATTTTATAGGACACCTGTGTAGGAAGAACCCTAAACAGGCCCTCAAATTTCCTGCCCTAATTTCTGTGACTGTGAATATGAAGGATACCACACCTGTGATCTGCACTACTTGATAAAAGGGATTTTGCAGATGTAATGAGATTATTAGTCAGCTGACTCTGAGTTAATCAGAAAGGAGACTACCCAGGGGATGCTGACCCAATGACATGATTAAAGCAGAGTTTTCTCCACTGGTGGTAGGAGAGGAGGTCAGATTTCTAAAGCGTGAGGGAGATGTGATGCACCAGTGCCGGCTTCAAGATGGTGACAAGGAGTGTGGGTACCTCAGGGAACTGAGAGAGGTCTCTGGCTGACAGCCAGCAATGAAACGGGGACCTCAGTTCTACAACCACAAGGAACTGAATTCTGCTGACAACTTGAATGAGTCTGGGAGTGGATTTCCCCTGAGTCTCCAGTCAAGGACTCAGCCCAGCTGACATCTTAGTTACAGCCTTAAGATACTCAGAGCAAAGGACCCACTGGACTTGTGACTTACAGAACCATGTGCTAATAAGTGGGTGTTTGTGGTGATTTATTACACAGCAATAGAAAACTAACAGAATGCTGAGGAATTACCTATTATTAGGAAGGACAAGAAAACCAACTGAATGTATGAATGTTACATTTTTCAGAGTGCTTAAGTTTCAAAGTTGATTTGTTAGGCTGTTTCATGTTGAGAAAAACAATGTGTGTTGAAAAGTAGAAGTGATAATTCTCAGGGAATGGGGCAAACTAAAGTCCAGAATAAATGTGAAACATTCAAACTAGATTTTAATTACAGCAAAGTAAAATTATACACTAAAAACCCTAGACATTTCAACTTCAAACTCAAGAGAAATCAAATACGGCAGAGATGCTTACCCTATTTTGAAAAAATGATGCATGAAAATGTGATGTTGTAGCAGATATTGATACTAAAGTAATAGTTTCTTCAGAACTAGGATTATGTAAGTAAACTTTTTCCATTTTTGGCATTCCAACTGGTCTGTAAAAACAAAAAGAAAACTGTTACAAATACTTCAAAGACAATTTCTAGTTTTAGAGTTAACCTCTAGTTGTTAAAAAATTAAACATCAAAATTATTTAGACAAATACATACCCAAATGTATGAAATTATATATTAAATTAGTTTATATCTAAAATTACACATAAAATGCATGCATTAGCTATTCAGCAAATAAAATTATTGAGTGCCAACTGTATGTCACACACTGAGCCAGGTACTGGGATGTAAGGAGGCAAGTCTCCACCCGGATGAAGCTTGCAATCTAGTGAGGAAGCAGGCAGGGAACAAAACGGTCAGATCCCTTAATTACTTTCTGTAATACCACCTATCGCCTGCTTCTCTACTAATTCTGAATCTTATCCTCCTCTCCCCAAATTCCACTGATAGATGCTCTTCAATTTAGAAGAAGTTTAGTGGCAACATTATGTGAGCAGATCTGCCTTATGAGTTAGGGGCTGTTGTTATACTCATTTTATAGATGAGGACACCAAGGCACAGAAAGCTTAATTAACTTGCCTAAAGTCCTACTTGGAACCTCACTCTGAATCCAGGCCATCTGGCTCTAGTCCCTGCTCTAACCCTCTCAAAGGAACAGTATAAAGCACACACTCGAGGTCTGATATCCACAGATTCATTTTAATGTTCTCCATGGCATCCACATTACAGTTTGTCTGAAAAGTGAAACCTCCTCAGTATGTAGTCCATTAAGTACTTACGTTGCTAATCATATTTGCACAGGCTTCCTAGCTTGACAGCTTAAGAGAATTCTGCAAATAAATTACTTTTTTTCAGAGTTCTCTCTAGTTATTTAATTGGCGCCTGTCTTTTTTTTTTTTGCGGTACGCGGGCCTCTCACTGTTGTGGCCTCTCCCGTTGTGGAGCACAGGCTCCGGACGCGCAGGCTCAGCAGCCATGGCTCACAGGCATGTGGGACCCTCCCGGACCAGGGCACGAACCTGTGTCCCCTGCATCGGCAGGCGAACTCTCAACCACTGCGCCACCAGGGAAGCCCTAAATCTGCAATTTAAAACTTCCCCACAAATAAAACTCCAGTCCATAAGGACTTGACTGGCAAAGTCTACCAAATATTTAAAGGGACTATTCTACCAAACACTTTGCGGAAAAGAGAGACGCTGATACAAAATGGGGAAAGATGAGAAAGGACTCTGTGAGGCTGGATTTGAATTGGGAAAATATGAATTGGACTTACCAGTATGGGCCATGATTTATGCATGTATACATATCAATATATACATACATAATGCATATGTATATATACATGTATATATTCCTCCAGAGATTGGTCCACATGAGCACAGAAGCAATGACATATAGGGGCAATGAGCACATTCAGTGCCCAGATCTGGGTTTCTAAATGTCATTTCCCACTGAAGAAACCAGGACTTCTTTAGTTTTGGCTAATTCCAGGTCTTGGACAAAGCAAACATAAGGAAGTCTAGAACGTTTGTTGTATCAGAAAGCAAAGAATTGTTTAAAGATAATAGGACATATCAAAAAAAGAAAAAGGAATCAGCTTAAACAGGCTCCTACTGGCAAAATCTGTAAAATTTGGAGCAAAAAGAACAGTGAAAGTAAAGGGTTATAACACACTGATTAAAAAACAAAACCCATGAGTCTATAGCAGAGATCAACAACTTTTTTCTCTAATGGGCCAGACAGTAAATATTTTAGGCTTTACAGACCATGCAATCTCTGTCACAACTACCCAGTCTGCCACTGTTGTGCAAAAAGCAGGCATAGACAAACGTAAATGAATGGGTATGGTTATGTTCCAGTAAAACTTTATATATAAAAACAGGCGTCAAGGGCCATAATTTGCTAACCCTTGGTCTATAGTGATGATCAAAGAAAAGAGGGGAATACTTCTTTACAGAAGAATCTTGATTCCTAAATGAAAAAAACAATGATAGAATTTGAAGGGGAAAAAAGGAATCACCATTTTGCAACTATCGATGTAATGACTGATTCAGGTAAGAGTCTATGGGTAGTGATGAGGTAAACTATTAGATGAAAGACTGATGGAGAACAGGATAGCAACCCTACAGATTATTTATTAATTACAAAGAGGAAAAGCCATCTTTACAATTTACAGGATCTGGCAGATAGTACACCAATGAGTGCTCAAACTCAGCATCAACAATAATTAGAAATATGGACATTACATTACCCTGATATAATGTAATACAACATTATCTATGTAATGTTCTTGACAAAAATGTTTAGCCTGAAATCTAATCATTAGGATATAATCAGGCAAATCCAGTTTGTAGGCTATTCTATAAGTCAACTGACCTGGACTACAAAAATTTCAATCTTATGAATAAAAAAAAGAAAAAAGGTAGGAAACAGTTCTAGATTAAAGACACCTACCAACCAAATGTAATGTGTCATCCTTAATTTAAACCTGGTTAGAGGATGGAAGACTATATTGCTTTTGGCAATTAGGGAAATTTGAATGTAAACTATATATTAGATAATGTTACTGTATCAATATTAGATTCTTTGGGTGTGATAATGGAATTGTGGCTACATAGGACCAGTCCCTTAGGATTCACACACTGAAGAACTCAGGGGTAAAATATGATGTGTATGTACATTTACTTTCGGGAAAAGAAGTGGAGTTTGTGTGTGTGTAGAAAGAAAAAGAGACAGAAAAGGTTAACTCTTGGTGAATCTGGATAAAGGTTATGTAGGTGTTCACCATATTGTTCTTCCAACTTCTCTGTACTTTAAAATTTTTCAGAAGCTGGGGAAAATATTAAGACTTTCTGTTCAACAAAATACCAGATGGGAAAATTTAACAGACACATGACAAGCTGGGAAAAGATATCTGCAGTGTCTAAATATCTTTTAGACTTTAAGGTTATTTTTAGACTATAAGAGGAATTTCTAATTACTAAGAACCCCAAAAGAAAAATGGTCAAAGGATATGAACCGGCAATTTATAGGAAGAGGAAACACAAAAGGCCAATAAGCATATAGAGATGGATATTCGAACTTACTAGTGATCAGAGAAATGCAAAATTAACAAGGCATCATGTTATCCCTATTTAACTAGCAAAATTAGAAAGTTGGCTAATGTTAAGTGCGAATACAGGGGACACGGCAATACAGGAATGCTTGTGGACTGCTAGGAGGAGTACAGAGAGGAAGAGCCATTCACAAGAGCAATCAGGCCATACCTAGATACGTGAAGTGTACTCACACTCTGTAACCTATGCATTCCACTTTGCGCTTATAATTCCAAAGAAATTCTCATGACGGTCCGTAAGTGACCCTGTAAGAGGATTTCACTGTAGGGTTGTCTGTAGTGGTAAGGCAGGAGAGGCAATATGTGTAGCCATCAAAGGGGGAGTTAACGGTAGAGTAAGTACTCACTATTTTACTCCTGTGGTTAGAAATAAGAGAGCAGAGAAATAATCTAACAAAAACAGACCTTTAAAAAGGTAAGAAATAGAATGAGCTATGCAGCCACTACGGAAAACAGTATGGAAGTTCCTCAAAAAATTAAAAACAGAACTACCTTATGATCCAGCAACCCCCTCTTCTTCCCACATCTGAAGGAAATGAAAACAGGGTATCGAAGAGATACATGGCACTCTCAGGTTTACCACAGCACTGCTCACAATGGTCAAGATATGGAAACAACTTAAGTGTCCATCGATGGATGAATGCATAAGGAAGCTGTGGTGTATATATACACGATGGAACATTATTCAGCCATGGGAAAAAAGGAAACCCTGCCATTTGTAACAACACGGATGGACTTCAGGGCATTATGCTAAGTGAAGTTAAGTCAGAGAAAGACAAATCTGTATGATATCACGTATATGTGGAATCTAAAAAAGCCGAACTCATAGAAACAAAGACTAGAATGGTATTTACCAGGGACTAGGGGGTGGGGGTAAAGGAGAGATGTCAGTCCAAGAGCACACATTTCCAGTTAGAAGATGAATAAGTTCTGGTGATCTAATGTACCGCATCGTGATTATAGTTAATAATACTGTACTATACGCTTGAAAGTTGCTAAGATCTTAAATGTTCTCACCACAAAAAAGAAATGGTAATTATGTGATGTGATGCAGGTGTTAGCTAATGCCATGGTGGTAATCATTCTGCAGTGTAAGTCAAATCAACGTGCTATATACCTTAAACTTACAATGTTATTTATCAGTTATATCTCAAAGTTGGAAAAAAAACTGAATGAGCTATATCACAATATTATTTATATGTTAAAATATAATTACATACATTAAAATTACGTAAGAATAATTTCTAACTGGGTGGCAGATACAAAACTATACATATGTCTTATTCATTTGTCTGTATATTATATTTCATAAAAAAGAAAAAAGGTGAAAATAATGTGGTAAAGTAATGAAAATACTCTGGAAAGTAACATTGCCCTATAATTGTTAAGCATCATCATATAAAAGTGAAATAAAGCATTCAGAGTCTTTTATTTTTCCTTCTGCTTTAGAGTGACCACATCAGTCCAGATGGCTTTGCTATGTGGGTTGTTTACTTGAGGTCAATGAATCAAAAGGTATTTGCTGAGGACCTACATTTGAGCCACCACTGTAACAATGCTACCTTATCTTTACAGGTGCTTCTTATATAGCCATCAATGCTGAATCCTGTTTAGTCAGACAGTAAGCCCCATATGTTGTGATATGATCCCTCAATAATTCAATTTGAAAAGTACTTTAACAAATTTTATCTAAACAGAATATTAGAGAACTTAGGGTGGAAGTGTTATAATTAAACATTATGATAAATAAACTCAAAGCTCATTTTATCGTCCAAGCAGAAGTTTTAGTCTGTTTCCTTAGAGGTTTGCCTAACTTCCTTATTAGGACTTCTTTTGGGGGTAAAACCCTCAAAGTCTAAAGTTGGGCAGAATTACATGCACTCAACCTGACTTTTAACACAGTCACATTATTTCACTTGATTCTCATATTCTGTATCACCTAAATCAACATCAAATGTAACTCAGCACCACTTATTCGTTTCTTCTGCAGCTTCATCTACAGTTGACTCTTGAGTTGTTTTAAACATTCTGTCTTTTCTAGAATGGGATAACAATACCTTCTTTCCATACTACCCAAAAAAGTCACGTTCCTATGCATAAGGTCCACAAACTATATAAATAAGAACTCTTCACTGTCTTTTGTAAACATTTAACACATTTTTAAGGTTTTGAAAATGGGTTGTGCTGCTTTTTATTTTACACACCATCTGAGAATTTCTTTATAATGCTGACATGAAGTTTTGTTGTTGCTGAGGTTCAATGTCTTCTGGTGCCTCTAAGGCTTAAACCAAGACATATTCCCCTTCTGAGAGCTCATCACTGCAGATACCACCAGCTCTTGCCAGAAGCGGGAAGGCTGTAGAGAAGATGAACTCCCTTAAAGCCTCTCAGCAGAGAGCAGGTGATTCTGCGGCATTAGCGGTCACAAAGAGGCTGCACCCACAGACCGCCCTTGAGAGGCAGGACCCCACAGACGAGTTTCCTGCTTTGCAGGAAAGCAAAAACCTGGTCCAGAACTGCTCCGTGGCTTACAGCCCCGCCATCACAAAATGCTCCATGACCCTTTCTGTGGCTTACAGTTCAGCCATGAGGAAAAAACCCAAAGGTGAACCAAGACTTGGGCCCTGAGGAGGGGACAGGGGGCATCCAGAGGCAGGTCTGCGACAACGCGTTTAGGGTCAGGAGGCAAGAAGCTGAGTGCCCTCGGGAGCCCCCAGTGCGTGGACTTCCTCCTGCTCAGATAGAGACGTTCTCAGGAGCTAGACCTCTTGACCACCAGGCTCATCGATCTCAGGTAGGGTCACGGGACCCTAAAATAATTAGGGAAGTAGGTACAGATCCAGCTGGGACTTCAAACTATGGCCATGATGCTGCAGGAAGAAGCTTTACAAAGACAATATGGAAGATAAAACTCTTCTTCCTCAAGCTTTATACACATATAAGTAGAGTAACAGTACACAGAAATAAAAATGTCCTCCTTCCACCCTGTAAGTTCACCGATTATGTGCTTTTCTCAACAAACATGCTCTTTTACAATTCAAATGTCCCAGAGGCTAGCTGGCAACCAGTGTTTCTCCTCCCTATGAATTTGTTCTTAATGTTTTTCCTCCACTGACCTCAGTGCAATCGATCTCAGTTTAGATAAAGAAGACAGGGTATAAGACAGACAGGAACTCTGGGGGATCCTTGAAGAAGACAGGACTGAAGATGGCCTGCTACAGGAGAGGGCTCTGGGGTAAGGAAACAAGCCTCGAAGCCTCGAAGCAGGGGTGGATCAGAAAGCTTGGTTTGCAATGCTGGTGAGGCTGGCCTTACCCTTTCTTCTAGGGATCAAAGAGGAAAGGCCCTAAGCCACACCCTCCAGAAATGAACCCTTGGAGAAGGGTCATCTACTTACGTTGCTGAGAGAAGTCTGGAGTAACAAGAACTGAGGGAAGGCGTCAGCAGGCTATTCCAGTCACTCATGCACACACAGAGCAGGCTTCCTGAAGTTCCAGGTGGTCCAGACCATGGAAGCAGAAGGAGGTCTCCTTGGATGGACCAGTTTACAGACCTCATACAAACAGCTTCCCCTGCCTCTCCCTTTCCTCAGTTCCCTTGACCAAGTGGAAGACTGAGGAGAGAAGTCACACTGAACCATGGAAAACTATGCTCAAGTACTAATACAAGTTTACTTGTAAATAAATAAGCAGTGCATCAGTTTTCTATGCTGCCTAACAAAGTACCACAAACCGAGAGGGTTGAAGCAATGCCCATTTATCATCTCTCAGTTCTGTACGGTAGAAATCCAGGCACAGCATGACTGGTGTATCTGCTCAGGGTCTCACACATCACGGCTCAAAGTCCCCTTCTAAGCTCATGCAGGTTGCTGGCAACGTTTAGGTTGCTCTCAGCCTCTTGCCATATGGCCCCTGCCCTTTCCAAAACCAACACAAAGAAACTCCCTTGCATCAAATACCCCTCATGCTTCAAATCTCCGACATTTCTGTCTCTGATTGCCACAGCCAGATGTAGAGGGTTCCTGTGATTAGGTCAGGTGACCAGATTACCTCCCTATCTTAAAGGTCAACTGATTTGGGACCTTAATTACATTTTCAAACTTCTTTGAAAATTCTACAGCAACATCTAGATTAGTGTTTGCTTGAATACAATTGGGAGAAGGTGAATGTGCACCTTAGGGGCCAGGAAGCTGGGGGCCATCTTAGAATCCTGCCTGTCATAAGCATCATGTGTGACTACTTGGCTAGACAGGTAAGATTTAAAAATAAGACAAAGATTTTCAAATGCCTGCTAGTGCTGGTCCAGTTTGTTTCCATTATCAGCTGCTCCAAAGACAGAAGGAGGGCCAAGGGGGTTAGTGTGAATTATTTATAGACAAACCAAGCTGAGATATACAGCTGTTCTCTGGGCTGTCAAGAGCAGGGCTTCTGACTAACTGTCCATATTTTACAAGAGTCTGAGGCTCAAAAGAATTAGGAAGAAGCACTCATGAATTAGAGACTAGGTTGGAAAGTAAGCTGCGATTTTGTGGTCAATGGCAATTTTTCTAGCCACAGAAAGATGACAATGCAGTGCCACGAAACAGCTGAAGAAATGGCTGAGTAGCTGCCCTCAGGCAAACTTTGTGAATGGCAGTGACACAGCAGTCTATTAAACACAACTTCTGGCAGGAATTTGGGCCAAATCAATATGCACTACTTTGACCACTCGACTACCACAAAATCTGACCATCGTCTCAAACACATTTTAGACTGAGGGCTGAGCTGGAGTGTTGGTTGAACAGTTAGAAATTGGAAAGCTAAAAAGCACCAAACATCCCTTTAGAAAAGAGGGCCTACTTGATTTTCTTGGAATACCAAAAAGTGATTAGGGAGAAATGCCTCTCATCAACTGAACTTGACAATAAACACCTCCATTTTTAGCAAGTTTATTCAATTTCCACTTTTTTAAAAGCCATTAAGTCTCTGTTTTAAACTTTTAGATTTGAAATCAAGATTTTCTGCACTTAATAATTATATAAACCAAAGAACTCAGTAAAACAAGTTCCCACCCAAAGAATCTTTTAAATCTGCCATAAATGTTTGAAAAAAGCAGTTGTTATGGAAACAGAAAAATATTTAACAGCACTGGCATAAATAACTGCGGGGGGTGAGTGAAGCAGGGGGTGGGGGGAAGGTGGTGGTCAGGCCCAACATTGCTCCAGGCTGACTGCTACAGAGAGAGGGTGGGGGGAAGGGGGGGAAGAAAAGAAGGGCAGAGGGAGAGGGAGGGAGAGGGAGAGGGAGGGAGAGGGAGAGGGAGGGAGAGGGAGAGGGAGGGAGAGGGAAGGGGCAAAAAGTAGAAGCAAAGAAGAAAGTTAAACAAAATGGATGTAAACAAAGAAAGCCTAGTTTCCAAGAAAGTTAATTGGATCAAACGTCAAAGACATTCTAGAGGGCGGTAGGGACGGCCAGGGTAGTGAGAGGAGTCAGGCCACGGCGGTTTCGAAAGTAGCCATGGAACTAGAGCTGCATCCTTGCTAAAGGACAGGAAACCGTCTTGGAGACCCTGGTTGGCAACTGAATGCAACCTGGAGTGATAAATTTCATCCGACTCAAAAGTTCTTCCAGTTACTGCAAAGGGTGTTTTAAAATTAAGAATGGCTTCTGGTTTAGCAAAAATGACCACAAGCAGTAGAAGTAGTTCACAGAAAACGTAAGGCAAAACTTCAGTGCATAAGTCAAGGTACAGTGAGCAATGATTTCTGATTACTTACAATTTCTGGAAAAAATATTATGAAGTGTGTTCTGCTAAGGCTACTTCTCAAGTCCTAAGATTACTGCTAGACATATGAAGCTAATGAAACATTTACAGCATGGGCATTAATTAAATCAGTACATTGCTGGATCAAGAAGAAAAGGTATAGCAAATGTTTAATGAAATGCTGCAAAAACGCTTGAAAATGCAAAACGAATTTTACTGTAGCAGAAGAAATCAGCAGGTAATCTTGCTGAACTTAAAGACAACATACGTCATGTGGTAAGTGTGAAAGCCAGATACATAAAGATAAATAGTGCGTATTTATCTTGATAGTCGGGTCTAGTAGGGAAGCAGACATCAAAAGAAACAATTAGAGCAATAACCAGCACTGACAGAAGTTAGTAGAGGATGTCAGGTGTGATGAAGAACCCAATTCCAGTTTTGATGTCTCACTGCTGACAGTTTTCAAGCCCCACAATGTCCCTTCACCTTATGCCCCACATCTGGGCAAGCCCACAGGGAAGCCTGCACACTCTCTCTCCAGTCTACTAAGAAGTTCAGACCATGCAAGCAAGCCTGCCCAGCCTCACCCCCTAAGCATAAGAGCCAAGCCAGTTTCCTTTCTCTGCTCTTTCAAGCCATTTTTCAGACCTTGGGATCCCTCCCTGCTCTCTCCAGAAAGCTTCATTATGTGAGGATAACAAATCTTTTCAGCCCTTCGTGGTGTGTGAATCAGTCTTGACACCTAAATCAAATTTTGGATGTGGATCCATCCCAGCTCTGTGGAGTGAACACCACACCATGGAAGCAGGGAGGAAGGCAGTTTCTACCTCTGCTAGGCAGGCTGGGGAAGGCGTGCTTTACAGAGGACTGAAGGTCATCGGGGGTTCAACGGGCCAGGGAGGTTGTAACGGGCTTCAGCTGGAGTTCCTGCCCACTGCACGACTTTCCTTTCTCTGGGTGAAACCCTGATAATTACAGAGACACCCCCTGGAAGACACATCCACTACCAAACACCGTCCTTATCTGAGTGGTGAGGGAGCCACCTCACCTAAGCGAGGCTAATGACTGTACTACTCTGAGATTTTTCCAACTAAAGTAAAAGAACCTATTATTCCCGGAGGGAGGGAGGCTAGAGAATGCGGGTCTGAAGAACAGTCAGTAGATTTGCTCTCATCATTGTAGGGAAAAGACATGGGCAGTGGGAGAGAAGAAGCCAACAGCAAGTGGGGCAGAGATAAGAGATGGGGGGCGGGGAAGAAAGGCGTAGTGGTGCTGGATAACGCGCATCCTGTCGTTCCCAGGTCCCACTGCAACTCTGAACTTTCTGCAAGTATATTACAGTCCTTGGAATTCCTTCTAGTATATCCTTATTTTTGCTCAAGTCCTTTCAGTTAGATTTCTATCACTTAGAACCAAACAACGACAGCACTGACCAAAACAGAGGGATTACGGCACTCTGTAATTACTGTTAATTTTCTTACAATACCAATAATGGCACTGTACTTATGCAGAATGTAGGCATGAAATGTCATTATGTGTGCTACAAATGATTTAAAAAATCAACAAAAATATGAATATGGCAAAATTTTTAATTACTGAATTTAGTTTAAGAATATATTCACTATCTATTCTATTTTTCTGTATGACTGCATGAAACCTTCCATGAAAAATTCTTTTTGGAGAGGAGCCTCTTAAAGTATGTATAACATGCCTGGAGCTTTCAAAGAGAGTTTGGCCATCACCTGAGCTAAGAGACTCCCAACAACAGCTGGATGTGAGATTGCCGTGCTTCCTTGGGATCCTCCCCAAGTGCCTGCCCGTGGACATCAATATTCAGGTCCTGCCCTTGAGGCTCCAGCCTGCTCGCAATTTTCCCTTCCTGAGTGCCTGCCCCTGTACACTTTGGGCTTGCTTAACCAGCTCCCACAATTATATAAGCCAATTCCTTATAAAAACTCCACACATAAACATATACGGACACACACACACACACACACACACACCACAAATCTGACTGGATCTGTTCCTCTGATTGAACCCTAATACATGTGTCCACATCTTCTCCCAACTCTTACTTCTATAGATCCACTTCTACCTTTATGAGATAAAAACAAACTCTGTTCAGTGCTCTCAGGCTGGACACAGAGAAGTTTAAATTAAGGGTAAATTTTTCTTCCTTTTGCTTCTGCTCTTTTGCAGCAGCATATAAATTTGCTGCTTTGGGGAACAGTCCAGTCTAACTCCGCTATCCCTTTTCTGTGCTGTAGCCAAGAGCTCACACTCTGCTTCAAACAATTTTCTTCATCATATAACCCAACCCTCGTCTGTCCTGGAGTGCATCTGTCTGTTCGCACATCTTCAGCACATCGTCCTCTCCAGTCATAGATTAATTCATTGATTTCTATCAGTGCTCCTTGTACATGACACCTAGTTACTCTCTAGCCTAAATATTAACTAAAAATGTTTTACATTCTGCATATCCTTTCACCTCTTAATTCCATTTTTTTGGACTCTCCTGAGGAACTAGTCATGGTTGTGCTTAAAGCATTAGTTTCAGCACTGATTATAAGAACAAAGAGTTTAAAACAATAAATGAATTTAAAAAATATATCCATACAATTTGCTGTTCTTTGATACCACAAAATAATGTAACAGAAAATTCTATGGAATAAAAAAATGCACAGTGTATATGTTTAGAAAGCAGGTTAGGGACTTCCCTGGTGGTGCGTGGTTAAGAATCCACCTGCCAGGAATAAAGACGCAAACGTAGAGAATGGACTTGAGGACATGGGGAGGGGAAGGGGTAAGCTGGGATGAAGTGAGAGAGTAGCATGGACTTATATACACTACCAAATGTAAAATAGATAGCTAGTGGGAAGCAGCCGCATAGCACAGGGAGATCAGCTCAGTGCTTTGTGACCACCTAGAGGGGTGGGATAGGGAGGGTGGGAGTGAGAGGCAAAAGGGAGGGGATATGGGGATATATGTATACATATAGCTGATTCACTTTGTTATACAGCAGAAACTAACACAACATTGTAAAGCAATTATACTCCAATAAAGATGTTAAAAAAAAAAAAAAGAATCTACCTGCCAATGCAGGGGACATGGGTTCAATCCCTGGTCTGGGAAGATCCCACATGTCTTGGAGCAACTAAGTCCATGCGCCACAACTACTTAGCCTGTCCTCTAGAGCCTGTGAGCCACAACTACTGAGCTTGCGCTCTACAGCCCGCGAGCCACAACTACTGAGCCCACGTGCCACAACTACTGAAGCCTGCGTGCCTAGAGCCTGTGCTCCGCAACAAGAGAAGCCACCGCAATGAGAAGCCCATGCACCACAACGAAGAGTAGCCCCCACTCACCACAACTAGAGAAAGCCTGTGGGCAGCAACGAAGACCCAATGCAGCCAATAATAAATTAATTAATTAATAAATTTATTTTTAAAAAAAGAAAGGTTATAAAATAGTTTATGGTCAGAAAATACTGTTATATTTTTGTAACTCAATAAATAAATACAGATACACAGAAAAAGAATTTGAAGGATAGAAGTTCAATGTTTATGTTTCCGGGTGGTTGGATTACTGGTAAATTTTTACTTCTTTCTCTTGATAAGCATTTTCTAAGTTTACCACAGTGAGCATGTACTGCTAGCATATTGGGCAAAACCCCAGTAAATTTTGTAGTGGTGATTTAATAATCTGTGGCCTAGAACAGGAATTCTTTACTAGCCCTTAAGGATCCAGATATGGACTTTGATGGGGATGGCTATAAAACCCTTGAACCTATGTGCAAAATGTTATTTGTATGTGCAAACTGTGTGTGTGTGCATTTGCGAAAAGGAAGGAAGAGGTTCTGACAGCTTTCATCTGTTCTTAAAGAAAACCATGATCCAAAAAAGGTTAAAACTACCAGTCCAGAATTTTGCTTGCCCTTATCTCAATTTCTCCTATTTGGGGGTGGGGCATTCATTATGTAAAGCGTTGAGGGGCAGATAATTTGGAACAGGAATTACCAATTTCGATTCAGATATTTTGCACACCTGAAAATTTCTTTATCTCAGGGGATGCATGAAATTTTCAAAACTCCCTTAAAGAAAAAATGAGGTGAAAAACATTGGATATAACTTTTGAAACAATCTCTCTAAAATGGTTACTGCTAAGCTTTTCAAAGTAAGAATACTCACTATGTTAGACTTAAAGTTTTGCTACTGTACCCTGATATCCTCTGTCCCCAGGCTCATGGTGTCATCATAAACATGGCCCATGCCATAGTCCTAGATTGGAGTTCATCAGAGAGATAGAACTCATCATTATTTTAAAAATAATGAACCTTCTTGCTAAAGATCAAAATGCATGCCATGTTTCATTAAATATCTTGGCATTTGACAGAAGGAGACTATGGGTGATATATTACTGTGACTGGATTAAGAACTCTATGTTTCTGCCATCTCAACATCGTATCTAAACCTTTTTATAGGACAGAAACAATAGTGATGTATTTCCTATCTGAACATTATGGTCTTTAAACCTAACACCCACAAGTCAATTTTACTATTTATATAACGACTACTTGCAAATACTGATTCCATCTACAGGTACAAAAGGAAGCACACAAACTTCTCTCTGCAGCCCCACCCCAAAAATCCATGATCTCTGTAAACACCTGAAAAGATGGAGTTGTTATCAGATAGCTCTTCTTATGCTGACTACTCTACCATGGTTTTGTACAAGTATAACTGATATATTTGATTATTCTAGGTTTGAGATTGTAAAGAAATTATTACAGAATTAATTAAAGAATGTTAAAGAATGCAAGGCTGCCTACTGTGGTGCACATAAAAACTAAACGAAAACTTGACATTAACATCTTAGTGTAGAAGAACAGTTTCAGGTACCTGGTTTCAAATAAAAAGATTAATACACTTCCAAATTTAAAAATACCCTGAAATATTAAACAGAAATTATTTAAATTTAATGTCTTCACTAGTAGAAAACGGTTAACTACAACTTTGACAACGTTAAAAAAATTAGTTTTCATTTATTGAATCAGAATAGACCTGCATACAGCTCCCCCTACCAATTCCCTTTTAAATTCTTTTCTTCTAATAAATGCTGGAGAGGGTGTGGAGAAAAGGAAACCCTCCTACACTGTTGGTGGGAATGTAAATTGGTACAGCCACTATGGAGGTTCCCTAAAAAACTAAAAATAGAGCTAACATATGATCCAGCAATCCCACTCCTGGGCATATATCCAGAGAAAACCATAATTCGAAAAGATACATGTACCCCAATGTTCACTGCAGCACTATTTACAATAGCCAGGACATGGAAGCAACCTAAATATCCATTGACAGAGGTATGGATAAAGACGATGTGGTACATATATATGATAGAATATTACTCAACCATAAAAAAGAATGAAATAATGCCATTTGCAGCAACATGGATGGATCCAGAGATTGTCATACGGAGTGAAGTCAGACAAAGACAAATATCGTATGATATTGCTTGTATGTGGGATCTAAAAAAATGGTACAAATGAACTTATTCATAAAACAGAAACAGAGTCACAGATGTAGAAAACAAACTTATGGTCACCGGGGCGGTAAAGGAGTGGGAGGGATACATTGGAAGATTGGGATTGACATATATACACCACTATATATAAAATAGATAACTAATAAGGACCTACTGTATAGCACAGGGAACTCTACTCAATATTTTGTAAAGACCTATATGGGAAAAGAGTCTAAAAAAGAGTGGATATATGTATATGCATAACTGATTCACTTTGCTATACACCTGAAACTAACACAACATTATAAATTAACTTTACTCCAATAAAAATTATTTTAAAAAAAGAACAAAAAAAATTTAAAAAAACATCTTTTCTTCTGCTAACTTACCAGAGTGGCATTACTCTAGTAGTTATATCATTTAAGATGTTCTCTTTACCTACCTGCTAAATTGGGTTGGAACCAAATATGGGTGAAGACTTGTCTTCCCCTCAGTGTACCTGAGATGTGCAAAACCTGAGACCCAGAGGCAGAAGGTAAGCAGAACTATGGTTTGAGGAAGTACTCTGTGGTTGGACCTTGTCTTCCTGTAGGATCTGCTTTTGTTTGGCCTCCTGGGTTGGTGATAATATTATTTATTTGATGATGTATAAAAGTTTGTACTTTAAAAGCATATACATCAAACAAATTGATATATTCTTCTACATCCACAAGGAAAAATGTTAAATAATAAAAATGGAAATGAAGTGCTGATCAGAAAGGTAACCCTAAGTTTAATGCTGCTTCTGAAGATAAGATCCTCTGAACCAGAGACTCCAAAATGTGGATATTTTTCAAACTTCAAAATTTAATATTATATGTTAGATTCATAATAGATACTTACTTCCCATTTTCAAACTGTATTCAACATTATTTACTTTCCTGATGACTAAAACATGTAACTTTCTCATACAAGATAACACAGGCAAAAGGCAAGACAAATGCATGCATAAAATACATATAATATTGCTATGGTCTGAAATTTTTAAACTTACTGTTCATGAAAATCCAGCATTGGTGGCTCAAATCGTATAGGTCTGCAATTACCCCGGTACAGAGATATACTGTAAGTAAAAAGAAAACAGCCTAAGAAGCAATTCTTCAACATATATGTTTCCCCAAACCAAAGTCAGACACTTGAGTTTTGTCATCATAAAGTTTAAGAAAAGTGGAGTCTTATATTAGAAATATGTGTTACTTTTTTATTAGAGGAAATAAATAAACGTTTGTTTTTAAAAATGGGGGAAAAAAGGAGTGTTTTTCCTATTCAAAGGTATTCAAAAACAGAAACTGCTCAAATAGACTGCCGAAATTTATTTAGTTGATATAATTGATAACAATATCCCTTAATATGTTCATTTGGATTTTTTTTTTTTTTTTTGCCACACCACGTGGCTTAAGGGATCTCATTTCCTCAACCAGGGATTTAACCTGGGGCACCGCAGTGAAAGCACCAAGTCCTAACCACTGGACTGCCAGGGAACTGTCTCATTTGGATTTTTAATACATGTACAATGAACAATAAATAATTACTTGTACTTGGAAGGAAATTTATAGAGACAAAAACTCATGATCCCATTGTAACTAGAGTGTCAAAGAACTAAACAAAAGTCAGTTTGGGGATAAAAATTTCCAAGAACTGAAATATCTTTTTAATCTGAGAGTTTGGAACATACTGATCTATGATGTCTTGGCCTAAATATTTGAGTATCATTTCTAACTATTCCCCCTTGATACTAGAACTTCTCACTAAAACAGATTCCTGAATAAGCAAACCTCCTAGACATCACCATGACCTAACATTGATGCAAAGTATAAATAACCTTGGAGAGGAGGTCCACATACCTAAAGTCATCTGTTTACATACTGAGAGAGGGAGAAAGTCATTCAGACACTAAAGTTTCTAAACAGTAGATTATCTTTCTGTTGTATTTTAAGAAATGATGTAAGAGCAAAACCCATTTTGTGAGACTACTTTATTTCCATCATCTCTGCAATTCAAAAGAGCACAAGCTTCACATGATATAGTAACTTCATTCAGGAAATACAATAGAAATAGACAAGGACATACAGAAAATGTGGAAGATCTAGATTTAACTCAATTCAATAAAGATTAAATAGTCTGAGCAGTGGAATAATTGAGCTTAAAAAAATAAGGTTTAAAAGTGTTTTTAGCCTTACCAATTAAGAGTATTACTCTGTGCTGCTTGACAATCCTTCTACATATGTTGAACATTAAAGATGACAAACACGAGAAGGAAAAGACCAAATGTAAGATTATACTTTACTAAAGCACAAAACTAAAGACACTGGGACAACGAAGGCACAATTCCTCACAAGACAGCTGCCACATGTAGCCCAAGGTACAGAATCTACTCCCTCTTGATTTCTGCCCTTCTTAGACATACTATAACGAGGATACTCTTCAGCTCCTTTAAAACAATAGATACTGATCAGTTCATCAGTTTTAACAGTGTGAAACTCAAACTTACATAAAATCTCCATCCAATCAAGAAAAAAAAAGTGTAATGCATAAAGTAAATGTGTCTAAGTCAGTAATCCACATATATATAAACAATGACTGTGTTAGATGCTAGAGATACAAAGGAGATTAAGATACAGTTTTTTTTCTCTCACAGAACTGAGAGTCTAATCCCCCAATTTCAAGTGGAAATGTTTAAAGTGGCCAGGCAAGGGAAAAAAGTGCAGTGCACACCCCATTCACTCAACACAAATATACTGAATGTCAGGGGCTGTCTAGTGGCTGGGGCCATGAGAACAAAGAGCCTGTTCTCATGGCACTAACATGCCAATGGGGAAAACAAAAGTAGAACACATCACGTGATGACGTCCAACATATAAAGACAAATCAAACACAGCAGGAACATAGAAGGTCTCTCTGAGGAGGGACACTGGGGCTGAGGCCTGACTGGTAGCAATCTGGAGGAAGAAAGCAGGAATGTCCTTGGCATGATGAGGAACCAGGAGGCTGGAGTGGCCAGAGTGCAGGAAGGAGGGGGAGGAGACCGGAGCTGAGACCAGAGCGGTACAGAGGCCAGGTCTCCTCGCAGAAGTCTGGATTTTATCCTAAGTGTAACAATAAGCCTCTACAGTGTTTTGAGCAAGGAAGTAACATGATCTAACACATTTAAAAGGTCAAATCTGGCTGCTGTATGAAGAGACTGCATGAGCCCAAGAGTGAAGCAGGAAAGCCCTGCAGTTGTCCAGAGAGGAGGGGACAGCCACTGTGGCCCAGGATGACTGCAAGGGAGGGTGGTGAGAAGTGGCTCTTTTCTGAATATTTCTGGAAGCTAGAGACATCAGGCTGATGGATTGATTTTGGAGTGTAAGAGAAAGAAGAGAGGCATCAAGATGACTTAACTCTAACATTTTGGCCTGAGAAACTAGATACGTAGTCATGACATGGAAGAGTGGGTTGGAAGTGGGGAAGGGTAGTTGGGTAGGGATTCAAGAGTATTGTTTTAGACATTTAAACTTGAGATGTCTTATCTCGATGGAGATGTCAAGTAGGCAGACAGATATACATGGTTATTGCTTTATATTAAAAAGTTACTGATTTGGGGGTACTGATCTTAAACCCAGGCATTTTGGTGAGTTAATTCTAACAGTCTGTCTATAGATTCTCTTAGATTTCCCCCTGCCATTATATGTGTTGCTAAAATGATCACTATCTTGGGTTGTCTCTGTAGACAGATCACCTGCAAGTAACAATTCTGTTTCTTCCTTTTAAATCCTTAGAACTTGTTTTCCTTTTTCATGCCTTATGTGGGCTAAGACCTCCCATAAAATGTTCCAAAGAAGTGGTGTCCAGCAATTGTTATCGTGACATTTACAGGATGCCCACAGAATATGAGATAGAGGGGACAATACATAACAGATAATTCCCTCATAAGTAAACGCATATTTTCAAAACAACAGCAGATCTATATCTAAGGACCAATTTAATATTTGAGTGGGTACAACACAAATTGTCATAGGTATAATCTTATTTTAACAAAACCAAAAATTCAATAACACAGCTATCACATACCTACAACTGATTTAAATGGCTGCTACTGTTTATTTAGAATGGCTATGACACTGTTTAGTGCTTTATTAACAGAAAGCAAATGTCTACAAATCCATAACGCTGAAAAATAAACTGGGGAAGAAGCAATATGAAAAATGGTGCCCTTTGTCAATTTCAAAGAGACAGAATCTTAGACATTATAAAATAACATGATTTTATGTTTTCAGCAGTGATTGTATTTTTTCTGAAACTTTCAATACAATATTTTATTTTCACTAAAACATTAACTGTTTATTTGGGGAGAAGGAGATGAATAAGGACTATTCTGACTTCAAGCGAGGGAGCAGCTGGAGAGATACATGAAATCTGTGTTGCTTGGTGAACTGTTAGGTCGAAATTAAGCACACAAGACCTTCCCAAATGAAGCATACAAGACATTCTTGGAGCTTTGGGAATTTGTTTAAACTGTGAAATT
The DNA here is from genome assembly GCF_949752795.1 of Hyperoodon ampullatus. NCBI lineage: Eukaryota > Metazoa > Chordata > Mammalia > Artiodactyla > Ziphiidae > Hyperoodon > Hyperoodon ampullatus. The sequence goes on from NC_136928.1 coordinate 15,592,522, forward strand.
TAAAATATTTTCCTAGGGGCAATTACTACCTAAACAAAAGGTTCTCTTTGGCCCAATATTTCATAATGAATGATTTCTGGTCTACCTACATCTTAATCATCTAGGATGCTTATAGAAATGCAGATTCCAGGGCCCCGCATCTCTCGATTCTGATTCCTTACATCTAGTATGGAGCCCAGAAACTGGCACTTTTATGTACACTCTCACATTTGGGAATGACTCTTTTGTAGCTTGATCCACAATAAGCATTGCAAGCAGAAATAAGAGGGGAATAAAAGCACTTTAACAAGTAAAACTTTTTAAAAAGTCACCAACAGTTTAAAATGGTCCCCAATATGACTTTTATTAGAGACAGCTATATAGTGACTTAAGAGAAAAGATACAGATTACTCCAATATCAATATTTTTCAATAAATACATTTTAGCTTAAATTTTCATTTCCCTAAGGACTAATGATGTTGAACATCTTTTCATTTGTTTACTGTCCAATCAAATATCTTCTTTTGCAAAGTGTCTGTTCAAAGTATTTTAACTGGGATGTCTGTCTTAATTTTGAGTTGTAAGAGTTCTTTATATATTCCAGATACCTGTCCTCTGTCAAATGTATGTACTGTGAATATTTTCTCCCTGTCCCTCCTTTTCCTATTATCAATGATGTCTTTTGGGGAGTGACATCATCAAGATGGTGACATAGGTCATTCTTGACTTCAGTCCCCCTCACAAGAAGACCAACCAACAAACTACCCATAGATGAGATACCATTGTGAATCCCAAAACACAGGGGTGAGGCTCAAGAACATCCTTGGACCACAGAGAGCAGGAAAAAAGAAGAAGAAGAAAAAAAAAGAACTGTATTAGAAAGGTAAGAGAAATGGTTATACTCTGGTCATATCACCTCTCTACCAGACTGGTACAGCGCTGCACTGAGAGGGCCCCCTAGCACCTACAGTTTCTCAAATGGGAAAGAGAGATCCCACAGTGGGCATCTAGCTCCCCAGTGTTGTGGGGAGGTAAGTGGACATCTAGAGTTATGAGGCCCAAAGAACCCCACACAGGTTGAACTTGAAAAGGCCTACAATGAGACACATTATGATTAAACTGTCAAAGTCAAAGACAAAGAGAGAATTCTGAAAGCAGCAAAAGTGACACATCACATACAAGGAATACCCCACTCCCCACCCCATAAGACTACATTAGTCCCCCCTCATCCATGGTTTCACTTTCTGTAGTTTCAGTTACATGCGGTCAACCATGGTCTGAAAATATTAAATGAAAAATTCCTGAAATAAAAAATACATAAGTTTTAAACTGCACACCCTTCTGAGTAGCATGATGAAACTTCATGCTGTCCTGCTCTGCCCTGCCCGAGACATGAATCATCCCTTTGTCCACTGTACCCTTGCTGTATATGTGACCCACTGTCAGTATAGGAAAAAACAGAGTATATATAGTGTTTGGTACTATCAGTAATAGTGTAGTGTTTGGAATGTATGCCCCGCAGATAAGAAGAAGGTACCGTACAGGTGGATTGCTCAACAGAAATTCTGTAGGCAAAGAGAGAGTTGGATGACATTCAAACTACTGAAAGAAAATAACTGTCAAATAACAATACTATACCCAGCAAAGCTGTCATTCAGAAATCAAGGAGAGAGAAAGACTTCACTGAACAAACAAAAGTTGAGGGGGTTCATCATAGCCACTTCCGACTTACAAGAAATACTAAAGGGTGTTCTTCAAGCAGAAATAAAAGGATGCTAACTGACATCAAAAAAACATATGAATATATGTGTAAAACTCACTGGTAATGGTAAATATACAGTCAAACTCAGATTCTCTAATATTGTGATGATAGTACATAATTCACTTACCACTCTAGTTTAAAAGTTAAAAAACATATTAAAAATAAATTACAAAAAATTGCTATTGAATGGACGATTAAAAAAATGTGTAAATTTTAACACAATGAATTAAAATGTGAGGGGAAGGACTTCCCTGGTGGTTCAGTGGTTAAGACTCTGTGCTCCCAATGCAGGAAGCATGGGTTTGATCCCTGGTTGGGGAACTAAGATCCCACATGCTCCACGGCGCAGCTAAAAAATAAAATAAAATTTTAAAAATAATTAAAAAATAAATAAAATGTGAGGGTGAGAAGTAAAAGCTTGGATCAAGAATTGCTTTACTTGTTAGACTGAAAGTCATTAATGGACCAATTGACAAAATTAAAATAAGGTCTGTGGATTAAGTAGTATATGTAGGTATTAATTTCCTGATTTTACTGTGGCTTGTAAAATAATGTCTATATTTATAGAAGTTTTTAGGGGTAAAATAAAAGAGCATCATGTCTACAAGTGATTCTCAAAAAATTCAGAAAAATAATTACATATACGTATATACCTATATACAGAAAGATAGGGAAGAGAGAGAGAAGAAGGGAAGATGAGGTGGAGAGGGAGATTATGAATGATCAAGCAGATGTGGTAAAATGTTAAATGGGGAATCAATCTAGGTCAATATATACATGGGATATATATGGGAATTCTTTGTACTCTTTTTGCATCTATCCTCTAAAGTTATTTCAAAACAAATGATAAAAAAATTAAATATAAATTGAAAAATATAGTACATTTCTTATAGACAATATATGCTTAGATCTTTCCTTAATATAGTCTGACAACTGGTGTTGAAACCATTCACAGTTATTATAATATTTGATATGGTTGGGTTCAAGTCTACCATCAAAATTACTAGTCTTCAAGATTTATGCAAAGTAGTACTGATTTTTGCATATATGTCACTTCATGTGTGGCTAAAAGCTCAGAGCTAGAAAATAAATCTAAGTATAAACCCAAATGGAATCTTAAAAAACAACTTAAGAACATTCCCTTTAACTTTTTCACAAAATTTAAAACAGATATTAGACAAACTGCAATTGTGAGCAGACTTTATCTGCCATTAAGGTATTAGCAAGTTCTGGCTCTAACTATAATCTTCTAGATGCTTATGGTTAACTGTAGGCAACCAAAATGGTTGTACTTAATAAAAAGCAAACTATACAGTCAATTAAAGAACCTCAACCACCTTAATTTGAAAAGTACTCCGTAGCCCAGTATTTTTGGCTTATATCCTAGAGATACCAGGAAACTTAAAGATCAGAAGACTCTGGTTCTTCTTGTGGACACTGTGTATACACATACACACACAGATATACACATGTATCCTTCTTAACTAACTGTATACACCAACATTTCCAGCTCTTATGACAACATAATATAATAACAACAACACTGCTCCCAATATCAAACCTTTGCACTAGCTGTTCCTCTGTCTGAAATGCTCTGCCCTAAGACTTTCACCAGGTAAGCTGAAACATCATTTCAGAGAGGGCTTCGTTATGGTCAAATCTAAAGAAGCAATGGAGTCTTGTCGATCCCAGACCTTTCTCTAGCTGGTATTTTGTTCATTTATTTGGTGGCTTATTGTCTGTTTTCCCCATTAGCACGCAGGTTTTACCAGGGCAGGAGTCTTGACTATCTGGCCCAGCCAGCACTGTGGTAGTTTTAAAATGTGTTCACAAATTCTCTGATCTGCATCTCTTCAAGAGGTGGGGGGCTTAATTCTGCTCTCCTTGGGGGTAACTTGCCATGAATAAAATATGGTAAAAGTGACTGTGTGACTCAATTACAAAAGACACTGTGGCTTCCTCCTTGTGCTCCCTCTTGGATCTCCTGCTCTAGGGTCTCCAGCTGCTGTGACACGGGAACATTCAAGCAGCCCTACGGAGAGTTCCACATGGCAAAGAACTAAGGTTTCCTGCCAACAGCCAGTAAGGAACTGAGGCCTTCTGCTAATGGTATGTGAGTGAGCCATCTTGGAGAGGACCCACCGGGCCCAGGCCTTCAGATGACTGCAGCTTCGGTTGATGTCTTGGCTGAAATCTCACGAGAGACCCTGAGCCACAAATACTTAGCAGAGTTATTCCCAAATTTCTCACTCACAGAAACAGAAAAATAATAAATGTCTGCTGTTTTAAGCTTCTAGGTTTGGAGGTAATTTATTACACAGCAATAGATAACAAACACAATGACTGAATCACTAGTTCTTAGAACAATGCCTGGTGTATGTAAAGATTCCAGTAAATATTTGCTGAATGACTGAACAAATAAATTAACAAACACCCACAACTTATGTAACATTTTAATGTTTGCAAACTACTGTTACCCAAATAAATCTCTCATTTGGTCCTTACAGCAACCTTATATAATGCATAACCTTATATCACATATAAGATACATCAGGCTGAGAAATGATCTTCCCCAGTATGCAAATGAAAGTCATGCTCAGAGCAGTTAAATAGTTTTTCTCCAGGCTACACATCTGGTGAACACAGAACTCAGGTCTCTTTAATTCCTAATCTCCCACCATAGGGCTCTACAACCCTAGGAAAAGACATTCATAAAAGGTGGCTTCACATCCCAAAATATTAAATCATTACTGGTACTCATTATAACATTTTGGTGTTCAACTAAAATAAACACTGATGGAACACTATGTGCACATTATCCACCATTATATTATGTAGCTGGCATCTTTTTAAACAAAATATTATCATGTAATTGATAACTGTATTAAAACAAATTAGAAAGGGTGAACCAGAAGGTAGGAGAGAAATATAAAAAAGAGTATCTTGGAAAATTCTTTCATAGTTTTACTTCCCATGATCCTGAGGTCGTGAAAGCAGCAGCTCTTCTCTTTGCAGAATGTCCTGGAAGCCCTTGGGGCTGAAGCAGATAGTAACCATTGTGGTGGAGACGGAGCAAATGGTAGCCAGAGACTAGCTTCACCACCATTAGCTACAGAATCATTTTGTAACTAAGCTTTTCATGATATAAATTTCCCTGGAGCAGGTTAAGTTTCACTTACAGAATGAGAGTTTTCACTCAGGAGATCATGTATAGGCAATACAAGAAAGGATGGGGCTGAATCTCTTGGCTTACTAGAAAAGTCACAGGGCAGCAAATGGACTATACAACTGGGGAGTACAAGAAGTCAGAAATTGGTGTACAAATGACTACAGGAGTTCAAAAGCCACAAAGTGTCCATCTCAGCAATCTCTAATGCTTAGCAGAAACGGGGGTACCCCCAAGGAGAAGCTGGTAGAGGCAGCCAGTAGTGGAGACCAGGAGCTGCAGTCAGAGGCTAACTTCACCTCAGCTGTGCCTTAGGCCTTGTGGACTGTTTTGATGATGAAAGTGAGACACCATGTGAGGCACACCCGTGTGTCTCAGGTAGCTGATCCCCTACAACTAAGCCCTGAGGCTTCTATCATTGGATTATAATATACTCTTCAAGTGAGCTGCCTTCTTTCAGAAAGCAGATTGCCTTTGTCGTTTCATCAACACATATGCTTTATAACCTCATCAGAAGCTGTATCTCTACTGTCCTTCAAGACATCTCAAGGCAGGGAGTGTATCCACAGCCCCAGCACAGAGCAGACTGTGCAGTAAGCTCCATCACGACTACTTTCCTTCATGTGCCTCCACTGGCTCCCCTATGCCTCTTTCAAAGCATTTCCCCTCTAATTCTTAACTAACTCTATATTGCTCTTCTGGCTAAAGAGAGAAAATACAGTGAACACTGAAGGATTCCATATTTGATATAAGAATATCAAAGGGAATGCAACTCGGGGCTGGTGATCAGAAGATAATGAATTCTACCCGAAACTCTGCCAGTCTAACCTTGTTAGCACATCCCTTGGTTCTAAGAATCTCAGAGTCCTCATGTGTCAAACAAGGGGGGTCAACAAGACAACCAGTTAGGGTCTCCTGTAATTAGAATCATCTCTCCTTATACGGTAACCTCCTCTGCCAGGGGCCTGCAGGTAGACCCTTGATGACAACTGAGGGCAGCACTGCTCAGCCCATAAAAAGCAGGGAGGACCACGGGAGAGGTCACTGGGAGCTATAAAGCCGAAACTCTTCCAAAGCAAGGGGAGTTTCAGCTACAAGTAAACCCTTTTGCATGTGATGCAGAAGGAATGCTACACAATGCATGACATGCAAATTCAGATTTAAACTTGGTCTTCCATACACAATACTTGAAATACATGATATAATGCGATTTACTATTTGTTTTCCCTCCTCACCAAAAAAAGTATGGGGAAAACGGAGAACAGGAATCCCCCAGAAAGACCTAAAAGTATGTCAGTATCTTACTAAATACATAAAATTTTATATATTAAAAATATATATATATACCTATTACTGCCTTACCTTTTCTGTTGGTATGAACTGAGTCCAAGTGTTGTCTCAGTCTGTGAAGGAAGAAAACAATGGTGAAAACACAGAAACCAAATCTTTATACTACAGACATACAGAATATCCAACATATTTGATTACAGTTTCAACTTTGACCTTATACTTACTTTCAGGTTAAACCTGTTCCCTAAATCATATGAAATGATTTGTCATACCATATAATTCAAATGAGAGAATAATTTGGATTAAATTTTAAACACACATGGAAGTAATGCAAAGTAATAGGATTGATTTTTAGAAGCTTGCCAAACCAATACATCCTATGAGAAGAGTCCTCTTTCCAATTACTTTGTAAGGCTACACGTGTCTCTCACTGTTCACTCCTTCTCAACTGTGTGCAGGTGCTGGTCTACTATGGTTCCTGCCACCATGGAGCTTGAGGCATGGGGCGGGGTAGGGGTAGGGGGAGTCAGTTATTTAAAAACTAAATAAATGTGTTTATACATTGAATAAAGGACTTTGGAAAAATTGGAAAGATGTTATGAAAGAGAATAAATAGGTGACATGCTTAAATATGTCATGAGGGAAGCCCTGTCTGAAGAGATAACATTTATACTGAAACCTAAAGGATAAAGAAGAGCTGTGTTTGGAGGTGGGATTTTGTGGTGGTGGAGAAAACAGCACGTGAAAAGGTCCTAGTACAGGAAAGAGCCTGGATGCTCAACAAACAGACGGCAGGTCTATTTGGCTGGAGTTTAGAGAGAAGGGGGAGAGAAGCAGAAATGGGGCTGGAGGTGAGGCAGCGCCCTGTTATGTTGTGCCCTGGTAAGAAGCCATGCTAAGAAGTCTGGACTGTGTTGTACTCTAAATGCAGTACAAGGGGACTGAAGTTGTAGGAGAGAAACAGAGACACAGACATGGTCTAGACGATTTAAGTGCTAAAGACATTATTTTGGCTGTAGTGTAGGATATGGATTAGAAAATCCAGCAATCACACTTCTAGGTTTATACCCCAAAGAACTGAATGCAGAGAGCAGGGACTCAACAGTTATTTAGATATCCATGTTCACAGCAGCATTATTCACAATTGCAAAGCATGGAAGCTACGCAAGTGCCTACTGATGAATAAATGAAGAAACAAAATGCGGTGTATACATACAAAAGAATATTATTCAGCCTTGAAAAGGAAGGAAATTCTGACATATGCTACAACATGGATGAACCATGAAAACTAAGTCTACACTTAGACTAAATGAAACAAGCCAGTCACAAAAGGACAAAAACTATATGATTCCATTTACATGAGGTACTTAGAGTAGACAAATTCATAGAGACAGACAGTAGAATGCTGGTTGCCAGGGGCTGCAGTAGGGGGAATGGGGAATTGTTGTTTAATGGGCACACAGTTTCGGTTTGGGATGAAAATAAAAGGTCTGGAGCTAGATGGTGGTGATGCAGAAACAAATGCGAATGTACTTAATGCCACTGAAATGTACACTTAAAAATGGTTAAAATTGTAATTTTATGTTATGCATATTTTACTACAATAGAAAAAAAAGGTATAGCAATCAAGACAGTGTGGCACCAGTATAAAGACAGACAAAACAGATCAACAGAACTGGAGAAAACTCAGAAACGAACTCACACATTTATAGTCAACTTGATTTTCAACAAAGGCATCAATGTAATTCAGTAGAGAAACATGTATCTTTTCAACAAATGGTGCTGGAACAACTGGACAAAGCTTGGGGGAAAATGAACCCTTACCCTTGTATCACACCATGCACTCAAATTAATTTTAGATAAATCATAGTTCTAAGCATAAAAACTAAAATTATAAAGCTTCGACAAAAAAATAGATTATATTTGCAACATTCAAACAGACAAAGATTTCATGAACAGGACAAAAAAAACACTAGTCATAAAAGAAAAAACTGATGGATTGGACTTCAACAAATTTTTTAAAATACGTTCACCAAAAGACATCGCTATGAAAATGAGAAGGCAAACCACATACCGAGAGAAAATATTTGCAAATCACCTATTTGATGAAGGACTTGTATCTTGAACATATGAAGAACTTATGAATCTGAATAATAAGAAAACCACCCAGTTTTTAAAAATGAGCAATTCTACAAATGTCAGTTAAGCACATGAGAAGATGCTCAGCACCAGTTATCAAGGGAAAGTAAATTTAAACTTCAACGATACACTACAACCTACAATAATGTCCAAAATGGAAAAGACTGACGATACTAAGGGTTGGCAAGGATATGCAGTAACTGGAACTTTCATACACTGCTGGTGGGAATGTAAAACAGAATCACCATTTTAGAAGAAGCTTGGCAATTTCTTACAAGTTAAACTTAAAACACCCACCATATGACCACTCTGAGATATTTGCCCAAGGGAAACAAAAGCATAAGTCCATACAAAGACTTATACATGAATGTTTATGGCAGCTTTATTTGTAATAGGTCAGTGCTGGAACAACCCAAATTTCCATCAACAGATGAAGTGACACATGAATTGTGGTATGGGATAGAACAGTAGAATACTACTCAGCAATAAAAAGAGAGTAAACTCAAAGACTAGGAACCTTTCTTTTTCTCTATTAAGTATTTCTTTATTATTTTAGAAAAAATATTTTTAAAAGAACAGAAAATAACATTTGAATGGGGAAAAAGGAATAAACTACTGATACATGCAACAACATTGATAACTCTTAAAATAATCATGCTGAGTCAAATTCCCAAAAAGTACATTCTATATGATTCCATTTATATAACATGATTTAAAGTATAAACTGATGGTGTCAGAAAGCAAATCAGTGGTTGCCTAGAGATGGAGAGTGAGGGTAGAGGGATTACCAAGGGTCACAAGTAAACTTTTGGGGGCCATGGATACATATATTTATTATCTTGATTGCAGTAATGCTTTCACAGGTGTATAATATGTCGAACTTTTCAAATCGTACACTTTAAACATGGACAGTTTACTGTGTGTCACTTTTACTTCAATAAAAAGTACAACCTAAGAATTCTAGGACATGCTAAACTGTGGTCCCCATCTGGAGCTGACAGAAAGGAGACTCAGGAAGTATAGCACCCATGTATACTTTCTGGAGGGGAAAAAAATATCTTCATGAAGACAATCTGGCCAAGATGATTACTCATGAAGAATTGCAAATGAGGAAGCTGTCTTGTGAAAGATAAGCAGACACAGTAAAGGAACTGTGGAAATAAGGTTAGAAAAGCAGAAAGTAAATGTTGTTTTTGAAGTATAAGCCACAAAATAGAAAAGTCATTTAACTATAATTAGAATAAAAATCTCAGCACAACCCTAAATATTGAGAGAAAAGGAAAGATCACAATAGACACTATTTTGTTTCTGAAGTAATTTGAGAAATGAAGGTTTAAACATATCTTAAATACGTATCTGAAACTTAAGCCCCGAAATTGAGAGAAAACAAAAAGGAAAGCATAAAAATTAGGTGGAATAGATTAAACACATATATAGCATGATTTAAATGAGATAAACTCATCTATTAAGAAAGACAAAAGGATCATGTTGAAAAAACAAAGCCCAACTATAGACTGTAAATACCTAACACAAAATGATTCAAAAATGTTGAAAGCCGAAGAATGAGCAAAAAATAAACAAGGTAAATGCCTCCTCCCACCCCACCCCCCAGAAAAGAAGAGAAAAATCAAGCAAAAAAAGGGTTACATTAGTAACAATGAAAAGATCTGCTATTTAAGTATTTTATAACTGAACAGCAAAAAGAAAGAAAAAGAAAGAAACTGGGGAAAAGAATACTGTGATTGAAATATAAGCAAAGAAAAGGAGGCAAATCACTTAAAGAAAAATAAATGGCTAGTAATCATATGAAAAAAGATGGTCAGCTCACCAAACTATGAAGCAATCCCTAGAAGAGACTGAGATTTCCAATTTCACCATCTGATTAGTGGAAACCTTTGAACTTTATGCTCAGAGATAAGGGTCTGTCAGGAGTACTCAGGGCCCTAGAAAATGCCTGTGCCATGTATTTCTGTATTTCTATCAAATATAAGACATACCTACAATATTTCAAAGTAAACTTCACTGAATCACAGATACTTAAAGTTGGTAACGCTTGACGTATTGCAAATGATCTTTTCACTGTGCATCTACAAAGATAAGCACAATTCCCACCCACAAGTCAGACTCCATTCTTTTGTTGCATTTAAGGGCTCCAGTCTCAGCCTAGCTCACTGCTAGGCTCCACATTCCAGACCAGTCTGAGCACAGCCTCTCTCAGAGACCACCCCAAAGGGATATAAAGGAGGAAAACGAACTATTCTTCCACTCAAATGGAAAAGACTGCAAAAATAAGTATGTGATATATTCTCAAACAGTATTAAATTCTCTTACCACAAAAATAATATATAAGTCTATCCCTATAACCTAGTGGTTCCAATTGGGGGCAATTTTGTCCTCTGGGGCATTTGGCAATGTCTAGAGACATTTTTGATGGTTGCAACTGAAAGGGCTACTGGCATCTAGAGGGTAGAGGCCAGGGATGCTGCTAAACACCCTACAACACATAAAACAGTCTTCCTTCCTCATCTCCCAGCAAGGAATTACCTGGTCCAAAATATAAATATTGCCAAGACTGAAAACCCTACTGTAACCTGAATTTTATAAAGACATATCAATAATTTAATTTTCATTTGTAATAACATCTCCTTACATTATAATTCAAAGTGCATAACTGCCACAACTGTCTCTATCTCTAGTGGTCCTTGCAGTTCTTAATACACTGGAGACACTCAAATTATATTTACCAGTCCAGGATCAAACAGTATATGTCAGAATTCAAATCTTGTGCTCTTATCTGTAATTATTACACACTTATTATGACATATCCTTTTTTTTTTTTTTTTTTTTTTTTGGCTTTGTGGCTTGCGGGATATTAGTTTCCCAACCAGGGATTGAACCCATGCCCTCAGGAGTGAAAGTGTGGAGCCCTAACCACTGAACCGCCAGGGACTTCCCAACATACCCTTGATAAGACTGTACATGCCTAAAACTGACTTCTTTTAGCTTACACAAGCTGAAGTTGGCCATTCATTTCCTTTTATGTATATTTTACATTATTTTCTTAGTGGTTACCCTGGAGATTATAATTTATATCTTAAATCTACAACAAACTTGTTTGAATTCCTACCAGCTCAGCTTCAATAGTATACTTAATTCTGTCATTTTTCTATTTGTTTTCTATATGCCTTATACTGTTTTATTCCCTCATTTCCTATAGTCCTGTCATCTTTTGGTTTAGTTGATTTTTTGGTAGTGAAATGTTTAAATTCATTTTGTGTATTTCCTATATTATTTTCTTTGTGGTTACCATGGGGATTAATCTAACATCTTAAAGTTATAACACTCTAATTTGAATTTTTATCAGATTTAACTCAATCACACTCAATGTGTACTTCTTTACAGCTCCATCCCTACTTCTTTTGGTTGATAATGTCACAGAATTTCTTCTTTTTGTATCCAAAAACAAACTAATAATTCTTTTAAGTACATTAGTCTTTAAATTATATAGAAAACAAAATGTGGAGTTACAAACCAAAGTGACAATAATCCTTGCTTTTAGACTATTTTTTTAATGTATTAGTCTCAAATCTTGTAGAAAACAAAAAGTGGAGTTTCAAACCATTGTTACAATAATACCAAGTTTTAAACTGCCCATGTATTTACTTTTACTGTGATCTTTATTTCTTCATATGGCCTTACGTTGTTGTCTAGTGTTCTCTCATTTTTACCTGCAGGACTCCCTTCAGCATTTCTTGCAAGGCAGGTCTAATGGTAAAGAGCTTCCTCAGCTTTTGTTTATCTGGGAATGTCTTAATTTCTCCCTCACTTTTGAAGAACAGTTTTGTCAGTTATAGGATTCTTGGTTGATAGTTTTTTCCTTCTAATACTTTGAATATATGGGTCCACTGCCTTCTGGTCTCCAAAGTTTGTGATGAGAAATCTCTTAGTAACTTATCAAGGATCCTTTTTATGTGATGAGTCCCGTTGCTCCTGTTGCTTTCAAGATTTTCTTTGCCTTTTTAAGGTCTGATTTAACATGTCCCAGTATGAGTCTCTGAGTTCATCTTACTTGGAGTTCACTGAGCTTCTTGGATGCTTATATTCATGTCTTTCATTAATTTGTGATATTTTCAGGCATTATTTCTTCAAGTATTCTGTCTCTCTTTTTACCTTTCAGGACTCCCACAATGCATATGTTGGTTCACCTGATGGTCTTAGGCTCTACTGACTTTTCTTTAATCTTTCTGTTCCTCAGCATCGAGAATTTTTCACTTCAGTTACTGTATTTCCAGCTCAATTTTCTTTTTAATTTCTTTTTCCCCCAGCTTCACTGAGGTATAGTTGGAAAATAAAAATTGTTTATATATATATATATTTTTTTTTTTTTTTTTTTTGTGGTACGCGGGCCTCTCACTGTTGTGGCCTCTCCCGTTGTGGAGCACAGGCTCCGGATGCGCAGGCTCAGCAGCCATGGCTCACGGGCCCAGCCGCTCCACGGCATATGGGATCCTCCCAGACCGGGGCACGAACCCGTATCCCCTGCATCGGCAGGCGGACTCTCAACCACTGCGCCACCAGGGAGGCCCAATTGTTTATATTTAAGGTATACAATGTGATGTTTTGATATACATATACATTGTGAAATGATCACCTCATATACTTTTTTCTTGGTGAGAGCAATTAACTACTATCTTAGCAAATTTCAAGTATACAATACAGTATTATAACTACAGTCATGTTGTACACTAAATCTCTAGAAGTTATTCATCTTGCAAAACTGAAATATTGTACAAAAACTGAAATGAAAAATTCATTAGAACGATTCAAAGGCAGATTTGAGCAGGCAAAAGAAAGAATTATCAAACTTGAAGATAAGACAGTGGAAATTCTCGATTCTGAGGAACAAAAGGATGAAAGATTAAAGAAAAGTCAGTATTCCTCTTACCAGCAAAATCTGACTGCTCTCAGTTTGTGCCCTTCTAGGGGTACTTCTGCTTCTTGGATGGATTCTGAATTTCTCTTCAAAGTATTCTGGTACCAATATTTACTTTTATGTCAGTGTTTCTGTACAAGAATGAGAGCTAGGGCTGCCTACTCTGCCATCTTGATGATGTCACCCATCAAGGTTTTCTATCTTTTTATTGATATTTCCATTTTATTCATACACTGTTTTCTTGATTTTCTTCACATCTTCCTTTAGTTCTTTGAGCATCCTTAAGGTGACTGTTTTAAAGTAGATCTACTTCAAATTTGTATAGTAGAACTGCCATCAGCTCTTTTTCAGAGATAGTTTCTGTTGATTAATTTTTTCATTTGAATGAGCCATACTTTGTTTCTTTTTGTACACTGTGATTTTTTGTCTAAAACTGGATATTTGAATTTAATAATGTAGTAACTCTGGGTGTCAGATTCTCCTCCTTTTCCAGAGTTTGCTATCTGTTTGCTTCTGTTTATTGTTTTTGGTTTTATGATGTAGGTTATGTCTGTGCCAAAGATAAGCCTGAGGTGTAAACTTAAGGTCTTCTCAGGTGTTTTATGAACCTGGGTTTCTCCCTGAACATTCAAAGTGATTTTCTAATTTCCCCCATATATGCAGTGGCTTTTGAAGGTTGTCAGCCCTTTAAATCTTCTGGTTCACTTCAGGGTGAGGAACTTTTAACCATGGGGGAGTTGCAACAATAATGGCCGCCTGCCTCTCTGTCTAAACCTCTGCGATCAAAAGCAGCAATCAGGGCATGGATCCCCAATATTTGGAGGACAGAATCCTTTTCTGCCCACAGGCTTCTGCAAGCTGTGTGCAAGCTGTTTGATGAACATGCAGAGCTGCTTGCCACAGGGCAGAGGGTGAGGGTGGGTAACTGCTTCTAGGCTAAGAGCTGAAATGGACCATATTTTACTTTAATTTACCTCAAGCCTTCCGCTTGAAGCTATAAGCCTTCAAAAGACTCCAGAGTCCCAAAACAGTTATACTATTTTTGTTATTGGTGTGAGGTCAAAGTTTTATTTCTCCCATATAGATATTCACTTGTCCTAGCATCCTTTATTGACTGTTCCCCAATATTTTCTTTCCCCAATATTCTTCAGCGACACTTTATTCATAAATCAAGTATCCATATATGTGTGAGTCTGGCTAGACTCTGTTGCCTTTTCTGATCTATAGAAGTGGTAAAATTCATACGGCTCAACATAAACATAGAAATGCAGTTGTTTTTTATGTATCAACTGTTATCCTGCTAAATTGCTTATTGAATCTAGTAACTTATCTGTAGATGCTTTGGATGACCTCCATAAACTATCATAATATGAGGTGCATAACATTTTTTTCTTCCTTTCCAATCCTTTTAGTTTTTAATTCTTTTTCTTGTCTTTATTTATTTTTAAATTTTATTTATTTATTTATTTATGGCTGCGTTGGGTCTTCGTTGCTGTGTGCGGGCTCCCTCCAGCTGCGGTGAGCAGGGGCCACTCTTTGTTGCGATGCACGGGCTTCTCATCGTGGTGGCTTCTCTTGTTGCAGAGCACAGGCTCTAGGTGCGTGAGTTTCAGTAGTTGTTCTTGTCTTACTTTATTGGCTACAACTAGCATGATGTTGAATATAAGTGGTATTTAGTGGGCATCTTTGTTTGATCCATTCTTCATCTCAGAGATAAAACTTACAGCATTTCACTGTTAAGTATGTTGTTTACCATAGTTTTTTCCACACCCCTCCTCCTTAATAGATATCCTTTATTATATGTGTCAGCTGGAGTTCTCCGCAAGATCCTGAGGCAGAATCCTCAGTGTCTGCTCACCTTAAGAACTGACTCAGCTTCCTACGTTCTATATACCAAATCTTAGTAGCCTTGCCAAGCAGGAATTACAATGGTCAAAATACCAACTAAAGAAAACATGGGCTAAGAGGATTGCTACGGTTTCTAATCATATCCTAACATTACTAGTGATAACGCATGGAATGCACTGGAAAGAAATGCACATGCATCATACTGTGGAAAGAGCTCTGGAACCAGGAAGCTGAGTACTTACTGGATGCTGGATTCTCACTCTAGCAACTGAATATTCTATGAGCCTCGTTTTCCTTTTCTTTAAAAATAAAATAGGAAATCAAGTCCAAACTTTCTAGCAAATTTTTAATGTTTTTACAATTTTTACTGACTTACCATCAATTAATTTTTAGGACTTAAAAAAATCACCATGAGCCAAGCCACATGAATGTAACATAAATTCCACAATCTGGGAACGAATGCTCTCAAGCAAAATTCTAATTTTAAATAATGTAAAACAAGGCTGTTGCTTTGACTCTCTTCCTGCTTTAGCTTTAATTTAATTTGGAGAAACCCAATAAATATTCTGCCACAGAAATGCTACATTAACATACTTCTCTTCTAATCACAAGAAACCAGGAGCTGTTTAAGAAATAGCTGAACTTATTGGCAAATTATCGCCAGAAAGAATGACATTATGTCAAAATTAGAACAGTTGTTCCTAGGAAACATTCTTCAACATTAAAATGAATGATTTTTATAAATTTCTATTCAGAGGGGTCTTATGTTCTGTTACTTGCAGATATATAATCCACTATATACAGCATCTCAACATTAGGCATTCTGCAGGAGGCTTAGTGAGGTTTCACTGTGGCTGAGGTAACCAGTGGTAATACCTGCCCTTAACACTCCAGTCTAAAATTACCTTAGCTATAAAACTCTGAGGCCTCCCCCAAGCTCTGGTCCAAGCATTTCAGCAGATCCAAAGAGGATGAGCAAATGACATCCCAGCTGACGAGCTCTTCCACACCCAAGTCCTTTAAGATGTGAATTGACAGCCTCCCCCAGCAAAAACACATGTCAAGCTTCAGAATTTTCAAAATGGATTATCAACTTGCAACCTAGATGTCTAGTTCCTGAAGGACATAATAAATCCTTTTTCAGTCAGTAAAGGATAACTACACTCAGAGAATTTTTTAGAAATTCAGTCCTGAGTTGCCTGCTCTCTAGATCCTGCAAATCACCAAAAGGGAGATGTTTAAAACAGTGATTTCTATAGGTTCTCCAAGTTCTCACCTTGCAACAGATTAAAGAACTAGAATAAGAGACTAAGATCAT
This sequence comes from Hyperoodon ampullatus, assembly GCF_949752795.1. Taxonomy (NCBI): domain Eukaryota; kingdom Metazoa; phylum Chordata; class Mammalia; order Artiodactyla; family Ziphiidae; genus Hyperoodon; species Hyperoodon ampullatus. Next base: position 15,608,957 of record NC_136928.1, read on the forward strand.
TTTCTAGCAAGGTGGCTTTACAAAACTAGAGATCATTATATATCTTCAGTTGTTATTCACTTTTAAAATATAAAAAGCCATACAAAGACTTTCTGCAAGTACCATGCAGCCACTGCCTGCTGCGTTTCTCAACATCTCTTATGTAAAAGTAGAATAATAAATTTATTAAAAAATTTAGAAACAGGGAAAAAGTTTTCATCCGAAACATTTATTTGCTTCATTGTCAGAGAAAAAGAACCTTACAACCCATCACTTTTTTCCTTGCTTACTTTGTTTGGCTTAGTGTCTGAAATCTAAATTTATGCTAAAACACAAATCTTATTCCAAGTCCCTAGCAGAATTATTTCTCTATTGCCTTGATCTAACTTTAATTTTCACTTTCCTGCCTTTATTATAAGCTATAGGAGAACTATTTAAGTCATGTATTTAGTTATAAGTAAGTAAACAAATACATCATAGGCAGCATCATGTAACAAAGAGACTAACAATCACACCTGGAGTGAGAAGACCAGAATTCTAATACCCATGCCATTACTGCAAAGTCATGGGATCGTGGGCAACTTTCTTAATCTAAACCTTGGTTTCCCCTGAATATAACATGAATAAAAAAATTATCAGCCATGCTATCAAATAACATGGTATTTAAAAACACATGTGGGCTTCCCTGGTGGCGCAGTGGTTGAGAGTCCGCCTGCCGATGCAGGGGACACGGGTTCGTGCCCCGATCCCGGAAGATCCCACATGCCGCGGAGCGGCTGGGCCCGCGAGCCATGGCCGCGGAGCCTGTGTGTGTCCGGAGCCTGTGCTCCGCAACGGGAGAGGCCACAGCAGTGAGAGGCCCACGTACAGAAAAAAAAAAAAAAAAAAAAAAAAAAAAACACATGTTATTATTACAAAGGTGGTGAGTACTGTAAGACAAGCATAGAATATGAAAAAAGTTTGGAAGGAGAAAATCAGCCACAAAAATCAGGGTTGGTTAAGATGGCTTTTACTGTCTCTTTCGGCTCTGAAATTCTAGAACTGCTTTTTAGCTGAGAAGACTAAAATAGGCTTCACGGTGATATGTGAGCTACATCTGAAAGGCAGAATAGGATTTTTATCAGATTACACTTTCTAATTTTATGTATAATATATATATAAAGACATGGCTTAGAATGGCTAGTGGAAGGATGATATAGATGTAAATCTGCAGAACTTATATCCTCTGGAGAAGTTCTCTTCCAGATAAATATTTTGAGGTCCAACATCCGAATTCAGTGTTTCACTCACTGGCTCCATACTAATAGAGCTTACCACCAATTCCATTGCTCCTGATCTGACTCTCCCCACCTAACCTCTCAACATCCCCCAGAAATATTTTATTTAAAAGGTAATCCATACAGCTAAGAAGGTTTTTATTATTACCAATGACTCTACTGCCCTGTCTGCATATGAAGCTCATAAAATATATTTCATATGAACCAGTTATGTTTTAAATGAAAAATAATAATCAGATGTTATTCAAGGCTTGACACTGAGATAATTCTTCAAGCTTAAAATAAAATACCTGTAGAAGCCCTCCATCATCAAAACGCAGTACTTCTATTATGCTCTCCGACTGAATAAATGCTGTGAAGGAAACAAAACATATTATCACTTAATGGGAATATAAATTTCATTTAAATAAAATCTTTTAAAGTTAATTACTACAACTTAATATTTTGAAAATATACTGCTTGATGGTGACGGTTGAAGAGAAAAATCTGACTAGTTCTTCAGGATTTTAGTAACTATGAAACCAAAACAATACAACCCAATTGAAAGTATTTTTAACAACCTACAGGCTATGTAAGCCACTCACAAAATATTTACTCCTGCTATACTGCCAGAAAGCACAAAACAGTAAAATTCAACTAGATGCAGCTGATTATTTTCACTGATAGATTAACTGTAAATAACATAAACACATAGGAAACATCACTAGAGGATTTTATTTCCCCCAAAAATGGTAAGCTGAAGTTCTATATCATTTGCTCATTTGTAGTGATGACGGGACCTGGGATCAATGGTCAAAACTCACTTGGTGGGGGAGTGGGCAAGGAGAATGGCAAAAGGAGATTATTCCATTCCAAGAAACTGAGTACAATGCAAAGACAGGGTATTTAAAAAGCTAACGTACGTTTACCATACAATCCAGCAATTGTGCTCCTAAATATTTACCCAACTGATTTGGAAATTTATGCCCACACAAAAATCTGCAAGCATTTCCTTATAGCAGCTTTTTTTTTCATAATCATCAAAAACTGGACACAATCAAGATGTCCTTCAATAGCTGAATAAAGAGACAAATGTAGATTAACCATACAGTGGAATATTAGTGATAAAAAGTAAAAGAAAGGGCTACATGCTCTATGATTTCAAGTATATGCCATTCTGGAAAAGGCAACACTATAGAGATGGTAAAAAGATCAGTGGTTGCTAGGGGTTTGGAGAGAGAAAGGAAGGGTGGAATAAGTAAAGCATGGGGAATTTTTCAAAGCAGTGAAACTCTTCTGTATGATACTGTAATGGTAGATGCAATTAACTCTATGCATTTGTCAAAAGCAGAACTTCACAGCACAAAGCATGAACCTACTGTATGCAATTAAAAAAAATCATTTAGGAGATCAGGAATCCCAAGATAGACTACAGAATATGACAAAACAATTTAACTACATAGCAAAGGTATGAAACCATCTCCCTGAAGTAGAGTGGAGTGGGGAAAGGTGCTGACCTAAGTAATTTGGAAATGAGTGGAATCTGTAAGACTAAAGGCAACAAAAACTGTACATAAGCACTATCTCTAGTTAATAAAGTTATTTTCCACAGGGGTTTTGGGTTTAACCATCCTGACGCTGCTATACATGTACACTGGAATTGAACAACTAAATATATGGATGGTGGATGGTGAGAGATTTCTCACTGTCAGAATAAGAGTTTACACAAAAGCAAGGGAAGGAGGCTAGAACAATCTATGTGGTAATGGATTAGAGTTGGCAACATCAGTACAAACTCATGTTGAGCTTAATACAGATACAGATGGTTGCATATAGAAATATTTACAGATGTGCATGTACACAGGTTAGTATACACACATGGATTACAAGCCAGTAGCAAAAAGCACATCTACCACCTAGATCTTGGGTTCTACTACCATTCCCCAATAAAAGGAACTGGGGCTTCTTGGGGAAATGGCTGAATCTAGGACTGGGGCAGGAGATACACAAGATGAAATGGGAGCAACTTGTGCCAGAAAGTGCTTAAAAAAAAAAAAAAAAGGCTTACATTGATGGGAATATGTCAAACAGATGTAAGAGTTAACAGTAAGTGTTCCCAAATGGCCAAAGCTGGAACAACTCGGGCAATAACATACGTCAAGCAGTACTGGATTAAAACCCGAAGTATCAAATAAACAGCTGTGAGTCCATACTGGTATAAATGAATGAATAAATAAACATGGGGGAGAAGAGACAAAACTTTCAGGCAGAAGAATTCCAAACAATTTATATAGAAACTCTTCCACTTAGAAGGTGGAACATAGCTCCCCATTCCTTAAGCATGGGATGCATATAGTGAGTGACTCCTAAAGAAAACAGTATGGAAAAGAGGAAAAAAGGAGTAACTTTACAATGGAGAAACCTGACCAACGTTACCTCAGTCAGATGATCAAGGTCAATATCCACAGGGAAAGGTCATGTGGACAGTACCCTTGATAGGTCATAACAAAAATGGCACTTTATCTCTGTGGTCTTCCTCCCCAAATCACATAACTCCAGACTCATCATGAGAAAAACATCAGACAAATCCCAACTGAGGGACATTCTACAAGACACCTGACCAGTACACTCCTGAAAACTGTCAAGGTCATCAAGAACCAGAAAAGTTTGAGAAACTGTCACAGACCAGAGGAGTCTAAGGAGACATGACTACTAAATGTAATATGCTATTTTGGATGGGATTCTAAAAAAGAAAAAGGAAATCAGGTAAAAACTAAGGAAACCTGAATAAAATATGAACTGTACTTAATAATAATATACTAATACTGGTTCATTAATTGCAAAAAAAGTACCATATTAATGTGAGATGTTAATAATTGGGCAAACTGGGAGGGGGGTATAATATGGGAACTCTGTACTGTATTTAGAATTTTTATATAAATCTGAAACTGTTCTAAAATGAAAAGCTTATTTTTTAAAACGCATGAAACCATGGTGCTTCACTTGGCTTAACATGACCCTCACTGGCTCCTTTTTGTTGGTCTTTGGGTAGTCCACGAAGAAGCCTACTGTCTAATCCCATGTACCTGGCTTTTTCAGTATGACCAAAGCTGAAAGTCACGCAGCAGATGAGATGCCAGCTAATTAGATCACTTCACCTACTAGCATGGTGTCTTTCCTGCCTGCTGAGCATCGATTTCCTCTTATTCTCTTAATCACACCCTGATTTTATTTTGGAAAAGCCCTGTCCTCCATTTCTTGTGTTTCTCTTCAACCACAGCTCCAATTTGCTCTACCCTGCTCATTCCCCACCAGTTCTTCGTATATACAGAACATTCAGTAACACTGAGTGCGTGAATGAAATCCCACCTTTCTGCTCAGGTGTAAGTACTGGTATTTGCACACATTGATTCAAACGAACTCTTTCTGGTTACCTCTAGTCTTAGCTTGTAGCTGCCTTTCAAAAGTGAGGTCAGAGCTAATGGCTCCAACGGAATTACTGACATAGAGTACATGTGGAGTACACAAAAATGTCTCCAAATAAAGTGATAAACCATTAAGAAAAAAGAACTGTGAATGTAAAAGGCTCTGCCCAGCTCACCCATCCCATTTCTCATCCCATCCCCCACCCTTTTAACATAAAGTGAAATTTTAGATGATCCAGAAAACCGTTTTGTTATACTCCTGTTGAATACAGATTTACTGATGTAAGAACACAATGAACAAGAATTAACTGAACAGTCAGATGCTCACAATGTACAAAAAGTCTAGCTCCCAGTTAGACGCTTTCCATCTAGTTAGCAGAGAAAACAGACCAAAAAAAGTAACAGAAATGTGCTATATCTGGTGCCTGCAAATCGAGTTATGATATAATGACCATCACATAAGTTCTCACCATCAAGCTAGATCAGACCTTTATCTAACTGATGAGAACTTTACTAAAGAAAGAAAAGCAGTAATATAATTTGGGTGTATTGTATTTTTAATTAGGAGCTTAAAAAAAAAACAAAAACATGAATTACCTTAGTTGAAAAAAATTAAGAGCAGCAGCTATTTTATAAAGTCCTGAAAGGGAAATATTGTGTTATACATCAACAGCTTTCCTTAAAATATGTAGAAATGAACAGGATTCAACTCTGGCATAAAACAAATTAGAGTATTTTGCTTTAAATGATCAATCATAGTAACTTCAAATTATATGCCTAGAAAAACAGAATATGTACTTAATCATTTAATGTGTTAACAGTTATTAAGCTATACATTACAAAAACTAACCAAAGCAAGTCAAGTTCACACATCTCCATATCTCTAGATTTGAAACCACAACTGACAGCTACTTCCTCTCCCAAGAATTTTTGTCCCTTATTTTACACTCTAAAGGAATCCCAAACTGTCTCAGTGTTCCCCAGTTAAAGCAGCAATCTGATGTATCAGAAATAAGAATACTATCTAATAATTATCAATCACTGTGTTATTAAACTTCAAACATCCTATGACATAGACTTTATGGATTCCATTTGAAGATAAGCAGGCACAGCGAGGTTAGGCTCGAAGTCACTCAGCAAGCAAGTGGCTAGAGAGGGGCCATAAATTTCAGCAATGGGACCCCAGAGCCTATGCTTCTAAACCCATCACTATTTACTTTCAAAGTAAAGTGACACTAATGCTCACAACCAACAGTACCTTTAAGCAACCTAATTTTAAAAGTCAGCCATGTATTTCCAATAACAAGGGAGGAAAGGAGGACATATAAACACAAGAGGTTTCAGTTCTGGCTTTTATGATTCTATGGGCATTTACTCTGTGCAGCTGGGCTTGGTAAGACCTACTTTAAGCGCCTCATATTCACCCATATCACCATGATGTATGAGAGTAACAAAGACATTTATTTTCAGCGGAAAAATCTCAGTGTGTCAGTTATTTATCACTTACTTTCAAAACAGAAGATCAGAAATTGAGTTTACTTCCCTATCTCATTTAAATGACATTTAAATGTCATTTAAAAGAATGACATTTATAAGAATGACATTTATAAGACAAAAATATCTTCACTTTAAGGGCAAATCTTTCTCTACTATAATTAGGGTTTTTTTTCTTTTAGGTAGAGATTCTTTTTTCTGAACACTGCAAATGATGACTAGATGCAATGCTTGTTTTCAGACATCTTTTATAATAATTCATGAAAACAATGAATGTTGTAAATAGTAGGAATACATGTCATTTGGGCGTGTGTATGGGGGTGCAGGGGTGTGTACTGGGCATCAGGATCCTAGGCTGTCACCATCAAGTCTTTACTTTCTGGCCTTCACAGTCTCCTCACATGAGGGGAGGAGGCTGGACTAGTGAAATCCATGATTTTTTTAAAAATCAAGAGAAGAAAGGGGCACACAGGCAGGACTTGAAAGGACTCCCAAATCCTGCGTCAAAGAGCCACCCTTCCTGGAACCTCTTCTCATGGTTGGTGTCTCCCCCTTCAAGTCTCAGCCTCAACAGTACCCTCAGAGGGGACCCCCAGTGACTGCTCCAAGCCACTCCCTGTCCCCTCTATCCATGCCCTATTTTAACTCTTATCACAACCTGTAAACAGTTTCTGGTTTGCTTGTCATCTAGCACAGAGTCTGGAAAATGGAAGAAAAGAAATATTGGTTAAAATAATGGCATTACTATCTCAGAATTAATTATTGTTAATGATATTAATGTCTCTTTTATAGTTACACTTGTTCAGGATTTTATTTCAACAAAAGGCTCAGTAACAAATATTTTTAAACATTCTGGACTAGGTTTGTATGGGTCCCTTCTATCCATAAAGATACTTTATGACTGGAACCTTGTTTCTTTCCTCATTAATTTTCTTATCTGAAAGAAGTAATATACACCTACTTTGTTATCTTCTTCCCACATTAAAAGTGCAAAGGAATTCATAAGTCAAATTCCAATTTTATCAAGACCACTCAGTATTACCAACTTCCTAAAGAAAGGCTGTGTCCATGTTGTTTACTAAAACTCAAAATATAGTTTTACGTGACTCAGATGTGTTGGACATACACCACACATCTAAAATGGTGAGTCACAAATGTTTTTCAAAATTAATGTTATAACTTATGATAAAACACCATAATTTTTATTTTATCCTAAAGTGCTTAATTTATATAAAAAGATCAGCAAACTTGTTACAAAATGAATGGCTGAGAACCACCAATTACTCTAAACAAGCAACAGAAAATCACTAATACACTGAAGCTCACCCTACTGTGCTCCCTCATCCCTAGCACAAGCCAAAGTCAGTGGGAGCACCGAAGGCACCACACAAAACAAGCAGACCAAGGACTTCCCTGAAGGTCCAGTGGTTAAGTATCTGCACTTCCACTGCACGGGGTGTGGGTTCAATCCCTGGTCGGGGAACTAAGATCCCGCATGCCACGCAATGTGGCCAAAACAAACAAACAAAACAAGCAGATCAAAATACCACCACCAGGGCTCTGAAAATTAAGCTGGTTATTGGAACCATAGCCCACAACAGGATCTGTATGATAAACTGTCTCTCAACAGATGAATGGAGCAATAAAATGTGGTGTATAAATACAGCAGAATATTATTCAGCCATAAAAAGGAATCAAGTTCTGACACATGCTACAACACACATGGACCTTGTAAACATGTTGAGTGAAATAAGTCAGACAACAAAGGACTAATATTGTGATTCCACTTACATGAAATGTCTAGAATAGGTAAATTCAGTGAGTCAGAAAGTAGGTTAGAGGTTACAAGGCACTAGAGCGAGGGGGAGTGGGACTTACTGCTTAATGATTACTGAGACTCTGGGGTGATGAAAAAGTTTTGGAAATAGATGATGATGGTGGCACATAACTGTGAATGTAATTAATGCTACTCACGGGCCTAGCCGCTCCGCGGCATGTGGGATCTTCCCGGACCGGGGCACGAACCCGTGGTCCCCTGCATCGGCAGGTGGACTCTCAACCACTGCGCCACCAGGGAAGCCCAGTGGTAAATTTTATGTTACATACATATGCTACTAAATTTTTTTCTAAAAAAAAAATCACACAGACTATTTAAAAAACTACAGAATATATCTCATTAACTTAGACCCAAAAAAAATGTGCAAAAAAAATTTTAATAGGGCTTCCCTGGTGGCGCAGTGGTTGAGAGTCCGCCTGCCAATGCAGGGGACACGGGTTCGTGCCCCAGTTCGGGAAGATCCCACATGCCGCAGAGCGGCTGGGCCCGTGAGCTATGGCTGCTGAGCCTGCGCGTCCGGAGCCTGTGCTCCGCAACAGGAGAGGCCACAACAGTGTGAGGCCCGCGTACCGCAAAAAAAAAAAAAAAAAAAAGTTTAATATATTGAATCCAGCAATGTATAAAAAATTACACACCATGACCAAGTGGGATTTATTCAAGTTGTGCAAGACTGGTTCAAAATTTAAATATCAATCAATATAATTCACCACTATCCACAGGCTGAAGAAGAGAAATTACTTGGTCATATAAACGGAATCAGAAAAAGTATTTAACAAAAGCCAACACCCAGTCATGGTAAAAACTCTCACAAAATAGGAGAAAAGAAGAGGAAACTAAACCCAAAACAAGTACAAAAACGGAAATAATGTTAGAGTGGACACCAATAAAATTGAGAACAACAAAAAACAGAGAAATCAGTAAAACAAAAACTTGGTTCTTTGAAAAGATTAACAAAAATGACAAATCTTTAGTTAGGCTGACCAAGAAAAAACCCATAAATGAAACAGGGAACATTACTATTGACTTAGAAATAAAAAGGACCTACCAAGCTTATAGAAATAAAGGGATTATAAGAGAACAACTAGGAACAACTGTACACCAACAAATTAGATGAATGGACAAATACCTAGAAAAATACAAATAACTAAAATTAGCTCAAGAATAAATCTGAATGGACCTATAACAAGAGACTGAAATAGTAATCAAAAATCTTCCTACAAAGAAAAGCCTAGGGACAGATGGTTTCACTGGTGAATTCTATGAAACGTTTAAAGAAGAATTAACACCAATGCTTCACAAACTTTTCCAAAATAAAACAGAGGAGAAAACACTCCCCAACTTATTCTATGAGGTTTATTCTATGATACCAGGATCAGATAAAGTTATCACAAGAAAGGAACCTACAGCTCAATATCCCTTATGCATATGGATATCAAATCCTCAACAAAATAAAAAATACACATCCAGCAACATATAAAGAGGCTTAAACACCATGACCAAGTGTAAGACTAATATACTTTTTACACTACAAAGCTTCAGTGAAACAAATGAAAGATCTAAAGAAATGGAAAGACATAGGTTGGAATACTTAACAATGTAAAATAAAGATTGTAATACTCCCCAAATTGATCTTAGATTCAATGCAATCATTATCAAAATCCCACCTTGTTTTTTTCCAAATTGATCTTAAAACACTTAAGAAAATGCGAGAAACCCATAATAGCCAAAACAATCTTGACAAAGAAGAACACAGTAGGGGACTCACACTTCCTGATTTCAAAATTTATTACAAAGCTACACTAATCAAGACAGCATGGTACTAGGAATAAAGATAAATGTGTAGATCAATAGGACAGAATTGAGAATCCAGAAAGAAACCCTCACACTTATGATCAATTCTTTTATGGAAGAAAGAAGAAAGGATAGTCTTTTCAACAAGTAGTGTTGGGCAACTGGATATCTGCATCCAAAAGAATGAAGCTGGACCCTAACCCACACTGTATGTAAAAATTAACTCAAAAATGGAGAAAAGACTTTGGTGTAAAAGCTAAAGCTATAAAACTCTTAAACGATAACATGGGTAAATCTTTATAACCTTGGATTAGGCAATGTTTCTAAGCTAGGAGCGCTAAGCAAGCAAAGAAAAACACATAAATTGGACTTCATCAGAATTAAAATTCCTATGCTTCAAAGGGCACTATCAAGAAAGTGAAAAGATGACCCAGAGAATAGAAGATTCTTGCAAATTATTTATCTGTTAAGGGTTAGGTACATAGAATATATAGAACTCATCCCCCCAAAAGACAAATATTCCAATTTAAAAAATGGACAAGGGATCTGAATAAACATTTCTCTAAAAGAAGAGAATACAAATAACCAATAAACACATGAAATGATGCTCAAAATCAGTCCTCAGGGAAATACAAATTGAAACCAAAACAAGATACCACTTCACACATACTAGGATGGCAATAATCAAAATGACAGATAATAACGAGTATTGGTGAGGATGTGGAGAAATTGGAAAGCCATAAGTTGCTGGTGGGAGTAGAAAATGGAGTAGCCATGGGGCTTCCCTGGTGGCGCAGTGGTTGGGAGTCTGCCTGCCGATGCAGGGGACACGGGTTCGTGCCCCGGTCCGGGAGGATCCCACATGCCGCGGAGCGGCTGGGCCCATGAGCCATGGCCGCTGAGCCTGCGCGTCTGGAGCCTGTGCTCCGCAAAGGGAGAGGCCACAACAGTGAGAGGCCCACGTACCGCAAAAAAAAAAAAAAATGGAGTAGCCACTTTGGAAAACAGTTTGGCAGTTATTCAAAAAGGTAAATATAGAGTTACCATAGACATAGCAATTCTACTCATATATATAAACAAGAGAACTGAAAACCTGAGTACAAAGACTTCTACATAAATATCATAGCAGCTCTATTCATAACAGCCAAAAAGTAGAAACAACCCAAGTGTCCACTGACTGATGAGTGATAAACAAAATGTGATGAATCCATATGATGGAATATTTCTCAGCCACAAAAAAAAAGAATGAATTACTGAGACATGCTACAACACGGATGAACCTTGAAAAATAATGCTAAGTGAACTAAGCCAGATACTAAAGACTCATATTTTATGATTCTATTTATATGAAATGTTCAGATTGGAAAATCCACAGAAATAAAAGTAGATTAACAGTTGCTAGGGGCTGGGAGGAAATGGGATGTGACTCTAATATGTATGAGGTTTCTTTTGGGGGTGCTGAAAATATTTTGTAATTAGATTGTGAACATACTAAAATGTGAACACACTAAAAGAACCACTCAACTGCACACTTTAAAAGGGTGAATTTGTGATATGGGAATTATATCTCAGTATTTTAAAATTCAACAAAAACAAAAAGATATTGCATGATTTTGTGTTCTATTCCCTAAATTTTTTCTTAAAAGGTTGCCTGTATGGCATGTTAAATACTGTGGAGCCATGGGACAAAAGGTGATACCTACTCCAGAAGAGCTTTAAGCTTCACAGTTCTTTCATGTATAGAAATTCACTCTTTAGTGTGCACATGTGTGTGGGAGGAGAGAATACAGAGCAGTTGCTAAAGCAAATGGGGTAAATTGTCAACAATAGGTGAAGCTGGGTGAAGGTATGTGTTTATTTTGTTTTCTTAGAAATTTCCTGAAAGTTTGAAAATATTCCAAATAAAAAGTTTACAAAAAATAAAATCATTTACACAAGACTTACAAAAATTTGAATGTTTAAACACACTCAGTCTTTAAAAAGACCACATACTGAGCTATAGTAAATCTCCTTACCTAATTATGCCAAGTTGGAAATACTGGTTGTAGAGGTGTTTAGTATCCCACCTGCTGTCACAGATTAACTGTGACAAAAATGATAAACTGCTGAAGTGTCTATGACTACAGTGGTATTATAGCCATCTTAAAACTGTCAGTTAAAATGATATGCCAATTCAATTATTGTGCAGGGATTTTACCTTGTATGTCCAATATGCAATCATATATTATGAGATGTATGGTGTACATATGTAATATCTGCACTGCATATATGTATACAATACGTAACATCATATTCTAAATATTAGGTGAGAATCATCCATATCTTATTAATGTAGTTTTTATCCCACATGCTCAAAGAAGTGACCAATATAAGCAATTAGAAAATGAGCAGCAAATTAAACCTAAAATAAAGGAAATGTAAACTGACAAAATAGCAGAAAATAGGGAAAAATCAAAGAAATCAAAAGCTTTTTGTTTGAGAAGATGAATAAAGTTGATAAATTTCTAGCCAGACCTGTCAGTAAAGTGAAGTCACATATTAGAAACGTAAGAAATGAGAGACTGGACATGACTACACTTCCTATAGACATAAGTCCGGTAAAGGAATATCATTAAAAATTCTGTCAGTATAGTCAACAATTCAGATTATGATATGGATAAATTCCTTCAAAGACTCAAAATGCCAAATATCAGTCCAAAAAAAAAGTTAACTTGAATAGCCCTATATATATATTAAAGAAGTTATTTCATAGTTAAAAGTCTTACAAAGAAAACTGTAGGCCCACCCCCCATAGATTGATGAATTTTCCCAAATATTTAAGGAAGAAAAAAAAACCAATTCAACACAAACTCTCTCAGAACACAGAAGAGGAAAAACTTCCCAACTCATTTTATGAAGCCAGCATTACTCTGATACCAATAACAAAGACATTAAAAGAAAAGAGAAACTACAGACCAACATTCTTCATTATTATAGATGCAGAAATTCTCATTAAAATTTCAGCTAATAAAACCCATTAATGTATAAAAAGGATAAATACATCATCATCATATAGGGTTTATCCAAGAAATGCAATATTTGTTTAACATTCAAAAAAAAGCAACCCAACCTATAAAACTAAAAACACAAACAAAAAAATCTCCACCAAACATTAAAAACAACAACAAAATAATAATCATCATCACATCATCATCTGAAAAGATGCAGGAAAAGCATTTGACAAAACTCATCATCCCTCCATGACAAAAAGATCTTGGGAAAGTAAGAACAAAAGGAACTTCCTTAAGCTTCCAAAAGCCATTTACAAAAGACACAGCTTAACAATCATACTAAATGGTGAAGGACAAAATACTTTCCCTCTAAGATCGGAACAAAGTAAGGGATATTCCCTCTTACTACTATTCAACATCATATCTGAAGTCCCGATGCAAGAAGGCAAGAAACAGAGGTAAAAGCATACAGATTGGAAAAGAGAAAATAAAATACCATCAACTTCAATGTAGAAAATCCTAAGAAATCTACAAAAATTGTAGCAGAATAAGCAAGATTAGCAAAGTGGCAGCATGCAAGGGCAATATAAAAAATCAAATGTATTTCTAATATTGGCAAGGAACAAATGGAAACAAAAATTAAAAACCATTTACAATAGCATCAAAACATATGATATCCTAAGGGATATATCTGACAAAACACGGCTGGGAGAAATTAAAGAACACCTAAATAAATAGGAAGATATACCGTGTTTGTGAATCAAAAGACTCAGTATTGTTAAGAGAGCAATTCTCCTCAAACTGATCTAGACATTCAATGCAATTCTAATCAAAATCTCAGTAGGCTTTTTTGTAGGAATTTACAAGATGATTCTAAAACGTATATGAAAAGCAAAGGACCCAAAATAGTAAAAATAATTTTAAAAAACATAAACATTGGAAAAACCTAACGTTGCCTGAATTTAAGACTTAAAATAAAGCCACAGTAATCAAGTCAGCATAATATTGACACAAAAACAATACATAATGGAATAGAATAGATACTCCAGATATAGACTCCCACATATATGGCCAATAGATTATGACGAAGGTACCAAGGCAATTCAATCAGGGGAATAACGATCTTTTCAATATGTAATGCTGGTACAACTGGTCAGTCATGTGGGAAAGGAGAGAGAAAAAAAAAAAAAAGAAAGAACGTAGATGCCTCAGCACTTACAAAAATCAACTTGAAATTACTGACATAACTTAATGTAAGAGCTAAAACTCCTAGACATCAACATAGGAGAAAGATAGTGACCCTGGGTTTGGCAAAGATTTCTTACATAGGATACAAAAAATAAAAAAAAGAAAAAAGAAAAAATGAACTATTAAAAAAAAAGGTAAATTGAGTTTGATTAAAATTTTTGAAAACTTTTACTCTTTAAAAGATACTGGTACAGAAGTAAAAACACAGGGAAGTCCCTCCCCCCCAAAAAAGAAAGTGATAAAGAGGGCTTGGAATTTCATAAAGGAAACAAGAATAAAGAAAATGATTAAAAAAACAGGGGTAAACATAATAGACTATTCTTCCTCATGAGTTTCTTAAATCATACTTGATGGCTGAAACAAAATTATAATGACATCAGTTGAGCACAATGTATGGAGAAGAAATACTTTAGGAAATTATATTTTTAAAAGTGGTAAGGGCCATGGACTCTCAATGAAATCAAGGTTTTAACACTGTAGTCAAAGCTGTAAAACACTGATATCAGGAGGCTATGCTGTTATATATATACTGTGATGTATAAAGCAACCACTTAAGAAATACACAAAGCAATATAAACTAAACAATATGAATCCTAAAAAACGTTGAAGTAACTCACAGAAAGATAAGAAAAATGAGATACAGAAACAAGAAAAAGAAGAAACAAACAGAAAACAAATAATATAATGGAGAATTAAGCTCTAACATATCAATAATCACTTTCAATGTAAATGGTTTAAACACATCAATTAAAAGGCAGAAACTGCAGAATGATTAAAATGATTATCCACAACCATATACTTCAAACACAACATAAATAGGTTTTATATTATTAAAGGGTTAGAAAAAGATTTATCATGCTAACTTTTTTTTTAAGGTAGAGCTATGTATTAGATATAGTAGACTTCAGAGCAGGAACAGAGTATCATTTTATCATTAGATAAAAGAATCAACTTACCAAGAAGTAATACTGTTCCCAAATGTGTATGTACCAAACAACATAGTTGCAAAATAATGAAACAAAAACTGGTAAAGCTAAAAGGAAAAGTAAACAAATCCTGTATTTGGGGACTTCAACATCCCACTGTCAGCAACTGGTAAAACTAAAAGAGACATAAGATATAAAAGAATACACACCTAAGTAAAATGTTGGGTTACCCAAGAAGTTCTTTGGGTTTTTCCATGAGATGTTATGGAAAAACACGAGCGAACTTTTCGGTCGACCCAATATTTGAAAACCTGAACACCATCAACCAATAGGATCTAACTGACATTTATAGAACACTCCACCTACATCAACAAAATACATATTCCTTTTAAGCTACCTTGGACAATTCCTCAAGATAGATTACATCCTGGGTCATAAAAGAAACCTCAACAACTTAAAAAACACGGAAATCAGACTACATTCTCTAATCACAATGGAATCAGATTAGAAATCAGTAACAGAAACACAAAATAAAAACATCCAAACACTTCTTTATTAAACAATACACTTCTAAACAAATCATGGGCCAAGAAAGAAAGGAATTTTAAAAACACATAGAGGGCTTCCCTGGTGGTGCAGTGGTTGAGAGTCTGCCTGCCGATGCAGGGGACACAGGTTCGTGCCCCAGTCCGGGAAGATCCCACATGCCGCGGAGCAGCTGGGCCCGTGAGCCATGGCCGCTGAGCCTGCGCGTCCGGAACCTGTGTTCCACAACGGGAGAGGCCACAACAATGAGAGGCCCGCGTACAGCAAAAAAAAAAAAAAAACGCATAGAAATGAATAAAAATAAAAATGTAATACGTCAAAAACAGTTCTAAGAGGAAATTTTTATGGCACTAAAATGCTCACATTAGAAAAGAGAAAAAGGTCTCAAATTAATAATCTGTGTTCCCACTTCAAGAAACTAGAAAAAGCAGAACAAATAAACTCAAAACAAATAAAAGGAAGGAAATACTAAAAATAAAAGCATAAGTCAATGAAATTGAAAATAGGTAAATAACAGAAAAATGAATTAAACAAAAGTCAAGCAAAAATCAACAAAACTGACAAGCCTCTAGGCAAGACTGAAACAAAGAGAAGACACAAGGCATCAACACCAGGAATGAAGCAGGGGACGGAGGACACTGTAATTGCTGCAGCCGCTAAAAGATTAGTAAGAGGATACCATGAACTTTATGCTCATAAATTCAACAACTTAGAAGAAAATGGACCAACTTCTCAAAACCCACATGCTACCAAAACTCAACCAAGATCAACTAGAAGGCCCGCATACACCTACAGCCACTAAAGACACTGAATTTGGCAACAGATTCCCCAGAAAAAGAAATCCTCTGGCACAGATTGCTTTACTGGAGAATTTTATCAAACACTGAAAGAAGAGTGAGCAGCAGTTTTACATAATTTATTCCAAAAAAATAGAAGTGGGAATACTTCCCAACTCATTTTATAAGGCTAGTATTACCCTGATATCAAAGCCAGACAAAAATACAGACAATTTTTTTTTTTTAACCACAGGCCAGTATCCCTCATTAATTTAGACAGAAAAACTCTCAAATACTAGCAATCTGAGTCTAGACATACGTAAAAATAACAATATATCATGACTGAATGGGATTTATTTCACATATGCAAGACATTTGAAAATCAATCAATGGAATCCACCATACCAAGAGATAAATAAGAAAATCACATGATCAAAACAATTGATGCAGGAAAAGCATGTGACAAAATCCAACACCCATTCATGATACAAATTCTCAGCAAACTAGGAACAGAATGGGACTTCCTCCACTTGATAAAGAGCATCCGCAAAAATCTATGACTAACTTCAATACTTAATGGTGAAAGAATGAATGGTTTCCCCCTAAGACTGGGGAAAAGGTGAGGATATTGCTTTCACAAATCTTTTTCAGCACAGTACTAGAAATCATAGCTACTGAAATAAGAAGAATCAGTAAAACGCATACAGATCAGGAAGGAAGAATAAAACTGTCCCTATTTGCAGATGACACGATGTTTTATGTACAAAACCCAAAGGAATCTACAAAAAAAAAAGAAAAAGAAAAACCACCAAATTCCTAGAATAAGTGAGTTCAGCATGGTAGCAGGATATAAGATCAACACACAAAAATCAATTACATTTGAAGAAGCTCTTCCCTTCTCTAGGGCAATTTATAGCTTGGCAATACCTAGAGATACCAAACTGGGGGGAAGGGACCACGAGCCAGGTGAGGGCAAGAGCAGAACCTGGCTCCGCCACAGGAGCAAGTCCATTCTCTGGCTCCACAGGTGAAAGGCTTTCAAAATGCAAAGAAGTACTTCCCTTTCTCACTCACTGACCTTGTTTAATGGGCTCTGAAATGAAAAATCCTAGCAGTTTGTGTAAACTTCATCAATACCTGCAAATGAGAACACTCCTAATTGGGCTCTTTATTTTACTAAGATGACTATCATGGCATCTCAGGTAAGAAAATAAATAGCTATCTCAATTCCCCAAACCCACTTTGAACTACAGTTTCATTAACACTGGTTTGCAAAGGTAACTGCAGCAAGAATTCCATTAACAGTAACACATTTTTTCAAGTTTTAATTAAATCTCTCCTATTTATGTAATGTTTAAAATTAATCCTCATTCTAAGTATAGGGGAAAAGACGATAACCTTAATATAAACTAGTCCTTTTAATGACAAATACTTGTGTATTCTCCAAAATTGTAAGTTTATATAAATACATAACTTCCATTTTCTAAAATCTTCCTTAAATCTTATTTTAGAATAGTTTCCTAGTTGGAGAAAGGAGATAATAGGTGTTAATTTAAAATCAATTTTAAGTATTTGATGAAGAAGAAAAAAGGAAGAAGGAGAGGAGAAGGAAAAGAAGAATCGATTACCTCGCAAATATTGTTTTCTAATAAATATCTTTGTCGTAAGACGATTATTATAATACCCACCTAATAGAGATCTTCATTCCAAAAATACTCCTAGCACACTCTCTAGATTCCAGTGACTTAAAACCGCATGTTTTTAATAGTTGCATCCAATAGCTGCACGTAGAAACAAGTACACGTATTTTAGAAGAAATTAGTAAGTAGAAGAGGAATTCAGATTAGCTATCTCTGTTGCACACTCTGATCCTATCAAAATTTTAGCCAATTTCTCTTCCTATGATAGCACATCCTATCCAGCAATCACTCTCTCTCAGTGGTCAGAATCCCAGACAATATGGTGTTAGATGTTTGTAACCCAAAGTTCCCTGAGGGAGACTGCTGGCTAACATAAGACTAGGGTTTTACATGCATGTTGTGATTAACTTTAGAATTAACGGCATTTCTATTTGCGAATATTAAGATGACTCTACCTACACACCAGGTGCAGATATACTCTAGTTTTTGCAGGACTAAGATCTTTATTCTCTCTCCTATTCTTATGTTCTCCCCAAACTCTGGGAGTGGGGCTGAAGACCACTGCCTGGTCCTACTAGGTTGACATATCATTCATTCCCTTCTGTTGCAGAGAGTGGACATCATCTCTTTGCCCTGAATGATCAGGTCAACTGTCCTTTCCCTCTCTCTATCCCATTTCTCAGATACTTTTTAATCTAGAATCTTTATGTCTCATGCTACTGAGATTTAACTCATCCCCTGGTGGTATGGTATTTTTTAAAAAGTATTTGCTATATGCAGAACTGCTTTCATCTATTTTGTTTAGTGTTTTCCTTCCTTATTCTTTGCTTTAAAAAAGCCCCACTTCTGTTAAATTTTTCTTCACATTTTTGCTCTGAGATCTCACTGTCATCATTTTCTTTCTTCCTTTTTCAATGGATTCATCTACTTACTGCTTTTATGTTCTTTTTGCCATCTATTTTAGGCTACAGGATCAGAGCAGAAACTCAATTGGATTGGGGCACTGAGGAGAAAAGTGTATTTTATGGCAAGAGTGGGAATTAGAGATTTTAGAAACTAGAAATTCATTAAGTTCACACTTGGCCAAGGTTTTCCGTAGACCACAGAAAGAATTCGTGAAAGAGATACCAAGAAAATCCTCCATGTTGGTGGAAAGCTGGATTTTTAAACTGGACACCCACAGTGTTAAAAACAACCTAGAGTTGAGAGAAGGAAAAAAGAAAATGAATACGGATGGAGTCAAGTCTCTGGGGCAAAGAGTAAGAGCCCCATAATTAATTTAACTACAATACTTACAATTTCCAAAGAAAAGGAAATAAAGAGCTAGCAGTATTGAATGTGGCTTTACAAAAGCCTTTTCTTAAACTTATGGCTAAGAAAATATTGGAAATGAAAAGGAGGACAGTGACTCAAAAAGTAATACTGTGTCAGGCTGTTGAAGTTGGCAAAGAAAATATTATTTAGGTGAATCTAGCTCAAGGGTAAAATAAAAAGTAGTTTAAGCTAATGTTAGCCATAGGTCTTAGAAAACAAATTATATATTTTTTCAAAGACAGTACTCTATCACACAAGGAATGCACCATGGTAAAACAAATTTGCTAATAAAGCAAGAGAAACATTAAATTTTATATTAATTCCCTTTAAGATCAGAGGGAGGATTTCTATTTAACTGAACGTATAGAGAATTATAATTCAACTGTTTCAAGTTACGTGAAAAAAGTGTATCCAGAGAGATTAATTCACTTACCAAAAGCCACAGAGATAGTTAAGGTGGGGTGAGGTGGGTGAGGGGAAATATTCTGTGTTTTCAACAAGCTAAAGTGTTTTAATAACATTTTATGGGAGAGAACCATGGCAGGCATTCAAGACCTCTACTTCAAAATTTGATTCTGGAATGGTCCTTAATATTCTGATAGAGGGCAGGAAAGACACAGATAGGTCTGATTCATTCTATGACACTCCTGGGAAGGGTTTTTGCAGAATGGATTATATGGGTTTGCTTCAAAAATACATATGCATCCTGGTCCACTTGTCCCTAATTCACCTAATACTAAATTAAGCGTCAGAAATTGGTAGGCTCTTGAAGGAAAGAAGTTCATTTATTAGGTACTGAACCAAAAGGAAAGATAAGAAGGACACAAGGTTCTCTATCTCTAGCTCCAGCCTAAATGGTGTCATGAACCTGGGTGTGCTTCCCTTTTGGGTATTCAAGACTTCTGTCAGAGGTGACAGTGGCCTGAGTGGCTGATCTCTTGGTCTGTGAGCATGCTTCCACTCCAGGTAGTTGCAGCCTACTGTGGATGCAATGATAACGACATCTCCTGGACCACGGTTGTCCTTTATGTGTCCCTATGTTTTCTATCTTAAGCAAGGAGAGAGGAACAAGTTTGGATATCAGGAAGTCAATGGGACATAAATAATAAACATTTTTGAGAAAACTGGGACACAGAAATGTTAAGTAACTTCTCCGACATCAAACAGCTTCACTTTTCACATCTCAACCCCTCAAGACTTGACAACCTTAACAGAAATTTAAGATATATTCAAAATAACTGTGACTATTTCAAGGGCTCCAATCTACTCCTACTCTAGTAGGCTCCAGAAATTAACTTGAAGGATTTATAAGAATAGCTTAAATAACATTTATTAATATAATTGTCTCATCATCACCAAGGGAAATGCATGAAATGAGAACAGGGCTATTTTGCCAGACACTCCCCTTAATGAGGTTACTGAGTTTTAGCTGTAGGTTTTTAGAACTCTTAGAAATTCTCATTATGAAATAATATGAATGGTTTAAAGATAATAAAGCCACCAGTATACCCACCATCCAGCTTCAGAAATTAAATATTAAAAATTAACTTTTGCCATCACTCATTTGCTCTCCCCCATCTGTGTTCCTTGCTACCCGCACCACCAAGGTAACCACTATCCTCTATTTTGTGTTTACCATTACCTTGCTACGCTTTATAGTTTTAACACATATATATGTATCTCTAAAAAGTATCATTTTAAGTTTTTCCTGTTTTTGAAGCTTTTATAAATAGCATCATGCCATAATATTTATTTCTCCAACTCACGGTCTTTATTTTAAGGGTATGTTTTGAGATTTATCCATGCAGCTGAAGTTTATTCACTATAATATACATTATATTCAAATATATGAATTTATCACTGTTTTTACCCACTCTTCTGCCCGTAGACATATGCATTGTTTTTGATTATGTGCTGTTACATACAGTACTACCATGATCATTCTCATACATGTCTTTCGTTCTGTGTGTGCATGAGTTTCTCTTGGGTATACACCAAGGTAAAAAATGGATCCGAGTTTTGTAGGTCTGAAGTTTTTACAATATAGGGACCTTATTTTAAAGAACAGTCCCAAATTAGGAATGGAAGTGTATATTTACTTGGAATGAGAAAATAATTCACACATTTTAATGATAAAATTTTAATAATTGTTTTTAATTTGGTGGGTATCAATGATGTATCTTTGTTTTTAATGTGGATCTTTCTGATTATGAAGAAATCTGTGAATAATATATGTTTATTGGCTGTTCATGTTTCCTTTCCTGTGAAATGCTTTGTCACAAATCTTCTGTTCATATTTATTTTTGGTCTTGTGATTCACTGAAGTTAGCTATACCTTCTGCAGATACTTTCTCTCAGCTTGTGGCTTGTGCTTTCATTCTTCTCTGTTTTCTTTTCATGAAGAGAAATGCTTAATCTTAGTGCAGTCCGATCCTGTCGTTCTTTTATTTTATATTCCCTATATTTATAAAATTAATAAAATTTAACCTTTAATTTTTGACTCCTTAATCTACCTAAAATTAATTTTTGTGTATGCTTTGAGACAGAACTTACTTCCATTTTTTTCCTACACTGATGACCAGGCATCCCAGCACAGTGACTGAGAGAGCCTGTTCCTTCCCCCACAACCTGCAGTGCTACCTCCGTCTATATCACTTTCTCACATATCCACGTGTCTGTTTCTGAAAAGCTCCATTCTGGTCTACAGCCAAACCATCCGGGATGCGCCTGAATGGAGATTTCTTATCTGAAATCTCCATTCTGTTCCTCTGGCCTGTTTCTATCCCTGCATCCACAGTATGCTGTCTTAATTATATTAACTTTGTAATAGATCTTGATATCTGAAAGAGCGTTCCCCACTCCTCCTCCTCCACTGCTTCTTCCTTCTTATACTCCCCCAAATTCTTGACTCTTCATCTTTAGCGTGCTCAGATATAATTTAGAATCCCCTTGTAAATTTCCAGCAAAAAAGTCTGTCAGTATTATTGATGACATTTATTGCATTTTTTACTTATATGGGGGAAAACGGGCATCATTACGACTTTGATTCTGTCAAAGGCACTGCACATTTTTTCCCCAGATTTAAGTACCAGTTTTTAATTTAACTTGCTGAGGTAAATTCTACCATTTAAAAACTTACATTTCCGCATAAAAACGAAATTTAATTTTGTAGTAATCCTGCTAAACTACCAAATTAATAATGATAATTTGCATATTATTTAGGTCTTCTCTGGAGACAAACATAGTCAAAGAATAATGACTTTTAGTTTTCCCAACAGCTATCATTTCCATTTTTTTCCACTTAAATACCTTCATTATTTTCACTTTAAGAAAAATGCTTTTAAATGTATTACCAGTAAGTAAACTGTTCACTGTAGAGTTTTTGACAAAGTCCTTTATTAGGGGCAAGGAAGTTCTTGTCTATTTCTGGTTTACTTTTTAAATCATGAATGGATGCTGAATTTTGTCTAGATTTTTGTTTGTTTGTTTGCATCTACTGAGAGGGCAATTTTCTCTTAATTTGTTAATGTGGTGACATATTAATATGTATTTTAATACTGAATTTAGCCTTGCACTTTTGATATAAATTAACTCTAATATAAGATACTTTTTAAAAATAAATTGCTGGATTTGATTTGATATTCTATTAATATCTTGCATCCCTATTATTGACTAAGATTGGACTATAGTTTTCCTTTTGAGCTATACTTGCTGGCTTTGACATCAAGGTTACTGTAGTATCAAATAAAATGTATTCAGTCTGTGTTCTTTTTTTGTTTAACACAACTTTTCACATCATTCCCTTATGAAGAGCTTGTTTTATGTCCTGTATATGAAATCTCTGCTTACTCCAAAGTTATTAAGACAGTTTCCTATGTTTTCATCTAAAAGCTTTTCTTGTTACTTTTAACATTTAAATAGGTAATCCATCTGGAATTGATTTTTATGCATGGTGTTAGGTTGGGGGTCAAGATTCATTTTTTTTCCATGTGGATAGTTAGGTGATTTAATGCACTATTTTTACTATTATTTTAGTGATTACTTTATAGAATAGCCATCCTTTACTTACTACAATCTAATACACATTATTACATTTACCACTTTCTAAATAATAAAGTTAGGAACTCTTATTAAAGCCATTTAATCCCATGCCACCATTAGCATAATTCTGGCACTTCCTTTTAATTATTCAAATGTTTTAAATCTACATTATTGTCATTAGTTTTGTATAATATTCATTTATTTTTACCCACAAACTTTTGTTGTTCTTCTTCATTGTTTCTTGCATTTCTGTTTTTATCTGGCTTCGTTTTCCTTTAGCCTGAAAAACATCTTATAACCTTTGTTGTGTACGAGTTGGCTATTCACAAATTATCTGAGCTTTAGTTTGTTTGAAAATGTCTTTAATTTCATCTTAATTTTTGAAGGATATTTTCACCGAACACAGAACTGTAGGCTGATAATATGTGTTTTTCCCCAGGACTTGAGAAACTTCATTCCATTATCTTCTAATTTGCATTGGTTTTCATGACAAATGAGTGACAGTTCTTTTCTTTGTTAGCCTAAATAAAATGTGTTTATTTTCTCTGACTGCTTTTAGGATTTCTATTTATCATTTGTTTTCACCAATTTCAATATGATTTGTTGCAATGCAATTTTCCTTGTGTTTATCTTGCTTAGGGTCATTAAACTACTTTAATCTGTGGATTTATAATTTTGATCAAATTAGGAAATATTCTGACCATTAATTTTTAAAATATTTCTTCTCATTCTAACCACCTTTTCTTTTTTCTAGGGTTCCACTTTTACATATGCTACACTGCATAACATTGTTCCACAGGCATCCAAAACTCAGAGTTTCCCCTGCTTTTACTGTTTGCTTCTGTATTGATAGTTTTATTGCTATGTCCTTACATACACTGTTCTTCTTTCTCAGTATCTCATCTGTTATTTAGCCTAGCAATTTTTATTTCAAAGACTGTGCTTTCAGCTTCACAATGTTCAGTTGTCTTATATCTTCTGTTTCTCCCTCTAAGTCTATATTTAGCTTTAAACAGTTGAATTGATAACAGCGTTTTTGAAATCTTTATTAATTTTATCAACTATTATTTCTGGGGTTTTTTTTTTTCCTATTGATTGCTCTTTACCTGACTATGTGTCAAAATTTCCTGCTTCCATCTAGTTTTTTTTTTTAATTGGATACAGGACACTGTTGAATATCACATTGTCAAATGTCTGAATATTGCTGTCTTCCTTTAAAGTGTGTTGAACTTGATTCTGGCATACAGATTAATTTCCCTCAATCAATTTATTCATTTTGAAGGTTATCTTTATCTATAACCCAAGGTCTGACTGCCTATTTTAAAATTTTACTGGAACCTCCAAAACAAACAAACAAAAAACATTTCTACATACTAACAATGATCACATGGAAACTAAAATTAAAAACACCATTTACAATCAATCCAAAAGAACACAATACATAGGTATATACTTAAGAAGATATGTATATGATCTGTATGCTAAAAATTACAAAATGCTAATTAAAAAATAAAACCTAAATAAATGAACTTATATACTGTATTTGTGGGTCAGAGTACTCAACATAGTAAAAATGTCAATTCTCCCAAAATTAATATACAGATTTAATGCAATTTCTATCAATATCTCAGCAAGAGATATTTTATAGACATAGATAAGCTTATTATATAATTTACATAAAAGGCACACTCCCTAAAATAGTTAAAAGAATCCTGAGAAATAATAAAGTGTAAGAAATTGCTCTACCCAATATTAAGGCTTCCTATATAGCTAGAACCCTCAAAGCAATGTGATACTGGTAGAGGGATATATATACATAGAGATAAAAGGGACAGAACGGAACCAGACCCAAACAAATATGCCCAACTGATTCTGACAAAGGTGCAGAAAGCAATTCATGGGAAGAAGGAGACACAGGTGCAGAAAGCACTTCATGGGAAGAAGGAGAGCCTTTATCAACAAAGAGCAACTGGACACTCATAAGCAAAAAAACGCCAAATATTCTAGTATCTTAGAACCACTTCATTCTTGCTTGTGCCGAGTAGAAATGTGAAACAGTTACAAAGTCCCATCAGATAATCTGGTGATTATATAGATGACACTTTTAAAATTCCATTCTTTGTTTTAACTCATGTGGTACTGATCTCCTATACCTTGATCAAACAATTTACAGGTGCAATTTAAAATTGCAAGTTTCGTTCAAGGAACTCTTATAAGTAACAGTTAAGTTGTACTCCATAAGTGGTAAACAAAAAAAACGCTTAAAAGCTGGAAAATTTTCTCGGGTATAGAAGTAATTGGGGGTGAAAACAGATAAGTGATGTCAAATTGAGAATTTTAATTAGAAGTAAAGAGTTAGAGAATATTTCTCTCCTTTCTTCAGTAAGTAGTAAAAACTAGATTTCTTTTTTACTATTAAACATGACTTTTGTAAATGTATGGTTCAATCATTTTATTCACTGTTAGTCTTTAATAGCTTATTTGCCACCTCTGATTTAAATTTTAAGTTTAAAAAATTGGCCAACAGCATTAATTTTAAAATGAAACTGGATATGTAAATAAATGCGAAACTTTTTACAAGGAGTAAAAATTAAAAGACACCAATTTGGCAGGTTCCAAAAAAAACCTATTGTACCCAAGTATTAAATGTTTTACTTAAATATAAATTTTAGCATTACTATGAATTTTTATTTCTTATTTTTATATTTATTCATATATGTTTTACTTTTGATTACATGAATATAAAAATGTCATTATACATATCTTTCCTCTCTAGAAACCAAGCACAAATCTTAATTTACTTCTACTTTGCCCTGGTTTGCTTCAAAGCTCTAGGGATACCATTTTTGGTGTTAACTACTGGCTATAAACAGAAGACTAACTCAGAGGATGGGGAGGGGCAAGGTTACCTTATGATCTCATTGTGGGGTGAGTCAATTACAGACCTAAACTTAAAAAAAAGAAACAAGTTAACCTTCAAAATTAGGGGAAAAATGTGTTGAAGTTGTTAAAACTTGTATTCCAGAAGAACATACATTTTCTGTTTTGAAAATGTACTGGAAAGTTCCCTCCCTGTTCGCAAGGCCACCAAGTATGTTGACAAACAGATGAGGAAGAAAATTTCAAAACTGGGTCTCCAAAATACAATTAGCTAATGCCACAGTAGGTACTCTGACAATTTATTAAAAAAAAAAAAAGAGAGAGAGAATTTTTAAAAGGAAGCTACTACACACAGGCACCGTGCTAGGGATAGGGCTAGATACTGCCCTGTCCTCAAGGAGCTCACAGACTAAGAGGGGACACAAGTAAACCAAGAACTAGGGGCACCAAATTCAGCCACAAGGGTTTGCAGATGTCTCCAAATAGTGGTTTCATGTGAAGAACAAGTGAGAGTCAGACAGGTGAGCGAGGAGGTTAAGGTAGGGCCTTCCTACCGGAGAGCACCACAGGGCAGAGGCACCGGAGGTGTAAGAAATTATGGTACTCTCAGAAGATAACAGTCATTTTCATAGGCCTGGAATTTAGGGAGCATTGGAAGGAATCAGAGAAGAGCCTGGAAAGGGAAGCCGAGGCCGAGCCATGCCCCCATGCGAAGCCCTAGAAGTTGTGTGCTGTTCTTCCCATTTGTCTAGTAATTGCCTAAGGTCACACAGCAAGTAAATGGCAAGGTCAAGATGAGAGCTCAGGTCTTCCTGTGTGCAAAGTTCAAGTCCAGGCTGCCTCTCAACAATCTTCCATACTTAGAGGGAATCTCTCAATAAGACCGGCTTCTTCCACAGTGAACTAGTACAATAACTAACCTTTAAACTAATGACTGAAACAGCAATTCTCAACGTGGCATCCTTGGATCTCTGCACCAAGTCATCTCAATACTCAGTAAAATGGAGATTCGGGGCCTGCTTCTAAAGAAGCACATTCTCTGGGATTTTGCATTTTATAGTAATACACAGATGCTTTGCAGGATGGTGACTGAAATGTCTGTTCAAATGAGCCAGGTGATGACCAGCTTTGAGCAGAGTATGAAGAAAGGAAAAGGCTCAGTTCCAACTTCAGACACAAAGGACTTGAGATAACAATGGAATAGGCACATGAAAATGCTGTTGCAAGCAGTCCGAAAACAGTATTTGAACTTGCGGAAAGAGGTCACAACCAGAGACACCCACAATGATATGAAAACTGAGGCTGTAAGATGTAAAAAGCCACCAAGGAAGAAATGAACTGAAGCCTACAGTTTAATACACGGCAGAACGTCCCTCAGGCAGCAGAGGCACTACTGACAGTAACGGTGTCTGAGAAGAGGAACAGAAGAACACAGCATGTATCGTGGAAGCCCCGAGAGAGGAGGGTTCAACAGTGTCAAAGGCTGTCACACAGAGAGCATGGGGGAAAGAGGAGGCAGACTTTAAGCCACCAGATTGGGCCAGCTGGAAGCCACTGCTAAGTCCTGAGACAGGTTTCTCAGTGGCAAGGCAGAAGCCAGGCCGTAAAGTGGCTGCCTCAGAGGGTCAAGAGAAGAGTGGAAGGGCTAGCCTTGAAGAAACATGTAGGTAGAGACACAAAGGGAGGTGAGGAGAAGGCAGAGGTAAGAGGAGGAGCATGATGCTGGAGGGTCTGTCTTCAATGAGCTAAGACTCAAGGTCAATGTGCAGGTGGGCTGCAGAGCCAACTGCTCTAGGCTCCTGGTGAAGGCTGAGGCCTTCATTCTCAAACAGGAAAACATGTTTTGCCATATTTTTTTTTACTGTAGAAAACTTTAACCTCCAGAAAAACTGAAAGAATAATATTTTGTCACATTTGTTTTAGCACATTCTCCCTCTTCCTCTCCATCTCTGTATACATTGACTTTTTTCCCCCCAAAACCATTTAAAAGTAGGCTACAGATATCATGTTTCCCAGTAAATACTTCAGCATGTATCCTCTAAGAATAAGGACATTCTTCAACGTAAGCACAATTCTATTATCACACACAAGTAGTTTGATATTGATACATAATATTTTAAAATATGTAGTCCGCATTTATGTTTCCTCAATTGTCCACCCAAAAGTGTCCTATTTTTTTGCAGTCCAGAATCCAGTCAAGGATCATGCATTACAACTGGCTGTAATGTCTCTTTAGTCTCCTTTAAATTAGAAGTCTCCTCAAATTTTTTTGTCTTTCATGACATATTTCTGAAGAATAAACAATAGCCCTACAGAATGTCCCACAATCTTGATTTGCTTTACTGTTTCCTTATAATTAGATTCATATAAAACATTTTTGGCAAGAATAATGCATAGATGACATCGTATATCCCATCAGCAGGCAGATATGCCAGTCTGTCTGACATTACTGGTGATGCTAAATTGGATCATTTAGTTAATGTAGAATCCACCAGCTCTTCCCATAATAAAGATGTCTTTCTCCCTTGGTAATTAATAAGTAATCCATAGGGAGAACACTGAGATAGTGTGCATGTACCCAACAACCTTTCACCAGTGATTTTAGCATCCACTGATGATTCTTGCCTGAATCAATTATTACACTGGTGGTTGTAAAATGATGCTTTGCTAATTCAACCATTCCTTATAACTTTACTACACGGCATTCTTTGGTAATGCCATTTCCAATTCCTTCCACCCTTTTCATTTTTGAATATCATTATGGGTTCATGGATTTTTTCCCCCAATAACCGATTACTGTTATTATTCCTTTTCTGATGCTCAAAATGTTCCAAATTTGGCCAATTAGTGCCCCTTCAAGTCAGCTCTTGTGTCCTTCTGATATGTTCCCATTAGTCCTTGAGTAGTTCTTTGCTCTATGTCACAGTAAAATGTTTCAGCAGGATCGCCTTGTAGTTTTCCTGTCTTAGCTCTGGATGGTTTCCCAAAACATCATGAAAGATTTAAGACCAATTCTATACAAATATTTCAACATATAGAAGAAAATACCTCCCAATTAATTTTATGAGGCCAACATTATCCTGGCACCAGAAACAGACAAAAAATACTGTAAGAAAACTAAAATCCATATCCCCTAACAATGTTTTACTAAATTGAGTCCAGCAATATATAAAAAAGTGAATTAACATATAATGACCAAACGAGGTTAATACCAAGAATGCAAGGTTGGTTTAACATTTTTTAAAAATGTATTACACTGTACTAACATAATAAGAAAAAAAAAGAAAGAAAAGGAAAAACTATATAACCATCTCAACAGATAAGGAAAAAGCATTTGGCAAACTTCACCAATTCATGATGAAAACTGCGTGAACTAAGAATAGAAAGGAACATCTTCAACCTGACTATGAACATCTGTGAAAAACCTACAACTGATATCATACTTAATGGTGAAAGACTAAATGCTTTCCCCCTAAAATAGAGAACAAGGCAAGGATGTCCATTCTTGCCACTTTTACTCTCTCTATATACACACACACACAAACACACACACACACCCCGAATATTAAAGAACTTGCAAAAGTTAATAAGACAACTCAAAAAGATTTGACTAGAAACATTACAAAAGAGATATATAAATAGCCTAGAACCACAGGAAAAGGTGTCCCATATCATTAGCCATTAGACAAAAGAAAATTAAAACCATAATGAAATACCACCACACATCCACTAAAATGACTGAGGACACCAAGTAGGCAAGGATGTACAGCAAGAAAAACTGGAGCTCACGTTTGGCTGGTGACGGTGTGGCAGTTTCTTATAAAGGTAAACATAATCGTACCATATACTCATCAATCCCACTCCTAGGTTTTTACTTAGAAGAAATGATATTATTTGTTCATAAAAAAGACTTTTACTTGAATGTTCACAAAAGCTTTAATTACAATAAACCAAAACTTGAAATGTCCAACAGGTGAATAAATTGTACTATATCCATCACTACTCAGCAATAAAGAGAAACAAACTGCCATAGTGGCCACATGAATGAATCTTAAAAGCATTATGCAAACGGAAACAACTCAAGCACAAAAGACTGCACACAGTATGAGTCCATTTATTTTAAAGTCTAGAAAAAGCAAAACTATAGTGACAGAAAGCAGATCGGTGGTTGCCTGGAGCCAGGATATGAAGATGGCACTGACTGCAAAGAGGCACAAGGGAACTTTTTGAGATGATGAAAATGTCCTATATTATGACTGTGTATGTCTGTGAAACTAATTAAGTGTACACTTTTATAACTGGTGAATTTTATTGTATGCAAATTATACTTCAATACAGCTCATTAAACATAAAAAAAGGAAAGCTGGCACAAGTTCAATAAAGTTCACTCACCTTACAGGGCTGTTTTAGGTACATATTACTACAGCTATATATGCTCTAAATAAATACCCCTAGGGCATGCAGCTTCACCTAGTATCTGTCTTTTCTTAATCTCCTCTGTGTTAAGGGGAGAGAAAAGGAGTTGTGAGGCTTCTCAATGGCTTTTTTTTTTTTTTTAAGGTCCTAGGAAGTGAGGCTTCTCAATGGCTTTTTTTTTTTAAGGTCCTAGGAAGTAGTCAGCTTTCAAAAGTTTTAAGATTGCTAGAACAATATGATTTTCACTTCGAAAAATGTTTGTACTACATCATGTATTACAAAGCTTTACTTCTAAGCAAATGTACTGTGGTAAATTTCTATTAAAAGTGCAAGATATTAAAGCAAAGGAAACTACAAACAAGATGAAAAGACAACCCTCAGAATGGGAGAAAATATTTGCAAATGAATCAATGGACAAAGAATTAATCTCCAAAATACATAAACAGCTCATGCAGCTCAATATTAAAAAAACAAACAACCCAATCAAAAAATGGGCAGAAGACCTAGACATTTCTCCAAAGAAGATACACAGATGGCCAAGAAGCACATGAAAAGCTGCTCAACTACAAAAAGCTGCTCTCTAATTATTAGAGAAATGCAAATGAAAACTACAATGAGCTATCACCTCACACCAGTCAGAATGGGCATCATCAGAAAATCTATAAACAACAAATGCTGGAGAGGGTGTGGAGAAAAGGGAACCCTCTTGCACTGTTGGTGGGAACATAAATTGATACAGCCACTATGGAGAACAGTATGGAGGTTCCTTAAAAAACCAAAAATATTGGGCTTCCCTGGTGGCGCAGTGGTTGAGAGTCCGCCTGCCGATGCAGGGGACGCGGGTTCGTGCCCCGGTCCGGGAAGATCCCACATGCCGCGGAGCGGCTGGGCCCGTGAGCCATGGCCGCTGAGCCTGCGAGTCCGGAGCCTGTGCTCTGCAACGGGAGAGGCCACAACAGTGAGAGGCCCGCGTAGCGCAAAAAAAAAAAAAAAAAAAAAAAAAAACCAAAAATAGAATTATCATATGACCCAGCAATCCCACTACTGGGCATATACCCTGAGAAAACCATAATTCAAAAAGAGACATGCACCAAAATGTTCATAGCAGCCCTATTTACAATAGCCCGGAGATGGAAACAACCTAAGTGTCCATCATCGGATGAATGGGTAAAGAAGATGTGGTACATATATACAATGGAATATTACTCAGCCATAAAAAGGAAAGAAATTGGGTCATTTGTAGAGACGTGGATGGATCTAGAGACTGTCATACAGAGTGAAGTAAGTCAGAAAGAGAAAAACAAATATCGTATATTAACTCATATATGTGGAACCTAGAAAAATGGTACAGGTGAACCTGTTTGCAGGGCAGAAATAGAGACACAGATGTAGAGAACAAACGTATGGACACCAAGGGGAGAAAGAGGTGGGGGGGGGATGGTGGTGGGATGAACTGGGAGACTGGGATTGACATGTATACACTAATATGTATAAAAGGGATAGCTAATAAGAATCTGCTGTATAAAAAAATAAAATTTAATTTAATAAAAAAGAATCTTACATCCAGCAATAAAAAAATTAAGGTGAAAAAAAGACCAAAAAAAAGTCCAAGATACTTGGATACCGAATTAATATTTGAAAGAATAAGTTATCTTTTCATATATAAACACTTTCGTCAATCCAGTTTTCTGACCCACAGACTTACACAGAAGTGACACAGGGTAGTAATGTTCTACAATACTCCAACTACTTCCAAGAAAACTGACAAACCAAGCACTCACATTCCTGACCGTTCTGCCAATAGGATGGTAGCAATCCCTACACAACCATTACCACATATAGCTGCAGTTAAAGGTCTCCTTTTCTTTCTCAATCAGAACTCCTCTGTCCTCAGACAAAAGAAAATAAAGGAGACCACCATCTACAAGTTCAAAAGTACTGCTGTTAAATTTAGGAAATTGGGAGAATTGTTACGGCACTGTTTTTACACTGGGTTTTTTCACGACTGATCTTTGACTATTTCCTTGCAATTTTGCTCATGTCACTTCCTATTACTGAAATTGGTATGCAAGTCACACACCTCCCCCTTTAGAATAAATTCAGTTCCACTGCATATAAAGCCCAGGGGAATACAGTTAAGGAAGAAGTCAATATTTACCAACATTTCCTTAAAACAGTCAAGTAAATGTTGCCGAGGAAAGCAAAAGTCACACGTAACTAAGAATGGAGCTTGTTAAATACATACTTAAGAAATAATGTCCTTGACTAAATCAATCCTTTTGCAATCAGATTGTTTTTCCATATACACCTTCACTTCCAGACAGAAAAACACTGCAAGATAAAAATAACCAGAGTAGGGGCTTCCCTGGTGGCTCAGTGGTTGAGAATCTGCCTGCTAATGCAGGGGACACGGGTTTGAGCCCTGGTCTGGGAGGATCCCACATGCCGCGGAGCAACTAGGCCCGTGAGCCACAACTACTGAGCCTGTGCGTCTGGAGCCTGTGCTCCACAACAAGAGAGGCTGCGATAGTGAGAGGCCCGCGCACCGCGATGAAGAGTGGCCCCCGCTTGCCACAACTAGAGAAAGCCCTCGCACAGAAACGAAGACCCAACACAGCAAAAATAATAAATTAATAAACTCCTACCCCCAACATCTTAAAAAATAATAATAATAACCAGAGTAAAATATCTAACAACATCTACTGAATGCCTTGTACATACTGAGCACTGAGCTAGACAATCTGCATGCATTATTCTTATTTAATCCCAGCAAATCCTGGTAAGGAAGATATTAATCTCTAAAATAGGGAGGTATTATCAAATGGTAAAATTAAATGTATACTATTAACTACTATCAGGAAAGTTTGGGAAAACACTGACTCATGGTCTTGAAACCCCAGTTTCCTCATCTATAAAATATGCATTTACAGTTCCTATTTAAACAGGCACTACTGTGTACAGTATCTGGCACATAATAGCCACCACTTACTAAGCACCAACTATCAGGGCCATTTGTAGGGCCATTCAGCTAAGCACCTAGTGGAAACCAGTTAGAATGAATCTGAATGGTGTGACAAGCCCTATGACTGGGCACCAACTCATTTTATCTCACAAACAGCACAGACTGTTTAAACAGTCTCTAGTGTAATGAAAATTACTGCTTCTGGAAATCTGAAGAAACTCTCCAATGAATTTAGATTGTAACTTGGCTACCTTTGAAAGCTCGCTTCTATCCTTCTTTAGTTTGCTCATGGAGAAATGATTTAAATATAATTCTGAAATTCACATAAAGGAAGAAAAGGTGGCATTTAGCCAAGTTTCCTGGTGTGGCTCTTTTAACTAGATCTAAAAATCTAATTCGGCAGAGAAAGAATAGTAATGTAAGGAAAATTCTGTAAAGGGCGAGAGAGCAGAACCTAAAGAAAAAAATTTTTTTAAGTGAAACTAGAAACTAAAGAAAAACTTTACAAGCAAGATTATCAACTTTAACTTTTAATTTAACCTGTCATCATTAAGTTGACAGGGGTATATTTTTCTTCCCTTGTCATAAAAGAAAATTCTATCATGGATATCTAGTAGGTCAAACTATCTGATTACTAGAGCTGACGCATATACTGAACATGTAAACCTCAGAGGAAGCTGACTGGTTCTCTGCTCAATGCAACATTAATTCAGCAGATGTTAAACCCGCATAGTGTCTGGCATCCAACTCAGATGAAGTCCTTCTGGGGTGGTTAATAAAGTCTGGAAGGGACAATTTTACTTAAACTACTTGATATTTTCCTTTGAAAGAGAAAACACTTTTCTAATTTTCTCATTTCTTCCACTTTTAAAATCTAATTCTTTGAGTGTCCTGATCTTAAAAGTACTTTGGCAAAGAGTACGCTACAAATGAAAAGTATAAGCTACCTGAGGATAGGAATCACCTCTTATGCATCTCCGAGGCCTCAATGACCAAGCCAGCGTCTGACACCCTTCTTGGCCCTCAATAAATGTTTGCTGAGCTGAATACACGGAATATCTTCAGACCAAGGAGTCAGTCTGGTCCAACTGAACATAATTGCAATCTGGCTCTCTTGGGATTACACGAGTCATACAGATTGGTCCATAATATGAATGTGTGACATCAACAAGAGCCAGCACTCATCTAGCACTTACTGCCTGCCAAGATGACCCAATGCGTCCTCGCACCAACCCTAGAAGGGAGGTACTCCAACCATCTCCATTAAAGCGGACGAGGAAGCCGAAGCATGAGGGCTGGAAGACCCTCTCAAGGTCACAGTCAGGGCGGTACTCCCAAGTCAACTGTATGTCTAGTCTCTACACGAGA
This sequence comes from Hyperoodon ampullatus, assembly GCF_949752795.1. NCBI lineage: Eukaryota > Metazoa > Chordata > Mammalia > Artiodactyla > Ziphiidae > Hyperoodon > Hyperoodon ampullatus. Next base: position 15,643,846 of record NC_136928.1, read on the forward strand.
CAGGCAGCCAGGCTCCTCAGGCAAGATGACAAGACTGATCACGTACCAGGAAGACAGGAGCTTGCTGTGATCAGACTTCTCCCAGGAGTGTTCACAGGTTTGAATTCAGCCACACCTGCCCACCACTTAAAACAAAACTAAGGGGCACACTTGTTAGACAGGCGGCAAGATGAGCTGAATGGAACTACAGAGCGGTGTTCTGACTCGCTGTAAGCCTGGGTTACATCCACCAGACCAAACAGCCTTACTGGTAATGTTCTCTCCACTATATACGGCTGAACAACACAGGCTTTTTTATACAGTCCACCCAAGCCCCTCCGCTTGCACACACAACCTTGATACACTATAATTATTTGTTTATGCCTGTCTCTCTAACAAGAAATTCCTGGAAGTGAATGATCATGTCTTACTCCTAAACATATTCTCAGAGCCCAGCGGCAGGCTCGCTGATCACTGGTTGCGTGAAAGATGCACACTGACAGGGAATGGGAAGTACAGCTGAAATGGGACAGTGTGGAAATGTGTTCACACGCGTGACAACAGGAAGGAAGGCTTGAAAAGGTTCCACCTATTTACTTTTCCTTGGTACAAACGAACTGGCAGAAAGGAAAAGGGAATAAAAATTCAAAGTATAAAGACCACACGGAAATAAGGAATTTTAATAGGTAATGGACAAATTACCTATCATTAAAGATTGTATACTCGCTAATCCAAAGCTTACAGTGGGGAATTTCTCAAGAGGGTCGATACTGGCGGAGGGAAGGTGATGGCAGCCAGATTTATCAAGCACCCTCAAACCAAAAGTTTAATCTCCTCAACCTCTCCATAAAGTGCCTTTATTCCCATTTAATCTAAGAGAAAACAGGGTAAGGAACCTGACCAAAGTCACAGGGCTAGTTAAGTACTAGAGCTTCACTGCTTTTCTTTTTATCAAACCATGCTGTCTTCCCACAGGAAACATCCTGTTGGGATGTCTTATATCATTTTTTAGGGTTTTTCTTTTTTTAAGTTGGGAGGAAGGGAGGAGGAAAAGAAATATAAAACTCCCTCTTTGAGACACATCGTAACAAAGCTACAGTGTCAAGCCTAAGACCCCAATATGAGTTACTCATTCTAAGCACAAGATCAGTTCAAAATGTGTTTATTTATGGACCCCAAAAGCTTTATTCGAAGCCCAGCATCTTGCTTATAAGGAAGAAATGGTCCCGGTAAGAGACGTGTAAACTGGATCACAGTGAACGTCTTTTCTCACAGTTCCCAGCTGAGGTCCTCTGTGCCCCCACCTCACGGGTACACCTGGAGAGCCCTGCCCGAAGTAACTGGCCTATCCTGATAAGCACTTGTGACCTGTAACGTGAGTATCTGTCTGCTGTCCTGCTCACCTCACCACGCTGGAGGCTCCTGCAGGGCCAGAACTGCATCTTTATCTTTCTAGACCCAGCCTAGGACACGGCACCCACTGCGTCAAAATTAATGAATTAATTTGCCAGTGTTCAGCCTAGTCTGGTGGCCAAATAAGAACTGAGATATGACTTCTATGTAAGGGCAATGTTTTTAAAAAAAAAAAAAAGAAAAGAAACCAATGCGGTGTTTTAACGTTTTAAGTATTAACATTGTAAGAAATCAACATCAAGTTCTGAGGTGAACACAGAGATGGTCATGAACCAGCCTTCAGTGTGTGATTCAATTTCCAACTGAGTCAAGATGTACTGAGCACGTGCTGTGTTCGTGCACAATGCAGATAACAGTGGGCACTCCTATCTCCCTGCAACCAGGCCTCTGAGAACGAGTTCCACCCCAGAAAGGAGACGTTCAGACCAAAACATAAATCAGAAAGTCTGCCAAGCAGTGCTGGTGTGTGCTTGTAGGGGAAGCCTGCACAAAGCAAGAGTGACTCCCAACGGCTTCCACTCGCCTTTGTGTGCTGAAGACAGAGAGCTGTCATCAGGGGGAGGGGACCCTTCCCCAGCTCACCTCCCAAGCCAGTTTCAAAGGCACAGCCTTCCCACCAGAACAAAAAGGAAATGACAACACTTATGTTGGTGAATTAGCTGACCTAACTCAATCAAGTGTAATCTGTTGATGTGTTATGACCACTGAGTATGTATAAATTAAGACTTTTATTTGCAATTGTACAAAGGCTCTGAAGAAAAATCACCCTGTACATCTTAAGACCAGCCCCCTGGAGGTGGCGTGGTGGGGAGGTTAGACAGACAATGTTGCTTTATTACTAGTTTCTTCCAGGCCCCAGGCCGAGCTCACCTTGTTTAGGTCTTTCTGCCACCCATCCAACTCTATCCACAGACCTCCCTCCACTAGCCTGTTACTTCTTTCTTCCCCTAACTCTGTCTGCAGACACCCAAATGCCTAGCTTACATTTTTGAAAACATCTCCTTTTCAAAATCTAATGAATGACACTTTCAGGCCTTCTCTGATATTTCTGAATGTATCTTTCTGCATAGATATTCCAAAGTCTTGGAGTACCCAGTCTGCAATGATTCAGAAACATATCTACATACCCATCTGGTGAAAATTACTCATATATCACTGTATACAACCTGCTCAAATTTTTTTAAAAAAGGAAAAAAAGAAACTGATGTAGTAAGAATCTACAGGAATAGACCCATAAAACTGAAAGCCAAACCCTTCCTCCCGCAAGTAGCTGGTGGCCTTCGTGTGCCTTCACTTCCAAAGCAGTCTGTCGTGCAACAGTGGACTGCCTGGTGTTGCCGTAAGGGATGGAGAATTGTCCACTTCTCTTAATTTTACTCAGCGCCTTTCATAACTTGTCCAATGCTAAGTTGTGCAGGAACGCGGGAGGGTCCAGGTTAGTCCACCGTTGCAAACCAAGACCCTGGCAACATTCCATTCCTTTCTCCTTGTTGACTGAGAACTACTTTAATAGCGCTGCTGTAGCCAGTTAAAAAATACTTCCAGGGGCTTCCCTGGTGGCGCAGTGATTGAAAGTCCGCCTACCGATGCAGGGGACACGGGTTCGTGCCCCGGTCTGGGAGGATCCCACATGCCGCGGAGCGGCTGGGCCCGTGAGCCATGGCCGCTGAGCCTGCGCGTCTAGAGCCTGTGCTCCGCACGGGAGAGGCCACAGCAGCGAGAGGCCCGCATACCGCAAAAAAAAAAAAAAAAAAAAAAAGTACTTCCAGGAATGGACAGCTGTGAACAAGAAGTAGGAAACACGAAATATCTTCCAGGAATATTCACTTAGGAAAAATTGTTTTCAGCATGGAATGGAATGCAAAATTTGCATATATCATTCAAATAAAACTCGACACCTTAAAGAAATGGCTACCTCTCTGGGGTGTGTCCTTGGGCTTCCCTTGTCCTTGCGCTTTCCTTGCTCAGTAAGGGGCAAGAGGGAATTAAGAACTGATCCAAGAGACAAAAGCTCCAGGCACAGTTTCTTTACCTGGCGGGGAGTGGTGGGAAGATGAAAATAAGAGACGCAGGCTGGAGGAAACAGCCTAGAAAAAGAAGAAAAAATTTAAGAAGGTAGGAAGTCTTCTCTGTAAAGATATCAAAAACTAACATTTGAGTACCTACGTAAAGTGCCTAACACCTCTATTAAGCGTGTGTGCTCCAATTTTATAGATGAGAAAAGTCCACAATTAAATAATTTGTCCCCAGGACACAAACAGCTAGTAAATGATAAACTAATATGTGAAGAAAAGTCATCCATCTGCAAAGCCTTCACCTTGTCTATTTACCAGGCACGAGACCCGAGGCAGAACCCAGCCAGGTGGAAGAACAGATGTTCAGCCAGTTGAGGCTGTTATACATGATAAAAAGCAACAACACAAGAAGTTAACTGTGATAAGAGTGTGTGGGGGTAGGAGGTGGGGACAGAGATACTATTACATGATTTTAAGAGAAAAAAATATTGAAATATAAGGTAGGTTGACACTTGCCTAAAATTATATTTGTGGCAATACTTCACACACTTAAGAAGTTTTTACAGATTGCCAGATACAACGAGCTGAAAAGTTCTCAATTCACAAGTTGAGCAAGTAAACCACAAAAATTAATATATGAATTGTACGTGAAATTAAAATAAACTACCTCTAAATATTATGTATGGTAGACAAGCTATACACAACACATTTTTTAAAATGTAGGTTTACAGAGTTTCACTGTTTCTAATAATTTTTTTTTAATGTGTGTAAGTTAAGAAGAAAATCCTTAGTAGATCATTTTTCTTCGCCATAAAAAGAAAGAAAAACGTGCGCAGCAGATGAGAAGGATGCTGAAAGCCATCTATCTCTGGCAGGCAGAATGATGTTCCCCCACCCACTAGATGTCAATGTCCTAATCTCAGGAACCTGTGAATATGTTAGGTCATAAAGCAAAAGGGAATTAAGGTTGCAGATGGAATTAAGATTGCAATCAGCTGACTTTAAGACAATAAGGTTATTCTGGATTATCTGGTGGGCCCAATATCCGTAAAGTGTAAGAGGGAAGCAGAAAAGGGAGGACCAGAGAGACAACAGCATAAGAAGGACTTGGCTGAAGCCAAGGCATGTGGCAGCCTCTCGAGAAGCTTGAAAAGTCAAGCTAACAGTTTCTCCCCTTGAGCCTCCATAAAGGACACGGCCCTACCAACACCCTAATTTTAGCCTGTGGTATCCATTTCAGACTTCTGATCTCCAGAACTGTAGGATAATTAATTAGTGTTCTTTTAAGCCACCAAGCTTGTGGTTATTTCTTACAGCAGCAATAGGATGCTAATATGCTATCTGATCTGAAATCACCAAAACTTTTGCTGTAGCAACAGGTTTGGGAATAACACCTAAAAATAACAATGTTGGCTATACTGGAGAATAATGACTGATATAGATGGCTAGACTTCTACCTCTGGGCATGAAGGAGTAACAGGGACCATACCCTCCCACCTAAAACAATCAAAGACTCAGACAAAATACAAGAAATGATAGTTTTCAGACCCTAAATATCAGTCAATGAAGAAAACAATCTCTAAGAGATGGGAAACAAACAAGGCAAGCCCTATAACTGGCTCACTGCCTTGAGTTACTAGGCCACAGGGAGGGGAAACTGTGATAGAGCCTGGTGGACTCTCTGAGTTGATGAGACAGAGCTGAGAGTCCAAGGAAACCAAGGCAGTGAGAGTTCATAGGACGGAATATCATAAAGGAGAGAGCCACACAGAGAACTACAGAGGGTCACCGTACTCAGCAAAGTACTGATCAGTCCCTAAAGTGGGAAAGAACTACCCAAAAGGATTAGAGGGAACAGTGCCGGGCACTCACAGAACCAGTTACAGTGCCTGTTCCCACCAGGCTTTTGGATAGAGGACTCAGGAAGGTCTTGCCTCAGCTGTGGAAAATAACTGATTCCAAGCCTGAGCCCTGCTCCTGACCCACCTAACAAATCTTAAAAGCAAGACCCAAAAAAGATCAAACTGTTTCCAATTAACTGCATCTGAGAACAAAGCTCAAGAGTATTTTTCGGAAGCCAAAACAACAGCACCCAACAAAGTAAAATCTGAAATGTCTGGCATCCAATTAAAGATCATCAAGCACACAAAGAGGTAAGAAAACATGAACTACTATGAGAATAATCAATTGAAACCTACCTAGAACTGGCACAGATGTTAGAATCAGCTGACAAAACAATTTAAAAAGTATTATAAATGTGTTCCATATGTTAATAAGTAGAGAAATAAAAGATATAAAAAAGACTGAAATCACACTTTTAGAGATGAAAACTATTGATACAATGTATGAGATGAAAAATACACTGGATGGGATTAATGGCAGATTAGACATTGCAAAAGAAAAGACTGATGAACTTGAAGGCATAGCAATAACAACCAAAACGAAACACAACGAAAAATGCAAAAACTAAGTAGTACAGTGAGCTGTGGGAACAACTTCAAGCTGCCTAATACATGAATACCCGGAGTACCCAAATTGGGTTTGAGGAGAGGAGGATAGGAAAAATAGTCAAAGAAATAATAGCTGAAAGTTTCCCAAACTTAATGAAAACTATAAATCCACAGATCAAGAAATTCAACAAACATGAAACATGAAAAAAAACTACACCAAGAGACATCAAATCAAATTGCTCAAAACAGGTGACAAAAATGAAATCTTAAATTTATCAAAAGAGATATATTACATACAGAGGAACAAAGATAAAGATGACATCAAATTTCTCGTGGGAAACAATGAAAGGAAGAAGAAAGTGAAGGTAGATACTTCACATATGAAATAAACATATCAACCTATAATTCTATACACAGCAAAAATACCTTTTGAAAATAAAAGCAAAATAAAGACATTTTCAGACATATAAAAGATGAAAGAAATCATTATTAGCAGATACACACTTCAAGAAATGTTAAAGGAAATCTTTCAAGAAGAAAATGATACCAGGCAGGAATATACAAAAGAATGAAAATCACTAGAAATGGTAACTATAAGTAATTATATAAACTAAATGTAAATATATATAAACATATACAAATAAATAAATGTATATACATGTATATTCACACACATATGTATGCAAATCTCTTGGAAATTTTTTAAAAATCATTGACAGTTTAAACAAAAGGACAGTTTAAACAAAAATCATAACAATGTATTGTTAGAACTCAATAACAAAAAGATCCCTGGTAAATCCCCAAAGGCCTCAAAATCAAAGATCTCAGTTTCCACCTTAAAAAACTAGAAGTAATGAAGTAAAAAGAAGAAAGGAGATAATAAAAATCTTAGTAGAAATAGAGAGACAGAGAGAGATTAATAGGGAGAAAAAAAACCCTGAAATCTGTTTGCCAGAAGAATATTAAAATTAATAAACCTTTAGCCAGATCAAGAAAAATTACAAAAGACACAAGTTATAAATATCAGGAATGAGAGAAGTGTCACTACTACAGATTCTACAAATATTCAAGAAATAGAACACTATGTACAACTTTTTTGATAAATCTAATGTACTTAAATGAAGTAGACAAATTCTTTGAAAGATTTTAATTACCAAAACTCACTCAGAAAAAGACAGATAACCTAAACAGCCCTGTATCTTAAAAGCTGAGATTATAACTAAAAAAAAAAAACCCACAAAAAAATTCCCGGCCCAGATGGTTTCAATTGTAATTCTTCGATTGGTAACCACATATTTTGGGGAAAACAACACCAATTCCATACTGACTCTTTCAAAAAACTAAAAAGGAAAAAATACCTCTTAACTATTTCTATGAGGCCAGTATTTCTCTATTACCAAAAGCAAAGACATTACAAGAAAACAGAATACTATCTCTCATGACTACAGTTATAAAAATTCTATTATAAAGAAAACAGTGACAGATTTGGCCAATACATTTTAAAATAATAATAAATAGAAAAGTAAAACATAAAAATGCAAATGGAAACTTGGAAAAATATGAAATCCTTAATTAAGTGTTCATTTAAGTCAAAAAGGAAAAATATGAAATCCTTAATTAAGTGTTCATTTAAGTCAAAAAGAAAAATTTAAACACCAACAGAAAGATTGACAAAGATGTGATCAAACAACACAAAAGAAATACAAATAGCCAGCAAATGTGTAAAAGAGTTCAGTCTTACCAGCAATTTTTTTTTTTAATGTGCCAGGCACTGTGCTAAGGGCTTGACACCCACAGCCTTGGTAAATCTCTGCAATAACTCCATGAGAGAGGTGCTATTATTACCCCTACTCTATAGATAGTGAACCTGAGACAGACAGTGGTTAATGCTGCTTACCTACAGTCACATCGCCAGAAAGCAGGAGATGGCCAGAGCCCAGACCCACACTCTGAATCACTATTTCTACTTCTCAACTTCCTACCTCTTGTGGACTTCTCTCTCATTAACTTAGATAACTCATGGGGTGAGTTTGGTATGTTCCTCCTACCCCATCTCCTTGCCATGCACAGTGGAATGGTGGTTCCCAGAATTCCTTCCTTGTTGATGCACACTTTGACTTAGGTCCATAAATAGAACACTGCCTTGCGTCACCCAGAATTTTTCAAGGTTATGTGATCTTAGTACCCCAGCTGGAGCTCTAACCCTCCTCTCTCTGAACTTGGGATACATCTTACACCTAAGTGCATCCCTCAACCTGGTATGAAACCATGCCTAAGAAACACTAGCAATTTTTAAAAATCAATTAAACAAAGGGATGTCTTTAATTGCCAAGTGGGCAAGGACTTAAAAGAAGGATAACAGCCAATGTGGGAAAGCGGGCACCTTCACACAGTACTGTTGAAATATATGAATTGATAGTTTTCTTCAAAGGCAATTTTGGCAGTATCTATTTTTTAAATGGGGGAGAAGAAAGAGCGATGATGACTGATGCTGGTTCTTTCTACCTGATGGATTACAGAAAGTTTTCTCAATTTACTCATCCATATTTTATGCTTCATTTTTACAACCAACGTGAATTTTTTTGTGTGAATTTAAGAAGTTTTCTCAAACTGACCTCTAAGTTGTATGCAAAAGAAAAATTATTAACTACACTGTCTCATTTTATTGGAAATTAAAATCCTTTATTATACTCTCACAAACAAGCAACCCCCAGCAGTACTGACAGCCACAGAGGAATTGTAGCCAAGAACAAAGAGATTTAGGAGAAGAAGGAAGAAGCACTGTGGCCCCGCACAACATTAATCTGAGGATTAAAAGAGGTAAGGCAGGGCTTCCCTGGTGGCGCAGTGGTTGGGAGTCCGCCTGCTGGTGCAGGGGACGCGGGTTCGTGCCCCGGTCCAGGAGGATCCCACGTGCCGCGGAGCGGCTGGGCCCGTAGGTCATGGCCACTGAGCCTGCGCGTCCAGAGCCTGTGCTCTGCAACGGGAGAGGCCACAGCAGTGAGAGGCCCGCGTACCGCAAAAAAAAAAAAAAAAAAAAAAAAAAAAAGAGGTAAGGCATGCAAAGCAATCAGCACAGTGCTTGACACAAAGAAAGAACTTGATAAACATTAGCAGTCATCATCAAGTCATTCTAGGCATTACCAATTATAGGCAATAACTGCTTACATAATATATTCCTGAAATGGTACAATATCAAACTTGTATAAATATTATCATTTCATAAATACTTTTTCTTCATTCCGGTTCATCTTTATGACCATCTTTATGGTTTACTGCTTCTCCTACCAAGACAGAACTCAATGTGCTGAACTCCTTAAAATGCTAGGTCCAGGAAGAATATGACCTAGTCCCTAACCTTCAGAAGCTCAAGATCCTATACAAGTATAAATAAACCCAGATGCAGCTGGGAAGAAACTGACAATATTCAGAAATTATTTTCCATTTACAAGAATCTCTTGGAAAAAAGCCACGGATTGGGTTTTCCCTTTTTTGTGCTATTTAAACCAAATTGTACTTCTGAACACTTGGTTTTAAAATGAGACATTCAGAAAGATGATTTAAGACCCGCTAGCTCATCAGTTAGAATTTAGGTCTTGCTCCGTTTAGGTAACTTCCTTTAACACAGAAAAATGTTATGACGACGCCCGGGCCCAGCTTCAGGAACAGGGCTGGCCACGTGCACGGCGCTTTCAACCAAAGCCCGGGATTCGAGTGGCTTGAAGTGTTCAGACTCCCCCATTCCAAGAAAACGATTTTGCAGCCAGGATGGCCAGAAACTTCAAATGGCAACATTTCTGATTCGAGGTAATTTCCCAAGAATTTAACAGGCAATCATTTACTCCTGACTTTCAAAGAGGACCCGGGCTTGAAAGGCACAGTTGCATCTAAAATTGATCAGCCAGTGACAGCCCTCTGAAGTTACTGGGGAAGAGGAAAGGATTCCTCTTTTATTAGGATTCCAATAAAATTAGATCTAATTGCCAGCCTGCTCCCTTCTTACTTTCCTCTCTTGTCAACACTATTCTCAGTAACCTATTTTCGAGTCCAGCCATAACCCAAGAGAAGCCCCCAGTACAGTGAGGTAAACTTCTAAATATAAAATAACTCCCTTACTTGTGAAACATAACTACTGCTGAACTAGCCCCAAAAAGAGACATTACCTCTTCATAGTGCTAACCACTACTCCATTATCCATTTGCAAATCAAGAAGCAATACCTCTTGATAGTGCTAACCACTACTCCATTATCCATTTGCAAATCAAGAAGCAATACCTCTTGATAGTGCTAACCACTACTCCATTATCCATTTGCAAATCAAGAAGCAATACTTCACATGAGCCCATGTCACAAATTCATGGAAGCACTTTTCAAAAGTGATCCAGTTAGAAAAGCACACCACCCTCTCTTAGACACCAAGTAAAACTTTAGAATGACAAATTTGAACCTTATTTCAAAGCTCTTTATAAGTACAGTTAAGTCTTAGAAAGCATCTTTGTACCAGAAACAATTTCCTAGGAAAATCTTCTGCTTCCAATTTACTCATTCCCCTCCAAATAAAATCTAAGTAGGGCCTGTGCCATACCATGAAGGCAAACGCTAATTAATTTGTACCAGTAGAGTTGGCTTAGGCTGTATCTCAAATTTACTGCTGAGATAGGTTTTTATTAGCACATGTTTTGATTCAAATGTATACTATAACTACACAGGAAAAAAAATAGTTCTTAAGAACCAAAGTTAGACTGTCACATCATTTTATAATCAAAACTGATTAAGAAAATAGTCACAAATTGTTAGAACTTAAGAGGCTTAAAATACATTTCATTTTATAGGCAAGTAATCTAAGGAACTACCTTAAGCTTGCAGAATTTTTTGTTTCAAAAGCAGACCATGTTTCTTTTATCAAAAACTAGTTCACAACCCTTAGTCATACAATGCAGGTGTGATTTACAACAGCATCAAAAAAGAATAAAACGGGCTTCCCTGGTGGCGCAGTGGTTGAGAGTCCGCCTGCCGATGCAGGGGAAACGGGTTCGTGCCCCGGTCTGGGAGGATCCCACATGCCGCGGAGCGGCTGGGCCCGTGAGCCATGGCCGCTGAGCCTGTGAGTCCGGAGCCTGTGCTCCACAACGGGAGAGGCCACAACAGTGAGAGGCCCACATACCGCATAAAAAAAAAAAAAAAAAAAAAAAAAAAGAACAAAACATCTAGGAATAAATCTAATAACCAAGGAGGTGAAAGACTTGTACACTGAAAGCTACAAAACACTGCTGAAATAAAATGAATAGGACACACATAAGTGGAAACATCCCATGTTCATGGAATGCAAGATGTAATATTATTAAGGTATCAATATTACCCAAAACAATCTACAGGTTCAATGCAAAACCTATCAAAACCACAATAGCATTTTTTGCATATATAGAAAAATCCATCCTAAAATCCATATGGACCCTGAGAAAACCATAATTCAAAAAGAGTCATGTACCACTATGTTCACTGAAGCTCTATTTACAATAGCCAGGACATGGAACCAACCTAAGTGTCCATCAACAGATGAATGGATAAAGAAGATGTGGCACATATACACAATGGAATATTACTCAGCCATAAAAAGAAACGAAATTGAGTTATTTGTAGTGAGGTGGATAGACCTAGAGTCTGTCATACAGAGTAAAGTAAGTCAGAAAGAGAAAAACAAATACTGTATGCTAACACATATATATATAATCTAAAAAAAAAAAAAAAAAAAAAAGGTTCTGAAGAACCTAGGGGCAGGACAGGAACAAAGATGCAGATGTAGAGAATGGACTTGAGGACACAGGGAGGGGGAAGGGTAAGCTGGGACGAAGTGAGAGAGTGGCATGGACATATATACACTACCAAATGTAAAACAGATAGCTAGTGGGAAGCAGCCACATAGTACAGGGAGATCAGCTCAGTGCTCTGTGACCACCTAGACGGGTGGGATAGGGAGGGTGGGAGGGAGATGCAAGAGGGAGGAGATACGGCGATATAGGTATATGTATAGCTGATTCACTGTGTTATAAAGCTGAAACTAACCATTGTAAAGCAATTATACTCCAATAAAGAGGTTAAAAAAAATCCATATGGACTATCAAGGGAACCCAACAGCCAATCTTGAAAGAAAAGAACAAAAGTTGAGGTCTCACACTTCCTGATTTCAAAACAAATAACAAAGCTAGAGTAATCAAAACAGTGTGGTACTAGTATAAAGAGAGATTAATAGACCAATGGAATAGAATAGAGAGCCCAGCAATAAACTCCCATGTACATGGTCACATGATCTTTATACAAGGGTTCCAAGACAACTGAATGGGGAAAGGACGGGTTCTTCAACATATGGTGCTGGGAAAACTGGACATCCACATGCAAAAGAATGAATTTGGACCCTTATCTTACATCATATACAAAAAATAACTCATAATGAATATCAAAGTGTAAGACCCCAAACACTTAAACTCCTAGAAGAAAATACTACAGGGAAAGGCTTCATGACGTTGGATTTGGCAATGTTTTCTTGGATATGACGTTAAGAGCACAGGCAACAAAAGCACAAATAGACAACATCAGACTTAAAAACTTCTGTGCATCATAGAATACAATCCTAAAAGGCAACCTACAAAATGGGAGAAAACATTTGCAAATCATCTATCTGATAAGGGGTTAATATCCAGAATATATAAAGAACTACTACAACTCAACAACAAAAATAACCCAATTAAAAAATGGGCAAAGGACTTGAATAAATATTTCTCCAAAAAAGCTATACAAATGGCCAATAAGCATATGAAAAGATGCTCGGGACTTCCCTGATGGCGCAGTGGTTGGGAGTCTGCCTGCCAATGCAGGGGACATAGGTTCAAGCCCTGGTCCAGGAGGATCCCACATGCTGTGGAGCAACTAAACCCATGCGCTGCAACTACTGAGCCTGTGCTCTAGGGCCCGCGTGCCACAGCTACTGAAGCCCACGTGCCTAGAGCCCATGCTCTGCAACAAGAGAAGCCACCGCAATGAGAAGCCCATGCACTGCAAGGAAGAGTAGCCCCTGCTCGCCGCAACTAGAGAAAGCCCTCGCGCAGCAATGAAGACCCAACACAGCCAAAAATAATTAAATAAAATAAGTCTTTAAAAAAAAAAAAGACAAGATGCTCAATATCACTAATTATTACTGAAATGCAAATCAAAACCACAATGAGATATCGCCTCACATCTATTAGGATGGCCACTATTTAAAAAAAAAGAAAGAAGTGTTGGCGAGGGTGTGAAGAAACTAAATCTTTGTGCACTGTTGGTGGAACTGTAAAATGGTGCAGCTGCAATGGAAAACAGTATGGCAGTTGCTCAACAAATTAAAAATAGAACTACTATATGATCTAGCAATCCCACTTCTGGGTATATACCTAAAAGAATTAAAAGCAAGATCTCAAAGAGACATTTGCCCACCCATGTTCACAGAAGTATTATTCTCAATAGCCAAGAAGTGGAAGCAACCCAAATGTCCATTGGACAATGGATAAACAAATGGACAAACAAAACGGAAAAATGATACATATATGTGTATATATATATAATTATATAAATGTATATATCATTTTATAAATATATATTATATATATTTTGTAAATATATATCATATATATAATCATATATATATGACATATATATACACAACAGATTATTCAGCCTTAAAAAGGAAAGACGCTCCATCACATGCTACGACATGATGAACCTTGAGGACGATATGCTAAGTGAACTAAGCCAGTCACAAAAAGTTAAATCCTGCATGATTCCACTGATATAATGTATCTAAAGGAATCAAATTCACAAAAAACAGAAAGTAGAATAGTGGCTTCCAGAGGCTGGGTGGAAGAGAAAAATGGGGAGTTGCTGTTTAATGGGTAGAGAGTATCAGTTTTGCAAGATGAAGAAGTTCTGGAGACCCATTGCCCAACAATGTGAATATACTTGACATTACTGAACTATACACTTAAAAATGGTTAAGATGCAGGGACTTCCTGGCTGTCCAGTGGTTAAGACTCCACGCTCCCAATGCAGGGGGCACAGGTTCGATCACTGGTTGGGGAACTAGGATCCTACATGCCATGCAGCCAAAAAAAAGTTTAAGATGGTAAATTTTATGTGTTTTGTTTTTTACCACAATTATATATAGAAATAAATAAAATGGGTCTGATGCTCTATCATGACAGACCATGTCAAGGATCTTCTTAGACCTTAGACATTTTTCAGACCTTTGCCCTAAGTGCTATATTCAACAAAATGAATCAAGAGTTATAGTTTTCTAAAAATCTTTCTAAAGTAATCACAAAGGAATGAAAGAAAAACTGATCTACTATGGATGATAATGACCGCCTAATCCAAAAACACCTTCATAAGAATGAACAAAGCACCAGAAATGAACTTCTGGAGCTCCTAGACTTCCCACAGAAGTCTGAAAGAGATTTCACCGCTATCAAAAGCTGATGCCACTACAAACCTTTGGATTATCTCCATTTCCTCTGAAGACAGGGCCAGTTTCTGAGACTGTTCCACATGTCTACACTAACTTGTCGCACCAATCTAGAACTAAGAAGTACATGAATTCACAGAATGCAGTGTAATTTTAACCTAAGCAATATACCAGGTACCTAAATCATCAAGAGCTAAAAGTCGAGTCAATGGCTTCTAATACCAAATACCTGTTCCATAGATCATCCATTCATGAGTTTCCTTGGTTTCCTTTTAAGAATGTACATGATCCAGATGGCCTGTGATCATTTTAATGGTTAAGAAGTTAATAGAAAGTGATATAGATGTTTACGGTTGTTTTAAAAAAAAAAATTCACCTCACTTGAATACTTAACACATTGGTTTTGCATGAACTGGCAGGACTGTTCTTTATCCAGCTGGTATACAACAGAATCTACTAACTTAAGTACTCATTCAGGATTAAGCAGCTTGACTCTAGGGAGAGATGGCTTGCAAGGGAATCCTAGCTCAACTACCTACCAGCTCTGTTACCTTGGGACTATTACTTAATTTCTCTGTGCTTGCTTCATGATCCATAAATTGGGGTTTTATGAGGATGTGAAATATTAAAATCTAAAAGTAACAAAAGTGATGGTTTAGATAAGTATATGTTACTCATTTTAGTTACAAGAGAAAGCAACATGTAGGGAAGAAAAAAGTAGTGTTGCCCTATGTCTTACTGTAGCAGAATTGCTAACACCTGCATCCAAGTTCAGAGTTTTACCTGTACTCTGGACTCTCAATCCAGGTTTCAGATATGAGAAGAGGAGGATAAGGTCATTCTAGGCAACCTCTGTTTAAAACTGAATGCCTGTTATGGATTAATACATACTGCAGATGTTGATAGAGGTTCTGCCCCACAGAAATTCCAGCCTGGGTGAAGAATGACACCCGTAAAACAGTTTAAGGGGCTAAACAAGGCAGTATATGATTAAGTGTCAAAATGAATGACAGCTGAGTAACAAAGACAATGCAAATTCAGAGAGGCGACTGCAGGACTTCAGAGACATGGAGAGAGTTGGGAAGTGGGGGCCTAGGGCAGTGCCCCGGGCAGGAGGCCGGAGGCGGTGGGAGAGCTGCCCAAGAAAGTTAACAGGCACTGATGCTACTCGGTAAACGGTCAAAATCAAGACCAACGTGGCAGAGAGAATAATCATGGCATTAATAAAAACTGGGAAACCAGAGGTAGCGCCAGAGAATTCTGCTCTGGACATGTGCAGCGTGTGCTGGTGGCCAGATGTGCATGAGAAGGAAGACAGCCAACGCGCAGCTGCAGAGCAGTCACTGACAACAGAGCAGGATGATAACCGAGAAGTACGAAGTCACAGAAACGAAGGAAGCAAAGTTCCAAGAAGCAGCTATCAACAGTGCCTGATGCTGCTTACAGCAGATAAGGAAAAATTCAGCCAGAGAAAAAAGGCCTCTCAGTCGGACAAGGCCAATCAGAAAGCTCAAGCTACATGCAGATGAAGGAGAATTTCTAAAAGCTCAAGCACCAACCATGATTTCACTTTCCCCCAAGAGTAGTTTTGCTTATTACTACTCTGGATGATAACAAATTAGATGATTTCACACCTACTCCCAAAAGCTGATTTTTTTGGCAGGTGTCTATGGGGATGGCTGCAAGGATTACAAAGAGAAGCACAACTGTCCTTAGCAAGAGAAAGAGAGAACACACTTTTTCCAGCTAGAGGATTCCAATGATCCAGGCGGTAGCAAACAGCTTTTCGTAAAAGCAAGCAACGAAAGTTCTTTAGTGAAGCACTATGAATGAATATTCTACTTACTAGGCCCTAAATTAAAAAGTAATCACTCTACCCCCATGCAAGGATTAAAACATTTCACTCTTAAAAAAATCACTCTTTGGGCCTCCCTGGTGGCGCAGTGGTTGAGAGTCCGCCTGCCGATGCAGGGGATACGGGTTCGTGCCCCGGTCTGGGAGGATCCCATATACCGCGGAGCGGCTGGGCCCGTGAGCCATGGCTGCTGAGCCTGTGCATCCGGAGCCTGTGCTCCGCAACGGGAGAGGCCACAACAGTGAGAGGCCCGCGTACCACAAAAAAAAAAAAAAAAAAAAAAAAAAAAAAAAAAATCACTCTTAAAAATCATTTCTACATTATGAAGTAATAATTTGATTAGAAGAAAGTAAATACCGCTCCTGATCAATTCTACCATCCTAAGACAAAAAACCTAACCAAATTAGGTTTTTATCTCTTTTCTTCTGGCCTTTATTCCTAAGCACTTTGTTCATATGCTTTGGAGAGAGAACACTTTTGTACCTTCCTTCTGCACTTCTGTCACAAATACAGCTTTAATTTGTGAACGAAACTAAAGTATCTGGTAGACAAATTTAAAAGTCCTAAGAAAGACTGTCAAACTTCGCCCTGCCATAAATCACCAATTAATGATAAAACATGTGACACAAATATAAACCGTCACAGACTAAAACAATCACATTCCTGAAAATTTATCCAACTTTATATTTACTAGATGCATAAAATGTAGCTCTTCATTTATAATAAATTAAAAGACAACCATGCCCTCCAAAAACACATTTCACAACGAAACTATATTATACATGATCTATGATGCTTTTTTTTAAAAGCTCTTATTTGCTTGTAATAATGAATGGGCTGATTTACAAATAAAAATACCACTAAAAGTTACACATTTAAGATGTACACACATATCTTCACTATATATATTTTAATATATTTTCACTACACACGCACACCCCTATTTTCATTCTTCTTAATATCTAGATCTTAGCTTCAAGAAAAATCTTGACACCAATCCAGAATAAGCAAGTTAGTTGTAGTAATTACAGTAACTTCTACCTCTGGCAACTCATTCAGAGGTCCTTACAAACTGCAGAGCAGAGTCAAAACATCTTCAAAGGTCCCTTTTCTCTGGACTAGTGAAACACACCCCCATAGATCAGTGAAGACAAATGTTAAGATACAGGAGTGTTAAGACATACAGGATGTTAAGATAAAGAATGGCTCACGCTTCTGACTTAAAATTAACAACATCTAGTCCAAACATGAAAAACTGCATTAGGTAATCTAGCTATTTCTGCTGCTTTCCTTCCGAAGACAATGAGTTTTATTTTGTTTTGAAGATTTTCTAGTGAGATTCTGCTGCAATAGAAATATACTAAAACACAAAATGCCCAGAGAAACATCATTAAAATTGCAGGTAAGTCTTAACTTTGAAAAATTATGCTGGTTTATACTGCCAAAATAAACACAAAAAGTCCTCAGGATGTAAATGGACAAAGTGGACTCAGCTACCTTCAGAAATCTGCCCAGATTTTCTGGAAAAAAAACCCAACAGCATCCTCTGCGGGGTGAATGGTGCCAAATTTGCGGTATCACATTCATGTAAGAAAATCAATCTCACTACTACTCAAACAAAAACTACCAGAATCTGATCAGCAAGGAGGCTGAAAGCACTGGCCATTTTTGGAGCTACCTTCATGGAATATTTGATTAGAGCCAGATCCATTTAAGATGGACAGAGTCCTGTGTTCTATATTAGTATAATTACCATCAATACCTTGAATAGCTAATTTCTCCATCCAAATTGTTCATCCAGACAAAACATGGGCTACAAAAGGTGTCTGATTCTGCCAGGACCTCTGGCTGATTCGACCACATCTTTTCATCCTTGTACACCTTGGCACGTATTCTCCTCCCCTAACCCTTACATTTATGGGTATTAGAAGAGGTGTACTAAAACTTATAAACCACACAAAAGGGAAATTATCAAATATAACCTAGGCTGACATTTCTCAAACATGGGATTTGTTTACTTAACTATACACTGAGAATTAGCACATAAAATGGTTGTTGGAAAAATAAGCAGCAGGATGACAATACAAACTTAATGTTTTACTAGACTCAATCATTTTATTTCCCTGTGCTAATGACCCATGAATATAATCACTCACTCAAACAAATGTTAAATGCCTACTGTGTGCCTGGCACTGTGCAAGGTAAGCAAAGGCAGAGAAAAAGCAGGACACAATACCTGCCAAGGACTACTTTACACTCAAGGAGACATTACCTTATTGTACTATTTCAGATTTATTGGACACCAACTACATGCCAGGCTGTACTGGGCACCATGGCCACACAAGAACCACCTGCAGATCTGTAACCAAAGATGGACTATGACAACCCCAGGCCTGACTAGTCCTAAAGCAGCAATATTTTATTCAGGAAATAATCTTGCCTCTGTCAATTAATCCTTTCTACAGATGGCAATTCTCTGAATAACTTCCACCTATGTTACCCCAGACTAAGGTTGCTTAGAGTTAAGTGAGAGAATGTACTGTTTTGAGCAAAAAAATAAACAGTAAACTGAAACACATTGCACTTTAACATTAATTTGGTGTGCTCTGCTGTTGCCCTCAGTAACAATAAAAAGCAAGTGACTTCAGTCATAAAGTAGAACATCAACCCTAAAGTCACTGTGGCAAGAAATTATTTTCTTTGCAGTGGCAGTTTAGTGTGAAACAGAAGCTAAACTAACAAGTTTTGCTTAGCTTTTTAAAAACCATTCACTTTTAGTGATTTCTTCATGAAGGCTCTGTGGTCACTCATTTCCCCAGGCTCAAAAACACGTAGTAATGACAAAATTACAGATCTGGTCTTCTAGGTTACAAAATGATTTTTTAACCCTGTAAAAGTACCGGTATTACAGTCATACAATACTAACGAGAATTTTAAAAATAGGGGTCAGCCCTTAACTGTAAATTATAGATAAAGGTTTGCAAACTAGAAACTTGACATTGGTTTTTAAAGTCTTTCACATTAAAGACAATGACACCCAATTAAGTATCTTAAAACATGTAAAAAATATAAACAGACTTTCAATAGCTTAATAGAGAGCTAGGCAGAATTGTACGAGAGAATTGTTAGCTAAACAATCATCAATATTGCAAAGCGATACTGAAAAAGGAAGCTGAAAAAACAAGATTCCTCCCCCCAAAATGTTTGAACAAATGCAAAATAATATTCGGTAAGCTGTCTTGAAGCCTTTCCACCAGTCTCGCTATTTTTACATTTTAAAGTGAGCTCTGTTCGCACGCCGCTATTAAAACCGCAACCAAAAAAAAAGTGTCCTCAAACTTGCCTATTAACAGCAATCAAGTCTAAAAATATGCCCCTCCTACCTAGTGAGCCAAGTGGCAATAATACATGAGAACTCAGGAAGTTTTGAAACGGCAGTGACAGGAGACAAGAGGGAAGACGAGGGGAAGGAATCACGGAGAACAAGAGCAACTCCGTGCGGCCAACGCCGCGAGTTGGCATCCGAACCGCAAGTTCCCGGCTCGGGACGGGACTCGACCAAGCAACTTCGCGCCGGACCGAGCCCCGCGCTCGGCCTCCCTCCGAGCCCAGAGCCGCGGCCGTTCCTCCCCGGCCGCAGCCCGGCAGCGGCCTCAGCGAGGGCGCGGTGACAGCCGCGGGGCCGGGCCCGGGAGATGCCGGCCGGCTGACACCCACCTTCCTTCTCGGCCCGCGCCGCGGCCACGACGAGGGTCATCACCAGGTGCAGCGCTCCCAGAAAGCCGGCGGCCGCGCTCCGCGGGCCCCCGCCGCGGCTGGCCGCGGGCTCCAGACCGGCCCCGGGGGACGTGGAGGCGGCGGCGGCTCCTGCTGCTCCTCCTCCGGCCCGCTTCCCCATCCCTGCCGGCCGCGGGCCGCCGCGCTCGAGATCCGGCGCGGTCCTTCTCGGCTAGGCGGCGGCGGCGCGGGAGCCGTGGTCCGGGCTCTGGCCGCGGCGCCGGGGGCGAGAGCGGTTCCGGGCCCAGGGCTCGGACTCCGGGCGTGGGTCTGGGTCCGTGCGTGCGTGTGAGCGAGAGTGTCAGTCACGGCCTCGGCCTCTGCATCGCTTACGGAGAGTCGAAGCGGAGAGGCCGCGGGTCAAGCACAGCGGTCGGCCATACTGGAAACGGGCACGGGCCGCGGGCTCTGGGCGCTGGCCTGCGAGGGGCGGGGCGCGGCCCTGGGCACCGCCCCCGCCGTGTCGTCACCTGGGCGGCCCGCCCGTCGGTTGCACGCCCCGGGGTCCGTGGGTCGGAACTCCTCGTCCCGCCCTCGGAGGCCCACGGCTTCAGTGGCCAGGCGGGACGAGGGCAGCACACCCCCAACCTGTCACCGCTGGCCCGCCGAGAGGAGGAGGACGGAGGCAGGCCAGGGCCCAGCCGCCAGGACTTATGATGGCGGCTCACGCTTCGCGGAGGCAGTGACGGCGATCACGTGCGGACGGGGAGGCCTGGCTGCGCAGCCGCTTTGGTACGGGGGCGGGGCCGGGGGAGGGGCTGCTGGGCGCTGGGGCAGGCTGGGACGCTGCTGTGAGCAGGGTACAAACCTCTGCATCCCTGCAATGCGAGAGCCTTCCAGAGGACTGAGTGCGCATCCAGACCTCGAGGCCCAGCGCGGAAAATCCATTCCAGTGACTCCTCCTGGCCGCACCTCCGCCTCTCAGCCGCTTCGAGAATACCCATGGCCTGATTGAGTTCCTGGTGGCGCTGCCTTGGGGACGTGGACCTGCTCTATTCATCTTTGTATCCTTCAAGACACAGCACCCAGGAACGCTTAATGGACTCCTCCTGCCTTGGATTGTGCCCACTTTGCTGCGGGAAAGCCCTTTGGGTGTGTGTGTGTGTGTGTGTGTGTGTGTGTGTGTGTGTGTGTAAAGCAGCAGTGTCCCTGGAGGCAGAGGGCAGACTGTTCTTCAGAACAGCGTCCAGTGTTCATGCTGGCTTTCTCCGTCTTGGAGTAATTCTTAAGACATTTTATTCACATATTTCCTTCAAGGCTCAACACAAATGCGGTCTCTTTTAGTCTCTTTCAGGAAGCCACCTCATGCCTCTTAGATGCCCTTTTCATCTTAGGTCAAGGTTCTTCATGGGCGTGGCTGTTCGCTACAAACTCCCTCTTTAATCAATTAGTAACTTCCCCTAATTCCTAATTTAGTAACTATCTTAGTAACTTCCCCTAACTACAGAGCCGTTTGCTTATGCTTAGCAGGATTTGTTGAGTGAATCCTCGTATGAAGGCCAAGTCCACCCCTAATACGTCTTGGAACAAACTACATGGGAAAATAAAATTTCAGGAAGACTTACAAAAGAAACTCAAAGTGCTACCCTATGCAGTAGTCTTCTTTGTCAAGCAAGCACTTTATATTTTAATAGCCTTACCCTGATTTTTGAAAAGCACTTTTACTTTTCTGAATATTAGAGTCAGAATTTAATCGAATTTTGTTCTCGATAGAATTAAATAGGTATAATTAGTATTATCTCTAAGTTGGCTTTTCCATGTTTGTATCTGGAAGGCTTTTAACTCACCGAAGAAATCAAGCCCAAGGATAAGTAACTGAGTGCCTTAGCTGGGTCAAAACTTACCTTCAAGGTGCAGCACAAGGACTCAGCAGCCCTTCACCGACTACCAGGTTCAGGGCAGACAAGTCTCTTCAACCATGAAACGCTCAGGTTCTCTTACACAGGAATCGACCACATCCTCTGATTAGCCTGAGGCTCAAGAGCCCCATGGGAACTAAGCATATGGCTATAATTGGAGCCTAGACATATACAGACCTGTTTGATCAGAGGCTGATTCCCCATGAAGCTAATGAAGCTTAAGCTTTAGGGCCCCTCTCCTGCACAAGTTTCTTTCAAGGCCCTGCATCTAATTGTGTGCTTATAAGCTTGTATTCTTGTTCTTTAAGGCCCCCATCCCCAATAGCTGTGTAAGCATATAGGGCCCACCATACCTGAACCCCCCCTGTGCCTGATGGATGTTGGGAGTCACAGGGGTGATGATGGCAGTTTCTTCCCAGGAAAGGGCAACGAGACTGCTGGGAGAATAATAATAAAAGAAGAACTTACTGGACAGCTTGGTAAACTGTGTTGGAGAGCACCTGGAGTTGAACAGCCATCACCCCATCATCCCCTCCCCCCCAACAGCCATGTACCTTGGGAAGGAGAGAACTACGTTAAAACTGAAGGAACTGGGAGTTCCCTGGCAGTCCAGTGGTTAAGACTCCGAGCTTCCACTGCCGGGGCCCGGGTTCGATCCCTGGTCGGGGAACTAAGATTTCGCAAGCTGCACGGTGCGGCCAAAAAAAAGAAAAAAAAAAAAAAGCGAAGGAATTATCACCAAGGACCCTTCTGAAGTTCCAATTAGCAGCAGACACCCCTCTAATCCCCTATGGGGAATTAGAGACACCTGGGCATTTGGCAGGCTATTTCACTGGCAGAATCAGCGAAAAGCAGCTAAACCTGTGGTTCTCACAGTGTCCTCCCCAGACCAGCAGCATCAGCATCACCTGGGAACTTATCAGACATGCACATTAGCAGACCACATCCCGGACATGTGGAATCAGAACCTCTGGGTTGAGGTCCTGAGTCTGTCTTTTAACAAGCCACTGGGTGATTCTGATACATGCTCAAGTTTAAAGACTATTGCACTAAGTTGGAACATGCCAGGAACTACAAACAGTTGGGACTCCTCACCTTCTAGTCAACTTTGTTCTCTACCCAGATTAGTAAACTATCGGAAGCAGAGTTAAAAGGGACTCAGGTGAACTCAGGCTTAAATCCCAGCCCTGCCTTTATTAGCTACATGATGCTAGGCAAACTACTCAACTATTCTGGCCTCAGTTTCCTTATCTGTAAAATGATATCTAATAAATTGGGGGAAATTAAAACACCATATGAGGCACAGTGAAAGTTCCAATGATCATTGATTTATACTCCCACTTCATTCCACAAAATATTTGAGGAGGTTTACAAGAATACTTTCATTGTAATAAAAATATATATGAATTAAAATTTGGGACCTGGGGCTTCTTCCGTGGTGGCGCAGTGGTTGAGAGTCTGCCTGCCGATGCAGGAGACACAGGTTCGTGCCCCGGTCTGGGAAGATCCCACATGCCGCGGAGCGGCTGGGCCCGTGAGCCATGGCTGCTGGGCCTGCACGTCCGGAGCCTGTGCTCCGCAACAGGAGAGGCCACAGCAGTGAGAGGCCCGCGTACCGCAAAAAAAAAAAAAAAAAAAATTGGGACCTGGAGGGGAAAATACTGTTGGAGTCCCCAGGGCTCCGTCTCCCTGGCTCACGGGTTGACTGCACATGGGCTCCTGGCATTGGACACCATCTATACTCATTTTCAAGTCCCAACTTTATGTCACCAGCCAGACCTCACTGTCCCTGTTACTGCATCTATTTGACATCTTAAACTCACATGAACTCCTAATCTGTTCCCCAAACCGTTTCCACCCACAGCCTTTCCTGTCTCCAGGGCAACTCCAACCATCAGTTGCTGCGTCTCATCACCTCCATGGTATACTCTGGGATGAGCCCAATCATCTTCTGCCTGGATTTCTGCAAGAACTTCCTAACAGGTTTCTCTGTGCCCAACTGTAAAAGGAAAATTGTCCACTTACAGCCGTTGCCTAGGGGATATCAAAATGGGATGCTATGTTATACCGCAACTGGTTCGAACCAACTGAAACTGATAAAGGACTGTGAACTTTGAGTGACCCCTAGGCCAGACCCTTATTAGACCTAAGTGAAGACTTGTTTCTGCCCATTGAACAAGGTTCCCTGTTTGATCCAGCACTGTTCTTTCCTGTGAGGGTGCTGGTTTTCAATCTTGGACTAGCATCACCCCCGTGAACCCCCGTTCCTCTTTCTAGCACTTAAAAAACCCTGACTTTTCCCAATTCATGAATTAGTAAACTTTTTCACTGATGTGTTTCCTTGCCTGACAAGTACATAAACTCAGCTTTGATTTTATTTTTTTAAGTTCTGGTGGTATTTGCTTTCCTTTTTGACATAAATTTGCATGTTTATAGTCTATTGTCCACACATCAGCAGAATGACAATTTAAAGCGTAAGATACCTCCGGCCCTCCTGCAGTGGCTCCCATCTCAGGGTAAAAACCAAAGCTCTTCTGCTGGCCCACGTGGCTCTACATAGCCTGGCCCCCCATGAACTTTGACTTCCATTTCTACTGCACTCCCCTGGGGTCAGTTAATTTCAGCTGAACTCACCTCCATTGTGTTCCTCAAACATACCAGGGATGCTTCTTCTCCAGGGCCTGTGTCCCAGCTCTTCCCTCTGTCTGAAGTGCTTTCTCCTCCCCCAGTTCCCTGCTTGGCTCACTTTCTCACCTCCTTTCAGTCTTAGCTCTGTCATCACCTTCTTAGTGAAGCATACTCTGATCACCATTGTTAATACTGCAGTTTAATACGATATCCAACCCCAAGTCCCAATCCTCCTCACCCTGTGCTCATTTTTTCTTTTTCCATACAATTTATCACTTTCTATAATACTATTTCATTTACTTATTCATTATGTGTTGTCTTGATCTGTCTTTCACCTCCATCTGTTTTGTTCACTGATGTATCCCAAGCTTCTGGAATATATTAGGCTCTCAGTAAGACTTCTGGAATGACTGATGTATGGATGGATGAATGAATAATACCAAAAGGTAAAGATCGGTAGGACATAGTCCTTTCCCTCAAGGGAACTTAAAGTCTTAGTGGATAAGATAGATAGGTACAAAATGTAATAGGAGGGAGAGAACCAAAGGAGAGATGAGGAGGAGAATTAAATGAAGGCAACTCTGGGTTCCACCAATATCTTTATTTATCCAGCCTTTGCAACTTCTTCTACTGTTTTTTCTTTGTTTTCAGTTCTCTTTCATCTAGTTCAGAGTATGAATAAAGCCCACAGCAATAAGGGAATAAGAAGAAATGTAGCGTACTGACAATCTTCTTTAATATACAGAGTAATCTGCTCATTTTGTCTGCTGTGTGCCTTATTCCTTCGTAGGTTTTCCATGGCATTATTCTTAAAAAGAAAAAAACCCAATTCATGAAGCCCCAGGTTTAAGTCTGTTCAATTATTAGGTAAATTGCTGTAGCCTAGGGTAAGGCAAATAAACCCCAGACAGGTTCATGCTGCAGGATGAGGATAGTAGCTTGGAAGATGGTGGGTTGAGCCCACTATTTATGTGGATTTCATCCTATTGGAAGCTTTTTACTCAGATATTCCAAGAAAACTAGATGCCTTTGCAATTTCCAAATTTACTTGAACCAAGGCCTCATCGATGACTGTAACTGCTACCATATTTACAGCTCTACTAATAAGCATTTTGCATTAAATGCTAGAATTAACTATGGTTTTGTTCAACATTTTCCTTCCGAGCTGACTGACACATTTTACAAGCCTATATTCGTCTTTCTAGCATTCTCAAAAAACCTTTCCATGGCAAACAGCCTAGTCTGAATTAAACCAAAATTTCAGCCTGCCGTTTCAAAGTCTCAACAGACTCCAGTACCTGTTTCTCTCCTAGAATTACTATTAATCCTATAACTTTTTGAGCTGTTTCATGTGGTTTGGTGGTCTTTCCATTCAAAGGAGGAAAATAATATTCTTGAGGACAGACGGTACCTCCGGTATTTTCCCCGCTCCTCTCACCTCCCGTACCATTGTCCTCTCTCATACTCAATAAGAACTTTGATATGGAATTTTAGGCTGCCCTGACTTTCTGAACTTTCCTAAACACCATTATTAAAGAAACCTATTTCAGTAATCATTCACCTGTACTTAAGATATTATGGTCGGATGTTAATTAGCAGCCTTGGAAAGCCGCTGGGAGGCGGGGGGAATGACATTGAACAATGTATTGACAGACTTTGGTGTTCCTACCTCTCCCTATTATTTAACCTAACAGTAAAGATTTCAGGAATATTCAGTTAAGATGAGGACCAATATATTTAAGATGCTCAGATGGAGACCAGAAATGATGAAAAACAAAATTAAAACATTAATGTATGACAGTAAAATAATAACATTAGCTGAGATGAAGATGCAGGAGAGACACAATTCTCTCTGCCAAGTCTAGTGTGAGTTCCCTAAATGGAGAACCAAGAATTGGCCATTATGTGTGGAGCTGGTAATGGTGGTCCGAGAGCAGATATCATAGCTGTAACACACACACACACACACACACACACACACACACATGCACACACGCCTAAGCAGTGTTTTCCATAAAGTGAATTCTACCTTCTCTAAACATCATTACTTTAATTTCCAATATTTTAACCACAAGTTAAACTTGGTCTTGTAAGTCTGGTATTGTAAAACCATACAACGTGGCTGGCAAAATGTCTTTATGACCATGAATTAACAAGTCTCTGAATTATTCTGAAAAGAAAAGTGTCAGCAAAGAAATAGTCTGTGTCAGAGAAAGACAAATATATGATGTCACTTATATGTGGAATCTAAAAAAATGATACAAAAGAACTTATATACAAAACAGAAATAGACTTACAGACAGAAAACAAACTTAAGGTTACCAAAGGAGAAAGGGGGAGGGATAAATTAGGAGTTTGGAATTAACACACACACACGACCATATATATAACAGGTAAACAACAAGGACCTACTGAATAGCACAGGGAACGCTACTCAATATTCTGTAATAACCTATAAGGGAAAAGAACCTGAAAAAGTAGATATATATGTATGTATAACTGAATCACTTTGCTGTACACCTGAAACTGACACAACATTGTAAATCAACTATACTTCAATAAAAAAGAAAAGAATTTACAAAAAAAAGGAAGGAAGGAAGGAAGAAAGAAAAAGAGAAAGAAAGGAAAAGAAAGAAAGAGAAAAAAGGAAAAGAAAGAAAAGAAAAGAAAGAAGGAAAGAAAAAGAAAAAAAGGAAAGAAAGTCTGCGCAAGCTCTCCGGGGGAATATTTGTGTTTCAGAGTTAGTCTACGTTATGGTCAGCATCTGAATTCTATCATAAAGATTTGACGCTTTGAACCCCTTTGATAGTACACAGGCCAGGGAATATTAATAGCAGAGTCCTTGATCTTCATAAAGTATGTGCTCTGTCACATGATGGAAAATATGATTGCAAATGAAAGAACGATTCCTTTTGTTGGAGAAAATATTATTCTCCTTTTGACGATGTGGTTTTACTAGTTGTGAATAGCCGTACACCAAAAAATCCACAGGATTTTAGAACAAGAAATGGACTTTAAACCTTTAGTTGAGGATGGCTTTGGAAGTACCCCCTCCACGTGCAGCTATTGTTGGGCAATTATGCAGCCTCTCTAAATATGTTTCCAGTTTTGTGTTTTTAAAAATGGTACAAAAAAATAACTACTGAAAGCTAGTTGTAAGGATTAAAGAAATTAAGTTCCACGGAACTATCTAGCCCGGGTAAGATGCCCAGTAGTGTCACTTTTGTAATAATGATTATCATTACAGAACAGGAAACTGAGGCCCAGAAATGAAGGGAGCTGTCCAAGGTAAAGGAAGGGCAGAGACATGACACTGCAGGCCAGGGTTTCATCTTTTGTTTCAATTTCAGGTCCATTTAATATTTTATACATCTAAGGTGTTCTATTTGTCAGGGTGCTCTTTTCATTATTGTATTCCTCTTATAATAATGTCAAAGCCCGAAGAATTAAGATTCCACTGCTCTACCTAAACGACAGTACAGATCAATTCAGTAAAATCATAAGAGGTGAATCCAATGATCCCTCAAGAGGGTTCTCACTAAAAGGTTATTAGCCATAGCTTGACCTTCCCTGAAATCACCTGCTCAAGCCTACACACTTGGCATGAGTCAAGGCAGGCCAGGTTATGCGTCGATAACATACGACCTCAAACTCTCAGTGACTTCAAACAACAAATTTGTTTCTCTCATCCGCTACCTGTTCCTCCAGGACCCCAGGTGATGGAGTAACCTGAGTCACTCACTATAGCACGGTAAAAAGAATGCTTCAGAGGGGCTCATAATGGAAATTAAATTATCTGATGAGAACTGACACTTCATCACTTCCACTCACAGCTTTCGGTAAGAACAAGTCATGTGGCCACACCTCACTTTAAGGGACTGACGAACTGTAATCTCTTCCTGTGGCTGCAAGGAGAGAGGGTGGGACAATTTAATAGCCCTAATGACAACGTCAGGCTTTAACCTTTTTCTCTTTCCTTCTTGGAAAATAAGAAGCAGCAGCCTGAAAAAAGATGATGGAAACTGGTTTCAGTTTCTCATGGTTTATCACATTGTAAAGAACAACTTAAACTTTTTATCCTTTATGCTTTTTTTTGTTTTGTTTCATGGTTTAATATATTTTATTGTGAATATTATCACCAATGAATGCTTTTAAAAGCAGTTGGGGGGATTCCAATGTTAATTTTTAGAGTTTGTACATTAAAAAGGCAATAACAGGGACTATTGGAATACTGGCTGGATTTTTGATGAAGAATTTTTAATTATCTTAGATGTGATAATGGTTATTGATTTTTTTAAATGAGAATTTATCTTTTAGCCATACATCCTGAAATATTTATGAATGAAATTATATGATGGAATTTGCTTCAAAATAATCTACAGGGTAAATGGCTGCAGTGGGTAGGGTTTTAGAGGAAAGATTAGTCATGAATTGATCAGTTGCAGCTGGGTGATTGGTGCAGGGGTTCATTATGCCAGTCTCTCTACTTTTAGGTATGCTTGGAATTTTCTGTTTTTTAAAAAAATCAATAATAGGCTTTCAGCTGCTTCAGCCCCAGATCTAGCTTCTCTACATATGGCTACGAAGGCATCCTAGACCATCACTTGTGCCAGTGAGGCCTGACCAGAGAGATCAAGTCATCAAGCCCTGGGTCATATTTCATTCAAAGAATTCTTGCACTTGCCAAATATTTGAAACAACCAAACTTAACCCAGGGTGGCAGCAGATAATGCCCATGCCTTGAAACATCTGGTGGGACCACAGAACCACTTCCTCTTGCCTGCTGAGGAGGCCAAAGTGCTCAGAGCCTCCTGAGGCCACAGTTGCTGGCACAGTCCAACACCTAAGACTTGAGTCCAACCCTGAGCCAAACTCCTCTTCTTAGGTTACTCTGTGACCCTGGCAGGACACCAAAGTTCCTTTGGTCATTAACAGGGTGCACAGAGACCTGTGATCTCTTTGAGGTGTACAGAAAGGTGTAGGGCCTGAGCCTGGGCCACACAAAGACCCAGGGTAGGACACAAGGGCTACTATGAATGTTCCTCTGCCCCCTAAGAGCCCTGGTCTTCAGGTCAGATCTTCTCCCCTGAGCCAGTCCACTCTCAGCTTCAGCCACTGCCAATGTATTCTGACGGAAGCACTACTTGTGAGCATCACCAGGGTGATACCTGGCATATAACCCATCCTCCCTCTATGAGCACTGCTCCCTTGCCCACAGGGGTGGACCTCTGGTCATGGGTTTTATCCTCCATGATCTTGTTTCCCTGCCACAGTTGATTGGCTATGAACTCCTATCCCAGGCTGGTCCAATCAGATTCTCTTGAAATTTATGACAAAGAAATGTGGACATGGAGGATGAATTCTGAGTTATGTAAATGACAGAGCTTACATAGGACCATCGAAAAACTCCTGCTGCAGAGTCCCCATAGCTGCCTTGAGCCTCACTCTCCTGAGGACTGGTTGCTTAGCATTTCCAGAGGCCATGAGACAATCCAGTACCACCAAATATGTATATATTTACACATGTATCTTTATGTATGTACATGTATTTTTTTACATATGTCTCCATAGGTATATATATTGAGATCTCTTTCTGTTTTGAATGCTTTGAAGAGTGTGTGGGATGCCTCCAGGATTACCTCCAATGATCTCCACATTCTGTTATTCACAGCTTTCTGTACCCCCCACCCCTGAGTATGGGCTGAGTCTAACATCACTTCTAATAAACAGAATGTGGCAAACGTGATATGACTTTACTTAAAGATTAGGTTACAAAAGTCTCTCTCTGTCCCCTCAGGGGGACGAAAGCTGCCATGTTTTGAATAGCTCTGTGGATAGGCCCCCTAGTCAAGGCTCTAGCCCAGAGCCAGCAAAGACCTGAGGCAGCCAACAGCCACATGAGTGAGCTTGGAAGATAACTGGGAGCCTTGAGATGACTGTGAATACAGGCCAGGCTGACCCTTCGATGACAGACTTGTGAGAAACCTGAGCCAGAAGCACCCAGATGAGCCATACCCAGATTCCTGATAACAAACGCATGTTGTTTTGAGCAGCTAAGTTGGGGCTAATTTGTTACACAGCAATAGATACCTGATACAAGGGGTTGTGAATATTAAAAAGAAAAAGAAAATCTTAAAAACTGATGAAAATGAAAGGAGAACTAGACTAATCCAAAGTTACCAAGCTGATTTTCATATTCCTCTATCAGTATTTAATAGAAAAAGTAAATAGAAATCATAAGAACAGAGATTTACACAACACTTTCCACCAACTTGACCTAATCAATGTTTCTGGAACACTCCACCTAAGAAGAACAGAACACACAATCTTTCCAAGTGCTTATGAGTTTATCAAGATACACCATCTCCTGGGCCATAAAACAGTCCTCGATAAGTTCATCAGGACTGAAATCATACAGAGTATGTTCTTTCACCACCATAGAATTAAAATAAAAATCAATAATAGAAAGATATCAGGAATATGAAAACCCCAACATGTTTGGAAATTAAACACTTTAATTAATGCATGCGTCAAACTGGAAATCTTAGAATATATTTCTAACTAAAGGATAATGAAAACCCAACATATCAAAATCTGTGGGATGAAGTTTATGTATCACTTAGAAGGAGGATAACTTTAAATGCTTACACTAGAAAAGAAGAAAAGTTTCAAATCAATGATGTAGGCTTCTGCCTTAAGAAGCTATAAAAACAGAAAATCAAGCTCATAAAAATAGAAAGAAGTAAATAATAAAGATAGGAATGAAAATTAATGAAATAGAAAGCAGGCAAACAATAGAGAAAAATCAATTAATCTCAAAATTGGTTGTTTGAAAAGATCATTCTTTAGATTCCACATATCAGTGATATACGATATTTGTCCTTCTCTGTCTGACTTACTTCACTTAGTATGACAATCTGTAGGTCCATCCAGTATAGCACAGGGAACTCTACTCAATACTCTGTAATGACCTATATGGGAAAAGAATCTAAAAAAGAGTGGTTATATGTATAACTGATTCACTTTGCTGTACAACAGAAAGTAACACAACATTGTAAATCAACTATACTCCAATAAAAATTTTTTAAAAAGAAGAAAAGATCATTCTCCTGGCTGCCTACTTTCCTCGCTTTCATCTTGGATTCTCATCTTGACTCTCAGACGTGATTTTCAGCTGTGACTGCATGATGAAGACTCCAGCTTCTATTCCCTGCATCCACTCTAGTCAGTTTATTAAGAGGTATTAGAAAGATCACAGTGTCCTTAGTAGAGCTAAAGGGACATATTGGGCTGAACTTTTATGGACATTGTCCACAATCTGTTCACAGAACCAACCTGGTCAGGAAGGTCCATCCCCAGAACCTGCCTCTGCCTCTGCCCAGCACACAGGCAATGTGGGTGCCCTAGGTCCTGCCCCTTGCCTCTTGGAGTTGGCTTCCAAGCGGTGTCTCACAAGTCAAATATCTGTACTCCAGTGGAAAGGGAGGCTGGAAAAGTTAAGATCTGGCTTCTACAGTTGAAGGTAAATTCACAATCTGGGAAATCATCAAAATATGGAGAGGATGTTTACAGGATTTTGGATAGACTCCCGCTTGCCAGTTCTTCTCCTCTGAGTATGTTCTCTTGTATAACTAGCTCCACCATTCCTCCGTCATTCCCACAAAGCAGGGGAATGCTGCTTTCCTGACATTTCCTCCCACACATGGCATGCTTGGCCAGGGTATCCTTCATGCATTAATTCAATATATGTTCATTGAGTCCCTACTACATGCCAGGCACTGTGACAGCAAATCAGCAGTCTTTGACCTTGCAGACCCTACCAGGGTTCATTAGTACACTTCCAATGAAGGTAAAATAAACTGACTCAGGCCAGATTAGCCAGAAAGGCAGACATTATTATAAGAAAAATGGAGTGTCTCATAGACCTCCGAGTTGGAGCTACGGCTGGGTTTCAGAAAGGGAGTTGGAAGAGGAATGTCTCGGAGGACATTTTCCCTCTATGTGCCTCTCGTGTGCTTCACTCCTACCCTTGAAGATGTGTGTTCTGTTATGCCCCATGGCATAAAACATGTTGGGCTGCGGTGTCTGTTCAAAACACAGAACAGACAGAACCAGAATTTCAGACTGTCAATTCTCAGGAAGGAGAAGCAGGACCCATTAGATGTGTTTGGGTGGGTGCAGGGGTGGATGGGAAGGGTGGGGGAGTATTTCGGGATACTCAAGGTTACCTGGGGCTCTTCCACCCCTGGTAAGAGGGGCAGTAAGAGGATCACTGTGAGCTGAGTTGATACCTTAAATATTATACTAATTTCCTAGGTTGCACAAACAGGAATCTGATAGTGTTTGGACTTACTGCTGGAGGCTACAAAATAAGTGACGTTCACCCGGATTTGGGTTCTGCGTAACTTAACAGAAAAATCTAGAATCAAATATGAACGCTAAAAAGCAGCAAGTTAACTTAGCTGCACCTCACATCTTTGCAAAATTTGTCCTTTCCTGTGCTCTGAGACACCACTGCACCTGTCAAAGCTATTGTCATTGTCACCTGGCACCTGACTCCTGGGAGATGGGTCATGCAGCAGCCAAAGGCCCAAGGGCATGAGAAAATGCTCGAGGAAAATGTTTCTCATTGATTAAAAAAATAATAATAATGATATACCTTGGGCTGGGAAATCCATAATTTTTTAAAGTTACAGTTAAAATATTCTTTCTATTTTTTCTCGACTAGTCCATTCCTACCATAGAAAGAGGGAAGGGTCAGGCAGAGGAGGTGAAGGAGAAACAGGCTTTCCAGAGCCTCACTGGCTGGGTTCTTGCACGGGTGGGATGGTCCCTGGGTCACCGCACTTTGCGGCAGAGAGAGGATTCTTGCCCCCGCTCAGCTCTTGCCCCGAGTTCTGAGGTCAGGTTCGCCCTTTTCTTACTCTCCAGTTCCCCAAGGCTCTGAGCTCTGATGTGTCCTGGGAAATTTCCTCTCCAGCTTCTCAGGCCTGGGTTTGCGGTTCCCAGACACAGTCTTGTAGACCACCCCCTGCCCCCCGCCCGTGGTCCCTGCAGAGCCGGCCCACCACTATCCAGACAGCAGCCAGGTCATCATCCTGGGATAAACCAATCTGTTCTTCAAATGCACGTTTTCAAAAATCCATTTTTCCACAATTAAGCATAACATTTTGTGTAGATTATTAAAAACAAATAAATGTGAAAAAAATTAAATGTGATGCAGTATCCTCCAGTGCCTATTTTGTAAATTTCAGATAAATCAAAACAACAAAGGTAAACAAAAGGGAATTATTCCTATGGGTTTGGAGCGAAGCTCTTGGGACGCAGAGCAAAGATACTTCTTTCTTCCTAAAGCTTCCGAGTGCACAGCGCGTGCAAGCAGTATGCGGGGGAGTTCAAGCTGTGTTGCTGGACACTGGGAATCATCTTAAAGCTGTTTTGCCTCTTGATTACTTTTCTATCTATAGAAGTTTGTATTTTAATGGGAAATTGTGGAAGGAATACAATATTTTAGAGTCTGGGTTTTTTTTTTTTCCTCCTACATTGAATTGGGATGTTTTATGTGGATTATGTCATGAGAAAGTAAGGACTTAATTAAAATAATATATGTAAACCTATTTTAAATTAGATTTATTCTTCTTGTCCATTAAGGATATAAACAGAGGGCTTCCCTGGTGGCGCAGTGGTTGAGCGTCCGCCTGCCGATGCAGGGGACACGGGTTCGTGCCCCGGTCCGGGAAGATCCCACATGCCGCGGAGCAGCTGGGCCCATGAGCCATGGCCGCTGAGCCTCCGCGTCCGGAGCCTGTGCTCCGCAACGGGAGAGACCACAACAGTGAGAGGCCCGCGTACCGCAAAAAAAAAAAAAAAAAAGGATATAAACAGAACATCTCAGAATAACAGAAATTTTAAAAGATCATATTGTTGGGCTTCCTGGTGGCGCAGTGGTTGAGAGTCTGCCTGCTGATGCAGGGGTCACGGGTTCGTGACCCAGTCCAGGAAGATCCCACGTGCCGCGGAGCGGCTGGGCCTGTGAGCCACGGCCGCTGAGCCTGCGCGTCCGGAGCCTGTGCTCCGCAACGGGAGAGGCCACAACAGTGAGAGGCCCGCATACCGCAAAAAAAAATAAAAAATAAAAAAAGATTATATTGTTTAATTAAAGAATCCCTTGACACATAAAACATTCGCAACCACTGGCCCTACATCATCGTTAAGGCTTAGGCTCAGGGCTCAGAATGCCTGAATTGTTTGTTTGTTTGTTTCTAACTTAGTTTTTGATATAATCGTATTCACATGTGGTTGCAAGAAATAAAACCAGGAGAAATTCTGTGTACCCTTCACCCCGTTTCTCCCAATGGTAACATCTTGCAGGAATATATACTGTCAAAGGTAAGAAATTAACATTGGAACAATCCATAGAGCCTATTCAGATTTCACCAATTTTAATGCATTCATTTATTTATTTGTGTGTGTGTTTAGTTCCATCCAGCTTTATCACATGTAGATTCATGTAACCACCATCTCAATCAAGATACAGGGCTGTTCCATCACCACGAGGATCTCTAGTTACTCTTAGCTAGTCACCTCCCTCACTTGCAATTGAGAGCCTATACTATCCATTTCCCTATGGAAGCTTGGAAAATGTGGGACCATGAACTTCTCAACCTTCTCTTAACATTTCCAAATCAATACTGCATAAGGGAAAACACTATTCGGAAATGCCAATTGGATAGTTTTAGGTTTTTAGGTTTTGTCACAATCTTATTCTTTTGCTGAGTAATTTTACATGTGTTTTAGGGAACATTGTTCCCTAAATGGAAGCCCATTTCTGCTGCTACAGTTTTTATTTTTGGTCAGTTTCTCTTTCATCAGTGAAGCCATGCATCTGGGTGGCGTTTACCGGTCTTTTAGAAGTCATTTGATTTAGCCTTAGATTGTGACAGGGCTCTGGGTATACTGTCAAGAGAACAGTTCCCCTACTGTGCCAGTTGGCTGGTTATCATGTGTATAAAGCATTTTTATAAGTTCCCAGAACTCTCTGCTTAAATGTCAGCTCAACAGAGAGGCCTCCCTGACCACCTCTAAAATAGCATCTGTCTCCTGTCTCTCTTCATTCCTTTACCCTACTATATTTATCTTCAGAGCACTTGTCACCACCTGACACATTATATATTTATTTGTTTACTCTCTGTCCCTCACCTTCAGGATGCAATCTTCAGGAGAGAAGGAGCTTGTCTATTCCCTGCTATATTTCTGTTACCTAAAGTGGTCTCTAACACATGGCATTTTTAGAATGACTGAATGAAATGAAGGAGAGAATAAATGAATTCTCCTGCTATTAGTGAAGGGAGGAAGGGAGGCGGGCAATTTATACCCAGAGAAATGGGAGGAGAGATGGTGACTTGAAAAGGAAGGACTCAGGATGTGTTAGTTATCTACACTCCAGCCACAGAGCAGAGGAGAAAGGTTCCCAACATGAAGGCAGAGATAACAGTAACGAAGGTAATGACAATAGCAAGTCTGTGGCAGGGGTGGATTGCAGTTCACAAACCTGAGTGTGCAAGAAAAACAACTTTACTTTCTATAACTCAGGCCAGTTCTGATTTTGAGGCTTGATTTTGGCATGATGGAGGCACTTAGCAGCAGTAGAATTACTGTCCTGCTGCACCTTTGCCAGTAGTGGGAGGTCTATATTCCCTGCGGTGGGGTGGAGGGTTGACTTCATCCACAGATGGCTGCTCCTGCCTGTCTGCATGGACTGGAGGGACTGGGGCCCATCACTGTTCTGAGCCTGTCCCACCAGGATTTCTCATTCATCTGCTTTCTGACTCACCCACTGGGTTCTGTTACAAGAAGGTGATTTCCCTACAACTATGTTCTGCTTTTTAACCATGCCTGTAATTTCTGTTTTCAATTCCATGGCAAGTTTCAGTTCTTTATTCTCATCCCCCGTATGAGAACTTTCCTCTGATTCTCAGGCCTAAAGGTTTGGTAGTAAAATGAGGTAGTTTTGCTTGGAGACTCTTACACTGCCTTTGTTCCTATGAATGTTATAGACATTTCCTAATTAAGATATCTCATTTATTGCAGTAGGATTCTCCCTAAATCAAGTACTTAATTTCATTTAAATCATGGGAATGTATTATAGCCATATAGACTAATGAGATATTAGTACTTGGTTTTCTTTTATTATAAGTGAATTATTCATCTGAATAAAGTATCTCTTGAGAAAAAAAGAAAATCCCAATTTATATGCAATTGTAGCCAAAATTTTGTGAGGGAAATTTTAGTGCTATTATTAGACAGGTTTTACTTTAAGCAAATGGGGGGTATTAATATAAAATGTTAGAAATTAAAAGAATCTAAGCCAGTAACCAGCAGTGTATGTCAGAATCATCTGTAGAGCATTCCTAAAATACATAGGCCTGGTCCTACCCTCAAATACCCTGATTTGGAGGGTGGATCATGTGGTCTGAACATGTATGTATCCTTGACTGCAAGCTGAGTCTAATCCAGCCCCTCATTCATTTTACTGTTGAAGAAACTGAAGCTTCAGAAAAACAAAGTGGTTTATCCAACCTCACTCATGCGAAAGAGGCAGTTCATCAAGTATATTCCAACAGGCTATGACTCTGTGGACAGAGATAAAGCTTTTCTGGGTGATGATATTTAAAACTCATTACAAAACTCAACTTTCATTATCACCTTGTAATTCTGTAAGTAAAAATGAAGAAATTCTTAGTTTCTTTTGGAACCAACCCTCCAATATTCAGGCTAGCATTTCTCAAAGGTCATACTTAACGTTTTGCCAGAGTTGTCTAGAAAGAAAACATCTTGCAGTCCCACCCAAGATGGGGCTGAGTTGGCAACAGGGGTAAGAGATGAGCAGTGGACACAACCATGGTTAGAAGAGGGTTGAGAGTAGGGGACCAGCAACTCTGTCATAGACGTTTGAACCGAAAAGGACACGACTCAGAAAGGCACTTGCCACATCCTGAGGGCACACTGGCTGAGTTCCTTGAGGACATGGATAGAGAGAGAGGCCTGCCAACACCAGGCTCATCTATGCCATTGATGTCATTCTTTGAATGGTTTAAAACAGGAAACTTCCTTCGACCCTGCTGCCCCTTTCCAAGCAGTTATTTTCTAACATCCCCTTTACTGTCAATTTTCTCAAAAGAATAGTGCAAATTCGACATCTTAATTTCCTCAACACCTATTAGTCATCCCATTGGGTCTCATCCCACTATCTCTTTCTGCAAAATAACACTGTTCATTCATTCATCTGATTAATATTTATAAAGTGCTGAATTCGTGCCAGACAGTGACCTAGGCTCAAGGTGAGTATAAAAGACAGTCCTTAGAATGGATAAAGAAGATGTGGTATATATATACAATGGAATACTACTCAGCCATAAAAAAGAATGAAATAATGCCATTTGCAGCAACATGGATGGACCTAGAGGTTATCATACTAAGTGAAGAAAGTCAGAAAGAGAAAGACAAATACCATGTGATGTCACTTATATGTGGAATCTAAAATAATGACACAAATGAACTTATCAGCAAAACAGAAACAGACTCACATACATAGGGAACAGACTTGTGGTTGCCAAGGGGGAGGGGGGTGGAGAGGGATGGATGGGGAGTTTGGGGTTAGCAGATGCAAACCATTATATATAGAAGGGATAAACCACAAGGTCCTACTGTATAGCACAGGGAGCTATATTGAATATCCTGTGATAAACTATAATGGAAAAGAATATGAAAAAGAATGCATATGTATAACTGAACCACCTTGCTGTACAGTAGAAATGAACACAACACTGTAGTTCAGCTATACTTCAATAAAAAATAAATTTAAAAAAAAGACAGTCCTTATCTCATAGAGTTTACTTTCTGACGGGGAGCACAACTAATCACACAGCTACTTACTCGGTACAATCAAGGAAAAGTAGAGAGCATCAGGAGAGATTATAATAGGGACCTAATTTAGATTGGAGGGGGTGGTGATGAGCAAGGAAGGCCTCTTTAAGCAAGTGGAAGCTAATCTGACACCTCAAGCAGTAGTGGGAAGTGGCTTACAAAGAGTGAGGAAAAGGTGTTCCAGGCAGAGGAAGAAGAGTCAAGGACCCAAGGCAGGAAAGAGCATTGGCAGCGATTCATAGAAGGAAAAGAAGGTGGGCCAGTGTGGCTACAGCTGATGAGCTACTAGGTAAGCAGTGCTAAGTGGGTCTAGGGAGACAGGCAGGGGTGAAGTCATGGAGACCTTCATAGACCAGGATGAGATCTTTGATCTTGATTCCAAATGTAAAGGGAAGTCACTGAAGGAGTTTAAGCAGAGAGGAGATATGATCAAATTTATATTTTAAGAGTATTGCTTTCTCTTGGCCGGAGACTGGATTAGAATGAAACAGGAAGACCATTAGAAGTCCATCGTAGTGCTCTCAGTGAAAGATAATGGAGATAAGATGAAGGCCTTGAGGACGGGGGGAAGTAGAAAGACTCAGGATGTATTTTGCAGGTTGACAGACCCTGATCCATTGGACATCTGGGAGATGTCAAGTATGACATCTAGGTTTCTGGCTTATGAAATTGTGTGGATTGGTGGTACCATTTATTGAGATTTAAAAAGTTGGAAGAATAAAAGATTTGGAGAAAAGGCAAGAGTTTTTGTTTTAGATGCTGTGAAACATCACAGGGCAGATGTCAAGAAGGAAGTTGGATCCGTGGGTGTCAAGCTCAGAAGAGAGGTCTGGGCTGAACATAAATTTGGCAGTCTTTGGCATATGGTTGGTACTGAAAGCCATAGAATGTGGAAGATCATCTAGTGCAAGAGAGAAAACGACAAGACAGACCTCTAAGAGCCTTCACAATATAGAGATCAGACAAAGAAGGAATATCCAGAAATGAAGACAAATAGACCAGAGGAGGCAGAGGAAAATGAGGGGGCGTGATGTCATGGTAGCTAACGAAAGAGACAACTTCAGAAGGAGCGTGTGGGCCACGCCGTGTAGTACCACTGAGGGCACAGGTAAGCTGAGGACTGCAAAGGGTCTGCTGGACGAGGAGCTCATTGCTGATCTTCACCAAGAACAGTTTTGATGAAGTTCTGAGGCAGAAGTCAGACTGAAGTGACAGGTAAGTCACAATGAGCATTAAAGAAAGAAAAGAAATAGAAAAGGATGGAAAAGACCAGAACATTAAGCATAAGAAATGTTTTCTGAAACTTGTTTCAGGTATGTGAGAATGTCCAGCTGTGGATCGTAGTCAAAGGAATCTGAGAAACAATGGGAGATTGATTTGGAGACCGTTTTCATTGTTACAACTGTGGGTGGGGTTCCCACTGGCTTCTATTAGGTAGAGGCCACAGTTGCTGCTAAACATCCTGCAATACAAAATACATCCCCATGTGGGATCTTCCAGGACCAGGGCTCAAATCCATGTTCCCTGCATTGGCAGGTGGATTCTTAACCACTGCGCCACCAGGGAAGTCCCAGTGTGCTTTTTCAATCTGAGCATTCATCGTCCTCCAGAGTAA
Source organism: Hyperoodon ampullatus (assembly GCF_949752795.1). Taxonomy (NCBI): domain Eukaryota; kingdom Metazoa; phylum Chordata; class Mammalia; order Artiodactyla; family Ziphiidae; genus Hyperoodon; species Hyperoodon ampullatus. Next base: position 15,683,854 of record NC_136928.1, read on the forward strand.
ATTCTCTGCCATTACCTCTTCAATGTGTTGCCTCTCCTTCATTCTCTCTGTTCTCTCCTCTGGATCTCCTATTAGATTCATATTGGATTTCGTTATTCTATTCTTCACATTATATTGATTTCACTTTCACAATCTCTGTTCTTCTCTCTGTGCTTCAGTGTGACTTCCTCAGACTCATCTTCCAAACCACTAGTTCTCTCTCTAGTCGTCCAGACTGGTTAACTTGTCCATTGAGTTCTTAACTTTTCTGACTATATATTTCATGTCTAAAATTTCTACTTGCGTCCTTATTTTCCCTAATGTTCTCTTCCTGCCTTGTGAGTTCCATTCGTTCCTTTTGAACATTTAAAATCTCTCAGACTGTTTTATGATCATTAGTTGTTGGAGTGTTTGCTGAGTCACTTCCTTACGATCTCAAGTAGACGTGTGTAGTAACATAACATGTCTGCAATAACGTAATGCCAATATTGCGGGATAATATTCACTGTCTTCCTACACTTAACATTCACTACACTTCCTACACTCAGTTGAGAGTATTGTTTTACTGATGTCTAGAACTCCATTTTGTATGAGATAGTTCATGTTGTTTTAAAGCTCTGATTTGGGGAGAATACCGTGGGCTGTTTTTTCTATAATTAAGGTTGGAATGGGGGAACAGAGGCAAAAGAACCTTTCTAAATCACTCAATTAACAGTGATTTGATAAAGAGCCTCTTGCTAAGTTGTTATAGCCATGTCACTACCAAGGCTAGATTTCAAGGGTTAGAAAAAACTCTAACAATCTTTATCAAAGGACACCACATTAAGCCGTATGTTTTCTTAACTGAATATCTTCAACTCTTCCAGCTGTTCATCCTCTGATGCCATTTCTAGATTACTAAACATCCTTGCTTACCTCCTTTGCATACACTTGGAAATGCCTCTAGAATCTATCAGTGTATAAGGATAAAACACAATATGTCACACCAGCTGAGAGGACACAAAATTCTTGCCCTTGTCCTAGACCCTATCCTCTATTCACGTAGTCTAACACTATCAAACCTTTTTAGATAACACATGACCCTACTGACTTATAATGTTTAGTTATCTAAACCTTCAGAGTCTCACACACAAACCTGCTGCCTGGACTCTGTAGGCAGCTGAGAGGGTGTAACCTCTGCTGTACAATCATTGAGACCCCAAAAGGCATCTACAGAGATGGTCTGATGCCCTATTGCACTCCAAGTATCCTGCAATGGCCGTTTCCTGGATCTTGCATCTAGGAGGTCATTACAGAAGGAAATAGAATGAGCTGAGGTCCCTGCTCAGAAGGACCATACTCTTTCTTGAGGTAAGAGCACTTACATATATGAAATAATGGAAGTACGCAGTTAAATGTCAAATCATATGGACCAGACAAATACTGCAGAAGGGAAGGGAAAAATTAAGAGTTGGTAAAGCTTCATGGGCAGATTCAGATCTAATCTGGCCTTGAGGGGTAAGTGGGGCCTATGCATAAAGCATTCTAGGTGAATGTAGTGATAAATGCATGCAGGAACATGCTGACAACTCATGCTACCCTTTTGGTATAAGTGGGAAGATAGGCTTTGGTAAGGGGCCGTAGTGGATCCTGACCACCCCCTGGATGTTGCTAAGGTCTTTCACTGGTCAGCCAATAGTTCTGAGCTTTAAGATCTGTCTCTTCATACAAATGGCCAAGAGGCATATGAAAAGATGCTCAACATCGCTAAGTGTTAGAGAAATAAATGAAAATCAAAACTACAATGAGATATCAGCTCACACCAGTCAAAATGACCATCATCAAAAAGTCTACAAGCAATAAATGCTGGAAAGGGTAACTCTCTCACACTATTGGTGGGAATGTAAAATGGTACAGCCACTAGGGAGAACAGTATGGAGGTTCCTTAAGAAACTAAAAATAGAGCTACCATATGATCCAGCAATTCCACTCCTGGGTATATATCCAGAGAAAAACATAGTTCAAAATGATACATGCATTGCAGTGCTGTTTACAATAGCCAAGAGCCAAGACATGGAAGCAACCTATATGTCCATCGACTGATGAATGGTTAAAGAAGATGTGGTACATATATACAATGGAATATTATTCAGCCATTAAAAAGAATGAACTAATGCCATTTGCAGCAACACAGATGGACCTGGAGATTATCATACTAAGTGAAGTAAGTCAGACAGAGAAAGACAAATATCATATGATATCACTTATATGCGGAATATGAAAAATGACACAAATGAAGTTACTTACAAAACAAAAACACTCACAGACTTAGAGAATGAACTTATGGTTACCAGTGGAAAGGGTTGGGGGGAGGGATAGACTGGGAGTTTGGGGTTGACATGTGCACACTGCTATATTTAAAATATATAACCAATAAGGAACTACTGTAAAAAAAATAAAAATTAAAAAAAAAGCTGTCTTTTTAATTCTCATTCACTTCATATCTACTTGATGGATAAATAGATGCCTCATTGTAATGAGGATTGCCTTTTTTCCTAGCCAGGAAAAATTATTTGACCAAATTAGTCAGTCTCAGGAAAATGACCAACCAATTTATTTAAAAATCTATTCCTAAAATTTCACTACCTACTATATATATTATAAAAGTGGACAAAAGATTAAAATCAGGACTCACAAACATAACATTTCCAAGGGTGTTCAGGATTTGTAAGGTAAACTTCAGTGAGACCATAGCTGTGTACATACAGAGGCTTGTAGAAAATGTTAAGGCTTGGAGTAAGAAAGTGATCAAATTTGGGGGATCAGGTGGTACAGCATTGACTGAGGATATTAATGAATTAATTCATCCATCTGCCCAACAAATGTTAATTCCATTCATCCACTCATGGTCAAGGTTATGTAATAGATGTAAATTATATCTTTCTTTTTTACTTAACAGGAAACATTTCCCACATCATTACAGATCTTCACAAAAAGTAATTTCAGAGTTCTGGTTCCACCCAAGATGGAATAGTTACATTCCTCCCAGGATTTCCCTCTTACAACTAAAAAATCCCTACACACAACACAACAAACAAGCATAAAAAGACTCTGAAAGATAGAAGGCAGACTTCCTAAGAACAACAGGACTTGAGAAAGCAATAGGTTTTTTTTCTGCCTCCCATATATTCTGAATGGAGCATTGGTGAAGCCTGAAAAATGGAAGCACCAACAAGAACAATGAAAGAAAAAAAAAAGACTCCAAGAAAAGCCTATTCCTCCTGAATAAAGGACCAAGAAAAGAGATGCATAAGAGAACAGAAAACCTTTTTGATGATACCTCCCCTACTCCAGCCAAACAACAGTGGATAAATATCCCCACCCAAGTTTTCTGCCAGGCCCAAAAGGGAGCTAGTCTTCCATTTCCCTGACAGCCTCAAGGAAACAGGAGTGAAGTTCTGATTTATCCAGCTGGTGGTGTTGGCAGGGCCGAACAGGGAGCTAACCTTCTATCTGAACCCAGCAGAAGCAGGCAGTCCTCTGATTTTCCTGCTTTGGAGCTGTCAGTGGGGCCCAGTGGGGAGCTGCACATCTACTTCCACCTGGAATCAGTGAAATGCAAGGAGGCAGTTTGTGGGGGGACTAGACGCTCCATCACATCCCCCACCCTGGTGTCAGCTCAGCAGGGAGCTGAGCTACACCCCACTTGGAGACAATGAGGTAGTGTGAGTCAGTGCTAACAGAGTTGTTGAACTTCCACCCCACTCCTTTGTACTCACAGGAGGTATGAGTCACTGCTCAGCCTTTGTCAGGATGCTGTCAACAGGGTCCAGCAGGGAGCTGAAAACCCACCCACACCTTGACCTGTATGCTATACCTGTATGCTAAAACGGGTGACTGTCTGCCGAAAAAGTTAAATAGGATTCAGTGTCTCACAATATAATAATAAAAATGTCCAGAATACAACTGAAAATTACTCATCATACCAACAACCAAGAAAATCACAATTTGAGTTAGAGAGACAATCAACAGATGTCAACACTGAGATGACTCACATGTTGGAATTCCCTGACAAGAACTTTAAGGCAGCCATTATTTTAAAAATGCTTCAACAAGCAATTAAATACATGTTTGAAACACAGGAAAAAAATAGAAAATCTAAGAAAAGGAGTAGAAGGTTTTAAAAAAGAACCAAAGGGAAATTAAATTATAGAACTAAAGATACAATAACCCAATTAAAAAAAAAAAAGCTTCACTGCATGGACTCAATGCCAGAAAAAAACATTTCAGAGAAATGAATCAATGAGATTGAGGATATAACAATAGAAATTACTCAATCTGAACAGCACAGGGAAAATACACTAAAAAGAAAAAGAACAGAGTCTCAGGGACCTGTGGGACCATAATGAAAAAAATCTAATATTCATATTATTGGAGTCCTAGAAGGAGAAGAGAAAGAAAGTGGAGATGAAAAAATATTTGAAGCTATAATGACTGAAAATTTCCCAGTTTAGGCAAAGAACATAAAACAACACATTCCAAAATCTGAGTGAACCCCAAACAGGATAAACCCAAAGAAATTCACACCAAGACACATCATAGTCAAACCTAAGAACAAATAAAAAATCTGAAGCATCCAGAAAGAAACACTTTACCTACATAAGAAAAACAATTCGAATGACAGCAGATTTCTTCTGAGGAGCCAAGGAGGCCAGAAGGAAGTGGCACAATGTTTTTCAAGTGCTAAGAAAAAAAACTGTCAATCATGAATTCTACATCTGGCAAAACTATCCTTCAAGATTGAAGGGGAAATAAAGACATTCTCAGACAAAGAGTAATGAAGAGAACTTTTTGTTAGCAGATCTAGCCTTAAAAAAAGGCCAAAAGAAGTTTTTCAAGGAAAGAGTAACAGAAGAAGGCATGGAACTGTAGAAAGGAAATAACAATGAAAAAAAAAAAACCCCAAAACCCCAAACGAAAAACAAACAAAAAAAACCATAAACACACAAAGTGGGGAGGGGAATAAATATAGGCTATTTTATTTCTCATGAGTTTTAAAAATAATATTCAGTGGTTGAAGCAAAAATCATAATATTATCTGATGCAGTGCTCCATGTATATAGAGGAAATAGCAAAAAATTATATTTTTAAGTGGATAGATAGAAGAAAGTTTTCTATACTTCTCTTAAAGTGGAAAAACAAAGAACACAGACCAATGGCCCACAGGTATATGAAAAGATGACCAACATGACTAATCATTAGGGAAATGGAATCAAAACCACAATGAGAGTCACCTCATACCTGTCAGGATGGCTATTATTAAAAAATAATAGTGTTTTCACTATTAAAAAAAATGCTGATGAGGATGTGGAGAAATTGGAACCCTGGTATACTGTTGGTAGGAATGTAAAATGATGCAGCTGCTATAGAAAACAGTATGGAGGTTCCTAAAAAAATTAAAAATAGAACTACCATATGATACAGAAATTCCATTTCTATGAATTTATTTTTTCATAAAATTGAAATCAAGATCGTGAAGAGATATTAGCACCCTCATGTTCAGCACTATTCACAAGAGTCAAGATAGGAAAACAGCCTAAATTTTCACTGATGTTGAATGGCAAAAGAAAATGTGGTATATACATACACAGGAATATTATTCAGCTTTAAAAAAGAAGGTGTTGGGTTACACGCTGCAAGCCTGTGAGCCTTGCAGTTGCCCAGTCTGAGACCTAAGAAAGAGCCCAGTTATAGTGACAGAGACATCAATGGTTTATTGGATAGGGAAGCTTACCAGTCTGAAGCAAAATGTCCTGAGGCGATACTCCACCAAGTACAGCAGTTGGCAGCTAGGACATGGCAGCAATCTTCACTACTGATGGGCGGGATGGGGAGCGAAGAAGAAACCTACCATTTATGGGGGAATTGATATCAGGTTGGCTCATCAGTTACCAGGGAACCAGCAGCTGGGGCACTGGGCAAGTACATAGGCAGTTACTGATTAAGCCCTATAATTAAGAGAACTGGATAGTCATGTGAGTGAAGCAGGGACTGGTTGAGCAAGTGATGCACAGAGAGTAGGAGAACATCTTTTTAAAAAATTTTTTCCACACAATTTTTAAAGGTTACTTTCCATTTACAGTTATTACAAAATATTGGTTATATTCCCCATGCTGTACAATATATCCCTGAACCTATCTTATGCTCAATAGTTTGTTTCTCCCACTTCCTCACCCCTATATTCCCCCGGGCCCCCCGACCACTGGTAACCACTAGTGTGTTCTACATATCTGTGAGTTTGCTTCTTTTTTGTTATATTCACTAGTTTGTTGTACTTTTTAGGTTGCACATATAAATGATATCATACAGTATTTGTCTTTCTCTCTCTGACTTATTTCCCGTAGCATAATGCCCTCCAAGTCCACCCATGTTTTTGCAAAGGGTGAAATTTCGGAGAACAGTCACCTTGAATGGCCTGACCATACAAAAGGAAATCTTGCAATATATGACAACAGGAATGAACCTTGAGGACTTTATGATAAGTGAAATAAGCCAATCACAGATGGACAAATACTGCATGATTCCACTTATATGAGGTATCTAAAATAGTCTAACTCACAGAGGCAAAAAATAGAATAGTAGGAATAGTAGTTTCCAGGGACTGGGGGAGAGGGAGGTGAGGAGTTGCTAATCAATGGTATCAGTTCTAAAGGTCTGCTATACAACATGCATATAGATAACAATATAGTATTGTACATTAAAAATCTATTAAGAGGATAGTTCTCATGTTAAGTATTCTTACTATAACTAAAAAGTTAATTAAAAATAAAACAATGCCATCTGCAGCAATGTGGATGGACTTAGAGATTATTATACTAAGAGAAGTAAGTCAGAAAGAGAAAGACAAGGGCTTCCCTGGTGGCGCAGTGTTTGAGAGTCCACCTGCCGATGCAGGAGACATGGGTTCGTGCCCCGGTCTGGGAAGATCCCACATGCCACGGAGCGGCTGGGCCCGTGAGCCATGGCCGCTGAGCCTGCGCGTCCGGAGCCTGTGCTCCGCAACAGGAGAGGCCACAACAGTGAGAGGCCCGCGTACCACAAAAAAAAAAAAAAAAAAAAAGAAAGAGAAAGAGAAAGACAAATACCATATGATATCACTTATATGTGGAACCTAAAATATGAAACAAATGAACTTATTTACGAAACAAAAACAGACTCACAGACATAGAGAAGAGACTCATGGTTGCCAAGGAGGAGGGGGATGGGGGACGGATGGTTTGGGACTTTGGGATTAGTAGATGCAAACTATTATATACAGAATAAACAACAAGGTCCTACTGTATAGCACAGGGAAATATATTCAATAGCCTGTGATAAACCATAATAGAAAAGAATACAAAAAAGTATGTATATATATATGTATAACTGAGTCACTTTGCTGTACAGCAAAAATTAACACATTATAAATCAACTATACTTCAATAAAACAATAAAATGAAATAAAACCAAAAAAGCAATTAAACATCTTTAACAATAGAGTGTGTTAAGTTATGTATATATATAGTAGACGAATATTAAAAATAAATTCATGAATATACTTGGGATATCAACACTCCACTCTCAGCAATTGATAGAGCTATTAGACAGAAAATCAGCAAAGATATAGAAGATCTGAACACTACCACCCACCAACAAGATCTAATTAACATTTATGGAGCACTCTACCCAACAACAGCAAAATATGCATACTTTTTAAAGTGCCAAGGAAACATTCACAGAGATAGATATCCAGGGCCATAAAACAAATCTCAACACATTTTTCTTTTATATTTGAATTTTATTTTATTTTTTTATACAGCAGGTTCTTATTAGTTATCTATTTTATGCATATTAGTGTATACATGTCAATCCCAATCTCCCAATTCATTCCAACACCACCACCACCACCGCTTTCCCCCCTTGGTGTCCGTATGTTTGTTCTCTACATCTGTGTCTCTATTTCTGCCTTGCAAACTGGTTCATCTGTACCACTTTCCTAGATTCCACATATATGCATTAATATATGATATTTGTTTTTCTCTTTCTGACTTACTTCACTCTGTATCACAGTCTCTAGGTCCATCCATGTCTCTACAAATGACCCAGTTTCGTTCGTTTCTATGGCTGAGTAATATTCCATTGTATATGTGTACCACATATTCTTTATCCATTCATCTGTTGATGGGCATTTAGGTTGCTTCCATGACCTGGCTATTGTAAATAGTACTGCAATGAACATTGGAGTGCATGTGTCTTTTTAAATTATGGTTTTCTGTGGGTATATGCCCAGTAGTGGGATTGCTCGGTCATATGGTAATTCTAATTTTAGTTTTTTAAGGAACCTCCATCCTGTCCTCCATAGTGGCTGTATCAGTTTACATTCCCACCAACAGTGCAAGAGGGTTCCCTTTTCTCCACACGCTCTCTAGCATTTGTTGTTTGTAGATTTTCTGATGATGCCCATTCTAACTTGTGTGAGGTGATACCTCATTGTAGTTTTGATTTGCATTTCTCTAATAATTAGTGATGTTGAGCAGCTTTTCATGTGCTTCTTGGTCATCTGTATGTCTTCTTTGGAGAAATGTCTATTCAGGTCTTCTGCCCAGTTTTTGATTGGGTTATTTGTTTTTTTAATATTGAGCTGCATGAGTTGTTTATATATTTTGGAGATTAATCTTTTGTCCATTGATTTGTTTGCAAATATTTTCTCCCATTCTGAGGGTTGTCTCTTTGTCTTGTTTATAGTTTCATTTGCTGTGCAAAAGCTTTTAAGTTTCATTAGGTAACATTTGTTTATTTTTGTTTTTATTTCCATTACCCTAGGAGGTGGGTCAAAAAAGATCTTGCTGTGATTTATGTCAAAGAGTGTTCTTCCTATACTTTCCTCTAAGAGTTTTATAGTGTCTGGTCTTCCATTTAGGTCTTTAATCCATTTTGAGTTTATTTTTCTATATGGTGTTAGGGAGTGTTCTGATTTCATTCTTTTCCATGTAGCTGTCCAGTTTTCCCAGCACCACTTATTGAAGAGACTGTCTTTTCTCCATTGTATATCCTCGCCTCCTTTATCAAAGATAAGGTGACCATAGGTGCATGGGTTTATCTCTGGGCTTTCTATCCTGTTCCATTGATCTATATTTCTGTTTTTGTGCCAGTACCATATTGTCTACATTGTCTTGATTACTGTAGCTTTGTAGTATAGTCTGAAGTCAGGGAGTCTGATTCTTCCAGCTCCATTTTTTTCCCTCAAGATTGCTTTGGTTATTCGGGGTCTTTTGTGTCTCCATAAAATTTTTAAGATTTTTTTTTCTAGTTCTGTAAAAAATGCCATTGGTAATTTGATAGGGATTGCACTGAATCTGTAGATTGCTTTGGGTAGTATAGTCATTTTCACAATGTTGATTCTTCCAATCCAGGAACATGGTATATCTCTCCATCTGTTTGTGTCATCTTTGATTTCTTTCATCAGTGTCTTATAGTTTCATGAGTACAGGTCTTTTACCTCCTTAGGTAGGTTTATTCCTAGGTATTTTATTCATTTTATTGCAATGGTGAATGGGAGTGTTTCCTTAATTTTTCCTTCTGATATTTTGTTGTTTGTCTTTAGGAATGCAAAAGATTTGTGTGCATTAATTTCATATCCTGCAACTTCACCAAATTCATTGATTAGCTTTAGTAGTTTGCTGGTGGCATCTTTAGGATTATCTATGTATAGTATCATGTAATCTGCAAAGAGTGACAGTTTTACTTCTTCTTTTCCAATTTGTATTCCTTTTATTTCTTTTTCTTCTCTGGTTGCCGTGTCTACGATTCCAAAACTATGTTGAATAATAGTGGTGATAGTGGACATTCTTGTCTTGTTCCTGATCTTAGAGGAAATGCTTTCAATTTTTCACCATTGAGAATGATGTTTGCTGTGGGTTTGTCATATATTGCCTTTATTATGCTGAGGTAGGTTCCCTCTATGCACACTTTCTGGAAAGTTTTTATCATAAATGGGTTTTGAATTTTGTCAAAAGTTTTTCTGCATTGATTGAGATGATCATATGGTTTTTATTCTTCAGTTTGTTAATATGGTGTATCACATTGATTGATTTGTGCATACTGAAGAATCCTTGCATCCCTGGGATAAATCCCACTTGATCATGGTGTATGATCCTTTTAATGTGTTGTTGGATTCTGTTTGCTAGTGTTTTGTTGAGGATTTTTGCATCTATATTCATCAATGATATTGGCCTGTAATTTTCTTTTTTTTGTAGTATCTTTGTCTGGTTTTTGTATCAGGGTGATGGTGGCCTCATAGAATGAGTCTGGGAGTGTTCCTTCCTCTGCAATTTTTTGGAAGAGTTTGAGAAGGATGGGTGTTAGCTCTTCTCTAAATGTTTGATAGAATTCACCTGTGAAGCCATCTGGTCCTGGACTTTTGTTTGTTGGAAGATTTTTAATCACAGTTTTAATCTCAGTGCTTGTGATTGGTTTGTTCATATTTTCTATTTCTTCCTGGTTCAGTCTTGGAAGGTTATACCTTTCTGAGAATTTGTTCATTTCTTGCAGATTGTCCATTTTATTGGCATAGAGTTGCCTGTAGTAGTCTTTTATGATGCTTTGTATTTCTGCAGTGTCCATTGTAACTTCTCCTTTTTCATTTCTATTTTTATTGATCTGAGTCCTCTCCCTCTTTTTCTTGATGAGTCTGGGCAAAGGTTTATCAATTTTCTTTATCTTCTCAAAGAAGCAGTGTTTAGTTTTACTGATCTTTGCTATTGTTTTCTTTGTTTCTATTTCATTTATTTCTGTTCTGATCTTTATGATTTCTTTCCTTCTACTAATTTTGGGTTTTGTTTGTTCTTCTTTCTCTAGTTTCTTTAGTTGTAAGGTTAGATTGTTTATTCGAGATTTTTCTTGTCTCTTGAGGTAGGATTGTATTGCTATAAACATCCCATTTAGAACTGTTTTTGCTGCATCCCATAGGTTTTGGATCATTGTGTTTTCATTGTCATTTGTCTCTAGGTATTTTTTGATTTCCTCTTTGATTTCTTCAGTGATCTCTTGATTATTTAGTAACAAATTGTTTAGCCTCCATGTGTTTGTGTTTTTCACTTGTTTTCCCCATAATTGATTTCTAATCTCATAGTGTTGTGGTCACAAAAGATGTTTGATATGTCTTCAATTTTCTTAAAGTTTCCAAGGCTTGATTTGTGACCCAAGATGTGATCTATCCTGGAGAATGTTCCATGTACACTTGAGAAGAAAGTATTATCTTCTGTTTTTGGGTGGAATGTCCTATAAATATCAGTTACATCTGGTGTATTGTGTCATTTAAAGCTTGTGTTTCCTTACTAATTTTCTGTCTGGATGATCTGTCCGTCAGTGTAAGTGAGGTGTTAAAGTCCCCCACTATTATTGTGTTACTGTCGATTTCCTCTTTTATGGCTGTTAGCATTAGCGTTATGTATTGAGGTGCTCCTATGTTGGGTGCATATATATTTGTAACTGTTATATCTTCTTCTTGGATTGATCCCTTGATCATTATGTAGTATCCTTCCTTGTCTCTTGTAAAAGTCTTTATTTTAAAGTCTATTGTATCTGATATGTGTATTGCTACTCCAGCTTTCTTTTGATTTCCATTTGCATGGAATATCTTTTTCCATCCCCAAACCTGAACACATTTAAAAGATTTTAAATTATACAAAGTAAGTTCTTTGAAGATAATGGAATCAAGGTAGGAATCAATAAAAGAAAGTCAATAGGAAAATCTATAAACACTTGGATATAAAACAACAGAATTCTAAATTATCCATGGGTTAAAGAGGAAGTCTCAATGGAAAAAAGTCCATGTAACTAAATGAAAATAAAATACAACTTATCAATATTTGCAGGATGCTTCTAAAGCAGTGCTGAGAAAAAAAAATAATAAAAGACCAGAAATCAATGAAATTAAGTAATGTCAGCAAAAATAGCAAAGTAAGGATAGGCAGAACTCCATAAAAGCAAAAAGTGGCAAACTTTTTCGAATCAATGTTTTTCAGAACTTTGGAAATTAACCAAAGACTTTTAGCAATCCAGAAGTAGTGTTTATTTATTTATTTTTTTAAAGGCTGAAATAGAGTAAGAACAATGGTTTTTCAGGCATTTTAACTTGCCCTATTTCCATTTCCCTGCCCAGCTCTGTGGCAGGCTTGAAAACCAAGTGCCCAGAATCATGGTGATAATGGTTTAAAATTAGCTATTTTAAATATGTTCATAGAACTAAAGGAAACCTGTTAAAGAACTAATGGAAAGTGTGACAATAATGTCTCACCAAATACAAAGTATTAATAGATAGAAATTATGAAAAAATATAGAAATGTGTAGTAATTGAAATGAAAATTCACTAGAAGTGCTAGACAAATTTGAGCAGGCAGAAGGAAGAATCAGTGAACTTGAAAATGGGCCAATTTAAATTATCTATTCTGAAGGGTAGAAAGAAAAAAGAGTGAACAAAAATGAACAGAGACTCCCCGAATTTTCTGGAGTCCCAGAAGAAGAGGAGAAAGAGAAAGGGGCGGAAATAATATATTAAGAAACCATGGCTCAAAACTTTCCAAATTTGATGAAAAATAATCTACGCATCCAAGAAACTCAACGCACTTCAAGCAGGATAAACTTAAAAACATCCACAGCTAGAAATATCAAACTAGAAATATCAAATATCAAACCAAACTATTGATAGCTAAAGACAAAAAGTGAATCTTGAAAACAGGAAGAAAGAAGCAATTCATCATAAACATGAAATTCTCAGTAAGATCAATTGATTTTTCATCAGAAACCACAGGGCCAGAAGGCAGTAGGATGAAATAGTCAAAGGTTCTGAAAGAAAAAGACTGTTGACCAAGAATTCTGTGTCTAGCAAACTGTCTTTCTAAAGATAGTTTTGAAAAAAGAAGGTGAAATTAAGACATAACTAGATAAACAAAAACTGAGAAAATTCATCACTATCAAACCTGCCTACAGAAAGTCCTTCAGACAGAAATAAAGGACACTAAACAGTTACCTGGATCCACGTGAAGAAACAAAGAGCTCCAGTAAAGTTTAGTAAACTGTAGTGAGAATGAGCTAAGGAGAAGCCTGAAAGATGCTAATCTATCTTTAACACTCTTTTGCTATCACAGTCTCTGTCTTTTTAACCTTCTAGAAAAGACTTTCTCCCAGGTAAAGGAAGGGCTAGGGGGAGCGGCTGGGGAGAGGAAGAAACCCAGTGTTGCCTCACTTGCTGGTATCCCAAAGTTGACTATAAACTCCTTGAGGGCAGGACCTGGGCCTGAAATACCTTTCAGACTTAACACCCTGAAGCACTAAGTATGTGCCTGGCATGTTTCCAAGTTAACTGTGAAGCCTCAGCAACCTCAGAGATAGCGTTATTATCATCCCTACTTTACAGATAAGGAAAATAAGGCCCAGAAAAGTATTCAAAAAATCAAAGCCAACTTACATTGGAATGCTGTTATCAAAACAAATTTAGAAATAAAAAAATTGCACAATGAATGTTGAAGCTTTTTTATACACTAAGACAAACTGACTAGTTGGCCTTACTCCCACTTTAAACATTTTTTTATTATTCCTTTGTATCATTTTCAGTGAATTTAGTCACCTAAGGGCAAGTCTAAACTTTCTGTCAGGTGTGACAAGTGATGCTGTAATCCTGACGTGGAATGAAAGGTGCACATTAGTTATAATTGGCTGTTTGTATTTTAAAGTAAAATGTTACAGAGTATGTAGAAAAATGGTTAATCAAAGACATTAGGAACTAAAAAACAACAAGACAAAACCCAAAACAGAAATAAGTAGCACATCAATCAGGAAATGGGAAGTCTTTCTAAGATTGCGTATGGACTGAAGTGTGTGTGTGTGTGTGTGTGTGCGCGTGCGCGCGTGCGCTCGTGGTCTGCTCCCGTTCCATGTGGTGCAGTAATAATTAAATAAATGGTGAGCGTTCCTAGAGTTCCTTGTTGCTGAAGCACTCACCTCTCACCCAGGGCCTCTCCCATACACAGTCCCCCTGAGAACCCTACCTGGAACCTCACACATTCCCAAGCTAGTTCTGACTCTAACTGCCTTTCAAGCAGCATGTTCAGAGTCAAGGTCTGTGTTAGTTTCTCAAGGCTGCCATAACAGCACACCATAAAACCAGGTAGCTTAGAACAACAGAAATTTATTGTCTCATAGTTCTTGAGGCTAGAGGTCCAAAAGCAAGGTGTTGGCAGGGCCATGCTCCCTCTGTAACCTGTAGGGGAAGGACCCTTCCTAAACCTTTTGCCAGCTTCTGGTGGTTTGCTGACAATCTTTGGCACTCATTAAAATTATGAGTGCATGACTCCAATCTTCTGTCTTCACGTGACCCTCTTTCCTCTGTGTGTGTTTGTCCGAGTCCAAATTTCTCCTTTTCGTAAGGACATCAGTCATATTGGAATAGGGCCCACCCTCATGATCTCATTTTAACTTGATTACATCTGCATAGACCCTATTTTCCAGTGAGGTCACTTTCTGAGCTGCTGGGGGTTAGGACTTGAATTATGTTTTGGGGGAACACAATCCAATCCATAGCAGGGTGTTAGGTCACAGATCTGAGTTATATGTTCTTGCTTCTTGCACTTATGGAACTGGGAGGGCTCCGTGGTGCCGCCTTCTTCAAAATCACCTCCATCTTCGGACAATTGTTTGGTCAGGCGCTTCCTGGGGAAGCCTGCCCAGGACCCAGCTACTGTGATATCAAGTGCCTTAGATCCCAGATGTCAGCACGGGCAGGGACTCCTCCATGTGAGTAAAGCAGCTGACAGCTCATCAAGGATGGAGACAACCCAGAAGCCCTCTGGGTTCATCTTACTAGTTGCCCTTACTTTCCCTTCACTCTAAGGGTTTTCTATTTTTATCCTGCTGTGCTCTATGTTTGTTCCTACAATCCTCCTTAATTCTTTTGGGGATGAAATAAAGTATAAAAATAAATATATGGCAATTCCCTGCCATGGTTTGGTGGCTTAATTAAATAGCAGCCCAAGGGCACGCTGTGATTTCCAGGGCCTCAGTGTCGCCATGAAAACCCCAGGGCACCACCGCTTCCACTTGGCCCTTCCCCAGCCTCTCACACTAACTCCAGCTCGTCCTCACCCTCAGCCCAGCCGCCACCCTTCTGAGACGCCATCTCTGAGCAACAGACAGGACCACGAGGCTCTCCATGTGTTCTCACAGAATCCTGGGCTCCCTGTCTTGCTGCACTCACCTCCTGACTTTCCGGTCACATGTTTATTTCTGTCTCTCTCAAGGACAGGGACCATATCTCCTTCATCATTTATTCCCACCAGCATCGAATTCAGAATCTTGCTTTCAGGCAGTCGCCATAGCCGTAGCTGGAAGACCATAGCAGTTATGATCCCTAGTGGCCTGCCTCTGGAGCTGCCATCACAGGTCACCAGATGTACCTATTTCAATCTAAAATTAAAATTGAATTTAAATTAACTGAAATTAAAAATTCAGTTCTTCCATTCCATTAGCCACATTTCAAGTGTTTCATGGGCCACCTATGACTAACCTGGGACAGCACAGCTCTAGAACATTTCCATCATCACTGAAAGTTCTACTGGACAATGCTGGCCTAAGAGGATTGTGTAACCAGTGCCAGGATACACTTGGTGTTTGTCCATTGCACTCCTAGACCATCAGAGCTATGCCAACTCATTTTAGCCCTGGGAACAAAAGAGAAAATGTAAGCAGTGTAGCCCTCCATTAGTATCAGGAGCTAATGCCTCTCAATAAAGAGAGGAACATAGGTGACATGACACATCCCCTCATCAATCCCTAAACAAACCTAGGCATTTCTGCCTCTGTGCTTTTGCACTTGCTACTTCTCTGCCTGGAATGCCCGCCGTAACAAGAACTCCTGACGTCTTCAGGTGTAAGCACACATGCCTTCACAGGCATAAATCCTTCCTCTCCCACCCCTCCCCCTCAGTTTGTGTGTGTGTGTGTGTGTGTATGTAAAACCTTTCTTCTCACAGTCTATCCCATGTATTATTATGCAGTGGCATCAGAATCTATGAGCAGAGTATGTTCTGTAATTGGCACAGAAGGCAAGATCAAGTACAACAAAAACTGCCCTTGAAATTCTCTTAAATCTGCCATAGAGCACGCACGCTGGGTTCCATTTCTGTAACCCCATCCAGAAACCCTCAGGGACACCCAAGTGTAAGCACTACTGGGTTAGACGAGGAAGGAAGCAGCAGAAGGGAGGTGCATAAGCAGACATGTAGACGTCCAAAGCACCTGCCCTCTGAGAGCACCGCAACATCCCCGGCGGGGAAGAGGGGCATTCAGGATGGTCGCCGAGAGACTGCAGCATTTCCTCCAGTGGTTCTCAAAGTATGCCCCCTGGGGCCAGCAGTATCAGCATCACCTGGGAACTTGTTAGAAATGCAAATTCTCAGGCTCCACGGACCAACTTGATCAGAAACTCTGACGTCAACCTGAGTTCTAACAAACTCCCCAGGTGATTCCGTTGCGTGGTTAATTTGAGAACCACTGGTTTACTCCCTCTGGCTTTTACGTTTAGCCTCTATAGCTTAGTATAGATTTGTGTATTTGTTTGCTGTGAGATGATGATGCTATTGTGAGGATGAAATAAGATAACTGTGAGACATAGAGAACAGACTTGTGGTTGCCAAGGGAGAGGAGGGGTGGGGAAGGATGGATTGGGAGTTTGGGATTAGCAGATGCAGACTCATATAGAATGGATAAACCACAAGGTCCTACTGCATAGCACAGGGAATTATATTCAATACCTTGTAATAAATCATAATGGAAAAGAATATGAAAAAAAAATATATATATATACATGTATAACTCAATCACTGTGCTGTACAGCAGAAACTAACATGACATTGTAAATGAACTATACTTCAGTAAAATAAAATTTTTTAAAAAGATAATAACTGTGAAAGCATCCAGCTCAGGGCCTAGCATGTAGTAGGCCCTCAACACATTTTTGTTGGATTGTAATCTGCCCAATCTGTTGCATTCTTTGAACAGAACTATTTGAGGAGCTGGAGAAGAGTTTGGCCACCTGCGTGTGTCTTTCCCAGAAGGTGTTTCCACTGAATGGTGTCATTCCCGCTCCTTTGGACGTTGGTCTCATCTCAGAGGAATTAGGGGAGAGAGTTAGGTTTGAAAGTCTTCTCAGAACTTAAGGGCATTAAAGTTGTACCACACACTCTCCAGGGCTTTCTCACTCCTCCTCACAATGGAAGGTTCTGTGTGAAGAAAGGTGAGGTCATTACTGTGGAGGAGGAGGGGCAGGAGTACCGATAGGGTTAGGGTCAGGGTCAGGCTTAGGGTTAGGGTCAGGGTTAGGGTCAGGGTCAGGGTCAGGGTCAGGGTTAGGGTCAGGGTTAGGGTTAGGGTTAGATAGAACACCTGACTTGTTGTTAGCACCATTTGTTCTAAGGGCTTTCCCTGTACCCAGCAGTCCTCACAATAACCTATGAGGATGGCACAGACATTGTTCCCACCTCATACAGGAAGAAACGGGAGCACAGAGGGGTTCTATAACTCAGGCACTCTTAGCCAGCTGGTATGATGTAGAGTCGTGATTTGAACTCAGTCTGGCTCCAGATTCTGAGCTCTAACTACCATCTGCTGCTACCTCTCATACAGGGTCAGGTGAACCTTTTTTTTTCTCTTGGCCACACCATGAAGCATGCGGGATCTTAGTTCCCTGACCGGGGATGGAACTAGTGCCCCCTGCATTGGGAGTGCGGAGTCTTAACAACTGGACCACCAGGGAAGTCCCAGGGGCAGGTGAACTTTAAAGAGATGTTAGATGGGACAATAAGGAGAATATTAATGTCCAGCCATGAGGAAAAGGTGAACTAAATTCTGTGGGATTCATGAAATGGTATGCACATGGCCATTAAGTATGCAGCTATGGGGTTTACTTGATCACATAGAAAGATACTTTATATCTAAAAAAGTGTGTACACACCTTAATTTTACACACACATTCAAGAAAAGTATGTATGTATAGAAAAAAGACCAGAGGATCACTATAATGGTTTCCTAGATTTGCTAAAACAAGTTACCTCCAACTTGGTGGTTTATAACATCGGAAACGTATTCTTCCACAGTTTTGGAGGCTAGAAGCCTGAAAGCGACGTATCAGCAGGGCCATGCTCTCTCTGAAGGCTCTAGGGAGGATCCTTCCTTGTCTCCCCCAGTTTCTGGTGGTCGTTAGCAATCCTTGGTGATCCTTGGTTTGTAGATGCATCAAACCAATCTCTATCTCCATCTTGATGTGGCCTTCTCTGATGTGTGTATGTCTGTTTTTTCCTCATATAAGGACACCAGTCATTGGCTTAGGGCCCACTCTGATCCAGTATGACTTCATCTTAATTTAAGTAATTACATCTGCAAAGACTATTTCCAAATAAGGTCACAGTCTAAGGTTCCAGATGAATGTGAATTTTGGAGGGACACTATTCAACCTAGTATAGTCAGCCCTCTGGCATCTAAAAAATTCAAGTCTGTTCCATATGCAAAACACACTCAGCCCATCCTAAGATTCCCAAAGTCTTGACCTGTTCCCCTATCAACTTTAAGTCTCAAATCTCATCAAAAAGTCCCAAATCTCATCTTCTAAAACCTCTAAATCTATGAGTAAGACCCGGGGTATGGTCCATACTGGGGCAAAATTCCTCTCTCTGTAGACCTGTGAAGATGAGAAAACAAGTTATCTTCTAACTAAATACAGTGAGGGAACAAGCATAGGATAGGCAAAGAGCATGCCCACTGCACCACTGCCCCAAACTCCACAGCTGCTGCCATCTGACACTTGCTATGCAAAATGCCAGGGACAAGACAGGAACACCTCCACCAGCTGTCCCAGAAGAACCAAATGCTTCCACTGCTGCTTTCCAGTTGATGCCAATCCCTGTGCGTGGTTGATCATCTCCCGCTGCTCATTTGTGTTCCAATTCTCCTGTCGATATGTCTGATGAAAGGAACTTAAGTCCCACGCTTTCTAGCTGTTTTTGTACTAGAGGTTGACTGAGGTTGTGCTGAGTGAGTCAATTGGAAACACTGACTACATGATATTATTTGAAGCACAGAAGTTCATGACAGTTTGTGAATTGCACAATTTTGCTATAATGAAGTGCTTTTCCTTAGCTTGTAAATGCTTTTTGTCCTGAATTTTCAACTTAATTTTCAATTGAGACCCTTGGTCTCAATTCTGTCCTATTTTATGTTATGCTTTTGTTTTGATTGCTCCTTTTGAAATCTTTCACCATGTTGTCTGACTTCGTGTGTTTGTGTGTGTGTACGTGTTTTCTGGTAATTAGAACATTTATATTTTGTTCTAGTGATAAACATTTTTATTGAAGTGTCAGGTTGTGATCAAGATTATGCTGGCCTCAACTTTTTGTCTTTTCTCTGGACAAGTCTGTGTAATATTGATCCTATTGTTATTTGCAGAAATTTCCCATTGAAGTCATTAGAGCTTGGAATTTTCTTTGTGAAAGGAGTTTTAATTATATGTTCAATTTTATTTAACAAATAAAGGGCTATTTATATTTTCCATTCTTTTTTTTAAAAAGTCTTTATTGGAGTATAATTGCTTTACAATGGTGTATTAGTTTCTGCTGTATAACAGAGTGAATCAGCTATACATATACATACAACCCCATATCTCCTCCCTCTTGAGTCTCCCTCCCACCCTCCCTATCCCACCCCTCTAGGTGGACACAAAGCACCGAGCTGATGTCCTTATGCTATGAGGCTTCTTCCCACTAGCTATCTGTTTTACATTTGGTAGTGTATATATGTCCATGCCACTCTCTCACTTCGTCCCAGCTTACCCTTCCCCCTCCCGTATCCTCAAGTCCCTTCTCTATGTTTCTGCGTCTTTATTCCTGTCCTGCCCCTAGGTTCTTCAGAACCTTTTTTTTTTTTTTTTAGATTCCATATATAGGTGTTAGCATAAGATATTTTTTCTCTTTCTGACTTACTTCACTCTGAATGAGTCTCTAGGTCCATCCACCTCACTACAAATAACTCAGTTTCATTTCTTTTTTATGGCTGAGTAATATTCCATTGTATATATGTGCCACATCTTCTTTATCCATTCATCTGTTGATGGACACTTAGGTTGCTTCCATGTCCTGGCTATTGTAAATAGAGATGCAATGAACATTGTGGTACATGACTCTTTTTGAATTATGGTTTTCTCAGGGTATATGCCCAGTAGTGGGATTGCTGGGTCGTATGGTAGCTCTATTTTTAGTTTTTTGAGGAACTTCCATAATGTTCTCCATAGTAGCTGTATCAATTTACATTCCCACCAACAGTGAAAGAGCG
The DNA here is from genome assembly GCF_949752795.1 of Hyperoodon ampullatus. Lineage (NCBI taxonomy): Eukaryota > Metazoa > Chordata > Mammalia > Artiodactyla > Ziphiidae > Hyperoodon > Hyperoodon ampullatus. The sequence goes on from NC_136928.1 coordinate 15,704,227, forward strand.
TTCCCCTTTCTGCACACCCTCTCCAGCATTTATTGTTTGTAGATTTTTTGATGATGGCCATTCTGACTGGTGTGACGTGATAGCTCATCGTAGTTTTGATTTGCATTTCTCTAATGATTAGTGATGTTGAGCATCCTTTCATGTGTTTGTTTGTTGTGCTAAGCAATCTGTATATCTTCTTTGGAGAAATGTCTATTTAGGTTTTCTGCCCATTTTTGGATTGTGTTGTTTGTATTTCTGATATTGAGCTGCATTGGCTGCTTGTATATTTTGGAGATTAATCCTTTGTCAGTTGCTTCATTTGCAAATATTTTCTACCATCCTGAGGGTTGTCTTTTCGTCTTGTTTATGGTTTCCTTTGCTGTGCAAAAGCTTTGAAGTTTCATTAGGTCCCATTTGTTTATTTTTGTTTTTATTTCCATTACTCTAGGAGGTAGGTCAAAAAAGATCTTGCTGTGATTTATGTCAAAGAATGTTCTTCCTATACTTTCCTCTAAGAGTTTTATAGTGTCTGGTCTTACACTTAGGTCTTTAATCCATTTTGAGTTTATTTTTGTGTATGGTGTTAGGGAGTGTTCTGATTCGTTCTTTTACATGTAGCTGTCCAGTTTTCCCAGCACCACTTATTGAAGAGACTGTCTTTCCTCTATTGTATATTCTTGCCTCCTTTATCAAAGATATGGTGACCACAGGTGCATGGGTTTATCTCTGGGCTTTCTATCCTGTTCCATTGATCTATGTTTCTGTTTTTGTGCCAGTACCATACTGTCTTGATTACTGTAGCTTTGTAGTATAGTCTGAAGTCAGAGAGTCTGATTCCTCCAGCTCCGTTTTTCTTTCTCAAGATTGCTTTGGCTACTCGGGGGCTTTTGTGTTTCCATACAAATTGTGAAATGTTTTGTTCTAGTTCTGTGAAAAATGCCATTGGTAGTTTGATAGGGATTGCATTGAATCTGTACGTTGCTTTGGGTAATATAGTCATTTTCACAATGTTGATGCTTCCAATCTGAGAACATGGTATATCTCTCCATCTGTTTGTATCACCTTTGATTTCTTTCATCAGTGTCTTATAGTTTTCTGCATACAGGTCTTTTGTCTCCTTAGGTAGGTTCATTTCTAGTTTGTTTTTTTTTTTCTTGCAGTGGTAAATGGGAGTGTTTCCTTAATTCCTCCTTCAGATTTTTCATCATTAGTGTATAGGAATGCAAGAAATTTCTGTACATTAATTTTGTATCCTGTTATTTTACCAGATTCATTGATTAGTTCTAGTAGTTTTCTGGTAGCATATTTAGGATACTCTATGTATAGTATCATGTCATCTTCAAACAGTGACAGCTTTACTTCTTCTTTTCTGATTTGGATTCCTTTTATTTCTTTTTGTCTCTGATTGCTGTGGCTAAAACTTCCAAAACTATGTTGAATAATAGTGGTGAGAGTGGGCAACCTTGTCTTGTTCCTGATCTTAGTGGAAATGGTTTCAGTTTTTCACCACTGAGAACTAGGTTGGCTGTGGGTTTGTCATATATGGCCTTTATTATGTTGAGGTAAGTTCCCTGTATGCCTACTTTCTGGAGCGTTTTTATCATAACTGGGGTTGAATTTTTTCGAAAGCTTTTGCTTGAGGTGATCATATGGTTTTTCTCCTTCAATTTGTTAATATGGTTTATCACGTTGGTTGATTTGCATATATTGAAGAAGTCTTTCATTCCTGGGATAAACCCCACTTGATCATGGTGTATGAACCTTTTAATGTGTTTGCTAGTATTTTGTTGAGGACTTTTGTATCTATGTTCATCAATGATATTGGCCTGTAGTTTTCTTTTTTTGTGACACCTTTGTCTGGCTTTGGTATCAGGGTGATGAATTTGGGAGTGTTCATAGAATGAATTTGGGAGTGTTCCTCTCTCTGCTGTATTTTGGAAGAGTTTGAGAAGGATAGGTGTTAGCTCTTCTATAAATGTTTGATAGAATTCACCTGTGAAGCCATCTGGTTCTTGGCTTTTGTTTGTTGGAAGATTGTTAATCACAGTCTCAATTTCAGTGCTTGTGATTGGTCTGTTTATATTTTCTATTTCTTCCTGATTCAGTATTGGAAGGTTGTGCATTTCTACAAATTTGTCCATTTCTTCCAGGTTGTCCATTTTATTGGCATATAGTTACTTGTAGTAATCTCTCATGATCCTTTGTATTTCTGCAGTGTCAGTTGTTACTTCTCCTTTTTCATTTCTAATTCTATTGATTTGAGTCTTCTCCCTTTTTTTCTTGATGAGTCTGGCTAATGGTTTATCAATTTTGTCTATCCTCTCAAAGAACCAGCTTTTAGTTTTATTTATCTTCACTATTGTTTCCTTCATTTATTTTTCATTTATTTCTGATCTGATCTTTATGATTTCTTTCCTTATGCTAACTTTGGGGTTTCTTGGTTCTTCTTTTTCTAATTGTTTTAGGTGTAAGGTTAGGTTGTTTATTTGAGATGTTTCTGGTTTCTTGAGGTAGGATTGTATTTCTATAAACTTCCCTCTTACAACTGCTTTTGTTGCTTCCCATAGGTTTTGTGTACTCGTGTTTTCATTGTTGTTTCTAGGTATTTTTTTAACTTACTCTTTGATTTCTTCAGTGATCTCTTGGTTACTTAGTAGTGTATTGTTTAGCCTCCATGTGTTTGTATTTTTTACAGATTGTTTCCTGTAATGGATCTCTAGTCTCATAGTGCTGTGGTCAGAAAAGATACTTGATACGATTTCAATTTTCTTAAATTTACCAAGGCTTGATTTGTGACCCAAGATATGATCTATCCTGGAGAATGTTCCATAAGCACTTGAGAAGAAAGTGTATTCTTTTGTTTTTGGATGGAATGTCCTAAAAATAGCAATTAAGTCCATCATGTTTAATGTGTCATTCAAAGCTTGTGTTTCCTTATTTATTTTCATTTTGGATAATCTATCCATTGGTGAAATTGGGGTGTTAATGTTCCCTACTATGATTGTGTTACTGTCGATTTCCCCTTTTATGGCTATTAGCATTTGCCTTATGTATTGAGGTGCTCCTATGTTGGGTGCATAAATATTTACAATTGCTATACCTTCTTCTTGAATTGATCCCTTGATCATTATGTAGTGTCCTTCTTTGTCTCTTCTAGTAGTCTTTATTTTAAAGTCTATTTTGTCTGATATGAGGACTGCTATTCAGCTTTCTTTTGATTTCCATTTGCATGGAATATCTTTTTTTCATCCCCTTTCAGTCTGTATGTGTCCCTAGGTCCGAAGTGGGTCTCTTGTAGACAGCATATGTATGGGTCTTGCTTTTGTATCCATTCAGCCAGTCTATGTCTTTTGGGTGGAGCATTTAATCCATTTACATTTAAGGTAGTTATTGATTGTATGTTCCTATACCATTTTCTTAACTGTTTTGGGTTTGTTATTGTAAGGCTTTTCCTTCTCTTGTGTTTCCGGCCTAGAGAAGTTCCTTTAGCATTTGTTGTAAAGCTGGTTTGGTGGTGCTGAATTCTCTTAGCTTTTGCTTGTCTGTAAAGGTTTTAATTTTTCCATTGAATCTGAATGAGGTCCTTGCTGAGCAGAGTAATCCTGGTTGTAGGTTTTTCCCTTTCATCACTTTAAATAAGTCCTGCCACTCCCTTCTGGCTTGCAGTTTCTGCTGAAAGATCAGCTGTTAACCTTATGGGGATTCCCTTGTATGTTATTTGTTGTTTTTCCCTTGCTGCTTTTAATATTTTTTCTTTTATTTAATTTTTTATAGTTTAGTTAATGTGTGTCTTGGCATGTTTCTCCTTGGATTTATCCTGTAAGGGACTCTCTGCGCTTTGTGGATTTGATTGTCTAGTTCCTTACCCATATTAGGTAAGTTTTCAACTATAATCTCTTCAAATATTTTCTCAGTCCCTTTTTTTTTTTCCTCTTCTTCTTCTGGGACCCCTATAAGTCAAATGCTTGTGCGTTTAATGTTGTCCCAGAGGTCTCTGAGATTGTCCTCAATTGTTTTCATTATTTTTTCTTTATTCTGCTCTGCAGTAGTTATTTCCACTATTTTATCTTCTAGGTCACTTATCCCTTTTTCTGCCTCATTTATTCTGCTATTGATTCCTTCTAGAGAATTTTTAATATCATTTATTGTGCCCTTCATCATTGTTTGTTTGCTCTTTAGTTCTTCTAGGTCCGTGTTAAACATTTGTTTTATTTTCTCCATTCTATTTCCAAGATTTTGGATCATCTTTACTACCATTAAGCTGAATTCTTTTTCAGGTAGACTGCCTATTTCCTCTTCATTTGTTTGGTCTGGTTGGTTTTTACCTTGCTCCTTCACCTGCTGTGTATTTCTCTGTCTTCCCATTTTGCTTAACTTATTGTGTTTGGGATCTCTGTTTCGCAGACTGTAGGTTCGTAGTTCCCATTGTTTTTGGTGTCTGCTCCCAGTGGGTAAGGTTGGTCAAGTGGGTTGTGTAGGGTTCTTCGTGGAGGGTATTGGTGCCTTGTTCTGGTGGATGAGGCTGGGTCTTGTCTTTTTGGTGGGCAGGACCGCATCCGGTGGTGTGTTTTGGGGTGTCTGTGAACTTATTATGATTTTAGGCAGCCTCTCTGCTAATGGGTGGGTTTGTGTTCCTGTCTTGCTAGTTGTTTGACATAGGGTGTCCAGCACTGTAGCTTACTGGTCGTTGAGTGTAGCTGGGTCTTAGCATTGAGATGGAGATCTCTGGGAGAGCTTTCATCATTTGATATTACGTCGGGCTGAGAGGTGTCTGGTGGACCAATGTCCTGAACTCGGCTCTCCTACCTCAGAGGCTCAGGCCTCACACCCAGGCAGAGCACCAAGACCCTGTCAGCCACAAAGCTCAGAAGCAAAGGGAGAAAAAAAGAGAAAGAAAGAAAGAAAATAAATAAATAAATAAAATAAAGTTTTTAAAATACAAAAAAATTATTAAAAATGGGGGCTTCCCTGGTGGCGCAGTGGTTGAGAGTCCACCTGCCGATGCAGGGGACACGGGTTCATGTCCCAGTCCGGGAAGATCCCACGTGCCGTGGAGTGGCTGGGCCCGTGAGCCATGGCTGCTGAGCCTGCGCGTCTGAAGCCTGTGCTCCACAACAGGAGAAGCCACAACAGTGAGAGGCCCACGTACCACAAAAATAAAATAAAATAAAATAAAATAAAATAATAAAAAAGTATTAAAGAAAAAAGAGAGAAAGAAAGAAGAGAGCAACCAAACCAAAAAACAAATCCACCAAAGATAACAAGCATTAAAACCTATACTAAAACACAGAACAAAAAATGGACAGTCAGAAACCTAAGGCAAATGGCAACATAAAACCAGAAACAAATTTGATGCAGAAAGGAAACCCCAAGTCTACAGTTGCTCCCAAAGTCCACCACCTCAATTTTGGGATGATTCATGTCTATTCATGTATTCCACCAATGCAGGGTGCATCAAGTTGATTATGGAGATTTAATCCACTGTTCCTGAGGCTGCTGGGAGAAATTTTCCTTTCTCTTCTTTGTTGGCACAGCTCCTAGGGTTCAGCTTTGGATTTGGCCCTGCCTTTGCATGTAGGTCACTTGAGGGCATCAGTTCCCTGCCCAGACAAGACGGGGTTAAAGGAGTGGCTGATTAGGGGACTCTGGCTCACTCAGGCAGGGGGGAGGGAGGGGTACAGATGCAGGGCGAGCCTGCAGTGGCAGAGGCCAGAGTGATGTTGCAACAGCCTGAGGCGTGCCGTGTGTTCTCCCGGGGAAGTTGTCTCTGGATCATGGGACCCTGGCAGTGGTGGGCTGCCCAGACTCCCGGGTGGGGAGGTGTGGATAGTGACCTGTGCTTGCACATAGGCTTCTTGGTGGCTGCAGCAGCAGCCTTAGTGTCTCACACCCGTCTCTGGGGTCTGCGCTGATAGCCGTGGCTCGTGCCTGTCCCTGGAGCTCGTTTAGGAGGTGCTCTGAATCCCCTCTCAATGGTCTCTTGCCTCTTTGGCAGTTCCAGACTTTTTCCCGGACTCCCACCCAGCTGGCTGTGGTTCACTAGCCCTCTTCAGGCTGTGTTCCCACAGCCAACCCCAGTCCTCTCCCTGGGGTCTGACCTCCGAAGCCCGAGCCTCAGCTCCCAACCTCCAGCTGCCCCGGCGGGTGAGCAGACAAGCCTCTCAGCCTGGTGAGTGCTGGTCGGCACCGATCCTCTGTGGGAATCTCTCCGCTTTGCCCTCTGCATCCCTGTTGCTGCGCTCTCCTCCATGGCTCTGAAGCTTCCCCCCCATCACGCCCTGTCTCCGCCAGTGAAGGGCCTTCCTAGTGTGTGGAAACTTTTCCTCCTTCACAGCTCCCTCCCACTGGTGAAGGTCCCGTCCATATTCTTTTGTCTCTGTTTTTCCTTTTTTTCCTTTGCCCTACCCAGGTACGTGGGGAGTTTCTTGCCTTTTGGGAAGTCTGAAGTCTTCTGCTACTGTTCAGTAGGTGTTCTGTAGGAGTTGTTCCACATGTAGATGTAGTTTTGATGTATTTGTGGGGAGGAAGGTGATCTCCACGTCTTATTCCTCCACCGTCTTGAAGGCGCCCCCTATATTTTCCATTCTTTCTGAGACAATCTTGGAAAGTCTCTTTTTCAAGGAATTGTCCCTTTTCATCTAAATGTCTAAGTTTATTGGCATAAAGTTATTTTTAATATCTTTTCATTATCTCCTTAATGTCTACAGGATCTTTATTTTGGTGTTTTTATGCTTTCTTTCTATTTTTTTTCTTATCTTTGGCCTTCAGCCTTCTTTTTTTTTGGTTTTTGGTTTTTCTTTTTCAAGGTAAGAAGTGGATTTATTTAGAGAGATACTCATTCCATAGACAGAATCTGGAGCCTTTAGCCTTTTAATGATGGGCTTAGGTGTGGTTTTCTTTGTACTTATCCTACTTGGATTCTTGTATCTATGACTTGATACCTTTCATCACTTTTGGAAAATTAATAACCAGTTCTCTGCAGCCACATCCTCTCTCTTCTCTCTTCCTGGGACCTGAATTCCATGTACATGAGACTTCTTTTTTTTTTTAACCATGTCCCGTATGTGTCTTACACTTATTTCTCCTATTCTTTGTTTTTTCTTTCAGAATTTCAACTGACTTATTTTTCAATTTCCTAATTCCCTCTTCTGTGTGTAATCTGCTATTGTTCTCGTGGGGAAGGGTGATCTGATACAAACTACTCCATCATACTGGCAATATCTCCGAATCACTTAAAATTATTTGGTTATTTTCATTTCACTAGCTCGCTTTTCTCAATTCTCTCTTCCTTTTACCTTATTGTATTTTCCAGCTAAGCCCTCTTCTCTTGTGTGTCGTATCTGTTTGAGTCTTTGTTTCTGTAGTGGTTTTGCTTTTTATTCCTCTGGTTGCCTATGCTTTGCTGACTCATATTCCGTCTTCCTCTGTGCCTTACCTTGTCTTTCCTGGGCTCTTCAATCTTGCTTTGTGCTCTTTCTTTTTTTCTTTTTTCTTTTTTTGGCTGCATTGGGTCTTCGTTGCTATGCATGGGCTGTCTCTAGTTGTGTCGAGCGGGGGCTACTCTTCGTTGTGGTGCGTGGGCTTCTCATTGTGGTGGCTTCTGTTGTGGAGCACAGGCTCTAGGCATGCAGGCTTCAGTAGTTGTGGCACGTGGGCTCAGTAGTTGTGGCTCACGGGCTCTAGAGCACAGGCTCAGTAGCTGTGGTGCATGGGCTTAGCTGTTCCATGGGATGTGGATCTTCCTGGACCAGGGCTCAAACCCGTGTCCCCTGCATTGGCAGGTGGATTCTTAACCACTGCGCCACCAGGGAAGCCCATGTGCTCTTCTTTTTTCATGAGGAAATACTTCACTCATTTCTTTCTGAAATTCCTGGAACTATGTTTAGTAAACTTTTCACCTGTTCTGTGGCAACAGTCGTTTTGGTAATTGTTTTTCACCAGCCACTTTCCCACTGTTACTTTCATCTTTATCTTCATGTGCTATCTTTGTTTAGATTCTGTGGCTTAAAAAAAAATTAATACTCTTTCATAAAGAGATGGAGTCTGCCTGGAGGTTTAAATGGCTGAAGGGCTGGTGCCATTTCCCAGGCTAAACGTGGTTGTGTGTGAGAGTTCTTATATCCTTTATCTCTCCTCAGTCAGATTAGATTGCTCACACCCTTCTGCATCACGGTCAGAATGCAAACGTGGCCCGTCTGTGTCCTTCCTCATCCAGTTCCACCTTTCTTATTTGTCAAGGCTTTAGATTTAACCACTCTACAGAATTTCCAGCCACAAACCTGTACTGTTCCCATTATTCCAAAAAGAGGTCATTGGTTTTGTCCCTTAGGGTGTGTCACTTACTTTGAGGAACCAGGCTTTCCTGGGTTTGAGTGACATTTCCAACAGTGGCTATCCTCTCTCATTAGCTTCCCACACGCCTACTTGACCTTCACTGCACTTCATCTATTTTGGTTCAGGGTTACAGATGTCTCTTTATTTCTTTCAAGCTAGAGTTTTGTTCCTGTTTCTTATTCTCCTTCTTGCTTTTGGGTGATTTCTCAGAGAAGAGGGAAATTGCCCTCTATATGTCACATTTTAAAACCAGAAGTCTCACCCTCAGGGAGTCTTTTGCATGCTACATTATTTTTAGTTTCAGTTCTGCATCACATATGATCTTTCAGAGTTGTATTAAACGGTGCTTAGGGAACTGAATTCAACTTTAAATTCAGTCTTGCCTGGTGTTACCAATGCAAATAACTCAATCAAAGAGACAATCAAATTATCAGAAACAGTCACACATGGCTAAACTTGCATAGGTGCAGGCAGTGACAATCCTATCAGAGTATAATCCTCTGCCTGGAAGCTAGTAAAAAATTTGGAAAAAATGGTGTATAACATTTAAACTGAGCCTGAAGAATGGTTAGAATCCAACTGGCTGGTAAGGAAGGTGAGTTCCTTCTGTGGAGTAGCATCAATTTTTGCAAAGGCTGAAATTTTAGCGTGGGTTTAGGAATCAAACAGCACATAGTCCAAATGGGAAGGAAAATAGAGTTCTAGAGCACATGACACTTCTTTTTCTATTGAATAGGAAACCAATTCTTTAACTCAGAATGAAGCCTACCCCCAGCTGTCCAACAAACCTTGTCTTCTCACTGTCCATAGAACAATGGTTACATTCCACAGACTGTCATTCAAAGCCCTTTACCCCATGAAGACAAAACTAAACTGAAGGAATTGGGTTAAATGACCAGTCAAATCTCTTTCATTCTATGGACAAAGAATGTCCCCTGCCATATCAGTAAACAAAGGATGCTACATCCATCAAGCCATCAGCAACTGCAGCCCCCCCCCACTGTGCACCCTGAGGATGGAGAAAAGCCAGGACACTAGCCCTAGATAGCTAAGATGCATATAAAAGGAACGATTTCAATGAGCCAGACTCTTGCATCTACCCATACATAGAAAAGTGCTACATTCATTAACTTGAGATGTCTGGTTTTCTTTTTTTAAAATTAATTAATTTAATTTATTTTTGGTTGCATTGGGTCTTCATTGCTGCACATGGGCTTTCTCTAGTTGTGGTGAGCGGGGCTACTCTTCATTGCAGTGCACATGTTTCTCATTGTGGTGGCTCCTCTTGTTGCGGAGCATGGGCTCTAGGCATATGGGCTTCAGTAGTTGTGGCATGTGGGCTCAGTAGTTGTGGCTCATGGGCTCTAGAGCACAGGCTCAGTAGTTGTGGTGCTCAGGCTTAGTTGCTCTGCGGCGTGTGGGACCTTCCCAGACCAGGGCTCGAAGACAGTTTTCCTGCATTGGCAGGTAGATTCTTAACCACTGTGCCACCAGGGAAGACCCTGGTTTTCTTTAATTAACAGTAATCTTTGGATGTTCTGACTACCTAGTTTTTGCTGCAAAACTCCTATATATCTTGGCTCCTCCCTTACCTCTTTGGAGCTGTCCCTCAGAGCTATCTGAGAGGCTGTCTTCCAGGCTTAAGTTCTCAGTTTTGTCCTCCTAATAAAACATAATTCTCAACTTTTAGATTATGCATTTTCTTTTCAGTCGACATTGCTATGATTTGATAGCATTCTCCCTCCTCTTCCCCCTCCATATATGACTGTGTGTGCTGCTCAGCAAGCATGCCTCACACTTTCCCATATCAGTCCATTGCTCATGCTAATTCCTCCACTTGGAATTCTTTTCTTCCTATCAACTCTGCTAATAAAAAAATCCTGCTTATCCTTCAAAGCCCCACAGGCCTTTCCTGATTCCCCCACCAGATATGAACTTGCTTTCTACCTCTTGGACTGAATTTTCCACAATCTTTTCAGACCAGGTACCACTTCCCAGGGAGGCAAGGACTCCTGTGACACCTCAAGTCATCCCTCTGTCCTTGGGAAAGTGTCTCCAAAACCAGCCTTCAAACTCTTGCTCTCATGTTTCCCTCTTTTATGACCTAGCCTGGGAAGTGAAACACCATCATTTCTGCCATATTGTCTTGGTCCCATGGACTAATCCTGATTCAATATTGTAACCATGCAAGGTCATGAATACCAGGAAGCTGGGCTCAGTGGAGGCCACCCTGGAGGCTACCACACCTACTGACCTGGGGTTTGTCTTTGTGCAAGTCACTAATCTGTCTAGACCTCTTCCCTCATTTATAAACAATAACACCTCTCAGGAATTTGTGGAGATTAAATGCTTATAAAGTGGTTTGAGCTGCTTCCCCCTCCCCAACCCTGGACAAACATTACCGATGACTCTTCTAGGGAAGCCAGTTGCAGCCTCTCTCCCTGAAACGCTCCAACCCTCTGCTCTCCTCTCCTCCCCTCTTCATCCTCCTCCCTCCATACCAGGGGGAATATTTTCGAACCATTCCTCAAACCTCACTCCTCCCAAACATGATGTCTATGCTTCAGTCCTCCACATTCCCCTAAGGACCCAGGCTTTAGAATCTAAAAGTCGGGAAGAACCTTGCTAGTATTTTTTCCCCTATTCTATCATACCTTTGACCATATCAGGGCTGATCATTTACTTGGAAGGAATTACCAGGAAAGTGAAAAAAGATAAATATATATTTAAAAGAAAAAATATATATATGTGCATGTATATATATTATATATATATATATTATATATATAATATATATATAATTTAAGAAATCTTATTTTACTAGGGGGTTAAACAGAGGATAAAATACAATTTCAGAGGAGTGGCTCCTAACCCTGACTGGCTTCCTGGAGAAGGTGTGTTACCAAGTCCAAGCTCATACTGCTCACCTCACCACAGGCCAATAAACTGAGAAATGAGTTGTTGGGGCAAGGAATAGTGACTTTATTTGGAAAGCCAACAGACAGAGAAGATGGTGGACTTGTGTCCCAAAGAACCATCTTACCTGAGTTAGAATTCAGGCTTCTTTTATACTAAAAGGGGAGAGGGTGGGGTTGGTTATTGCAAACTTCTTGGCATCAGACTCCTTCCTTCTTGCAGCTGTCCACACAGGTCAGGTCACGATGTTCCTATAAACCTACAACAAGAAATATGTTACTCTCTATTCTTCAACTTTTTATCTCTGTAAGGATGGAAAAATGTTACACCTTTAAAGTTTATAGCCTTGAGAATGGGCTCTCTTGTATATTTCAGGCCATAGGCAACATTTTTAACTTGTAGCAAAAGCAATAGAATACAAAGATTACAGTAAAAGAAACAGATCCAATTGGAGTCAGATTTATTTCTTCCCTATTACAGTGAAAGTCAGGTGCAAATGAGAGTTACTCATTGTATTAGTTTCTTAGGGCTTCCCTAACAAAGTACCACAAACTGGGATGCTTAAAAAAATAGAAATTTATTGTCTCATGGTTCTAGAAGCTAGAAGTCCAAAATCAAGGTGTGGGCAGGGCCATGCACCCCTGAAGCCTATAGGAGAGTCATCCTTCCTTGCCTCTTCCTAGCTTCTCGTGGGTTGCTGGCAATCTTTGATGTGCCCTGGCTTGCAGCTGCATAGCTCCAATCTCTGCCTTCATCATAACATGGCATTCTCTCTGTGTGTCTGTGTCTTCACATGCTGTCTTCTTACAAGAATACCAGTCACATTGGTTTAGAAGCCAACTCCAACATGACCTCATCTTAACTGCTAACATCTACAATGATCTTCGTTCCTGATAAAGTCACACCCTGAAGTACTGGGGGTTAAGACTTCAACAAATTTTCTTTGGGTAGGTCACAATTCAATCCACAATACCCGGGGAAGAACAGGAGCAGGTCCTGGATTGGGTAAAGGCTCTTTGGGTAGAAAGTGCCTGTGTAAACTCATGTAGGTGGAGAACAATTCTGCCCTTGCTGCCAGCAGTGATTGGGCCTGGAGATGATATGGGATGAGTCAGTGAGGTGGTGGTTCCAAGTGGTCATGGGAAAAGGAATAAGGAGGCTGTGGAATCTGGGTGACCCAAAGTGAATCAAAGACAATAGTTAGATTGTCCAAGGAGGATGATCCCTAATGGAGGCTGGGAACAGCAGGGAACAAAGAAAGCAAATAAATCAGCGAGTTTAGATTCCCAGGTGCTCCTCTAAGTTGAAACACTTGAAAAAAATGATACAATTAGTTAGAATGGCAGGGAGAGGGAAGCCCAAGCAGAGGCTTCAGATGCCAGTATATGGGCTAGTTATGGAAACAGATTTCCGGGAGCACATTCTTGGAAACTTCTGGAGATGGAGTGTGTTGTTAGGGTACAGCACAGAGAAACACCTAACCTCTTTGGAAAGTATCAATGGAACGATTTTCTTCTCTGGTGGGAGGCAGAGATGGGGGCCTGTGTGCTCTGCCTGGACTCCACTTCTGCTCATTCTCATGGTCTCATCTCCTTCCCCAAGTGGCTTAAACCATTTGAGGTCAACCCTTTGGCTTCAATAACAGCTCGTGGCCTCACTTTCGACACAGCAGACTCCTTCTACGTCAGCCAACACCCACATTTTGTTCCATTTGGTTTGGCTATTTTTTTTTTTTTTTTTTTTTTTTTGCGGTATGCGGGCCTCTCACTGTTGTGGCCTCTCCCGTTGCGGAGCACAGGCCCCGGACGCACAGGCTCAGTGGCCATGGCTCACGGGCCTAGCCACTCTGCGGCATGTGGAATCTTCCCAGATCGGGGCACGAACCCGTGTCCCCTGCATCGGCAGGCGGGCTCTCAACCACTGTGCCACCAGGGAAGCCCTGGTTTGGCTATTTTTAAACGTCACTCTGCATCTTCAAAGTGACCGCTTGCTATCTTGTGAGCAAAACTTGCCCACGATGAAAGGCAGATTTCACACGGACTGCTTCATTCAGCAATTTAGGCGGGTTTGGAGAGACATTGTCTGTTCCTGTGAGTACTATAAATTTTTTCAAATTCATTCAACCTTTAACAATGTCTACTACATGCCATAACATGAAACATTCTGCCTTTCCTGAGGAATTACTCACCTAGCTTGAAAGCTTTAAATGTGTGACATCTTTAGGGAGGTGTTTTAGTTTAAAATACTTTTGTCTTAGTGTGTTTCTTTCCCTCCAACCTGACCCTTTTTCTCTTTCACTTTTTAAAAAATTGAACAGAGATAATATAAAAATTCATTCTAAATTAAAAGTGCTATTTCCTCTTCCGAACTCAGTACTAAGAAAAATATCAGCTAGGAGCCTTAGGCTAACGAAGGAAAGTTGTTTCTTAGTCAGAAAACTTGATCTTATCAAAGAGACATCAAAGAGATGCTGTCTCACTTTAAAGAAACCACCAACACAAGTTTATTTTGTTTGGTTTTTAAAGAGGGGCAAAGGATGATTCTCAAAAACATGTTGAGCAAAAGAAGCCAGGCACGAAAAAGTACATGTATATGAAATTCTAGAAGACTCGAAGCTAATCTACAGTGACAAAAAACAGATCAGTGTTGGCCTGGGGCTGGGGCTGAATTGACTGCAGTGAGTCAGTCAGAGGGAACTTTTCGGGAGAACAGAAATGTGCTATATCATGATTGTGACAGTGACTACACAGATATATACACTTGTCAAAACTCATCAAGCTATACATTTATTTATATGCAAATTATACCTCCATAAAATTGATTTAAAAACAAGAACATAAATGCAATCTGGAGCTGGGATCTGAATGGACAGGAATTCTCAAGGGAATGAGAAAGTATATGTTTCTCTTTTTTTCTTTAAAGAGCTTTATCGAGGTATAATTTATGTATCATAAAAGTCACCTATTTAAGTGTACAATTCAATGCCTTTTAGCAAAGGTACAGAGTTGTGCAACCATTACCACAATTCAATTTTAGAAGATTTCCATCACCCCAGTAAAATCCCTCATACCCATTTGCATCAGTCCCATTGGAGCATTTGTTTTATTGTGACTTGAGGAAGTGGGTTAAGCAAGTATCTTAAGTTGTCTGAGCTCATTTGCTAGGGACCCGGAGGACTGTAGCCATAGTGAGCTTGGCTGTGGGTGCAGCCTCCAGTCACTTCGGGGTCCCCCACAGAGGCAGGCTCTTCATTTGTGCTTTAATTTTTTCTGTGAACACAGTCACAAGCATATTCTCTATGCCCCTCCATGGACTGCAAATGGACAGGCATAAGGAAGCCTATGGCTGTCCTCTGGGTGCATCCTGCTGCTCTCTGTGTCCTGAGGTCTGCCGGTCACAGGGCATTAGAACCCCCTTACCCCAGCTGCCCCTGCCCGGCTCACCTGCTTCCCTTCTGTGCCCAGGCTACAGGGCTCAAGTGCATCGCCTCTGTTCCTGCCAGCTGTCCTGGAGCAGGCCCAGGAGGAGCTTGTCCTACCGGTCAGCTGGTGCTGAAAGCAGCAACAAGAGCAGGGCTGAATATCCCCGGAGCAACAAGTAAGTGGAGAGACCACAGGAAAGATCATGGTAGACTTGGAGCAAAAAAAGAAGCCCCACTTTGGACAGCAATAGTGTTTAATCTGAAAAGGCTTGCACATCCTCAGGCATAGGGGGGTAACGCTGCAGCCATGATCTGTGGAAGTCAAAGGTCAAAAGCCAGCAGAAGGTAACAACTTGGGCATCTCCTCCACGTTTCCATAGAAGGCCAGGGTTAAGAGATGCGGGCTTCCCTGGTGGCACAGTGGTTGGGAGTCCGCCTGCCGATGCAGGGGACACGGGTTCGTGCCCCAGTCCAGGAGGATCCCACATGCCACGGAGCGGCTGGGCCCGTGAGCCATGGCTGCTGAGCCTGCGCGTCCGGAGCCTGTGCTCCGCAACGGGAGAGGCCACAACAGTGAGAGGCCCGCGTACCGCAAAAAAAAAAAAAAAAAAAAAAGAGATGCGCTCAGGACTACTTGTTATGTTCCTCCCAGTGAGTCTACTGAAGGAGTTTAGCAGTGACAAAATTAACATAATTTATTTGTATATAGAATATCACAAATCTAAGAGTATGTGTTACAGCTCCTTCACAGGAAAGGCTGAGCTGAGGCTCTGTGTAAGAGAGTCCGTAGCTGGTTTGCATAGTTCTGAGCTGCAGAGCGGGTCAGAGACTGGAGGGTGTTGAGAGTGCTGTGGACAGACTGTCCCTGGGACACTACTTTTAGCATTACAGATACGTCTTAAGTGTGGTGGAGCTGTGCTAAGGGTGCCAGCAAGTTGCCCAGGGGCTCCTTGCCTGAGCAAGTCGCCTATATACACAATTATGTTGGGACATTGCTGTCAAGACTGGCTACATCATGTGCGGGGCCCAGTGCAAGATGAAAATGTGGACCCCTTTGTTTACTAGGAGGAAAGGGCTTTTTCTTTTCTTTTGTGGTCTCTATATTCTCTCGACCTGATAAGGTGTTTTTTAATTCTTTTTTTTTTGGAGGGGGTGGGTACGTGGGCCTCTCCCTGTTGTGTCCTCTCCCGTGGCAGAGCACAGGCTCCAGACGTGCAGGCTCAGCGGTCATGGCTCACGGGCCCAGCCGCTCCGCGGCATGTGGGATCTTCCCGGACCGGCACACGAACCCGTGTGCCCTGCATCGGCAGGCGGACTCCCAACCACTGCGCCCCCAGGGAAGCCCTAATTCTCTTTTTAATGTACTTCATGCATGGGAATCTTCATGGGGCAAGTGCAGACCCTCCCAGATGCCCAGCACCCCAACCTACAATTCAGTGCATGGACAAGTGTGATTGACCTCAACCTTCTCTGAGTCTAAGCCCAGCCCCCAGCAGGGATAGAGGGCAGTAGTGGCTGCTGGGCGGGGATGGGGGATGAGCAACTGAGCTCTGGGTAGCTGGCAGGCAGCAGGAGACTACATGTGAGCAGAGCCTCCAAGCCCCTGGCATGTATTCCATTGTTCCATTGGACTTCAGTCACAAAACACAAATTCAAAGATCAAATCATGAAAAGTTTCAAGATGGCAACCACAGAACACTAAGCCCCAAGCACAGGGCCCCCTTCTGAGCATGTGGCACTGTGTGGTCACACACTGGTCACAGGTCTATGCAGCCGACCTAGATTGCCATTTACCCTTTATCACTTCTGTCCAGTCTCCCACTGGCAGTATTTATCTCCATGTGCCAGGAACCCCTGCATAAGGTTTTGGAAAGGAGCTGGGTTGACGTTGGCATTCCTCCTTGCTCCCTGGAAAACTCAATCTTCATGAATTGAATTCTCCTCATCTACACCGTGTAAATAGCTTCCTTTCAGAGATGCTGTGAGGGTGAAATGGAATAAGAAGAAAACGTATATGTTTACATTTATGGTTGTATTATTTTTGAGGCTCTGGCGTCAAGCAAAATGCCTAAAATTGGGAGAAAAATTCTTTGTGCCCATGATCCCTGAGGGCAGTGCCAGCCACGTGCAATATTTTGATTCAAGGCTGTTTAACTTCCAGGTCTCCTTTTTATTTATCTATGTAACCTTCCCTCCAGCTCGTAGCACACTCCTTCCCCTGCTGCCTGCCATCTTGTTCAGTATCACTCAGCCTGGACTACACTCCCTGGCAGTGGCCTATGGTTCACACTCTCCTGATTCTCATCAAAATGTACCTGCTTAGCGTCCTACATGCTTAAGGCTCTGCAAGGTCTTCAGAGAGATTATGTGGTAATGTATTGATAATTCGAATTAATTTTCCATTGCTTTAGTAGACTGAGACATTAACGATATCTGCAATAAAGCAAACAACTTTAATATCTTAACCCAAGAAGTAAATCAGCTAGGAATTTCAGAACCCTTAGAGCCATTGGGGGAGATATTTATGTATAGCTGAGAACACTGAACAATAGAGTTGTGAATAAAGCTGGCTTGCCTTTGGGATAGAAGAATCTTCACTCCAGAGAACAGCTGTAACACGATTTTCTGGGCCAGAAGTGCAATTTCCAGGCACAGAAGCTGAATTTGGCCCTCTGACAGGCCTTGTTTGGTTGCGATTGCTTGGTTTTGTAAAATTTGAATGCAGATGCAATTAAGTGGGGTCAGCCTCTCTGGTTCACCGGAGCCCCACCCCCCCCATTGTCTGAATGGCTCCTCCTTGGCTGGGTCATTAGGCCACATGCTCATTGTAGAGAGGAGAGGTTGGTTTGGTTAAATGAAAAGCCAAGGCCAGAGGGCCTGACCCCAGCAAGGCTCTGCCCTGCCCCTCAGATCCTTTGTCAGTTTTTTGCAGGATGGTCCAGGTGTGCCTTCACTCCCAACGGCCAAGACCTGGAGTTTACCTTGCCTGGTGCACTAGTTTCTAAGGGCTGTAATAAATTGGATGGCTTAAGACAACAGAAGTTTATTCTCTCCCAGTTAAGGAGTTTGAAAGTCCAAAATCAAAGCGTTAGCAGGGCTCGTTCCTTCTGGAGGCTCTGCAGGAGAAACTGCTCCACGCATGTCCTAGCTTCTGGTGGGCTGCTGGTAACCCTTGGTGTTCACTCCTACTTCTGCTTCTGTCTTCACATGACATTCTCCCCTGTGTGTGTGCGTGTGTGCGTGTGTGTGTGTGTGTGTATCTGTTTTCACTTCTTGTAAGGATACCAGTCATTGGATTAAGGCCCACCCTAATCCAGTATGATCTCATTTTAACTGATTATATCTGCAAAGATCCTATCTTCAAATAAAACTGTGAGGTTCTGGTAGACGTGCATTTTGGGGAGATACTGTGAAACCCAGCACCCCTGAGCTAAAGAAGAACCCAGAATGTCTAGGAATTTACATCCCTCCAATGGAAGTAGGTATAAATATTCCACCACCTGACTATATAATTTGTAGGTCCCCGTGAAAGACGAAAATGTAGGCTCCCTTGTTAAAAAATTATTAAGAATTTCAAAATGATGGGAGCAGAGAATTAAACTAAGTATGGGGCCCTTCCGAGGGTGGAGCCCTGTATGACCGTGGACTTCCGTGAAGCTGCCCCTGCACTTGCCTCTGATTAGGAAAACACAGAGGTGACTCATGCACCGTCTCCACTGCTCACTGAGCTCAAGCCAATGTTACTCTGTGCATAATGCACCCTTGTTGGCTTCCTTCATTTCCCAGTCCCACTTCCTCACTCCCCTACTGGTTATTGACTTCCTAATACATCCCTTTCACCTAAATCCCTGCCTCAGGTTTACTTTTGGGAACTGACTGTCAGACAGGCAGGGACAGCTCTGCTGTAATTGGATGACCATTGAAAAGGCCTTCGCAAGGCAACGAGGGCTTAAAGAAAGCAAGAATCTCTATTCCTTTTATCCATATAAGAAAAACTTCCAAAATAAATCTAAAAGATACACCAGTGGACTTCCGGGAAGATAGAGTAGGTGCAATGTATCTATTCCTCCCACTAAGTATATCTGAAAGCCATTGACATTGTATACAAAATAAACATAAGGAGACTCTGAAGGGTAGAGAGGAGAAGGCAGACTAGCTTGGGCTTCAGGATCCAAGAAATGACATGGTGGTGAGTTCCCCAGATGTATTTATTTTTTTCTTTTGACCTTTTACATTCCAGACTTAGAGTAGAAGATGATGGAAGCCTGGAAATGCCAATGGTGCAGACAAGAAAAAAAGCCTCAACAGAGCCTGCTCTTTTAGCCATAGGATCAGGAAAAGGACCACCTACAAGACAGGAACCTGTTAGACAATAACTGCTCTCCTCCAGCTAAATACTACAGAAAAGCCTGGGGCCCCACTCCCACCTATTCCAGCAAAGGCTGAGTGGGAAGCCTAGACCTCCACCCTTACCAGGTGTAAAGAAATGCCCCAGTCACCCAAGTAGTGTTTCAGAAGCCTAGTGAAGAATCAGGATATTTGCTACTGCCCAGCAATAACTAGGCCACTCCCAGATGGTGTCAGTGGGGAGCAGTAACTGACAAACTCCTCCTTCTCCCAGCCAGGGAGGTACAGCCTAGTGAGGGGTAGAATTTTCACCCCCATGCAGTAGTAATGAAGAGCCCCATCACCTTTGAGTGTCAAAGGAGGCCAAATGGTGAACCTGGACTCTACCTTCCCCTGCAGAAAGAAGGTGGCAACCTCACTTCTGCTGGAGTAGTGTCAAAAGAAGCCAACGAAAACAGAAGGTTTGAATAAGATCCAGAGTCTCATAACAATACTAAAAATGTCCAGGAGTCGATAAAAAAATCACTCTTCATTGTATCAAGAACCAGAAAGATCTCAAACTGAGTAAAAAAAGACAATAGATGCTAACACCAAGATGACAGAGATGTTAGGGTTATCTGATAAAGATTTTAAAGCAGCTGTGATAAAATACCTCAGTGAGCAGTTATGAAAATGCCTGAAGCAAATGAAAAAGTAGAAATTCTCAGCAAAGAAACAGAAGATATAAAGAAAAGCCAAATGGAAGTTTTACAAGTGAAAAGTACAATAACCAAACATGTAATAGATAGGCTCAACATCAAAATGGATGAAATGGAGGAAAGAATATGTAGACGTGAAGATAGAACAACAGAAATTACTCAGTCTGAGCAACAAAGATGAAATAGGCTGAAAATGTTCAACACAGCCTCTGGAGTCTGTGGGATTATAACCTAAAATTTAATGCTATTTCACTGGATTCCCAGAATGAGAGGAGAAAGAGAGCAAGGCTAAAATATTCCTGGAAGAAATAATGGCTGAAAACTCTCAAATTTGTTGAGAGATGTAAAACTATAGATTAAGGAAGCTGAGCAAACCCTAAATAGCATTAACATAAAGAAATCCATCCAGGACACAGTACTGTCAAAGTCTGAAAATCAAAGAGAAAGAAGAAAAACCTTGAAAGCATCCAGAGAGAAACATCTTATCTATGGGGGAAAACCAATCTGAATGACAACATGGTGGCCAGAAGGAAGTGGCACAATATTTTTCAAGTACTGAAAGAAAAGAATTGTTAACCCAGAATCCTATATCCAGTGAAAATTTTCTTTAAAAATGAAGAGGAAATCAAGACACTTTCAGATGAAGAAAAACTGAAGAAATCTGTTGCCAGTAGAGCTAATCTAAAAAATGAATAAAGTAAGTTCTCTTAACAGAAAGGTATAATGAAAAAAGAACCTTGGAAAAGCAGGAAGAAAGAGCACAGAAAAAATATAATATATTCTCCCTCTCTTCTCGATTTTCCTAAATTATGTTTGATGGCAGAAACAAAAATTGGAGCACTATCTGACGTGGTTTAAATGTACATAGAGGAAATATTGGAGAACATTGTATTGTTAGTGGGAGAGAGCAAAGGGCCATAAAGGGAAATAAATTTCTATGCTTCGCTCAACTGGTAAAGTGAGAATAGGACACTGTGACAATTTATGTATGTATAATATAACACCTAAATCGGCTACTAAAAAAAGCTATAACAAGAGATACACTCAAAAGCATTATAGATAAGTCAAAACAGAATTTTGAAAAATATACAACTAAATCAAAGGAAGTCAAGGAAGAAAAAGAAAACAGAGGAATGAAAAACAGAAAAAACAGAAAACAAAAAATAAATGGCAGACTTAAGTCCTAAGACTTGTTCTAATACTATGCTAATCAAAGGAAACCTGGATGAATTAGTTTGCTAGAGCTGCTGTAATAAAATACCGTAGGTAGGTGGCCTGAGCAAAAGGAATTTACTGTCTTCCAGTTCTGGAAGCCTGAAGTCTAAGATTAAAGTGTCAGCAGGACCATGCTTCCTCTGAAGGTGCTAGGAAAGGATCTGTTCCAGGACTCTCTCCTAGCTTCTGACAGGTCCTTGGCTTGTGGCCGCATAATTCTAATCTTCACATGATGTTCTCCCTGTGTACATATCTGTCTCCAAATTTCCTTTTTCTATGAAGACATCAGTTCCATTGGGTTAGACTCTCACCCTTCTCTGGTATGACCTCATCTTAAATAATTACATCTGCAGTGACACTATCTCCACATAAGGTCACATTCTGAGGTACTGGGGGTTAGGACTTCAACATTATTTCGAGGACACAATTCAATTCATAACACTGGAGAAGCCATATTAATTTCAGATAAAGATTTCAAAGCAAGTTAAATTATCACAGATAATGATAAAAGGATCAATTCTTCAAAAAGATATAAAAGTCTTTAACATGAATATATGAGACCAAAACTGATAGAACTGCAAAGTGGAATAGACAAATCCACTATTATACTTGGGGATTCAATACGTCTCTGTCAGTAATTGACAGATCCAACAGTCAGAAAATAATTAAGGATAGAGTTAAACTGAACACCCATCAATCAATTGGATCGAACTGACATTTATAAAGTACCTCATCCAACAACAACAGAATACACATTCATCTTAAGCTTATTTGGAACTTTCACTAGAATGAAGATAGACCACATTCTAGGCCATAAAACATGCCTTGAAAAATATAAAAGAATAGAAATCATACAAAGTATTGTTTCAGACAACGATGGAATTACATGAGAAATCAATAACAGAGAGATGCCTGGAAAAATCCCCAAATATTTGAAGATTAAACAATACACTCCTAAATAACACACATGTGTTAAAGAAGTCTCAAGAGAAATTAAAAAATATCTTGAACTAAATGAAAATGAAATACAACTCATCAAAATTTGTGAGATGTAGCAAAAGCAGTGTTTAGAGGGAAATTTATAGCATTGAGTGCACATATTAGAAAGGAAGAAAGGTCTAAAATCAATAATCCAAGGGACTTGGGAGGAAAAAAAATATTACTAGAAACAGAAAGGGTCATTATATAATAAAAGGTCACTCCACTAAGAAGACACAGTAATCCTAAATATGTATGTACCAAATAACAGAGCTGCAAAAGATGTGAAGGATAACTGATACAACTGAAAGGAGAAATAGACAAGTACATAATTACAGTTGGAAAATTCAATACCTTTTTGTCAACAGTTGATAGAACAAATAGACAGAAAATCAGCAAAAGTTTGGAAGTACTCAACACCATCAACCAAGAAGATCTAATTGATATTTATAGAAAACTGCACACAACAACAGCAGAATACACATTCTTTTCAAGTGCCCTCAATACATATACCAAGATAGATCACATTGTTGGCTATAAAACACACCTCCACAGCTTAAAGGAATTGAAGTGATAGAGTGTGTTCTTCAACAACAGTGGAATCAAGCTAGAAATTGACAATAGAAAGATAACAGGAAAATTTCCAAACTCTTGAACAGTAAACAACACAATTCTAAATAATCTACAGATAAAAGAGGAACTCTCAAGGAAAATTAAAAAATACATTAGATTGAAAGAAAATACAACTCAAAATTGTGGGACCCAACTAAAACAGTACTGAGAGGGAAATTTATAGCCCTAAATGGAAACATTAGAAAAGACAAAATGCCTCCAATCAACAATCTAAGCTCCCACCTCAAGAACCTAGAAAAGTAAGAGAAGATAAACCTGAAGCAAATAGAAGGAAGGAAGTAATAAAGATCAGAGCAGAAATCAATGAAAATAAAATAGAAAAAAATAGAGAAAATCAAGGAAATAGAGCTATTTCTTTGAAAAGATCGATAAAATGTAAAACCTCTGGCAAGACTGACAAGAGGAAAAAAAGAGCTAAGACACAAACTACCATTATCAGAAAGGAAACAGTGGATATTATTACAGACCCTCTACCTATTAAAATAATAATAAGAGAATACTACAAACAACTCTACCCACAAAAATTTGATAAAATGTGACAAGTCCTCAAAATACACGAACTACCACAACTCATATTTATGAAATAACTCAACTGAATAGCCCTATAAATATTATGAAATTGAATTAATAATTTAAAATTTTCCCTCCAAAGAAAATACTAGTCCCCCCAAATTCTATCAAAAGGTTAGAGATTTTACACCAGTTCTACACAATTTATGCTAGGAAGTGGAAGAGGAGGGAACATATTCCAATTTGTTTTATGAAGCTTGTATTACCCTGACACTAAAACCAGACAAAGACATTCAAAAAGAGAAGTTTATAGCAATATCCTTCATGAATATATATGCAAAAATCCTTAACACAAGATTAACAAATAGAATTCGTCAATATATAAAAAGAAGTATACAATACAACCAAGTGAGGTTTATTCTAGGGATGCAAGACTGTTTAATTATCCAAAAATCAATGAAAGCAGTCCACTAAAATACCAGGAGAAAGAATAAAAATCACATGATCATACCAATGAAAGATGAAAAAAAATGTTTAAAATCCAATTCATGATTAAAACTCTCAGAAAACTGAATATAGGGAAACTTCCTCAACTGGGTAAAGAACACCTACAAAACCTTATAGCTTAGATTATGCTTAACGGTGAAAGGCTGAATGCTTTCCCCCTGAGATCAGTAATAATAAGGCAAGGATGTCCACTCTCACCACTGTTATTCAGCATAGTGCTGGAAGGCTAGCCAGTATCATTAGGCAAGAAAAGGAAATAAAAGGCATGCAGATCAGAAAGAAAGAGCTAAAATTGTCCCTATTTGCAGAGGACACTTTTGTCTACAAAGGAAACCCCAAGGAACCTACCAAAGCCAAAAAACCAAAAAATTGTAACTAATAAGTGAGTTTAGCAAAATTGCAGGATGCAGATCAACATGCAAGGACATATATACACTACCAGATGTAAAATAGATAGCTAGTGGGAAGCAGCCGCATAGCACAGGGAGATCAGCTCCGTATTTTGTGACCACCTAGAGGGGTGGAATAGGGAGGGTGGGAGGGAGACGCAAGAGGCAGGAGATATGGGGACATATGCATATGTGTAGCTGATTCACTTTGTTATAAAGCGGTAACTAACACACCAATGTAAAGCAATTATACTCCAATAAAGATGTTAAAAAAAATGTAAAACTTTTGCTATTCAAAAAAACCCCATTAAATGTATATCAAATCAAAAGAAAATCAATTGTATATTTGGATACTAGCAATAAACACATGGAAACTAAAAATTTAAATGCATTATCATTTACAATCATTAAAAAAAGAGAAATAGGGCTTCCCTGGTGGCGCAGTGGTTGAGAGTCTGCCTGCCGATGCAGGGGACACGGGTTCGTGCCCCGGTCTGGGAAGATTCCACATGCCGTGGAGCGGCTGGGCCCGTGAGCCATGGCCGCTGGGCCTGTGCATCCGGAGCCTGTGCTCCACAACGGGAGAGGCCACAGCAGTGAGAGGCCTGCATACGACAAAAAAAAAAAAAAAAAAAAAAAAAAAAAGAGAAATAGGTGTAAATCTAACACAACCTGTTCAGGACTTGTATACTGAAAACCACAAAACGCTCCTGGTTTATTCTTCTTTTTCAAATAGTTTTAATACCCAGTTCCTTTTCCTTTCCTTATTTATTTTAGAATAAACACTTATACCTTGCTGGTAGGGATGTAAAATGGTACAGCAGAAAGACAGTGAGGCAGTTTCTTAAAAGACTAAACCTACAACCGCCAAGCAACCCAGCAGTTGTTCTCATAGGTATTTTTCCTAGGGGAATGAAAATTTACAGTCACACACAAAAATATACAGGCATGTTTACAACACCATAATTTATAATAGAATACTTCATTTGGAACTTCATTCCAAAAACTGGGAACAACCCAGATGTCTTTCAACAGAGGAATAGTTAAGTAAACTGTGGTACATCCATATCATGGAATTCTACTTAGCAATAAAAAGGAACAAACTACGGGTACATGCAACAACTTGGATAAATCCCCAGGGAGTTATGCTGTGTGAAGAAAGCCAATCCCAAAAGATTACATGCTGCATGGTTCTATTTATGTAATATTCTTGAAATGACAAAATTATAGAAATAGAGAACAGAGTAGTGGTTGGCCAGGGTTTAAAGAGTGAGTGGGTGTGGGAGGGAAGTAGATGTGGCTATAAAAGTGCAATGCGAAGGATAATGGAGATGCTCTGTATGTCGATAGTATCCATGTCAATATCCTGGTTTTTAAGCTGTAATATAGTTTTGCAAGATGTTACCTTTGAGGGAAAGGGCATAATGGGTACATGGGATCTCATTGTTTTATTTCTTACAACTGCATGTGAATCTACGATTATCTCAAAATTTAAAAAGTTTAATTAAAAAAAGAAAGGACATACAAGGGGTTTTCAATAATGTTCCATTTCAGGCTTTAATTACCCTTGATTTTTCTTTTTTCTTTTTTCCCCCCACCTTTGCAGCAATTACTACAATTGTTCTGTGCCTTCCTAGACAAGGATTTCCACAGGAAAGAGGTAAGAAGTAGACCTTAAAGAAAGAACTCTATCTTTGATAAACAAACAAACAAAAATCTCACCCCAATATTTGTAAAAATGCAGGCTTCCCGGGTATTCAACTCCTCCATAAAATCTGAGAGTGTCAGGACCTTGTCAGTGTCCGTTTCTGCTGGTGTTGGCAGCTGCTTTGCCGCTGAATGGCCTGGCCCTCTGAGTTTTCCTCCACCAGTTCAGTGAGAGGAATATTCTGTGCTTCTTTGTGACAGTGGCCAAACTCCCACAGAGGCTGACAGTTTCCTTCCGGATCCACCATACTCCGCCAGGCCACCAGTGGACTCCTAACTTCCTGGGTGGTGGTTGGCATCTGTGTCATAACCAATTTTGATGCCAAGTTCACCTTCCTGTGCCTGATCATGAGAGTGCTACCTTCACCTTGTTCTTGCGCTGAGGTGTGAGTCTTGGGGCTATACTGTGAAGGTCAGCCATGCCTCGAGGGTGCTGATGGCTTTCTTGTGTATTGTAGGCTGTTTCTGGAGATTGCAGACCTTGAACTCTGTTACGAAGGCTGTCCACTCTCCCACAAGCACACTTCAGAATGGTCACCATGAGCTTCTCTTTGTGTCTGAGTCTCATGAGTTTTTTCTATGGCAGCAGCCTGCTTAAAATCAAATAGACCGCATATCTGGAGGCCAAGAGGTAAATTTCAGGCCATGCTTTTTTTTTTTTCACTGTAGTAATACTCCTTTTGTTCTTTGGAACTCCTTTTGTTCTTTGGAACTGATCTATTTTCTTTCTTAAAGACCTTTTGGGAAGCAGGGAATGGGAATTGGATTTCTGTAAGAGAGAGCATGGGTTTTTCTTTCCTGGGCATCACCTTGTGTTTGATGACGTTTGGAAACATATTGGATCATGTGTTCTATGTCCTGATTTCCAGAAACACGTTAGACGAACTGAGGGCCTAATGTATGTGTTATGTCCTTCTAAGAGGTATCATGCAGGCACTAGAGGAAGATTCTGCCAGGGCCACTGTAAAGTCATAATACAACATTTCTCAAACTGAGATCCCAGGGAATGGTGAATTTATAAGAAATTTAAAATGCTCGTGTTTTTATTTCAATGATAACCTCATAATACCCAACAAAAATACTAATGTAAACACGTTTGGGATCATCTGGATGACTCCTTATGAAGATATCACCATTGGTTGCAGCGTCATTTGGAGCCATATCGTTTTACTTTAATAACTGCAGGCTCAGGAGAAAAGAGCAAAGGAGAACACAATACATAAACAGTGCATTCTTCCAAAGTAAAGGCCAAATGATGCCACGGCTCTAAAGAAAGTTTCACAAGAGTTCAAAGGGAAAGAATGGGAGAACGGAGTGATCAAACAGAACACAGTGGTAGAGGCAGTGCTCTGGAAAATTATTTTCCAATTGTTAGCAGCAGTTTATGTCCAGCAAAGCAGTATTAGCCATTGAATTGACTTAATACTGTCAATTATTAATGAATAAAAGTAATTGAGGGCTTCCCTGGTGGCGCAGTGGTTGAGAGTCTAACTGCTAATGCAGGGGACACGGGTTCGAGCCCTGGTCTGGGGAGATCCCACGTGCCGCGGAGCAACTAGGCGCGTGAGCCACAACTACTGAGCCTGCGCGTCTGGAGCCTGTGCTCCGCAATGAGAGGCCACGACAGTGAGAGGCCCGCGCACCGCGATGAAGAGTGGCCCCCGCTTGCCACAACTAGAGAAAGCCCTTGCACAGAAACGAAGACCCAACACAGCCAAAAATAAAAATAAATTAATTAAAAGAAGCCTCAACATTTAAAAAAAAGAAAGTAATTGAAATTTAATAATAATATATATTAAAATTTTATCGGATTTGTTGTTTTGCTTATTTCAAAATCTCTAAAATGGCGTGCATAAGGAGTTTATATCTAGTTCTAAGTTTACATATTTAAGTACTATTTTGATTAATATAATAAACAATAGTGGAAGTTCACAAGAATGCTTTTCCTTTAAGCATTATACTGTCATATAGAATAATTTTTGAACTGGAAAGTTCTTCAGAGATTTAGTAGAGAGGAAACTTAAACCCCAAGAGATTAAAGGATTTTTCCAAGGTCAGACAGCTAATCCCCAGCAAGGCTGTTATAGCACCAGGTCTCCTAGTGTCCAGCCTGGGCCCCCTTCCAAGGCACGGCTTTTCAGAAAAGTGATCCAGGATGGTGGATTATGCAGCCCCAGATGGTTGGATGGAGATGTCTTCTCTATAACAGAGGCTGGTTACTTTACTTGTTCTTTTGCAGACCCCTGACTCACAGAATACACCAACAGTGGGCCAAACACAATTGAAAAGCAAGAAGTTTACAGACTAGATTGGACATCAGGCCCCACCCACCAAGGCCAGCATTCCCATCTACTCCACCTCTATTGCATTTGAATAAGTGCAGAAGATGACAAATGATGTGCTGAAGTGCTATTTTTAACATTTCTAAATGGGTGCCACAGATTGTATGCAATAGAAAATGGGTTACTCTATGGTTCTTTGTTGGTAGGTTCTCTTCTGCTTAAAAAAAAAAAAAGACCTATTTCTCTGAGGGCATCATTACTGAAGAAGGCTGATAAATTCTGAAATTTAAGTTTTTTAACCTTGAGTAGATGGTCAAATGACAGACTTTCAAGCTTTGAACTTGTGCTGTTTGTAGATGAAACCCATCTGAAATATTCTAACATAATGTACAGTTCATTGGTTTTATTTTATTTATTTATTTATTTGTTTGTTTATTTATTTTTTTATTAGTTTCTGCTTTTTAACCAGTTCATTGGTTTTAGCTACCCACCAAATGATATAGGAATGTCCCCAGGTAATTTCTAGGGGTGCCCAGGGGTACTTTCCAAGTACTTATATATACATCTAGTTAATTACCAAATGGTGTTGGCCATTTCTACAGTTTAATTTCCCCTGTGCTGGCCCTGTCTATTGGTTAGCCCCATCACCTCCATTTCCCAACTATTTCTTAGGTCCACTCCTGCCCTGTTTCCTGCTGACTGTTTCTCTGAGAGCCCCACTCCTCCCATCTTGGCCAGGACCCCTGCATCTCTTCCATGGTTTCTGCCTGGCCCAGGCTCCCAGAATTCCGCAGTTAAAGGATTTATAGCCTACTTTAAGATGATTCAGTGCAGACGGTGTAGTGACATTCACTTTTTCTTCCCCCAGGGCTGTTAGTTACCGTTGGAAACTCCCTAATCAGGAATATACTCTCTGTATCCACTGGAGTCAGGGCTTCTTCACCTGGAGTCTGTTGACCTCCCAGGAGGCCAAGAATAGCATTCAGCAAGTCTGTCCCTTTGGATGGGGAAAAAAATTACATCTTCAATTTCACTATCCTCAAACTGAAAAAATGCATTTCCCTTCATTGTGAAAGTAGGTAGCAAACCGCGGTAGAAGGAAAGTACCAAATTTTCTGCCACAGCAGATGCCTCAGGTATTTGCATGGATGTTACAATTGTTATAGACATCACCAAATACTGTTTATACTCATCACTACTTTAAAATCACAAAAATTATTAGACCTTCCACTAGATCTTGTTAAAGTGTTACTGACACAAAAATTTTGAGAACTGTATTTTAATAGATTTGATTGCATTTACAATCTATGTATTTTATTCATTTGAAAGCTTTTTTTTTCCCTGAGAAGGGGTCCATGGTTTTCCCAGACTGCCAAAGGGGTCCGTGGTACAAAATGCTTAAGAAACGCTGCCCTAGAGGGTTAATTAACACAACAGATGTTAGAAATTATTTTTCCCCCAGATAATCAGAGCTGTTCAAATTATGAGTCTCATCTTTTCATAACTGAGGCACAAGAATCAGAAGACCTCGCTGTCTAACCACTTGCCAGTTAGACCAAGATCTTGGACCCCACTTGGTCTACCCTTTTACAAAGGACATTCTCTCCTGGCTTAACCAGAAGCCTGGCTGGTCTTGTAGCGAGGACACTGTTGTGTTGGCTTTGGAGTGACCCTTTCTGGCAAGGTGTGTGTCATGATTGAATTGTGTCCTCCAAACTATGTTGAAGTCCTCACCCCTGGTACTTGTGAACATGACCTCCTTGGAAATAGGGTCTTTGCAGATGAAATCAAGTTAAGATGAAGTCATACTGAAGTCTAATCCAATATGACTGGTGTCTTTTTTTTTAATTAATTAATTTATTTATTTTTGGGTCTTCATTGCTGTGCGTGGTCTTTCTCTAGTTGTGGCGAACGGGGGCTACTCTTCTTTGCGGTGCACGGGCTTCTCATTGCGGTGGCTCCTCTTTGTTGCGGAGCACGGGCTCTAGGCATGTGGGTTTCAGTAGCTGTGGCACGCGGGCTCAGTAGTTGTGGCTCACGGGCTCTAAAGCGCAGGCTCAGTAGTTGTGGCACACAGGCTTAGTTGCTCCACGGCACGTGGGGTCCTCCCGGACCAGGGCTCGAACCCATGTCCCCTGCATTGGCAGGTGGATTCTTAACCACTGCACCACCAGGGAAGTCCCATGACTGGTGTCTTTATAAGAAGAGAAGAGACACACAGGAAGAAGACCATGTGATGATGGAGGCAGAGATGGGAGTGATGCAACTGCAAGCCAGGGAGCATCAAAATTGCCGGCCACCACTGGAAGCCAGAGAGAGGCAAGGAAGGATCCCACCCTACGTCTCAGAGGGAACAGACCCTGCCAACACCCTGGTTTCAGTCTTCTAGCCTCCAGAACTATGAGAGAATACATTTCTGTTGTTTTAAACCACCAAGACTGTGGTATTTTGTTAGTGCAGCCCTAAGAAACAAACTCAGTGCTTGTCAGAGTATCTAATAAAGAGAGTGGAAACTTCACTGAAGTCACAAAACCAGTTGTGTGACTTTTGGAGCCTAGTTGCTAATAAGATTTGTACATGTGGCAGAATCTCATCTGAGCCTAACGCTGATTGTTAGGTACCATCTGATTGTGAGGTTGTGGGGAAGGAAATATATAGCAGCCACCCATTTCCAACTGGCAGAGCCTAGAGATACCCAAAATAGCAGTAAAATTGTTGGTCCTCGGGGTGAGCTGAGCTCCGTTGAAAACAGAATGCCTCTCCCTTTTTGCGTTACACTCAGCTAAAGCTGCCCCCACCTCACAAACATTTCAAGTGAAACCACCTCCTTACATTTTTACTCATTGCCCCTTCTTTCCCTGGGGCTCAAACTCAACTCCAAGGAAGGTAGGGTGGGGACCAAACTCATGGGCAAAATCTGTGCTGGTTCCATGTCACTGTGTCTCCCTTTTCCTTAGGGTGAGTTCCCTCCCCAGGGGAGCTCAGTCCCTTCCACAAGGACGTATGCAAGTCTACCCAATGGGCTGCCAGCCCTCCACCTGGTCTACTTCCCGGGAGCGGGCAGGGTCCTGTCAGGACCCTCTTCTTTATCAACATAATAGCCTATTTACCGGAGAAGTCAAAACTAGATTAGGGTACCAGTTCAGACACGCATTTTAGAAGATGCTTTGAGCTCTTAAGCAGAAGTGTTCTGGGGCCTTGACCTTCTTACTTCCCTGATTTGGGCACTCAAGCAAGGGGTGGTGGAGGATGGAGAATCTGTAGGGGCAGGGACATCTCGTTGCTTGGAGCTCCATGCCTCTGAAGTCCCTGTTTCCTTCATGTTTGGCTCTGAATCTACGTCCCAGACAATTCTTCCTTCCACTAAGACGTCTGCCTTCTGCTCTTGCCTAGAAATGTGTACTGAAGTCTACTTCTGCGCCCAATATATTCATATCCTTTAAAACATATATCCATATATATATATATAGCCTTTAAAATACACTAGAGCATTCCTAAGAGCCACCCAATTTTTCAATAAATAGTTTCTCCCAGACCAAATACAAAGTCAAATATTAACCTGCATAAATCTATATACATGTAATCCAATCTTCAAACATTAGAAAAATAGCCCTCAACCTTCTCCTCCATTCCAGAAGAAGAAACTCTGCAAGTCCTTTGGTCTCATACAAAAGCTTCTTTAAAATATCTAGTCTTGCCCCCCCAAATCAAGTTTTCAGTGGAAGAAAAAGCTGTGGCTCAAAATGTCTGTGAACCAGCCCTTCATGTTACTAAACTACCCGCCTCCTCCCTCTGCTATTTTTGGCCAGTGAACCAGCTCCCATTTATTGATTGATTGAGATATAATTCACATACCAAAAAATCCATCTGTGTTTAATATATTCACAGAACTGTGTAACCATCAGCACTATCAAATTCCAGAACATATTCATCTCCGCAAAAAGAAACCCTCTGCCCGTTAGCAGTCACTTCCCATTCTCCCCTTCCCCCAGGCCTTGCAGCCACTAATTTAATTTCTGTCCCTTTGGATTTGCCTGTTCCTTTATCTTTTTTCAACCTTTTTCCAGTCCCAGTTCTACTGAATTAACACTTCTTTAGTGAAGGCCTTGTGAGCAGGGAAGCTCTGTGCTCTGACTTTGAAAGGCCAATCGTATTCAGTTCTCTTTACTCGTTGTGTAAAGAAATAGGAGCAGGTGGCTGTGCAGATGGCCAGGAGGGGCTGGGAGTCAGGTGTTAGGGAGGTGTGGTGGAGCAGCACAGGCCCAGTGAAAGAACACCCAGCACCCTGACTTTGTCAGCTGAAGTCACACATGCTTCATTAGCAAGAAGGCTTTGATAACCATGGAGAATGTTTGCCAAGCTCAGGAACCTTTGTTTCTAATTCCTGGAGAGTTGCTGTGGGTGGTTGCTAACTTTCAGTGCAAACAGAAACAAACTTAAATGTCCACAGAAAGACTGGAAACTTGATTCTCTTGGGCACAGTCCACTTGGGCCCCATTTGTCCTCATGACAACCATTTGTTGGATCTGGCATTGCCCAGTTGACATCACTGACGTTCTCCTTCATGGCAGGGCTATTATTACATCACCAGCTAACTAAAGCCCTACAAGATGAAAATAGTTTTAAAGATACCTTTGGAGAATACCATTTAGCCTTAAAGTACATAAAAAGAGATAAATTCATTTTGCTAGGTTTTTTTTCTAAATGAATCTATAGTTATTCTAGGTATACTTTCAATTTTGAAAGTATGATATACATTTTCAAATAATAATAGAAAAGGGCATTTGTTTGTTTGTTGCTTTTAAATAAAGTTCTGAGCAATTTTCAGCAGTGTTTCTTTCTTTTAATAGTACCTGCTACTAGTATGTAAAATGGTAAATATTTTTACCTTGGAATTTCATTTCAATTAATTTCACTTTCTTTATACATTTCCATGTCATGGCCTCATTTATAATCTCATATGCTTATAACAATTTATGTATTTTACACTTACTGATAGTATATTACAAGTCAAAACTAAAAACTTTCAGAAATATTCAATTCATTTAAAAATAACAGTAAACATTATATGTTACATAAACAATATATTTTTAATAAAAGTAAGGATATTTTCTAAAACAAAAATTTTAGTGAGAAGAGTGGCACTGTTTTACATTTTTGCCAGTCTCTTGAATGACTGTCTCAAAAGAAAGTATCTAGATTTTCATATGTACTTTTTAAAATAGCAGCTTTAGGGATTTCCCTAGTGATCCAGTGGTTAAGACTCTGTGCTCCCAAGGCAGGGGGCCAGGGCTCGATCCCTGGTCAGGGAACTAGATCTCACATGCTGCAACTAAGATCTTGCTTGCTGCAATGAAGATCTAAGACTCAGCTCAGCCAAATAAATAAATAAACATTTTTTTTAAAAACAGCTTTATTGAGATATAATTTACATAGCATACCATTCATCCATTTAAAGTGCATAATTCAATAGTTTTCAGTATATTCAAAGAGTTGGGCAACCATCACCGCAATTAATCTTAGAATATTTTCATTACCCTGAGAAGAAACCTTGTACCCATTAGCATTCACTCCTAATTTCTCTTACCCTCCACCCCCATGGTACTGCATTAGGCAATCACCAATCTACATTCTGTCTCTGTGAATTTGCCTATTCCAACACTTCATATAAATGGAACACATTACGTGGTCCTTTGTGACTGGCTTCTTTCACCTAGCATAATACTTTCAAGGTTTATCTATTTTGTAGCATGTTTCAGTGACTCCTTCCTTTTTATTGTGAAATAACATCCCATTTTATGCATATACCACATTTTCTTTATCCTTTCATTTATGGACATTTGGCCATATTTCCACTTTTGGACTATTTTGAGTAATGCTGCTATGAACATTTTTGTACAAGTTTTTGTATAGATATATATTTTCATTTCTCTTAGGTATCTGCCTAGGAGTGAAATTGCTGGGTCATATAGTAACTCTCTGTTTACCATTTTGAAGAACTGCCAGATTGCTTTCCACAGTCTATTTCCTATTCCACCAGAAATTTATATGGGATCCAATTTCTCCATAACCTCTCCGACACTTGTAATTATCTGCCTTTTTTTATTTTTGCCATCCTAGTGAGTGTAGAGGATTATCTCATTATGGTTTTGATTTCCCCAATGCCTAATGACAAGCATCTTTACATATGCTTTTTGGCCATTTGTGTATCTGCTTTGGAGAAATGTCTACTCAGATCCTTTGTCCATTTTTAATTTGGGTTACTTGTTTGCCGTTGTTGCTGAATAACGAATCTGAATTACGAGGTCTTAAATACAAGACCTTTCTCAGATATATGATTTGCAAACATTTTCTCTCATTCTGTGGATTGTCACTTCACTTTCTCTGACCAGGGATCGAACCTGTGTCCCCTGCATTAGGAGCGCAGAGTCTTAACCACTGGACCGTTAGGAAAGTCCCTCATTTCACTTTCTTGATTCTATTCTTTTAGGCATAAAAGTCTTTACTTTTTTTTTTTTTTTTTTTTTTTGCGATACACAGGCCTCTCACTGTGTGGCCTCTCCCGTTGCGGAGCACAGGGCCCGGACGCGCAGGCTCAGTGGCCATGGCTCACGGGTCTAGCCGCTCTGCAGCATGTGGGATCTTCCCGGACCAGGGCACGAACCCGTGTCCCCTGCATCGGCAGGCAGACTCTCAACCACTGTGCCACCAGGGAAGCCCAAAAGTCTTTACTTTTGATGATGAATTATTTATGTATTTTTTCTTTTATTGCTTGTGCATTTGGTGTCATATCTAAGAAACCATTGCCTAATACAGGGTCATGGAGTTTAAACCTATGTTTTCTTCTGAGAGTTTTATATTTTTAGCACTTACATTTAGGTCTTTGATCCATTTTGAGCTAATTTTTGTATATAGGAACTTCCTTCTTTTGCCTGATGAGATTCGGTTGTCACAACAGCATTTCTTTTCCCATTCAGTGGTCTTGGCATCCTTTTTGAAAATCAATAGACAATAAATGTGAAGATTTATTCCTGGACACTCAATTCTATTTTATCAGTCTATGTGTCTATCCTTATGCCAGTATCATACTGTGTTGATTATTGTAGCTTTGTAGTAAATTTTGAAATCAAGAAGTATGAGTCTTCCAACTTTGTTCTTCTTTTTCAAGATTGTTTTGGCTTTTCTGGGTCCCTTGCATTTACATATGAATTTTAGGTTCAGCTTGTTAATTTCTGCAAAGGTCAGCCAGGATTTTGATAGGGATTGCATTGAATCTGTAGGTCAGTCTGAGGAGTACTGCCATTTAACAATATTTAGTTTCCCAATCCTTGTACATGGGATGTCTTTCCACTTAATTAGGTGTTCTTTAATTTCTTTCAACAATGTTATGCAGTTTTCAGAGTATAAGTTTTGCACCATTTTTCTTAATTCTACTCCTAAATATTTTATTCTTTTTGATGCTATTGTAAACAGAAGTTTTTTCTTAATTTCACTTCCAGTTTGTTCATTGTTAGTCTACAGAAGTACCATTGATTTTTGTATATTGGTCTTGTATCCCCTAACTTTGCTGAGCTTGTTTATTAGTGCTAATATTTTTTTTTTTTTAGTGACTTCTTTAGGATTTTCTATATATGATCATGTCATCTGAAAATTGGGTTTTACTTCCTCCTTTCCAATCTGAATGTCTTTTATTTCATTTTTCTTGCCCAATTGACTTGGCTGGAGCTGCCAGTATAATGTTGATTATAAGTGCCAAAGCAGATATCCATGTCTTGTTCCTGAAATTAGGCGGAAAGCAGCCAGTTTTCACTCTTAAGTCTGATGTTAGCTGTGGGTTTTTCATTGATGCTTTTTATCAGGTTGAGAAAATTCCCTTCTATTCCTAGTTTGTTGTGTTTTTATCACGAAAGGATGTTGGATTTTGTCAAATGCATCTCTGCATACTTTTGAGATAATCATGTGGGTTTTGTCTTTTATTCTATTAATAAGGTATATTACATTGAACCAATCTTGCATTCCTAGGATAAATCCCACTTGATTTTATAATATGAAATAAAATAGCAATGTTGATCTCTGTTATATTAAACTCATTGGTCTGTCTTTGAATGGTCTCTTTTGATCACACATAATTTTGTAATATCATGTGTTGGTCATTTGGAAAATATTGGTTCACTGAGTATACAGATCTTTCAAATAGTGACACAGTTTAGCATATAATATTTAAAACAGTTGTTAATGTTATAATCAATCTCATCAGAAAAATATTTAGGTGTTGAGAAGCTGTTAAGTTTGTGGTGGTGGACACTAATCTTCCAAAATTCTGATTTCCATTTGAGATCATAAATTTCATCATGAGTAACAAATACTGTCAGTGGTTTTCTTAAAGTGATAGGCTCATTTTACTCATTTTTAGGAAAACATCTGCCAAGTACCCAATCCTGAATAATCATAGTTTGTCTATCAGTTGTTCTTTCAAGTAAAAATGATGTTCTGTGAAAAAAGTTCAGCTCACAACACAAATAATCTCTCAATTAGTTTTTCTTTAGGGGGACAGCCACTGTATTTTGGTATACAGCAATGTACTATTTTGTCACAATACATGTTTTCAAAGGTTTGATATTTAATAAAATAAATAATTTTAATTTGAAAAAAACTCAAATGTTGAAATTTAATAAAGTGAATAGATTTACTGCTTCATGAAGGACATTCTTAGGTGAAATTGTCTTTTCTTTCCCCCTTGTATGTAGTGGAGAAGAATATAATGACTTCCAGTACAGTGTGCTAACATGCTAGCAGTTTTACCCACCATAGCCTTTGTGACATCAATAACAATGTCAATACAGTGATGAAGAAAAATAATATCTTAATATTACTATAAAAATCATTTTAAATTGCAAATCCCCTAAAAAGGTCTCAGGGACCCCTAGGGGTCCACCGATCACACTTTGAGAACTGCTGTTTTACGGAAATTATGCATAAATGTCACAAGTGACCTCTAAAGGATTAAGCTGTTTCTTTCTCCGAAACTTGTTCAGCTGTCACTGCTCCACCTTCATAATCCATACTACCCAGAAGCACAAGTTTGATTGGGAGAAGTGATCATTTCTAAAGGTTGTCCTGGTCCTGTAAATCTAATTTTAGTGCATTTTCACACAACTGTGATGGCCATACATGGCTTCAAGCTAGCTTTAATTTTCACTGCTTTGCTTAAGTGATGACAGTTGTATCTTTCTCGAGTATAACAGCTTTTGGGATGGAGAGACATAAGCACAGAGAAGTGGGCCAGATTGCCTAAATAGGGAAAGTTTGGGAGCTTACTTATCTTTACTAAGATTTTAGTGATGAAAGCAAATGTAAGCTAAGTTTTTTTGGCCATGAAGAGTATTCATTTCAGTTCCCCTTTCCTTGGGTTTACACCAAATTGTACTGGATCTAAGTTTCAGGAGTCTGAAACTGCCAACTCCTTCTTGTCTTGAGAAAAAGAGTAAAGAGTTATGTTTCTCTGTTCTGACTCGGGCTTAGAACATGTAAGCACATGGTTCACACCCAAGTAAAGGGGATGATAATATCATCAAGAATGAAGATGACAAGATTAATAAGGAGCCGAAAATTGCTAAGTACAAAAGAATGCCACGTTGACATACCTACTTTAAGCAGTAGAACATCTAAGAAGACGTATTCTGAACTATCATATGTGAGCAAATTCATCAAATTCTTATCAAAAATTGAGAAGATTTTTTCTTTAGATGCTAAAGTGAGGCATATAATTAACCTATTAAAGGAACTTGTACTAGTACTTAGATCTATTTTTGGAGTTTCTTGAGCTATTCCTCCTCCTTCACTAAATCATTATTTGATTTTCTTTGGTTTTCTCTGTTGGGTCCACCAGGCTTGGTACCACATGCTGGTACCATTGCAGCAGGCAATGGATGTCTTGAGGCCCTTAGTGAAATAATGTATGTACTGAGAATAGCGGATGAGGGAACCCATCTGCCTACACATATACCGGTAAAATGTATGCACCATAAAAGTTTTTCTTAGAGAGTACTTATTGGAATAATTATCACCAAGGGCCAAGACACCAGTTAAGATTTTCCCAACCAATACAAGAAATTTTACAAAGGATAATGATGCTCTGGAATAGTTTTGATGAGGTTGGACTTGAAGATAGGTTCACTGAAAAACATCAACGTGAAACTTGCCATTGTGTCCAAATGCTGGAAAAGGGCAATACTAACATAGCACTTATTGCCTGTCATAATGATTATAGACGTTTGCTAAGTACTATAGTAGGTGGTATAAGAAGCAAGCAAACCAAACAGTCACTAACTTTTAGAGCGTTAGTGCATATGGTAGATAAGTCCAAAGACAGACACTTAAAAAAAAAAAAAATTGAAGTAGAGTTGATTTACAATGTTGTGTTAGTTTCAGGTACAGCAGAGTGATTCAGTTATATATATATACACATATGTATAGGTAAAAATATATTTATAAACATTTATATTATATATAATATATTATATATATTTATATCTATTCTTTTTCAGATTCTTTTCCATTATAGGTTATTACGAGATATTGAATATAGTTCCCTGTGCTATACAGTAGGTCCTTGTTGTTTATCTATTTTATGTGTATTAGTATGCATCTGTTAATCTCAAACTCCTAATTTATCCTTCGTTTCCCTCCCCCCCCACCGCTTTCCCCTTTGGTAACTGTAAGTTTGTTTTCTGTCAAAGACAGACTCTTAAAAGCCAGAGTTTCTTGAGGAATATGTGGACTCACTTGAAGGAAAAGAAAACAGCCACTATTGCCTTACAGTGTGATATTTCTTAAATATGCAACAACGTAAGCTAGTAGTAAACTCCTTGGGCTTACAGCACACATATAATTGTAAAACCCAAAGAAATTTATAAAATAAACATGAAAAAGTGACCAAACCCAGTATAATTCAAGTTGACATCTCCTGGGATATGGTGCTGTTGTGCATGAGAATACCGCTGCCTGTCCCCGGTGCAGTCTCCACTGCTGGATGATGATGACTTTTTCCCCACCACTGGTCTCTCTCAAACTACAGTGAAAGCTTCTCACATAGAGGTAGCTTTGACAGCCATTTGGCCTTTACTGGGCAGAATGCATTATCTCATACTCATGGTATCCTCCCAGTTCTTGTCTAATTATTTGAGGCATTTAATTTCTGACACCAACACATCAATAAACACATGTAAATATGGTCACTCAAATCCCACCAGTTAGCAGGACGTCATTCAAATATTCATGAATTCATCAAGAATATAGGTATATATTTTTAAAGAAGGTGAATAATGGAATGAAAACAAAATTAATAAATTTCCATAGAACATTCATAGATATTCCAAAAGAAATTTAAGGAATATAGGGTTGGGAGTCCAGTTTGAGAAACAATTGTTATTGGCTATTCTTTGATGCATTTAAAAATATATTGGCTTCTTTTATGTTTAGACATGGCTAAGTGCTACATTCAAAGGGAAAGGTGAGTGGGCCTGGGGGAGAGGACCCCAGCAGTCAGTTCAATGTGAGAATGCAGTGCTAGAGTCACGGTGCCACAGGAGTGCCAAGTAGCCTGAATGGCCCAAGAGCAGAGCAGTGAGAATAAGCTTCATGGGAGGAGAAGCTGAATGGAGCCTTAGGCAGACAGTACAGAACAGTGACATGCATCCCGAAGGGTGGTCCATGAAAGGGGGGCTCAGGGCATCCCAGGACTCATAGAGAAACACCACACACAGAAAGATCTGGTATGGCCATCAGAGTAATGATGCTAAGGCTATGCTCAATTTTGATCATTGAGGTCAACATATTTTACCCAGTCAATTAAATCAATGACTTTCCTTCACCCTTTCTTCTCTCTACCCAGTGAATCAACAACTGTGTAGCAAGCAGAATTAACTGACAGGCTGCTTTGCCAACTGTAGCCCTTATACCACATTAGACCATATTAGATTCAATATTCTACCCCCAGCAATCAGGTTCCTGGGAAGAGTAGCCATGACCATGCTTTAGGAATGCGTGGTCCTCTTATGTGTTACTTTGTAGTGAGTGAGTTGGGAAAAGTCCTTACCGGGTGTATTGGTTGTGGTCCCAGGCACTGAAGGTTTGCCAGTGACATCAACACAGGGACTTGATTAAGGTTTCTAAAGCTTAGTTTCAGCTAATACTGATTAAATTCTTAATTTTCAAGCTTTAATTTTTTGAATAGGCTACACATTTATATGGTATAACATTCAGAAGATATAAAACAATATTTAGTGAAAAATCTTCTTTCCACTGGTGTCCCTAACCACTCATTTCCCCTCCCCTGAGGCAACCAATATTGCAGTCTTGGTCTCCTTCCAGAGACAATTTACGCACAGACAAGCAATCACATATATATTCTTAAAGAAAATAATTGACTAGCATCAGATTTTCTTATTGTAAATGACATTGGGAATGTATTTTCTTTCATTTAAGGGGGAAATGGTTATTAGTTTTTCAAATTCTAAAATAGCACATATTTATTATAGAAAATCTAGAAACTACAAAAAGGAAAAGGAAGAAAATGAAAATTCCCCATTATCATACCATTTGGAGATAACCTCTGCTGACCTACAATGATTTATACTTCCTTCTAGTACT
The DNA here is from genome assembly GCF_949752795.1 of Hyperoodon ampullatus. Taxonomy (NCBI): domain Eukaryota; kingdom Metazoa; phylum Chordata; class Mammalia; order Artiodactyla; family Ziphiidae; genus Hyperoodon; species Hyperoodon ampullatus. The sequence continues at coordinate 15,744,797 of NC_136928.1, forward strand.
TTTACTTGGTGCACACAATATATTATGCTGAGGTCTTTTTGTTTTCATTTATGATAGTGTTTCAACCTTTCCGAGTCATTAAATGTGACTTCTACACACCGTTTTTAATGGCTTGTTTGTGTAGACCATAATTTATTTACCAAGGCCTCTTGTTTGCAACTCAAGTTGATTACAATTTTACACCATTACAAACCTTCACATGTTTAGTCTTTATTGATGATGTGGTAATTTAGCTGCAAGTTTCCTAAGGGAAAAACTGTGCTTATCTTGATTAGTTATCTGCCTACAGCACAGTGCCTGGCTGTGTGAATTTAACTATTAAAAGACCAAATTTGCAATAAAAATACAATTTTAAGGGAAATTAAACCTCAAAAAGTATTTATCTAAGTGAAATTAAACATCAGAAAAGATTAGTTTTCTGATTTCTCATGTAAATTGCTTTTTGGACGACTGGACAGCATTCTTTCACCTATGGCTACAAATCCTGTTGAAGACACACCAAGGGCTTGCTTATTCTCTTGCATAAAAAGAAGAATTGTGGGCTTCCCTGGTGGCGCAGTGGTTGGGAGTCTGCCTGCCGATGCAGGGGACACGGGTTCGTGCCCCGGTCCGGGAAGATCCCACATGCCGCGGAGCGGCTGGGCCCGTGAGCCATGGCCGCTGAGCCTGCGCGTCCGGAGCCTGTGCTCCGCGACGGGAGAGGCCACAACAGTGAGAGGCCCGGGTACCGCAAAAAAAAAAAAAAAAAAGAAGAAGAATTGTGACCAAGGCTCTTAAATACAATAACAAGGTCACAAAGAGGGTCTTCATTTTTGGTAAGCCGCACTCTCTGTGATTCTTGCTGAAGTAGGACAGAAGGGTACACTTTACACCACTGGAGTAAAAAGGCTCTAGGGCACCCATATCAGCTGAAAACATCACATAAAACACTCTCCACATATGACTGTAAGACAATGCCATTCAACACATTACAAAAAGCTACTTTCTGTAAACAATCCCCTGTTCCTCAGGAAAGGTCTGTTTTAAAAGATGATGGTCACTAGGCAATGGTGGTCTTGTTTACTTTTCTTCTAAGCCAGGCAACTGACCCCTTTTAGCTTGGTCAGTCTGCAAAGAAATCTTTTCCATCCTTAACTGTGAGTCTCTGTGGTGGGAACAAAGAAGGATGCTTCCAGGGCAAGAGGCAGACAAGGGAAAGAGGAAGGCAGATAGAGCAGGACGTCATGGAAGTTCCACTTGTGACTCAGCCAAAGGTTAACACCAGAAGTTAAAAAGAATGTCCAGAGACTGCCAGACCCTGTGTTGACAAAGCCTTTGCCCGGCCATAAAGACATCCACAAAGACCAGGGACACTGAGTGCTTGGTGGTAACAAGAGTGTCAGGGACCATGGCATTGGGGCTCCTCCTCTCAAGGGAAACGTGCACAGTCAGGCCCAGGTCTAGGTTTACCCTTGAGCATGTGAAAAGAAGTCCCTTGCAAATCTTTGACTTTGAAAACATTTACAGAGAGAGAAGAGAAACAATCGCAGGCTATTTTCTTCTCTGGCAACTAGACGTTTGTCTATGAGCAGAAGGAAGCTCTTTCCTGTGTCTGTCTTTCCCTGAAGGTTATGAAAAGCACCTCCACTTCTTGTTAATTTTTTCTATGATGATCCATAAGATGCTGATGGAGAAATTTCCAGTAATCCCGGAATGATACTTTTAACCTTAACTTGGCCCATGTGTACCCCAAATGCATCTGACTTCACAATGGATCCAACACACCAGAGAAATTACAGTTCTGCTTCTCTCAGCAAAAGTTCATAAAGTCAGCACTGTAAACTTTGAAACATATGCCACCATTCTTTTTTTTTTAACTTTTATTTTTAAATAATTATCGACTCACAGAATGTTTTAAAAATAGTAGAGAGAGTTCCCTGTAGTTTTCCCCCAGCTTCCAATATGAACATCTTATATAGTTATATCAAAGCCAGGAAACGGACATTGACATTGGTGCTACTGCCACTATTCATTTTGACTTCTGACAGCATAAGAACTGAAAGTCCTAAAACCTAAGAGAACGAATAAATTCCATCTCCTGATAAGATCTACTGCTACCAGGTTCAAGTTCTCCACACTTCACCCTGCTCAGACTCCTTTGGTTTTGTAATACCCATGCCTTCTTTAGGCAGAGAAATGCGGTTCCTATAATCCCTCATCTTGAACACACAGAGCAGACCTCCCTTGCCCCTCCCTCCTCGTGCCCAAGAGAGGCTTCCATCCTTCTACCAGGAAGGGGAGGTGCAATCTTTGGGGGGGTCTCCCCTGGTGCTGTACTTTAATGGTCTTTTGCTTTTTAACATTTTTGGGGAAATAATTATAGATTCACAGAAAGTGGCAAAAATAATACAGAGGAGTCCTTGGTACCCTTCACCCAGTTTCTCCCGGCGCTTACTTTAATGTTCATTTGTTAGGTTACAACACGTTTGGAAAAAATAATCAATTTCTGTTTTTGTTTTTTTTTTTTTAACTAGGAAATATAGAAACTTTCCTTTAAGTCCTTTCATCCAGTGAAAGAAAATCTATCATACCCAAGACTCTCTTATTCAAGCGACTGGGGCTAATTATTAACCAGTTAATTGAAAATGTTGCAACCATAAAACGATACACAGATCTTAGATACCTCATTTTAATTTGGCTCATGTCAAGATGTAAAATCAATCTTTTGGTATAGTGCTGTAGGAAAACTATTTGTACCTCAATGGAAAATGATGTGTTGTCTATAGTGTACTTTTCTGCCTTATCAGATTGATTCTGTACATCTATAGTGTGGGTAACTGCTAGACATGCAAATTCTGTCCCATCTGGTAGAGATGGGCTTCCCCCTCTCCTGTGGAAGAGCCAGTCTGTGTCTATTTATATGTTCAATTCAAAATTACTCCATGTAATTTAAAAAAAATTTTTCTTTGAAGTACTTATAACATCTGCCTGGTTCTTTCATTTGATGAGTTTAATAGAATCTTAACATGTGTTCATTTTTATATCTGAAGGAGAGTCATGATTTTATCTTTTTGTTAGGGTCAAGGCTATTTCCTTTGAATATTTGTCCACTGTTGAGAGTTACTTCTCTTTTTTTCAAAAACCACACTCATAACATGTCACAGACAACAACGATTTCCAGTTTCACTCTCTGTAAAGTGGAAATAGAGCTTAAAGATTGGCAAGCTGAGTACTTCTAGATTTGTAAAACTGCTTGTTCCTTGCCCCAGTCACTTTCCCCCAGGGTGGGTTTTACCCATTCCTAACTCCATAGCAATGTTACTTAGTGACTCACCTCCATCTAGGGCTTCCAAAGCATTCATCCTAAGTTTCACAGAAATAAGAACTTTTTTCTTTTGAGACAGGCTGTGATCTGGGACCTGGGACCCTTTGCTGCAGTGCTTGCACCTGGACAAATGTCTCCTCCAGCAACAGAATACAAAGAAACTATAAGGGACTAAAAATAACTGCACACATGCGCAGTTGGGGCGAATTATGAACAACAAGATACAAAAAGGCCACCAATCAACTGCCGCTTCTGAGGAGCTGGGAGCAAAAGCAGGGTCCTGCGCATGATCCCTGCACACGGCACCACCAAGGGGGTGGGCAGACCACCTAAGCCCCCCCTCTGGCCCCCCACAGATCTACCCCCACTCTCGCCCCATTAAGGGACCAGCTCGCCCCTCCCCCAGCCCCCAGGGAGCGAGCAAGGGCACCTGTTACTTGTTTTCGCTCCCTGGTGCTACAGCACGTGTCCCAGTAAAGCCTTGCTTGAATTCCTCGTCTGGCCTGTTATAATTTCTATTGATTAAAGAGTCCAATATAGATATGGGGGGGGAGGGGGGATGAATTGGGAGATTGGGATCGACATACACACACTACTATGTATAAAATAGACAACTAATGAGAACCAACTGTAGAGCACAGAGAACTCTATTCAGTGCTCTGTGGTGGCCTAAATGGGAAGGAAATCCAAAAAAGAGGGATATATGTGTATGTATAAGAGATTCACTTTGCTGTACAGCAGAAACATACAACTTTGTAAAGCAACTATACTCCAATAAAAATTAATAAAAAAAAATAAAGAGTCCAAGGACCCAGGTCGGTAACACTTTTAACACTTATATTTCATTAATTTATAACTTATATTTCACTATCTGGGGAAAGAATATTTCAGGAGGGCGAACAGTAAATATAAAGCCTTGTTTGCACTCAGGGTAAAATTCTACTTCCATTACCCAGTTTAAAAAAATCAAACCTGGGTGGGGATGGGAGGAGGATTTTGTCAGTGACTGGGCCCCGAGCATGGCTACTGGTGATGTTTGCTTTCTCTGTTGCCCTCTGGACCAGCATCTTGGGTAGGTTCAAGGGTACAAGGAGAACTGGCCATGGTGAGAGTGGATTCTGAGCTGCTGGGAGTGTGCCGTCCAGGGCAGCCCTGGCAGAGTTGGCTTCACTGGGCCCCCACTGCTGGTGTCCATTGATTTGACTGTCTTCACCCTTCTTGTTAGGCTGTGGGACCTCCTTTAGTCTGTTTGCATTCCATCCTCTGGTTCACAGCCAGGCTCCTTCCAAGTCTGTCCCATGTCTGTCCTAGCTGCTTGACGGACACCTATAGGAAACCCAGACTGACCAGCCCCTCCCTTGAACTTCCTTATTATCTCTCTGCAGCTCTTTTCCTCCAGGTGCTAATTTCCTTCCAGGTGTATTTCCCTGTGCTTTGCCCTTTGGGTCAGTACATTCAGGGTTCTCTGAATCTACAAGCTTGTATGTTATTCACAATTTGCTTTCTCCTCTGCAGCCATGCTCATCGCTCTGGGCCCAGAAAAAAGTCTCCTGACTCCGTCTCCCACTGAGCCCTCCTTTCTTGAAAGGCAATGAGCTGCAGTTAAAGGCCCACCTCATACGCACACACGATAGTTCATCCAATTCGTCCTAGAGAGCTGAGTTCAGATACATGATGTTATTTTGATACATAGAATTTAAGAAGGGTAGTTTGTTTTCTTTCACATTTGTACCTTACATCACCCTGGGAGGTATGAAGGCATGTATGTTTTATGATCCCTGTCAAATGACACATGACACATGAGAAAAATGATCAGAGACTGTAATTAACCTGACCAAGGTCACACAGCTAGTAGGTGTCTTTATTCAGTGCATGGGCCCCTTGGCCCATCATCTCTGATTCCTATACCCTACAAACTTCCTTTTGGTACACTTTGGATAGGATAGGTGTGGCCCAGGGGCATAAATTATTTTATTTTTTTTTAGAAATTATTTTATATTTATCAGTTTTCTGATGTTTGGTTTATAAGCTCCCAAATTGTAAGTTCTATTTAAAATGAAGGGCCGTTGATTACAATAATCAGTTATGTGCTCACTGAGATACCCATGTGTATCTAAATAGATGAGGGAATAAAGAGCGATATGTCCCAAATACTAGGCACCTAATTTTATACAATTAACAGGTACCTTTCAGTAAAGGGAGACACATCACCTTTTGCTTCTCTTATGTAAATAAATTTATTCTTCCACAGAATGGTTCTGTGGAATTTCTTTTTCACATTAGTCGTCATTTACTCCTTGTCCTGTTCTTTCAGGAAACGTAGTTGGGGTCTTAAAGACAGGCTTGCAGCTTTGCATTAGCACTTGGCCTTCATCAAGAAGATGGCAAAGTTTTCAATAGAAGGAAGAAACCTACTAATTATGTATTCTTTTGAAGACATCCTTTCAGTTAAAGGGTTCTTCAAAAGACAAAAAAGTGGCATTCAGGTAACGACTTTCTGGAGTTTTGCTTAAAATTTCACTGCAGTTAAAAATTAATACTTCTTTGTCCATTATCTGTGAATGATTCAAGAACCAGGTTAATTTATCAGTCAGGAGGAAGGACACCTGTGAAACTGAGTGGGGTGACGGGGAGAGCAGGCTCTGGGGCTTGGAAGGTGGGGGCAAACTCCTGCCAACTTGAGCAAGGAGATGGGATCAGGGGCTCCCTCTTGTGGGGGGCTCTGGGTGAGTGAGGCCTGGGGGGCTCAGCTTGCCCCATGGAAGCCTCAGTCACAGAGGGATTCTCCACCTCCAGCAGGGCGGGGAGCTGGGGGAAGGAGCCTCAAGTAAAGAAAAAGGCAGACGCCTTTCTCCCCGGGACTTCTGAGCTCTGAAATCTGAGTGCCCATTGGCCCATTCCCAGAGGCGGAGCAGTCATCATGCCCCACCTCATCTTGCAATTCCTGCTCAGCCCCTCCCAGCAACCATGCAGGCTTTGGAGGGCATCGTACAAAGATGCCTCCATTTTTCTGTTTGAGATTTTATTTATGCTCTTCTCACTTCTTGAAAGGCACTGAGCTACAGTTAAAGGTCCTTCCCATACACACTTTCAAAGTTGAGACCAGAGTAGAATTATAACAGTTGAGAGGTGAAAGATAGGAGGGAGGCCAATAACCTCAGAAAGATACTTCAGGTGAGCCTAAGGCATAGCCAAAAAAACCCCACAAACAAACAAAAAACAACCCGACAAGAGGAACACTTTTCCATAGCACTAAATTCCTAGAGAAGCTTGTAGGGCATTTGAATTGGGGCTCATGGCAACATAATGGTGGCTTTAATAGATACTTTTAGAACATATAATCTTCAAATGATCATTATTATATTAGCATTTTACAAAAGCCCTTGGCATATAATATTATAAACCCTGTCTCTGTGATAGCATTTCTATTTGAGTAAGAAACTCTTAGTATATAATTTTAGCTGGACTGTGTGTGTGTGTGTGTGTGTGTGTGTGTGTGTTTTCTGAGTTTCCGTATACTCCACGTGCCCTTGCTGCCACATTCCACCAGGCAGCCTCTTCTTTATTTCCATGTAGCACAGTGGAAAGCAGAGTGTGTTTGCCTGCAACTCTTTCTGACTGCTGTTCTCCAAAAGCCCAAGCCTTGGTTTATATGGCAGAGAGAAATTCCCATTGCCCAGTGATTATCCTGTGCTTCCCAAGGTTCCCTATCTCCTAGTAATGATGCGGGGTCATGTGACTTGCTCTGGCCAATGAGCTGTGAGTGGAAGCAAACATATGATTGCATCAATATAATTGTGTGTGTGTGTGTGTATACGTGCGTATTAACATAAAATGTTTGCATTTGTTCTGTAACTTGATTAAAAAATAACTCAATAACATACCTTGGAGATCTTTCTACATTATTATAAATAAACTTATTTTTTTTTTTTGCGGTATGTGGGCCTCTCATTGTTGTGGCCTCTCCCGTTGCGAAGCACAGGCTCCGGACGCGCAGGCTCAGCAGCCATGGCTCACGGGCCCAGCCGCTGCGCGGCATGTGGGATCTTCCCAGACCGGGGCACGAACCCGTGTCCCCTGCATCGGCAGGCGGACTCTCAACCACTGCGCCACCAGGGAAGCCTAAACTTATTTTTTTAAACTACTATATTACAGTGAGAATATACCATAATTTCAACTACTTCGTTATTGATGGACATTTAGATGATTTCCATTATTTTGCTATTATAAAAACACTTTTACATATTCTCAAGGAAACCAAGTGGAATGGCTTGGTAGAAAAGTATGTACTTTTACAATTTTTTAAAAACTGATTTAAAAAATATTCTATTAGGGCTTACCTGGTGGTGTAGTGGTTGAGAGTCTGCCTGCTGATGCAGGGGACACGGGTCTGTGCCCCGGTCTGGGAAGATCCCTCATGCCGCGGAGCGCCTGGGCCCGTGGGCCATGGCCACTGAGCCTGCGCGTCTGGAGCCTGTGCTCCACACCGGGAGAGGCCACAACAGTGAGAGGCCCACCTACTGCAAAAAAAAAAAAAAAAAAAAAAAAATTCTATTAAATTCAAATTACTGGTATTTTACCTGGGATTTTCACAATTAGATTCATCAGTGAGAATGTTGTAATTTGTTTAATGTTATCCTCTTCCTCTCTTCCCTCTTCCCTTCACTCCTCAAGAAGTGTGAGTATTGATCTAATTGGATCAGATTTCAGGATGCTACTGGTGCCAAGGTTAGAGTGTGAAGCTGTCCACCAGGTGTGTTTCTCCCTCTGGCACTTAGCTCTTTCGCAAAGGGGAGAAGAGGGCAGCAAAACCAGAGCTTAGGTCTTCTGGTGGGCAGACCCTCTTCTCTCCTCCTCCCACCCATATTTGCCCCTCCAGGATTGGCAAGACGCTGGTAGAGAGATCTGAGCTTAGAAGCAGAGAGAGGCCCTAGCCTTGTGCCCAAGTCTTGTGCACACAAAGTGTTGCCAGGTCACCCTGCCCTAGGGTTAGAGGGCCCTAAGATGAGGAAATGTCTTATCTCCCCTTGCCATTTCCAGTTTGTCTACTCCTCTCCTTAGGAACCACAAGACGAGGATGACTCAGCCAAGGCAAGATTCAGGCCCATTCCTGAATATCGCTTCCATATGATCAAAATCTCATCCCAGGAGTGTTGGTTTTGCCAGCTTTTGGTGTAAGCATCTATTTTGAAGAGTGATTTAAAAATTTCAAGTGTTTGGGACTTCCTGCTTAGATAAAATATTGTTGTTCAAGTCTTAATTCAGCTATTGGGATATGACTGTAGACTCAAAGGCATCCAGTTAATTGAAAAGCGACACTGAGTTGCCAAGGGGTTGATTAACAGGAAGTGTGGAAGGCAGAGGCAATTAGAAAATGGACCTGCTTTATGCCATTTAAAATTGAAATGTGTTCTGTTAAAAGCCCATTCAAGTCCAGTGAGGTTTTCATTGTGGCATTAATATCCAGTTCTAAATGAATACTGTACAGCTGAGACAGCAGAACATTTCTTTTGGAGAAAGCTAAAGCCAACAATTGATCATCACAGCATGTAATTACGAGGGTGGGGTGTTGAGGCAGGCTGCCTGGGTTCAAGTTCTCCAGCCACCCTTTACTTGCTGAGTAGCCTTGGAGAAGTTGCTTGATCTTATGTCTCAGTTTCCTTGTCTGTCAAATGGGGATAATCATGGTATTTCCCCCCTGGAGTTTTTGTGAGGATTGAATGAAGTGATATATTTAAAGCGCTTAGAGCATTGTCTGGCATTCAAGAAATTCTAGCTATTATTTTTAAATGTCGAGTAACAGTGAACATAGTAATTGTCAAGGGCAGAAGAGTTATCCTTAAAAGCTCTGTTCCTCATGGAAGATGTTAGGTTGAGAGCCGCAAGCCTACAGTCACTCCTCAAACAAAGAACAGTGAATTGAAGAACATCACAATATATACAAATGTCTGTTTGGAACTTGCCCACCCCAACTATCTCAGGCAGCCCCTGGGCAGCCAAACTCGCTGGACCAACAGTGCCAACCAAGGTTCAAGAGCAACTGCTGCCTGATCCAGGTGCTTCACTCTCCACTTCCTCCTTTCTATTTGGGAATGCTACTGTGTAGCATTAATTCTCTCTCAGACTCTTTCTCATACATACATACAATTCTCTTGAATTAACATTCTCATTTTTCTCTGGTTCCAGTTTCTGTGGTGGGTTCAGGAAAATTGCTTTTCCTCCTTTTTTTCATTTATCATCATCCCTGCCTCTTGCCCACCGAGATTCTAATCATGACCATAAGCCCAGCAGTGCCAGTGATAGGCTTGTTTAAGGAAAAGGAAAAACCATTCAACCTGAAAAGTAACCAGCACAAAGGTCAAATAACAATGTAAGGGCTGTCACACGGCAGGACGCAGCGCCAGGAATGTGGCACTGACAACTGATGCTCTGAGTCTGGACAGGTGGAAAGAAATGACTGGGGCTGGTGTGTCCCCAAGGGCCAAGTGAAGACAGAGGAGCTTGAGCTCGCCCTGTAGGCCCTGGGCAGGTCTGTGGCTCCCAAGTTGTGGTAATTCAGGTGAAGGGGGTGTTGGAGTAAAGGCACCTGTGATCAAAGGGAGGGACCAGGTTAGTCTCCCTGCTGGAGGGTTTGAGTTGTGGACAAAGAGGCTGAAAGTACAATACGGGCCCTGAATGATAAACTCAGGTTAGACATTACTTTAAGGATGGGAGTGAAATAAAAATGTCAATTACTGAGTTTGATGGTAGGATACAAAATATCTGTAAAATGTAAATTCAAAACAAACGTGTGACAGTTCAGTCCAATGGCATATCACAACTGTGCTAAAGGTATTCTTATGCCAGACCAGCAAACAAAAATGAGGTGAACCATCCTGTGGCTGGCTGAAGTCCATATCAGCTTTGCAATACTTCAAAATGACCTAAACTGCTCACTTATCTGTCTACAATTTAAATAATTAATATTTAACATTCCCTAAGAATTTATGCTTATAGGCACATAAACATAAATGACAGAAGCACAGAGTCATCTGCAGTGACTTGCATATAATTGGCAAGTGTCCCAGGGAAGGGACAAGGCATGGGGGGGTGATGGTGGAGACAGGAGCGCCTGGTGTGACAGCACGAGGCAGTGGGTTTGGCTCAGCGGATGCTGTATGCTCCATCTCACCCACCTGACCCAAGAATATGAGTCTGGCAGGGTGTGGACAGCAGGGATTAAGGTGGCATTGGCAAACGTGGGTGTGGGCGTGGCCGCTGTGCTACTTGCCTTCTGAACAGGATCTTCAGTACTGCTGAGTTTTTGTTTGTTTTTTGGGGGTGTGGTTGGCAGATGTCATTTGCAGGGCCAATGGTACACAATCTACTACCTTTGCGTAATGATTTATGATCTGAGATCAAACCTTTCCGTACTTTTAAAGTTATAAAGGCATTAAAAGAATGTAGGAAAAGTAAACCCCGGAGACGAAGTAGACTTTTCTGTCGAGGACAGAATTTTTCAGTTCTAATATTAACTATGTTTTATTAGATCTTTGAGCCTAAAAATAATCTGGTCACTTTTTGAGTTTTAAAATCTAAGACAGGGCTTCCCTGGTGGCGCAGTGGTTGTGAGTCCGCCTGCCGATGCAGGGGACACGGGTTCGTGCCCCGGCCCTGGAGGATCCCACATGCCGCGGAGCGCCTGGGCCCGTGAGCCATGGCCACTGAGCCTGCGCGTCGGGAGCCTGTGCTCCGCAACGGGAGAGGCCACAGCAGTGAGAGGCCCGCGTACCGAAAAAAAAAACAAAAAACTACGACACAGTTTAATACCCCAATACATATAGTAAAACAATTCTTGCCTGTGGGATCTCCTCTTAAGGATTTAAAGACGCTTTTCACAAGCACAATTTTATTTCCGAGTGACTGAAAAATCACAGGCGCATATTTTGAGCTCTTTGCTTACTCGTTAAGCTACAGATAAAGTAAGAGAAAATAATGCCTATAGGAATACTTATATCCAAAGATATGAGGAATTTTGGTAACTGACGCGCCCTACCCCACCTGTTGCAAATTTGCAAAACCGCACCTCACTGTTCTTCCAATCCGTCTGCCTCAGCCGGACCCGGTACCCAGTCCCGCGCCGCCCCACGGGGGAACCGCCTGGGAGCCCCACCCCCTCTCCTCTGGCTCCGCCTCCACGGGGGCCGGCTCGGGAAGCCGCGCCTTGATTGGCGGTGTCCGAGCAACCGCGGCTACGCAGTGGCGACGCAGAGGTCAACAGGTTGCGCTCGGGTCACAGAGATATCGAAAGGCTGGAATCCTATCGCGCCAAGCGCGGCCCGCTTTATCAACCAACGGGATGCGTGGCTCGCCCGTCCTCTCGGGCCAGACGGCGTCCCGAGCATGGGGGGGTGGCTGCTGAACAGGAATCGCCTTGTCTTTCATCTGACAGGTTGCCTAGTAAGTGTGGGATACTATACCCTGACGTCAGAACCTCTGAGGTGCCGAGGTTTCCAGCAAGCTGCGTAGGGAAACCTTGGGATCATACAGTTTCCGAGCTGGACTAGCCCCCGCTTACAGATGCGGAAAGAGGCCCAGAAAAGCGCAGCGACTTGCTCTGACTCACTTAACTAATTCCTGCGAGGGTCAGACCCAGAAACAAGGAACCGACCCCTCCTATTTCAGAGCTCTTTGCACCATACCTCACTCCCAGGGAAAGCTCGGTCTTTCTGGTAGAGAACCAGCTAAGAAAAGTTTTGCCTGTACTATAGGCCAGCAGTAATAAGGTGAAGCAGGTAGAGTTTTCCAAATATTTAAGCTGAATTAATGCATAATTAAGTCATGCATGGTCCCTCAACCTCTGACCATATAGGACCCGCTCTCTTAAGGCGTCAAGACTTCCACAGGGGCTCACCGCGGGACAGCCCTGGGGCAGCTCTTGGCCGCCTAGAACCGGCAGACCCTAGCAGCCCCAGGCTGGCTGTACACGGAGCCCCTAGTTACCTTGGTTGGGACCTTTTGGACTGTGCCAGCTTAATCAACTTTATATTTTTTCTCCAAATTCTGCTTGCCCGACCCTGCCTTCAGCTCAGACTTTCACTTCTTTTTTTTTTTTTCTTTTTTCTTTTTTCCATTTATACTTCCTCTTTCTATTTAGGAACCCCCTTTCTATTCCCCCAAACTTTGGCTCTTGGTATAGCTTTTAAAACTTAGGGAAGTGCTCAACTGGGACTTGTGGTTTCTAACTTCTGGGTTCCTCTATATTGTAATAACCTCAGAAGAAGAAACTGAATTATGATAGTAATCATAATAGCATAGTAATATCTGGGAAATGTCTGTTTAAAGAGATAGCTGTTTCCTGCCCTGAGAATCTTTGCCTTGTTTGAAGATCAGGACTCTCAGTAATTCTGAGTGATCAATTTAATTCAATTCAACACCTGTACAAAGTACCTGCTGTATATCAGGCACTTTGCTGAGGACATTCATGTAGTTCGTCCCTGTAGTCATTGAACCTTCTTTCAATCTAGGCAGGACAAACCTGAAGTGGCCAAGGCCATATGGGTGAAGTATCAAAGCAAAAACTAGGGCTTTCCCAGGGGGAATATGCAGAAGGTTGGTGAGAGGATCTGGAGAGTCTTAATGAAGGAGCAGGGTTGGAAATGGGCCTTCAAGGCTAAGATTCCATGCGGGAGAACGACCTGAGAGCAGCTTAGATGTAGGAAAGCAGGAAGGCTGTGTGGAAGGGTTGCTTTGTCAGTTTACTTGACAGCTTTGCTCTCGAAGGCTTCCTTGCTCTGACAGAGTAGCTCTTACCCCATCTGAGTAAATGATCCCTTCTGTCGAAGGTGCCCTTTCTCTCCTTCCTTCTTTGTTTTCTCTGGATAAGTTCAACTTTCCAAGCTTTCATTTCCAACAAAATGGGTATTCTCAAGCTAAAAAACCTGAAGAATCAAGATCTGAATTAGAATGACTCATGTAGGTTCTCTGATCCAGTAGAGCCAACCAGACTTAAAAAAACACTTTTATTTAAAAAAAAATCATTCGAATGCAAAAGGGACTGGGGCATACACCTTAGCTGGAGGATTCAGTTGCCTTTTGTTTGGAATTGAGAACACGTCCCTTTGGGTTAAAAACAAAAGCTATGACTCTTCTGAAATCTTCTTTAAGGTTCCAAATCCAGTTTAGTAGTCTTAGTAGGACAGTTTATGTAGCTGTGCTCCCTTTTTAACCTAGGGCGTGTAGCTTCCTCTAGTAAGAAGACTACAGGAGGTGGATGAATGTGTTTGAGAAGGAGAAAGATTAACTGGAAATGGTGAAATAGTTAAAAATTATTCTGGGACTTCCTTTTTCTTGTTTCTGTAGGAACCACTGGCCAAATTTAAAAGTTCTTCAGCTGGCAGTCTCTGTTGGACAGATCTCAAAAAGAGAGTAGAAGCATATTGGTCTGGCTTCCTTGCTCTTTTCATGTTCTGTGATTCTAAAGGAGGAGGAGGAGCCCAAACTTCATAGCTCTGGGGACATGGTGGGTAAAAAGAGGCTTGGAGAGGACTTCCCTGGTGGCGCAGTGGTTGAGAGTCCGCCTGCTGATGCAGGGGACGCGGGTTTGTGCCCCGGTCCGGGAGGATCCCACGTGCCACGGAGTGGCTGGGCCCGTGAGCCATGGCCGCTGAGCCTGCGCATCCGGAGCCTGTGCTCCGCAACGCGAGAGGCCCGCGTACCGCAAAAAAAAAAAAAAAGAGGCTTGGAGAAAAAGTGGGTATATGAAACAAAGTACTAAAGGGTAATGACTATTTTTTTGTTTTAGCTTCAAAACATCCATGTATTAACTCACAAACATGCAGTAATATAAAGGGTAATGACCTTAAAGGAATTTATTTGTACATAGTTCTTTCCAATACATCATGTGCTCACCCACACATAACTCATGTATTGCCACATTTGTTCCTTGCAGTGGACCTGGGAGTTAGGGTGTATTACCAATGTAGAGAGGAGGAATCGCTTGCCTAAAATGGCACAATGGACCTACACAGAGTTTTCATTCTAAATCTTCCCACTCCTACATGATGCTCTCCAGATACTCTTGTAACATTCTCATCAAATTGAGCCCTTGTAGAAAGATCTTCACCAATAGCATGGATTTGTGTACCTTTGGAATTCAACATATATGGACAATACAAATTCACATAAACCTTAAAGTAGAAATCATTATCTTAAAAAACTTGAAAATGATAAGCCAGGAAGCTTATTGAGCCTGAGCTCTGATAATAAAGGTTAGTGCCCTGTCTTCAGTGAGGACCCAGGAGCCCTGATGGACAGCAGTCTTACTGGAAGGAATCCATAAGCTTGTACCGTAGGACCAGGTTGGAGGTCACTTATCACCATGGCAGAGTGGTTAAGAAATGCCTTTGACTTCTGCTTCTGCTTTTCTGGCTATGGGTCCTGAACAAGTTCTTTAAATTCTTGAAGCTTCCAATTCCTCAAAGGTAAGTGGGGTGATAGCAGTGGGTAACGGATACCATGATGAAGAATTTGTGGGTAGTGTCTTTAAAAAGCTCAGTTCCTGGCCAACAAATGGAAGTTGCTGCAGTTGGTTTTATTACTGTAAAGTTCACAGAACATAGACTCTGGAGTGGGTTAGAATCTCAGCTACACCCCCCACCAGCTGTGAGAACTGGGCAAGTTAGTTAAGCACTCTGTCTTGGTTTCCTCATCTGTAAGATGGGAATAATAGTACTACCTACCTCATAAGGTTATTGTAAGGAAAAGTATATACTACACAGAACATATATAAAGTTAAATAAATGTTTGCTAATAATAATACTTCTGACTTCTTTTCACGAAACCTCCCCAGCGTGGGTCCGATTGATTTCTGTTTGAATTTGCATGTCATAACACTGATACTTTCAGAAAGTAGGGTTAGAGCTTTAGAAATGGGAAAAGCGAGTTTTTCCATTGTTGAAAAATGTTACATTCCAGGGAAACACATTTATATGCATTGCACATTCTAGATACAGAGGGAAGCAGAGGTTTCTACTCTTTCTCCAAGTCATGAGGCCCTGCCCGAAGTTGCAATGAGTGGGTTAAGATTACACTACAGTCAGGCTCTTCCTTCCCTGTGTGTGCACCAGCTATGTTTAGGCAGGGCTGGATCAGTTCAGTGTGTTGTATATTGCATTGAGTCTGGTTGGTCCCAGAACAGCTGGCTACATGAGCCAGAATGTTTAAGTACAACTTTCGAGTGAAGTCCCAGAGAATGAAACATGAGAAGGTGAGTCCCTGTATTCTATTAGGGCTGAGCCTCTGTCTGGTTCCCTCCATGTCCCTAGCTCCCAGTTAGCCACTCCACCTGAGAAAAGGTTTGTTTCCTTTCAGCGTTTTATCCTCTTTATCCTCTTTGGAAGAGAAAGGTCAGGTGTGATTATAACTGGAATACTGATGTGTCATGAAGGTTCAGGAATGAATGTTTATTCTCCAAAATGGAAGAGTTTTATATTTTTCTGATGATAAAAGTAAATTTTGGTTTAGAAGTGTTTAAGTAGTGTAAAAGTTTAAACAATATAGAAAAGGCGAAGACTACATGTGCCTCCACCACACAGAGAAAACTACTGTAAAAATTGGCATATATCTTTCTAGATGTTTTTCTGAGTGTCTGTGGGTATACACATGTAGATATTGAGTTTTATGGATACCTTTTAGCCATACATGTAGATATCTTCTTTGCCAACAAATATACAGTTTGTATTACAATTTTTACCTGATAGAATTCCAGCGAATGGTTGCACTGTAATTTATATTAAACCAATCCTTGGTTGATGTTAGATTGTTTCCAAGTTTTCGGGAAGTCTGATGTTGACAATTGCCCTTACAGGAGGTCCCTATGACTTAGATCCTAGTTCAGAGATGGAGGTACCAGGCTCATCTTCCACCATCTCTGAGCAGCAGCTGCGGTGGCAAGAGGGACTGAGCAACACCAGAACAGACTCGGCCAAGCAGAGTCTCATCTCTTCTGAGGAATGACTTCAACTGCATGGGCTTAAGAGCAACAAATTGACCTTGAAACAGATCTTGTCGCAGATTGGATTTCCACATTGTGAAGGTATAATACTCACAAAGCAACACTGGCTGGAGAACCCAACCAGCACGCTGCCCTTTAGCCTTTGAGGAGGTCGCATCAGTTCTGAAGGTCCCTCAAAAGCACAGGTCTCTGAGTTTATTTTGATCTCACATCCTTATGGGTAAAAAAGGTTTGCGCACGGACCCCCAATATATGTATCAATATGTTATTTAGATGTACAGTCATCAATCCACATATTAAATATTAATAATGCTTAATTTCATTCTTTCTTCTTTTAAAGATAAAATAAAAAATAAATAGGAGTTATACCCCTTGTACCCCGCAGATGTCTTGCTCACCCCCTGGCATATGCAAACCCTTTTGGAGGCTATTGATTAGAACAATAGCTGTGTGTGGTTTCAGGGAGAACGTGCTATTTTCCTGTTGTGACCTGCCTGTTAATGGTCCAGTATTTTCTTAAATGTCTTGGTTAGAATGTTAGTTTTCAAGTCCCAGGAGTACCGCCCTCCAACAGGGAATATGGAAATGTCTGAGGGTTTTTTTTTTTAAATGACATGTTGACTTGAGTTGCTACTGAAATGTAGGACCTGGGGACCAGGGATACTGAGTGTCTTACATTGTGTGATTGCCCACCCATTGGGTCTGTGCTGGTCCACACTTCAGTAATACCCCACCTGAGGGAAACACTCCTTCAATCAGGGCAATTTTCATTACTAGGATTTTATTCTGAATTTGTCAGTTAATTAATCAATTAAACATATTTTTTGAGCAGCCATTAATACTGTGTTTTTCACATTTTTCACCAGTTCCCTTGACAGCTTTGTTCCATGCTGGTAATAAGGAAGATCTAGGGGATGTGGGTGTTACAGACTGATCTGCGGCCCCATCCTAACGGCAAGGCCTTGCTCCTCAGGGCTCAAGCTGTGCTTTCTTATTTATCCTTCCACAAAGGCTAGTACAGGCGACCCTGCACCATCTAAATACCTTTTAGATGTGGGGGAGTCTGCCAGAGTCAGGGTCTGTGGGATTCCTTTCTAAAGAAACAAACTGAAAGCAGTTTTATCTCATGTTTCAAATAATTATAATTCAGTCATTAATATTAGCAAAATAGCAATTCTTTATATTTTGTCAAGGATTTTTCCATTTAAGATCATGAAGGATATTGCTCCGTAATTTTCTTTTCATGTCCTTGTTAGGTTTTGGCATCAGGATTATGCTGGCCTCATAAAATGATTTGGAAGTATTCCCTTCTCCTCTATGTTCTGGTGGTGTTTGTATATAATTAGTACTATTTCAACTTTAAATGTTTGATAGAACTCACCAGCGAAACTTATCTGAACCTGGAGTTTATAGGAAAAGTTTGATAAGAAATTCAATTTCTGTAATTGACGTAGAACTATTCAGGTTATCAGTTTCATCATGTCAGTTTTGGAAAGTTGTGTTTTTCAAGAAATTTGTCCCTTTCATGAACGTTTTCTAATATATTGGCAAAACATTTTTCAAAATATTCCCTTAACATTTTTTAAATACCTATAGAATCAGTAGTGATTGATGTTCCCTCTTTCGTTCTTGATATTGATAATTTGTGTTTTCTCTCACTTTTCTTGATAAGTCTTGTTAGGGGTATATCATACCTCTTTTCAAATAATCAAATTTTGGGTTTGTTGATTTTTTTTTCTATCCCTTGTTTTCTATTTCATTGATATCTGCTTTGATATTTATTATTTATTTCCTTCTACTTACTTTGAGTTTAACTTGCATTTCTTTTTCTATTTTAAGGTGGAAACGTAGATAAATGATTTTAAATCTTTCTTCTCTTCTCATATAAGTATTTAAAGTTATAAGTATTCCTCTAAGCATTGCTTAGGCTGAATCGCAGACATCTTGATAGGTGGTGTTTTCATTATTATTGAGTTTAAAGTATTTATTTCCTCTTTTTCTTAGATTCATATTCTTAGATTTCTTAGATTCATAATCTTTTTTCTTAGATTCATGTTTTTTAAGAAATGCGTTTAATTTCCAAATATGTTAGGACTTTTAAAGATATCTTTTTTGTAGTTGGATTTCTAATTCACTTCTATTGAGGTCAGAGAACATCTATTAGTCTTTGTAATTGACTGACATTTAACTTATGGCCCAGCGTGTATCTTGCTGCACATTTCATACATGCTTGAAAAGAATGTGTATTCTGCAGTTGTCAGGTGGTATCTATAAAGGTTAATTAGGTCCAGATGCTTGATAGTATTGTAGAGATGTTCTATGTCTTCAGTGTTTTTTTTTCTAGTGGATTTGTCCATTTCTCCCTTTAGTTCTGTCAGTTTTGTTTGTGTAGTGTGAAGCTCTAAATGCATACACATTTAAGATTTTCATATCTGTCTGATGAATTGGCAAATTTTAATAATTTTGAAATGTCCATCTCTATATCACATGGTAGCCCTTGTTTAGACATTTACTTTGTCTAATATTAATATAACCACTACAGCTTCCCTGTGCTTCATTTTTACATGGCATGTATGTTTAGACTCTTCACTTTCAAATTATCTGTACTCTCTGTCTTTAAAGAGTGCCCCTTTAACCCAGTCTCATAATCTTTTAATTGTAGTTTGGGTCTCTACATTTAATGTAGTAATTGACTTAGATTTAGGTTTACCATTTCACTGTTTGTTTTCCATTTGTCCCATCACTTTCTTTCCCCTCTGTTTCTCCTTTCCTGACCTCTTTTGGGTACATTGAATATTTTTGTATTTCATTTAATTCCATTTTTATTTTCCATTTGAATTGCAATAGGATTTTAAGGTATACCATTTTTTAAAAAATAAAGTTGTTTTTTTAAAATTTTTATTTATTTTATTTTTGGCTGTGTCGGGTCTTCATTGTGGTGCGCGGGCTTCTCATTGCGGTGGCTTCTCTTGTTGTGGAGCATTGGCTCTAGGCACACAGGCTTCAGTAGTTATGGCACACAGGCTCAGTAGTTGTGGCAGGCGGGCTCAGAGGTTGTGGCGCACGGGCTAAGTTGCTCCGCAGCATGTGGGATCCTCCCAGACCAGGGCTCGAACCTGTGTCCCCTGCATTGGCAGGCGGATTCTTAACCACTACGCCACCAGGGAAGCCCAAGATATACCTTTTTGCATTGCATTTTCAGTGGTTGCTCTAGTGATTATATCCGTAACTTGTCACGGTCTGGTAAAAGTTAGCTTTGCACTACTTCACGTAAAATGTAAGACTCTTATAACAGTATAGCTCCACTTATCCCCCACACCTGTCCTTGGTGTTATTGTTTTAGTATATTTTATTTTTACATATATCATAAACCTCACAATCCAGTGTTAAAATTATTGCTTTAAAAAGTCATTTGTCTTTTAAAGAAATTGAGTGGGAAAAAATAGCATCTTAAAATCCTCATATTTACTGTTTATAATATTCATCCTTCCTGTAAGATTTGAAATTCCATCTGGTGTTTTTTCCTAAAGAATTTCTTTTAAGCATTTCTTGTAGTGCTGGTCTGCTGGTGACAGAGTTTTCTCAGTTTTTGTTCATCTGATATTGTCTTTATTTTTTTTCTCTTTTTTTGGATGATTGATTGATTGACAGTTTTTAAATTCTGAAGTGATATATTCACAGGAAGTTGCAAAGATAATATAAAGAGATCCCACATACCCTTCATCCAATTCTCCCACTGGTATGTCTTATAAAACCATAGTATAATACCAAATCCAGGAATTTGACATTGATACACTGTGTGTGACTAATTCTATGTAATTTTATTTCCTGTTTAGATTTGTGTAACCACCACCACAATCAAGATACAGAACTGTTAATCACCACAAAGATCTCCCTTCCTTGTGGTACCCCTTTATAGGCATACAGATACTCTATCTCCCCAAATCCTTAACTCCTGGCAACCACCAGTCTGTTTTTCACATCTATAATTGTCTCATTTAGAGAGTGTTTATATATATGGAATCATATAGTACATGACCTTTTGGGATTGGCAGTTTTTTCACTTGGTATTATTTCTTTGAGGTTCATGCAAGTTGTTGCATGTATCAATAGTTTGTTTCTTTTTATTACAGAGTAGTATTCCATGGTATGGATGTACTACTGTTTGTTTAACCAGTCACCCATTAAAAGACATCTAGGTTGTTTCCAGTTTAGGGATATTACAAGTAAAGCTGCTATGAATAATTGTTTACAGGTTTTTATGTGAACATACATTTTCACTTCTCTGGGATAAATGCCCAGGAATGCAATTGCTAGGTGGTATGTTAAGTGTATGTTTTGTTTTTATTTTGTTTTGTTAAGAAACTTGCCAAACTGTTTTCCAGAGTTGTTGTACTATTCACATCAGTAATATATGAGGGATCCAGTTTTTCCACATCGTATCAGCATTTGGTATTGTCACCATTTAAAAATTTTAGCTGTTTTAACAGTTGTGTAGTGATATTTCACCATGGTTTCAATCTGTATTTCCCTAATGTCTAGTTTTGTCGAATACCTTTTCATGTGCTTATTTGCTATATATCGTCTTTGGCAAAATAAATGTTTCTTCATGTCTTTTGATTGTTTTCTAATTAGATTGGTGTCTTAAATATTCATTATGTATTCTAGACAGAAGTCCTTTGTCACATACGTGTTTCACAGATATATTCTCCTTGTCTGTAACTTCTTTTTTCATCCTTTTAACAGAGTTTCTCAGTGCACAGGTGATGAGATCCAATTTATTTTTTTCTTGTATAGATCTTGCTAAGTCTTAGAGTTTTTCTCCCCCCTTTTCTTCCTGAAACTTTTATGATATTACACCCTACATTTAGCCTGTGATTAATTTATTTTTTGTATAAGGTTGATTTTTTTGGACTATGGATATCCAATTTCTCCAGCACCTTTTATTGAAAAGACTATCCTTTCTCTTTTGAATTGCTTTTCTATCTTTGTTAAAAATTAGCTGGTTGTACTTATATGGGGCTATTTCTGGGTCCTCTGTTTTGTTCTGTTCATCTGTATGTCTGTCTCTCCACCAAACCCCATACTCTTGATTACTATAATTATATAATGTCTTGACATTGGGTAGACTGATTCCTCCCTCTTTATTCTTTTTTCACAATTGTCTTAACTACTGCTCTATTTTCTTTGCCTCTCCATATAAATTTTAGAATAACCATGTCTGTCTACAAAAATATTGCTGGGATTTTGATAGGAATTGCATTAAACCAGTATATCAATTTAAGGAGAAGTGGCATCTTTACTATGTTGAGTCTTTCAGTCCATGAATATGGAGTATCTCTTCATTTATTTACATCTTTGATTTCCTTCATCACCTGTCTTGTAATTTTCAGTGTACAAGTATTGGACATGTTTTGTTAGATTTACTGCGTATTTCATTTTTCTGAGCAATTATAAATGAAACTGTATTTTTGATTTTGGTTTCCACATGTTCATTGCTAGTATGTAGAAATATGGTTGATTTTTTAATGTTGATCTTCTATCCAGTGACCTTATTGAACTCACATATTAGTTCTACGAGGTTTTCTTTGGTTGTTGTTGATTCCTTGGGATTTCTAGGTAGATCATCATGTCACCTCCAAATAGGGAAGGTTTTTATTCTTCCTTTCTGATCTATATGCCTTTTATTTCCTTGTCTTGTCGTGATGGCTAGAACTTGCAGTATTATGTTGAATAGAAGTGGTAAGAGTAGACATCCTTACCTCATTTCAGATCTTAGGAGAAAGGTTTCAGTCTTTAACCATTAAGTATGATGTTAGGTTTTTGGTAGATTAAAAAAAAAATCAAGTTAAGGAAGGTCTCTTATAGTCTAGTTTTCTGAGAGTTTTTATCATGAATGGGTGTTAGATTTTGTCAAATGCTTTTTCTGTGTCAGTTGAAAGGTTCATGTGATTTTTCTTCCCTAGCCTGTTAATTTGGTTGATTATATTGATTTTTGAATATTGAACTAGCCTTGTATCCTGGAATAAACATGACTCTATCATGTTGTATAATTCTTTTTATACTATATATTGCTGAATTCTACTTGCTAATTTTGTGTTAAGGAGTTTTGCATCTGTATTCATGAAGGATATTGGTCTGTAGT
The DNA here is from genome assembly GCF_949752795.1 of Hyperoodon ampullatus. Lineage (NCBI taxonomy): Eukaryota > Metazoa > Chordata > Mammalia > Artiodactyla > Ziphiidae > Hyperoodon > Hyperoodon ampullatus. The sequence continues at coordinate 15,767,240 of NC_136928.1, forward strand.
TTCTCTTTTTTTATACTGCCTTTGTCAGGTTTTGGTATCAGGGTAATGTTGGCTTCATAAAATGAGTTGGGAAATGTTCCCTTATCTTCTATATTATGGAAAATATTGTATAGAATTTAATTCTTTCTGTGTTCAGTAGAATTATCCAGAGAACTTATCCAGGCCTGGGGATTTCTTTTTCTAGAAGTTTTTAAATTACAAATTTCTTTCCTTAATAAGGTATAGGACTATTCAAATGATCTATTTTGTATTGAATGAGTTGTGGTAGTTTGCGTTTTTTGAGGAATCGATTCATTTCATCTAAGTTTTAATTTATGTGTGCAGAGTTGTTTGTAGTATTCCATTATTCTTTTGATTCTGTAGGGTTTTAAGTGATAGTCCCTGTTTCATTCCTGGTATCAGTAATTCATGTCTTCTCTCTTTTTATCTTTGTCAGTCTTGCTAGGGGTTTGTCAATTTTATTGATCTTATTAAAATACCAGTTTTTAATTTAATTGATTTTCTCTATTTTTCTTTGTTTAATTTCATTGATTTCTGCCTTGATCTTTATTATTTCCTTCTGCATGCTTTGGATTTTATTTTGCTCTTCTTTTTCTAGTTTCTTCAGGTGGGAGCTTTAGATTATTGATCTGGGACTTTTCAGCTCTTCTTATGTCAGGATTTAGTGCTATAAATTTCTCTCTTGAGACTGCTTGAGCTGTGTCCCTCAAATTTTCATATGTTGTATTATCATTTCATTTCATTATCAATTCATTGTATATCATTTCAGTTAAGAAAGTATTTTTTATTTCTGTTGAGACTTCTTTGATTCAAGGATTTTTTTTTTTAGAAGCATGTTATTTAGTTTCCAAGAGTTTGGAGATTTTTCCCTTATCTTTTTGTTATTGATTTCTAGTTTGTTTCCACTGTGGACAGAGAACATACTCAGTTTCAATTCTTTTAAATTTTTCGAGGTTTGTTTTCTAGCCCTGGATATGGTTTACCTTGGTATATATTCTGTGGTACTTGAATGTGTATTCTTCTGTTGTTGTATGGAGTATTTTTTAAAATAAATGCCAATTAGATCCTGTTTATGATGGTGTTGTTGAGTATTCTTGCTGATTTTCTGTTTAGTTATTCTATCAATTGTTGACAGGAGTGATATTGAAATCTCCAACTATAATTGTGGATTTGTCTGTTTCTACTTTCAGTTCTATCAGTTTTTACTTTACATATTTGCAGCTCTGTTGTTTGGTGCATGTACATTTAGAATTGCAAAGTCTTCCTAGTGGATTGGCACTTTTATAATTATATAATGTTCTCCTCTATCCTTAGTAATATTCTTTCCTCTGTAGTTTACTTTTTTTACATTATATGGCCATTCCTGCTTTCTTTTTTTAAATATTTACATGACTTATCTTTTTTGTCCTTTTACTTTTAACTTATATATCATTATATTTGAAGCAAGTTTTTATAGACACCTTATTATTGGGTCAGTTTTAAAATCCTCTTTGCCAATCTCTTTAAATTGTTGTATCTAGACCAATTATATTTAATGTAATTATTTATATGTTAGAGTTTGTCTGACATTTTATTTTTTGTTTTCTGTTTTTTTCCTGTTTTCCATTTATTTCTTTTTCTTGCCTATCTTTGGGTTACTTAAACATTTTTCAGAATTTTAAAAAGTTTATCTATAGTATTTTTTGAGTGTATCTCTTCACACAGCTCTTATAGTGGTTGTGCTAGGTATTACATTATAAATATGTAACATCAAAGTCTACTGGTGTCAGCATTTTATCAGTTTGAATGAAGAATGGTAACTATTTCCCTTTATGTCCCTTTAATCTCCTCATTTATAATATGCTTTATTGTTTTTCTTCATACATTGAGAATCACATTAGGCTGTACTATACTTTTTGATTCAACCATCAAGCAATTTAGAAAATTCAAGAAGAGAAATCTGTTTTATTTACCCATATTTATGCTTACTGTTTTCTTCCTTCCTGATGTTTCAAGGTTCTTTCTTTTATCATCTCCTTCCTGTTTATAGAACTTCCTTTATTTATTCTGTAAGAATAGCTCTGCTAGCAACATTTTTTTTTCTTTGTCTGACAATATCTTTATTTCTCCTTCATTCCTGAAGAATAATTTCACCAGATATAAGATTTGGGGTTGACAGTTCTTTTCTTTTAGCACTTAAAAGACATTGTGCTACTTCCTTCTGGCCTCTGTGATTTCTGATGAGAAATCCACTGTCATTAGAATTGATTACCTATATTAGTATGTAAATGTTTTTACCCTAATGTTTCTTTATTCAGTTCATTACATCTCCTTTATACACTTTCATATCATGTCCTCATTTTTAATCTCTTACAAGAATTTATGCATTTTACATCTGTTGATATTTATCATATTGGAAGTTAAAACTAAAACCCTTAAAAATATTTATTAATTCATTTAAAAGTAACAAACCCATTATATGTTAACATAACATTTTTAAGAAAAATGTTTTTTAAAATAAAAATGGTAGAAGAGTGGCACTGTTTTACCTTTTTGAAAATCCCTTTAATATTTGTCCTAATAGAAAACAGCTAGATTCCCATATCTGCTTTTTTAAAAATAACAGCTTTATTGAGATGTAATTCACATACTATACGATTCACCCATTTAAAGTGTGCAATTCAATATTTACAGATATGTGCAACCATCATCACAGTCAACTTTAGAACATTTTCATCACTGCAGAAAGAAACTGTGTATTTCTTAGCTATGCACCCTGTCCATCAGGCCCCAGCCCAAAGCAGTCTACTTTCTGTCTCTATAGATTTTTTTGTTCTGGACATTTTATATAAATGGAGTCATATAATATGTGGTGTTTTGTGACTGACATCTTTCACTTAAAAAAAATTAATTAATTTTTGGCTGAGTTGGGTCTTCATTGCTGTGTGTGGGCTTTCTCTAGTTATGGCGAGTGGGGGCTACTCTTCATTGTGGTGTGCGGTCTTCTCATTACGGTGGCTTCTCTTGTTGCGGATCACGGGCTCTAGGTGCGTGGGCTTCAATAGTTGTGGCACACGGGTTCAGTAGTTGTGGCTTGCAGGCTCTAGAGTGCAGGCTCAGTCGTTGTGGTGCACGGGCTTAGTTGCTCCGCAGCATGGGGGATCTTCCCGGACCAGGGCTCGAACCTGTGTCCCCTGCATTGGCAGGTGGATTCTTAACCGCTGCACCACCAGGGAAGTCCCTGACATCTTTCACTTAATGTGATGTTTTTAAGATTCATCCATGTTGTAGCATGTACCAGAACTTTATTCATTTTATGGCCAGATAAAATCAGGAGATGAATTGTATGGATATTCCACAGTTTGTTTATCCACTTACCAGTTGATGGGTGGAGAGCTGATTCTTATTCTAGCAAGCAGTTAACTTGGTTGGACTCAAACTCTAAACTCTGCCTCCCTTATTAAATGAATGCAAATCTCACCAATTTCCTTTTTTCAAGGATTAATGCTACTCCAGTTTCTGCCTGTTCTTGATTGCTCTCTAGTGCCTTCAAGTAGCTATTTTAATATTTTGTCCAGGGCTTATAATTTTTTTTCTGTGTGAGAGTTAGCCAAGAAAATCTACTTCACCATTATTGGATGGGGAATTCACAATGACTTAATTTTATTTGGCAATACAGCTATGGAGCCTTATATAGATTCATCTTCTTCAATTCTCAGAAAATAGCCCTCTCTCTTGACTCCAGATAAATGCCTTAGGTAAAGAGAGAATGCTGCTGGTGATTTGACGCTGCTCTGTAAATGTCAGTCAAGATGTTGAAATCAGGGGCTTCCCTGGTGGCGCAGTGGTTGAGAGTCCGCCTGCCGATGCAGGGGACACGGGTTCGTGCCCCGGTCTGGGAAGATCCCACATGCCGCAGAGTGGCTAGGCCCGTGAGCCATGGCCGCTGAGCCTGCGCGTCCGGAGCCTGTGCTCCACAACGGGAGAGGCCACAACAGTGAGAGGCCCACGTACCGCAAAGAAAAAAAAAAAAAAAGAATGTTGAAATCTTAGAAATGAAGATTTTAAAGATTGAGAGATTTATTGAGTGAGGTTATTGCTGGTGGGATTCAAGTATCCATTCTTTGCTCTTTACTATTATGGACATTGAACTTCAAGACTTGTGAATTTTATCATTCCTGGTGATTTGGGACCAAACCTGGTCTCTAAAATTCAGCCTTGCCCCTTCTGCCTTTTCCAAGTAGGCTGTGATCCTGCCTCCCTAGAAAGGCAAAGGAAAGGAAGTGTTGGATCAAAGAGTACCATCACTCTCTCTACCACCTTTAGGACTTAATAATACTAACAGTAACAACAACAATAAAATAATTATCACAATAAAACAGCTCCATGAAGCCTTACCTCATCTCTGTCCTGCCAAGTCATAATTAGTCCTTGAAACCTTCTGTTAGTTCTGTGAAGGAGTAAACATATGTTTCAGGAAGCAGTGTACTCCCATTCTGTAAGCACTGTGTCTAGCACATAGCGGGTGCTCAATGAGTGTTTATGGGATGGATGTTGAACAGCTGAGCATATGCTCTGAGAAGAAAGTGGTCTTGACATCCTGTATGAGTGTTCTGACTCTATTCCCTACTTGCTTCATCTCACTCATTTATTCATGAATCCCCACTCGAGAGAACAGTAGATAATATCTAAGTTTAATTTTTAAAATTCTGAAAACTAATCCCAAGTCCTGAATAAAAGATTTCTGGAATTAAACACAGTTTCTATGTCATCTTTTTGACCTCTGCCTTAATCATTCTGGACAAAAGAACCAGGAGACCAAGAAACAAACTCTGCTCTTCCTCCCCGTTCATTCATGTATTACAGGATTTCACATGTCATAAATAGTCACATTTATCATAGCACCTAGAAATACTTCATTATCTAGAACAGAATACTAAGCATCACGGATTATTGGTGTCCCTGGGGATATCATCTGATGTCAGAGAATAGCATTTTGAAATAAAAATAAGTGTTGATAATGTACCATTTTGACTGCTTTTCTTTATAAACATGCTGATTATGTGACGTCTCTGGGGAGACTTGTGGCTTCCCGGTATGCAGACAGCCTGTTTCCACGGATCTACACAACGGAAGATGGCAGAGCGTACAATGTAAGTCAGAGTTCCCTCGATGGCCAGGTCCTGAGACACGCAACTGAGGTCTGCATGGAGAGGCAGGCAGGCCAAGGCCTTATCAGGGCTGGAGGATTTCTTCTGACTGTGTGTAGACAGTGGTGAATGTCACGGCCCAGGAACTGGGGAGGGAGGCACTTGACCCATTAGATATGAGAGCAGAAAGGTCTTGACCAGAGGTGAAAACCTTTGCATATCAACACTTTGTTTTGCCTGGAAAATAGAGAAACAAAGCAGTATGACAGAAGTTAGCTGGAAGGCAAGCGCAAGCTGCTGTTGTCTGGTAGATGCTCTAGGAATAGAGGATCCCTGATGCAGGTAGTAGTGGACAGAGATTGAGCGGCACCTCTTACTGGAGTCCTTCATTCCCAGCAATTCAACACGTGATTCCTGCGCACCCTTAACATGTCAGGCGCTGTGCACACCCCGGCCACCACGGAGCTCCAGAGACACACGTCCCATCATGTTGCTTCATGGATACTTTTTCATGTCACTGTACATTCATGTACCACCTGGATGGTTATTTCTTAACATTTAAAAAATGTACATTACTCTTATTTTTATTTTATTTTATTTTGATGGCGCCGCGCAGCTTTTTTTATCTGAACCACCTTAAAATCAATGTGGCAGTATTGAAAACGTCTGTCTTTGCCATCTAATTCCACCCGCATGGCCCCTATGACATGGTCCCACCCTGGTTTCTGTGTTATGGTAGAGGTTTGTAGTAAGTGCCGTGAACTCTGGCGAGGGAGTTAGGAATTCTGCTGACACGGGGGTTTGGGGAGGGGGCTGGGATGAGAACGAAAGGAGTTGAAGGCAGAGGGGCCAGCATGAAACCGTAGAATTACATGGTGTGTTCCAAAGACACATTTTCCTTAACCATTTAGGTGTTTGGGGGTGTTGTGAAGATTGTTAGAGTTGTTTTTTTTTTTTTTTTTTTTTTTTGCAGTACGCGGGCCTCTCACTGCTGCGGCCTCTCCAGTTGCGGAGCACAGGCTCCGGACGCGCAGGCCCAGCGGCCACAGCTCACGGGCCCAGCCGCTCCGCGGCATGTGGGATCCTCCCCGACCGGGGCACGAACCCGTGTCCCCTGCATCGGCAGGCAGACCCTCAACCACTGCGCCACCAGGGAAGCCCTGTTTTTTTTTTTAAGTACCAGATCTTTTAACGTCTGATTCTTCACAGCATAGGGTACACTTTTTTCTTATTCCTTTTGTCTGTCTCCTGCCTCCCTACACCCTAAAAGGCCTTGCACGATTTTGCTTGACCTGTGTGAACGATGCTTTATTTGTAAGTCACCTTTCAGGGGCAGCCCCTAGAGTGTTGGTGGCAGCTCTGGGTGATCAAGTGATCCAGGTACAGGGGAGCTTGGCCTGAGAGACAAGAGGACATAGGACAAAGGCTGTGAGCGGGAGGCTGGGTAGTGGGGTGGCATCCCTTAGAGGAAGCCAGGCAGATGTGCTGGTATGTTTAGAAGCATTTTCAGAAATATTTTTGGCATATTATGCTTAGGCAGATGTTTCAGTGAGACTTTTTTTTTCATCTGCCTTTGCTGATCTCTCTTTTCTTCTACCTAATTTCTCCCCCAGCCCAACCCAGTTTTCTCTGGAGTGTCTGAATTTTATCTAGATTTGTTGAATACAAATTTTTTAAATTTAATTTTTATTTTTTATTAGAGTACATTGTTTATTGACATTGTTGTGTTAGTTTCAGGTGTACAAAGTGATTTAGTTATACATATACACATATCCATTCTTTTTCAGATTCTTTTCCCATATGTTATTACAGATTATTGAGTAGAGTTCTCTGTGTTATACAGTAGGTCCTTGTTGATTTTATATATAGTAGTGTGTATATGTTAATCCCAAACTTCTGATTTATCCTCCCCCCCGCCACCTTTCCCCTTTGGTTACCATAAGTTTGTTCTCAAAGTCTGTTGAGTCTGTTTCCATTCTGTAAATAAGTCCATTTGTATCATTTTTTAAAATTCCACATATAAGTGATATCATATGATATTTGTCTTTCTTGTCTGACTTCACTTAGTATGATAATCTCTAGGTTGAATACAAATTTGATGTCATTTATGAAATGATACAATTCAACGCCAGATGCAAATATAATACAGATGCATTTTTTGTTATATTCATTCGTTTTATTTTTCAGATTCCATAATATTTGTCTTTCTCTGTCTGACTTATTTCACTGAGCATAATATCCTCCAGATCCATCCATGTTGTTGCAAATGGCAAGATTTCATTATTTTTTATGGCTGAGTAATATTGTATTTATGGCTGAGTAAAATTCTATCTGAGTAATATTCTATTCTATTGTGTGATATATGTATATATATATATATCACATCTCCTTTATCCGTTCATATGTTGATGGATACTTACGTTGCTTCCATATCTTCCATTATCTGGCTACTGTAAATAATGCTGCTATGAACACTGGGCTGCATGTATACCTACGAATTAGTATTTTCATTTTCTTTGTATATATACCCAGGAGAATTGCTGGATTATATGCCAGTTCTATTTTTAGTTTTTTGAAGAACTTCCATACTGTTTTTCATAGGGGCTGCACCAATTACATTCCCACCAACAGTGTAGGAGGGTTCCGTTTTCTCCATTTCCTGAGCATTTGTTATTTGTCGTCTTTTTGATGATAGCCATTCTGACAGGTGTGAGCTGATATCTCATTGTGGTTTTGATTTGCATTTCTCTGATGATTAGTGACGTTGAGTGTCTTTTCATGTGCCTGTTGACCATCTGTATGTCTTCTTTGGGAAAATATCTATTTAGATCTTCTGCCCATTTTTTCAATTTTTTTATGGAGATTTTTTTCTTTATTGAGAAACTTAAGACTTGGGTACATCAAATAAAATCAATTTCTGGGGGGAAAAAATCAAAACTCGCAATAGAAAAAAAAAAGTTAACACTGTCTGTGCCATATCAGAACCCAGAGAATATAATCTTTCAATTGAAAAATTCTAGGCGCTTCAGAATTGACCTTTTGATACAAAATGACTTATTAAATTTGCAATTTGTGGTTCTTGGTGTTGAGGTCCATAGGACAAGCTAGGGCATCTTCAAACCTTGAGCTGAATTCCATGAGGGGTTATTTGGCTTTTGAATCGGTTTGTCCTTGTCTAAGAGGTAGCAGCAGCAACAGCGCCCACCTTCTGGGCACCTTCTTTCTTGGCATGATGAGCCTGTAGGACCGCCACAGCTTCATCCACCTTGGAGCGGAGAGACTCGGGGACTCCAGCATGTGCAGCAGCTCCGAGTTGTTAATCTCCAGCAGCATCCCCGTAATCTTCCCGGCCAGGTTTGAGTGCATCGTCTGGATGAGCAGGAACAAACGTTCACCCAACATCTGCTTCTGTTCCTGGGGGGGCGGTGCTGCGGCCAGCATGGAGGCAGTCAGAGGCTCCTGCCCCTGCACATGGGGTGCAGGCTGGGGTGCCTGCAGGGGCCAGTTGGCAGGGTGAGGGCTGTGGACACTGGAGGCATATCTGTAAGGTGCAACAGCCCGAGCAGCAGCAGCAGCAACAGCAGCACGAGGTGCTAGGTTCTGCCCAGCTGCGGAAACACCTCCAGACTGGCAGCTGTCAGTCAGCCCTTGCTGGGCGGCACCAGCCCCACCAAAGTCCATAGCCAAGCGGTCTGAGCACTCAGACCCGACTCTGAGTGGTAGTAGGGAGGCTGTGAGAGGCTGGAGCATTACCAGCTGGAGCCAGATGGCAAAGAGCTGGATGACGCCCAGACTGGCATATAGCACTTGGCATTCCTTGGAAGCCTTGAGGTCTCCCACCTTGCTGCCAGCGTGGATTAGGCCTCATCTGTGCTAATTGGTTAGGTTATACGGAGGTCTTCCCTGAGCCTGTGGAACTGCTGGCACAAAGTAGCCCCCAGCTGCAGGCTGGAAGTGATTTAAGATGGCATTGGCAGGGAGCGCTCTTATCCCAACCACCCAATGCATATACTGGTTGGTCAGGTGAGCCTTTCTCTCTTCCTGATGCATATACTGGTAGGTCAGGTGAGCCTTTCTCTCTTCCTTTCTCTGGGCCAGGGCGACATACAGTGGCTTGGAGCCCATGATGCGTCCGTTCATCTCTGTGACTGCTTTGGTTGCCTCTTCAGGGGATGAGAAGCAGACAAAGCCAAACCCTTTGCTTCTCCCATCCTCCAGCATTACCTTAGCACTGGTGATTGATCCAAAAGGAGAAAACTCATTCCTTAACTTCTCATCATCAATGGTGTCATCCAAGTTCTTAATGTAGAGATTCACCCCCTGATAGTGACTAATTCCCTCCTGTTTCAGCTGTTCAAATTTTCGCTTTTGTGACAAAGCGAAAGAGAGGCATGGACATATATACACTACCAAACGTAAGGTAGATAGATAGTGGGAAGCAGCCGCAGAGCACAGGGAGATCAGCTCGGTGCTTTGTGACCGCCTGGAGGGGTGGGATGGGGAGGGTGGGAGGGAGGGAGATGCATGAGGGAAGGGATGTGGGAACAGATGTATATGTATGACTGATTCACTTTGTTATAAAGCAGAAACTAATAAAAAAAAATTTTCGCTTTAACTCGGCCTGCTGTTCCACTTTCTTCTGTGCATGGCCAAAGAAAATGACTTTCCCACTGATTTCTTTTCCATTCATCTCTTCCACGGCCTTATTGGAATCCTCGTGCTTTTCGTAACTCACAAAGCCAAAGCCTTTGGATTTCCCACTGGGATCTCTCGTCACCTTGACACTTACCAAACTGGCTGAATAGCTCTTTCAGACTCTCATCATCCACCTCTTCCCCAGAGTTTTTGATATAAACATTGGTGAATTCCTTGGCTTTGGCTCCAAGCTCAGCTTCTCGCTCTTTTCGAGACTTGAATCTGCCCACAAACACTTTGTGGTCATTGAGGAGCATGCAGTTCATCTTCTCGATGGCCTTGTCGGCAGCCTCCTGGGTCTCGAAGTGGACAAAGACGTAACCCTTAGAGCCGTTCTCATCACACACCACCTTGCAGGACAGAATGTTTCCAAAAGCAGAAAAAGTATCATAAAGTGCCTTGTTATCTATAGATTTGTCCAGGTTTTTGATGAAGATGTTTCCCACGCCAGATTTTCTCAAAGAGATCCCTCTTTCTCAAGGAGATCCCTCTGAGACCACATGTTACGGATTGGCTTTTTTTTTTTTTTTTTTTTTGCGGTACGCGGGCCTCTCACTGTTGTGGCCTCTCCCATTGCAGAGCACAGGCTCCGGACGCGCAGGCTCAGCGGCCGTGGCTCACGGGCCCAGCCGCTCCGCAGCATGTGGGATCTTGCCAGACTAGGGCACGAACCCGTACCTCCTGCATCGGCAGGTGGACTCTCAACCACTGCGCCACTAGGGAAGCCCCGGATTGGCTTTCTCTTAATCACATCAAAGTTCATGGTATCGAAAGCCCGCTCAGCGTCAGCCGGCTGCCGGAAGTTGACATACGCATAACCCAGGGAGCAGCAGGTGATCATATCGCGGCAGACCCAGATGGACAGCACAGGCCCCGAAGGACTGAACTTTTCGTTTAGCACGGCCTCGGTGACGTCTGAGTGCAGGTCACCCACGTACAGGGAGGCCATGGGGTAGCTGCTGGCTGCAGCGTTCATCTCCCCACCACCCTGAGTCCCGCCAGGAGAACTTCTTAGAGGGACCACACAGGACAAAGGGGGTTTCCGCTCGGAGCCGTGGCCCGTGCCGCGGCTCACAGGGGCCAGTGAAGCTCAGAGAAGCTGGAGTCGGCTCCGCGGGCCGGAGACTGCCAAACCGCAGACAAAAGGCCCTCAAGAACAATATGGCCCTCCCTGGGAGTCTGCAGTTTTCAGCTGTCCTGGTCTGGCAGCTCCCAATTTCAAAAAATGAAAAAAAAATTAAAACGGGGACTGTCCTCCAAATTACAAAACTTCTTCCAGAGGCAACCCTGTGGTGCCCACGGTGGCCTCCGGAACGTGCGTTTCTCTATAAATATAGGCCTCAGGCTCCCGGCGGTTTAAGATTACGGCAGCCCGGGGAAATAGGAAACCAAATATTTGTCGGTGCCGACTCGGCAAGCCCCCGGGCTGCCCGAGCGCGCAGGCGCCACCCACGCCAGGCAGGCAAAGGGCAGCGCGGACACGTGCAGAGCGGAGGCTGGCGCGCGGGGGGCGGGTGCGGCGGGCACGGGGCTGCCACGCGGCACGGCCGGGCGGCGTGCGGAAGTGCGCGGACGCGAGCGCGCGAGCGGCTCACCACCGGACCGCGGGCGGCGGCGGCTGCAGCGTAGGGCAGGCCGGAAGCGTGCCAAAGTGACTTACCCGCGGGTTCTCTGAGGAGGATTCACTCTTTTGCTTTCTTTCTTTTTTTTTAAAGACTTAAGAGCGTTTCCGTTTTTTTTTTTCTTTTTTTATCTTTTTCTGTTTGTTTTTTTTTTCTTCAGGCTGCTAGGCCTGAAAGCGGCGGAGGCTGCGGCGACCCCGGGCGGAGAGTGAGTTGTTTGTTTTTTTGATATTAATTTGTATGCCTCTATATTTTGGATATTAATCCCTTATCAGTCATATCATTTGCAAATATTTTCTCCCATTCAGAAGGTTATCTTTTCATTTTGCCAGTGGTTTCATATGTTGTGCAAAAGCTTTTCAGTTTAATTAGGTCCCATTTGTTCACTTTTGCTTTTGTTTCCTTTGCCTTAGGAGACAGATTCAAAAAGATATTGCTGTGATTTATGTCAGAGTGTTCTGCCTATGTTTTCCCTAGGAGTTTTATGGTTTCCAGTATTACATTTAGGTCTTTAATTCATTTTGAGGTTATTTTTGTATGCGGTGTGAGAAAATATTCTAATTTTATTCTTTTACAAGTAGCTGTCTAGTTTTCCCAGCACCACTTATTGAAGAGAGTGTCTTTTCCCAATTGTATATTCTTGCCTCTTTTGCATAAATTAATTGACCATAAATGCATGGGTTTATTTATGGGCTGTATGTTCTGTGTCGTTGATCTATGTGTCTGTTTTTGTGCCAGTACCATACTGTTTTGATTGCTGGCTTTGTAGTATAGTCTGAAGTCAGGGAACATGATACCTCCAGCTCTGTTCTTCTTTCTAAAGATTGCTTTGGCTATTCGCGGTCTTTTGTGTTTTCATACAAATTTTAAAATTATTTGTTCTAGTTCTGTGAAAAATGCCATTGGTATTTTGATAAGGCTGGCGTTAAATATATAGGTTGCCTTGGGTAGTATGGTCATTTTAACAATATTAATTCTTCCAATCCATGAACACAGTATATCTTTCTATCTGTTTGTGTCATCTTTAATTTCTTTCATTAGTGTCTTAATAGTTTTCTGAGTACAGGTCTTTTACCTCCTTAGATTTATTCCTAGGTATTTTATTCTTTTTGATGTGATAGTAAATGGGATTGTTTTCTTAATTTCTCTTTCTGGTAGTTCATTGTTAGTGTATAGAACTACAACAAATTTCTGTATACTAATTTTGTATCCTGAATTCATTGATGAACTCTGGTAGTTTTTTGGTGGTGTCTTTAGGATTTTCTATGTATAGTATCATGTCATTTGCAAATAGTGACAGTTTTACTTCTTCCTTTCCAATTTGAATTCCTTTTTCTTTTTTGTTGGATTGCTCTGGCTAAGACTTACAATACTATGTTGAATTAAAGTGGCAAGAGCAGGCATCCTGGTCTTGTTCCTGATCTTAGAGGAAATGTTTTCAGCTTTTCACCATCAAGTATGCTGTTAGCTATAGGTTTATCATATATGGCCTTTATTTTGTCGAGGTATGTTCCCTCTATATCCACTTTGTGTAGAGTTTTTTTTTTTTTATCATAAATGGATGTTAAGTTTTGTCAAAAACTTTTTCTGCATCCATTGAGATGATCATATTATTTTTATTCTTCAGTTTGTTAAAGTGGTGTATCGCATTTATTGATTTGCAGGTGCTGAACCATCCTTGCATCTCTGGGATAAATCCCACTTGATCATGATATATGATCCTTTTAATGTATTTTTGGATTTGGTTTGCTAATATTTTGTTGAAGATTTTTGCATCTATGTTAATCAGTGATAAGCCTGTAATTTTCTCTTTTTGTGATAATCTGGTTTTGGTATCAGGGTGATGCTGGCCTGGTAGAATGAGTTTGGAAGTATTCTTTCCTTTGCAATTTTTGTGGAATAGTTTGAGAAGGATAGGTGTTAACTCTTCTCTAAATGTTTGGTAGAATTCACCTGTGAAGCCATCTGGTTCTACACTTTTGTTTTGGGGGATTTGTTGGGTTTTTTTTTTATTACTGATTCAATTTCATTACTGATAATTGGCCTGTTCATATTTTCTATTTCTTCCTGGTTCCATCTGGGAGATTTGTGCATTTTTTCTAGGTTGTTCATTTTATTGGTGTATAGTTGTTCATAGCAATCTCTTATGATCCTTTGTATTTCTGTAGTGTTGGTTGTAAGTTTTTCTTTTTCATTACTGGTTTTATTGATTTGGGCACTCTCTTTTTTTTCTCTATGAGTCTGGCTAAAGGTTTATCAGTTTTGTTTATCTTTTCAAAGAACCAACTCTTAGTTTCATTGTTATTTTCATTGCTTCTTTAGTCTCTATTTCATTTATTTCTGCTCTGATCTTGATGATTTCCTTCTTTCTACTAACTGCGTGTTTTGTTTGTTCATCTTTTTCTAGTTCCTTTAGGAACTTTTTTCCCCTCTGCCTTTGCTAATCTCTCTTTTCTTCTACCTAATTTCTTAAAGTACCCCTGAGCACTTTCAGATAAAAATCATTCTGTAACTAGAAGGATTAAACACAATCTGGAAACACATTTTTTTAAAAAGAGTGCTATATTTTTGAATAGATTTTATCACCATGTTTCCTTCTATGGGGAATTATCCAAGGGTTTTTCAGTTGAAAGATTGGAAGACTTCCTCCTGAATTATGTGGAGTTTGAAGGATCATCTATGAAACTGTTATTAATGTACAGTTCTTGATGGCATAGCCCATGACTCAGTGGGCCCTATTGTTCCTGGCTGCAGTGTGGTTCAAATGACTTGATTTGGTGTGCTTTTATTAATTTTATTTTATTTTGTTACTTTTATTTTCATTAAGTTGACAGCCAAATCAGAACTGATCTATCAGTATGTGGAACACTTAACACAAGCTGTGGAGAGCTACAAGCAGCAGATGGACTGGCTCACCAGCAACAGCCGGCATATATTTGGTGTCATCTTGGAACAGTGCATCACCATAGTGCTGGATTTTGGCGGCATGCTGGAGGAGGAGCTTAATCTGTGCCAAGATGCTCTAATCATGGTCCTCCAGGAGCAGGTGGCTCACATAGCCAAGTTCAGTATCATATGGTGAGTTCCCATAGGAAAGGAGTATTTCCCTGAAACTTCATGAGTAATTTTCATGTATTTGGAGTTAAGGAGCATAACTAACACAGTTAGATCTGTGGGGAGGGAGGAGCTATAATCTTGTAATTTCCTAGAATATATCATTCCAGCAGAAAACCCACAATGAGTAAATCTTAAAAACTTTTATCTGCTTTGTATATGGCATCTTAGTTTTCAAATTAGAAGAGACTTTGAAACATTGTTTTCTTCAGTGTATGGTATGGCAAGGTCAAAATATAAGAATATAAATTCTTAAAATTAAAATTCCTTCACACGTTTTAGACTTTAGATTCAATAATGAAGTCCAATGTCACAAATTTCACTGCTTTTCAGATTGAGTTTGCAGCTCAAGTTGATTTCCCCTGTAAGTTGACCCCCTTTAATCAGAACAACAGGTGGCTGGCTTTATAGACTTTCCCATATTTCAGAGTTTTCACAATCAATTTTTTACAGATTCTTGGATTCAAGAGAATTTGGACCTTAGCACTGACTTCTCATGTGGAACAGTGGCTGTACTTCCCTGACAGAAAACATCTGGATGAGAGGGACATCTATCTAATTGAGTTTTTCTTTTTTAAGTAAAATATTTTCAGCTAAACAGCTGACACCTTTGAGGATGCTGCCTAATTGTGTTCTGTCCCAGGTTTCTATTTCTGTCACAGTTATATTATTGAAGGAATTAAGTGATTAAGTCTACAGTGCTTTAGCTTCCTTGGAAATGTGTAGCATAGATGCCACTGAGCCAGATTCTCTACCCAAAGGGCCACACAGAGGTAAGGCAGCCTCTGTATCTGGAGGTGGGCTAGGAGGGGCAAATCAGGCTGATTCATTTAGTCCAGGATTCACATAATTCTTATAGTTACAAATTCATAAGTGATTCATAAAATTCATTTAATTATAAACACAGAGATAAACTCAAGTGGCCCTTGTTTTTTTTGGGGTATTCCATCACATTTCTAAGCTCAAATTAAATGATTGAATCAAAATGTCCCAGGATTTAAAAACTTATGCTCTGCTGAACACAGAACAATACTATTTTTGATCCAAAAAAGGTAACTGATGGGAATCTTTCAGAACAATGAAAACAATGTAATAAAAGAATTAGAAATAAAATTGTGGAGTAACAAAACTGTTGCTGATTTGTAAATCTTAATGCTGTGAATCCTTAGAAACTTAACTATTCACAGAAGACAGTTGCATCTAAACCTTCCTATTTATGAAAATAACTTTCCCCAATAATTTTTTTGACATTAAAAATTTTTTATTGAAATATAGTTGATTTACAATGTGGTGTTAGTTTTAGGTATACAGCAAAGTGATTCAGTTTTATATATGTATATATATATATTCCTTTTTAGATTCTTTTCCATTATAGGTTATTACAAGATACTGAGCGTAGTTCCCTGTGCACGTTCCTCAGTAATTTTAATGCAATTGTTAATGTTCGAATTTTTGAGATTTTAAAATTATCCTGTAAACGTTGTTTTTCCAAGTCAGTACAGCTTATGGAAGGTCATAGTGCTTTGGAAACCTGCCTTAAACAGCTCACCTGTTTTCTCGGTAACTTTGAGAGGGCTGGGAGATGTGTTTTCTTTCTCTCAGCTCTGGTGACATTAGGTGTCTTGCTGCTTGTAGCTGTGAGACTGAGGGCTGACAGCTACATTGACCACTGCCAGTGACAGCCCCATGCGGTCCCTTTCAGGGTTTCTCAAGAGCCTGTGAAATGGCAGGAAGGTGCTGTTCCTGTGACCGCACAATCCATAGCCGCTGCCATCAGCTGGGTTGAGAAATCGCCTTTTGAGCTGGCTCTGAGCCAGACTAGCCGCTTAGACGCTCTGCTGGAGGCGGGGAAAGACGAATCGGTAAGTGTGTGTCTGTGTCTGCTCCCACATCACGAAGGTGGCTTTGCGCTTATTCCTTCACACTCAGTATCCGCATACTGCCTTCCAGCTGAGCTTGGGCCCTTCCAATTGCATCCCACAGAGACTGCATCCTTGGCATTCAAGAGCCCCAGCAGTCTTAATCCTGTTCACCTCTGAATTTGGAACCAATTGATAAATAGGTGACAGGCCCCAGATGGGGATCAAAAGAGCATCTCTGGTGATGGCAGGGCTGGACCAACCAAAATGAGACTCTAACACCTGAGCCTGGCTGGGCTTCCCCTAGGGGGCGTCATTGGGGCCGCAGGGCAGGCCCTTATTTAGCTGCTGCCAGGAGAGCCACGTGCTGCTCACAGCCCCCGAGCATTGAGAAAGGAAGGGAGTGAGGCCGTGAGTGTGCATCTCTAATGCTTCAATTCCACTCTTGTTCTCCTGACAATTAGATAAACCCATCTCTTATGGGAGGAGAGGTTGGAAGACTTGTCACTGAACCTTGAGGATGAGGAAATAGGGTTTCCCAGCATCCATGCTCTGAATCTTTCCCAGTTCCTCCTCTTCACAGATGGGTCCATCATGTGCTTTCCAAGGGGAAGTGTATCCCAGTCAGTGTGTCATCCGTTCTTGAATGCCGATGCATTCACATAAGCTTTTTGATAAGGACCTTTCGGATATAAAGCTTTACCTGGAAGAAGTGATTAACTGGTGGTGTTTTATATCTCTTTTAGCCACAAGAGTGTGTTTTTGTGAGCAGCTCTAATGGTGGGACTGTTAAGGGTGGTGACAGGCTAGAGAGGAAGTACTCTGGGCACATGAGGTCCTTAGGCCAGCCTTACTCCCCAGGTAGGGATAAGTCTGCTTTCTCTTGGGATACAGATACTTAACTAATCCTTACTAATTGATTAATATTAATACTTAATTGCTTCTTCCACTCTGGAATCCTGGGGATTCTGCAGGTTTCAAGCTTTACTCTGCCGCATTAAGAAGTCCTTTCTTGGGCAAGGTGGCCATGTGCTGGCACCTTCAAAGGAGAGCTCCCAGTGGTCACCAGACTGTGTTTATTGATACCGAGGGTGATGGTTTGAAATTGGAAACATACTGTTTATCCTCAGAAAGCCAGAGGAACAAATGTTTCCCGTTAAAGAAGAATGAAATGCAAGCAGCTTTGTTCTTTGGCCTTTTAAGTTTGTTTTAACATCATTTAAAATTTCAAATGTCTGGACACCTTAATAAGCATTCAAGAAATGGAATACTTCACAGGCTCTTGGATGTGTGTGTGTGTGTGTGCGCGCGCATGTGCGCGTACGGGGGTGCTCTCCTTCTTTGTCTGTTTACCTGGCTCCCCGGTCATAGGTGGTTCTGGCAACCCGACCTGACTGCAAGATTTCCTGGTGACCTTGACTTTCTGTTTTACTTCCCTCTGGTTTGTATGTCTCCTTTCTCTGGGGGGTTTTTCCCTAGCCCAGGAAATGTGTAACAATTTAGTGAGTTCCAGGGAAGTTCTGTAGAAGAGGAATAACCAAGAAAGAAGCTTCCAGGAACTGATCATCAAATGTCACGTGAAAACTCTTGAGAAGAGACCACGGGGTATGAAAGATGCTAAACATATTCAGACCATGGTATTCTCCACCCAGAGCTTATATCTGGTTTTGGTCCTGAGGAAAAGTTTAGTAAATGCAACTGCCTCACATATAAAAATGCCATGCTCTGTGTCTTATGAGGAGTAAAGAAAAGCATGCATGGGGACTTCCCTGGCAGTCCAGTGATTAAGACTCTGTGCTTCCACTGCAGGGGGCATGGGTCTGATCCCTGGTTGGGGAACTAAGATCCTGCATATCTTGCAGAGCGGACAAAAACAACCCCAGAAAAGCATGCATGTGTTAGGGGTGGGGAGAGAAACGGTTCCCATAAAGACCTGCTGCTCTGCCCTGAGCCCCTCATGTCCACCCCAGTGAGTTTCCAGTTGATCCATGTGGCTGCAGTTTGCTATGAACAGAAAGGATTTAAGGCTTAAGAAATGTTTTGAACAGTAAATCTAAAACCCCAGTCTTTTCCTGCTCATGATAACCTGCTTTGAGTTTTCATCTTCCTCCATGAGTGGATCCTGAGAGGAACCAAGAAAGTGGGTATTGTCTTGTGTTCAGAGATTAACAGGGAAGTGGGTTTTTGTACCCGTCCACGTGAAGAAGGAGGGCTGACTGATGGGCTTGGTTACGATGAAGGAGGATGCCCAGAGGCCACTGGCCTCCAGGACTGGTCTTTGTAACCATGGGTGGGCCAGGAAGATTTACCAGAGACAGATGACAGAGCGTGAGCCTTCGGGTCCAGGAAGAGCCCAGGCAGAGTGTGGGGTCTGTTTAACTCGTGTATCTCATAGTGACACATGAAGAGCACTATTGATGGATGAATTACTGCTGTACCCTGTAAAAAAGAACCTGGTGCCTGGGAAGGGTGGTCCTTGGAGTATTGAGGAGATGTTTAGAGGGGCTGGTGCTGCCTTCAGAGCCCAGGCATGTGTCTGGCACAGGGTTTCTACTCTGCAGCGTCCTCTGGTCTCTGGATGCATCTTTTGGAAGTTGGTAGCTTCCGTGGCCTTTTTGAGGAGGGGTGCTGTGTCAGGAGGCCCTGGATGGCCTGCTGACCCAGGACGAGAAGGGTCCTTAGGAAAGAGATGGCTGTTTATCCAAAGCCCCAGTTCCCAGCTACCTAAGGGAGGGACCTGCCTTCTGCTTTCAAAGGCACCTGTATTTCTCTTTGTGTTCTCTCATCCTCTCTTCCATCTACCTGATAGGCACACATTTGTTTACTTTTTTTTTTTTTTAATTTTTATTTTTTTTATTAGTTTCTGCTTTATAACAAAGTGAATCAGTCATACATATACATCTGTTCCCACATCCCCTCCCTCATGCATCTCCCTCCCTCCCACCCTCCCCATCCCACCCCTCCAGGCGGTCACAAAGCACCGAGCTGATCTCCCTGTGCTCTGCGGTTGCTTCCCACTATCTATCTACCTTACGTTTGGTAGTGTATATATGTCCATGCCTCTCTTTCCCTTTGTCACAGCTTACCCTTCCCCTTCCCCATATCCTCAAGTCCATTCTCAAGTAGGTCTGTGTCTTTATTCCCGTTTTACCCCTAGGTTCTTCATGACATTTTTTTTTTTTTAAATCCCATATATATGTGTTAGCATACGGTATTTGTCTTTCTCTTTCTGACTTACTTCACTCTGTATGACAGACTCTAGGTCTATCCACCTCATTACAAATAGCTCAGTTTCGTTCCTTTTTATGGCTGAGTAATATTCCATTGTATATATGTGCCACATCTTCTTTATCCATTCATCCGATGATGGACACTTAGGTTGTTTCCAGCTCCGGGCTATTGTGAATAGAGCTGCAATGAACATTTTGGTACATGTCTCTTTTTGAATTATGGTTTTCTCAGGGTATATGCCTAGTAGTGGGATTGCTGGGTCATATGGTAGTTCTATTTTTAGTTTTTTAAGGAACCTCCATACTGTTCTCCATAGTGGCTGTACCAATTCACATTCCCACCAGCAGTGCAAGAGTGTTCCCTTTTCTCCACACCCTCTCCAGCATTTATTGTTTCTAGATTTCTTGATGATGGCCATTCTGACTGGTGTGAGATGATATCTCATTGTAGTTTTGATTTGCATTTCTCTAATGATTAATGATGTTGAGCATTCTTTCATGTGTTTGTTGGCAGTCTGTATATCTTCTTTGGAGAAATGCCTATTTAAGTCTTCTGCCCATTTTTGGATTGGGTTGTTTGTTTTTTTGCTATTGAGCTGCATGAGCTGTTTATAAATTTTGGAGATTAATCCTTTGTCAGTTGCTTCATTTGCAAATATTTTCTCCCATTCTGAGGGTTGTCTTTTGGTCTTGTTTATGGTTTCCTTTGCTGTGCAAAAGCTTTGAAGTTTCATTAGGTCCCATTTGTTTATCTTTGTTTTTAGTTCCATTTCTCTAGGAGGTGGGTCCAAAAGGATCTTGCTGTGATTTATGTCATAGAGTGTTCTACCTATGTTTTCCTCTAAGAGTTTGATAGTTTCTGGCCTTACATTTAGGTCTTTAATCCATTTTGAGCTTATTTTTGTGTATGGTGTTAGGGAATGATCTAATCTCATACTTTTACATGTCCCTGTCCAGTTTTCCCAGCACCACTTATTGAAGAGGCTGTCCTTTCTCCACTGTACATTCCTGCCTCCTTTATCAAAGATAAGTTGGCCATATGTGCGTGGGTTTATCTCTGGGCTTTCTATCCTGATCCACTGATCTATCTTTCTGTTTTTATGCCAGTACCACACTGTCTTAATTACTGTAGCTTTGTAGTATAGTCTGAAGTCAGGGAGCCTGATTCCTCCAGCTCCGTTTTTCGTTCTCAAGATTGCTTTGGCTATTCGGGGTCTTTTGTTTTTCCAAACAAATTTTGAAATTTTTTGTTCTACTTCTGTGAAAAATGCCAGTGGTAGTTTGATAGGAATTGCATTGAATCTGTAGATTGCTTTGGGTAGTAGAGTCATTTTCACAATATTGATTCTTCCAATCCAGGAGCATGGTATATCTCTCCATCTATTTATATCATCTTTAATTTCTTTCATCAGTGTCTTATAATTTTCTGCATACAGGTCTTTTGTCTCCTTAGGTAGGTTTATTCCTAGATATTTTATTCTTTTTGTTGCAATGGTAAATGGGAGTGTTTTCTTGATTTCATTTTCAGATTTTTCATCATTAGTGTACAGGAATGCCAGAGATTTCTGTGCATTAATTTTGTATCCTGCTACTTTACCAAATTCATTGATTAGCTCTAGTAGTTTTTCGGTAGCATCTTTAGGATTCTCTATGTATAGTATCATGTCATCTGCAAACAGTGACAGCTTTACTTCTTCTTTTCCAATTTGGATTCCTTTTATTTCCTTTTCTTCTCTGATTGCTGTGGCTAAAACTTCCAAAACTATGTTGAATAAGAGTGGTGAGAGTGGGCAGCCTTGTCTTGTTCCTGATCTTAGTGGAAATGGTTTCAGTTTTTCACCATTGAGGACAATGTTGGCTGTGGGTTTGTCATATATGGCCTTTATTATGTTGAGGAAAGTTCCCTCTATGCCTACTTTCTGCAGGGTTTTTATCATAAATGGGTGTTGAATTTTGTCGAAAGCTTTCTCTGCATCTATTGAGATGATCATATGGTTTTTCTCCTTCAACTTGTTAATATGGTGTATCACATTGATTGATTTGCGTATATTGAAGAATCCTTGCATTCCTGGAATAAACCCCACTTGATCATGGTGTATGATCCTTTTAATGTGCTGTTGGATTCTGTTTGCTAGTATTTTGTTGAGGATTTTTGCATCTATGTTCATCAGTGATATTGGCCTGTAGTTTTCTTTCTTTGTGACATCCTTGCCTGGTTTTGGTATCAAGGTGATGGTGGCCTCGTAGAATGAGTTTGGGAGTGTTCCTTCCTCTGATATTGTTTGGAAGAGTTTGAGAAGGATGGGTGTTAGCTCTTCTCTAAATGTTTGATAGAATTCGCCTGTGAAGCCATCTGGTCCTGGGCTTTTGTTTGATGGAAGATTTTTAATCACAGTTTCAATTTCAGTGCTTGTGATTGGTCTATTCATATTTTCTATTTCTTCCTGAGTCAGTCTTGGTAGGTTGTGCATTTCTAAGAATTTGTCCATTTCTTCCAGGTTGTCCATTTTATTGGCATAGAGTTGCTTATAGTAATCTCTCATGATCTTTTGTATTTCTGCAGTGTCAGTTGTTACTTCTCCTTTTTCATTTCTAATTCTACTGATTTGAGTCTTCTCCCTTCTTTTCTTGATGAGTCTGGCTAATGGTTTGTCAATTTTGTTTATCTTCTCAAAGAACCAGCTTTTAGTTTGGTTGATCTTTGCTATCGTTTCCTTCATTTCTTTTTCATTTATTTCTGATCTGATCTTTATGATTTCTTTCCTTCTGCTAACTTTGGGGGTTTTTTGTTCTTCTTTCTCTAATTGCTTTAGGTGCAGGATCAGGTTGTTTACTCGAAATGTTTCCTGTTTCTTAAGGTGGGATTGTATTGCTATAAACTTCCCCCTTAGAACTGCTTTTGCTGCGTCCCATAGGTTTTGGGTCGTCGTGTCTCCATTGTCATTTGTTTCTAGGTATTTCTTAATTTCCTCTTTGATTTCTTCAGTGATCACTTCATTATTGAGTAGTGTATTGTTTAGCCTCCATGTGTTTGTATTTTTTACAGATCTTTTCCTGTAATTGATGTCTAGTCTCATAGCATTGTGGTCGGAAAAGATACTTGATACAATTTCAATTTTCTTAAATTTACCAAGGCTTGATTTGTGACCCAAGATATGATCTATCCTGGAGAATGTTCCATGAGCACTTGAGAAAAATGTGTATTCTGTTGTTTTTGGGTGGAATGTCCTATAAATATCAATTAAGTCCATCTTGTTTAATGTATCATTTAAAGCTTGTGTTTCCTTATTTATTTTCATTTTGGATGATCTGTCCATTGGTGAAAGTGGGGTGTTAAAGTCCCCTACTATGATTGTGTTACTGTCGATTTCTCCTTTTATGGCTGTTAGTATTTGCCTTATGTATTGAGGTGCTCCTATGTTGGGTGCATAAATATTTACAATTGTTATATCTTCTTCTTGGATCGATCCCTTTATCATTATGTAGTGTCCTTCTTTGTCTCTTCTAATAGTCTTTATTTTAAAGTCTATTTTGTCTGATATAAGAATTGCTACTCCAGCTTTCTTTTGATTTCCATTTGCATGGAATATCTTTTTCCATCCCCTTACTTTCAATCTGTATGTGTCTCTAGGTCTGAAGTGGGTCTCTTGTAGACAGCATATATATGGGTCTTGTTTTTGTATCCATTCAGCCACTCTGTGTCTTTTGGTGGGAGCATTTAGTCCATTTACATTTAAGGTAATTATTGATATGTATGTTCCTATTCCCATTTCCTTAATGGTTTTGGGTTCGTTATTGTAGGTATAGTCCTTCTGTTGTGTTTCTTGCCTAGAGAAGTTCCTTTAGCATTTGTTGTAAAGCTGGTTTGGTGGTGCTGAACTCTCTCAGCTTTTGCTTGTCTGTAAACGTTTTAATTTCTCCATCAAATCTGAATGAGATCCTTGCTGGGTAGAGTAATCTTGGTTGCAGGTTTCTCTCCTTCATCACTTTAATTATGTCCTGCCACTCCCTTCTGGCTTGTAGAGTTTCTGCTGAGAGATCAGCTGTTAACCTGATGGGGATTCCCTTGTGTGTTATTTGTTGTTTTTCCCTTGCTGCTTTTAATATGATTTCTTTGTGTTTAATTTTTGACAGTTTGATTAATATGTGTCTTGGCGTATTTCTTCTTGGATTTATTCTGTATGGGACTCTCTGTGCCTCCTGGACTTGATTAACTATTTCCTTTCCCATATTAGGGAAGTTTTCAACTATAATCTCTTCAAATATTTTCTCAGTCCCTTTCTTTTTCTCTTCTTCTTCTGGAACCCCTATAATTCGAATGTTGGTGCGTTTAATGTTGTCCCAGAGGTCTCTGAGACTGTCCTCTGTTCTTTTCATTCTTTTTTCTTTATTTTTCTCTGCATCAGTTATTTCCTCTATTTTATCTTCCACCTCACTTATCCGTTCTTCTGCCTCAGTTATTCTGCTATTGATCCCATCTAGAGTATTTTTCATTTCATTTATTGTGTTTTTAATCGATGCTTGATTCATCTTTAGTTCTTCTAGGTCCTTGTTAACTGTTTCTTGCATATTGTCTATTCTATTTCCAAGATTTTGGATCTGGGAAATAGAATCTTGGATCAGCTTTACTATCATTATTCTGAATTCTTTTTCAGGTAGACTGCCTATTACCTCTTCATTTGTTAGGTCTGGTAGGTTTTTATCTTGCTCCTTCACCTGCTGTGTGTTTTTCTGCTTTCTCATTTTGCTTATGTTACTGTGTTTGGGGTCTCCTTTTTGCAGGCTGCAGATTCGTAGTTCCCGTTGTTTTTGGTGTCTGTCCCCCGTGGCTAAGGTTGTTTCAGTAGGTTGTGTAGGCTTCCTGGTGGGGGGGACTAATGCCTGTGTTCTGGTGGTTGAAGCTCGATCTTGTCTTTCTGGTGGACAGGTCCCCGTCTGGTGGTGTGTTTTGGGGTGCCTGTGGCCTTATTATGTTTTTAGGTATCCTCTCTGCTAATGGGTGGGGTTGTGTTCCTGCCTTGCTAGTTGCTTGGCATAGCGTGACCAGCACTGTAGCTTGCTGGTCGTTGAGTGAAGCTGGGTGCTGGTGTTGAGATGGAGATCCCTGGGAGATTTTCGCTGCTTGATATTATGTGGAGCTGGGAGGTCTCTTGTGGACCCGTGTCCTGAAGTTGGCTCTCCCACTTCAGAGGCACAGCACTAACTCCTGGCTGCAGCACCAAGAGCCTTTCATCCACCCGGCTCAGAATAACAGTGAGAAAAAGTAGAAAGAAATAATTAGTAGAAGAAAGAAAGAGAGATTGAAAGAAAGGAAGAAGGGAAGTAAGGAAGGAAGGAAGAAAGAAAGAAAGAAAGGAGGGAGGGAGGAAGGATGGAAAGAAAGGAAAGAAAGGAGGGAGGGAGGGAGGAATGAAAGCAAAAGGAAGAGTGAATGGAAGAAGAGAGGGAGGGAGGGAGGAAGGAAAGAAAGAAAGACAGGAGGGAGGGAGGGAGGGAGGAAGGAAAGAAAAAGAAAGTGGAAAGAAGAAGGGTGGGAGGGAGGGAGGGATGGAGGAAAGAAAAAGAAAGAAGGAAAGGAGGAGCGGAGGGAGGGAGGGAGGAAGGGAAGGGAGGAAAAAAAGAAAGAGCAGGTAAAGTAAAATAGAATAAAGTATGAAATATAGTAGCGTTATTAAAATTAAAAAGTAATTATTGAAAAAAAACACGGACCGAAAGAACCCTGGGACATATGGTGGAAGCAAAGCTATACAGAGAGAATCTTACACAGAAGATTACACATACACATTCACAAAAAGAGAGCAGGGGGAAAAATCAAAAATCTTGCTCTCCAAGTCCACCTCCTCGATTTGGGATAATTCGTTGTAAAAAGAGGAAAAGGGCGAAAAGTCTGAAATCTTGCTAAGTCCACCTCCTTAATTTGAGATAATTCGTTGTAAAAAGAGGGAAAAAAAGGGGGGGAAGTCTTAAATCTTGTCCTCAAGGTCCACTTCCTCAATTTGGGATGATTCGCTGTCCATTCATGCACTCCACAGACGCAGGGCACATCAAATGGACCGTGGAGCTTTAATCCGCTGCCTCGGAGGCTGCACAGAGAGATTTCCCTGTCTCTGCTCTCACAGCTCCCGGGTCTCAGCCTTGGACCTGGCCCCGCCTCTGCGCGTAGGTCGCCGGAGGGCGTCCGTTCGCTCAGACAGGACGGGTTTAAAGGAGCCGCTGATTCGGGGGCTCTGGCTCACTCAGGCAGAGGGGAGGGAGGGGAATGCCCTCTCCTCGCGCACCAGGCAACAAAAGGGAAAAAAGTCTCTTGCCTCTCCGGTAGCTCCAGACCCTTTCCCCGGACTCCCTCCGGGCTAGCACTAACCCCTTCAGGGTCTCTTCCTGCCGCCAGCCCCAGACCTCTCCCTGCGCTCCGACTGAAAGCCGATACCCGAGCCTCAGCTCCCAGCCCCGCCCGCCCTGGCGGCCGAGCAGACAAGTCTCTCGGGCTGGTGTGTGCCTGAGGGCACCGATCCTCTGTGCCAAAATCTCTCTGCTTTGCCCTCCACACCCCTGTTGCTGTGCTCTCCTCCGCTACTCCGAAGCTTTCCCACTCCGCCACCTGCAGTCTCCGCCCTCGAAGGGGCTTGTAGTGTGTAGAAACCTTCCCTCCTTCACGGCTCCCTCCCACTGGTGCAGGTCCCGTCCATATCCTATTGTCTCTGTTTATTCTTTTTTTCTTTTGACCTACCCAGGTATGTGGGGAGTTTCTTGCCTTTTGGGGGGTCTGAGGTCTTCTGTCAGCGTTCAGTAGGTGTTCTGTTGGAGTTGTTCCACGTGTAGATGAATTTCTGATGTATCTGTGGGGAGGAAGGTGATCTCCGCGTCTTACTCTTCCGCCATCTTCCTCCGGCTCCCTGTTTACTTTTTTTAAAAAAAGTCATATTCACTGAGAGACTAAGTGGGTGAATTAGAGGCAGACCCACATGATTCCATAAGGAACCTTCACCAGCGGACAGTGAGCAGAAGGCCTGGCCACATCAGTCATGACCCTGGCATTTCATTTTCTTCCTTGCTGCGGCTCAGACAGGCATCACATCTTTTCATCTTTGCCTTAGCATTGCCTAGTAATGGCAGTGCCTAGCATGGGCTCGATAAATGTTTGTTGAACAGTGAAGGAATAGAAAGGAAATAATGTCGATATTCTCGAGATTGGGGGTTAGATGTGGATCCAAGAGATTCCCGTCCCCAAGCTATGGTACGGATTTGAGTTTTTTGTTTTTTTTTTTGCGGTACGCGGGCCTCTCACTGCTGTGGCCTCTCCCGTTGCGGAACACAGGCTCCGGACGCGCCGGCTCAGCGGCCATGGCTCACGGGCCCAGCTGCTCTGCGGCATGTGGGATCTTCCCAGACTGGGGCACGAACCCGTGTCCCCTGCATCGGCAGGCGGACTCTCAACCACTGCGCCACCAGGAAAGCCCTGGATTTGAATTTTTTTGAATTGAAAGGAGGTGGTCTGCATGGGACCAGGCGGGTGAATTTGCTGAGCCTTGTATGCCTGTGATGGGGATGTTGGGTTGGAATAGGGATCCTGAAGCCCAGGAGGCCGGAACGTTGGTGGTGGTCAGCGGTGTGAGGAGGAATCTGAGAAAGGAGCTGGATCAATAGCAAGGGGCAGCCACCACCCTGGGGGGAGGGCGTGGTCAGAAAAATCCAAATGGGCTGAACCAGGGAGGGCGGCCCCAGGCACAGGGAAGATCTGGAAGTTAGATCCAAGCTCTGGAGTCGGTCAGCACTGTTGTAATGGTCAAAGTTATATGAAGGATAAGACAGATTTTGCTGGGCCTCTCACTGCTGTTCTGGTTGACTTTCATTTTTGTTTCCTTGCAAAGTGGGAATTCTTAGACCCAGAGGCCTTGGGAGCTTCTGACACGCCGGAGCAGACGGCGGGCGGAGTGGAAACAGCTGCTCCCAGTTTGGTTCTTCTTTTCCCCAAAACCCATGGCTGGGAAGATGGCAAGACCTCCTTGGTCAGGTGGATTGCAGGTTAACCTTGGGAAGCTGCAGAGCATGTGGCCCGACAGAATGAGACATATCAAGTGAAAACATAAAGGCTCCAACCTATTTTACGTAGTATAAAGTGGCAAGAGTTTTTGAGTCATGGTTAAATAGCTGCATGGAGCCCCAATATTTTCTATGTCTGGTGTTATAAAATTCGGTACAAATCAGCAGTTAAGGCGATGCTGGTCAGTGCAGAAGCTGCTCCAGGTCCCCTTGCCCTCAAGGAGCACAGAGGTACTGGTTAAGGAGTGAGGATTCCCATGAGGGTAATTCCCTTGAGCCAGACAACCTCCTGGACCCAACTTTTGGTCAGTGGTAGTGAGATTGGGGGTAGGAGCCTTGGATGGTGTGGGGACCAAGGAGATGAAAACAGTGCCCACCCCTGGCCACCTTCTTGTCGCATGATCTCGCCTCACCATTTCTGGGATTCACCGTCATCTCTAACATGTGAGGACCAGTCTTGCCATGATGAGCTGACAGAGTGCGGTGGCTGAAAAAAGCAAGGACACGAGTTCGTGAGGTCAGGCAGGCTGGGTTCACTGGCTGCTCACCCGGGTCAAATAACCTGTCCAGGCCTCAGTTTCTTCATCTGTAAACTGGTCATGATAACAAGAATTCAAATTTATGTGAGCTTATCACCCCCAATAGCAGATGACCTCAAAACCATTTCACTTTCAAAGGCATTTTGCCAAATTTGGGGGGATAGTAGTAGGTAGCATATTTATCGTCCTCTCTGTTTTTCTAAATGTCATTATGTGAGCAGAAAGGAGAGGCAGAAAGGCAGTGTGCAGATGGCGGTGAGGTAGCTGGTCTCTGGGAAAGCGTATCCCTGGAAATCTAGAGCACAGATAACAGAGTTGACCGAAAACACAGGCAACTAAGAAGCTGAGTAAGGACCTTAGTGAATAGTGAATAACCCCATAGCCTTAATTAATGAAGGAAAGGAAATCCTGACTCACTGCTGGCTATAGCAATTTCTAGTTTGCTGAAGTCTCTAGGGAAAAAACATCTCTGTGTGAGGATTTCAGGCTCTTGGGTTATTGCCAGAGCAAAGAAGCTGTGTTTACGCAGCATTCAGTGGAGACGGAGTCAGAAGCTGCCGACAGACCAGCCAGAGTTGTTTGTCCTCACTCACTTCCCTGTCGATCTACCAAACCCTAGAATATACTCCCTGGGTCTGTTCCCCTGTCTTGAGCCATGTGTGTTCTTAGACCCTCTGAGAGGATGAAGCTGTCCTCATGCTAAACTTGGGCACCAACACAGCTGGTAAACTAGTAACTGCAGCTCACTGGAGCCTATTCAAGACGTCTTACAGAAGGTAGTGTCTAACACCGGGAAGAGAACAACATAGAATGCATTTTCTGGAAGAACAGTATTAGTTGTATAATTAGGAGTCTGGAGAACACTTTCTTCCTCCTGTCAGTGTTTTTTCTGCTTCTCAGGTGACTGACTGGGAGAAATGTACAACCTTCCTCAGTCTTTACCACCCATGAAGTACTTCTGAAAATCAGGGACTTTGTGATGAAGGGCCTGAGAGAGAGAGTCATGGGGGCAGGAAGACTGTGCCCAGCCTGGGGAGGAATGTTGCTGAAGTAGGCTGGGCTCAGCTCCCACCCCGGCGGTCTCCTAACTCCCAGCCTGGCCCCTCTGCCACCCTCTCCCCACCTGCCTTCTTGGGCACAGCCTGCCCCCTGCTGCCGCAGACCAGGTGTCCTAAGCAGCTGGGAGCTGACCCTCAGCCCACCTCTCTCTGGGCCAGGTAGCTTTAAGTCCCAGCTTTGAACTCGAGGTGAGGTAATTGACTATTTACCTTCAGCTAATTGGGGATGTGTGATTAGAAGCTCATGAATCCTAAAGGGCTGGTGACATCTGTTTATCCCTTAAAACAATACAGGGACTCCCCTGGTGGTCCAGTGGTTAAGACTCCCCCCTCCCAATGCAGGGGCCCACGTTTGATCCCTGGTCAGGGAACTAGATCCCACATGCATGCCGCAACTAAGAGTTTGCATGCCACAACTAAGACCCGGCACAGCCGAATATATAAATATTTTAAAAAACACAATATATTTGCTGGGGGCTTCTACTCCAGTTATCTGTGGAGACAATCACTTAGGGTGCTTTTAGGGGCAGGTTTAGATGATATGTGTTCCTGGCTCTACCTGTGGTTTTACTTTCTGTGATTTATATACGTACATAAGTGTATGCCATCTTGTTGAAGCTCAGTCATGAAGCCAGCTGCATAATCGCCCTTTTCACAAGTGAAGAAACTGAACCTAAACCACTTGCCAGAGGTTACAGAACTCCTCAGTGGCAGGGGAGACCCTTAGAGCAGTGTGGTTAAGGGTGAGGCCCAGTGGATGGCATCGACATCTTTAAATTAAGCAGGGCATCGTCTCCTACCTGGGTGAGGTATTCATCTCCCAGGTCCCTGGTTTAAAGGTGTAGGGGTGTGTGTGTGTGTGTGTGTGTGTGTGTGTCCTGACTCCTGGCCTCGCGTGGCTCCTGACTGGCCATGTGAAATCAGGACAGACTCACCTCCCCAGGCGAGTGTGTGTCCCGGAGGTGAGACCAGCTGGGAGTATGCCCTCCTTCCCACACACAGCCTCAGACTGAGGATGCCTGAGCCGGCACTGCAGAATTCTGGCACTGCCATAGGGAATTGCTAATAAACTTCCTGCCCCCAGTGGCCGGGCGGACACATCCTTCATTCGTGGACTTGAGAATAGCTGCTCCTGACCTGCATAATTTATTCGTGGGCTCAGAGGAAGCTCTTCTCCAAATCCACCAACCATATCCTTCCCATGCAAAGCCTGACACTTCTTAGCACCGGGCCTTGAATATCTTACTTCCTGAATTTGGCCCCAGCACATCGTCATGAAACATTGAGCAGTGCTGCTCTTCTTTCGGCCCACTTATTTTTTTAAAGAGGCAGGTTTATAGAGAGTATATTGCCGATGAGTCTGGTTCATGGCTAGGGTGCATCAGGGAAATAAACTGTTGGTGTCACTGTTCTGCAGGTTGAATCCATTTATTACTTTGTGGTGGGGGATGTTCCAGAGGAATCCAAGGAGCTTCTCCTTCAGAGGGCTTTGGAGGTCCCATATCCTGTCTGCACGGTGTCCTTCAATGCCAGAAGAGAGGGCACGACAGCTTTCTTAAAGGATCTGAGTGCCAAGACCCGAAGCAGGTAGGCAGAAAACGTGCTCTGGGAAGACTGCGAGCGAGCTGCGTGCTTGCCTGTAGACAGTGGGTCTTGATTCCTAGCGGTCTTCCTGACCAGTCGGTTGCTGTGTTCTCCTCTTTCCAGTAGTCTTTAGTCTCCATTCACCTTTGCTCCTCTACCTGGCATTAATCCAGCCTTTTTTTCTGATGCTTTGACATTTTGGGGTCTTGCTGACCCTGGCAGACCGCGCCTCCCAGGTTAGCTGATTCCTAAAGACAGTAAAAGACTCACCTGGGACGGAATGCACCTTTTATATGCAAACTAACCAATCCAGCCCACACTCTCAATCCAGGCTCTCATACCCTAAGCACTGTCCCCTGCCCCAGTCACCCCAGGGCCAGGTACCAGACAGCTCAGGACAGCACCCGCTGAAATCATTCAAACTAGCCAATCCTAAGCCTGCTTACTCTGCCTCACCCATTTCTTTCTGCAGGATCCACAAGAAAGACTTGCCCATGTTTTCCCCTTGTTCTCTCTGCTTCCTGACCAAACCTGGGGCTTCCCTGTGTGGCCCTGTGTGGTGTGGCATGCCCCCATCTCTTTGGAACAATATTAGTCGGTTCTGGCTGCCACAAGAAAACACCACAGACTGGGTGGCTTAAATGACATATTTATTTCTCACAATTCTGAAGGCTGGGAAGTGCAAGATCAAGATGCTAGCAGATTCTGTTTCTGGTGAGAACTCTCTCTCTTGTAGGCAGCTGCCCTCTTGCTGTGTCCTTCCATCCTTCCATGGAGGACAGAGAGAGACAGAGAGACAGAGACAGAGACAGAGAGAGGGAGACAGACAGAGAGAGAGAGAGAGAGGGCATGTAAACTCTTTGGTGTCTCTTCTTAAAAGGATACCAATCCTATTGGATCAGGGCCCCACCCCTATGACCTCATTTAACCTTAATTACCGTCTTATAAGTCCTATCTCCAAATACAATCCCATTGAAGATTAAGGCTTCAACACAGATATTTGGGGAGGTGAGGGGCGGGGGCACAATTCAGTCCATAGCAGAAACTGTGAGTGGCAGACTATCTTTTTTTAACATCTTTATTGGAGTATAATTGCTTTACAATTGTGTGTTAGTTTCTGCTTTATAACAAAGTGAATCAGCTATACATATACATATATCCCCGTATCTCCTCCCTCGTGCGTCTCCCTCCCACCCTCCCTATCCCACCCCTCCAGGTGGTCACAAAGCACCAAGCTGATCTCCCTGTGCTATGTGGCTGCTTCCCACTAGCTATCTGTTTTACATTTGGTAGTGTATACATGTCCATGCCACTCTCTCACTTCGTCCCAGCTTACCCTTCCCCCTCCCCGTATCCTCAAGTCCATTCTCTACTTATGCGTCCTTATTCCTGTCCTGTCCCTAGGTTCCTAAGAACCTTTTTTTTTTAAGATTCCATATATATGTATTAGCATATGGTTTTTGTTTTCCTCTTTCTGACTTACTTCACTCTGTATGACAAACTCTAGGTCCATCCAACTCACTACAAATAACTCAATTAAGTTTATTTTTTATGGCTGAGTAATATTCCATAGTATATATGCACCACATCTTCTTTATCGATTCATCTGTTGATGGACACTTAGGTTGCTTCCATGTCCTGGCTCTTGTAAATAGAGCTGCAATGAACATTGAGGTACATGACTCTTTTTGAATTATGGTTTTCTCAGGGTATATGCCCAGTAGTGGGATTGCTGGGTCATATGGTAGTTCTATTTTTAGCTTCTTAAGGAACCTCCATACTATTCTCCATAGTGGCTGTATCAATTTACATTCCCACCAACAGTGCAAGAGGGTTCCCTTTTCTCCACACCCTCTCCAGCATTTATTGTTTGTAGATTTTTTGATGATGGCCATTCTGACTGGTGTGAGGTGATACCTGACTGTAGTTTTCATTTGCATTTCTCTAATGATTACTGATGTCGAGCATTGTTTCATGTGTTTGTTGGTGATCTGTATATCTTGTTTGGAGGAATGTCTATTTAGGTCTTCTGCCCATTTTTGGATTGGGTTGTTTGTTTGTTTTTGCGGTACGCGGGCCTCTCACTGTTGTGGCCTCTCTCGTTGCGGAGCACAGGCTCCGGACGCGCAGGCTCAGTGGCCATGGCTCACGGGCCCAGCCTCTCCGCGGCATGTGGGATCTTCCCGGATCGGGTCACGAACCCGTGTTCCCTGCATCGGCAGGCGGACTCTCAACCACTGCGCCACCAGGGAAGCCCTTGTTTTTTTGATATTGAGCTGCATGAGCTGCTTGTAAATTTAGGAGGTTAATCCTTTGTCAGTTGCTTCATTTGCAAATATTTTCTCCTATTCTGAGGGTTGTCTTTTTGTCTTGTTTAAGGTTTCCTTTGCTGTGCAAAAGCTTTGAAGTTACATTAGGTCCCATTTTTTAATTTTTGTTTTTATTTCCATTTCTCTAGGAGGTGGGTCAAAAAGGATCTTGCTGTGATTTATGTCCTAGAGTGTTCTGACTAGGTTTTCCTCTAAGAGTTTTATAGTGTGTGGCCTTACATTTAGGTCTTTAATCCATTTTGAGTTTATTTTTGTGTATGGTGTTAGGGGGTGTTCTGATTTCATTCTTTTACATGTAGCTGTCCTATTTTCCCAGCAAACTTATTGAAGAGGCTGTCTTTTCTCCATTGTATAGTCTTGCCTCCTTTATCAAAAATAAGGTGACCATAGGTGTGTGGGTTTATCTCTGGGCTTTGTATCCTGTTCCATTGATCTATATTTCTGTTTTTGTGCCGGTACCATACTGTCTTGATTACTGTAGCTTTGTAGTATAGTCCGAAGTCAGGGCGCCTGATTCCGCCAGCTCTGCTTTTCTTTCTCAAGATTGCTTTGCTATTCAGGGTCTTTTGTGTTTCCATACAAATTTGGAAATTTTTTGTTCTAGTTCTGTGAAAAATGCCATTGGTAGTTGGATAGGGATTGCATTGAATCTGGAGATTGCTTTGGATAGTATAGTAATTTTCACAATGTTGATTCTTCCAATCCAGGAACATGGTGTATCTCTCTATCTGTTTGTATTATCTTTGATTTCTTTCGTCAGTGTCTTATGGTTTTCTGCATACAGGTCTTTTGTCTCGTTAGGTCGGTTTATTCCTAGATATTTTATTCTTTTTGTTGCCATGGTAAATGGGAGTGCTTCCTTGATTTCACTTTCAGATTTTTCATCATTAGTATATAGGAATGCCAGAGATTTCTGTACATTAATTTTGTATCCTGCTACTTTACCGAATTCATTAATTAGCTCTAGTAATTTTCTGGTAGCATCTTTAGGATTCTCTATGTATAGTATCATGTCATCTGCAAACAGTGACAGCTTTACTTCTTCTTTTCCGATTTGGATTCCCTTTATTTCTTTTTCTTCTCTGATTGCTGTGGCTAAAAATTCCAAAACTGTTGAATAATAGTGGTGAGAGTGGGCAACCTTGTGTTGTTCCTGATCTTAGTGGAAATGGTTTCAGTTTTTCACCATGAGAACGATATTGGCTGTGAGTTTGTCATATATGGCCTTTATTATTTTGAGGTAAGTTCCCTCTATGCCTACTTTCTGGAGGGCTTTTATCATAAATGGGTGTTGAATTTTGTCAGAAGCTTTTTCTGCATCTATTGAGATGTTGATATGGTTTTTCTCTTTCAGTTTGTTAATATGGTTTATCACATTGATTGATTTGCATATATTGAAGAATCCTTGCATTCTTGTGATAAACCCCACTTGATCATGGTGTATGATCCTTTTAATGTGCTGTTGGATTCTGTTTGCTAGTATTTTGTTGAGGATTTTTGCATCTATTTTCATCAGTGATGCTGCCTGTGGTTTTCTTTCTTTGGGACATCTTTGTCTGGTTTTGGTATCATGCTGATGGTGGCCTTGTAGAATGAGTTTGGGAGTGTTCCTCCCTCTGCTATGTTTTGGAAGAGTTTGAGAAGGAGAGGTGTTAGCTCTTCTCTAAATGTTTGATAGAATTCACCTGTGAAGCCATCTGGTCCTGGTTTTTTTTTTTGTTGAATGATTTTTAATCATAGTCTCAATTTCAGTGCTTGTGATTGGTCTGTTTTTATTTTCTGTTTCTTCCTGGTTCAGCCTCGGAAGGTTGTGCTTTTCTAAGAATTTGTCCAGTTCTTCCAGGTTGTCCATTTTATTGGCATATAGTTGCTTGTAGTAATCTCTTATGATCCTTTGTATTTCTGCAGTGTCAGTTGTTACTTTCCTTTTTCATTTCTAATTCTACTGATTTGTATCTTCTCCTTTTTTTTCTTGATGAGTCTGGCTAATGGTTTATCAATTTTGTTTATCTTCTCAAAGAACCAGCTTTTAGTTTTATTGACCTTTGCTATTGTTTCCTTCATTTCTTTTTCATTTATTTCTGATCTGATATTTATGATTTCTTTCCTTCTGCTAACTTTGGGGTTTTTTTGTTCTTCTTTCTCTGGTTGCTTTAGGTGTAAGGTTAGGTTGTTTATTTGAGATGTTTCTTGTTTCTTGAGGTAGGATTATATTGCTATAAACTTCCCTCTCAGAGCTGCTTTTGCTCCATCCCATAGGTTTTGGGTCATCGTGTTTTCATTGTCATTTTTCTCTAGGTATTTTTTGATTTCCTCTTTGATTTCTTCAGTGATGTCTTGGTTATTAAGTAGTGTATTGTTTAGCCTCCATGTGTTTCTATTTTTTACAGGTTTTTCCCTGTAATTGATATCTAGTCTCATAGCATTGTGGTCATAAAAGATACTTGATACGATTTCAATTTTGTTAAATTTACCAAGGCTTGATTTGTGACCCAAGATATGATCTATCCTGGAGAATGTTCCATGAGCACTTGAGAAGATAGTGTATTCTGTTGTCTTTGGATGGAATGTCCTATGAATATCAAGTAAGTCCATCGTGTTTAATGTGTCATTTAAAGCTTGTGTTTCCTTATTTATTTTCATTTTGGATGATCTGTCCATTGGTGAAAGTGGGGTGTTAAAGTCTCCTACTATGAATGTGTTACTGTTGATTTCCCCTTTTATGGCTGTTAGCATTTGCCTTATGTATTGAGGTGCTTCTATGTTGGGTGCATAAATATTTACAATTGCTGTATCTTCTTCTTCAATTGATCCCTGATCATTATTTAGTGTCCTTCTTTGTCTCTTGCAATAGTCTTTATTTTAAGGTCTATTTTGTGTGATATGAGAATTGCTACTCCAGCTTTCTTTTGATTTCCATTTGCATGGAATATCTTTTTCCATCCCCTCACTTTCAGTCTGTATGTGTCCCTAGGTCTGAATTGGGTCTCTTGTAGACAGCATATGTACGGGTCTTGTTTTTGTATCCATTCAGCCAGTCTGTGTGTTTTGGTTGGAGCATTTAATACATTTACATTTAAGGTAATTATTGATATGTATGTTCCTATTACCATTTTCTTAACTGTTTTGGGTTTGTTATTCTGGGTCTTTTCCTTCTCTTGTGTTTCCTGCCTAGAGAAGTTTCTTTAGCATTTGTTGTAAAGCTGCTTTGGTGGTGCTGAATTCTCTTAGTTTTTGCTTATCTGTAAAGGTTTTAATTTCTCCGTCGAATCTGAGTGAGATCCTTGCTGGGTAGAGTAACCTTGTTTGTAGGTTCTTCCCTTTCATCACCTAAAATACGTCCTGCCACTCCCTTCTGGCTTGCAGAGTTTCTGCTTAACGATTAGCTTTTAACCTTATGGGGATTCCCTTGTATGTTATTTGTTGTTTTTCCCTTGCTGCTTTTAATATTTTTTCTTTGTATTTAATTTTTGATAGTTTGATTAATATGTCTTGGCATGTTTCTCCTTGGATTTATCCTGTATGTGACTCTGCACTTCCTGGACTTGATTGACTATTTCCTTTCCCATATTAAGGAAGTTTTCAAGTATAATCTCTTCAAATATTTTCTCAGTCCCTTTCTTTTTCTCTTCTTCTTCTGGGACTCCTATAATTCAAATGTTGGTGTGTTTGATGTTGTCCCAGTGGTCTCTGAGACTGTCCTCAAGTCTTTTCATTATTTTTCTTTATTCTGCTCTGTGGTAGTTATTTCCACTGTTTTATTTTCCAGGTCACTTATCCGTTCTTCTGCCTCAGTTATTCTGCTATTGATTCCTTCTAGAGAATTTTGTATTTCATTTATTGTGTTGTTCATCATTGTTTGTTAGCTCTTTCATTCTTCTAGGTCCTTGTTAAACATTTCTTCTATTTTCTCCTTTCTGTTTCCAAGATTTTGGATCATCTTTACTATTATTACTCTGTATTCTTTTTCAGGTAGACTTCCTGTTTCCTCTTCATTTGTTTGCTCTGGTGGGTTTTTACCTTACTCCTTCATCTGGTGTGTGTTTCTCTGTCTTATCATTTTACTTAACTTACTGTGTTTGTGGTCTCCTTTTCACAGGCTGCAGGTTTGTAGTTCCCGTTGTTTTCGGTTTCTGCCCCCAGTGGCTAAGGTTGGTTCAGTGGGTTGTGTAGGCTTCTTGGTGGAGGGTACTGGTGCCTGAGTTCTGGTGGATGAGGCTGGATCTTGTCTTACTAGTGGGCAGGACCGGGTCCAGTGGTGTGTTTTCCGGTGTCTGTGACCTTATTACGATTTTAAGCAGCTTCTCTGCTAATTGGTGGGGTTGTATTCCTGTCTTGCTAGTTGTTTGGCATAGGGTGTCCAGCACTGTAGCTTGTTGGTCATTGAGTGGAGCTGGGTCTTAGCGTTGATATGGAGATCTCTGGGACAGCTTTTGCCGTTTGATATTCCATGGAGCCGGGATGTCTCTGGTGGACCAATGTCCTGAACTCGGCTCTCCTACCTCAGAGGCACAGGCCTGACACCTGGCTGGAGCACCAAGACCCTGTCAACCACATGGCTCAGAAGAAAAGGGAGAAAAATAGAAAGAAAGAAAGAAAAATAAATAAAATAAAATAAAGTTATTAAAATAAAATATTTTTAAAAATTATTAAAAATAAAAAATTAAAATGTAATTAAAAAAGAGAAAGAAAGGAAGAAAACAACCAAACCAAAAAACAAATCCACCAATGATAACAGGTGCTAAAAACTATACTAAAAAAAAAGGACAGACAAAGCCCTAGGGCAAATCGTAAAAGCAAAGCTATACAGACAAAATCACACAAAGAAGCATACACATACAGACTCACAAAAAGAGAAAAAGGAAAAAAAATACATATATATATATATATATATATTTTTTTTTTTTTAAAAGGAGGAAGAGAGCAACCAAATAATAAACAAATCTACCAGTGATAATAAACTCTAAATACTAAACTAAGATAAACATAAAACCAGGAACAAATTAGATGCAGAAAGCAAACCCCAAGTCTACAGTTGCCCCCAAAGTCCACCGCCTCAATTTTGGGATGATTTGCTGTCTATTCAGGTATTCCACAGATACGGCGTACATCAAGTTGATTGTGGAGATTTAATCTGCTGCTCCTGAGGCTTCTGGGAGAGATTTGCCTTTCTCTTCTTTGTTCGCACAGCTCCTGGGGTTCAGCTTTGGATTTGGCCCCGCCTCTGCGTGTAGGTCGCCTGAGGGCGTCTGTTCTTCGCTCAGAGAGGACGGGGTTAAAGGAGCCGCTGATCTGGGGGCTCTGGCTCACTCAGGCTGGGGGGAGAGAGGGTTATGGAGTGCGGGGCGAGCCTGGTGACGTTGCACCAGCCTGAGGCGTGCCGTGCGCTCTCCCGGGGAAGTTGTCCCTGGATCACGGGACCCTAGCAGTGGCGGGCTGAACAGGCTCCCCGGAAGGGAGGTGTGGATAGTGACCTGTGCTCGCACACAGGCTTCTTAGTGGCGGCAGCAGCAG
Source organism: Hyperoodon ampullatus (assembly GCF_949752795.1). Classification (NCBI taxonomy): domain Eukaryota; kingdom Metazoa; phylum Chordata; class Mammalia; order Artiodactyla; family Ziphiidae; genus Hyperoodon; species Hyperoodon ampullatus. The sequence continues at coordinate 15,805,954 of NC_136928.1, forward strand.
CCTTAGCATCTCATGCCCGTCTCTGGGGTCCACGCTGTTAGCCGCGGCTCGCGCCCGTCTCTGGAGCTCATTTAGGCGGTGCTCTGAATCACCTCTCCTCGCGCACCCTGTAACAATGGTCTCTTGCCTCTTAGGCAGATCCAGACTTTTCCTCGGACTCCCTCCTGTCTAGCTGTGGTGCACTAACCCCTTCAGGCTGTGTTCACGCCGCCCACCTCAGTCCTCTCCCTGCGCTCCGACCGAAGCCTGAGCCTCAGCTCCCAGCTCCCGCCCGCCCCGGCGGGTGAGCAGACAAGCCTCTCCGAGGGGCTGGTGAGTGCTGGTTGGCACTGATCCTCTGTGCGGCAATCTCTCTGCTTTGCCCTCTGCACCCCAGTTGCTGCGCTCTCCTCTGTGGCTCAGAAGCTTCCCCCCTGCGACCCCCTGTCTCTGCCAGTGAAGGGCCTTCCTAGTGTGTGGAAACCTTTCCTCCTTCACAGCTCCCTCCCACTGGTGCAGGTCCCGTCCCCATTCTTTTGTCTCTGTTTTTCCTCTTTTCTTTTGCCCTACCCAGGTACGTGGGGAATTTCTTGCCTTTTGGGAGGTCTGAGGTCTTCTGCCAGTGTTCAGTAGGTGTTTTGTAGGAGTTGTTCCACGTGTAGATGTATTTCTGTTGTATCTGTGGGGAGGAAGGTGATCTCCGCGTCTTACTCCTCCGCCATCTTGAAGGTCTCCTTGTAAACTCTCTTTTCAGTGGTAGCCGTCTCCTGATCTGTTGGCCTCACTATACCTGAATAATGATAATAATATCTACATTTCAAAACAACCCCGTCTGTGCATGTGAGAGAGTTTGTGTCTCTTGTAGAGAGAAACCAGCTACTTATGTGGTTACAAGGAGAATGACTGAGTTCTTTCCTAAGTCAGCCTGTCTAAAATGGGTAAAATGCCCACTCTTGAGCATTTGTTCTCAAATTTAGTTGCTCATCATATTGGCCTGGGAGACGTGGGCTTCACCTTGCAGGCTGATTTTGCACAGTAAAGGGGAGTCTGGGAATATGCAGTTAGGCTTTCATTTTGCAAAGCCTTTCACTACCTAGGAATCTTGATTAAAATGCAGGTATCTTGACCACAGTCTCAGAGATTCTGATTTTTAGGGTCTAGGGAGGAACAGGGATATGCATTTTTTTTTTTTTTTTTTCAGTACACGGGCCTCTCACTGCTGTGGCCTCTCCCATCGCGGAGCACAGGCTCCGGATGCTTAGGCTCAGCGGCTATGGCTCACGGGCCCAGCCGCTCCGTGGCATGTGGGATCCTCCCGGACCAGGGCACGAACCCGCATCCCCTGCATCGGCAGGCGGACTCTCAACCACTGCGCCACCAGGGAAGCCCGGATATGCATTTTTAACAGGATCCCTGGTGATTCTGAAGACCAGTGCTCTGGCTTCTCATAAGCTCTTTGAAATCTTTTAACAGCAGGTGCTTGGTTTCAATTCTGGCCTCTTGAAACCCCCAAATACAGAAGGGGGTCACTGCCCCCACTTTCGCTAGTGCAGAGAGAAAAACCCAGCTGGCAGGGCCACATTTCTTGCTGGTCCTCTGCTCACCTCACGTGGGACACTCTCTGGGAAGGTGAGAGGCCAGGGAGTAATTTAACACAGGAGAAGCTGCATTTCGGCCCCTGACTTTCAGGCCATGCTCCGTGGAGTGCGGGTTCTGCAGAAGAGGACGGGGTACACCCGGGCCCTTCTGTCCCTCCTCTAGTCCTGGAAAGTGAGGCCAACCCACGACCAGCAGTGCCCCTGCCTGCTCTGCTACCTGCCAGCCCACCTCCTCCCAGGGGTCCTGGATGGTCTCAGTGCATCTTTTGCTGTTGAGCCCCAGCTGAAGAGCAGTTATTATCGAACTGTAAACGGCATGTCCTGAGCATTTCAGCTTGCAGGGAGGCTGGACTCTGTGTCCCCCAGTGCCTGAGGCTGTGTCTGGACAGAGCCACCGGCTCTCAGGCACAGCGCTACACTCCTCAGGCTCTCCAATGAGCCTGTCTTAATGGTGATTTGCTTTCTGCACAAGCGAGGCTGTATTAGCCAGAGGAAATGTCTGCCCTGTTCTCTTTCCTAATCTGGAGAACAGATCAGAGTAGAAAATTCTGGGCAAAGGCTTTGGCACTCAGAGTGTGAGGCCTGTCAGGACAAACCTCGATCATCCCCGCATCTGTTCTGCAAGGAGGTCGTGGTGAGACAGGTGGGGACCTGGGACCCTTTACTGCAGTGCCTACAGCTGGACAAACGTCTCCTCCAGCAACAGAATACAAAAGAACTATAAGGGACTAAAAATAACTGCATGCATGGGTAGTCGGGGCAAGTTATGAACAACAAAATACAAAAAGGCCAAAACCCAGCTGCCATTTCTGAGGGCCTGGGAGCAAAAGCAGGGTCCTGAGCATGATCCCTGTGCACAGCACCACCAAGGGGGTGGGCAGACCACCTAAGCCCCCCCTCCAGCCCCACCCACTGATCCGCCTCCACCCTCACTGCTTAGCAAGGGAACCTGCTACTTGTTTTCATGCCCTTGTGCTGCAGCAAGAGTCCCAATAAAGCCTTGCCAGAATTTCTCTGGCCTCTTTTATCAATTTCTATTGATTAAAGAGTCTGAGAACCTAGGTTGGTAACAGTGGGACGAAGGAAACTGGGCATTTCTGTTTTGGAGGAAGCCCCTGCTGTCATTGTCCCAGTGTCACCTGAAACCTTTTAGAAACAGACAAGACTGAGGCCTTCTATGGCCCAGGCAAGGCCCACAGACCTCTCCTGCCATCTGCCCATCCTTCTGTCCATCCCAGCTCACGTTTCAGGATTCTTTTTGCGTCATGAGTGGCGATAGGCAGGGATGGTACTCTTGAGAGGCTGGAGGAGCATTACTCAGAGATCTCCTCTGCCATCTGAAAGAAATTTCCTGCTATTACTGATTTTTTGGATTCCAGACAACTGGCTTTGAGGGTGTGCTTTAGCCCATCATCACCTGGAACACGACACCAGTGCTTAAAAAATTTTTTTAATTGAAATACGGTTGATTTCCAATGGTGTATTAGTTTCAGGTATACGGCAAAGTGATTCAGTTTTATACACATATATGTGTATATATGTATACATGTGTGTGTGTATATATATATATATATTCTTTTTCAGATTCTTTTCCATTATAGGCTATTACAAGATATTGAGTATAGTTCCCTGTGCTCTACAGTAGGTCCTTGTTGGTTATCTGTTTTATACACAGCAGTGTACGTATTTTAATCCCAAACTCCTAATTTATGCCTGCCCCCCTTCCCCCTTCGGTCACTATAAGTTTGTCTTCTATGCTATGAGTCTATTTCTGTTTTGTAAATAAGTTCATTTGTATCTTTTTTTTTAGATTCCACGTATAAGTGATATCGTATGATATTTGCCTTTGTCTGGCTTACTTCACTTAGTATGATAATCTCTAGATCCATCCATGTTGCTGCAAATGGCATTATTTCATGCTTTTCAAGGCTGAGTAATATTCCATTGTATATATGTGCCACATCTTCTTTATCCATTCATCTGTCAGTGGACATTTAGATTGCTTACATGTCTTGACTGTTGTGAATAGTGCTGCTATGAACATTGGTACATGAGCACTTTTTTAGCTTCAAGCTGCTCATGAATGCCCTGGGGATCTTGTTAAAGTGCACATTCTGACTTGGCATATCCAGGTGGGGCCCGGGGAACGTGCATCCCTAGCCAGCCCCCAGGTGCTGCTGCTGCTCCTAGGACCACACTTTGAGAGGTTGCCTTAAAAACGTGCCCACACTGAGTTCTTTTCATTATTGCTGATGCTCAAGTCCTGGGGAAGTGTGTATTTGCCAAGTGAAAGTTGACTGAAGCCCATCAGCAGTGGGCAGATGAGCCAGCGCTGTCTCTTGTCACCAGCTTTCAACAGTGAACCCGCAGGGCTCTGGGCACTGTTGGGCCTCTCATTAGCCTCTGGGCTTGTCAAAACTGTGTTTACATGATTGAACCCTGGGAACAAAAGAATAAGTCTAAGCACAGGGTATCATTTTTCCAGGGTCGATAAATACCATTTGGTTGAGCTAAGTATCCTCTAATGAACAGAAGAATCATCAGTTAAAATCCCAATGGCTGGGCTTCCCTGGTGGTGCAGTGGTTGAGAGTCCGCCTGCCGATGCAGGGGACACGGGTTCGTGCCCGGTCCAGGAAGATCCCACATGTCGTGGAGCGGCTGGGCCGTGAGACATGGCCACTGAGCCTGCGCGTCCGGAGCCTGTGCTCTGCAACGGGAGAGGCCACAACAGTGAGAGGCCTGCGTACCGCCAAAAAAAAAAAAAAAAAAAAAAAAATTCCACCTTCCTGTCTTTTATTTGTGGGAACTGACAAGGCATAGGGAAAAGCAGTGAACACCTGGAAGACGCTTAGCACCACAGAAGAGCAAGTTCACAGTCTTGGGAGAATGAATAGTTAATGCGCAGATACCACTTACTAGCCTGATGCGGCACATCTCTTCCTGTTTCAGATTCCATGCATTTGCAGAGAGAACAGAGTGTGTGGAACTTCCTGCCTTCCCCATTAAGGATGGTGACAGTGTAATTACTTGGAATTCAAGGAAACTGAAAGGAAAACTCCCTCCAGGTACCTGGGATGGAAAAGAAACAGCATACTTTATGTCTTAATAACTTCAGATGATCCCTAGCCTTAGCACTAGGGCAGGACTCACCGTATCTTTTGTATTATTCCTGTGGTGCAAGGGCAGAGTTCATGGATGTTAATGGGGAATTTGGCAGCCTGGCAACCAGGCATAAGTGTATTACCTAGGGAAGTGGCCTCAGTGAGATGTGTTTCCTAACTTGGGAAACTTCTGGAGACATGGCCCCAGGCGTGTCAGTGCACTCTTAGTTCTTGGCAAGGCAGAGCTGCTCTGTTGCCCAGGTTGGCTGGAAGCTGTAGCGAGGATGCCCTCACTTCTTGTGGGTTTTCTGTTGCTTCCCCATCAGTGATGGCGGTGTTTCTAGACGCACATGAGGGATGGACCTGCCTCTTGTGAGGGCCAAGGCCACACAGGAACCTCTATGGAGGCTGAATGAACTTCCCCTTTCATTCAAAGGATGTGATCAGAGAGCTTAACAGGCGTAGAGAGCGAGGTCAGGAAATAAGTGAGAAATAGTACTGTGATTCGGGAAACCAGGACTACAAGGTTCCTCAGAAAGAAGGAGATGGGAGCTTCTCTGGGGAGCTGATGAAATTGCCAAGTGCCAAATACACTGAGTAAACGCCGCCGAGAAGAGCAGGGAAGGCAGCTCCTGTGGGACTGTGACATGATGCAGCGCAGGGGTAGTTAGAAGTCTGAGAAAGCCCATCCCCACCTCCACCTTCCTGCTCATTTTTACTTATCAACAGAAGGATTTCTAGCTTCAAACAAGGCAGGAATTACTCTTTGGGGGTTGTTTGGGGCTGGGGGAGAAGCTGCCATGCCTTTGAAAGTACACGTGCTTGCAAGTTTCCTCTGTTTACATAACTGTTGCAAAGGCTCCTGGGCTAAGGGCCCTGGGACTGGGTAGGAGGCGTTTGCAATCCTGGGCTAGGGGGTCAGGTGGAGACCCAGGCAGGGGGTTGAATCACAGAGTGTGTCCTAGTCACACACTTTGTGGATTCAGATTCTTAGTGCCCCAAAGCAGAGCTGGGGAGAGGTTCCCATCGGGCTTGTCAGGGCTGCTGCCTTAGGTAACTTACAGCTTTGCTCTGATGGTGAGGTGGACATCTCCAGGGAATTTGAGAAAATGTCAATTGATAAGCAAGATTGATGCTAATCTAAGAAAAAAATAATTTAGGATGTATGCCATGCCTTTGAAAGTAATTTACAAGATTAAGCCTAGTGGGCAATGAATCAATGAAGGTAAAGAATGTGAGATGTCACCAGCTCCCCAAGGTGTGGCAATGACCATAAATGGGGTTTAATTTGGGTCTATGTGTTCCTTGGCAACTTAGTTATAGAGGGAAGCATGTCTGGCTGCATAGCTTACATTTTCAACAACTACCATCTTTCCAACCCCTGTGAAGCATACAAATCAAAGTACAGATAAAAACATTTTTCTTAGAATGAAATGCTCAGAGCGTGGCCTGCCATTCTAATACCATTTCAGTGATCACATGTTCTGAATTTGGGAAGAGTGTCCCAGATCCTAAATATGTGATCTTGTCTCCTCAATCCATCAGAATGTCCCAGAAATGCCAACATTTCAGAGCCTACCTCTCCCACTCAAAAACTGGCCAGAAATCCTTGAGACGATTTTTGTTTGGAAAATGTGTGGTTTTCAACCTCACTCGGGCTCAGAGGCAGTTCTCCAATCTTTCCCTGATCAGTTTCCCCTCCCTGCTTCTCCATCATTTGTCTCAAGCATTTATCAGTATGAGTTTCCTCAGGCCCTCTCTAGTTTGGCAAGGGAGGGTGTCTCCTCGGGAGATAATTTTGCCTTCTGTTGTGTAGAAAAGACAGACTATCAAGTGAGGGGCTAGAGAAGCATTGCTCAGAGAAGTGAACTGGCAACTGAAAGAAATGTCCTGCTGTTTCTGACTTTGAGGTTTCTAGATAATCGGCTTTTTAGCCTGTGAGTTACCATCACCCCATGTACCAGATCAATGCAAAAAACCTCTGTAGTCAAAATAATAGTTTTAAAAATTGTTGTGAAATATACATAACATAAAATTTACCATTGTAACCATTTCTAAGTGTTAAGTATATTCCCTAAATTCAGTAGTGAGGTGTCAAGTACATTCACCTTGTTGTGCAACCCAGTCTCCAGAACTGTCTCCATTTCGGAAAATTGAAACTCTGTACCCATTAAACAACTTCCCATTTGTCCCTCCCCACAGCCCTCAGCACTTAACATTCTACCTTCTGTCTCTGAATCTGACTGCTCTAGATACCCCATATAAGTGGAGTCATACAATATTTGTCATTTTGTGACTGGCTTATTTTATTTAGCATAATGTTCTCAAGGTTCATCCACGTCATAGCATGAGTCAGAATTTCCTTCCTTTTAAGGGCTGAATAATATTCTGGTGTGTGTGTGTGTGTGTGTGTGTGTGTGTGTGTGTAGGGTGCAATATCTCATACTATCTCATGACATGATCCCAGCCATCCACATCTCCTGAAGCAAATCTCTCTGTTTCTAGAAAGGAATGGCTTCTCACCTGCATGAGGGTGGGGCTGGAGCACTGGCTTGCACTGGGATCCCAGGACGTTGGCAGCACTTGGCTGGGTGGGTCATAATCTCAGGCTCCCAGGAGTTGAGTTCATGAACCTGGGCACTGAGTAGACTTCTCCCCTTTCCCTTCCAGGGATGACTTTCTGCCTTAGAAATCCTGCTTTCTTCCGGCGCAGGCTCCATCCCATGTAGGAATGCTCCATCAGCCTCATATGGATTCCTCTCACTGGGGGGAGCAGAATCTGTGATTGATTTATTTATTTATTTATTTATTTATTTATTTATTTTTTTTGCGGTACGCGGGCCTCTCACTGTTGTGGCCTCTCCCGTTGTGGAGCACAGGCTCCGGATGCGCAGGCCCAGTGGCCATGGCTCACGGGCCCAGCCGCTCCGCGGCACGTGGGATCCTCCCGGACCAGGGCACGAACCCACGTCCCCTGCACCGGCAGGCGGACTCCCAACCACTGCGCCACCAGGGAAGCCCAGGATCTGTGATTTAGATGTAAGAAGCGTGGGGGATCTAATATGGCAGGTGACGCTGACCTGAAGCTGTAGCTCTACACTTCTCCTCCTCATAGCCATCCTTCCCCTTGGCTTTCCGCCCAGAGTTGGGTGGGTCCCTGCTCATGTTTATATTCACGGGGCATACAGCAGGGGGGTGGCTGCTCTGTTGTGTAGCCAGCACCTTCCATGTAGGTGTCCTTGCCTCTTTCTCTGTTTAACTACTCTCTTTGACTATTTACTGGGGAGGGGAAAGGGTGCCAACAGAGCCTAGATTGCTATGGGACCAGAGTGATGATGCTACCTTCTGGAGCTCCTCTGAGCCACCAGTCCCCTGAAATTTGGCTTTCCTTCCCTGTTAATGAGTGTGAGTTCTCTTCACAGTCTCTGTGTACTGTGAAATATTCATCTCACTTATAAGCAAAATAAAACGGAGGCATGTTGACTTTCCCCAAACTCCAGGCATTTTTCCTTGGAAAAGATTTCTCTCCAGGACTGAGCAACACTTTCCCCATTCTTGCCCTGGGTCTGGGCTCTCCCTCCCCCACAGTCTCCTAGCAGTCACTGACCGCAGGTTAAGGAGTAGGCCTGATAGGCAGGTAGCGGGGGTCTCCTTGTCTTGACACCTGGCTTGTAGAGATCTGTGGACAGTGCTCCTGCCTATCTTCCTAAAGTCTTTAAACATGGTGTTACTGAATGCAAGTTCATGTGCCTGATCCATAGTGAAGCCAAACTACTGAAATGTCAGAGTTTGGAGCAGAGAAAGGTTTACTGCAAGGACCCACAAGGAGATGGGTGGCTTGTGCCCATAAAACCCCAAACTCCTTGAAGGGTTTCAGCAAAGAACTTTTAAAGGCCAGGTGAGGGAGGGGTGTGGTTAGTTGTTGCAGACTTCTTGGTGTTGGATTCCTTTGCTCTTGCAGCTGTCCACATAGGTCAGGTCATGATGTTCCTGTAAACCTCCAACAAGACAAATGTTATTCTCTGTTCTGCAACTTTTTATCTCTGTATGAATGGACTCTTAAAGGTCAGAGCCCTGAGAGTAGGCTATCCTGTATACTTCAGGCTATAGGCAACATTCTTTTACAAAAGGTGCAGAGCCCGCATGATTAAGCACAAGCAACAAAGCACAAAGGGTTAAAGTAAAAGGAACAGATCTAACATGGAGTCAGATTTGTTCTTCCCTGTTACAGTGTCAGCCAGGGCTTGGCTGCAGTGACGGTCTTCATCTGTCCTGTCTAGTAGAGCTTTGGCTGCTGCTGCTGCTGAAATAGTCCTTCTTTCCTCAGAGTCTGAAATAGTGGCCTGAAAATCATCTTCTACACCCCTCTATTTCTGGGTCTCCTCAGGGAGTCAGGGAAATTAATCATTTAAGCAAACTCCAACAAGTGGCCTTTTTGCTGATTGCTTTGTGTCTGATCAGGACTTAAAAGTATTCTGTGATATTCTTTGAAACTCGGTTTCATCCCAGGCCACTGGTGTTCCCCAAGTCAGCAGTGACTTCTGAGAGGCCACACCCCTCAGCACTCCAGTTCCTCCTGGGTTACAGCCATCCACTGGAGATGAACTGGCTCCGGTGTAATGGTTTGTTGGGGGACACTGCCCACTGCCCCTGGCAGGCTCAAGTGAGGCCCCCTAAGTGGCAGATATGAATGTCTGGTCACAAAAACAAGTCCAGCCAGACACTTTCTTTGATTTCTAGAATTCAGTTTAATTTTTGATTCCAGTACCCTTCTATCCCAGTGGATTGGAGGGAAGTTAACCCCAGTCATTCCCAGGGACACCTCCTGAGCTTTTCCCACAGCTTGGAGATCCTAGGCAGTGCTAAGGCATTGGGAGGGGTCTCTAGTAATTAGACATCTCTTCCTGCAAACCGCCCTATAAATACCCATTGTCCCCTGTCTCACGGCCACTCCAGGTTGAGCAGTTCTCTGCTGCTCCCATGCTGGCTTTGGATGTGGGAGTCGTTTGCAGACTCTGCCCCACCCCCGTTCACCCTGCGCCTTCCTCCCAAGGTGCTGCAAAGACAGGGAGCCAGTTCCCACCCTCTCCTGGGATGCTCTCCTCCTCTCCCCCAAGCCAAGGGGAACCTCCTTCTAATCTGGGATGACTCCTCTCTACCTCCTGCTTTTTAAAGCTGCCTGCTCGGTAAACCCCAGTGCCTCTCCTCAGGGGTTAGGCTTAAAAAGAAAAAGCCAGAATGTCTCGCAACCTATTTCATCTTTCTGCTCTGCCTTCTTTAGGGCAAGGAGAATGGCTGCTTGAATGTGGAGGGAGTGGGTAGGGAGGAGGAAGTATAGGGATAACAGATTACCATCAAAAATATGATCCAACGACACGCATAAGTACGACCTTTTTATGAGAGTGAAACCCTAACCCCAGGATGGGTTTTCTGTGGAGGTAGATAATATAACTAGTTACTTTGTTTTTTGATTTTATAAAATAACACTTCAGGAATCAATGCTGGAGAATGGAAAATGGAGAGTTCGTGTGCTATTAAGTTGGTGCCACATGTAGCTTTGGAGCTGTTCTGTTAAATATGGGAGCCACTGACCACATGTGGCTACTGAGCACTGAAATGTGAGTCCAATTTGAGATGTGCTGTAAGTATAAAATACACCCTGGATTTCAAAGACTGAGTGAGGAAAAAAATGTAAGTTATGACATGAATAGTTTTTAATATAGATTATATGTCAAAATGATAATATGAGCATATGGGTTACATCAAATATATTAATAAAATTAAGTTTTTTCTAAGATTTGGCTACTAGAAAATTGGAAATTATACATATGGTTCACCTACTATTGAATTAGTATTGGATAGCGCTGCTCTAGAGCCATGCTAGCTGCCCCATCGATTAAGTAGCCGTGTAACTTTGGGAAAGTCATTTAACCTTTCTGCTTCCTTTCCTCATCTATAAAATGGGAATAATAGATTGTTATTATATTATGCTATATTATATTAGTTGTGTTAAATGATGAGGAGACAGAGAGGAATAAGGCACTGTCCTATGTTCAATGAACGCAAATGCAGTAAAATCAAGAGCCTGGGCTTTGGAGTCAGGCCTGGGTTTGGATTTGTCACTTAGCTGTGTGATCGTGGTTGAGGTACTTATCTAATCTGAGCTTTAACTTTCTTATTTATGAATGGGGATGATGATGTTTACCTTATGGGTTGTTAGGAATATATATATATATGCGTGTGTGTATATATGTGTATATGTGTGTATACACTGTATGAAACACTGTGTGTATACACACACACATACACACACACACACACACAGAGTGTTTTATGTAGTGCCTGGCACATAGTTAGCCAGTCAATAATTATAACTGCTGTTATGGCCATGACCATCATCATCCTGTGGGTTACCCTACTGTTATTACCACTAGGTAAGCAACTTAAAGACCAAGTTTTTTTTATCACCTTTACTTTTCTTCTGTCATCCCAATTCTCATGTTTGTTTTAGTTTTAATAGTTCTGCTATTAAGTACATTCTGTTCTCACTTGTAGTCCATCTCCTTTGGTTTCCCCAGCCACCTCTTGGTTGGCTAAAATTTATTTTCTAATAGTTTCCTCAAGGAGGGAATCAGAGGAACAATATTCCCAGGGTTTCCAAATGTTCTTTTGTATGTCTTTATACTTAAAGGACAGCTTGGCTGGATAGAACACCCTTGGCTCGCTTTTTGTTTGTCTTGTGTGTGTTATGGGTGGTGCTGCAGTGTCTTCTCATAGTGTGTGCTGCCGAGAAGAAATCCAAGGCCAACTTGATTTTTTTCTTTTGTAAGTGACTTTATCTTTTTGCCTGGTTGCTCAGAGGTTTCTTTTATTCCACCAGCTTTATTGAGATAAAATTGACATATAGTATTGTGAAAATTTAAGGTGTACAATGTAATACACATATATTGTGAAATGATTATCACACTAAGCTTAGTTAATGCATCCATCACCTCACATAATTACATTTTTGTGTGTGTGGTGAGAACATTCAATTAGCAACCTTCAAGTGTATAATACTGCATTGTTAAATATAGTCACCACACTGTACATTAGATCCCCAGGACTTATTCATCTAATAACTGAAAGTTTGCACCCTTTGACCAATTTCTCCCCATTTCTCTCAGCCCCAGCCCCTGGCAACCACCATTCTACTCTCTCTTTCTATGAGTTTGGCTTTTTTTGTTTCCACATATAAGTGAGATCATACAGTATTTGTCTTTTTCTATCTGACTTATTTCACTTAGCATAATGCCCTCAAGGTCCATCCATGTTGTTGCAAATGACAGGATTTCCTTCTTTCTCATGGATGAGTTATATTGCATTGATACACTTCAAATTTTTATACCCATAAAAAATATATAAAATCACATTTTCTTTATCCATTCATCTGTCATTGGATGCTTCGGTTACTTCCATGTCTTGAATATTGTAAGTAATGCTGGAATGAACATTGGAGTGTAGATATCTCTTCAAAATAGTAATTTCATTTCCTTTGGGTATATACCCAGAAGTGGGATTGCTGGATCATATGGTACTTCTGTTTTCAATTTTTTTGAGGAACCTCCATCCTGTTTTCCATAGTGGCTTCACCAATTTACATTTCGCACCAACAGGGCACAAAAGTTCCCTTTTCACTACCTCCACACCAACAGTTGTCTTTTTGATAATAGCCATTCTAACAGGTGTGCAGGGATATCTTTTGCATTTCCCTGGTAATTAGTGACGTTGAGTACCTTCCCATGTATCTGTTGGCCATTTGTATGTCTTTTCTGGAAAAATATCTATTCAAATCCTTTGTCCTTTTTAATTGGATTGTTTGTATTTTGCTATTAAGTTGTATGAGTTCCTTATATATTTTGCATATTAACTTCCTCTAAGATAGATGGTTTGTAAATATTTACTTCCATTCTGTAAGTTGCCTTTTGTTTTGCTGATTGTTTCTTTTGCTGTGCAGAAGATTTTTAGTTTGATGTAGCCCCACTTGTTTATTTTTGCTTTTGTTGCTTGCTCTATTGGTGTCATATCCAAAAAAATTGTTGCCAAAACCAGCATCAAGGAGCTTTCCCCCTATGTTTTCTTCTAGTATTTTACAGTTTCAAGTCTTATGTTTAAGTCTTTAATCTGTTGCAAGTTAATTTGGTGAGTGGTATAATATAGGGGTCCAGTTTCATTCTTCCGCATGTGCATATTCAGTTTTTCCGACACCATTTATTGAAGAGACTATAATTTTTCTATTGAGGATTCTTGGCTCCCTTGTCAGGTATTAGTTGACTATGCATGGGTTTATTTCTGGGTTCTTTATTCAGTTCCATTGGTCTGTGTGTCACTTTTATGCCAGTACCATATTGTTTTGATTACTATTGTGTTGCAATAGAGCTTGAAATCAGGAATCATGATGCCTCCAGCTTTGTTCTTATTTCCCAGGATTGCTTTGGATATTCAGGGTCTTATTTGGTTCCATATGAATTTTAGGATTGTTTTTTCTATTTCTGTGAAAAATGCCTTTGGAATTAAAAAAAATTAATTAATTAGTTAATTTATTTAATTTTTGGCTGCGTTGGGTCTTCATTGCTACTCATGGGCTTTCTCTAGTTGCAGCGAGCGGGGGCTACTCTTCATTGCAGTGCATGGGCTTCTCATTGTGGTGGCTTCTCTTGTTGGGAGCACAGGCTCTAGGCACGCGGGCTTCAGTAGCTGTGGCACGTGGGCTCAGTAGTTGTGGCTCGAGGGCTCTAGAGCGCAGGCTCAGTAGTTGTGGCACACAGGCTTAGTTGCTCCACGGCATGTGGGATCTTCCCGGACCAGGGCTCAAACCCCTGTCCCCTGCATTGGCAAGCAGATGCTTAACCACTGTGCCACCAGGGAAGCCCCCTTTGGGATTTTAGTAGGAATTGCCTTGAATCTATAGATGGCTTTGGGTAATATAGACACTTTAACAATATTAATTATTCTAATTCACAAACAAGAGATATTTTTCCATTTATTTGTGTCTTCATCAATTTATTTTATCAATGTCTTATAATTTGTCAGTGTACAGATCTTTCAACATTTTGGTTAAATTTATTTCTAAGTATTTTATTATTTTTGATGCTATTATAAGTGGGATTGTTTTCTTTATATCTTTTTCAGATAATTTGTTGTTAGTATATAGAAACACAACTGATTTTTGCCTGTTGATTTTGTATCCTGCAACTTTACTGAATTTGTTTATTAGTTCTAATAGGTTTTTTGGTGGAGTTTTTAAGATCATATCATCTGCAAACAGAGACTATTTTACTTCTGCCTGTCTGATTTGGATGTATTTATTTATTTTTCTTGCCTGATTGCTCTTGCTGGGACTTCCAGTACTATGCTGAATGGGAGTAGTGAGAGTGGAAACTCTTTTCTTGTTCCTGATCTTAGTGGGAAATCTTTCAGCCTTTCACCACTGAGTATGTTAGCTGTGAGTTTGTCATATATGGTTTTTATTATGTTGAGGTATATTCCTTCTGTACCCAATTTCTTGAGAGTTCACTTTGTGTTCATTTATCATGAAAGAATGTTGAATTTTGTGAAATGCTTTTTCTACATCTATTGAGAGAATCATGATTTGGTGTATCACATTTATTAATTTGTGTATGTTGAACAATCTTTGCATCCCAGGGATAAATCCTACTTGATCATGGTGTATGAACCTTTTAATGTGATGTTGAATTTGGTCTGCTAGTATTTTGTTGAGAATTTTTGCATACATATTCATTAGTGATATTAGTCTATAGTAAACTTTTCTTGTAGTGTCATTATTTGGCTTTGGTATAAGGGTAGTGCTGGCCTCATAAAATGAGCTTGGAAGTGCTCCCTCTTTTTCAGTTTTTTGGAAGAGCTTGAGGAGGATTGGTATTCTTAATCTGTTCAGATTTTCCTTTTTTTTTTTTTTTTTTTTACAATTTAGATTGGTTTAATCTTGAAATGTAATCCAATAAGACTAAAAACTAAACATTTCACATCCTGTACCAAATAGTAAAATACTCGAAGGCCTTCAGGATCCTTTGACTGATTAACATCAATAAGAGAACCTATTTTTGATGTGGTAAAAGAAATGTGTTCATCTCCAATTACAATTTCAAGCTCCTGCCGGCCAGCCCTGTCAGAGGGAGGCCACAAAGCATCATCTTCTTTTGTAATTTACTGTCATCAATAATTCTCTTCAGTTCTTCCATTACACTCTTGTGTACCTAAGCCTCCCTTCTGATCATGACATCATTTTTATAATTGCTGTTGTTGGCATATCTAAGTTTTCTGTCCGGCCAAAACTCAAACTCCAGAAACTCTTGTCTAAACTTGCCCTTGTGCCTTACATAGTAGCGTAGGTAAAAACCACTGGCCATAGCCATCCTTGTCCCCGAAAAGCCTGCCGAAGGCCCAGCCGACATGCCTCCAGGCACCTGGCCCAGATTTTCTTTTTCTTCATGATTCAGTGTTGGTAGTTTCTGTATTTCTAGGAATTTATCCATTCTTTTAGGTTATCCAATTTGTTGGCATGTGATTATTTATAATAGTCTCTTATGATCCTTTGTATTTCTATTGTGTCATATTTAGATTTCATTTCTAATTTTATTTGAGTCTTTGCTCTTCTTTTGGGGGGGTCCATATGGTTTATTGAATGGATGGATGGAGAGAAAATGATGATGATGAGCAGCTGCCAACTCAAGAAAAAAACTCTTGGTTATTGAAGTCATCCAGGCACAGCAGAGGGACCAGGGCCAGCCTTCCCTGGTCCTCCAAGGGCACTGCTGTCAGGACTCAGAGCCAGCTAAAGGGGACGCCAAGCCCCCAGTCCCAGCACTTTGCCCCTGATCTCTCATGCTGAGTGAACAGTTCTCCTTTGATGCTCTGAGCAGGCAGCAGGGAGCTCTTCACGTGGAGACCTCACTGTCCATTCTCTGCCCCACTGGTGTCCACGAACAATAGGAATCTCGGGGAGAAATACCAGCAATCCCAGATCCCAAGTCATCCCAAGGTCACTGACTCATGGGACTTCCTCAACAGTCTCCAGATCTAAGGCTGACCTGTTATCTGTGAGCCAGACATGCCTCTTGGGGGCACCATGTTGCATCTGTGGAGTCTACTAAGCAAAGGCACTGTCTCAGGGTTTCTACCTCCCACCGAACCGATCTGAACTCATTCCAGTGTGAGATCCAAATATAGATGTATTGACTGGTTTCTGCCAGGAGACTCCTTAACTTCAAAGACAAAGTGAACCCCTGCAATCGGGGTGCTAGCCTGGTCACCATATCACAGGGGTGGGGTGGGGAGCAAAGGCCTGAGCTCTGAAGGGAATAGCAGGAGAAAAAAGATAGTGTGTGAAAGATCCAGGGTTTGGAAGGGACAACTGGGCCCTTCAAACATGGAAATATGTCTTTCAGTGACTCCTCTCCCAGTACTATCGATGACCAGGGCACAGGCAACCCATGATCACTGAGTCTTTGCTCTTTTTTCTTAGTCTAGCTAAAGGTTTGTCAATTTTATCTTTTCAAAATACCGTCTTAGTTTTGTTATACATATTGTAGCTTATTTATTATTGTAGCTTATTATAGTTGTTTTTAATATTATTGTTTAACTTCTGTGCTAGAGATAAAAGTGATATACACACCACGATTACAACATTTGGGTATTCTGAATTGAACTATATAATTACCTTTACCAGTGAGTTTTATACTTTTATGTATTTTTAAGTTGTTACTTAGCATCCTTTCATTTCAACTCCCTTTAGCATTTCTGTAAGGTAGATGTAGTGATGATGAACTTCCTTTGCTTTTGTTTGTCTGTGAAATTCTTTATCTCGCCTTCATTTCTGAAGGACAGTTTTGCTGGGTATAGTTTTCTTGGTTGGCAGTTTTTTGCTTTTAGCACTTTGAATATTTCATATCATCTCATTCCCTCATGGCCTGCAGACTTTCTGCAGAGAAATCTGCTGATAGCCTTATGGGGTTCCCTTGTTCATGAGAAGTCATTTTTCTCTTGCTGCTTTCAAAATTTTCTCTTTGTCTTTGATTTTTTACATTTTGATGATAGTGTGTCTCAGAGTGATCTCCTTTGGGTTGGTCTTGTTTGGGGTCCTTTGAGATTCTTCTACTTAGATGTCCATATCTCTTTCTAGATTTGGGAAGTTTTCAGCTATTATTTCTTTAAATAATCTTTCTGCCCCTTTCTGTCTTTTCCTTCTGGGACTCCTGTGTTGTGAATATTCATTTGCTTGAAGGTGTCCCATAATTCATATAGGTTTTCTTCACTCTTTTTCATTCTTTTTCCTTTTTGTTCTTCTAATTGGCTAATTTCAAGTGTTCTGTCTTCAAGTTTTCTGATTCTGCTTCATGATCAAGTATGTTGTTGAGGCTTTCTATAGAATTTTTCAGTTCTGACATTGTATTCTTCAGGTTCAGGATTTCTGTTTTGGTCCTTTTTTATGGTTTCTGTTTCTTTATTAAACTCATTTTGTTCATGCATTGTTTTCCTGATTTTGTTTAGTTATCTGTGTTCTTGCATTTTACTGAGCTTCTTTAAGATGATTATTTTGAATTCTTTTTCAAGTAATCTGTAGGTCTCCATTTCTTTGGGGTCAGTTACTGGAGCTTTATTAATTCCTTTGATGGTGTCATCTTTGCCTGATTCTTAATGATTCATGTAGCCTTGCATTGGTATCTGTACATTTGAAGAAGCATACACTTCTTCCAGTCTTTACAGATTGGTTTTCATAGGTAAAAACCTTCTCCTGTCTGTTCCCTGGGCTGATGAACTACCTCTGAAATCGCAGTTGTGCTGGGTTAGACCCAGTTATGTGGCTGTTGCTGGGTCTGTAGTGGGATCTTCAGTTGGCAGGCTTGTTATCAGGGGCTGGGACAGGTGTGGATCCTGTCTGGTCTCTGGGTGAATGGGACTACCTCCAGTACCTTGTTCAGTAGAATGTTCTGGGATAAGGATCCTCTTCAGGTTGGATCCTCTTCAGGTTCCACAGTTGGGTCCTTAGACAGCAGGTCTATTACTAGGTGTGCAGGGGGCATGGCTCCCACTAGACCCCTGGGAGGACTGATGCCTGGTCACTGGATGGGCCCCTAGGTGGGCAGGACTGGCCCTGGACCATGGCTGAGAGGGGCTGGAATGGGGCCCCAGGGTTGTTTGAGATTCTATAGCGATGTTTGAGGTCAGCAGTCCTGGCCCTGGAGGCACAGATGTGTATGTCTCCCACCAGGTCCCTGGGCAGGTTGGGCTCAGTGGTGTGGACTGAGGCTGGGAGGGCCTGGAACTGAGTATATGTCCTTTTCAGAGTCTCTTGGAGCACAGACAGTAGTGTGTACTACTGGGTCCCTTGCTGGCAGGTCTGCTGGTGGACTGAAGCTGTGTTGAGGTTGGAGCCCAGTACAGGGCCCTTCTGGGAGTTCAGACTGGAGAGTCTCCCACTGGGGCCCTGGACCCTAAGGACTGCTGGCAGACGGAGGCTGTGAGGGGGTTAGAGGAAAGTATGGGGCCCTTTCTGGATCTCTGGGGATACAGACAGGTATTTCTCCTGTAGGATCCCTGTGCCAGCAAGACTGTGGACAATGGCTGGGATGGGCTGGAGCCCAATTACAGGGCCTATTCAGAATCTACTGAATTTAACAAACACTTGGACATTGCATGGAATATGCCAGGCACTGTTCCAGCCTCTTATCAAATTTTAACCCACTTAAACTTCCTAACAGCCCTATGGAGTTGGTACTAATATTATCCTCAATTCAGTGATGGGGAAACCAAGAAAGAAAGTGGTTAAGAAACTTGTCCAAATTCACATTCACTTCATTGACATGAAGTCAAACACTTCATTTTCTTAACCGTTGTGCCAGGCTGGTTTTCTTCTTTGGTGACTCACTTTATGTATAAAGTATGATAGCTCTCCTTTGACTGTCTCCTATTATTTTCTCTCTAATGTTTTAGAATACTTTATTTCTGCTTGTGTTCACCTTGTCTAGTTTCTTATAGTGAGTTCCAGCATATATTTTCTTTGTTGATTTCCCACCATTTTCATCTTAATTTCTGTGATTTTTTTTCTTCTTTCCTGACTTTTTCATATTTCATCTCTTCCTGTTATCTTGCCATCACATTCTTGAGTTTTTGCATGTCTGCTTTGTTTTCTTCCTTCAAGGAGATGATGGCTTCATATATATTTTTAAATTCATGGTGAAATATTGGATCATAATTTTCATGTATTCCCTGGTAACGTTTTTAGTGAGTGTTATTCATCTCTTGGTAATTTTGCTGCTCTTTCCCTCATTTTTTTCTTATGTTCTTCTTTGGATGCTGTGTGCTGGCTTCCTCTTTATTATTCACCACTGAAAGGACACAAGATAGGTATCTGCTGGTGGTTCATATGGGAGATGGTGTGGGGAAGGGGCTATGCTTCATGGCAAAAGGCACTCTTCTTTGCTGTTACTGAGAGTGGTTCCTGCAAATAAGTTTTCTCTGGGTGATAGTTTGTGAAGCTCTCCCTCTTGCCTTTCTGAACCAAGTTGGCAGACCCCAACAGATAAATGGGCAAAAGAAGTTAAATACAAAAATGTTCAATTTCACTACTGTTCACTACTAATTGACATTAATTTCTTTATCAAAGCAAATTCAGCTGGAAACAGTGAGATATTATTTTTATGCTAATTCAGGTTCAGTGAAATGGGTATTCCATATACACTGCTGATGTGACTTAGATTGTCTTAAAACTTTTTTTTGGAAAGCAATTCAGTGTGAGAGATTGCCCCAAAATGTTTAATCATGTTGATCCGGTATTTTCACTACTAGAAATCTATCTCCCCCAGAAGTCTAAAGTACAGAAAGAAATACACCACCAAAAAAGATATTCACACCATTCACTGATTAACCTTTCTTTCTCCACTGATGTATGTGGATTCCTTTGCAATATATCAATATTACATTCCTGTATGTGATAAGCTTGCCCTGGGCCATCTACTCTGCTTCATTGCCCTGTCGCACTCTACTCTTGATTGGTAATGACCTTTTGACATCCAATTTGTTTTTCTATCTGCCCTGTATATTTACTGTAGATGTGAAAAATGGGTTTGATGTTATCCGAATAAACGTTCATTTTGTGTATTGCTGGACTGAATATTCTAAGTGGTGAGCACATATATTCTTGGTTTCTGTGCTGTCTTATTCAACACACACTTTTTCAACACACACACATGTGAGCACATGTATTCTTGGTTTCTGTGCTGTCTTATTCAACACATGCTTTTTCTCATAATATACACTGGCTGTTAAAGCTTTTCATTTTTTGCCCCCAATACATTTTCCTTTCTTCCTTTCTTTTTCTTTTCTCCACTCCTCCCCTACCCTGTTTATTAGTATAGATTTGGGTAGGTCCAGTGATATAATTTGAAAGCAAATAAAAGATTGAGTTGTGAGGAGACGTTCAAGATGGCGGAGGAGTGAGACCTGGAGATCGCCTTCTTCCCCACAAATACACCAGAAATTCATCTACAAATGGAACAACTCCTAGAGAACACCTACTGAACGCTGGCAGAAGACCTCAGACCTCCCAAAAGGCAAGAAACTCCCCACGTACCTGGGTAGGGCAGAAGTTAAAAGGAAAAACAGACGAAAGAATAGGGACGGGACCTGCTCCAGTGGGAGGGAGCTGTGAAGGAGGAAAGGTTTCCACACACTAGAAGCCCCTTCGCGGGCGGAGACTGCGGGTGGCGGGGGAGAATAAGCTTCGGAGCCACGGAGGAGAGCGCAGCAATAGGGGTGCGGAGGGCAAAGCGGAGAGATTCCCGCACAGAGGATCAGTGCCGACCGGCACTCACCAGCCCGAGAGGCTTGTCTGCTCACCCGCCGGGGCGGGCGGGGCTGGGAGCTGAGGCTCGGGCTTCGGTCTGGAGCGCAGGGAGAAGACTGGGGTTGGCTGCGTGAAAACAGCCTGAAGGGGACTAGTGCGCCACGGCTAGCCGGGAGGGAGTCCGGGGAAAAGTCTGGAGCTGCCGAAGAGGCAAGAGACCGTTGTTTTGGGGTGCGCGAGGAGAGGGGATTCAGAGCACCGCCTAAATGAGCTCTAGAGACGGGTGCGCGCCGCGGCTATCAGCGCGGACACCAGAGATGGGCATGAGATGCTAAGGCTGCTGCTGCAGCCACCAAGAAGCCTGTGTGTGAGCACAGGTCACTGTCCACACCTCCCCTCCCGGGAGCCTGTGCAGCCCGCCACTGCTAGGGTCCCGTGATCCAGGGACAACTTCCCCAGGAGAACGCACGGCGTGCCTCAGGCTGGTGCAACGTCACACTAGCCTCTGCTGCTGCAGGCTTGCCCCGCACTCCATACCACTCCCTCCCCCAGGCCTGAGTGAGCCAGAGTCCCCGAATCAGCTGCTCCTTTAACCCCGTCCTGTCTGAGCAGAGAACAGACGTCCTCAGGTGACCTACACGCAGAGGCGGCGCCAAATCCAAAGCTGAAACCCAGGAGTTGTGCGAACAAAGAAGAGAAAGGGAAATTTCACCCAGCAGCCTCAGGAGCAGCGGATTAAATCTCCACAATCAACCTGATGTACCCTGCATCTGTGGAATACCTGAATAGACAATGAATCATCCCAAATTGAGGCAGTGGACTTTGGGAGCAAGATATCACAAAGAAAACTACAGGCCAGTATCACTGATGAACATAGACGTAAAAATCCTCAACAAAATACTAGCAAATGGAATCCAACAGCACATTAAAAGGATCATACACCATGATCAAGTGGGGTTTATCCCAGGAATGCAAGGATTCTTCAATATACGCAAATCAATGAGATACACCATGTTAACAACTTGAAAGAGAAAAACCGTATGATCATCTCAATAGATGCAGAAAAAGCTTTTGACAAAATTCAACACCCATTTATGATAAAAACCCTCCATAAAGTAGGCATAGAGGGAACTTACCTCAACATAATA
Source organism: Hyperoodon ampullatus (assembly GCF_949752795.1). Taxonomy (NCBI): domain Eukaryota; kingdom Metazoa; phylum Chordata; class Mammalia; order Artiodactyla; family Ziphiidae; genus Hyperoodon; species Hyperoodon ampullatus. Next base: position 15,827,625 of record NC_136928.1, read on the forward strand.
AGGCCATATATGACAGACCCACAGCCAATATCGTTCTCATGGTGAAAAGCTGAAACCATTTCCGCTAAGATCAGGAACAAGACAAGGTTGCCCACTCTCACCACTATTATTCAACATAGTTTTGGAAGTTTTAGCCACAGCAATCAGACAAGAAAAAGAAATAAAAGGAATCCAAATCGGAAAAGAAGTAAAGCTGTCACTGTTTGCAGATGACATGATACTATACATAGAGAATCCTAAAGATGCTACCAGAAAACTGCTAGAGCTAATCAATGAATTTGGTAAAGTAGCAGGATACAAAATTAATGCACAGAAATCTCTTGCATTCCTGTACACCAATGATGAAAAATCTGAAAGAAAAATTAAGGAAACCCTCCCATTTACCATTGCAACAAAAAGAATAAAATACCTAGGAATAAACCTACCTCTGGAGACAAAAGACCTGTATACAGAAAACTATAAGACACTGATGAAAGAAATTAAAGATGATACAAACAGATGGAGAGATATACCATGTTCTTGGATTGGAGGATTCAATATTGTGAAAATGACTATACTACCCAAAGCAATGTACAGATTCAGTGCAATCCCTATCAAACTACCAACGGCATTTTTCACAGAACTAGAACAAAAAATTTCACAATTTGTATAGAAACACAAAAGACCCCGAGTAGCCAAAGCAATCTTGAGAAAGAAAAACGGAGCTGGAGGAATCAGGCTCTCTGACTTCAGACTATACTACAAAGCTACAGTAATCAAGACAGAATGGTACTGGCACAAAAACAGAAATATAGATCAATGGAACAGGTTAGAAAGCCCAGAAATAAGCCCACACACCTATGGTCACCTTATCTTTGATAAAGGAGGCAAGACTATGCATTGGAGAAAAGACAGCCTCTTCAATAAGTGGTGCTGGGAAAACTGGACAGCTACATGTAAAAGAATGAAATCAGAACACTCCCTAACAGCATACACAAAAATAAGCTCAAAATGGATTAAAGACCTAAATGTAAGGCCAGACACTATAAAACTCTTAGTGGAAAACCTAGGCAGAACACTTTAGGACATAAATCACAGCAAGATCCTTTTTGACCCACCTCCTAGAGAAATGGAAATAAAAACAAAAATAAACAAATGGGACCTAATGAAACAAAGGCTTTTGCACAGCAAAGGAGACCATAAACAAGATGAAAAGACAACCCTCAGAATGGGAGAAAATATTTGCAAACGAAGCAACTGACAAAGGACTAATCTCCAAAATTTACAAGCAGCTCATGCAGCTCAATATCAAAAAAACAAACAACCCAATCCAAAAATTGACAGAAGACCTAAATAGACATTTCTCCAAAGAAGATGTACAGACAGCCAACAAACACATGAAAGAATGTTCAGCATCACTAATCATTAGAGAAATGAAAATCAAAACTACAGTGAGGTATCAACTCATAGCAGTCAGAATGGCCATCATCAAAAAATCTACGAACAGTAAAGGCTGGAGAGGGTGTGGAGAAAAGGGAACCCTCTTACACTGTTGGTGGGAATGTAAATTGATACAGCCACTATGGAGAACAGTATGGAGCTTCCTTAAACTAAAAATAGAATTACCATATGACCCAGCAATCCCACTCCTGGGCATATACCCTGAGAAAACCATAATTCAAATAGAGTCATGTACCACAGTCTTCACTGCAGCTCTATATACAATATTCAGGACATGGAAGCAACCTAAGTGTCCATCAACAGATGAATGGATAAAGAAGATGTGGCAGTATATACAATGGAATATTACTCAGCCTTAAAAAGAAATGAAATTGAGTTATCTGTAGTGAGGTGGATGGACCTAGAGTCTGTCATACAGAGTGAAGTAAGTCAGAAGGAGAAAAACAAATACCGTATGCTAACACATATATATGGAATCTAAAAAAGAAAAAAATGGTTATGAAGTACCTAGGGGTAGGATAGGAATAATGATGCAGATGTAGAGAATGGAGAATGGACTTGTGGACACGGGGAGCGGGAAGGGTAAGCTGGGACAAAGTGAGAGAGTAGCATTGACATATATACACTACCAAATGTAAAATAGATAGCTAGTGGGAGGCAGCTGCATAGCACAGGGAGGTCAGCTCGGTGTTTTGTGACCACCTAGAGGGGTGGGATAGGGAGGGTGGGAGGGAGATGCAAGAGGGAGGAGATATGGGGATATATGTGTATTATAGCTGATTTGCTTTGTTATAAAGCAGAAACTAACACACCATTGTAAAGCAATTATACTCCAATAAAGATGTTTAAAAAAAAAAAAGATTGAGTTGTATCAGCAGTTTGCTTACTGCAGCTTTCCTTGCCAATGTATTAAAAAGCCTTTAAAAATTTGGACCAATTATATTGCATTTGTGCCCATTATGGATTCAAGATTTAAAAGGCTATAATTATTCTCTAAAGTTTCCAAAGTCCTTTGGGCTACTCCAACTCAGATTAGTGGTGACTGGATAAATTAGATAAATGCACAGCTACAGGTTCTTATTTCATATAATTTTGATGAGTGATACTTGTACATAAATAGATATTTGTAGGAATTTGCATTTCTTGTAATGGGTTTGATAAATGAATCGTAATAGTATTTACAAATAAGTTAATTATGTGTGAATTTTAACGAACTTTTAGGCCTCACATTTTGGGGCAAATCCTTACATCATCCTCTTACCCTCAGATAGCAAAAAGTAGTTGTAGGCTGAGAACAATTTTGTCTTGTTTCTTGCTTCCTTGCAAAGACAGGAATAGATACATTGTGTACAATCATTTCTTTATTCTCTGCTTGCTTTGGATTCTTATATGTACTTGGAAGAATTTCCCCCCAGATTGAATTTTTTCCTGTTTGCTCATTTTCCCAGGACTGCTCTTTTTGGGTGATAGAAAGCTTTTCCAGTGTTTTGACACAGGCAATATGTGCTACTTAGGGTGGTACATTAAATAGTGCATTACATTAAAAATTTTTTTCTACATTACTTCCTAAGAGTTCATGGGCAGTTTTCTTTGGCTGTCAGGAATGTTTAGAGAGAGGACAGGAAGAGGACTAAGGTTCATGGCACCTACTGCGTCAGCCCCGCTGAGCACTTGTGCATATGGTGGTGCTGCCCACCTCAGGAATCAAGAGTAAATTGCCTCTCACCTCTGATTCTGTGCTGTCCAAAGACCTTCCCCTGGATTTCTGAGAACTCTTAGGGGAGCGGGGGTACCCTTCTATTCTCCTTGCCCTCTGGGATCCTCTGTTTGCCTGGCGCTGTGTCTGGTTTTTCCATGCTAGTCTGGATGAAAATTCAGCTCCTCTCTTTATTCCCTCCCACCATCCTCCTCGCACACTCTTCATTAGGTGTGATTCTTTTAAAAAAATATTTATTTATTTATTTGGCTGTGCCGAGTCTTAGTTGTGGCCTGCGGGATCTTTAGTTTTGGCATGCAGGATCTTTTTAGTCGTGGCATGTGGGAATCTTTCAGTTGCGGCATGCATGCAGGATTTAGTTCCATGACCAGGGATCGAACCCTGTCCCCTGCATTGGGAGTGTGGAGTCTTAACTGCTGGACCACCAGGGAAGTCCCCATTAGGTGATATTTTAATAGCTGCTGCTGAGCCACTGGAAGAGGAAAGAGTGACATACATCCTCCCTGGCTCCTCCCTTCTGTTTCTTCCTTTTGCCTCCTGAAGCTTCTCAACATTTCTTTTCAAGAGCAAAGCCTGCCACTGAGTCTCCCCTCCAATCCTGACAGCTGTGTCTTGTACTTGGGGTTCACTGAGCTTCTTGGACCTGCTGGTTTATAGTTTTCATCAAATTAGTAATACTTTCGCCATTATTTCTTGATCACAGGTCTACAGGTCAACTGCAGATTGATTAATTGAGGAGGGACGTGTCCTCCTTTAACTAGTGCTCTCCAGGATATATTTCTGTTGTGGCAGTCAGCATGAGCAGTGAGCACAAGCGTCAAGCCAAGCCATGCAGCCCTACTTAAGGCCTCTGCTCATGTCACACCCACTAATATTCTGTTGGCCAACGCAAATGACATGACCAAGTCCCACATCAAGCAGATGAGGACATCTACTTCACTCACACTGAGGTGGGCAGGGAAATGAATATTCGCTAAACAATAATGCAAGCTCTCACAATGTTTTATTCTTGTATGATTCTTTTTTTTGGCTCTGGCAAACAGTGTTTGCTGGAAAGTGAATCAACTTTGGAGGCAGACCTGGATTCAAACCCTAGTTAGTTTTGCCACTAACTACTTGTGTGACTTTAGGTAAGTTACCTAACCTTTCTGAGCTATGTTCTCTTAGTTGTAAAAATGGGAAAAATCACATTTACCTCATATGATTGTTGGGGGAATTAAGGCATATGACACCCATGGTAATGTTTAGTACAAAATTGACATTCAATTAATATTAGTTTCCTTTTAGGATTCCAAGTGGGCTTTTATTGTAGACATTGGCTCTAGAAAGTGAAATAATCCAACAGGATAGTGAGCATTTTCAGACTAGTTATGATACTAACCAGTTTATTTGCATGCATAGTGATGGATGGGAATCGGAATTTGGAAGTAGGAAGTGAATATTGTACTGATTAGCTGCGTCCCGATTGGAGGTGGATCCATTTCCAAGGTTTATATTAAGGGTAGGTGACCAGGACCTTTCTAGAGGAAATCAGGAGCACCTGTTCATCTACTAGCAGTGGTACATAGGATTATACTGTGGGGCCCTTTCTGGGCATGACTTTCCCCCATTTCCCTATTGCCACATTGGGTGCAGTGAGAGGTGTGAATGGTGCAGGAATATTTGTCAGTTGGACGTGGTAATTTTCAGTTCTCAGAAGCTTTCATGATTGCATGGGATGGATTGTTCTGCATGGGAGCTGGGTTATTGCTGACTTGGGAAGGAACTTTAACTGCTGGTCCTTTCCAGGGACTGTATCTTTAAGGGGTACAGTCCTAATTCCATGGGAAGCTGCTCCTTAAGTTAGGAAAGCCTTGTGGGCCCAGAGTGAGGGGTCTATGTAGTGGTCTGGGGGCTCCCGCTCAGGAAGGAAAAAGGCTTCTGATCTCTAGGGTTCGGAGCAGACCTCATCTTTTACTTTGGTTTTTCTCTTCCTGTTTTGTCCTCAAATTTTTAATTAAACTGAAATAGTAAGTATGGACTGAGAAAATCACATTAGAGTAAAATTTTTCACTGAGGGCCTGGCATCAGCCTCAACAAAAGTCAATAATTTTGGCATTGATGTGGCTAGCTCGAAATCCGGACTCATCGGTGAAGCTGACAGTGCACTCATTTTCCATGCCAGGCTCTTCAGAATTGAGAATGCAAGGCATCCAGCCGTAGGATGAGCACCCAGGCTGATGGCCGTGGTTGGAGCTCTGAGCTCCCACTTCAAGCCAGAGCTAGTATCTCATACCAGAGCAGGAGGAAGGGGAGGGGAGGGGGAGGGAGGGGAAGGAAGAAGAAGAGGAAGATGCAGACACTTGAGGGGCAGTCTTAACTTTAGTGTGTTTCATATGTACAACCACAGCCCACAGCTCAGGACCCCCTCATGGTTCCAGATCAGGGTTAGGCAGCTCAACACCTTTCACTTCTAGCCCCATCTCCCGCCATCAGCCATCGTTAGTAGATCTGTGATCGCCTCTTCCTTCTGAGCCTGGACTCCCCTCAGCCAGCTCAGCCCAGCACGCTGGCCAGCCTCTGCTCCTTGAGCAGAAGCGGCAAATAGGTTCAGTGTGCTCATCACCATATTTTGCTCATGGGATAAGAGAAAGCCTGCAATGAATAAGTAAAAAGGAGTGAGTTTTGGAAAAGATGAAAACTCTAATTTGAAAAGATACATCTACTCCAATGTTCATAGCAGAACTATTTACAATAGGCAAGACATGGAAGCAACCTAAATGTCCATTGACAGATGAATGGATAAAGAAGATGTGGTACATATATATGATGGAATATTACTCAGACATAAAAAGAATGAATTAATGCCATTTGCAGCAACATGGATGGACCTAGAGATTATCATACTAAGTGAAGTAAGTCAGAGAAAGACAAATATGATATCACTTGTATGTGAAATCTAAAAAACGGATACAGATGAACTTATTTGCAGAACAGAAATAGACTCAAAAACATTGAAAACACACTTATGGTTACCAAGGGGGAAAGGCTCGGGGAGGGATCAATTAGGAATTTGGGATTAACAGATACACGTGACTATATACAAAATAGATGAACAACAAGGACTTACTGTACAGCACAGGGAACTATATTCAATGCTTTGTAATAACCTATAATAGAAAAGTATCTGAAAAAGCATATACACACACATATATGTATAGTATAACTGAGTCACTTTGCGGTACCCCTGACATTGTAAATCAACTATACTTCAATTTTTTTTAAATGGGGAAAAAAGGAGTGAATTTCAGGTAATAGGAAAAGACAGTGTTTTTCTGAGAGAGTTTTTGTTTGTGTCCAGTACTTCTGACAAAATGGTGTTAGAAAATCTTTTCTGCTCAACAGTATTATTCTGAGGTCCAAGAATGGTGTAGCTGTAAAAATTTGGCTGATTCTACCTTTGGAAACTGCAGTTTTTTGTGTGTTGGTGGAGAAAAATGCATGAACGAAACTCAATATTACAAAACCAAAATTTATTTGTTTTAAGGTATGTTCAGGCTGACAGGCTGAAGGAGAAAAAACAACCAAGTCCTTATTCTTGGAAGACACTTGTGATCTTTAATTAGGTATTTAAAGTTTGCTGGCCCATCACTCAGGCTTGCCTTGGCTTCTTTGTTTGTAAGCTCTAATTTAATATAGAAGCACTGACTGGTGCCTGTTCATGGGCTACTGAGAGCAGTTCTCTCAGAGGTCTCCTTCCTGCTCCCTAGAACTCAGTTTAATTCAATGGACGGAGCTGGAGCAGCTGCACTTCCAAAATTGCTGCCACATTCCAGTTTACAAGGCTGAGACTTTATCTCCGAAGTCCTGCTCCTTCTAATAATGGCTTGCCTTGGATTTCTTATTACTGCTGTGAGACAGTCCTCTTGTTAGCAAAGCATTTATGAAGTGCCTTCTGTGTGCTTTAGTGTCTCACTAGGGGTGAGGAGGAGATTCAGAAGGAATAAAAGACAATTTTCCTATTCAGGGAACCCTAAACTCTTAGGATATCAATTATGCTTCTGCTTGATGATTTCAGAGTTGCTCCTTCACAAAAAGGAGGGGAGGGCTTCCCTGGTGGCGCAGTGGTTGGGAGTCCGCCTGCCAATGCAGGGGACACGGGTTCGTGCCCTGGTCCGGGAAGATCCCACATGCCGCGGAGCGGCTAGGCCCGTGAGCCATGGCCGCTGAGCCTGCGCGTCCGGAGCCTGTGCTCTGCAACGGGAGAGGCCACAGCAGCGAGAGGCCCACGTACCGCTAAAAAAAAAAAAAAAAAGGAGGGGCTATATGTATACATAGAGCTGATTCACTTTGCTGTACAGCAGAAACTAACACAACATTGTAAAGCAATTATACTCCAATAAAAATTAATTTTAAAAAATATTAAAAGTGGGAAAAAAAGTTGCAACTTCCCATCACAACTGCAGGATCTCAGTTTAGGATTTAAGAATTGCCCACCTACACTCAACCCTCTTGTTCCCTTAGTTCACACGTTCACCTAATGTGTAGGAACGTCTAGTTTTCCCCACCAGAGAGTAAGTCCCTTTAAGGGCAGGAACCCCCTGTATTTTTTTCCCCCATAGTGGGTTTAAATCCTGGGTTCCTTGTTTATTCTTAGCCTGTCACCAGGACCCCTGCACTGCTCACTGGAACCCTCTCTTGGCACCGGGCAGTGGTGGGCTCAGCCCAGTTCTTTAGTCACCAAGATAATCAATCTCATAGAATCACACTGAAATAATCAAGTGGGTTCAGACATCCTGCATCACCTAACAAAACATTGAAGCATAGAGAAATCTCTGAAAAATCTTTTAAAAATTAAATTGAATTACTAGGGAAAAGAGCTAGTGTAGATTTCTGATTACATTTGAATACGCTTGTTCTGATTTCAAGGTGAGGGGTCTACTACACATATATTATTTGAAAGCGGAGCATTGTGCTGAGCTCTGGGGTTACAATGATGAAAAAGGGGGTCCCTCTCTTCAAGAAGCTGATGTTCTGGAGCAGCCTGCAGGGTGTCAGGGATGTACCAAGGAGAGTAGTTACAAAAAGGGATAAATGTAGTTCTGTCCTCAAAGTAATAACAGTTTGATAAGGGATGCAGTATGCCGATAGTAGAAGCTCAACACTGGAGAGCTCTCAGAGTTAGTTAGTTAGAACCCATCGGGCCTGCCTGTGGGTGACCGCCAATCCCAGCGCGGGTAGATTACAGCTAAGCAAGCAGATGTGTGCTACAACTCAGCAGAGTGCAGCATTAGGTCCTGACCTTGGTGATACAGCTCACCAACCATCATCGTCTACAGATCAGAATTACAAACTGGGTGGTTTCCATACCAGGAAGAGATGAGCCTATAAGCCCCTTGAAGGAAACTAAAAGCAACCAGTACATAACAGATGAGGTTTGCTTACACAAATCCTGCATTGTGGTAATTTTTGAGGATATACAAGGACAGTGCTCCACATGGAAAGAGTATGGGGAGGGGGAGTTGAGACAGACCTGAGGCTGAAGCCTGACTTCATCACTTATTAGTTGTGTGGCCTTGGCCAAGTTCCTTAACTTCTCTGAACCACAGTTTGCTCATCTGTTAAGTGGGAGTGATGAGCTCTACTTGCGTGATGGTTGTAAGAACAAATGAAGTAGTATGTTTAAGTGCCCAACACAGTGACTGGCACATAGTAGGTACAAAGTCAGTTTTACTTTCCCCCTTCCTCCTTCTTTATGTATCAGCAGGAAGCAGCCACTATGAAATACATCTAAAATAAACGACACTCTTAGAAATAGTAGAATATCATGAACCATATCAATGAGTGGCCTGGAACGGGTATCTGGAAGATGGTAATGTCAAGGACTCTGACACCTTGAAGGTGAGACACAAAAAGAGCTCTGACTCTTCAGGAGCATTTCTTTAGGGCAGAAATAAGGACATCAGGGTATTAGAATACTGTTCCCAGAAATCATCTAACTTTTGTTTTTTCTCCAAGCATATGCTGGATAGAAATAATTTGCGTACATGCCTGACTTGCCTAAGAGACTAAAGCTTCACAAACTTTTGTTGCAAGAGAATCACGGGGATGCTTGTAAGGGTACAGTTTCCTGGATTCCCACCCTCAGAGTGAGTCTGGGGTGTGGCCTAGGAAACTGTATTTTGATAAGCTGATTGGGGATTCTGACACAAGTTCTGAGGACCACACTTTGGGAAGACCACCCTGGAGGGGGAGCCGCTTCAAAGCTCACACTGTTTCCTATTCACTGTGTATTTCCAGTGCCCAGATATCATGGGCGTTGATTGAGTTTTGTTGAAGAAATGAATGAATGACGATTCTCCGAGAAGATGTCCTGTTGTGAAAAGGATATTTTTAAATGATTGGCTTCCTGGTTTCTAGGTTAGTCTCTTGTGAATTTGAAGAAATAATGAGTCTCCTAAAACTTACTCATTCCTGAATGACCTAGCAGAGCTGGGAAGAGACCCCTCTAAGTGAGTGAGACCTAGTCCCCAGTAGCCCATGTGACCTACCATCCCCAAAACGGGTTTCCATTGAGGGCAGGAGGCATAGCAGATGCTAGCGTGGGATCGCCCCCGCAAAACAGCAGTCCTAGCCTTACTGTTTCTCTCTTGGTTCAGAGTTGGTTGATAGAAATCAGTGAGCAGCCCTGTGAGCATCTTATAATTCTTTTTGGACACTGTAAGTCCCTTAGAACCAAAAGAAGTGCAGGCCTTTTATGTGATTAGAAAAGCTGAAAAACAAAAACTTTGATAAATTTGCTCTAAAGGAAACTCATAAAGTTCCTTCGAATTTACCATTTCATTAAAACACTTACCTTTGAGTTGGTGTCTTCTGAATGGCATTAGCGATTCTAAATAGAATAGATTTATCCAACTAAACTTTATTCATGGGCATTTTGGGCATTTTCTCTTTAGATATTGCTTCTCTGTTCTTGTGCCTGTGTCTTTATCACCTGTTTGCTAGTAGCCCCCAGAGTCTGGGGTCATGCTTCTTACTGAGTTTTGTGGAACACTTGCTCTCTACCATGGGGAGAAGAGTTATGGTTTATATACAGGTTTTCTATGTGAATATTGGACAATTAGACTGCATTCCATTTGCATTTTACAGTGTTACACTTAGAAGAAAGAGGCCCCAGGAGATGGTACCATAGCCACCTATTAAGAGTTGTCTATACTTGATATTTGAAACTGCTTTTAAGGCATCATGATGTTTGTGAAACACATATATTCATTGTCCCAAGAAAATGTTTGACATTTATCAAGATGGTGAAATGACTCTATTTGCTTTAAATTAATTAATGGTTAATTTCCATAGGGCGAGACTGAGCAAAATATCTTAATATGTAATTTAACACAAGGAACTGGGAATGCTTCCATTACAACAAAAACTACTGATTTCACCACTTTCAATCCCTTTATGGATGTAATATACACCCTTTACCAGATGCATATTATAATTTTAGGTCTCTGGGGATTTTAATTACCTCATTGTTCATTATTATTTTTAGATGTTATATCACTTTCTGAAAATAGAGGTGCTGTGTTTTCCTGAAACTACTGCCTTTTATAGTCATATTCAACTCTTTCAGATCCTCAAGACTGAGTAGGCATTTAGGGCTCAGGCAGTCAGCAGAGTCTCCACCCAGGGGGGCCAGTTCTTCCCCCAGGAGTCCTGGGTGATGGGGAACGGGCCACAGCGGGACCCAGGGGATGGTCTGGGATTCACGGCTGCTGAGGGTGGTTTTAATTTAATTTAATAGCCCTTCCCTTCCTGCCCCTGGTATTGCTAATATTTCAGATATGGGGGTGGGGGGGTGGGGGCCTTGCCTTGCCGTGGCACGAGGACCTAAAAAGAAATGACTCACTGCTCTAGGGCATGTCACTGTTAATGTCTGGAACACCTAGGGTACAGCCGTATGCTCAAATGATATAAGTCTGTTACCATTCAGAAGAGTTTCTTGCATTATTGGGGGTTGTCGGTTGTGAGCATTTTGATTTTGCATTTTGCAGAGCAATCCCTTGAGGAAGGAACGCATTAGGTGCTCCGTCATTGTTTCTTTGTAATAAAGAGAAATGACAAGCAGGAAGGATAGGAATCCTTCCTGGAAACCCTGGATCCTGTGCTGAGTGCCGTGGAGGATACAAAGAGAGAAGAGACATTATGCCCTTGCAAACATAAACCGTAATCCGACACAGCAGGCTGATACTGCAGGAAAGCTGTAGATCACAGCTCTCGGGCCCCAGGATGGCCCTGGACCCACCGCTGAGTGGTGAGCTGTGTTGTAAGCAGCTGCTTACTAAAAATAAAGCCTCGTGTTTGTGAAGGACTGACTTAAATTAGCCTGAATTCAAGGTCTGGATGCACTAATTCACCATCTCTGGCTGATGCTTCTTTATGCTCTTTGGAATTGGAGGTTGGCCTGCCAGGCAGCCAGGAATTGCATATGGCGCCAACCTCTTTAATTGCGTGTGGCCTGAAAGTGTGTCCTGGCAGCAAAAACACGGAGAGCAGTGGCTGTGGCTGGTTCATTTCATGGGAATTGAAAAGGAGCAAGAGGCAGATGGCTGTTTCCTGAGGTGGCGGGGCAGAGCTTGATGGTGGAGTCAGGCTGCTGCCTTGAATGAAGGGTGGGGCTGGATGAGTGCAGTGGAGGGCTCCGAGCCCCCTGATGGGGAGCACGAGGGAGTGCAGGGGCCCTGGAGGGCTGGGAGGACAGTGCTCCTACTGGGTTCATGGTGGCGGACTATTAGAGGGGGTGTCATGGCGGGGGCCTTGAACCCTGGATTTGAATGCCAGCTCAGGGTTCACTGGCAGTGCCCACCCACCACATATACTAAGTGCTCAACAAATATTTGCCACATGAATAGATGAATGACTTGGACTCTGACAACTGGACTTTATCCTACAAGTGAGACAAGGAAGATTTAACAGGGAGGTGGTATTTGGTGGCAGGTGGGCTCTTCCCCTGATACATCAAAACGTATCTGACCTGGGTTTCCTTCATATGTTAAACAAGCCAGTCAGTACCGGGTGCTGACAACAAACAGCAGCTTGATGTGGCATCACCTCCAGCCAGTGTCAGCATTCTGTGAGCCTTCAGGTGGTTACCACAAGGCCTATGGGGGATGTCAGGGGTTGGGGTGGGAGGGGGCAGTTGGGGTTGGAGGACCTTTTAGGTCACATGGGTGTCTGTTTGAGGAGCCATATCCTGTCTCTGTGCACAGCAGGATCCGCTGTGGTTTCATCTCCTTTCTGGTTTGGCCTGGAAAACTTCAAACTCACAAAGCTCTCTGAATACTGAAATCTCCTGTGCCTTGTCCTCCACGCTCTTCCGTTTCCAGTGGGGCTGTCCCCCTTGGTTGCAGCTGTCTGATTTCCCAGCTAAGCTCCTTAGAAGTGACCCAGATAAAAATGGCAGCCCTTCCTGACTGCCTGTCGAATAACTCAAAATATAACCTCTACCTTCTAAGTCAGGCTTTTTATTGCCTGTGGTTTTTCTTGTCTGCTAGCTGGTTTTGTTTCATTATGTTTTGTTTTTAAAGCAAACCAAGTGAAATAGGTAGTTTTGAGTTGTTTTGTTTTCTGATCACCAGCGTAGGAATCTGTAGCTGCCTGATTATAACGACTAAACCAGTGGAGTGAGAGTCTGATGACTGCTTGCTCAGGAGAGCACATCCCAGGTCACTGCTGCCCCGTAAATGCGCCTTCCTGTCCTTGGATCAGCCAGCGGCAGCTGTGTTTCCTTGGAAGTTCTTCCTTTGAGGCTGAAGGAGTAGTCTGCTTCTTCTTACGATGTTATTGACAAGCCTGGGGGAAATGGAAAGCCTTGACTCATTTGAAACTTTTAAAGAGGGAATTCTGCTACTTAACACCTCCAGGCTAAAGCAAGCAGCTGGAAGCCAGTTTTGCTTTCACAGGGTTAGAAAATCCTGGGGGCTCCAGGTTTGCAATGGGCAGCAGCCTGCGATATTTTTGGAGTTCCAGCGTGGAGCTGGGTACTCAGCACGTTTCACTCCTCGGGCTATTGATGGCTGTGGAGCCCTGATGGCCATCCATCTCTGTCAGGGCTCGTCACTTGCTTCTTAATAAATATAGCTATTAATACTCTCTCACTTGATCTGGCCAACTTCAGGAGGGCCAGAGCTCTGGTTTCCCTTAATTCCGCCCCACCCTTCTGGACTACATTTTAAAAGTCAGAAACATCAACTCTGGTCTGCCCTGGTAGCTTAAGGTCAGTCTTTTGGCCCAGGGTGGACGAATCTCCTGGGGCGGCCCCTACACCTGTTGGCTGTTCTCTTTCTCTGTGGTTGTGGGATCTCAGGCATCTGTGGACTGTTAAGTGGGATGCCATCAGCAGCTTGGGTAGGTACCTCTATAAACCAGCCGTCCCTTTTCCAGGACACCTAGTCAGGGTGGCTGAGTTGGTACAGTTACACCAACTTGGGTTTGACACCCTGCTCTGCCACTCTTGAGGGTATGACCTTGGACAACTAACTGGCTGCACCTCAGTTTACACAACTGTGAAATGGGGACAGGAATAGAATTTGCCTGGAGAATTGTCGTGAAGAGAGATGAGACAATGTTTCGAAAGGCCTAAGCACAATGCCAGGCACGTAGCAGGTACCCCAAAAAGGCATTTATCATTAGAGAATCGGGACTCAGCTTACTTAAGTAATAACAGCATCAGTGTTCTCTGAGCTGACTGTACACAGTCTGTGAAGTAGATTTCTTGTGCATGTTTGTTTTTAAATAAACTTTTATTGGAATGGAGTCTTTAAAACTAGAGAATACGTCTGCTAAATTCTTGTCTGAGCAACCTTTTAGAAGCACCCCAGAGCAGGGACTCCCCTGTAGCCCCCACGATGCTGTGAGTGGTGCCAGGCTGGCAACTGGGCTCGCGGCTGCCACTGAAAATGGGTGAGTGGCATCTTCTAAGCACGGTTGCCTGTTGGAGTCACTGCTGGCCTCATATGCACAGCAGGCTCTGGCGGAGAGAACTGTAGGTTCACATACAGTTGTAAGAAATAACAGAAATGCCCACGTGCTCTTTACTGGGATTCCCCCATGGTAGCATCTTGCAAAACTATAGGACGGTATCACAACAAGGATATTGATATCGATGCTCTCAGGACACCACCCCAGGTTCCCGCGTGTTGCGTTTTATAGTCATACCCATCCCCCTCCTGCTCCTACACCCTCCTTAACCTCTGGAAATTACTAATCTGTTAGAGCCAGGATCTTGGTGGAGGCAGAGCCTCTGTCCCAGCCTTGGACTTCTTACCCATGGGATGAACGTCTATTGACTGATTGCTAAAATGATATAAATATCTATATTAATTAAGCCATATCATTTTTAAAATGTCATACAGCCAAACCAAACCCTTAACTGAGACAGGAGAGGTCCAGAAAAGGAGGCCAAAGAGTTGTTATTACATTAGGGAAAAACAGAGTTGTGAAGGTGGTTTCAAAGAAGCAGGAAATCTCAGCTTAATCAAGAAAGGTGAGGGGTTGTTACTTTCATATACCATTGAGTTTCCCTTGCTCACAGTGATCACCCTGGCTTTTATTGGGTGCTTTTGAATATTTTTATTCTTTATCTTATTTGAGTATTATCAATAAATTCATCTTAAAATATCCTGGCTGCCACAAATATTTACTTTATAAGGATTTATTACCTCCTAAAGTCTGCATTTATGATTTCTTGAGATGACAGCATTTTCTTAGGGATTTCACTTCTGAATCTCAGAAAGACGTTAGTGGGGCAAATGGAAGATGATGTTCAGAAATATTCTAGAAACTTGGCCAGGGTGTGCCAGGCTTGCTAGGACCACCAGGGCATTCTGGGGCCTTCCACAGCTGCCTGCTCACACGTGTTTCCCTTCCAGGAGCTGGGGTCAGAGAGGACGTGTTTCTCATCTGGAGGGAGATGCAGGAAGCCAGCAGCACGTTGGCCCAGATCCAGAGTCTGGTGGCTGAGCCTCCCAATACCGACGTGGCCACAACAGACCACGGTGGGTGCTGTTTACGGGCATGAGTGTAAAAGAGTCATAACTGCTACTGGTTGGGGATGGGGGCTGTTTCCGTGTTCCTTACCAAGGAGAGCTCCTTAGCCCAGCTCCTGAGGGGACTCTCCAGAGCTCTGCTGTGCTCTGTGTGTGTGTGTGTATGTGTGTGCACATGTGTGTGTAGGTTGTCAAAGCAAAATCAGACTTCTATTCAGGGACTATTGCAGGAGGGGAAAAGAGACCTCAGTATGGAAGTGGGCTCAGTTATGAATAAACATGGACCAGTGGGGATTTACAGCCAAGGAGCAGGGTGGAGGGTTGGTGGGTGGAAAATTACCGAGAAGAAACATCAGGGTTAAAAGGGGATTTCTGGATAAACCTATCTGACAGGATTCTTGCTGAAGGCCAGGGTGACCAGACATCACCTGGGGGACAAGGGTAATGAGGAATTTGCTCAGGTATGGAGGGTGGGGGATCCTGGTAAACTGTCTTCTCAGGATTTTTGCTAAAATTAGACTATGCAAAGACAAACACGGAAGTCCATAGGTCAAGATCCAGTTGAAAAGAGGATTCAGAGGAGCCTGAGTTTGGGTGAGAAATCTGGTTGTAAATCCCAGCTCCATCACTAGATTAACCTGAGTCAATCTCTTTGAGCCTTAATTTATTCTCCTGTTAAATAATTGATAACATCAGTCTTAAGAGATTATTGTAAAAATTAAGTAAAAGAATGCATGCTTTGCACCAAACAGGTACTTGGTAAATGTTAGCTCGATCTTTTCTCTTTCACAGTTAGGTCAGTGAGAATACTGATTCTTCTTCCTGAGCTCTTGAGGTAGTAAAGGATTTTCCTCTGTAGGGGACTGGTTTCATTTAGGGCACGGCTGGTAAAAACAGTAGCTAACAAAGCACATACCTTACATGTCAGGCACTGTTCTAAGCACTTCACGAGTATTAGCTTTCATCGTTACCACAATCTTATAAGATAGCTGCTACTTTTATCTCCATTTAAGGTTAAGTAACTTGCCCGAGGCCAAGCTAGAAGTAACGAAGCCAGGATTCAAAACCTAGTTCCTTAGTAAAAATACTGATGTCTGGCTCCCACCCCAGACATTCTGATTTAATCCATGAAGGATGCAATCTGGACATTGGGAGTTTTGAGAGTTCCCCAGGCAATCCTAATGTGCAGCAAAGTTTGGAAGCCCCTGCCATGCTGTACTGCCTCCTGGTACCCTGCCTGTGTTACAGAGGCATCAGTGGGGGAGGAGAGCAAGAAGGCCAGGCTGGCTGGGGTCAGGGATGCAGTTGAAGAGGAGAAGCGGGGAAGGGGACATGAATACAGGGAGGAGGAGATAGAAGGCATGGGTGAGCTTGCCCTGTGTGACTTAATAAATTCCTGGCAACAGTGACTTTTTCCTGTGAGTGGGTGTCCTGACTTGGGTCTGGGGCAGCAGCAGCTGCAGTTGCTTCCCCAGGGCCAGCTGTCTGGGGTTTCCAAGGAGGGGCCCAATCAGGCTTGTCTGGAGGGGCTGCTCACTTGTGGTGACACCCGTCCCCCCTCAGCGTGAGCTTAGAGTCAAGGACTCAGAGGGTCCTCCGTCATCCTGAGAGAATGAAAATGAAGCAGGGAACCTGGGATAAGGCAAACATTCATGCCAGACAAATACTCGCTGCTAAGGTGTTTGTTTGGGGGAGTGCTATGGACTGAACTCTGTTCCCCCAAATTCAGACGTTGAAGCCCTAACCCCAGTGTGTCTATATTTGGAGAAAGGGCCTTTAAGGAGGTAAAGTTACATGAGATCATAAGGGTGGGACCCAAATCTAATAGAACTGGTGTCCTAATAAGAAGAGAAAGAGACACTGGAGACCTCTCTCTCTTCACACATCACATGAGGACACAGCCAGAAGGTTGCCATTTACAAGCCAGGAAGAGATGCTTCACCAGAAACCATACCTGTAGGCACCTTGATCTTGGACTTCCAGGCTTCAGAACTGCGAGAAAATAAACTTCTGTTGTTTAAGCCACCCGGTCTTTAGTATTTTGTTATGGCATATTGAGCAGACTGACAGAAGGAATATTGAAGCTTGGGGTAATCTTGAGGGTTAACGGAAGGTTTTTAGATGTTGTTTCTAAAGGAAACAGAAGAGCTATTGGCCTCCGTAATCTTTAGAAGGATAGATTGTCATCCCTTTGTTTCAATCTAATACACACACAGAACTAAAAACCAAAATAACTCCAAGCATAAACTTTCAAAACATGCTTTTTTTTTTTGGCTGCATTGGGTCTTAGTTGTGGCGCACAGGCTCTCTCGTTGAGGCGCACGAGCTCAGTAGTTGTGGCATGCGGGCTTAGCTGCCCCGCAGCATGTGGGAACCTAGTACCCCGACCAGGGATTGAACCCGTGTTGCCTGCATTAGAAGGCGGATTCTTTACCACTGGACGACCAGGGAAGTCCCAAAAGATGCTTTAAATGTACCGTTTCTTTTTTTTTTTTTAATTTATTTTATTTAGTTTATTTTTACTTTTGGCTGCGTTGGGTCTTTGTTGCTGCACACTGGCTTTCTCTAGTTGCAGCGAGCGGAGGCTACTCTTTGTTGCAGTGCACGGGCTTTTCATTGTGGTGGCTTCTCTCATTGCAGAGCATGGGCTCTAGGCGCACA
The DNA here is from genome assembly GCF_949752795.1 of Hyperoodon ampullatus. Taxonomy (NCBI): domain Eukaryota; kingdom Metazoa; phylum Chordata; class Mammalia; order Artiodactyla; family Ziphiidae; genus Hyperoodon; species Hyperoodon ampullatus. The sequence continues at coordinate 15,845,466 of NC_136928.1, forward strand.
GACTTCAGTAGTTGTGGCACGTGGGCTCAGTACTTGTAGCTCGTGGGCTCTAGAGCTCAGGCTCAGTAGCTGTGGCACACGGGCTTAGTTGCTCGGCGGCATGTGGGATCTTCCCAGACCAGGGCTCGAACCCGTGTCCCCTGAACTGGCGGGCGGATTCTTAACCACTGCGCCACCAGGGAAGTCCCTACCATTTCTATTTAAAAAGGAAAATTTGGTCAGGACCTTTCCACTGTTGGATACCAAAAGAAGCTTTTGTAACCTTGCTTTGGCCCCAAAGGCCACATGTAGCGTCTGACTTGCTCCTGTTGCTGCCCACAGCCCAATGTTGTTGAAGCAAAGGCTGTGTCAGCCCAAGACCCTGCATCTGCTTTGTGTGAGGGCAGCAGCCATTTTCCATTTTTGCCTGCCCAAAGCCTGCAGGCCAGAGGAGATATGGTAGCCATCTGGAGAGGGGAAGGGTAGGATGGAGGAGATCAGGTGAGCTGTCATTACACGTGGAACCTTCATGTGAATTAGACGAAGTCTTCCTTCCTGGACATAGCGGCCCCCACCTGCCCCCTCGGCTGGGTGCACTGGTTCAGGGACCAACTGGCACCTGTAGGACCAGGACCGGGAGGGCAGTTCCTGGCAGGGATGACTCATCAGCCTGATACCTGGAATAAGAAGATGCGGAGGCCACACAATCTGGCCGTTGGTAATTTTGACCTCTTTTAATTACTAAGAGCAGTGCATGAGAATTCCCTCAGGGAAAAAAAAACTGACAAAAATATATGAAACATTGGTTTTTAAAGGTGCTTGACACTAAGCAACAAAGCCAGTGGTCTCTGAGATACAGGAAAATCCAAGGTAAACTCTGATTGTCCCACCTTAATGCTTAGTGCTTTGAGAGAGGAAGAGAGAAAGTTTGCTGTGCTCTACCTGGGATCCTTCTCCCTACACCAGGCCATGGTGTAGGGAGAAGGATCCCAGGTAGAGCACAGCAAACTTCCAGGTTTGAGAGATAGAGTTAGGAGTCCGGGGAGATCAAGATATCAAGATTTCACAGGACAAAGTACCAGAGAGGAGAGAGGTGCACAGAGAGAGAACTCTGGAAATCTGCAAAGAGCCCCTCTTGTGATTTCTGCTCAATATTGATCATTCTATGAGGAAATTCCCTGAGGCTGGGGAAGATCCATTGGAAAGAATTAGAAAGAAAGGGTTTAGAGGTCACACAGGGCTAGGAACAGTGCCTGTTCTTACCAGCCTGATTGGAAAAATTTATAAGTCACAGAGCACTGGGTAGACTACTTGGGAAGGTCTTGCCTCAGTAATGGGGACTGACTAGCCTTAAACTGAGCTCTGGGCCCTTCTAAGAAATCATCAAAGCAAGACATGAAAGTGGAGAGTTCTTTATGGGTAACTTAACTGCATCTCAGAACAAAGCTCAAGAAGATTTATAAGAATATAAAATCATCCAGTACCCAACAAGGTAAAATTCACAACAATTGGTATCCAATCAAAGTTTACTAGGCACGAAAAGAAGAAAACTGACACAGATGTTAGAATTGGCAGAAAAAGACATTCAGACAGTTACAACTGTATTCCATATGTTCAAAAAGTTAAGTGGAGACAGGGAAGTATTTTTAAAAAATACATGTTGAACTTTTAGAGATGAAAATTTTTAGGGAAGAAAATATCTTACTTGAAAACATGCTGAATGGGATCAATGGCAGATTAGACATTGAAGGGAAAAAGATTAGTGATCTTGAAGGCATAGCAATAGAAACTGTCCAAAATGAGACATACGGAGAAAAAAAACCAATAATAAATAACAAATAAAAACAAATAACAAAAGAGCATCAGTGAACTGTAGGACAACTTCAAGTAAACAAATATACATCTAGATGGAATTCCTGAGGACAGGGGAGGAGGGAGAATAGAAATATATTTGGAGAAATAAAGATTGAAAATTTTCCGAATTTGATGAAAATTATAACTTAGAGATCCAAGAAATTCAATGAATGCCAAGTACAAGAAGATGAGGGGAACTGTACCAAAGGACATCACAATCAATTTGCTTGAAACCACTAATGAAGAGAAAATGTTAAAAGCAAGCAGAGCAAAAAAGACATTTTCTGTAAAAGGAACAGAGATAAGCATGACAGCAGATTTCTTGTTGCAAGTGAAAAGACAGTGGAGTAACATCTTATTTTTTTCATTCAGTACCTTAAACTCTCAATCTAGAATTCTATATTTTGTGAAAATATCTTTCAAAAACAAAGGCAAAATAAAGGCATTTTCACATGTACAACAGCTGAAAGAATTCATTGTCAGCTCATCTGCACTGCAGGAAAAGTTAGAGGGAATCCTTCAGGCAGAAGGAGCATGTGATACTTTTATATGGAAAGAAATGAATGGTGATATGGTTCTACACAAAGGAATTAAGGACACTGGAAATAACTGCATACTTGGTTGGTTCAGAATATCAAACTCAATGTCAAAAGACAAGGAAAAGGCAAAAGGTCCATTCAGGCTCTGTAGGAAGTTCCATCAAGGAGCTCTATGGGAGTTTTGAGCTTTTTTTTTAACAAGTGGAGAAAGCGATAATGCTCATTTTTATTGGCATTGTATTAGATAACTGGCCGGATTTCCCTGTAGTCATTGGTGATGGTGAAGTACACAGGTTTGGAGCTACAAAGACAGTAATCTTGGCTCTGCTCACCCCTGTGTGACCCTGGGCAAGACATTTATCATCTGTGCCTCAGTTTCCTTATTTGCAAAAGTGGGATAACGATAATACCTACCCAGTGCGCTGTTGTGAGAATTAAATGAGAAAATATATGTAAAACACTTAGAACTGTGCTGACATATAGAATGTAATGATAGCATTAAAAAAGTTTGATCTATTTATTTATTCTTTTGTTTATTGAATACTCACTGTACGTAGCTCTGTGCCAGACAGTGAGTATAATGACGAAAAACAGACATGGAATGGCCCCTAATAAAGCAGGATCTTGTACCATTTCTTGTTCAGAAAGGGTAGAAAATCAGAAGCACATGGAAGTATAATTCCCACCTGGGGTAGTATGACTAAGGAAAGGGGTGAGCTCCTGAGGTTTTTGGGGTAAAGGAAAGCCTCGCTGAGGAAATGACCCTGGAGCTGATATCTGAGGGTTGAGGGGGTGAGTTAATGAGATGAAGGGTGGGAGTAAGGGAAGAATTTATGCTAGGCAGCAGAATAGCACATGCAAAGGTCCTGAGGCAGGAAGGAGCATGGCACTTTAGTTGAGCTGGAAAAGATGAGTGTGGCCAGAGCTCAGAATTCAAGTTAGCAATTGGCCTGTGATGAGTCTGGAAAAGTACATAAGGACCATGCTGGGTCTGGAGTCCATGGCATGAGAAGTCAGTTCTTAATTTCAGACCAATGGGAACCCCGTGGAAGCTTTTAAGCAAGGGAATGATAAGATCAGATTTGCATTTAGAAAAAAAACCACTTTGACTATTGTGTGGGAAAAGATTGGAGGGGAGGGACCAAGTGAGGATGAGGGAAGAGAGTTAGGATGTTAGTATAGACAAGAAATGAAAGAATATTGGACTAGGGTGATAGTATGTGAAAATGATGCTAAGCGGGCAGATCTGAGGGAGAATTCAAATATTGAACCTGGCAGGACTCAGGGATAAAGAAGATATAGGTGTCAAAGCTAAGCTCCTAGATGAATATTGACGAAGCTGATTAATAAGCAGCAAGTGAGAGTGCTAGAAAGGGCCAGTATTTTGTTTAACTCAAGCATACGTTTTCTCATGGGTAGTGAGCTCTGTATTTTCTAGACAAAAAACACAAACATAAAAACATCTGCATAAGAGTAGCATGTAATGCTTCCACAAATCAGTGTTAAGGCTCTCACTGAAAAAATCCCCCCAAAATGTGGAAGAAAAATTATTTCATTAGGATTCTGTAGATGTGGTGCATTTAATTCAGGAAGGTTATTGGAATGTAATACAAGATATGATGAAATGTCAAAGCTAGAATCATGTTGTTAGAAAGTGACTGTGTTAAATGAAAATAAAAATTCAACTTATCAAGATTTGTGGGATGCAGCAAAAGCAGTGCTTAGAGGGAAATTTATAGCATTGAATGCAATTAAATTAAAAGAGAAGACAGATCCAAAGTCAATAAGCTTCCACCTTAGGAAACTAGAAAAAGAGGAGCAAATTAAAGGCAAAGTACACAGAAGAAAATAATGATTAAAAATTGGAGCAGAGGGCTTCCCTGGTGGCGCAGTGGTTGGGAGCCCGCCTGCCAATGTGGGGGACGCGGGTTCGTGCCCCGGTCCGGGAAGATCCCACATGCTGTGGAGCGGCTGGGCCCGTGAGCCATGGCCGCTGAGCCTGTGCGTCCGGAGCCTGTGCTCCGCAACGGGAGAGGCCACAACAGTGGCCCGTGTACCGCCAAAAAAAAAAAACCATGTTCCAACCGTATGCTGTCTACAAAATACACACTTTAGATTGAAAGACACAAATAGGATGAAAGTCAAGGATGGAAAAAGACATACAAATAGTAACAATCAAAGAGCTGGAGCGGCTATGCTAATTTTGGACAAAATAGATTATAAAACAAAAAATTTTTACAAAGAAACATCTGATAATAATAAAAGGGTCAACTTACCAAGAAGGTATTATAATTGTAAACATATATGCACCTAACAGCAGATCTTTAAGCAAAAACTGGCAAATTGAAAGGAGAAATAGTTCAACAATAATAGTTGAAGACTTCAATATCCTACTTTCAATAATGAATGGCGGGCTCCCCACGGATACACCAGAAATACAGCTACACGTGGAACAACTCCTACAGAACACATACTGAACGCTGGCAGAAGACCCCAGACCTCCCAAAAGGCAAGAAACTCCCCACATACCTGGGTAGGGCAAAGCGGAGAGATTCCCGCACAGAGGATCGGTGCCGAGCGGCACTCACCAGCCCGACAGGCTTGTCTGCTCGCCCGCCGGGGCGGGCGGCGCTGGAAGCTGAGGCTCGGGCTTCGGTCAGAGCGCAGGGAGAGGACTGGGGCTGGCGGCGAGAACTCAGCCTGAAGGGGGCTAATGTGCCACAGCTAGCCGGGAGGGAGTCCGGGAAAACTCTGGAGCTGCCGAAGAGGCAAGAGACTTTTTCTGCCCTCTTGGTTTCCTGGTGCGCGAGGAGAGGGGATTAAGAGAGCTGCTTAAAGGGGCTCCACAGACGGGCGCGAGTCGCGACTGAAAGCGCGGAGCTCAGTGACGGGCGTGGGACGCTGGGGCTGCTGCTGCCGCCAAGAAGCCTGTGTGCGAGCGCAGGTCACTGTCCACACCACCCTTCCGGGAGCCTGTGCAGCCCGCCACTGCCGGGGCTCCGGGATCCAGGGGCGGCTTCCCTGGGAGAACGCACGGCGCACCTCGGGCTGGTGCAACGTCACGCCGACCTCTGCCGCTGCAGGCTCGACCCGCACTCCGTGCCCCTCCCTCCCGCCCGGCCTGAGAGAGCCAGAGTTCCCGAAGAGGCTGCTCCTTTAACCCTGTCCTGTCTGAGCGAAGAACAGACGCCCTCCGGCGACCTACACGCAGAGGCGGGGCCAAATCCAAAGCTGAGACCCGGGAGCTGTGAGAACAAAGAAGAGAAAGGGAAACCTCTCCCAGCAGCCTCAGAAGCAAAGGATTAAAGCTCCACAATCAACTTGATGTACCCTGCATCTGTGGAATACATGAATAGACAACAAATCATCCCAAATTGAGGAGCCAGGAGTCAGTGCTGTGCCTCTGAGGTGGGAGAGCCAACTTCAGGACAGTGGTCCACAAGAGACCTCCCAGCTCCACATAATATCAAACGGCGAAAATCTTCCAGAGATCTCCATCTCAACACCAGCACCCAGCTTCACTCAACGACCAGCAAGCTACAGTGCTGGACACCCTATGCCAAACAACTAGCAAGACAGGAACACAACGCCACCCATTAGCAGAGAGGTGGCCTAAAATCATAAAAATTCCGCAGACACCCCAAAACACACCACCAGACGTGGACCTGCCCACGAGAAAGACAAGATCCAGCCTCATCCACCAGAACACAGGCACTAGTCCCCTCCACCAGGAAGCCTACACAAGCCACTAAACCAACCTTAGCCACTGGGGACAGACACCAAAAACAACAGGAACTACGAACCTGCAGCCTGCAAAAAGGAGACCCCAAACACAGTAACATAAGCAAAATGAGAAGACAGAAAAACACACAGCAGGAGAAGGAGCAAGATAAAAACCCACCAGACCTAACAAATGAAGAGGTAATAGGCAGTCTACCTGAAAAAGAATTCAGAATAATGATGGTAAAGGTGATCCAAGATTCTATTTCCCAGATCCAAAATCTTGGAAATAGAATAGACAAAATGCAAGAAACAGTTAACAAGGACCTAGAAGAACTAAAGATGAATCAAGCATCGATTAAAAACACAATAAATGAAATGAAAAATACTCTAGATGGGATCAATAGCAGAATAACTGAGGCAGAAGACCGGATAAGTGAGGTGGAAGATAAAATAGTGGAAATAACTGCTGCAGAGCAAAATAAAGAAAAAAGAATGAAAAGAACAGAGGACAGTCTCAGAGACCTCTGGGACAACATTAAACGCACCAACATTCGAATTATAGGGGTTCCAGAAGAAGAAGAGAAAAAGAAAGGGACTGAGAAAATATTTGAAGAGATTATAGTTGAAAACTTCCCTAATATGGGAAAGGAAATAGTTAATCAAGTCCAGAAGGCACAGAGAGTCCCATACAGAATAAATCCAAGGAGAAATACGCCAAGGCACATATTAATCAAACTGTCAAAAATTAAACACAAAGAAATCATATTAAAAGCAGCAAGGCAAAAACAACAAATAACACACAAGGGAATCCCCATCAGGATAACAGCTGATCTCTCAGCAGAAACTCTACAAGCCAGAAGGGAGTGGCAGGACATAATTAAAGTGATGAAGGAGAAAAACCTGCAACCAAGATTACTCTACCCAGCAAGGATCTCATTCAGATTTGATGGAGAAATTAAAACGTTTACAGACAAGCAAAAGCTGAGAGAGTTCAGCACCACCAAACCAGCTTTACAACAAATGCTAAAGGAACTTCTCTAGGCAAGAAACACAACAGAAGGAAAAGACCTACATTAACGAACCCAAAACAACTAAGAAAATGGGAATAGGAACATACATATCGATAATTACCTTAAATGTAAATGGACTAAATGCTCCCACCAAAAGACACAGATTGGCTGAATGGATACAAAAACAAGACCCATATATATGCTGTCTACAAGAGACCCACTTCAGACCTAGAGACACATACAGACTGAAAGTAAGGGGATGGAAAAAGATATTCCATGCAAATGGAAACCAAAAGAAAGCTGGAGTAGCAATTCTCATATCAGACAAAATAGACTTTAAAATAAAGACTACTAGAAGAGACAAAGAAGGACACTACATAATGATCAAGGGATCGATCCAAGAAGAAGATATAACAATTGTAAATATTTATGCACCCAACATAGGAGCACCTCAATACATAAGGCAAATACTAACAGCCATAAAAGGAGAAATCGACAGTAACACAATCATAGTAGGAGACTTTAACACCCCACTTTCACCAATGGACAGATCATCCAAAATGAAAATAAATAAGGAAACACAAGCTTTAAATGATACATTAAACAAGATGGACTTAATAGATATTTATAGGACATTCCATCCAAAAACAACTGAATACACATTTTTCTCAAGTGCTCATGGAACATTCTCCAGGATAGATCATATCTTGGGTCACAAATCAAGCCTTGGTAAATTTAAGAAAATTGAAATTGTATCAAGTATCTTTTCCGACCACAATGCTATGAGACTAGATATCAATTACAAGAAAAGATCTGTAAAAAATACAAACACATGGAGGCTAAACAATACACTACTTAATAACGAAGTGATCACTGAAGAAATCAAAGAGGAAATTAAAAAATACCTAGAAACAAATGACAATGGAGACACGACGACCCAAAACCTATGGGATGCAGCAAAAGCAGTTCTAAGAGGGAAGTTTATAGCAATACAATCCCACCTTAAGAAACAGGAAACATCTCGACTAAACAACCTAACCTTGCACCTAAAGCAATTAGAGAAAGAAGAACAAAAACATCCCAAAGTTAGCAGAAGGAAAGAAATCATAAAAATCAGATCAGAAATAAATGAAAAAGAAATGAAGGAAACAATAGCAAAGATCAATAAAACTAAAAGCTGGTTCTTTGAGAAGATAAACAAAATTGATAAACCATTAGCCAGACTCATCAAGAAAAAAAGGGAGAAGACTCAAATCAATAGAATTACAAATGAAAAAGGAGAAGTAACAACTGACACTGCAGAAATACAAAAGATCATGAGAGATTACTACAAGCAACTCTATGCCAATAAAATGGACAACCTGGAAGAAATGGACAAATTCTTAGAAATGCACAACCTACCAAGACTGAATCAGGAAGAAATAGAACACATGAACAGACCAATCACAAGCACTGAAATTGAAACTGTGATAAAAAATCTTCCAACAAACAAAAGCCCAGGACCAGATGGCTTCACAGGCGAATTCTATCAAGCATTTAGAGAAGAGCTAACACCTATCCTTCTCAAACTCTTCCAAAATATAGCAGAGGGAGGAACACTCCCAAACTCATTCTACGAGGCCACCATCACCTTGATACCAAAACCAGACAAGGATGTCACAAAGAAAGAAAACTACAGGCCAATATCACTGATGAACATAGATGCAAAAATCCTCAACAAAATACTAGCAAACAGAATCCAACAGCACATTAAAAGGATCATACACCATGATCAAGTGGGGTTTATTCCAGGAATGCAAGGATTCTTCAATATACGCAAATCAATCAACGTGATACACCATATTAACAAACTGAAGGAGAAAAACCATATGATAATCTCAATAGATGCAGAGAAAGCTTTCGACAAAATTCAACACCCATTTATGATAAAAACCCTGCAGAAAGTAGGCATAGAGGGAACTTTCCTCAACATAATAAAGGCCATATATGACAAACCCACAGCCAGCATCGTCCTCAATGGTGAAAAACTGAAACCATTTCCACTAAGATCAGGAACAAGACAAGGTTGCCCACTCTCACCACTCTTATTCAACATAGTTTTGGAAGTTTTAGCCACAGCAATCAGAGAAGAAAAGGAAATAAAAGGAATCCAAATCGGAAAAGAAGAAGTAAAGCTGTCACTGTTTGCAGATGACATGATACTATACATAGAGAACCCTAAAGATGCTACCAGAAAACTACTAGAGCTAATCAATGAATTTGGTAAAGTTGCAGGATACAAAATTAATGCACAGAAATCTCTGGCATTCCTATATACTAATGATGAAAAATCTGAAAGTGAAATCAAGGAAACACTCCCATTTACCATTGCAACAAAAAGAATAAAATATCTAGGAATAAACCTACCTAAGGAGACAAAAGACCTGTATGCAGAAAATTATAAGACACTGATGAAAGAAATGAAAGATGATACAAATAGATGGAGAGATGTACCATGTTCTTGGATTGGAAGAATCAACATTGTGAAAATGACTCTACTACCCAAAGCAATCTACAGATTCAATGCAATCCCTATCAAACTACCACTGGCATTTTTCACAGAACTAGAACAAAAAATTTCACAATTTGTATGGAAACACAAAAGACCCCGAATAGCCAAAGCAATCTTGAGAACGAAAAATGGAGCTGGAGGAATCAGGCTCCCTGACTTCAGACTATACTACAAAGCTACAGTAATCAAGACAGTATGGTACTGGCACAAAAACAGAAAGATAGATCAATGGAACAGGATAGAAAGCCCAGAGATAAACCCACGCACATATGGTCACCTTATATTTGATAAAGGAGGCAGGAATGTACAGTGGAGAAAGGACAGCCTCTTCAATAAGTGGTGTTGGGAAAACTGGACAGGGACATGTAAAAGTATGAGATTCGATCACTCCCTAACACCATACACAAAAATAAGCTCAAAATGGATTAAAGACCTAAATGTAAGGCCAGAGACTATCAAACTCTTAGAGGAAAACATAGGCAGAACACTCTATGACATAAATCACAGCAAGATCCTTTTTGACCCACCTCCTAGAGAAATGGAAATAAAGACAAAAATAAACACATGGGACCTAATGAAACTTAAAAGCTTTTGCACAGCAAAGGAAACCATAAACAAGACTAAAAGACAACCCTCAGAATGGGAGAAAATATTTGCAAATGAAGCAACTGAAAAAGGATTAATCTCCAAAATTTATAAGCAGCTCATGCAGCTCAATAACAAAAAAATAAACAACCCAATCCAAAAATGGGCAGAAGACCTAAATAGACATTTCTCCACAGAAGATATACAGACTGCCAACAAACACATGAAAGGATGCTCAACATCTTTACTCATTAGAGAAATGCAAATCAAAACTACAATGAGATATCATCTCACACCAGTCAGAATGGCCATCATCAAAAAATCTAGAAACAATAAATGCTGGAGAAGGTGTGGAAAAAAGGGAACACTCTTGCACTGCTGGTGGGAATGTGAATTGGTACAGCCACTATGGAGAACGGTATGGAGATTCCTTAAAAAACTACAAATAGAACTACCATATGACCCAGCAATCCCACTACTGGGCATATACCCTGAGAAAACCATAATTCAAAAAGAGACATGTACCAAAATGTTTATAGCAGCCCTATTTACAATAGCCCGGAGATGGAAACAACCTAAGTGTCCATCATCGGATGAATGGGTAAAGAAGATGTGGCACATATATACAATGGAATATTACTCAGCCATAAAAAGAAATGAAATTGAACTATTTGTAATGAGGTGGATGGACCTAGAGTCTGTCATACAGTGTGAAGTAAGTCAGAAAGAGAAAGACAAATACTGTATGCTGACACATATATATGGAATTTAAGAAAAAAAAAATATCATGAAGAACATAGGGGTAAGACAGGAATAAAGACACAGACCTACTAGAGAATGGACTTGAGGATATGGGGAGGGGGAAGGGTAAGCTGTGACAAAGTGAAAGAGCGGCATGGACATATATACACTACCAAACGTAAGGTAGATAGCTAGTGGGAAGCAGCCGCATAGCACAGGGAGATCAGCTCGGTGCTTTGTGACCGCCTGTTGGGGTGGGAGGGAGACGCAAAAGGGAGGGGATATGGGAACATATGTATATGTATAACTGATTAAATTTGTTATAAAGCAAAAAATAAAAAATTAAAAAAAAAAAAATAATGAATGGCGGGACTTCCCCGGTGGTCCAGTGGTTAAGGCTCCGTGCTTCCATTGAAGGGGGCATGGGTTTGATCCCTGGTCAGGGGACTAAGATCCCATATGCTGCAAGGTGGCAAAAAAAAAAAAAAAATGAATGGAATAACCAGGCAGAAGATCAATAGAAAACTTTAACAACACAATAAATCAACTAGACTTAATAGGTATCTATAGATATCTGTTCCACGCAACAGCAGTATAATACACATTCTTCTCAAATGCACCCAGCTTATTCTCCAGAAGAGACCATATGTTGGACCATAAAATAAGTCTCAATAAATTTAAAAGGATTAAAATAATACAAAACATGTGCTCTGTTGATGTAAGATCAAAAAAGTGGCAAATATTTTAATTTTCCAAGGGAAGCAGATTCAGATCTCTTGTCTTGGTTTAATTTTAGTATTCCCACTCTAAGAATTGCCATTCTCACTACCGCAAGAATTTCAGGTTCTTAACCTTAAATCCCCAAACTCCATTAATCCTTTTCTCATTTCTTAATCTTGATTTTTCCACTTGGTACCAAACATCTTGAATGGGTCTGTGTTTCTCTTGCCGTGTCATGCTATCTTTTAAAGAAATAGTTGCCTTTGGTATAATTTATTGCCTATGTCACTGATCCTCAACTATTTTGAATTTATTTTCAATGTCATTTTAGACATAGACACATGAAATGTGTGGCTTTCGAAATTCTTCTCTTGGAGTCTGTGCTCTACTGGTGGGTTCTTCCTCGCCTTCATGCAGGTTTGTCATGTGCTATTGCTCCTTATCTCTCAGTGTCTAGTTGCAGGTATCATCAGAAAGGAAACATTCTTCCTGCAGCTGCCTCATCCACAGCCTACTTGTAATTTTTTTTAAGCTTCCTTCTTTCAGAATCACGAGGCAGAAGAAAAAGAATTAGAAAACAGAACGATATCTTTGAGAGGCATTAGCTCCTCTCCCACATCCTATCCATTATCCGTGCTTTATGTTCTTTATTTTTGCATCTGCTTCTTTTTTGCCTCTTTGTTCATTTAACTTCCTTCCCCTCCTGCTTACACCCCCTGAAGATTATAGGAGTTAGAGAACTCAGGGTTGGGATCGTTTTTCTGCTGGTTTATAGAAGTTGCATAAACCATGGAACCCTTCTTTTCAACAGATTCTACTTTGATTTTTACAAGCATTACAAGTAGGAAGTAAAAATCATTTTCAGGGGAGAAAGGGCCTAGAATTCGTCAAGATTCTTTCCCAATCTCCCATGAACGTAATGGTTGCACACGCTAATCGTCATTCCCAAGATTATTCAACAGTCCACTCGGGGAAGACTCTAGAGCTGCCAGTTTGGACTCAGGCACATATTAGAGATATGACTTCAGGCACGTCACTGCATCTCCTTGTACCCCTGCCCTCCTGTGTGCAACCCCTGGGGCACTCCAGAGAACCTTTACCCCAATCTGCCAAGTGAATCGGTTGTGGAGAATATCAGTGGGTACCTTTCTCTGCCCTTCCATCTCCTCCTCCCCCTGGCTTGGCTCCCCTCCCAGTGCTGAGCAAACATGCTCAGCCCTCGGTGCTTTAACAAGTGTAGATGAACAGAAAATATCAGTCAGTCATCAAGTGCAGTGAACAAAGTGTGTAACTGCCCGGAGACAGTCTACTCTCCTGAGCCGCACTGTCAACACCTGTCTCTTGGGCTCCTGACCCAGGTGGGCCTCATCGTCCACCTTCAGAGAACCCTCAGTCCTACCAGCTGCTGCCTGCTGAGCCTGTTGAAATCTCACCCATCTCACCAGCAGGAGTGTCCGGATTTCTTTCCCTGGCAGTTGCCCCCTTTCTCCTTCCTCTCTCTCCCTTCCCAGCTGTCCTCAATTCTTCCTGCCTCCCTCTCTCTCTTTCCTTCTCTTCTCTTCTGTTTCCCTCCTTCCTTCCCTCCTTCCTTCCTTCCTTCCTTCCTCTCTCTTTCTCTTCTCTCTTGCTTGCTTGCTGTTGGACACCACTTCCAGCTTCTTTGTAACTGTTTCACAGTGCCACTTCCCACATGGTGTGCCACTTTTCCTGTGCCACTTCCCACGTGCCACTTCCCACATGGTAGCCAAGGGTTGGTTTACTGTCTCATGACACTTGTGATAACAGGGATGTTGACTGTGTGTACCAAGCTGTGATCTATCAAATAAAAGCCCTACACAATGTTTTGTGGAGAAAGGGCCTAGACTAAATGCCTTTAGGAAATACTATTCATGCCTCTGCTCATGGTGAGACCCACTTCTGATTCCTACAACAAAAGCTTAGGCAAGTCCTTCTTTGAAAAACCTGTTGAAACTATTTATTTTCAAGCTCTCCAAACTTTTTGCTAAGGAACCCTCTTTCTGAGTAATAGCCACTGACATGCAGTAGAAGTAGAGTCTGTGGAACACACTGTGGGAAACATTGAACTTGATGCTCTGTGAGGCTGGTTCCAGATCTAGAGCTGTAGTTTAGTCCTTAGCTGACTGTTCCCTTGAAAGGCACGTGGACCATGGCAGGAATGAGGTGCTGGACAAGTAACTTTCAGCGGAGGAGGATGGGCCTCTTAGTCATCGTTCTTCAGAGACACAAAACCAATAGGATATGTGTATATATAAGTGTGTGTGTGTGTGTATACATGTGTGTATAGAGAGAGAGATTTAAGGAATTAGCTCACATGACTGTGGAAGCCAGCATGTCCAAAATCTGCAGGGCAGGCCAGCAGGCTGGAGACCCAGGGAAGAGCTGGTATTGCAGTTCCTCAGGGGACGTCAGTCTGTCTTCTACTAAGGCTTCAACTGAATGGAGATGCCCACTCACAATATGGAGGATTATCTGCTTTACTCAAAGTCTGTTCATTTAAATATTAATCTCACTTTTAAAATACCTTCATAGAAACATCTAGAATAATGTTTGTCAGATATCTGGGTATTGTGGCCCAGCCAAGTTGACACATAAGATTAACCATCGCCAAGGGGAGGGTAATTATGGTGGCTCTAAGTCCTTGATGGCTGTGAGCCTCTAGGGGAGGAGTGGGCACTGATGGACTGGGTCCAGTTTGTCTTTTTGCTGTGGCCCTGGCTGTAGCTGTGATGCTTCAAAAGCACTGGCCGGTAGGTCTTACTCGTTGAAAAATGTTCTGAGATTGATACGTGGGACAGGGACCGGGTGGCAGGTAAGTTAGCCTGTGACATGGATGTGATCTGCCCATGGATTAGAGAGAATCTAGGGTGCACTGTGAGGTCACATCTCTATCATAAATGAAGGTATTTTCCTTGGCTCCATAGGTGAGAATTTATGTAGCACATTTAATTAAGATAACTGCAGGGGAATGGGAAGGACCCCTTAGTGAGTGACTCTAATGAATGGATGACTCCCTCGACACTCCTCTCCTCTCCCTGGGAAAATGAGGCTCAGATGGGGGTGGTGTAATTAGCACTGAAAGTGAAAAGATTTCACCCTTTCTCTCCTTTCTTCAGCTTTGGGGCACCTAGGCTCTTTGGTGTTGTATGCTTGGCTGCCCCTTCTTGCCTTTATGAAGTTCAAGTTGCTTTGGGGTCTTCCTCCAACCCCTTTTCAGAGGGTAATTGGGAGCCTGAATCATACCCTCGGGGTGACTGCACTGCCTGGTCCTGGGTGAAGCTACAGTCAAAAATTAGTCTCTGGCTCTTTAAAAATCCCTTCTTAGAATTTGTTTGATGTGTTTTTAGGAAATTCTTTTATGATTAGCTTGAATTTATAATTGATAAAAGGCTCTTGTCTTTTCAAAAGAAAGCAACCCAAAACAGAGCAGAGCATGTGATAGGTGTGTGTGTTGCTATGGAAATAACTGAATGAAAAGTTTATTTCCTACGACACCTATTGATCATAAAGGAGGGAGGAGAATAAAGTAGGAGTAAAGGGGAGACAAAGGCTCAGAATGTAATCAACAATAATTGAGGAAAAATAGTCACCCAAAGGGTTTCTCCAAGGAGGCTGACCCCACTGACAAAAATGCCTCCAATTTCCTTTTGCTTTTTCCCTGCGATGCAGGAGAACTTGCAGGAGAACCTTGGGATCAGAAGCTCTGGGAAACCTCTGATTTCAGTCCCCTGTGCAGATTGAAAAGACACTTTGTGAATCATGTAGAAACCAACTGCTGACATCGGGGATGGTGTCCAGAGGGGCTTTTGATGCCAGATTGGTTTAAAGTTCAAAAGCCAAAATCAAGCTTCTTTGAGAAGTTCCAGCTCCAGGAGGTTTCAGAGTGCATTATTTAAAAGCTGTTCTATTAAAATTTGAGGACATATGTAACATTAATGGACAGATCCTTTATGTATTATTGAGAAATAATTGGCTCTCAAGTGTTTTATTTCTTCAAATATTATTCTAATTATATATCCCCTTAAATATAGTAATGGATAAATATGGGTAATATTTTTGTTTCCCATTAAAAGTATAATTTAACTTGAATCTGTCTGATAGAAGCATAAATGAAGGGATCACCAAATCATAATTTAGAAAAAGCTCTTTTCATCTTACCCTAGTGCTTGGCTGCACAGAATAATCACCTAGGGAACTTTGAAAAATCTCAATGTCCAGATCAGTTAAAACAGAATCTAATGCATGGGGCCCGGGCATCAGTATGTTTTAAAACTCCTCAGAGGATTCCAGTGTGCAGGGTTGAGAACCACTGATCCAAGTGAAAATAAACTCTGTAGGGCTGGTGGACCTAATATGTGGTAGTACCCGTTTTAAAAACCACCTCTCTGCATAGCACCTTCTCCCGGTTCTCCTAAGGCTCTACTGGTCCCACTGGGGCTAAGAGCTCAGGGTCCTTTCTGCCTTCCTTCCAGGGGCATGCAGCCAAAGTTGTCAACCACTCTCTGGAATAAGAAAGCCCTCATTTGTAGCATCTGCTGATTTTCAGATTTTGTAAATGCTCCCGGCAGGCATGGTCAGTTTCACCACGCGCTACCACTGAGCCTGGAGTCTGGAGGGAAGGGGGCACAGTCAGCTCTCACGGGCCAGCCCCAAACACCATGCCTCCTCTGTGCCCACCCTCAGATACCCCACTCTCCCTTAGGTGGCCATAGGGGTTTTGAGCCACATGGATAGATACTTTGCTGTTTGTATGATAAGCTGGCTTCTCTGGTGTTCTGCTCGGGTAACATAACACCTCCTCCCACTTAGAGTACAGATAAGATTTGGAAAACACCAAGGGAATGCGCCTAAGGCTAGGGATATTTGGGCAATTGGCCTTCTTGTTGTAATTGATCATGTGAGCCTAAAGTGAGTCATAGATACAGATCCAGGCGCCTGAGCTGACATGAGGTTCTTGAGCCTGCAGAGTTGAGAGCCAGGCTCTGAATCAGGACAAATTCACCAAGTTAACAGGGGAGCTCCTGTCCCTGATTCCCCTCCCCCCTCATTACAACGCACTTTCACATAACTTTTCATATTGAATCACTTCGACGCCCTTAGGAAGGCCAAGCAGATGCTACCTGCAGGTGAAGAATTCCACTGAAGCTCAGAGAGGTTAAATGGGGTGACTCACCCAAGTTTGAGCAACTTGCCCAAGCTAGTAAGTAACGGGGCCAGGACTTGAACCCAGAGCTTCTGACCCTACGGTTAATGCTCTCCTGCCTTGCCTATCAGCCACCTCCCCCTCTGCATGGGTCCAGTCAACTTAGGCAGCAGAGGAAGTGAAATGAAAAGTAGCAGATTCCTGCCTTCCAGTCTTGTGAACCAATTCTCTGCCAGTCCTGCTTTGGAAAGCATGCTTCCTGAGAAGAATGTGAGCTAACAAAGAACATGTTTCTTTAAAATATTAAGTTGAGGATGACATATGAAAGTCTTGTGTCATATGAACGGCTGATGAATTGTGATTCCAAAACTACAATTAGGAGCAACCTCTGCCGAAAATGAGTCAAATCCAGAGGACGCCTGGGACTTTGAGAAGTGGCTATAGAAATACGGTTTGAAATCCCAGAAGCTGTCATTTTATGATGTCATTGCTGACTGCTCTTTCCGCTATGCTGATGGAGTTGTTGATATAAAAGCCAAACCAGAGAACGAGTCGGTGCAGACCAGTGCGGTAAGTGAAGTGAACCCCTAGACGGGGATGCCCTGGGAGGGGCATCTAGGACCAGGGCTGGACCCAGGGCAGGACCAAGGTTGAAAGGCAGTGTGAATGCTGCCTTTGAAGAAGGATGCCCCTCTGTTCCCTGCCTTACACTTTTCTGAATGCTACTTGTGGGAGTGGAGCTCAAGTCTGAGAATGGCTTCTAGATATAAGTGAATTAGACAATAATTATACATAAGCCAGGAGCTGTGCTTATAGAAATTCAGGCATTGTGTCAAAAAAGAAGCCCTTTGTTTCCCCATATTGAATGGAAGAGAGAAACTGCTGGTGAATATGCCCCAAAGCAGGCATTTCTATGGTCCTCTTAGACCGTCACTATATTGGAGCTACATTATTCAAGTGGCTACCAGCCAGCATTTACTGGATTTCCAGTAAACATAAAATTATATTCTCTAAGGGGTTATAGTGTGGTAAGGGTCTATACTGTAAACTTTTGAAAGGTGTAGTTCCATTGTGACAATGGGCCTGAAAGGAACACAGCTTCTCAAAATGCCTGACTCTGGCTCATAGTGGAAGGATAATGATCTGTAGTAGTGGCTCCTAACCTTTAGTGTGCATGAGTCACTGGGTTTGAGGCCGGGCCCAGGAAAGTGCATTTATAACAATCCCCAGATTATGCTGAAGCTGCTGATCTGGGAGCCACACTTTGAGAAACACTGATGTGTAGAACAGGACCCAGAAGACTGTCCAAAGCTTAGAATTATAGAAAGACTAAAAAGTGTCTCCATATGAAACAGAAAATCAGGGTAAAATGAATATTGTAAATTTGTAAAACTGAGGGAAATCTCTTTTAGAAGGTCATGAAAACCCAGGTACACACTGAAGTGAGAGCTAAAATGCAAGCGACAGAGCAGACATGTCAGTCACGGCAGCCCAGCAGAGACTACTTGGAGAGGAAATCAATGTCCTTCCCAAATGCAGTGTCCCTTTATGTATTCTCTAAGGCTCTGATTCAGTGTCAAGATCATCACTGCAAAGTCTCTCAGTCCTACAGAGGTGAAACCCCAGTCTCTTTGACACTCCCTCTTAGGCTGCATGGCCACTGATTCCACACATCCACCCGAGGAAGTGCTGTTTTTCTTTGGGGCCACATTAGCCACATGACGTTGTGTTTTTGCCCTCTGATTGCCTTTTACAATGAACTGCAAGGAGGAGAATATCGAAATTGAATGAGAAAAAATGCAGAATTGACGCAAGACTTGTTTCCTGGCTTACATATTGGGATCCAGAGTAATTGCTACATTGCAGGGA
Organism: Hyperoodon ampullatus; assembly: GCF_949752795.1. Taxonomy (NCBI): domain Eukaryota; kingdom Metazoa; phylum Chordata; class Mammalia; order Artiodactyla; family Ziphiidae; genus Hyperoodon; species Hyperoodon ampullatus. The sequence continues at coordinate 15,864,198 of NC_136928.1, forward strand.
AATCTCATTTGTGGGTTTCCTCCCCCAGTACCGTTTTCTGATTTTGTAGACCTTATTCAGTAATGTTATTAGTTCAGTAAATCATACCTAATTAAATTTTCATTTTTAAAATACTTTAGGCCCTGGATATTTTAAAATATGAATTCATGTCAATTTGAACATAGCTACTGCAGGCTCCCAACAGTGTGGTATGCACAGGTCTTCTCTAATACTGATTTTTTCCTTTGCTTTCTTGACAAATTTAAATGAAATTTTACAGGGATGGTTTGAAGAATTTGGCTTTATAAATGGGGAATTTTACCTCAAACTTCTGACACTAACAAATTATAATATAGAGAAAGTTGAGAAGTGTACAGTATAGCTGTCCTTGTTCACCAATATTGATGAAAAAGGGACAATTTTATTTTTTATTTATTTTATTTTATTTTGTGGTACGTGGACCTCTCACTGCTATGGCCTCTCCCGTTGCGGGGCACAGCCTCCGGAAGCGCAGGCCCAGCGGCCATGGCTCACGGGCCCAGCCGCTCCGCGGCATGTGGGATCTTCCCGGACCGGGGCATGAACCCGTGTCCCCTGCATCGGCAGGCGGACTCTCAACCACTGTGCCACCAGGGGAGCCCGACAATTTTATTTTTAGTATTTGGGGCTATGTATCTGAAACTGGATTTATACCTAAAACTTTGATGTGTGTATAAGGTAGAAAGAAACTGAAGCTGTGAAATATGTTGATTCTTCAGGGTTCCCCCAGACTCCCACTGGGAAGGACCCCCTAGACTTTTAACTATAAAAACTGCTTTGTAGGTATGGATCCAGGAAATTGAGACACTGAGAAATAAATGACGAAAAATGCCTTGCTGTGTAGCATTTCTAAGATGGATGAGCAGGGGAGGAGAGGAGACAAAAATGCATTTCTAATTAGGGAGTTGCAGGCAAAGTCTAGTAACTTGACGTCTTGGGGCACCCCTTGAAGTCACGTTGCATTCATGGCCACTTAGGTTGCTTGAGCACAGAGCCAGCCCTGATGTTCAGAGACCCACCCTAGTCTCATCACTTATTCCTCCAACAAATATTTATTGAGCCTTCATGATGTACCAGGCAGTGTGGTATGGTGGAAAGTACACCGGACTTGAATGAGAAGACTTGGGTGTAAATACTGCTTCTACCAGTTCCTAAATATGAGATGTTGAGCAAATAATTTAACCTGTTTGAGTCTCACTCTCCACATCTGTAAAATGGGTGGTGTAAAGTCTAAATTTGAAACTTGAACGTATGAGCACTATGCCTGGCACTTAGGAGATGCCCACTAGATGTTGCCTTCCTTGTTTTCTTTATTACAAACATGGTGAGTCAGAAAGGAGCATTTATGGAATGCCTACCCACTTTATATGCAAGGTGAATCCTTGTGCTCTTGTGTCACACATGAGAAAATGAAGTCCCAGGGCCTCCAAGGGGTTAGACGACTCAGCTGAGATCTCGTGGTAAGTAGAGGCAGGGTTTGAATTCACATCTCTTGGGCTCTCAACACTGTGCTTTTCCCATTTGGACACTCTGGTGCTGGACACCTGTGTTCTTGTAACTTCTGGTCTGGGGTGTTTCCATTTGGAAATGCACGAGGCACGGTTGGGAAATGCCACGTGATGGGATTCAGAGTAGGGAGCACATGGTGAGACAGAGAGAGGATGTGTTTCTCCTTCCATCTTTGCACTGCGCTGGAGACATGCTTCGCCTTCCTGGCTGCCTTGAGAACATCAGGACTGATCCCATTATGTGCTTCAACCCTGCCTACATCAGTCACCCCTGGACCCCCGGATTCTCATCCCTGTGTGGCTCTGGCATCCTTTCTGTGAGCCTCTTCCATCCCCCCCTGACTCTTAAAACCCCTCCACTGTGCTCTCTGGAACTGGAAGTCATTAGCAAACCCTCCGTAGCCTCGCATACTCTGAAATGTTCCCTTCACCTGCTTGTCTGGGTTCTTGCTCAGGGACCCTAGTTTCTCTCCCATTCTCCCTGGATCTGTGGGCACAGAGGAGGGTGGTGACCTCCTTGTTCCTCTTTGCTGTTTCTTGATCATTCTCCCTCTCTCTTCCCAGGTCATCAGAATGTACCACCCAAGGTACCTTCTGTATCTGACACCCACTGAGCCTCAGGTCACCCCCATCCATCCCTGAAGATTATAGCTTATGGCTTGCTGTCACTGGCTCCAACTGTTTCCATCCTTAGTGATGTCAGTTCCTCGTGGATGACCCTTCCCATACCCAGACCTTTCATTTTTCTGACCTGTTCAGTGACTTTTCCTCCATTCCTTCTCTTCCATCCTGCCATGGCATACCCTTGACCTTGTCATTGCAAATAACTGTGTAATCATAACCCACATAATCAATTCCAGAGGTCCCACTCTTTTTAGGTCATTTCCTCCACTACCCTAATTCCAGTCTTTCAGCCCCATGGGGATATACAGCTGGTTGTTTCTGTGACCTTTTCTCTGTCCTCTATCCTTTGTCCCTCTCATCGTCCTCAGCTACTCCCCCTGCCTTACATTCTTGCACTCATCTGGCAAAACCCCAACCTTTGTTAAACCCAGCTTTCTGCCTTTTACCCGTGCAATTGACTCTGATGAAGGAAACTGGAGAAAAACACACAGCCACCTGGTTTCACTTTAAATTCCTGACGTCTGATTTCAGGCAGATCTTTTGTGCCGCTGCCCAGCATCCTGCTCAGGTTTACAATCCACTCTGACTCCTATTCTCTAAGATGCCTGCCTCCTCTCTCCTCACACCTCCAACACCTCCTCCTCCCCACCCGCTCTTAGCAGGAGACCTTGCTTCGCAGTTCACTGAACACTGAAGTGAACATCCGTGAACATTTGCCTGCACGTTACAAATCCGCGGGCATCTGCACCTGTTTCTTCTAGGATGGCTGAATTGTCCTCACCAACCAACCCTTCCATGTGTGCACTGACCCCTATCCCCTCTTTCATCCATTCTCCCCCTTTCTAGTCTGTGTCATTAATATTGTCCTCATTTCTAGATCTTTCCTGTCAGCATAAAAACATGGCGGTACTTCTCCCATCTTAAAAATTCACTTCTTTGACCCCCATCTTTGTCTCTGGCTCTACCTCTTTTGCCTTATTCCTCTGTTCATTTTTGGAACCCAATGCCTCAATAGTTTTGTAAATTCTTTTTCTCTAATTCCATAGTTCTCCCATGCTCTCTTGAATATACTCCAGTCAGGCAAAGGTCTCACTCTTTCTGAGGATCCCTGAATTGCTAAATTCAGAGGTTAATTCTCAGTCTCTTTCTCACTTGACCTGTTAGCACCAGTTGCTATTGTTGGTTACTTCCATGAAATTCTTTTGCTTGCAGAAAATACACTGTCTTGTTTTTCTGCCTAGCTCACTGGCTAATCTTTTTTTTTTTTTTTTAATCAGAGAATTTTATGAAACACTTTATTTTTTAAAAAAAATTTTATTGGAGTATAGTTGCTTTACAATGTTGTGTTAGTTTCTACTGTACAGCAAAGTGAATCAGCTATATGTATACATATATCCCCTCTTTTTTGGATTTCCTTCTCGTTTAGGTCACCCCAGAGCACTGAGTAGAGTTTCCTGTGCTATACAGCCGGTTCTCATTAGTTATGTATTTTATACATAGTATCAATTGTGTATAAATGTCAATCCCCATCTCCCAATTCATCCTGGCTAATCTTAGTCTTCCTTGTTATTTCTTTCTCATTTTCCCACTCTCTATCTGCCGAAGGGCCTCAAGGCGCAGTCCCTGGACCTCTTCTCTATCTGCTCTCATTCTCTGGATGACCTCCTCCAGCCCCGTGGCTTTTTTTTTTTTTTTTTTTTTTGCGGTACTCGGGCTTCTCACTGTTGTGGCCTCTCCCGTTGCGGAGCACAGGTTCCGGACGCGCAGGCTCAGCGGCCATGGCCCACGGGCCCAGCCGCTCAGCGGCACGTGGGATCCTCCCAGACTGGGGTACGAACCCGCGTCCCCTGCATCGGCAGGCGGACTCTCAACCACTGTGCCACCATGGAAGCCCCCAGCCCCGTGGCTTTTAATACTGAGTACGTGCTGGTGATTTCCAACTTTAAATCTCCAGCCCTGCGTCCTTCCGTGGCCTTTGCCAGACTACTTGCCATGTTACTGAGATGTCTAATAGGCATCTGGAACCTAACACATCAGACACTGAATCCCCATCTTTCCGTTCAAGGCTGCTCTCCCATAATCTTCCTCCCATCAATTTATTGCCACTCCACTTTTTTAGTTTTTTGGGCCAAAAACCTGGGAGTCATTCCTGACTCCCCTCTTTTATCTCATACCCACATCTGACCTCTCATTAAATCCTGTCAGTTCTACCTTCATAATATATCTGTAAATCAGAATCTGGCCACTTCTCACCATTCCTACCCCTGGTCTACGCCGCCTCACTGATCTCCTGACTCTGCCCTTGACTATCTACAGTCTATTCTCAGCAGAGTATCCACAGTTATCCTTTAAACTGAAAAAAGGGGGCTTCCCTGGTGGCACAGTGGTTAAGAATCTGCCTGCCAATACAGGGGACACAGGTTTGAGCCCTGGTCCGGGAGGATCCCACATGCTGCAGAGCAACTAAGCCCGTGCGCCACAACTACCGAGCCTGCGTTCTAGAGCCCACGAGCCACAAGTACTGAGGGCGCGTGCCACAAATATTGAAGCCCGCGCGCCTAGAGCCCAGGCTCTGCGACAAACCACCACAATGAGAAGCCCATGCACCATTCACTGAAACTAAAGCCTGCGCACAGCAATGAAGACCCAACGCAGCCATAAATAAATAAATAAATAAATTTATTTTAAAAAAACCCGAAAACTGTTTAGAAATGAAACTTTTAAATTGTGAGTAAGACAAGTATAAATTGTGTCATTTTTCTAAGAGAATAGATCTGGAAAGTTCTCATCACAAGAAAAAAATTGTAACTGTGGGGTGATGAATGTTAACTAAACTTATCATGGTGATCATTTCCCCGTATATCCATATATCAAATCATTATGTTGTACCCCTAAAACTAATAAAATGTTAAATGTCAGTTGTATCTCAATTTAAAAACATTGTGTCGCTTCTTATGTTAAGGCCCTTGGATGGTTCCTTTTTTCATTCAGAGGACAAGCCAGAATCATTTCCATCAGTGAGCAAGCTTTACAGCATCCGCTTCCTGGTCCTTCTCCTCCTATTTCTCTGGCTTCATCTTGCTCTTTCCCTCACTATGTTTCGGCTATACTGCCCTTCCTAAAAGTCTACAGACATGCTAGGCAAACACTTACCTAAGGGCTTTTGTCGTTGATGTGTCCTCAGACTCCCCCCAGACCTCCAAAGGGCCACATGCTTTGTTCCCTCAGGTTTCACTCATATTTCATCTTCTCTTTGAGGCTTTCCCTTCTAGGTTTTAACTTGCCCCTTCCCCTCCCCTGTCCCTCAGCATTCTCTCTTCTCCTTCCTGGCCTTATTTGTCTCCACAGCATTTGTCATCCTCTGACCTGCTAGATGAGTATTGGTTTATCATCTGGCTCTTTTCCTGTCATGTGAGCTCCAGGAAGGCAGGGATTTTGGTCTTCTTTTATGGATTGTGTTCCTGGTACCTAGAACAGGGCCTGGCGGAGTGGTGCTTGATGCATTTATAAACTGGTTGGATGAGTGATAGAGACAGTCCTTCGGAAAGCTCTCTTTGTGGGAAGACTTTGTCCTTGGGCCAGTTCCGTGTGTCCAGGAAGGACACTAGATGTGGTGTGGGGTTCTTTACTACTTTTCTTCGATTGGGTCTGGGAGTAACAGTGGAAAGATGCTTGGGGTGTCTTAAGTCCCACCTCCTCTAGATCTCCCTGACCCTCTAGTGCATTGTGAACTCTTTCTTCTTTGACAGAACTTGCCCAATCATTACTGTCTCAACCCAGGACCAGGTACTGGGTGCTAGTGTTCTACATTGCTACTTTCTATGTGTTTGTATATGTAGGTGTGTGCCTGTGTGTGTGTTTAGCATCTCCCTGCTGGAAACATTAGCTTCTCTGGGCACAAATGGGATTGTCCGTGTCTTTCTGACCGTCATTCACGACATCCAGCACAGGGCTCCATATGGAGTAGGCCCCGGTAATATGTTTGGTTGAACCAACTGTTGAATGATTTTATGGTGGGAGTGAGTGCTAGGAGCTGTATAAATAAGGCAGAGGTGGAGGTGCCATCTGGGGACTTTTCTTCTTTGAATGGTTTCTGAGTGGCTTCTGTCCTATGTCTTTTCCTTAGGAGACCAACAAGAAGACAGTGCATGCGAAATACTGCAGCAGATTTGTCCATGCTCCCTGGAAGGATGGGAGCTTGGTCCACGTCTGCATTACCAAGGAGAAGTACACATGGTACAGTGAGAGAATTCATGCAGTCCTGGCCCGGATCCAGAGGAGGTTGGTGTATTGCATGAGGGTACATTGCATGATCCAGTCTCTCTTGAAATTCAAGTCTGCTTGAGCTCTTGGTAAAGCCCAACCAAGAAAAATGGCCAATAAGCATTGTTACGTCAAGATTGCCATCTGATGGTTTGCTGTTGGCCTCATTGTTAATAACCAAAGGGTATGTTTGGATGCAGATTCTGAGCCGCCTTGATGCCAGTGCAGACTCTGAAAAACAGCAAACAAAGAGGTAGTTATCATGTTGATTGTGCATCACTGTAGGAGGCAAAGGAACACTTCTGCTTATGTCTTGCATTTTTTGTGGGCCTCAGGTGCATAGCAGACTGTATGACACCTGTCCTCTGTACTCTTGAATATTACCTTTCAAGGCAACTGTTACAATGTTGTGAAACATTTATATGCAATGGAATAATATATATATATATACATATTAGAAATCTGCTAAAAATAACTTCATGTGATCCCTCTCAACCCTGCTGGTTCTTAAAATATGGTAATGCTCATAAGAGTCTAGTGTACTAGGCTGTGACCTCAACATCAGCTCCATGGGGTGACCTAGCTCAATGCTTTCATCTCACTGATGCCAAGGGAGGTGCTCTAGATGATGCTCTAGAATATGAAGACCACATCCATTTAGGTGCATGGGCCCTAAGGTCAGATAGAGCTGGATTCTAATCCCAGTCTGCTATTTTCTGTGACCCTGCGCAGGTTAGTCAGTGTCTTTGTACATCAGCTTTCTCATTTATAAAGCAGGAATGATAATGCCATTTACAAATGTGTTCTGTGGATTAGATTAGATACTAAGTGTAATGAGTTTAGGCTAGTACCCAGCCTGTAGTAGTCACTTGCAATCAGAGCTTTTTCCCTCCTTCCATGTTTTCTGTTATAAACCACAAGCTGCAGACACCTGTCTCCCCCCATATATACTCTGCAGAGCCCCCGTTTCTCAAAACCCAGCTGGTGATGGGTTACTCAGAAAAAGTAATCCTTGCTTCTGGAGTCTTCTGTGCTTGTGGTTTTGGGATTGACTCCCTAAGGAGAGTAGTTTGGATTTCAAGTCTGGGGAAAAGGAAGCTGCTTAGAAGATACCCAACCTGGCAGCTCCTGAGTCTGTTTGTCCCTCTCCTCCCACCAGGTATCAAGGGTTGCTGGGAAGGTTTCTCTCCTCTTGTATTTTCTGGAAGACTTCATGGAGAATTAGTATCATCTCCCCCGTAAATGTTCATTGAATTCACCATTGAAGCCATCTGGGCCTGGAGTTTTTCTTTGTGGGAACGTTTTTTTTTGTTTGTTTGTTTTTTAACTCTGCATTCAATTTCTTCAAATATACATAGAGCTGATATTGGTCATTTATGTCATCTTTATTTTCTAAGTCTGACTGGAGGTTATCTGTCCTATCAATCTTTTCAAATAACTGGCTTTTGGTTTCACTGTTGTTTTGTTTTGTTTTGTTTCTCTGTAGGGTTTTCTCCTTTCTATGCCATTGATTTCTACTCTTATCTTTATTATTTCCTTCTTTCTCTTTACTTTGGGTTTAAGTTTTTTAAGATAGATACTTAGATCACTGATCTTGACCTGCCTTTCTAATATAAACATTTAATTTTATAAATTTCCCTCTGAGTAGTGCTTTAGCTGTCTCTCACAAATTTTGATATGTTGTATTTCATTTCATTCATCTCAAAACATTTTCTAATTTCCCCTTTGATTTCTTCTTTGACCAAAGGGTTACTTCCCAAGTATTTGTGGATTTTTCCTGATAGCTTTTAATTTCACTGTGGACAGAGAAATACTGTATGATTTCAGTTCTTATAAATCTGTTGAGATCTGTTTTGTGGCCCAGAACGTGAAGAAAAAACCACTTTTGTTGGGTGGAGTATACTTTAAATATCTCAGCTCAAGTTGGTTGATAGTATTATTCAAGTCTTCCATATTATTACTGATTTTCTGCTTAATTGTTCTATAAATTATTGAGAGAAGGGTGTTAGAATCTCCAACTATAGTTGTGTATTTGTCCAATTTTTCTTTCAGTTCTAAAATTTTTTCTTCATGTAATTTGAAGCTCGATTAGCCAATACATGTACATTTAGTGTTGTTAGGTCCTCTTGATGAATCAACTCCCTTATTATTATGAAATGTCCCTTTTTATCTTTGGTAATATTCTTTGTTATGGAATCTGCTTTGTCTAGTATCAATATAGCTACTCTGGCTTTCTTTTGTTATTTTCTGCAGGATTTTTCTTTTTTCTGTCCTTTTACCTTTACCTATATGTATCTTATATTAAAATAGGCTTCTTGTCAACAGAATATGTAAGGATATTATTTTTAATCCAATCTGACAATCTCTGCGTTTCATTGGAGTGTTAAGATCATTTATATTTAATGTGATTATTGATTTACTTGGATTTAAACCTAAGATCTTGCTGTTTGTTTTCTATTTGTTCCACCTATTTGTTCTTTGTTCCCTTTTTACTCTTATTCTGCCTACTTTTGTTTGAATATTTTTTACGATTCCATTTTATCCCCACTATTGGCTTGTTAACTCTACCTCTTTGTCTTGTTTTGTTGTGGTGTGACTACTTTAGCATTTACAATACACATCTTTAACTTATCACAGTCTAGCTTCAAATAATAATATATTGCTTCACGTACATCATGAAAGTCTTCAGCTTCCATTCCCTTTCTGACTTGTCTATTGCTGTCCTACACTTTACTTCCACATATGCTATAAACCCAAAATACATTATAAACAATCAATTGTCTTATAAACAGATTTAAAATGAGAATAAATGTATTTTGTATCTATTCACATATTTGTGATTTCTGTTGCTCTGTACTCTTTTTGTATAGATCCTAGCACAGGTCTGTTGGTGATGCATTCTCTCAGCTGTTTTAGTCTGAAAAACTCTTGAATTTACTTTTATTTTTGGAAGGTATTTTTGCTAAATATAGAACTCTAGGTTTACAGTTTTATCTTTTAATACTTTAAACATCGTTCCCCATTCTTTATGGCTTGCATGATGAGAAGTCACCTATTATTCCTATGTTGTCTCTGGTTCCTTTTAAGATTTTTTTCTTTATCACTAAATTCCAGCCATTATATTATGATGTGTCGTGGTGTTGTGTTTTTTTTTTTTTTTCTTTCTATTTGGGTTCTTTGAGCTTCTCGGATCTGTGGGTGTATTGTTTTCATCAAAACTGGAAACATTCGATTGTATTTCTTCAAATATTTTTCTGTGCTCCTTTCCCCCTCCTTAGTGTCTCATTACACATGTGTTAGACTCCTTGATATTGTTCCATGGGTTGCTTATTCTGTTATATTTTTTAAACCTTTTTCTCTCAGTGTTTTATTCTGAATTGTTTACTATTACTATGTCTTTCTTAAAATTCCCTGATCTTTTCCTCTGATAGTGTCTACTTCACTGTTAATAGCATGCCGTGTATTTTTCATTTCAGTCATTGTATATCTCTAGACGTTTCCTCAGAGGATTTTTTTTGGATCTTCCGTTCCTCTCCTCATTCTGTTCCTACTTTACCTTCTTGAACATATGGATTCTGTTTGCAATAGCTGCGTAACATCCTTTTTTGCAAATTCTATCACCTGTGTCATTTTGAGGTATGTTTCTTTTGATCTGTCTTTCCTCTGGTTATGGGTCATATTTCCCTGCTTCTCTGTGTGCCTGGTAATTTTCTACTGGATGCCAGATATTTTGAATTCTACATTGTTGGGTACTGGATTTTGATGCATTTTTTATGTGTGTTCTGTGATGCAGTTGTTACTTGGAATGCAGTAAGTTACTCTGGGGCTTGCTTTTAAGTTATGTCAGCGTAGGTGCAGGGGAGCCTTTAGTTCAGGACTAATTTGGTCCTATTATTAAGGCAATACCCTTGTGAGGACTCTACTTGAGGCCACATGCATTATGGAGGCTTTTCCATTCTGGCTGATTGGAAGATGAACTATTTCTAGACTTGTGTGAGCTCTGAGGGGTTGGTCCATCTATTACTTTTTTGATGATTTATTCCCTGGCTTCAGTAGTTTCTTCACACACATGCCCTGATCATAACTTAGCCAGAATCTCCAGGGCATCCTTCTGCAGATATCTGGGGCACATTCTCTCTTCCTTTCAATCTCTCTTTCCATCCCTCTCTGACGCTCTTTCTCTCCTATGCAGTGATCTCCTCTTCAGTATTTTGCCCTGTAAAGTCTAGTTGACTGGGCCTTGCTGAACTCGGAACTCAGTTTCAAGTATTTTTTTTTTGTCTGCCCCACCTTCTCCCCCAGGGTTTGCCTGCAACCATGAATTTAATCTACATCCTGTGATGGGATCCTGAGCCTGGACCACAGAAGCAGTCCTGCTTACATGACCACCTAGCGCTTGGTTATTACTGTGATCTGGGGTTGCTTGATTCTATCCATAAGCTTCACTGAAGCTTCAGGAATGTGCTGGCATTACTAGCTTGACTGCAGTCAGCAGGGTTAGAAGAATAAATGGTGTGAAGTCATAGCTAAAGGCCTCAAAAATATCAGATGACTGGAAGTAATTTACTTTTGGCTTTGGAGCCCAGTATTGGAATTATTTTTCTGTCCTATTGATTCTCCTCTGTAGATGTATCGTTAAGTTCTTAGGACGATGCTCTGAGTGCCACAGGCTCTAACCATTCCCTTTCAACTATTTCCTGCCTAGGATTAAATGGCTACAGGATGGGAGTCAAGTCCTTTTTGGAAAAGTGCCTAGTGATTGTGTCTACATTCTCATTGACACATCTCACTCAATGAAGGGGAAACTGGACCTGGTGAAGAACAAGATCATCCAGCTCATACAGGTGAGTTGGAGCTGTCAGGATCAGGCACCTGGGGGCCTGAGTATCATGAGTGCATCTCCGCCAGTCAACACCTGTAGTGGTTATCAGAGACGCACAGGCCAGGTCTGCACTCAGAAATCACAGAAAAGCCACTTCAGAAAAAGGCTTCCTTTTGCCAGTGAGAGTATCATCAGTTCTTTGCAAGCAGACCCTTCCTTCTGTGGGTCCTTCCTATAACACACACGGGTTGCTAAGGAAATTTCCATGTCCATTGCCCCATTGAAAGATTGGTTTTCTCTATCCTGGAATCTGTGGTGTGCACACGCCTCCATTGTTTTCCAGATACTCTCCAGCTTGGCATGCTTATTTTAATTACCAGTGCGTGTTAGGGATGCTGCATGTACTGGCCCCGGAACTAATGTGTGGGAGGAGCGTGGGCTGATGGTCAGGAGCTTCTGGTCCTTATTCCACCTGTGCTGCCTCTGAGTTGTGCTACCCAAAGCAGGCTGCTAACACTCCCTAACTCCTAGTTCCCACACATATAAATGGGTATCAGAGAACTGTCATGACTTGGTAGTACTGATGTGAGTATGAACCATAGAAAACAATTGCAGGGAGTGTTTGACAGATACAAAATAGAATTTTTAATTTGATGAACTTCTGCTGGAGAAACATGAGCTGATTGATGGAAGGCAAGTGAATAAAATAGCTTTACCAAAAAGATGTTGACCAAAGCGATAACCCTGTTTTGGATTCTTTTAAGCCTTTAGTGTGCATATTCGGTATACCATTAATGTCAGTATTAAACACAAGATATAATATCACATTATATATATAAACTTATATGTGATATATATATATGTTTATACATATATACATTTGTAAATTTTTAATATCCAAACTGTGTAAATTTTATTTAAATGCCTTTTGAACTAGAAAAGATTTTCTCTATTGAATGTAATTTTTAGCTTCTAGAACTGAAAAGAGATATCAAACGATTAACGATATCAAACCCTGACCTGTCCTAATCTTTTCTCACACATAAGTAGTTTCATGGCTAAATAATAATTGTCTCTTACAGGAACAGCCGAAGTATAAAAGGAAATTCAATTTTGTGCAGTTTGATGCTCAAGCTGTTGCTTGGCGGGAAAAACTTGTTGAAATTGATGAGGAAAATTTGAAAGGGGCCCAGGCCTGGGTTAGAGACATTAAGGTAAGAAGGAGGCTGGGTCTGGGAGAAGAAGGATAGAGATCAGGATAGAAATGCTTGAGAAAGTGCTTTGAACGCCAGGGATAGCCATGGCTTCACATAGACGTTCATTTTGCTTACAGAGGTCATGTTAATTCAATCTTTTCTGTCAGTATCTAACATTTAGATAAGCTTCTATTGACAGCACTGCTCTTGGCTCAAGTCTCAGCACTTTTATGAAAACAAATTTCAAAATATAATTTTTTTATACTTAAACATTCATATTTGTTTCTTCTGATGCTTCATTCTTGCTTCAAATGATATATTACAGCTGCTTTTAACAGTGGACTTTGTTAAAAAGTAATGAACTTATGGAAACATACAATACAGTGTGAGTGGTAAGGGCCGAAAGCAAGGAGAGAGATAGGGCATCAGGATATCATAAGAAGGTGAAATACTTTCTTTAGGCCTGCATTTTACTTGGAGAACTTTAAAGCTGCTGCTCTTGGCCTTTACACAGACTACTGGGGAGAATTTGCCTTTCCTCAAATTTTCTCTTGTCTTGAACTTAATTTTAAAAGTTCTTTTTCTAGAACCACATAACATTCCAGAGATTTAAGATATACTAAAACTGAGACCAAGAGTTATTCTTAGAAGTCCAATATGGATCACAAGTATCTTTAAAATAGTTCAGTGACTGAATTTTGAGTCCTGGATTTGACAGGAAGTCACACATGGGCATTAGTGATGCTCCCTGAATATTAACCAAGCAGAACTCTCACTGTCATTGGGATGTTCTGGAGTTCCCTTGGGATTTGTCTTTTAAAAATGGAAGGAGGGGGCCTCCCTGGTAGCGCAGTGGTTGAGAGTCCGCCTGCCGATGCCGGGGATACGGGTTCGTGCCCCGGTCTGGGAGGATCCCATATGCCACGGAGCGGCTGGGCCCATGAGCCATGGCTGCTGAGCCTGCGCATCCGGAGCCTGTGCTCCGCAGCGGGAGAGGCCACAGCAGTGAGAGGCCCGCATACCGCAAAAAAAAAAAAAAAAAAAATTGGAAGGAGGGGGAATTCCCTGGCAGTCCAGTGGTTAGGATTCGCGCTTTCACTGCCAAAGGCCCGGGTTCGATCCCTGGTTAGGGAACTAAGATCCCACAAGCTGCACAGCATGGCCAAATAAACAAATAAATAAATAAATAAAATTAAGATGGGAGGAGGAAATCTATAAGCAATATTAATGCCTGTAAAATTTTGTCCTAACTGGCTACCTTATGCTGGGAAAGAATATTAAATTCATAACCAATTTGTTAAATGTCCAGGATTATCCATTGAAGTTCCTTGGGACATATGTTGTCTTCTTTTACAGTAGGAAATATCTTAATTCAGAGCCCACTAATTTAGGGTTTGTGATAACAAGATATTATATATGTAATCTCATTGGGTAAAAACATAAGTGGGTTCTGCTTTGTGTAAAAATCACTGATGAATAGTATCAGCCATCTAAGTGGCTAAAAATATGTCAGATCATTTTTTTGTAAAGTGTGATTCTGCTCTCTTCAAAAGTCTTCCTTGAAGAACCCTTGCTTGCTTGCTGAATGTGCAAAATTCATTTTCAAGAAGACCAGATTCCTCTATTATTCTTTGGACTGGTTTGGTCCAGGACAACCCAGTAAGTTCAGGACAACACTCAGACGTTCTGAGCCTGCCGTGTGCTGGTGTCACAGAGCAGTGGTCAGCTGGCATAGCCAGTCCTTGGGTCAGAGAATTTAAAAAATTTTAGTTATTGTTATTTTTAAGTTCTAAAAGTTCCATTTGATTCTCCTTCATGTCTTTTTTTTTCTCTGATGAGACCTTTATTTTCTTTGCTGATGCATTTTAGTTTTCATTTGTTTCAAGATTGTTGGTAATCGCTAGCTGAAGTATTTTTTTCATGGCTAATCTAAAATTTTTGTCGAATAATTCTAACATATTTGTCTTCCTGCTGTTGGTATCGATTATCTTTTTCATTTCAGGTTGAGAGCTTCCTGCTTCTTGGTGTGATGGACTGATTATCAATTGAATCCTAGACATTTTTTTTTTTTTTTTTTTGTGGTACGCGGGCCTCTCACTGTTGTGGCCTCTCCCGTTGCGGAGCACAGGCTCCGGACGCGCAGGCTCAGCGGCCATGGCTCACGGGCCCAGCCGCTCTGCGGCATGTGGGATCCTCCCGGACCGGGGCAAGAACCCGTGTCCCCTGCATCGGCAGGCGGACTCTCAACCACTGCGCCACCAGGGAAGCCCAATCCTAGACATTTTTGTTTCATGTTATGAGACTCTGGATATTCTTCTAGCCTTCTGTTTAGTTGGCTCTGTCTCACAATGCTCTGTCAGGGGGATGGGTGGGCCCTGCCTCATATTTCCAGGTGCAGGTTGAAGTTCAGGTTCCCCACTCGAACTCTGTTGACACCTGATGGAGAGGAGTACCTTGTTCCTGCTGGGTGGGAGTGGACAGCATTGAGCAGGGAGGACGTGGTACAGTTGGTGGGGATGAAAGTCCCAGCTCACTACTTGGCTTCTTTGTGTACCACTCTGGCAGAAGTGTTAGGTGATTTATTTTATTTATCCTACTTGGTGTTATCTGACCTTCTTGGGTCCATGGGGTTATGTCTGTCATTGTTTTTGGAAAATTCTCAGCCATTTTTTTTTTCAAATATTTCTTCTGTCCTGTTTTCCCTCTTCTCCTATGTTTCCAATTAAATGTATATCAGACCATTTGATACTGTTCCACAGCTCTCTGATGCTCTTTTCTGTTTTGATTTGCTCTTTTTTCTCTTTGTATTTTAATTTGGGTAATTCCTATTCCTCTGTCTTCACGTTCACTAGTTCTTTCCTTGACTGTTTTGAACCTACAGTCATTCCTCTGTATCTATAGGGTCCTCATTCATGGATTCAACCAACGCCAGATGGAAATTTTTTTTTAGTTCCAGAAAGTTCCAAAAAACAAAACTTGAATTTGCTGCACGCTGGCAGCTATTTACATAGCATTTGAACTGTATTAGGTATTATACATAATCTAGAGAAGATTTAAAGTATATGGGAGGATGGGACTTGCCTGGTGGCACAGTGGTTAAGAATCCTCTTGCCAATGCAGGGGACACGGGTTCGAGCCCTGGTCTGGAAAGATCCCACATGCTGCGAAGCAACTAAGCCCATGCACCACAACTACTGAGCCTGCGCACCTAGAGCCTGTGCTCTGCAACAAGAGAAGCCACCGCAATGAGAAGCCCGCGCACCAAAACATAGAGTAGCCCCGGCTCACCACAACTAGAGAAAGCCCGCGTGCAGCAACAGAGACCCAATGCAGCCAAAAATAAATAAATAAATAAATTTATTTTAAAAATAAATAAAGTATATGTGAGGATGTGCATAGGTTATATGCAAATACTATGTCATTTTATATAAGGGACTTGAGCATCTGCAGATTTTGGTATCTGTCAGAGGGAGAGGGTCCTGGACCAACCCCTGTGGATACCAAGGAACAACTGTACTCTGAACTCTTTGAAAGACTTCTTCACCATCCCACTGAGTTTTTTATTGTTAGCATTTTTATTCTATTATTTCTTAAGGTTCCATCTCTGCTGAAATTACCCACCTGCTCTTGAATGTTGTTCACCTTTGCCATTAGAAGTTTTAAATGTATGAATCACAGTTATTTTAAATTTTCTGTCAGGTGGTTTCAGCATCTGTGTCATATCTGTTTTTGTTTCTGATGAGTAGTTTTGTCTCTCGGTAGTATGTTGCTTACTCTTCTATTTATATGCTTATTTTTTGTTAAAAGCTGGACATCATGTGCAGTATATAGAGACTGAGCTAAATATTTTTAATGCCTGGAAATGAGCATGCCTTTCTTTGTGGGATGGGTTAAAGTTACTCTAATTAGGAGTTGGGCTGGGTTTGAGGTTTGTTTGTTTGCACCATATCCCTCTGATTCTTGTAGCGACACTTTGTGTTAGGGTAGGGGATGACCTGCCAGAGGGTTGTCTGCTTCATCTTCGGCTTTTGATTTTTCCCTTCACACTGGGCCTCAAAGAGAGCGTTTCTCTTGAAAGTTATTTGTTAGTTGCTGTTTCTAGGGGAGTGATGGGGTGGGTGTTCTCTGAATAAGCCTCAGTCTTAATCAGGCATGGTGTCCAGGAGTCTCAGGGGTGTGGCCTTCTCAGTGTCTCTGAGCCCAGCACATAGACCTGCTCCTTCCGCAGGTGTAGAGAGTTTGTTGTTTCCTCTTTCCTTCCCCCAGCCTTCCTGGGTTTTGGCCAGTGCCCTAGGGTGAGCGTGTTCATTGTTGCCCCCCACCCCATATACACACACAGATTAAGGCTTTTGTTCTGCTGGGGAGAGTGAGGGGAGGGTCTCTGTGGAGATTCCTGTGTTCCTCTCCCCCAGTTCTGCACTGTGAAGAAGACTTTCTCTAGACTCTCCCAGTCTATTCTGTGAGCACCCTGTGGGGTTTGTGGCAAAACAGCCTTCAAGAGAGCGCGGATGCCCCCATATCTGTGGTCTCTCGACAACATACACCTGGCAGCCTCCACTGATTCACCAGTCACCCCAGCCCAACTCTTCTTCTAGTGTCTGGCTGTATCCTGTCCCAGAAAGCCAGGGCTGGCCTCTTGCCTGACTCACCAGGGCCCCATCCCTCCCCAGATTTGGGGCCACTTGGTTGCCCTGTGACCTGAGCCCTCTCATGGGCATAACAAAAGTCATGTACTTGCTGTTTGTCTGGCTTTTTTTCATTCTGAGTTTTGGAGTGACACCTTTGCCAGTTCTGTACCTCCCTGGGCAGAAACTGCAGGAGTTTTACAACTTTACAGTTTCCTGTACCTCTGGATTGCTCATGACACCGCACTCATGTTTGCTGAATACTGGGTGTCATGAATCAATCCTGGTTGGAAACTAACATGGTCCCTGCCCGGGGGGAATCCAGGCTGCATGTTCAAGCCGTGCTGACAGCTGAATGAACAGTAACTGAGTTAGTGTCTGCCACAGAAACACACAAAGGTAAGATTGAATTAAGAGCTCTGTCGTCAGGCCAGGAAATCCATCGTCCTGGCTTCTAGCTATCCTGGGACTGTCTGCATAGATGCTTTTATGACATATTCAGGGATTTGTCTTCTTGGAATTCCTGGACTTAAATTATTATCTCAATCTAATTTTGGTGTATCTTTTATTTCACAAGTACTTTTCTTTTTGGAAGCAGAGAATAAATAACACTTGTTTGTGAGATCTTTTTTGAGATTCAAGTATGTACTTGGTATGTCTCTCTCTCTCTTTTCTGTAGATTGGAAGTTCCACAAACACCTTGAGTGCCCTGCAAATTGCTTTTGCTGATAAAGAAACACAAGTAATCTACCTTTTGACAGATGGGAGACCTGACCAGGTACTTATCAAAGTTGGGAACAAAGAGGGACTCACTAATCCCCTGAAAGTGAATGCTGAGAGTGGGTTTGGGGGACCTTTTCCACTGCCACTAAAAAGCTGTTGAGAGATACTTGCTTGGCTTAGGGACACAGAACTGAGGTAAAAACACACACACTAAGAAATTCCTTTGTCTACTACAACAGTGAGGAGAATTTAAGTGACAGTGAGTGTTGTTTGGTTAATTTGATGCACACCCATAGACCTGGAGACCAACCCCATGAAAGGAGATGTATGCCTTCCATGGAAGACTGGTTTATATTTTATTATAAACTAAGAGTGAGGAGATTCTTTTTGATTTTTTTCCTTTGGGGATGCTGAATCTAAAACATGTCACTGCACAGTGTCCTTGGTTTTATCCCTAATTTTAACTCAGTAATCATTTAAACAAAAGCATGCCTTTCTGGTGAAATGTTCTTTGTTTTGTTTAGCCTGACTGGAAAATATCTGAAAAGTTTTAGCGGCGTCTGTTCATCTTCTTTTGAGCTTTGTGAATGAAAGACTAATGCTCTGGGCATTAAATAAATATACGGATGTGCAGGCCAGTACAATGTAAATTAACCACTAAAGTGAATTAGTATCAACTTGTTTCCTTCATTGTGAAGTGTCTGCATGTGAAGACTGCTAGGCAAATATTGTAAAATATCCGGTGTCAAACGGTCCAGGGCTTAAATACTAAAGCAACTGGATTTTACTACAGTGTTAGATTTATGGCCACGAAGTTGTATAAAGTGAAATTTTATTTGGAATGATTTTCCTATCAACTTCACTACACTTTCTATTCAGAGGCAATTTATCGTGCCTTGTTTATGTTCCTTGTGTGGCGGCTGCACGTTTGAGGCTACAGAGATGAATAATATCCTGCCCTAGGGGAGCTTACACATTGGAGGATGTGCTAGCATATACAGTTAATTCTGATGAGATATAGGGAGTGGAGTTGCCTGTGCTACGGGCTGTACGGGAGCACAGTGATGAATTCTGCTGTACACGATGGAGAGAAGGCCAGGCAAGGTTCCACCGAGGAGGGTGCATTTCAGGTGTGTCTGGAAGGAGAAGAAAGTTCCTAAACAGAGGAGATTACTGGTATCCTGGGCAGAAGGAACAGAGGTGTGAAAATATGTGGGCTCCTCGGGGGAACAACCGGAGAGCAATGAATGGAAAAGTGTCAGGGCCGAGTCTCGGAGGTTTGGTTGGGGGAGATTGTGAAGGTCCTTGAATGTCACACAGAAAGGATGGGCTTTACCTCAGTAGGGACTCTCAGAGGAGCAGATAGTCCCATACACCTGTGCGTTAGAGATATGCCTCTAATGCACAGATGGATGGGAGAACCAGGGAAAGACTAGATCTTGGGCTGGTGAGGTCCCACCTCAGGGAGGAGCAGCAGAAATGCAGAGGAGGGGACCCTTCAGAGATGAGATCATAGAAACAGCATCAAAGGACTTGGTGGCCAGTTTGGGGGCAGGAGGTGTGGGGCTGGATGAGGAACAAGGGAGAAAGGGGTCAAGGTGACTGATTTCTGGTTTCTAGTAATTGTTATTAACTGATTGAAATCTAAAGAAAGAGAGACCTGGGGGTTTCTGGTGGAGGAAGCTGAGTTTGAGCACCTGGAGTTCACGGCTGTCCAAAAGCCCCTAGAAGGATGGGGCTGGCATTTGGGGGAAGAAGTAGGCTGCAGGTTCTGACTTGCAAGTCATCTGGACAGGGGATCTTTTTCTTGTTAATAAATCCTAACTGATTTTATTGTAATTTAGAAAATATAAGTAAGCATATAATCATAAGGAAGAATAAGATGTAAATTGTTCATAATTCAATTTTCTGCTCTTTCTCATCTAATATATGCGTTTTTCCAAGTCATGAGAAATTCTTCAGAAACATCATTCTCAATGAGTGCATCATATTAAATGACATAGATTTAATAAAACTACCTTAAAAATTGACTTGATTTAATTTTTGAATAGTAATACATTCACATGGTACAAATGACAAAGGTACGAAAGGATAGAATGTAGAGAAAATCCTCCCTCCCACCTCCTCTCACCAGCTATGAGGCAGGTGATATTACCAGTTTCTTGCATCTTCTTTGAGAGATAGTTTGCTATGCAAACAGATATTTGTTTATGTATATTTCCTTTTAAAATACATAAATGGTAGCATATTACACGCACAATTCTGCAACTGTATTAATAAAACAATATACCTCAGAGATTGCTTAATATCATTTCATAAGGAGCTTCCTTGTTTTTTCTATAGCTGCCTACTATTCCATCACACAGCTACTTAGTCATGTCCCCCAGTGATGAATGTTTAGGTTTTTTCAATCTTCCTGTTATATACAAGGTTGCAAAAGTAACTGTGCACATATATCATTTTGCACATGTATATCTGTAGCATAAATTCTGAGAAGTGAACTCAGTTAAAAGGTATATGTTTTGGTAGATACTGCCAAATAGCCCTTGAAGAAGATTTACCAAGTACCACTGTATCAGCAGTGTTGAGAAGGATTCTTGGTCTACAGTCCATCATAGACTTATGAGGGTCTGGAATCTCCCAAAATTATATAACAAATGCACTCATACATTTCTCTGGGGAGAAGATCAGTAGCTTGCTCCCAAATTCCCAGAGGGTCTGTGGTCCACTTAACGATGTGGCACTAGGGAAATGAATGAGCTGGAATCAGAAATATGCAAGTTACTGAAAAAGTGATTTATAAACTCTTATTCAGGCATTTCATATTTGTATCTGCCTTTTCCCCACAAGCAATCTACTTATTTTGCATTATTCCTCAGACTCTCTCAGAAAAACAAATGGATATTTGATATTCATGTTCTATATAGAGGACATTAAGATGTACCACTCAATCTAGATTTGTTTTTGAATTTTCACTGACTGTAGGACCTGAATATGTAAGACCAATGTCATTATTCCTGGTACTCCGCAGAATTTTCTACTTGGAAGAACACACAGAGATGCTGTTCAGGATTCAATTCCATGAACATCAGCGTGCTGCTTGTTTATTAAATGTCCAGGGCAGAATTATATAGAAGGTAAGTCTTTTAATTAATCAAGTTCAAAGGGTTCTTCATGAACCTGGGATTGCTAGGTGTCCTTTGGTGGGCATCTGTAGGTGCAGATGGACACTGCAGGGCCTCTGTCAGGAGCAGCCCAGCACATCTTTGGCTGTGGTTATTTTGGGACTTCTTTGAAGTTAGGGACTCACCCTTGCAGGAATGGACGTGAGGAAGGTATCTGCACCGTTCTCAACAAAAATGAATGGATAATAAAGCCCCAGGTAGGGTATGTGAGGGATGGGGGCAGGGGAAGGCACAGGGTGACCCCCTCTGCACAAACAAACCTCCTTCAGGCTGTTGGGAGAACCATCCCTGCCTTTCTTGGCACCCCAAGTTGACCTTTGTGGTGAAAGGAACATCTGGCCGCACACCTGTTTAGACTCGGGACGAGGGCACTGGGGGAGAGTGTCTCAGGTGTGCTGCTTGGCCCCATCTTAGGGACCGACGGGACCTCTGAGGGCAACAGACTAAGGACTCTTGGGCTGAGAAAGGCTTCCTCGGCGTCCTACAGACATGGCCCCCGCATTGCACAGCCCTGCGAGCTGAGCTACTATAGTAAGTGGCTGGGAAGAGTCAGGGTGACTCAGGCTCTGGTGGTGAAAGGCTTACTTCAACAAACTGAGTCTTCTTTTAAGCTGTGAGGACACCCACCAGCGAAAAGGATCCTTGGGGGCTGCAGGGTTGGGGCAGGAGGACAGGCGTGGCTCTCTTTCGTTGCAGGGATGGAGCTCCTTCTGCAATCAAGGTGCAGCCCCGCCTTCTGCCCAACTCTCCACCACCACGCTGGGCACTAGAACCTCGTGCCAGTTTAGCAAACACTACCTGGGGCTGTGTGCTGGTAGGGGGCTCACAGCAATACACGTAAGAGACTTTCTTATGCTCATGCTCTCTTGAGCTGTCAGGACTGATGGAAATAAACAGCTTTAGAGCCAGAGACCTGGGTTAGAGCTCATCCCCAGCACTGCCCATCTGAATGACCTTGGGCAAGTGCCCCCAATGTGAATTTCCTCATCTGTGACTTAGAGCTAATGCTCCCTCCTCAAGGATTGCTATGAGTGAATGAGGTGATGTTCTCGTGAATGCATTACATGGAGATTACACACACACACACACACACACACATATATATTTATTTTTATTTTTATTTTTATTTTTTTTTTTTTGCCACCCGGCATGTGGAATCTTAGTTCCTCCACCAGGGATCGAACCTGTGCCCCCTGCAGTGGAAGCACGGAGTCTTAACCACTGGACCACCAAGGAAGTCCCTAAACACTGGGGTTTTTTTTTGGGGGGGGGTTGTTTTTGTTTTGGCATTCCACGGATATTTACTGAGCACCTTTTATATGCCAGCTACTGCTATCAGTCTGGGATACTGTGGGGAGGAAGATAGACAACATACCTGCCTTCGGTGAAGCTTCTGTTTTATGGTGAGATAGGCAATGAGCAAATGACTCTATGAAATAATATCAGGTAATGTATGAAAGATGAAAATGCTGCCCACAGTCCCTGGCACCCACACTGTTGGCACTAAATCAACGTTAGTTTCTTTCCCTTCCCAAATATTTCAGCTGTAAGTCAATGTAGGAGTAATTTCTAGCTAAAACCCTATCTATCAAATTAACAGAATTTAGGTCTAGCATCTCCAGTCTGGTATATGGGGCTGAGGGGCAGTGGCCAGGAGTCCTGTAAGAAATGAGGATAATGATAGTACCTTCCATGGTGGGTTGTAGGGGGGATGCAGGGAGAGAGGCCAAGCAGAGCCCTTAGTGCCCAGCACATGGTAAGTCCTCAAAACAGAAGCTAGGTTGAAGGAAGAGCAGGCAGCAGAGAGGGCTTTGCTCTGTCCTTGAGGTTGACAATAGGGATGGGATCAGCCCTCAGATAGGTTAGGTTGCTGTTTGGTTAGGAACGAGCCGATGGGCAGAGGGGAGGGGAGAGAAGAGAGGAGGAGAGGTGTGGGTGGGCTTATGGGCAGGGACAGGTTCAAGGCTGGTCAGATACAGAGACTGAAGCCATGTGTAAGTGGTGGCTGGAATGAGACCAGTCTCTGGGGGACCACTCAACTGGCCATCTCCCAGTGGTGAGTCCAGAGGCCTCCCTCATCCCCCTGCCTCCCCAGGGCTCATAGCAAACGTACAGGAAGGGTTAACAGTCAAAGGATAGGAACTGGGGGTGGAGAGTGGGAACTGGCTGAAGGAGCCAGCAATTTGGGTCCATCAAAGAGGGACTGAGAAACACAGAGGCAGTGGAAACAAGACAATCAGAGGCACTTCTGAGGATGCTCAGCTGGGTGTGGTGGTGCTGGTAGAGAGGTGGCAGGGCAGTTCATCAGTCATCTTTCCTGAGAGTCGGGTAATGTTTACAGAGAGTCAGTCCTTACCAAGAGATGGTCTTTATTGCAAATGGCGGGGAAACAAATAGTCTGGCATTGCTTCTAGTAGTAAAAACTCTTTGAATCTAGTCTTACCACTTAAGAGGTTGATGACCCTAGGAAACTTAATCCTTCTGAGCCTCAATTTCTCCATCTTTAAGTGGAGTCCATATCCATACCTACTGTGCCAATTAGGGTTTCATGTTAACTGGGAAAAAAAGCAAAAGAGCAGACCAATGATGGCTGAAACAATGGAGAGATTTATATCTCTATGGCTACGAAGCCCAGCGGAAGGTAGTCTAGGTTATACAGCTATTCAAGGACGTCTCCAAGAAATAGGCTTCCTTTAATCTTTATGCTTCACTGTCTTTGTGTGTGACGTCCACCCTCATGGTTACAAAAGAACTGCTCCACTTCTAGGCAGAGTGTCCACTTTCCAGGGGGCAGGGGTGAAAAGGGGAGGATATTAGCTTTTTTGTTAAGTCTTTGTCTTTTTTATTGCCAAAAAAAATATCTCCCTTGAGACTTCTGCTTATATCTCAATGGACAGACCTGGCCACACCTAGCTGCAAAAAAAGTGTCAGAAGATGAGTTTGTATGTGTGTATGTGTTGTGTTTGTTTGTTTGTTTTTAACTAAGTATGTTGCTACCATGAAAAGAAAACCAGGGCTCTGACAGTAAAAAAAGGAGAGGTAGGCAACTAGCAGTCTTTCCAAAACTCTCTCACAAGATGGTTGTGAGGATTAACTGGGATATTATGTCCCCAACAGAGTGCCCAGCACATGGAAGGACCCTAAATCAATGTCTCTTTTTTCACTCTGTGGGAGACACATTGACCACGGTCTAGAAATTACTTTTTGGGAGTAGATGCTTTGGAAGCCACATGGAGATCTGGTGGCCTCACTCTGTAGAATCCCAATAGCCAAGGTGTATTACCCATGACCCTAATACTTTAAGTGCTCAGAAGTATAGCCCAGCACTTTAAAAGCATGGACTCTAGGCTTAGGTGCACTGAAATTGAGTAGTTTGGTTAGTCAAATATTTCTCCCAGATTTTTTCCCACCAACTGTGAGCCCTCATAGGGGAAGAGCTGAGTCATTGGTCTTCATACTCTCACTATCTGGCAGTGTTTGCTTTGTTTATTGAATTGAATTTACACCTTTCCAAGAAGTCACTGTCCACTGTATACAGGATTACTATTTGAGAATTTCACTATCTACAGCAAATACTAGGGATTTTCACTTTTTTTTTTCTGTCTCTTCCTCTCTCTTTCCATCTCCCCTTTCCCCCTCAAAATGTATCATTTCAGCCACCTAAAATGGTTATAGAGCAGGCCAAAGGTTTTCAGAAAGTTCCTATTTACACCATCTCCTTCTGTTACAATGATGAGATTGCAAATGGATTTTTGAAAGAGCTTGCTTCTTTGACTGGAGGAGAGTTCCATTCTTACAGTTTCGGTTACAAGGATCCCTGTCCTCCAGAGGCTGTTCAGGTAAGAGCTTAATGGGCTGAGAAGAGAGTGTTCACTTATTTCAGCACTAATGGCTGGAGGCCCATGGATGAGACTTTAATTGGGAAAACAGCAACCACAAGGACAACTAAGTTGAGAAAATGAATCACTTAACTGAGTGTACTACAAAATGTGGTCTAAGGACCACCTGAGCTAAGGCACCTGTGACAATGCAGATTCCTGGGTCCTACTTCAGAGCTACTAAATCAGGCTCTAGGCATAGAGGCCTAGGAATCTTAATATATTTTGTTTTTTTCTATGTTTTTTATTATAGAAAGTTTCAAACAAACACAAAAGTAGGAGAGTATATGGACCATGTACCTATCAGTCAAATTTAACAATTATCAACATTTTGCCAAACTTCAGGAATCTGTATTTTTAACAAGCATCCTGGGGGTCCATACATAAAGTTTGTTAACCACTGCCTGTTTACAGACATTTGTGGGAAACTTTCAAAAAATTCAGATGTTAGGTAGTTGTCTTCTGACTTCTCAGGCTATATAACCACATGACACCTGATAAAGCAATCCATTCTAATGCACTAATGGGAGAAAGTAAATAAAACTCTATGCTCCAGTCTTCCAGTCTTGGCCTGAAGATATGCATTTCAAGAATGCCCTTGTATGGGCTTCCCTGGTGGCACAGTGGTTAAGAATCCGCCTGCCAATGCAGGAGACATGGGTTCGAGCCCTTGTTCAGGAAGATCCTCCATGCCACAGAGCAACTAAGCCCATGTGCCACAACTACTGAGCCTGTGTTCTAAAGCCCGTGAGCCACAACTACTGAGCCCGCACGCCTACAGCCCGTGCTCCGCAACAAGAGAAGCCACTGTAATGAGAAGCCCACGCACCTCAACGAAAGAGTAGTCCCCGCTTGTCACAACTAGAGAAAGCCTGCATGCAGCAACAAAGACCCAACACAGCCAAATAAATAAATAAACAAATAAATAAATTTTAAAGATCCTTTAAAAAAAAAAGAAAGAATGCCCTTCTAGAGAATGTGGTTTTTGTCTTACTGTCTGCTCTAAGGAGTGACAAACCAGAGTACTGATCAATGCTTACATGTGAGGAAACTACCAGAGTCTGGGGAATGAATCATCCAAAGGAATTGGAGGGAACAGTACTCTGAACTCACACAAGGCAGAGAATACTGACTGCTTCCATCAGTTATACTGGAAAACCTAATCTTATGGGCATTGGGTAGAATTTAAAGAATGATCTTCCCTTACCAGTGGGAACAACCAAACACTGCTCCAGTTCTGTCTAGAAAATCTTAAATGCAAGACCTGAAAGGATCAGTCCATTTCCAAGGAACTTAACTGCATCTCTGAACACACCCCAAGAATAATTATAGGAAAGCAAAAATATCCACCACTCAACAAAGTAAAATCAACAATTTCTGACATCCAATCAAATAGTAGCAGGTATGCAAAGAAGCAGAAAAATACAGGTCCATAATGAGAAGAAACAAACAGAAAAATTGAAACATGTAAAACTGACTCAGATGTTTGTATTAGAGCATGAAAACAGTTATTGTAACTGTATTTGATATGTTCAAAAAGTTAGGGAGAGACATGGAAGATACAAGTAAGACACAAATCAAGCTTCTGGAGATAAAAAAGTACCATGTATGAGATAAAAAAATACGTGTAATAGGATGAACAGCAGATCAGACATTGCAGAACAAAAGATTAGTAAACTTCAAGATAGCAATAGAAATATCCAAAATGTAACATAGAAAAGAAAGAATTAAAACCAAAAAAACCCAGAAAAATAGAAAACAAGGCATCAGTGAGCTGTGGAAAAATTCAAGTAGCTTAAACATATATGAAGCAATAGTGACCAGAAATTTTACAAGTTGGATTAAAACTGTAAATCCACAGATCCAAGAAACTCAATGAATCCCAAGCACAATAAACATGAAGAAGACTACACCAAGTTACATCAGAATCAAACTTCTCAAAAACAGTGACAAAGAGAAAATTTTAAAAGAAGGTGAATTATGTACAGAGGAACAAAGATAAGAATGACAGCAGATTTCTCATTAGAAACAATGCAAGTGAAAAGAGAGTGACGTGAGATTTTTAAAGTACTGAAAGAAAAACAACTGTCAGTGTAGAATCTATACACAATATATTTCAAAAAGCAAAGTTAATAAAGATATACAAAAACTGAAATAAGTCATTACCGATAAACCTGCAGTACAAGAAATGTTAAAGAGAGTACTATACGTAGAAGGAAAATCATACAAGATAGAAATACAGATCTACACTAAGGAATGAAGAGCAAAGGAAATGGTAACTGCATGGGTAAATATGTTAAGTTTTTTTACTTTGTTATTTAAATCTAATTATAAATAACTGGAGGGATTTCCAGTTCCAGCAATAATGGGGTAGCCCCATTCCTCCTAGGTCCTCTGTCTTACAGCTTAAAAGCCCTGGACATAACACAACAAACAAGCAAAGGAAGACTCTGAAAAGTAGAAAGAAGGGGGTGGAATGCCTTGAGGACCTCAGAACCTAAGGAATGACATGGCATGAGTTCTCTGGGTTTTGTTATTGTCTTCCATATACCCCAGATTGGGGCACTGCCGAAGCCTCCAACCTGGAATTCCTAACAGGCACAGACCCAAAAAATGACCCAAGAACAACCTATTTCCCCTAGCTTAGCCAAAGACCTTTTTGGCAGTACCTGCCCTACTCTAGCCATACACCAATGGGAAGACTACATCCCCTTCCCCAGGATTTCAGTGGAGCTGAACAGGGAGATGATCTTCCATTACCACCCACGTGCTCCGTGGAAGGAAGTGATGGTGCTCTGATATCCCTGTCAGGTGGTATCAGTATATCTGCCCAGAGAGCTAATATTCCAGCCCCGACATGGTGGAAGCCAGTGGCAATGCTTTTCTGCTGGGGTAGTGTGAGTGAGGCTGAATGGAAAGTTGATTCTCCAAACCCCACCAGGGAGAAGCAGGTGTGCTGCAAATCCTGTGCTAGGGTAGTATCAGAGGATTGAGAGGGAAGCTGATCATCCATCCCACCCCACTCCAGTAGAAGTAAGCAGTGCCCTCATTCCCTAAGCAGGGTATTGTCCAAGGTGTCCAGTGGCAAGCTGAACAACTGTCTCACCAGGCAGTACTGAGACTTAACAAGGCACTGTGAGATCAGGGGCGTCACTGCTATTCTTCACCACAGCCTTCATGGCAGAGGGATCAGCAAGGAGCTAAGCTTCCACAAACACCCAGCATCAATGAAAATGAAAAAGTAAGTGTGGGCTAGGGATAGTGACACTCCACTTTCCCCCATCCCTTGTGTCAGTGAGGCTTGGTGGGAAGCTGCCTCCACAACACCCACCAGCATAAGATAGATGAGGTAGTGTGAAATAGGACTAACCCCACAGCAGTCCTCCCCCAGTGGAGAGCTGAGCCTCTACCTCTATCCAGCATCAACAAGGTCAAAGGAGGTGTGCTATGTGGGACTACTCAGTGCTCTGTTAACTCCTACCCTTAGGAGCTCTGACTGTGAACAAAGTGGAGATAACTGTCCCACGAAAAGAGAGCTGAACTCCTGACTCTGGCCACTGTGACAGTTTGCCTTGATGAAAACAGCTGAAAAAAAAAAATCACCAGATACACAGGTATGCCCAAATGAAAATGAACTTTAACTATAAAAGTTCCCAAATATATAAAACATGTACCAGAAAAACAGGTTTACTGGAGTGAGAGGACTAGCCAGAGGGACACAGCCACAAGTGGCCCTCTCTGGGAAGCCTCTTTATCCCCATGGTCCTGAGACTCCACCTCTGTACAGAGACGCCAGAGTGGGAGGGAAAAATAGGCAGGAGGGACCCAGCCCAAGCAAATTGTCCACTCTAGGAAAACCCTTTATCAATGGCTCAAAGAAAAGTTCTCAATTTGCTTAGAATGAAAACAAAAATGCACATCAAACTATGTGGAACGCAGCTAAAACAGTGTTGGGAGTGAAATTTATAGCACTAAATGCTTATGTTGGAAACAAGAAAATGTATTGAATCAACAATCTGCATTCTCACCCCAAGAAACTAGAATAAGAAGAGCAAAATAAACCCAAAGCAACCAGAAGGAAGGAAACAATGAAGATAAGAACATAAAATCAGTGAAATTGAAAATAGTAAAACAGTAGAGAAAATCAATGAGACAAAAAGCTGTTCCTTTGAAAAAAAATTCAAGAATTTGATAAAACCCCTCAGAAGGCTGACAAAGACAAAGAGAGTAGACACAAAGCACTAATATCAGGAATGAAATAGGGGACATCACAGTAGATCTCACAGTCATTAAAAGATAATAAAAGGAATACCACAAACAACTTTGCATTCATAAATTTGACAACTTAAGAAAAAAATGGACCACTCCCACAAAATCCACCAACTACCAAAATTCAACCAAGATAAAATGGACAATGTGAATAGCACTAAAATCATAAACTGAATTTATAATTTTAAAACTTCTAAAAAAGAAATATCAAGGCTCAGATGGCTCCATGGAGAATTTTACCAAACAGTTAAAAAATAATTAAACCAATTTATTTCAAGAAATAGGAGAGGGCTTCCCTGGTGGCGCAGTGGTTGAGAGTCCGCCTGCCAATGCAGGGGACACGGGTTCATGCCCCGGTCCGGGAAGATCCCACATGCCACAGAGCGGCTGGGCCCGTGAGCCATGGCCGCTGAGCCTGCGCATCCGGAGCCTGTGCTCTGCAACGGGAGAGGCCACGGCAGTGAGAGGCCCACGTACCACGCACACACACACAAAAAGAAATAGGAGAGATCACTTCCTAATTCTCTTTATGAGACCAGTATTGCCTTGACACCAAAACCAGAAGATAGTATTAAAAAAAAAAGAAATCCACAGACCAATATACCAATGAACAACGATGCAAAAATCCTCAATAATATATTAGTAACCTGAATCCAGCAGTGTATAAAAGAATTATACATTATGACCAAGGGGGATTTTATTCAGATATACAAGGCTGGTTTGACATTAGAAAATCAGTCAATGTAATCAAGCATATTAACTGGCTAAAGAAGAGAAATCATATGGTCATATTATTGCGCACAAATAGCCTTGACCAAATGCAACACCCATTAATAATAAAAATCTCTCAGCAAAATAGAAATAGAGGGGAACTTCTTCAACTTACATCAACTTAATACCTACGAGTAAAATCATACTTAATAGTGAAAGATTGAATAATTTCCTCCTAAGATCAAGAAAGTGGCAAAGGCATCCACTTTCACCACTCATATTTAACATACTACTGGAAGCTGTACCCATGACAACAAGGCAAGGGAATAAACAAAAGGCATACAGATAGGAAAGGAAGAAAGAGACCCGTCCCTATTTGCTCGTAACATGTTTTCTACACATAAAACCCCAAGGAGCTAAAAAACAAAACAAAACTCCTAGAACTATTAAGTGAGTTCGGCAAGGCCACTGGTTACAAGATCAGCACACAAAATTCAATCACATTTTGAGAAGTCAAAATTAAATATTCAATATTATTTACAATTGCTCCAAAGAATATGAAATACTTAGATATATATTTTTAAAATATGTACAGGATTTTTATGCTGAAAATTACAAAAGGCTGAAGAAAGAAATCAAAGAAAACCTAAATAAATGGACAGGCATATACCTTCTTCATGGATTGGATGACTGAACATATTAGAGATCTATTTGATTTATAGATTTAATTCAATTCCTGTCAAAATCCCAGAAAGGTTTTTTACAGACATGGTCAAGCTTATTCTAAAATCTATATGGCAAGTCACAGGGCCTAGGAAACCCTACAAATCTTGAAAAAGAAGAATAAAGTGGGAGAAATAATTGAAGTATTAAGGCTTACAGTGTAGCTGCATTAGTTAAGGCAGTATGGCTTTGGTGGAGAAACAGACACCTAGACTAATGGATAGAGTATAGAACCCAGAAGTATACCCACACAGTATGCCAAACTGATTTTTGACAAAGGTACAAAAGCAATTCAATGGGGGAAGGAGAGCCTTTTCAAAAAATGGTTGGAGCAATTGGACATTCATAGACAAAATAGTGAATCTCAACCTAAACCTCACCCTTCATGCGAATATTAACTCAAAATGGATTATGGACTTAAATGTAAAACATAAAACTATAAAAATTCTGGAAAGAAATATGGAAGAAAATCTCAAGGACCTTGGGCTAGGCAAAGAATTTTTAGTCTTGAGACCAAAAGCATGATCCATAAAAGAAAAGATTGATAAATTGGACCCCATCAAAAATAAAACCTTTTGCTTTGCAAAAGACCCTGTTAACAGGATGAAAAGACACTGGGAGTGTCTGCTGTTCCCTTGGGAGAAACTGGGTGAAGAGTACATGGGATCTCCCTGTATTATTTATTACAGCTGCATGAAATCTACAGTTATTTAATTTTAAAAAGGCAATTTACTGGTAATGCAAAAAATAATAATAAATTCAACATCTAGTGATAAACTGCTCAAAAGACGCAAATTACCAAAACTCTCTCAAGAAGAAATAGATAACCTGAACAGCCTTACATCTGTTTAAGAAGTTGAATTTGTAGTTAAAAACTTTTATGCATAGAAGCCTCCTGGCCCAGATTGCTTTACTGCTGATTTACATCAAACATTTAAAGGAAAAAATAATATCAGTTATACACACACTCTTCTAGGAAAATGAAAGGAGGGAATACTTTCATATGAGGCAAGCATTAACCTGATACCAGACCCTCACAAATACAATCAGACAAGAAACTTATCTGCTAATATTCCTTACGCATACAGAAGTCGAATGCGTAATGACCAAGTTGGGTTTATCCCAGAATGCAAGTTTTGTTTAACATTTGAAAATTGATATACAATTCACCAAATTAACATACTTTATTAAAAAATTTACAGTCATCTCAATTTATGCAGAAAAAGTTTTGACAAAATCCAACACACTTTTCTAATGAAAGCTCTCAGCAAAATATGAACAGAACAGACTTCCTCATTCTGTTAAATGGCACTTAGGAAAAACCTACAGCTAACACCATACTCTAATAGTAAAAGATTGTACGGTTTCCCCCTCATATCAGTAAAATGACAAGGTTGTCTGCTTTCACCACTCCTCTTCAACAGTGTAATGGAAATTCTAGTTAGCCCAATAAACCAGAGGGCAGGAAGACCATCCAGAATGGAAAGGATGAAGTAAAACAGTCTTTATTTTCATTCAGCGTGGTTATGTATGTAGAAAATCCAGTGGAATATACAAAAATGCTGCTGGAACTAATCATTGAATTTAGCAAGATTGTAGGATACAAGGTCAACATACAAAAATGAATTTTGTTTCTACATATTAGCAAAGAAAAATAAAAATTGAAATAAAAATTATCATTTACAATAGCATCAAAAATACGAAACATGTAGGAACAAATTTGTCAAAATATGTGAAAGGGCCTGTATACTGAAAACTACAAAACATTGCTGAGGGATGTATCTTGTTTACGGGTCAGAAGACATCACAGTGTTAATATGTGCATTCTCTCTCAGTTGATCTTTAGATTCATCACAATCCCAATCAAAATCTCAGCAGACCTTTTAAATTAAAATTTGACAAACTAATTCCATGGAAACTTTGAAAAAGAAAATCAAAGTTGGAGGACTAATACTACCTGATCTCAAGACATATAAAGCTATAGTTATCAAGACAGGGTGGTATTAGTGTAAAGATAGATATATAGATCAGCAGAACAGAATAGCAAAACCAGAAATAGACTGATACATATGTAGACAACTGATTTTCAACAAAGATGCAAAGGCAATTCAGTGGGAAAAGGATATAGCTTTTATTCCCCCCAAAAATGGTGTTGGAACAATTGGACAAAATAAACACAATTTCCTCCATACATCATGCCGTATTCAAAAATTAATATGATACATGGATCAAAATGATACATGGATCCAAATGTAAAATCTAGGTCTTTTTCCAAGTAAAGGAGAACATATGAAAAACCCTTTGAGACACTGTGTTAGCCCCCCCAAAATTTTTAATAGGATATCAAAAGCATAGTCTGTATAAGAACAAACTGATAAATTTGAGTTGATCAAAATTAAAAGCTTCTCTTTAAAAAACAATGCTAAGATAATGAAAAGACAAGTTGTAGACTGGGAGAAAATGTTTTCAAGTTGTATATCTAATAAAGGACTAGTATCCAGAACATATAAAGATCTCTCAAAACTCAAAGAAACAAAAAATGAGCAAAAGATTTGGACAGACACTTCATCAGAGAAGATATATGCATGGCAAACAAGATCATGAAAAGATGGTTAACATCATTCGTCATTAGGGAGATACACATTAACCATGATGAGATACCACTACACAGCTATTAGAATGGCTAAAATTAAGACAACTGACCTCATCAAGTGTTTGCAATTATATGAAGGAACTAGAACTCTCATTCATTACTGGAGGGAATGTAAACTAGTACAACCATTCTGGAAAAGTTTGATAGTTTCTCTAAAAGTACAGCATCACCAGCCATATGATCCAACCATTCCATTCCTATTTATTTACCCAAGAGAAATGAAAGCAGATGTCCATACAAAGACTTGTGCACAAATGTTCACGGCTTTAGTATTTATAATAGCCCAAACCTGGAAACTCAAATGTCCGTCCACAGGTGACTAAATTTTGAATTCAGTATGTAATAGAATACTACTCAGCCATAAAAATGAATGTACTACTGATTTATGCTACATCATGGGTGAATCTCAAAATAATTATAAAAGTAAAGCAAGCTAGACCAAAAAAGGGGTATATACTATATGAGTCCATTTAAATAAAATTCCAGAAAATCAAAACTAATATTATAAAATGACAGAAAGGAGATGAGTAGTTGGTTGGGGGAAGAGAGGTTTTGAGGCAAAGGAAAGGCAGATTTACAATGGGAAACTAGGAGCCTTTCGGGGGTAATGGATATGTTTATTATCTTCATTGCAGTGATGACTTAACAGGTGTGAATGTCAAAACTATTCAAATGGCACACTTCACGTACATTCAGTTTATTATAAATGAATTATACCTCAATTGGGCTGTCTAAAAAAGGAATAATATAAGAACTACATGAAATTCCTTAGATTCTTCTTTTCCTGATACAGTTCGTTTTCTGTTGGACATGTTTGAAATCTGAACTCTAATCTCGTAATGCATTAACTTGTTTTGGCAGAATGAAGATCTGACTCTTTTAATTAAGGAAATGGAGCAGGGACGCAGTGACCTGGAGAAGGTACAAGACCTTTACTCGGAGTCCTTGGTCATGGACTGGTGGTACAACGGAGAAAAAGATGGAGACAAGTGAGCACAGCAGAGCTCCCACTTCCCCATCACAGGGGGTCCTCTAGGATGCTCTGCTGGATCTCTTTGCCACTTCTTTCTGCAATGCTTTGTGAGATTTAAAGAATCACATAGTATGATTATGTTAGGATTTTTGTTTAAGCAAAGGGAACTCATAATCTAGTAAATTAATAATGATTGGCGGACTTTCCTGGTGGTGCAGTGGTTAAGAATCCGCCTGCCAATGTAGGGGACACGGGTTCGAGCCCTGGTCTGAGAAGATCCCACATGCCACGGAGTAACTAAGCCTGTGTGCCACAACTACTGAGCCTGTGCTCTAGAGCCCGCGAGCCACAACTACCGAGGCCGCGTGCCACAACTACTGAAGCCCACGCACCTAGAGCCCGTGCTCCGCAACAAGAGAAGCCAGTGCAATGAGAAGCCTGCGCACTGCAATGAAGAGTAGCCCCCACTCACCACAACTAGAGAAAGCCCGGGCACAGCAACGAAGACCCAACACAGCCAAAAATAAAAATAAATAAATAAAATTTTAATATATTAAAAAAATAATAATGATTGGCTTAGAGAGGCCACATAGTCATCCTTATATGTAGATTCTGAAACCCTTGCATGGACCCTAAGGATGTCTCATTTCCACCCAGTGTGGACAATATCCCCCACCAACCGAAGCAGTGACAGAGCAGAGCAGAAGTGCTGTGTCATGAAGGAGATCTGACTCAGGGTCAGGAGGTCAAGGTCCAGACTTCACTCTGTGTGACCTTGGTGGATCTCCATATTGTCCATTGCCATGGGTCTCAGTTTCCTCATCTTTAAAACGATGGCTGTGGTGGTAGGATTTGGGATAGATGATTCCTCAGGTCTTTTCCCATCCTGTGTTCTAATATGTTTATCTTTGGGGGTTTTTTGTTTGGTTGGTTTTGGGGGTTTTTTGGCCGTGCCACATGGCTTGTGGGATCTTAGTTCCCCAACCAGGGTTTGAACCTGGGCCTTCGGCAGTGAGGGCGCAGAGTCCTAACCACTGGACCACCAGGGAATTCCCTCTAATATGTTTCTAACTAGTAGTTCTTAAATAAAGATCAAAACCACCCTAACAAACACTCAGAAAATGTGTCAAATCTTATTTAAATGATTTCACATTGTACACATATTCAAGCATCACAGCTTCATATAAATACCCCATCATCAGGAGGATGTCTTTTTATTTAAAAGAGGGATAGCAAAATGGAAAGAAGTTGAAAATACATATTAATCAGGATTTCTCCTTCTTTGAAATTTATTGTCTTCCTCTTAGCAAACTAAGCATTTAATATGGGCTGGGGGCAGGGCATGAGCATGGAATCAGTAAAAAGATAAACGTTATACCAGGCATCTCTTATAATGAGATTTTACAGCATTACTTTTTTAAAATTTGTTTGGGAAAGCTTAGATACATCTCCTAAATCTGGAGAGTTTAAGCAAATAAACTAAGAAATAAATGAGCAGCACATCAGTGTCAATTATCTTCTCTATACTTTTCAGCTAGTACCTTACCTGTCTTCTTCCCCTTGCTTAATCAAACTAAAAAATGTCAGGACAACATGACCAGCTATTGCTTGGAAGTTGGTTTGGTCAGTTGACTGTATCTGCTATTGATTGACTAGTAGATGTATTCTTGATTTTTTTATATGTATATATATTTTAGGGGCTATAAGGAGCAGGTTCTAGAGTCATGCAGAGGACTATTTTAATCCAGGCTTCCAACATGTTACATTACATGTTAGTAACTTTGGGCAAGCTACTTAACCTCACTGAGCCTCAACTTCCTCATCTATAAGAGGGGAATAATGGTCATCATAGGGTTGTTGGGTGGATTAAATGAGGGCATGCCTGGCACATAATAAGAGCTCTGAATTAATATAAAGAAAAGAGTAAAATGCAGTGCCTCATTCTATAGATATTATGCTTCTGTACTTCCTTATAACATATCATTAGGAAAAGTTAATTCGCCTACCTAGCTGTGGTTGAACACAGAGTGTTTGAGTTTTTTACCAGGTGGAATAAATGTTACAGCCTCCAAATCTCATCTCCCTTCTTTCTTTTTTCAAACATTTACTGAGTACAAATCATACGCCAGGTGAACTGGGGTGCACAGATGAATGTAAGCCTGGGCGCTTGTCACAGGATGCAGTGTGGTGGGGCATCATGGGACACTGGGCGGGTGCTCCGTGGAGATGGGCTTGGAGGGGGAGGTGAAGGAAGGAGGGCGTGCTTTACAGTGTTGGAGCAGGAGGTTGTTCTGGAAACTCCTTTCTGTGGCTGCTGTGTTCAGAGTGTCAGAGGTGTGTCTGGGAAAATATTTAGGAATTTTTGGGGATCCCTCCTGGCCCGAGATCTTCAACAGTATGTTTTGCCATGATCTGGTGCTGGCAGAGGGTTCAAGGCAGGGGTTTCCCTCCTCTGGCTTTTATAAGAGCTAGCTGTTCAACCCTTTAGTTAGAGAAAAGGGTTTCTCTAATGCTTTCTGCTTTACAACAGACTCTTTCTGGAGTTAATCCTCTCATCAGCTCCATGCTGTTAGGGCCCAGCTGATGTTTCCTTCAGTTTGAGGGTGAGGGAAGTGATGAAATTTAGAGGATTGAGCGACTGCACTTAGTCACTTAGCTGGGAAGGAACAAAGCTGTGGTGTGAGCCAGGGCTGGGCTCCTGTCCACTCTTCTGCGGGGGCAGAGATAAATGACTATTCTTATTTTAACCAAATATAAGGGGAGAGACTCACTTCTTAAGCTTGCAGCATTCAACACGATTGTATTGATCTAACTCTGCCTTCTTGATGGAAATTTTGTTTCCCCCTCCTTTTTTTTTCTTTCATCTTCTTTGTCTACTTTTTATCTAAAACAGGCATCAAAAAGAAATCTGTTCCATTGTTTCAACCCCAGAAAAATGTGCAAAATCTCACACTGATGTCGAATCAACACGAATGTCGAAAGTACTAGGGGACCTGTCAAGTCAAAAGATTCAGAAAAAGAAAGTCCTCCATGCAGGTATCAGTGAACAAAATGGTTTGACTCTCATTACCAGTTTTCCTTCAATGCAAAAAGGTAGAATAAAGCTAAAGCCCCATAATATTTTTAAAGAAGACTAAACCTGTGTTTTTTTAATTGAAATTTTTATCGAAGTGATTATACATTCACATGCAGTTATGAGAAATAATGCAGAGAGCTCCCGTATATCTGCTCTTCACCCAGCTTCCCCCAACGGTAACATCTTGAAAAAATAGTACAATTTTGCAACCAGGAGACTGACATTGATACAATCCACGATCTTACTCAGATTGCCCCAGTTTTACATGTGTTCATTTATGTGTGTGTGTGTGTGTACTTGTATATGATTTTATCATACATGGTTTCATATTTCCACCATCACAGTCAAGATACAGAACATCTCCATCACCACAAGAATCCCTGGCATTGCTCTTTTATAACCACAGCCATCTCCCTCTGACACCCTTTCCCAACTCTTGGGAACCACTAAGTTCTCCATCTCTAAAATGTTGTCATTTCAAAAATGTTATATAAAATGGAATTATACAGCACAAAACCTCTGGGTTTTGGCTTTTTTCACTCAACATATTTTCCTTGGGATTCATCCAGATTTTTGGCGGGTATCAACAGTTCAATCCTTTTCATTACAGAGTAGTATCCTGTGATATGGATGTACCAGAGTTGGTTTAACCATTCATCTGTTGAAGGACATCTGGGTTGTTTCCAGTTTGGGGCTATCACGAATACAGCAGTTATAAACATTTTTGTACAGGTTTTATGTGAACATACTTTTTCATTAAGATAAAGCCCAAGGGTGCCATTGCTGAGTCGTATAGTATTGAATGTTTAGTTTTATAAGAAACTGCCAGACTATTTGCTGGAGTGGCTGTGCCATTTTAAATTATCACAGCAAAGAATGAGTGATTCAGTTCCTCCACATTCTCGCCAGAACTTGGTATTGATTGTCGCTATTTTCTATTTTAACTGTTCTGATAGGTGTGTAACATCTCATGGTGGTTTTTACTTGCATTTCCCTAATGACTAGTGATATTGAACATCTTTTTATGTGCTCATTCACAATATATCCTCTTCAGTGAAATAAATATCCTCTTCCATATATCCTTTTCAGTGAAATGTCTGTGCCCATGTGCTTTGCCCATTTTCTACGTGGATCGTTTGTTTTTTATTGGTGAATTTTGAGAGTTCTTCATGTATTCTAGATACTAGGTCTTTATCAGATATGTCATTTGCAAATGTTTTCTCCCAGTCTGTAGCTTGTCTTTTCATCCTCTAATTAGGGTCTTTGGCCAAGCAAAAGCTTTTCATTTTGATAAGATCCAATTTATCAGTCTTTCCTTTACGGATCGTGGTTTTGGTGTCATATCTAAGAACTCTTTCCCTAACCCTAATTCCTGAAGATTAGGTTTTATGTTTTTTCCTACAGATTTTGTAGGTTTATATTTTACATTTAAGTCCATGATTCACTTGAGTTAATTTTTGTATAAGGTGTGAGTTTTAGATCAAGGTTTTTTATGTTTGTTTGTTTGTTTGTTGTTTGGCCTATAGATGTTGCTTCGGCAGCATTTGTTGAAAAGGCTACACTTACTCCATTGAATTAATTTTGCACCTTTGCCAAAGATCATCTGGGCATATCTGCATGGGTTAAATCTAGATTATATGTTCTGTTTCAGTGATCTATGTGTATATCTCTCCACATAGATCACTGATCAATGTCTTCATTAATGTAACTACAAGGTAAGCTTTAATATCAGATACAGTGATTCTTCCAACTTTATTTTTCTTCTGCAAAATTATTTTAGCTATTCTAGGGCCTGAAATTTCTGCTTAAATTTTAGAATATGTTTGTCTCTGTTTACTAAAAAACCTCTCAGATTTTGATAGGAATTGCATTAAACCTGTAGATCAATTTGGGAACAACTGACATCTCTACAAGGTTGATTCATCCAGCCTCTGAATGTGGCATGACCCATGAACATGACCCCTGACCATGACCATGTATTTAAATCTTCTTTGACGTCTTACAAGCAGCATTTTGTAATTTTCAGCTTACACATTCTGTACATATTTTGTTAAGTATATACCTAATTATTTCATTTTAGTATTTGGAACAATTACAAATGGTATTGGTTTTTTAATATAGGTTGCTGTATGTTCATTGTTAGTATATCAACATGTGATTGATTTTGTGTGTTGATCCCATAATGAACAACCTTACAGAACTCACTTAATGATGCTAAGAGTTTTTTGGGTTTTGTGGGTGTTTTTTTTTTTTAATTTTGGTGTGTGTGTGTGAATTCCTTACTGTTTTCACATATACAGTATGTTATCTGCAAATTTGGACAGTTTTATCTTCTTTTCCAGTCTTTCTGGCTTTATCTCTTTTTCTTGCCTTGTTGGCAGAAGCTAGAACTTCCAGCACTATGTTTAATAAGGGTGATGAGAGTGGGCATCCTTGCCTTTATCCTGGTCTTAAGGGGGAAAGATACTCAATCTTTCACCAGTAAATATGATTTTAGCTGTAGGTTTATTGTAGATATTCTTTATCAAGTTGAGGAAGTTCCCCTCATTCCCAGTTTTCTGAGAGTTTTTATCATGAACTGGTACTGGATTTTGTCAAATGCTCTTTCTGTGTCAAATGATATATCATATGGTTTTTCTTCTTTAGTCTATTGATATGATGGTGGATTACACTGATTGCTTGAAATGTTGAAGCAGCCTTGTATGTCTGGGATATCTTCCACTTGGCCTTAGTGTTTATTTGCAGTGCTTTTGAGTGTAACTCTTTGTATGGTTTTTGTAATGGTTTCTCTGGGTATAACAGCATATAAATATAACTTATAACGCTCTTCTGGTATCAACATTTTACCACTTTTTGTCAGTGTGGACATCTTACTTCAATTTAGGTTTCTTTGCCTTCCCCAGTTTTAAATATCATTGTCTTGAGTATCAGGTGATACTACAATTTTTATCTAAGTCATCAAATATGATTTCTAAATCTCAAGAGGAAAGGATAATCTATTGTATTTCCCATATTTTTGCTCTCTTTTGTTCTTTCTTCCTTCCTGATTCTCCAAAATTCCTTCTTTTATCATTTCCTGTCTGTTTGAGGAACTTCCTGTGTTCAGTCTTTAAAGGTAGGTCTGCTAGCCACAATTCTTTTTTATTTTTTCTTTGTCTAGGAATGTTTTTATTTTCTCTTCGTTCCTGAAGGACATTTTTGCCATATTCAGAATTTGCAGTTGATTGTTCTTTCCTGTCTGTAGT
The DNA here is from genome assembly GCF_949752795.1 of Hyperoodon ampullatus. NCBI lineage: Eukaryota > Metazoa > Chordata > Mammalia > Artiodactyla > Ziphiidae > Hyperoodon > Hyperoodon ampullatus. Next base: position 15,904,690 of record NC_136928.1, read on the forward strand.
TGAAAAACATAGTGCCTCTTCCTCGGGCCTCCTACTTTTTAAATGTGAAATTTGCTGTTGTTCAAACTGGTGCTTCCCTCTAGGTACTGGGTCCTTCCTCTCTGGCTTGCTTTAAAATTTTTTTCTTTGTCTCGAATTTTCAGTGTTTAACTATAACGCATCTTGGCATGGATTTCCTTGGGTTTACTCTGTTTGGGGTTTGCACAGCTTCTTGATTTGTATGTTGTATCTTTCACCAAATTGGGGAAGTTTTCGTCTATTACTTCTTCAAATGGTCTCTCAGTCCCACTTTTTTCCTCCCTGTCTTGGGACTCTGATAATATGAATGTTGGGTATTTTGCTATTATTCTACAGGTCCCTGAGGCTCTGTTTATCTTTTCTTATTGTATTTTCTCTCTGTTGTTAAAATTGGCTGAATTCTATTTTTATGTCCCCAGAGTTCTCTGATACTGCCCTCTGCCATTTTCACTCTACTATGGAGCTCATCCAACAAATTTTTTTAATTTCTCTTATTTTATTTTTCAGTTCTACAATTTCCACTTGGAAACGTTTATAACTTCAGTTTCTTAGCTGAGATTTTCTATTTGTTTATTTGTTTCAAGAGAACTTGTAATTAATTGCTGAAACATGTTTCTGACATGCTTTGAGATCCTTGTCAGGTAATTCCAGCTTCTGACTCATCATGGTATTGGCATCATTTGACTGTTTTTTCTCTATCAAGGTGTAATTTTCTTTATTCCTGATATGATGAATGATTTTTTTACAGTATCCTGAATGTTTTGTCTGTCATGTTAGGGACCCTGGATGCTGTGTAAATCTTTTATTTTAGGAAGCAGTTGTCCTGTTTAAAATTAGCCCATAGGTCATGACCTGCTCTTGTGGGTTGTGGTTCCGGTGGTGATTTCATTTTCACAGCCTTTGTGGTGCTATTTTGGTGCTTGGTTTCCTGGTGTCACTGGGGCTCCTACTGGTGCTGCCTGAGGGAACAGAGGAGTATCCCAGGCCAGGATGCTAGATGCCTCTCAGTGGAGGAAGGTTGTGGTGGCTTCCCCTGCCACACACACAGTCTCTTGTGTGTCCACATGTCTCTGGGCACGAGAAGAGAGCCTCAACCCTATAGGGACCAAGAGGCATTGGCTGAAGCTTGGTCCCTCTTGCATGATCTGTCCATTTGCCCTGGTGTCTCTGTCTTAAGCCCATGGGGACAAAGAGGATTCCCATACTGGGCCACTTGTGCAGCAGCATCCCTTCTGCCCGTCTTGCCCGTCCATTCCAGTAAACGTGACTTTTGCTAGAAATGCTACTTGCCACTCATCCTGAACATTTTAATGGCCTTTTGTCATTTGTACCATGTCCCTTAGATTTGGGATTGTTGCTGTTGGTAGGCATCCCTGTGCTGAGTTTTTATTCTGTTTCAGTTTATAATTTAGAAGAGTGATGAAATGTGGTGAGTGACTGTACAGAGCTGGGGGAGGAGTTAAATGCTTGAATCCACTGCCAGATCAATATACTTTTACTCATTATTTGCAAAATTTGGGAATAGTATAACTGTTATGTTTGGGGACTTCGGGAGCTAAATTTCATTTTCATTTGGACACACCTCTTGTTTTTGCCCAGCGATTTTGATCAAGGTGGCCTGCCGGTGTAGTCAGGGGCAGGAGTTCAACTCTCCTATGTGGATCATTCATCTCTTTTGCTCACAGACATAGCTCCTGAGAAAATTTATCCTTCTTAATTCATAGCACACTCCTAACTCCATGCATGGAGACTACTGGTGTTATCTTCCTGTGCAAAAGATAGACAATGCAGGGCTTCCCTGGTGGCGCAATGGTTGAGAGCCTGCCTGCCGATGCAGGAGACACGGGTTTGTGCCACAGTCCGGGAGGATCCCACATGCCGCGGAGCGGCTGGGCCCGTGAGCCATGGCCGCTGAGCCTGCGCATCTGGAGCCTGTGCTCCGCAACGGGAGAGGCCACAGTAGTGAGAGGCCCGCGTACTGAAAAAAAAAAAAAAAAGATAGACAATGCAGATTATTAGCTAATTTTCACTCTAATTGTCTAATTTCTTATAAGAGAGGGTAAGTCCCTTCTTGTCGAAAATAGGACGCATTTCATTTATGAATACTACATAATGCCATGGTACTACAGAAGGCATCCAGGTCGTGAAGTACAGAACACATTTACAATTAGTGTGGTTTCTGTGACCACATGGGAAAAGTAATCAACATGTCTTGGTACAAACTTATTATACTCTAAAGCACACAGATTCAATGTCAGAATTTGATAAGTGTCTACTTGCTAGTTGAAAGGACCCAACAGAGGGTAGAAAATAATATAAATAAAGGCTTAGACAGCAACTGTGGTCAGCAGAGTTTATAAAATGAACTACAGAGATGTCCTGCTCTAAACCCTGCAAGCTGTGAATGTGATGGGGCATCACTCCCATGATTCTGGGAGTGATAAGAGTGTTATGTGACCTCGGCCAGGTTCTCTAGGAGAGCCCAGTGTACTCATGTGAGCCCCTGAAAGCAGGGTCTTTTACCAGCTGGTGGCAGAAGAGGAAGTCAGAGAGATTTGGGGCATGGGGGCACCGGTGTGCCATTGTTGGCTTGAAGATAGAGGGGGCCCATAAGTAGGAATGGGGGTGCTTAAGGAGCTGAGACAGGACCCCAGGTGATAGCCAGCAAGGAAATGGGACCTCAGTCCTGCAACTGCAAGGAAATAAATTCTGCCAACAACCTGAATGAGCTCGGAAACAGATTTCTCTCCAAGAGGGGCAGAGTTTGAACTCAGATCAGTGGAACAAGCCATTACCGCAGCATTTACTTGGTGGCAGTACTGTCCCCCTGAGGGTTGGGAGACTGAACCTGCTTTCTTTTTAAAGGATCCAAGAATGTAGTTGCATCTCATGAAATACCTCCTTCCAACCCACATTCCTTTAACCCTTCTCCTTGTGGTACCCACAGAACCAACCAAAACCAGCCTACTCAGGAGCCAGCTGTCCACCCTCAGGAGCTCAGCTTGCAGTGAGAGGAAGGACGGCCTTTCCAATTCCAGCAGCTGGAATACTCCAAGCGACAGAGGCAAGCCAGCAAGGGTCTCTGTGTCAGAAAGCCCAGGGTGGTCTCCTCTCCCCAGTGTGTCTGCTCCTGAAAGAGCTGGCTAGAGGTACTTTGGAGGGAAACAAATCATTTTTAGGTCAGTCCAGAGAGCTTCCTCTTCAAAGGACTCCCTTGTAAATCAGGTCATCTTGCTTTACTGAACTGGATTTTCTTAGGGTCAGACTTGCATATATGGTGCCTGGGTGTTTAATATACCCGTGGCTCGTATAACTGCGGCACTAGTGGTGATGCTTGCTGTCACTCCGTGGTTTGAATGTGAAAACCTAATACTTCATAGTTGGTTTATTTTCTTCCCCTCATTCACAGGTGGCGCCATCCAACAAGCCCCTCTCTGATCCATATTGTCAGCCTTTTGGGGGCTAAATGTGAGGAAAACGAGACTTTTCCACTCAATTGTTATGACTACTGATAATATCATTATTCTTAAAATAGTAAATTTTAAGAGTAAATTTCCTAAAAGTTTAATTCCTGTAGCACTTTTCCCTATCTTTCAAAGAGGTGATAAATAATAAACCCCCAGCTAAACACCCACATCCACACAAGCCCCTAAGTAGTAGGAAGCACCTGAGGGACAAATTTACACCTGTTGTCACTGAGCCATAGCTTAATCAAACCTTGTGTTCTTTTTTTTTTTTTTTTTTTTTTTGCGGTAGGCGGGCCTCTCACTGCTGTGGCCTCTCCCGTTGCGGAACACAGGCTCCGGACGCGCAGGCTCAGCGGTCATGGCTCACAGGCCCAGCCGCTCCGCGGCATGTGGGATTTTCCTGGACCGGGGCACGAACCCGTATCCCCTGCATCGGCAGGCGGACTCTCAACCACTGCGCCACCAGGGAAGCCCCTTTGTGTTCTTCAGTGCTGATCCATGTTGTGCCTTTTCCTCTGTTTCAGTTAACCTGCCCTATTTCCTAAATCTGCTATGTGCACAGTCCTTTAAGGGGCTTATCCCATGATGATTGGGATATGATTTCTTAGGCATTTAACTAGCTCACTCCCAAACACCCCTTCCTTTTACATGCTGCTGATTCAACTAGCTCATGTCCCTTTTCATTTATGAATGCAAGCTTCTATAAGGATATGCATTAAAAACTCCAAATAATAATTTGAAAATATGAACTTATAATGAAACAGGGCCTAGTAGGGATTTTGGGTTTCTGCACAGAGCTGAGGAATTACAGAATAAGCTATCGAAACCTGAAATGTTGAACGAGGCTCTCCTGTGTAATTTGGGGGAAGTCTAATGAGGGCCACATTGAAAAATTATTGGTTCATGGTATTCTTACTTGACATTTTAAAAATATGCTTTCTGGAGAATGAGTTTGTCTCATCCTTTTATGGAGAGAGATCTCAATGGGTATGGGGTGAGATAGATTACCAAAGCAATGAGAGTACCCTATTTACTCTTGCACTGGTCTTTAGTGTCCATTGCAAATGAATCTTGCCTAGAACCCCCTCTGACAGATCAGTTCTGGGAAAAATAGTCCATTTATTAGCCCTCAGTCACAGCTGAACTCAGAGATAAGTGTGATCCTTTTGCATTTTGATATAAACCCCATATAGGAGGAAATTATACAGCTGCCATTTCCCTTTCCACAGAAATGGGCATCCTGCTGACAAATGAGTTTCCAGATGACAAGTCATTAGAAAGATTGACTCGTGAAGGAAGCCAAGTTTATCACCAAGAGTGAGTAATTTTACTGGGACAGTTTTGTTGTGTTTTTGTTTGATATAAGTTTTGAAACGTCACAGTCTCGTGTTCTTAGTTCTGCAGGAATGTCTTCAGAAAACTGGCTCAAGATCCATGGCTTGGTGGCCAAGAAGCTCACCATGATGGATGCTTTGTCCATGACCGCCATCCCTCACAACCCCACCTACGTCCCCATTCTGGACAAGCATGTCGTTTCCAAGGTCTTTGATGAGGTAAAACTGATTTTCTATATGTCCCTGCTTGATGTAGTTTCATTTCCTGCCTAAATAAAGAGTCGTCCACTTGACATCTTGTACAGTTGTAACAGAAATGTATTTCAGCCACTGGGAAAAAATTATTTGCAAAGGCAGTAAAAAGGAGAGAGAGAAGCTCTTAAGCATTTTTGCTTCTAAACTGAGAAGAACAATTTCTTCTTTGTTGGGTTGGCAGTTCATGGCTCGTTGCTGATGGGTGGCATTGTGGAGCTGCAGAAATGTCTGAAAAGCCTCTAGGTCAGAGTCATGAGTCACGAGTGAATATCAGTCTGTATCAAAGGACAGGGAGAGCTTGTGAGAGATTTTGTCCATCCTTTGCTTACCTTCTCTTCCTAAATACAGTGACATCTTTTCCATCATAAAAGTCTCCAAAGGAAAAAGTCAGAAAGAGGGAGGGAGAGAGACACAGAGACAGAGATACAGAAAAAGAGAGAGATTGAGAGAGAGGATAGGGAGTGAGCCAGAGCACAAGAGCCATGAGAAAGTGAGAGTCGTCATGTCCTGGAAGGAGAAAAAGAGCTTCTGGTAGGAGGGCGCAAGTTGGGGTTAACTGTGGAGGAAAGCCAAGCACTGTAAAGTTTGCCTTGAATTGGGCAACTGGAAAGTCCTTGCCCTATGCAAGAACGGATCCAGTGGAGCAGCCAGATTGCACAGAGATGAGGAACACAAGAGAAACAAGAATAGGAAGATTGAACCCTGGTGCTTCCCGGCAAATATAGCAGCAACTAATGATTTAAATAGGAATGTATCAAGCTTTACAGTCACTAAATTGAAATAATATCCTTAAAAGACCTTATCTCATGCTGAAATTTTACAGAGAGTATGTAGGAAATTTGGGATTTGCTTCCAAATAATCTGGATGGTGGGAGTAGTTGGGGGAAGGGAGGAGTAGATAAAGCAAGATTGGCCATGAGCTGATCATTGTTAAATTTGGATAATAAGAATATTGAGTCGGGGGAGGGTCATTCTACTATTCTCTCTGCTTTTTTACGTATTTGGAAGTTTCCATAGTAAAAAGTTGAGAAAAAGCAAAGGCAGGAAAATTTAAAAAAACAAAAAGGCTTTATCTTACTGGTCTTGCAATAGCTGAAATTTGATGTATTTGGAAGAAGCAGATGAATTGGTGGACTTTTTCTGTTAGTCACATTTAAGAGATTATACCCATGGAGTTTGATATGCATCCTGATTCGACATGACCAGCAGTTCTTGCTCTGGTGGTTGGGTATATGACCCCTTAGGCTGGGTTCCTGATGACTTTGCCTCAAGGTGAACGGTCCTATCCCTGGCTGTGACTTTGTGACTGGAAGATTCTACTTCTACCTTCAGTGAACTCTAACCTGATAAATCAGATACCAACTTATCATTTGAATTCAACTTCTTCCAAAAGCAAGAGAGAGAAACTGAATGCTGATTTATTCCTTCTAGGAAGTTTGGTGACAGCTTCTCATATTCTGTGCACTTATTTTATTAATATTCTTGAATTTTGTTTGAAAGAAAATATATTTGGTGAACTATCCCTGGAAATAGAATTTTCTGGTACTTATATGTCTCCTTCTAAGCCTCCCAACAACCTGAGATACATTGAAAAGTAAATACTCAAAAAAACAAATATGAGAAGGTAGGAAAGCAAGCACATAAAATCAAAGGAAAGATTTATAAATTGAATACATAAAAATGTTATTTTGCATTAAAAACATATAAATAAAATGAAGGCAAATCTCAGAAAAATATTTTTAACATATACAACAAAGAGTTACAGGAGTAATATGTTAAATATGTGTTTGCATGTGTGTATCCATGTAAGTTAGCACGTGCATGTGGTGTGTGTGTGTGTATAAAACAGGGTTCAGTATACACACAAACATGCACATGCACCCATACCATAAAGGAATAAGAAAGTGATAAATATCCCAGTGGAAAATCTAGGGGAAAAAGTTTAAAAATTGGGGCTTCCCTGGTGGCGCAGTGGTTGAGAGTCTGCCCGCTAATGCAGGGGACATGGGTTCGAGCCCTGGTCTGGGAGGATCCCACATGCCATGGAGCAGCTGGGCCGGTGAGCCACAACTACTGAGCCTGCGCGTCTGGAGCTGCAACAAGAGAGGCCTCGACAGTGAGAGGCCCATGCACCACAATGAAGAGTGAACCCCGCTTGCCACAACTAGAGAAAGCCCTCGCACAGAAATGAAGACCCAACACAGCCAAAGATAAATAAATAAATAAATAAACAAACAAATAAATAAAAGCATTTGAAGCCCTTTAAAAAAAAGTTTAAAAATAAAAAATCAAAAAACACATAGAAAAATATTTCTTGCTGGTAACCAAATAAATGCATTTTTGAAAAAATGCAAATTAAAAAAAATTAGACAACTTCCCCCCATCATCAAATTTATAAGGTGAAAAAATACTAATAAACAGTGGTGGTGAAAATAGAATGGAATTAGAACTTTTACATCCTGCTGGGGGGAGTATAAGTCGGTATAACCTTGGCAATATGTTCAGAGGTGTTAAGGGCTTACAACTTTTCCTCCAGCAAATTCATATGTAGATATTCCATAATCTACAGAAGGAAATAATCAGAAATACTGAAGAATATATTCAGAGAATAATTATTGCTGCCTTATATCTAACAATGAGAAAATTGAAAACAAGCTAAATATCCAATAAATACACCCATATGATTGAATGTCCTACGTTCATTAAATATCATGTTTCTGAAGAATAAGTAATGACATGGGGAAAAGCTCTCAATACAATGCTAAATGAAAAAATCAGGGTACAAAACCGCATGGATAGTACATTAATTTGGTTACATGTGTGTATGATGTAGACATAGCACTCTTTCTCTCTCCCTTTTCTCTTTTACCAAAATGTTACTAGTGTTTATCTGAGGGGTAAGATTATTGGAGATCTGGGGGTTTGTTTATATAATTTTTAGTTTTTGTTGTAGTTCTTTCAACTCTGAACATACATTAATGATATGCTGAGAAAAAATAAGTTAAGAAAAACAGACCTAAAACAAGAGATAAAATAGTTTAAATGCAAAGGACACTTGATTTTTAATTAATTTATTGGTTTGTTTTTATTTGATGAGTAATATATGAGTACATTCTTATATAGAATGACCATTTAGAAGTCTTTAGAGGAAAATGTCAAAGCTTCTCTCTCCACCAACCTCATTTATGAAGGAAACACTCTGAATAGTTTGGTGAATATCCTGCTAATCCTTTTCAACACACACACACACATATATATGAATACATTATATATATTTTTACACATACACATAACAATTTTAATATACAAAACAATTTTAATAAGGTAATTCCTTATTAAATTTGCTATTTTATCTTTTAAAAACATATGTCTTAGAGACTTTTCTCTGTGTGTAGATATGGGTCTATCTCATTTTTGTTAGTTGCAAATTTCTTCCCCATTGTTAATGGACATTTACATTGCGTCCTTCCTCCCCCTATTACAAACAATCCTGTAATGGATTTCCTTGCACAGAGACTTCTGGGCACATCTACAAGTCTGTCTTTGTGATAGATGGGTTGCTGGACCCAAAGGATGTGTACATTTAAATATTTGACAGATTAAACCAAATCACCCTCCAAATAGATTCTATATTTCCACTAGTTTATATTCAGAAAGACAGCCATTTTCCTAAGAGGAACTGTATATCATACTTGTTGATAAGCATTAGTTCTACAAGTGTAGAGATACTTTTAAAACCCTAAAAATAGTGTGCAGACCTGATATCTTATTCAACTTGTGTTCTCCTCATACTTAGAAGAAATAAACATAGTAACTCACTGCAGCAGTTTGAAATTTGCTCTCCAGGCTGTATGCAATGTATCTGGACTCTGGGGATAATAATATACCTACTCTGAGACTGTTATACTGTGTATATTATAGTGAATATATATAGTATAGGTATATATATATAGTATTTTAAAAAGTAATGCATATAATGGGCTACAAGCACTGAATAAACGTTGGCTTTTATTATAAAAATATTCAATAAATATTACATTGCCTACTGTATGCAGGCTCTGAGCTGGGCTAGACTACAGCCTACCCAATCACAACTTACAGACTCATGGAGGAACTAGCAATTAAAATAAGAAGTTCTAGTTAAATGTGATGAGTGGGAAGAGCAGAGTGAAGATGCCAGAGAGGCCCCTAACCACCTTGAGTTGGCAGAGAGGGCTTTGGACCTGGCCTGGAAAGTTCAGACCTGGGGGATCTGATCAGTCCAGGTTTGGACCTAGGGGAGGAGGAGTTACAAGGGTGATGAGGTGGAGGGGAGTGAGGAGTGACCTAGGGGGAAGTCTAAGGGTCAGAGGAAGTTTGTCATTCCACAGAAAGTTTAGTGCAGCTGGAGGAAGGTGTGAAAGCTGGTGAAGGTCGAGTTAAGGATTTTTTGAAGGTCATCCTGCGGGAAACGAAAGAGTTTTTAGCAGAGGACAGAGAAGATCAGGTTTGGTCTTTGGCTACTATGTGGAAAAGGGTTGTAGAGGTTCAAGGCTGGGACAAAGGGGGGCAGTCAGGGGGCAAGGTCTAGGTGGCTGTGACCCAGGTGACAACGCTGAGGATGGATCCAAGGCTCTATATAAAATCAAGTCGACAGGACTAAACCACATGGGGCTGAGAGAGAGAAAAATGTTGAGTGACTTCCAAGAAGGAAAAAATGGAAGAGTAGTGAGGGTCCTGTTTTTCTGGAGAACCTGTCTTCTAACTACAGAAGGCAAAGCCAAGGGAAGAGGATTTTTTCACGTGCATCCCACCATGGGCACCTGTGCTCGTGCCTTCTGTGGCTTTGTAAATTCTCATCACAAGCCTGTGGGTACGTAGCACACGACATGCTCTCCCCCCTCCATTATTGCTCATAAGAGCAAGAATCATGATGATTAAGGAAATATACTGCAATAAATTCCAATTTCACCCTCAAAGCACACTTACATCTTTTGTTTAATATTTCCTCTGATGGAAAGAATGGGAAAACAATGATCGAAAAATATAATCCCACTGAGTGAGATATATAGATTTCTGAGGTTTGGACTTAACAGTTTTTTGAAAAAGTAGACTGGAGCTGAAAAGGAAACATGAATCTTAACCCACTTCACTGAGAATTGTAATTGCCTTTTACTCCTGTGTTCTGTGTGCAGCCACATCTGTCTGGGTAGAATCGTAAAGCAGCATTTGGCTTTATCCCCAGCTACTTGTTTCATTCATGACTTATGTATCTCCTGTTTCTTCTTCTGGAACACAATGCTATTTTGGTTTTCATGTTTCTTGGACCAGCATCAAATCTGTCACCTCGGAAATGAAGTGTTGAGCAGGGAGGTTGCCCTAGCAACTCTTCATTACAAGATGCTAACTGGCACTTTCAGTTTTCAGTGGACCAGATAAGTTTAATCTTAGCTTTTTCAAAAAGATTAATTCATCACCAAGTCATATACAGAGTAAAACTGTTTTAGTTATTTGATGAATCTGGAATTTAAAGCTCTTTATTGCCAGTGGCTTTGAAAAAAAAGAAACAATTTGGGAACATTAGTTTGCATCGTTGAAAAGTCCACTACGTCACCACCACCACCATCATCATCATCATGTCTTACCAGCACTGCATCAAGGCTTCCTGCTTTGTCCTAATCTGGGCAAGTAGTGGGGTTGCTGGGTCATATGGTAATTCTATTTTTAGTTTTTTAAGTAACCTCCATACTGTTCTCCATAGTGGCTGTATCAATTTACATTCCCACCAACATTGCAAGAGGGTTCCCTTTTCTCCACACCCTCTCCAGCATTTGTTGTTTGTAGATTTTCTGATGATGCCCATTCTAACCAGTGTGAGGTGATACCTCATTGTAGTTTTGATTTGCATTTCTCTAATAATTAGTGGTGTTGAGCAGCTTTTCACATGCCTCTTGGCCATCTGTATGTCTTCTTTGAGAAATGGCTATTTAGGTCTTCTACCCATTTTTGGATTGGGTTGTTTGCTTTTTTAATATTGAGCTGCATGAGCTGTTTATATATTTTGGAGATTAACCCTTTGTCCACTGATTTGTTTGCAAATATTTTCTCCCATTCTGAGGGTTGTCTTTTTGTCTTGTTTATGGTTTCCTTTGCTGTGCAAAAGCTTTGAAGTTTCATTAGGTCTGATTTGTTTATTTTTGTTTTTATTTCCATTACTCTAGGAGGAGGGTCAAAAAAGATCTTGCTGTGATTTATGTCAAAGAGTGTTCTTCCTATGTTTTCCTAGAAGAGTTTTAAAGTGTCTGGTCTTACATTTAGGTCTTTAATACATTTTGAGTTTATTTTTGTGTATGGTGTTAGAGAGTGTTCTAATTTCATTCTTTTCCATATAGCTGTCCAGTTTTCCCAGCACCACTTATTGAAGAGACTGTCTTTTCTTCATTGTGTATGCTTGCCTCCTTTGTCATAGATTAGTTGACCATAGCTGCGTGGGTTTATCTCTGGACTTTCTGTCCTGTTCCATGGATCTATATTTCTGTTTTTGTGCCAGTACCATATTGTTTTGATTACTATAGCTTTGTAGTATAGTCTGAAGTCAGGGAGTCTGATTCCTCCAGCTCCGTTTTCTTCTCTCAAGATTGCTTTGGCTATTCTGGGTCTTTTGTGTCTCCATCTAGTAAAAAATGCCATTGGTAATTTGACAGGGATTGCATTGAATCTGTAGATTGCTTTGGGTAGTATAGTCATTTTCACAATATTGATTCTTCCAATCCAAGAACATGGTATATCTCTCCATCTGTTTGTGTCATCTTTGATTTCTTTCATCAGTGTCTTATAGTTTTCTGAGTACAGGTCTTTTACCTCCCTAGGTAGGTTTATTCCTAGGTATTTTATTCTTTTTGTTGCAATGGTGACTGGGATTGTCTCCTTAATTTCTCTTTCTGGTCTTTCGTTGTTAGTGGATAGGAATGCAAGAGATTTCTGTGCATTAATTTTGTATCCTACAACTTCACCAAATTCATTGATTAGCTCTAGTAGTTTTCTCGTGGCATCTTTAAGATTATCTATGTACAGTATCATGTCATCTGCCAACAGTGACAGTTTTACTTCTTGTTTTCCAATTTGTATTACTTTTATTTCTTTTTCTTCTCTGATTGCCATGGCTAGGACTTCCAAAACTCTGTTGAATAATAATGGCGAGAGTGGACATCCTTGTCTTGTTCCTGATCTTAGTGGAAATGCTTTCAGTTTTTCACCATTGAGAATGATGTTTGCTGTGGGTTTGTCATATATGGCCTTTATTATGTTGAGGTAGGTTCCCTCTATGCCCACTTTCTGGAGAGTTTTTTTTATCATAAGTGGGTATTGAATTTTGTCAAAAGCTTTTTCTGCATCTATTGAGATGATCATATGGTTTTTATTCTTTAATTAGTTAATATGGTGTATCACATTGATTGATTTGTGTATGTTGAAGAATCCTTGTATCCCTGGGATAAATTCTACCTGATCATGGTGTATGATCTTTTTAATGTGTTGTTGGATTCTGTTTGTTAGTATTTTGTTGAGGATTTTTACATCTATATTCATCAGTTACATTGGTCTGTAATTTTCTTTTTTTGTAGTATCTTTGTCTGGTTTTGGTATCAGGGTGATGGTGGCCTCATAGAATGAATTTGGGAGTGTTCCTTCCTCTGCAGTTTTTTGGAAGAGTTTGAGAAGGATGGTTGTTAGTTCTTCTCTGAATGATAGAATTCACGTGTGATGCCATTTGGTCCAGGACTTCTGTTTGTTGGAAGATTTTCAATCACAGTTTCAATTTCATTACTTGTGATTGGTCTGTTCATATTTTCTATTTCTTCCTGGTTCAGTCTTGGATGTCATACCTTTCTAAGAATTTGTCCATTTCTTGCAGGTTGTCCATTTTATTGGCATAAAATTGGCTTGTACTAGTCTCTTATGATGCTTTGTATTTCTGTGTCGTCCGTTGTAACTTCTCCTTTTTCATTTCTATTTTTATTGATTTGAGTCCTCTCCCTCTTTTTCCTGATGAGTCTGGGTAAAGGTTTATCAATTTTGTTTATCTTCTCAAAGAACCAGCTTTTAGTTTTATTGATCTTTGCTATTGTTTTCTTTGTTTCTATTTCATTTATTTCTGTTCTGATCTTTATGATTTCTTTCCTTCTACTAACTTTGGGTTTTGTTTGTTCTTCTTTCCCTAGTTCCTTTAGGTGTAAGGTTAGATTGTTTATTTGAGATTTTTCCTGTTTCTTATTGTACTGCTATAAACTTCCCTCTTAGAACTGCTTTTGCTGCATCCCATAGGTTTTGGATCATCGTGTTTTCGTTGTCATTTGTCTCTAGGTATTTTTTTATTTCCTCTTTGATATCTTCAGTGATTTCTTGGTTATTTGGTAACATATTATTTAGCCTCCATGTGTTTGTGTTTTTTACATTTTTTCCCCTGTAATTTATTTCTAATCTCATAGCATTGTGGTCGGAAAAGATGCTTGATATGATTTCAATTTTCTTAAATTTACTGAGGCTTGATTTGTGACCCAAGATGTGATCTATCCTGGAGAATGTTCCGTGTGCACTTGAGAAGAAAGTTTAATCTGCTGTTTTCGGGTGAAATGTCCTATAAATATCAATTAAATATATCTGTTCTATTGTGTCATTTAAAGCTTGTGTTTCCTTATTAATTTTCTGTCTGGATGATCTGTTCATCTGTGTAAGTGAGGTGTTAAAGTCCCCCACTATTACTGTGTTACTGTCAATTTCCTCTTTTATAGCTGTTAGCAGTTGCCTTATGTATTGACGTGCTCCTATGTTGGGTCCATATATATTTATAAGTGTTATATCTTCTTCTTGGGTTGATCCCTTGATCATTATGTAGTGTCCTTCCTTGTTTCTTGTAACATTCTTTATTTTAAAGTCTATTTTATCTGATATAAGTATTGGTACTCCAGTTTTCTTTTGATTTCCATTTGCATGGAATATCTTTTTCCATCCCCTCACTTTCAGTCTGTATGTGTCCCTAGGTCTGAAGTGGGTCTCTTGTAGATTACATATATATGGGTCTTGCTTTTGTATCCATTCAGCGAGCCTGTGTCTTTTGGTTGGAGCATTTACTCCATTCACATTTAAGATGATTATCAATATGTATGTTCCTATTACCATTTTCTTAATTGTTTTGGGTGTGTTTTTGTAGGTCCTTTTCTTCTCTTATGTTTCCCACTTAGAGATGTTCCTTTAGCATTTTGTTGTAGAGCTGGTTTGGTGGTGCTGAGTTCTCTTAGCTTTTGCTTGTCTATAAAGCTTTTGATTTGTTTGTCAAATCTGAATGAGATCCTTGCCAGGTAGAGTAATCTTGGATGTACGTTCTTTGCTTTCATCACTTTAAATACATCATGCCACTCCCTTTTGGCTTGTAGAGTTCCTGCTGAGAAATCAGCTGTTAACCTTATGGGAATTCCCTTGTATGTTGTCGTTTTTCCCTTGTTGCTTTTTTTTTTTTTTTTTTTTTGTGGTATGCGGGCCTCTCACTGTTGTGGCCTCTCCCGTTGCGGAGCACAGGCCCCGGATGAGCAGGCTCAGCGGCCATGGCTCACGGGCCCAGCTGCTCCGCGGCATGTGGGATCTTCCTGGACCGGGGCATGAACCCATCCCCTGCATCGGCAGGCGGACTCTCAACCACTGCGCCCCCAGGGAAGCCCTCCCTTGTTGCTTTTAGTAATTTTCTTTGTCTTTAATTTTTGTCAATTTGATTATTCGGCATGTTTCTCCTTGGGTTTATCCTGCCTGGGACTCTCTGTGCTTCCTGGACTTGGGTGGCTATTTCCTTTTCCATGTTAGGGAAGTTTTTGACTATAAGCTCTTCAAATATTTCCTTGGTTCCTTTCTCTCTCTCCTCTCCTTCGGGACACCTATAGTGCAAATGTTGGTGCATTTAAAGTTGTCCCAGAGATCTCTTATGCTGTCTTCATTTCTTTTCATTCTTTTTTTCTGTATTCTCTTCCATGGCAATGTTTTCCACCATTCTGTCTTTCAGGTCACTTATCCGTTCTTCTGCTTCAGTTATTCTGCTATTGATTCCTTCTAGTGTATTTTTCATTTCAGTTATTGTATTGTTCATCTCTGTTTGTTTGTTCTTTAATTCTTCTAGGACTTTGTTAAACATTTCTTGCTTCTTCTTGATTTTTGCCTCCATTCTTTTTCCGAGATCCTGGATCATCTTCACCATCATTATTCTGAATTCTTTTTCTGGAAGGTTGCCTATCTCCACTTCATTTAGTTGTTTTTCTGGGGTTTTATCTTGTTACTTCATTTGGTACATAGTCCTCTGCCTTTTCATTTTGTCTCTCTTTCTGTGAAAGTGGTTTTCATTCCACAGGCTGCCGGACTGTAGTTCTTCTTGCTTCTGCTGTCTGCCTTGTGGTGGATGAGGATATCTAAGAGGTTTGTGCAATCTTCCTGATGGGAGGGACTGGTGGTGGGCAGAGCTAGGTTTTGCTCTGGTGGGCAGAGCTAGGTTTTGCTCTGGTGAGCAGAGCTTAGTAAAATTTAATCTGCTTGTCTGCTGATGGATGGGGCTGAGTTCCCTCCCTGTTGGTTGTTCAGCCTGAGGCAACTCAGCACTGGAGCCTACAGGCTCTTTGGAGGGGCTAATGGCAGACTCTGGGAGGGCTCACGCCAAGGAATACTTCCCAGAACTTCTGCTGCCAGTGTCCTTGTCCCCATGGTAAGCCACAGCTGTCCCCCACCTCTTCAAGAGTCCCTCCAACACTAGCAGGTAGGTCTGGTTCAGTCTCCCCTGGGGTCACTGCTCCTTCTCCCTGGGTCCTGATGTGTACACTACTTTGTGTGTGCCCTCCAAGAGTGGAGTCTCTGTTTCCCCCAGTGCTCAGTGCTGTCGAAGTCCTGCAGTCAAATCCCGCTAGCCTTCAAAGTCTGATTCTCTGGGAATTCCTACTCCTGCTGCCCATCCCCCAGGTTGGGAAGCCTGAAGTGCAGCTCAGAACCTTCACTCCAGTGGGAGGACTTCTGTGGTGTAAGTGTTCTCCAGTTTGTGAGTCACCCACCCAGCGGTTATGGGATTTGATTTTATTGTGATTGCACCCCTCCTACCATCTCATTGCAGCTTCTCCTTTGTCTTTGGATGTGGAATATCTTTTTTGGTGAGTTCCAGTGTCTTCCTGTCAATGATTGTTCAGCAGTTAGTTGTGCTTCTGGTGCTCTCGCAAGAGGGAGTGAGCACATGTCCTTCTACTCTGCCATCTTGAAGCTACAATCCTGTTATTGATAAAACTATTCTTAATAGAGTTGATAAAACTGTTCTCACCTATTGACAAAATTAGTGGTTAAGGTGTTTCTCTGGTCTAACACTGGGAAACATTCTAACAGAATCAGCCCAAACTAGGGCTGTCCATGAATTCCAGGAATTATGATCAGTATCTCTTTCACTCCCCCTCCCCCCGCCCTCCCCCTTCCTCCCTCTGCCTTCCATCCCTCACAGTTAAAATCTCACACAGGGTGTGATTAGCATCAATTCGGTAAGGCTTCTAGGTTTACCTCAAGAGAACTGAAGTAGGTAATACCTTGAGTCTGCCTTTTATTTTCAGATACTGTCCAGAGGGGTCTCCCATTAGTTGTTAATGCTTGATTTGCCTTATAAGAGGTAGCACGTATCTTTGACCAATAGAATGAAATGGAAGCAAGGGTATACCAGTTCCAAGCCCAGGCATTAAGGCTTCTTGACTATTTCTGCTTATTCATCTGTCCCTGGGAATGTGCCTGGTCAAGCCTGCTAGAGACACGTGGAACAGAGCCAAGCCCCCCAGTCATTCCAAGAAGTCATTCCTAGATCGGCCAGCAGCTAGTTGGTGGTTCCATTATTTTGTTTTGAAAACATAAACAGTTCTATATATGTATTCATATCTCTGTATTACTTTCCTAGGTTTGCTGTGACAAAGTGTACCACCAACTGGGTGGCTTAGAAATTGGTTTATTCTTTCACAATTCTGGATGCTGGAAGTCTGAAATCTAAGTGTTGGCAGGGCCATGCTTCCTCTGACTGCTCTAAGGAAGAGCCCTTCCTTGACTGTTCCTAGCTTCTGGTAGTGGAATCCTTGGCATCCCTTGGCTTGGAGCTGCATTACTCCAGTCTCTGCCTCTGTCATCCCATGGCCTGGCCTTCTCTGTCTCTGTGTCTACATTTCCCTCTTCTGATTAAAAAAAAAAGAGAAAAAAAGAGGTAACAAGTCAAACATGTTCAGGAGGTGTGACCAGGTGGTTTCATTCCCTCTCAAATAGTGTCAGTTTCCTCATTAATCACACTCTCCTCCCCACCTGCTTCTCTACAGAAGCTGGGAAGCCATGGTTCTGATCCCCCAAGTCCCTGTGAGAGTACCCCTTATGACCTCATAGTCACACTAAACTTGACATCATCAAGAGAATAGCCTATGGGACCTCCACGTGACTACCATGTTGTAAAAACTAAGACCACAGACTGAATGTGTGGAGTATGACTTTTTCTTTCCCCAAACCTGCATGCAGAAAGGAATGAGAGTGGGTGCACACGAGCCACATTTGAACTCCTCCCACACTGAAGTCCATGATGGCCACGCAAGGCATGAGATGCAAATCCACCAAAGAGGGAGGTAGAACATTAAACAATGGGTTTTCTTTACTCACCATCAGTCAGGCATCTAACGGATCCTACTGAAATGGTACAATGCTGCTAAATATTTTGTGGTGTTGATTTGCAGTTGAGCCATAAGCTGGCAATTTGCAGAGCTATTTATAGACTTCTAGAGGGGTCTTTTTCCCAGGGGAGATAAATATGTAAGGGTCTTCCATTTTGTTGAGACTGATTATTTTTCCTCTGAAAGTTTATGTGAAATTTTAAGAGACGGTGTTTTTTGTTTGTTTGGTTGGGTTTTTTTATTCCACTTCTGCAAATTTCATTAAGTTTTCAAAGTCCAGTCAACTCAACTTTTAACCCACTGTTTTGGCTTCTTCTCTTTGACAAAGATTGCTTAGAAGCCACATGATGAATTCTTGTGTCTGACAAGTAGCAAGGTTTGACTATTCAGCCAAACTAAATTTCTTGCTTTTCAGCCTTCTGAATCTTTGGCTATTTTGTTTGTTTCTTTTGGTCTTGATATTTTAATTGCAAAATTATGTAGTTTGCAATTTCAATATCTATTTTTTTACATGACTTTATTATTTAAAATACTGTTCTTTTTCTCATCCATTTGTTCGTAACGACACTCTGTTCTTACAGTTTTATATGACTGTTACATCTTTGAACAACCTAATCATACTTAATTTTAATCATAATTCATATAAAGTTATTGTTAGGTGGCTCGTAAAATTAATTTCTACTCACATGAATTGATGTTCTGATTGTTGATTTGCTCAGCTACTGTTTTTAGCATTTTTGTGTGTGTATTTAGGAATTTTAGTATGTTGGCACTTTTTTTTTTTTTTTTTTGCGGTACACGGGCCTCTCACTGTTGTGGCCTCTCCCGTTGTGGAGCACAGGCTCCAGACGCACAGGCTCAGCGGCCATGGCTCATGGGCCCAGCCGCTCCGCAGCATGTGGGATCTTCCCGGACCGGGGCACGAACCCGTGTCCCCTGCATTGGCAGGCGGACTCTCAACCACTGCACCACCAGGGAAGCCCCGTTGGCACATTTTGACAAGATTTTTAAAAATTTGTTTTTTTCTCTGTCTTCTGTTTTGAAGTTACCAAAATCCATCCCCTTGTATCCCAGTCATTGGTATTTAGAGCTCTTGTCCCATGATGATACTGGGATAGTGTAGATTGAGGGTGGCTTGGTTCAGTCTTGGTTGTTAGACTGCACTGGTGTCCTCTCTCACCAGGCAGGGCCTTCTTGCAGGGGTGAGAGAACCTCATACTAGTGCTGGCTTCAGGCACTGAGCCTGACTCAGAGTCCCACTTGCTTTCCGGGAGTTGAGCTCCCACCGCCCCTGCCATCTTTGCCTACGAGAGTCAACAAACACACAACTTCAGCCCTGCTGACTTATTCAACTTTTTGTCTCTAGAAATACATCAACCATGCATCTTTCTTTTTCCTTCTCTCCTTCTTCCTTTCCCTTCTCTCCTTCTTCCTTTCCTTCCTTTCTTTTTATGCATTTTTTCCTTAAATAACAACAATACAATTTTTGTATGATTTTGAAGGCAAAGGGGAACATAAAACATGAGCTCTGTATCATCTGGATTGGAAGTAAAAATTTACTTCTTAAAAATGATTCCCGGGCTTCCCTGGTGGCGCAGTGGTTGAGAGTCCGCCTGCCGATGCAGGGGACACGGGTTCGTGCCCTGGTCCGGGAGGATCCCACATGCCGCGGAGCAGCTGGGCCCGTGAGCCATGGCCGCTGAGCCTGCGCGTCTGGAGCCTGTGCTCCGCAGCGGGAGAGGCCACAACAGTGAGAGGCCCGCGTACAGCAAAAAAAAAAAAAAAAAAAAAAAAAGTGATTCCCACATTTTTTAAAATTAACATATCAATTTATTGAAATTACTGATAGAAAATATTCTGAAAGCAAATATCACAGGTCCCTGTTGTCAAGGCCAAAGCTTTCTTTCATCTTATTATGATTAATTAGTTTTTTTAAAATTAATTTTTATTGGTGTATAGTTGCTTTGATTCCCCACGTTTCTAAAATGACTACATGCTCCTCGTGATTGGAATCGTACACAGTATCGAAACACTGTTAGACCTTGTATTCTCCTGTTAGACTTCTTCTTTTTATGTAACTATTAAGATATGGAAGAAGCCTTTATGCAAACATACATTTATTCATTTATCAACAGACATTTGTTGAGGGCCAGGCACTGTTCTAGGTGATAGGAATACAGCAGTGAATGAAACAAAGTAATATGCAGACAGGTAAATGTAAAATATTACAGGTACTATTAAGATAGCATGGAATTAGAGGCATCCCCAAACCCAGAAGGAAGCATCAGACACAGAAAGAACTCAAAAAGTTGCCCTCTCATTCTGGTACTCTGTTGTTCTTACAGAAAGTGGTTTCATTGATCACTAAGCCTTCTTTATTTGCCATGTATAAGGATCTCTTATAAATTGATAAAGAAAATGGTCAAAAGATATTAGCTATAATCAGATATTCTTAAGAGAAAATCAAATTTAAAATAAATATGTGAGAAAGATGTTTAACCCAGCTAGTAATTTACAAAGTAGCAACAATGAGATTCTGTTTCTTATCGCCTATGCCCTTCTATTTGACAGAGGCTTATTAAGATAACACTTGATTCTGATTTGGGTTTCCTGAAACAGGTTTTTTTGGTGGGAGGGGGTGGTATTTTTTAAATATATAGTTTTAAAAATTGGAAGGAAAAGGTTAACAGTGATATCTCTGATTCTTATTTTTTTTATTTTCTGTATTTTCTAATTTCTCTACAAATATAATGTATTGATTTTATAGTCAGAAAAACATACTGTACAGCCATTAGATCCATTTCTGAAGGCACGAGTTAACCTATCAAGTGACCCTTTCCTTTGGCATTGGCATATAGGTGTTCCCTCTGGCACATGTGTGCAATGACACAAATAAGATGACTTTAATTAACCCCCAAGGAGTGAAGCTTAATATCTACAAGCAAAAAGTGGAACAGGCAATTAAGTCCTACGAAAAGTGAGTATTACACCTGGCTACTCTTTAATGGATGTGGAATTTGCTTTGTCTTGTTTTCTCTTCTTTTAGCTTAAATTTTTCATCTGGCGCAGCTATTTAACAATGGCCCATAAGGAATATTAACAGTAGCAGCAGCTAACATAAGGGGCTTCCTCTGTGCCAGCACTGCGTTAAGTACTGGATTGGCCAAAAAGTTCGTTCGGGTTTTTTCCGTAAGATGCTACAGAAAAACCCGAGCAAACTTTTTGGCCAACCCAACACTTTACCTGAGTATGTCCAACAGGGTTTTCAAGAAACCATCTTCCCTTTCCAAACTGTAGAAATCTCATGTTTCCATGAACTTTTTAAAGCTTTGCTTTTAGCAGAGTGAATTGGACCATTTTAGCATCTAACATTCTGTAAAGTGACACCACACCACAATAAAGAGATAAAATGCCACAATAATGAGATAATTTATTTAAACACTTTTTATATCAAAATCAAGAAGATGACCAAGTTGACTACAGTGAAAACTGTACTCTTAAATAGCCACTGTGTTAGTACTGAGTTAGGGGGCCTTTTTTTCAAGGGCAAATAACCCAGGGTTTGCCAGACAACTGCCAGGCTGGAGAAGGAGACCCAGATGGAAAGGAGACCCAGGGTCCTCGAATCCCAGCCCCTTCCTGGGGCCTGGCTCCTTCCGGCCTGGCCTGGGAGCCTGCCTCGGAGAGTTGGTGGAGGACACAGCTCTGGGGCTGGAATCTCACCCTCGCCCAGCTCTCTAATCACCTCCGCACCCTGCCCCTCAGCACTTAATTAGTCCTTGGTGCACACGCTTAATTAAACTTTGAGCTACCCAGCGCCTCCAGGCAAGCCTATTCTTGGTTCTGGAAGCTGTGCAATTGGGTTTTCATTGCCTACCATGTGGTTGGGAAAAAGGTAATAAAGTACGCCAAAGTGAACCACGGGGCCCAGGCCAGCATTTACTGATCTGTTGTCATTTTTGCAGTGTGTCTACTGTGTATTCAAAAAAAGTATAAAGCCTGACTTCTGTTGCCTGGAGTGCACGACCCAGCCCAGAGGCTGGCCTTTCCGCCCCACGCCTATCACAGTCCTCTCCAAATCTCCTTACACTTGAGCCTCCTCCACTGCCCTTACCTGAGAACTGAGGCTGTGTCGCATGGGCTCCTGCAGCTGCCTCCACGGGCTTCTCAGGACTTCTCTGAGTCTTTGTGGGCCCTTCGTTTCTCTCAAAGGCAGGCTGAACTCTGCCAAGGCTCGCCCTCCCCTGTGGGCCTGAGACTTTGCTCTGTAGTTACCCTCTTACTGGTGCTGGCCCTCTTCTCCGCCTCCCCCGCCCTGCACCAGGCAGTCCTTCCCTTGCCTTGAAGCTCCACTGCCCCCTTCCTGCCCCCTCCCACCAGCTGTCCTCTTTCTTCCCTTCTTGTCTCAGCGCCAATGGCCCTCCGCAGAGAGGCCGTTCCCCAACGACTCTGCACCACCCACCTTGTGTGTGGCCCTCGGAGCGCTCACAGCTTCTGTACAGGCCTGTCCCTTCCCTGCGAGGATGTCGGCCCCCGAAGGCAGGGGCTGGGCTGCTTGCGTTCCCCCTGGTCTTCTCCTCTTCCTAGCAGGTGTCACTATATATATATATATATATATATATATATATATATATATATATTTGACTGTTGGAATTTAATTTGAATTTGATCTAATTCAAGTTTACTTATTAAAATTGATCCAATTCAGTTATTCAAAATGAAATATAATAATATCATTCATATTGTAATTTAATTTGTTTGACTCATTCAAATATTTGAGTGCTGTAATTACCTGGTCTGTGAAAGCCTGATGCAAGGCCATGAACTGGGGCTTTGAGGTCAGATACCTCGGGGGTTTCATTCTTGGCTCTGACAGCTACTTGACAGGTCATATGACACTTGTGAGCTTCATTTGCAAGGTCTGGCTCATGGGGCAGTTGTGAGGGTTATGTAAATTATATATAAAGAGCAACTAATGTTAATTATTTCCCTCTTTCATTCCGTATATCTGCTGATGCTAAAATAACCATAAATACGTGGAATGGAAGGGTCACACAGCTCTTCCCACTGAGCTGACCCTTTCCCGAGAGTTTCCAGAAGGACAGGGACCCTTCCTTCCCAGGCAGAAGAGAGTCCTTCGTTAATGGCAAAACCAAAATACAGACATAGTAGTGATTTGTTCCAGTTCTAACTCCCAATGAGTGAATCCGGAAAAGCCTTTTAGTACCCTTAGAGGAATATTATACTATATTGTTTATTAAAGTGATATTAATTTAAATATGATCATTAACATTTATTTTAATATGATTAATATTTGATATTATTGATTGCATTAGTATTAATTATTTGGTATTAATAACTTGATGTTTATTTTAAATGAATTATTTATTTAATATTGTTATTTAATAATATTAACATTAATATTATACAGAACAAAGCTTCCTGATCTTCTGTATTCAATAGTATTGAAGAATTTTGCTGGCATAAATGTCAGTTCCCTTTTCCATCTTGCTTCATGTTTCTAAAGATATGCAGAATATGAAAAGATGAAAAGTAATTAATGAAACTTAGTTTATCCCCATCTCATCCCCAATAAAACGTTTCTAAGGAGTTTCCCACCACAAGAAAGCCAGATATAACCCTAAGTCCGTATGGTTAGGGATGACCAAATGAGTGGGAAGCTCACAGTCCTCTGGCCAAAATAGTGACATAAACTAGCAGTTTTGGTCACATTTAGTGCCGATGTGTAGGAGTCCTTCTCGTTCAATATTTTAAGAATTGCAGAAGCCGTTTTGGCTTTTTGTGTCTGAGCATAAGCTCTGAGTGAGGATTACCAGGGTTGGCTGGATTCTGGAGTGATTTTTCCACAGCTTGTGTTGTGAATCTAAGGTCAAGGTCTCAGCCCTCAGATCCACAGGAGAAGCATCAGTTCTGGCTCAGGGACCAGGCATAGTAGCCTCTGCTTATCATCGATTTGCTTGGGCTGCTGACTAGACTTCTGAAGTGTCATTAGTTACAAGTTGCTTTGCAAATGAGCCACTTGGTACAAGTGGATTTGCAAACTAGAGGTAGAGAAAGCTAGTAAACGCTATGCTCAGCCAAATTTCAGTCTCCTAAAACAAAGAGGAAAACTGTGGTTTGTCAAATCCCAGCATCCCACAAGGACTGCCCTCGTCCTGCACGCTTAGAGGCTTTCCCACGGTTGCCTTCCGGGACAGTGGAGCCGGGATTCACACACTCTCTGCTGCCCTCAGCTCACACCTACTCGCTTTTTCTGCCCTGTGTGCTTTGAAATAGTTCAGTGAAGGCGGAAAACAGAGGAATAATAGAGGTTATGAAAATACCCTCTTGGAAAAATATTTTCTGAAGAACCGAATTAAAATTAGAGACATGTCCTAGCTAATTGGACCCACATTCACCAACTGTTTCTGAGTATCTAAGCCTCATCCTCCTTCAGAAGCTGGAGGGAATGAGCCTTAGTTATTCCTGGTCACTTTATACATACAGCTCACTTAATCCTCACAACTCCAAGAGTAGGTGGTGTTATCTTTGTTTTATCAATAAGAAAACAGTGTTTCAAAAAGTTGCGTAACAGGTTCACACAGTGGCAAAGTAGAGATGCTGAGATTTGAACCCAGACCCACATAGCTCCCAAGCCCTCATCACACTCCCAGCCTCCCTACTCTACTGCCTGCACTTTCAAGGTTTAGACTTAAAAGGATTTATAGTTTTGGGGCTTCTCTGGTGGCGCAGTGGTTGAGAGTCCACCTGCCGATGCAGGGGACACGGGTTCCTGCCCTGGTCCGGGAAGATCCCACATGCCGCGGAGCAGCTGGGTTCGTGAGCCATGGCCGCTGAGCCTGCGCGTCCGGAGCCTGTGCTCCGCAACAGGAGAGGCCTCAACAGTGAGAGGCCTGCGTACCGCAAAAAAAAAAAAAAAAGGATTTACAGTTTTGTTTTGTTTTTTCCCCAGAAATGCACACAAGCCTTAGAAGCCCTGATCATTGTTTCATCAACCACATCATTAAAGAAAACCATTTCCAAATAGGCCCCAAAGAACCAAAAACATCAAGAGACACAGGAGCTGAGCTGGCTTATTTCCCACTTCCTGACTCTTTCTGTCACTTACAGAGCGTTTACCTGTGTCAGACACAGTTCTGTGTGCGGTGCACATAACTTGCTCATTGAGTCTGCACTGCAGCACTGGGAAGGAGGTACTGTGATTACCCCCTTTCTACAGAAAAGTTGGTGACTGGCTCAAAGTCTCCCAGCTAATAAGAGGAGGAGCTAGCTGAGCTTTGGACCCAGGCAGTCTGGCTCCAGGGTCTGTGCTTTTGACCACCGTGCCAGACCCCCTTTGCATGATCTCACCAGGCCTGTGATGGGAGATCAGGGCAGGATAACACCACCCGAAGTGTGCTCCCAGAGCCCTGTGCCACGGACGCTGGGTCCAAGGATTAGATGCATGCCTCCTGGGGAGAGGCAGTATTCTCCCACCCCATTTTATTGAAACTTTTTTGCTTCATGGAACACCAGCTCACCACCTGTGTAGCCAGTGTTCTGTGCCCTGTGCCCCAGTAAGCCTGATTTGGGTGATGATGTAGCACTACAGAACTGGGCTGGAAGCTCTGGAAAAAGCACCACTGATTAGTAACAAGAAAAGGAGCTGTAACTACCTGATAGAAAACACTGGCTCCAACTTCCTCGTTTCTTCTTGGGTTGCCAGCATCTCTCTGCAAACACTTTCAGTGAGCTTTAGTCTCAGCCCCACCAACTCTCGGTGCTGGATAAGTAAGGCGCTTCATCTGTCTGCCCCTCTTAGCGTCTGCATTTGGAAAACAAGGAGATCAGGCTGGTTGATCTCTAAAGTGTGTCCCAATCCTCTTATTTATGACCCTATTAACCTTTTTTTTTTTTTTTTTGCTCTGAGAATCCAGACAGAAGAATGCCTACAGAAGGCAGGCTAAGGGCACACATATTTTTCCTTATGAAGAAAAGCAGTGGGTGTTTAGAAATATCTTCATGCAGAGATAATGAGGACCAGTTTGTTTGCTGCCTTTTCTCAGCCCGGGTTTTACCTGATCCAGCTGAGAGCTGTGCCCTCCTTTAATATTTAGCGGGATTGCCACAAAGCCATGAGGCTTCTGCAGTGATGCTGAGGGTGGGAGACACTCACATCCAATCTCTTTGAGCGAGTGGCAATGACGTGGTCCAACAGTGGTTGTGCTGCGTGGCTTGGGATCTCCCTGCCCAGGGTCAGCTTTTTGTCATGAAATGAACTGTTGCTACTAAATAACTATTGTTGATTTCTTTTAAAACAGGCGCCTGAATAAAATTGTTTGGCAAGCATTATCTCAAGAGGAAAAGAAAAAGTAAGCCAGTTTCTTCTCACTTTTTAAAAATTTTTTAAATTATGGTGAAATTCACATAACCTACAATTAACAGTTTTTAAATGTACAATTCAGTGGTATTTAAGTTATTCAAAATGTTGTGCAAACCACCAGCTCCCTCTAGTTTCAAAACTTTTCTATCATCTCAGAAAACACCTTGTACCCGTTAAGTAACCCTTCCCCGTTCCTCTCTCCCCCTCTGGTAACCACCAATCTGCTTTCTGTCTCTGTGAAGCTGCATATTCTGGATATATCACATGAAAGGAATCATATATCATGTGACCTTTTGTGTCTGGCTTCTTTTACTTAGTTAATGTAAAAATTTAATGTTTTCAAGGTGCCTCCAAGTTGTAAGCATATGTAGTATTTCCTTCCTTGTTATGCCTGAGTAATGATCCATTGTATGTATATACCACAGTTTGTTTATCCATTCTCCCATTGA
Organism: Hyperoodon ampullatus; assembly: GCF_949752795.1. Taxonomy (NCBI): domain Eukaryota; kingdom Metazoa; phylum Chordata; class Mammalia; order Artiodactyla; family Ziphiidae; genus Hyperoodon; species Hyperoodon ampullatus. The sequence continues at coordinate 15,931,276 of NC_136928.1, forward strand.
TGGATATTTGGGTTGTGTCTATTTTGGGGCTTTTATGAACAATGCTGCAAAATACCTAGAAGTTTCTGTGTGGACATGTGTTCTCATTTCTCTTGAGTACATACCTAGCTGTGGATATTCTGGGTCACAGAGTAATTCTGTGTTTAACTTTTTGAGCAACTGCCAAACTTCTCATTTACTTTCCGCAACTGCATCTTTTTACATTCCCACCTCGTACATACAGCAATGTATGAGGGTTCTTGTTTCTCCACATTATTGCAGACACTTGTTATTTTTCTTGTTTTAAAAAACTGAAGTTGGGCTTCCCTGGTGGTGCAGTGGTTAAGAAACCACCTGCCAATGCAGGGAACACGGGTTCAAGCCCTGGTCCGGGAAGATCCTCTTAGCGGAGCAGCTAAGCCTGTGCTCTACAACTACTGAGCCTGTGTTCTACAGCCCACGAGCCACAACTACTGAAGCCCGCGCACCTAGAACCCATGCTCCACAATAAGAGAAGCCACCGCGATGAGAAGCCCACGCACTGCAACCAAGAGTAGCCCCCACTCACCACAACTAAAGAAAGCCTGCGTGCAGCAATGAAGACCCAATGCAGCCAATAAATAAATAAATAAATAAATAAATTTATATAAATAAATAAATAACTGAAGTCATCCTAGTGGGTGTGAAGTAATATCTCATTGTGGTTTTCACTTGCATTTCCTTAACGATCAATACTGTTGAACATTGTTTTGTGTGCTTGTTGGTCATGTGTACATATTCTTCGGAGAAATATCTATTCAGGTCTTTTGCCCATTTGTAAATTGAGTAGTTTGTATTTTGTTGTTGAGTTGTAAGAGCTCTAGATATCAAACCTTATCAGATATATGATTTGCTAATATTTTCTCCCATTCTGTAGATTGTCTTTTCACATTCTTGATAATGTCCTTTTTTTGCCCAAAAGTTTTTAATTTCTAGGAAGTCAGTTTATCTATTTTTCCTTTCATTGCTCATGATTTTGGTGTCAAATCTAAGAATCTGTTGCCAAATATGAAGTCATGAAGATTTACCACTGTGTTTTCTTCTAATACTTTTATGGTTTTAGCTGTTACATTTAGGTCATTGATCCATCTTGAGTGAATTTTTGTATATGGAGTGAGGTAGGGGTTCAACTTCTTTTTTTTGCATGAAGGTACCCATTTTTTTCTAGTAACATTTGTGTAAGAGACTATTTTCTAGTATCATTTGTTCAAGAGACTATATTGAACAGTCTTGGCATACTTGTCGAAAACCAATAACCATATGTATTTGCATTTATTTCTGAACTCTCTTTCTATTCCATTGGTCTATATGCTTATTTTTATACCAGTACCACACTCTTCTGACAACTGTAGTTTTGTAGTGAGTTTTGAAATTGGGAAGTGAAAGTCTCCTAACTTTGTTCTTCTATTTCAAAATTGTTTGGTTATTTGTGGCCCGTTGAAGTTCCATATGAATTTGAGGATTAGCTTTTTCATTTCTGCTAGAAAACCATTAGAATTTTGATAGGGATTACACTAAATCTGTAGGTCACTTTGGAGAGTATTCCCAAGTTAACAATGTCTTCCAACTCATGAACATGGGATATATCTCCGTTTATTTAAGTCTTCAGTTTTCTTCAGCAATATTTTGTAGTTTTCAGTATACAAGTCTTTTACCTTTATATTATGTTGTTCTTTTGGATACTATTGTAAATGGAATTGTTTTCTTAATTTTATTTCCAGCATATAGAAATACAACTAGTATTGCTAGTATGTAGAAATACAACTTATTTTTGTGTGTTGATCTTGTACCTTACAACTTTGCTGACTTTATTAGTTCTGATAGTTTTGCAGTGGGGGAAATCTATGGAATATTCTATGTATAGAAATAGTCATCTACAAACAGAGATAGTTTACTTCTTTCCAACTTGTATGTCTTTTATTTCTTTCTCTTGCTTAATTGATTTGAGAATTCCAGTATAATATTGTTTTTTTGTTGTTGTTTTTTTTTTTGCAGTATGCGGGCCTCTCACTGTTGTGGCCTCTCCCGTTGCGGAGCGCAGGCTCCGGAGATGCAGGCTCAGCGGCCATGGCTCACGGGCCCAGCCGCTCCGCGGCATGTGGGATCTTCCCGGACCGGGGCACGAACCCATGTCCCCTGCATCGGCAGGCAGACTCTCAACCACTGCGCCACCAGGGCAGCCCAATATTATTTTTTTATTTTGTTTTGTTTTTGTTTTGTTTTTGTTTTTTTGTTTGTTTTTTGCGGTATGCGGGCCTCTCACTGTTGTGGTCTCTCCCATTGTGGAGCACAGGCTCCGGACGTGCAGGCTCAGTGGCCATGGCTCACGGGCCCAGCCACTCTGCAGCATGTGGGATCTTCCCGGACCAGGGCACGAACCCGTGTCCCCTGCATCGGCAGGCGGACTCTCAACCACTGCGCCACCAGGGCAACCCTCCAGTATAATATTGAATAGCAGTGGTGAAAGAAGGCATTCTTGTATTGTTCCTGATCACAGGGAGAAAACTTTCAGTCTTTTTTCATTGAGCAGGATGTTAGTTGTGGGTTTTTCATAAATGCCCTTTATCATGATAAGGAAGTTCTCTTGTATTCCAAGTTGATTGTTTTTATCATGAAAGTGTGTTTGTGGAATTTTGTCAAATGCTTTTTCTGCATCTATTGAGATGATCATGTGGGTATTTTTTTCCTCTGTTCTATTGATGTAGTGTATTAAATCAATTGATTTTCTTAGGTTGAACCACCCTTGCATTCTTGAGATAAATCCCACTTAGTCATGGTGTATAATCCTTTTAATGGTCTATTAGATTTGTTTTGCTAGTAATATGGTGAAGCTATTTAGTTCTATATTCATAAGCAGAAATGTTCGTGTAGTTTTCTTTTCTTTAGCATCTTTGTCTGGCATTGGTATAAGATGAATCTTGTCCTCATATAATATATTTGGAAGTGACTCCTCTCTTCTGTTTTTTTGGGATTGAATAGGATTGATGTTAACTGATCTTTTTATGTTTGGTAGAATTCATCAGTGAGGCCTTTTAGTCCTGGACTTTTCTTTGTTGGGGGATTTTTGATTACTGATTCAATGTCTTTATTATAGGCTGTTGAGATTGTCTATTTTGTGTGAAGTCAGTTTTGGTAATTTGTGTGTTTCTAGGAATTTGTCCATTTGTATAGATTATCTAATTTGAAAACATACAGTTGTTCATATTATTCTCTATAATCCTTTTAATTTTTGTAAGATCAATAGTAATGTCCTTGCTTTTGTTTCTGATTTTAGTAGTTCTGTCTTTTCTCCTTTTAGTCAGCCTAGCTAAAGCTTTGCCAATTTTGTTGATATTGTCAAAAACCAACTTTTCATTTTATTGATTCTGTTATTTTTCTATTCTCTCTTTTGTTTATCTCTAATCTTTAATAGTCCTTCCTTATGCTGGCTTTGGGTTTAGTTTTCTCTTATTTTTCTTGTTCCTTAAGGTGTACACCTAGGTTGTTGATTTGAGATCTTTCTTTCTTTTTACTAGACATTTACAGCCAGAAATTTCCCTCTGACCATTGGCTTTGCTGCATCCCATGTGTTTTTATATATTGTGTTTTCATTTTTATTTATCTCAACATATTTTCTAATTCCCAATTTCTAATAGTGATTTCTTCTTTGACCCATTTGTTGTTTAAGAGTGTGGTTTTTAAATTTATACATATATACTTCCGGTTTTCCAGTTTTATCTCTGTTATTATTTCTAGCTTCATTCCACTGTTCTGGAAAAGGTACTCTATATGATTTGATCTTTAAAATATTTTGAGAATTGCCTTATGACCTAATATATGGTCTATCCTGGAGACTGTTGCATGTACATTTAAGAATACTTATTTTACTGTTGTTGGGAGAGGTGTTCTATATATAAGTCTAGTTGTTTTATAGTGTTTTCTAGTTCTCTGTTTCCTTTGTGATCTTCTGTCTGGTTGTTCTATTATTGAAAGTGGGATATTGAAGTCTCCTTTTTGTACAACTGTCTATATCTTCCTTCGATTTTGTCAGTGTTTGCTTCATATACTTTTGGGCTCTGTTGATAAATGCATATGTATTTACAGTTGTTATGTCTTCTTGATGATTTGACATTTTTATTAATATAAATAATGTCCTTCTTTTTCTCTTGTAAAAGTGTATGACTTAAAATCTATTTTATCTGATATTAGTATAATCATTCCAGCTCTCTTTTGGTTATTATTGGCATGGAATATCTTTTTTCATTTTATCACGTTCAACCTATTTGTGTCTTTAAGTCTAAAGTGGGTCTCTTTATAGTAGCATATAGTTGGATCATGGTTTTTTTAATCCATTCTGCCTATCTCTGTCTTTTAACTGGTGAGTTTAATCCATTTACATTTACAGTAACTACTGATAATGAAGGACTTACTTCTGTCATTGTGCTATTTGTTTTGTATATGTCTTGTCTATTTTGTTTCTCAGTTCCTCCAATATCACCTTCTTTTGTATTTGATTTTTTTTCTAATGTATCATTATGATCCCTCTTCATTTCCTTTTTTGCATAGTTTTTCATTATTTTCTTAATGATTACATGGAGATTACAGTTAACATCCTAAATGTATAACAAAGTAGTTTGAATTGATATCAGCTTATTTTCAATAGTGTACATTATCTCTGTTTCTATCCAGCTCCATCCCCTCTTTATATTGTTATTGTCACAGATTACATCTTTTACATTATGTGTCCATTAACATAGGTTTATAATCATTGTTTTATGCATTGTCTTTTAAATAATATAGGAAACAAAAGAGGAGTTACATACCAAAAATACAAGAATATTAGCTTTTTTTTTTTTTTTTTTTTTTTGTGGTATGTGGGCCTCCCACTGCTGTGGCCTCTCCCGTTGCGGAGCACAGGCTCCGGACGCACAGGCCCAGCGGCCATGGCTCACGGGCCCAGCCGCTCCGCGGCATGCAGGATCCTCCCAGACCGGGGCACGAACCCGCCTCCCCTGCATCGGCAGGCGGACTCTCAACCACTGCGCCACCAGGGAAGCCCAAGAATATTAGCTTTTATATTTACGGATGTAGTCATCTTTGCCAGTCATCTTTTTTTTTTTTTTTTTTTTGTGGTACGCGGGCCTCTCACTGTTGTGGCCTCTCCCGCTGTGGAGCACAGGCTCCGGAGATGCAGGCTCAGCGGCCATGGCTCACGGGCCTAGCCACTCCGTGGCACGTGGGATCTTCCCAGACCAGGGCATGAACCCATGTCCCCTGCATCGGCAGGCAGACTCTCAACCACTGCGCCACCAGGGAAGCCCTGCCAGTCATCTTTATTTCTTCATATGGCCAGTGTAACTTGTCTTCCAGTGTCCTCTTATTTCATCCTGAAGAGCTCTCTTTAGCATTTCCTGTATGGGGAAACCCTACTAGCAACAAACACCCTTGGCTTTTGTTATGTGTTAACAAATGTGTTAATTTCTCCTTCATTTGTGAAGGATAGTTTTGCCAGATATAGAATCCTTGCTTGATAGTGTTTTCCTCTCAGCATTCTAAATATACCATATCAACGGGACTTCTCTGGTGGTCCAGTGGTTAAGACTCCGCGCTTCCAATGCAGGGGGCACGGGTTCGATCCCTGTTCAGGGAACTGAGATCCCACATGCCATGCGGCACGGCCTAAATAAATAAACAAACAAACCCTATCACTGCCTTCTGGACTTCATGGTTTCTGATAAGAAATCAGCTGTTGATCTTATTGAGGATTTCTTGTTCATGAGCCACTTTTGTTCCTTTCAAGATTCTCTGTCTTTGTCTTTGTCTTCAACAGTTTGATTATAGTATAGTGTCTTGGTATAGCTCTCTTTGAGTGTATTCTGCTTTTCATTCACTGTGCCTCTTGAATTGTGTAGATGTATGTCTTCCATCAAATTTGGAGAGTTTTTGGCCATTATTTCATTTTTGCCAAATATTTTCACCCTTTTCTCTCTCATTTCCTTTTGGCACTCTCATAATGCATATGTTGTTAAGCTTGATAGAATCCCATATGTCCTTTAGACTCTTCTTCATTCTTGTATTCTTTCTGCTCCAGACATTATGTAATCTCATTTGATCTATCTGCAAGTTTGCTGATTCTTTCTCCTGCCTGCTCAAATCTACTGTTAAAAGCCTCTAATGAATTTTTCATTTCACCTATAGTACTTTGCAGCTCTAGAATTTCTATTTGGTTCATTTTCCTAATTTCTCTTTATTGATATTGTCTAGTTGCTCATATATCATTCTCAGGATTTCATTTAGTTCTTTGTCCATGGTTCCCTTCACCTCTTTGAGCATATTTAAGACAGTTATTTTAAAGTCTTTCTCTACCAAATCCAGTGTCTGGACTTCATCTGTCAGTTTATTTTTTTCCATGTGAATGGGTTATATTCCATGTTCCTTTGTATTCTTTGTAATTTTTTATTGAGAACAGAACATTTTGGACATTGTAACATAGTAACTCTGGAAATTAGATTCTCTACCCTCCCCAGAAATTTCTGTTGTTGCCTTGATGAAGGCTGCAGTTGTCTGTTTAGTGTCTTTCCACACTATTTTTGCAAAGACTATGTTCCTTGTCATGTGTGTTCACTGAAGTATTGTTTCATCTCTGTGGTCAGCCAGTGACCTGACAGAGATTTCCCTAAATGCAAGCCTCTCTTCATCAAGCATTCCCCTGGATACTGTAAGTATTCAACTAGATTCCAGAGTTCCAAAATAGCTAATTCTATCAATAGTTGTTTTGGTGAAAAGACAAATTCCTTGATTTCCCTACTCCACCATCTTTCATGACATCACTTCCCTCCTCACTATCTAAAGCAAGGTTTGAGTAAGTTATGAAGCCTTTATTATATTGAGGTAGTTTCCTTCTATTCCTAGTTTGTTGAGTGTTTGACTTTTTAATCACGAAGAGTGTTGAATTTTGTCATGATTTTGCTGTATCAATTGAGATGATCAAGTGGTTTTTTTCCTTCATTCTGTTACTGTGATGTATTATATTGATTCATTTTTGTATGTTGCATTCCAGGAATAAAATCTCACTCTTCATGGTGTATAATCCTTTCATAATATGCTGTTGAATTTGGTTTGCTAGTATTGTGTTGAGGATTTTTGAATCAATGTTCACAAGGAATATTGGGCTGTAGTTTTCTCGTAGTATCTTTGTCTGGCTTTGGTATCAGGGTAATGCTGGCATCATAGAATGAGTTTCAAAATGTTCCCTCCTCTTAAATATTTGGAAGTATTTGTGGAGGATTGGTGTTAATTCTTCTTTGAATGTGTGGTAGCACTCTCCATGGAAGCTACATAGTGCTGAGCTCAAGCTTGTTGGAAATTATTTGCTTACTGATTCAGTCTCCTTACTAGTTATAGGTCTGTTCAGATTTTTTTATTTCTTCCTGATTCAGTCCTAGTTGGTTATAATTTTATAGGAATTTATCCATTTCTTCTAGGTTATCCATTTTGTTGGTGTATAATGGATCATAGTAGTCTTTTATGATCCTTTTTATTTCTGTGACAACAGTTGTAATGTTCTCTCTTTCCTTTCTGATTCTAGTTATTTGAATCTTCTCTTTTTTCCTCTTAATCTAGCTAATAAGCATTTGTCAGTTTTGTTGTTCTTTCCAGAATCTAACTCTTAGTTTCATAGTTTTTTTCTATTGTTTTTCTATACTCTATTTCACTTATTTCTGCTCTAATCTTTATTTCCTTCTTTCTTCTAACTTAGGTTTAGTTTATTCTCCATTTTCCCAGTTCCTTTAGGTGTAAAGTTAGGTTGTTGATTTGAGATTTTTCCTCTTTTTTAATGTAAATATTTAGCACTATAAATTTCCCTCTTATGACTGCTTTTGCTATATCTTAGACATTTTGATATGTTGTATTTTTATTTTAAAATATCTCAAGATATTTTATAATCTCCCTTATGATTTCTTCTTCTTCTTTGGTTGTTTAAGAGTGGGTTGTTTAATTTCCACATATTTGTGTATTTTCCAGTTTTCCTTCTGCTACTGATTTCTAGTTTTATTCCATTGTTATTGGAGATTATACTTTATATGATTTAATCTTAAAAACTTTTAACACTTGTGTTCTTACATGTGGTTTATCCTGGAGAGAATGTTCCATGTGCACTTAAGAAGGATATGTATTCTGCTGTTGGCTGGTGATGTGTTCTGTATATGTCTGTTAGGTCTAATTAAACTATAGTGTTTTTCAAGTCCTCTGTTTCTTTATTGGTCTTCTGTTTGGTGGTTCTATCCATTATTGAAAATGGAAATTGAAATCTCCTCCTTTTATACTGTTTCTTTCTATTTCTCCCTTCAATTCTGTTAATGTTTGCTTCTATATTTGGGAGCTCTGAAATTAGGTGCATATATATTTATGATTGTCAAATCTTCCTGGTGGATAGACCCTTTTACCATTATATAATGTCCTTCTTTGTCCTTGTAACAATTTATGACTTAAAATAGTCATAATTTGCTAATTTATTTCTTCTGATTGACGAAGTGTGCTTTTGACGCTCTCTAGTGAATTTTTCAGTTATTGTATTCTTTTTATATATATATCTTTATTGGAGTATAATTGCTTTACAATGGTGTGTTAGTTTCTGCTGTACAACAAAGTGAATCAGCTATATGTATATATATATATATCCCCGTATCCCCTCTTGAGCCTCCCTCCCACTCTCCCTATCCAACCCCATTAGGTCGTCATAAAGTATGAAGCAGATCTCCCTGTGCAATGCAGCAGCTTCCCACTAGCCATCCATTTTGCTCAGTTATTGTATTCTTCAGATCCAGAATTTCTGTTTGGTTCTTTTTATAATCTCTATATCTGTTGATATTCTCATTTTGTTCATGCATCATTTTCCTGATTTCATTTAGTTGTCTGTATTCTCCTTGAGCTCATTGAGCATTTTTAAGACAGTTATTTTCGATTGTTTGTCAGGTAATTCATAGATCTCCTTTCTTTAGGGTAGATTTCTGGAGATTATTTTGTTCCTTTGATTGGGCCATCTTTCTCTGTTTCTTTGTATGCCTTAGTATCTTTAGGCAATATTTGGGCATTTGATAAAACAAACACTTCTCCCAGTCTTTACAGATGGCTTCTTACAGGGGAAGACCTTCACCAATCATTCTGGCTAGAGATTCTGGGGCCCTCTCACACCTTTTCTGGGGATATGTCTTCTCTAAGCTTCTGCATGTCATTTCCCAGTTGAAGAGGTTTTGCCCCTGTTTTTTTCTCAGGAACCCGTAATCTCTGCTCTCCCTGGTGTCTGTCTTTAGTACTGCAGTATCCCTGGTGCTGTAACCACCCATGAAATTTGCCTTTGTTCTCAGCTGCCCCAACCTGGCATCCAAAGTATACTACCATTTTTATCAACATTCTGAGTCAAGTGAGACAGAAGCCAGTCTCTTGGGCAGCCCCACAAAAGACCAAAATGTTGGATACATGTTGAATAGGAGTTTTCTCCCAGCTGCTCTACAGTGTTCCAGGGAAGGTGAGGGGCTTGGCCAGACAAAATACAACACATTTTCCTACTCGCTTCAATGCCTACTCTTCTTGGCTTTGTGCTCCTGGAGGGCAGGTACGTTTTAAGTGGTTTCTAGAATTCTCACAAAGGCAGTTTGGTCTTTATATGGTTAGTCAGCATCTTTGTGGGGGAATGAGGGCCTGGGGTTTCTCATTCACCATTTTGCTGACATCACACCAATTTAGATTTTTTAATAAGAATTTTTGCTGTCTTCCGTTGACAAGTTTGTTTGCGGATTGAGTCCTGTGAATGTACTGGTTTAACAGTGTGCTCTTCCAACACCTGACATCTAAAAAATGCCATGACATTTTCAACAATAAGAGAATGACAATTATGAAATGTTTTTCCTCCCCCATGTCCCTCAATCAATCAATCTCTGTACCCTCTTCCATGAGTATCTGACTCAGAAGTACTGGGACTGGAAACAGAATCCAGGACTTGGGACCTCCACACCCCACTGGGTTCCCCTGGAATCACACAGCTTGTTCATCAGCTGATAGAAAGTTTGGCTTCTGTTCTTTGTGTACCAAAACAGTGAAGCCACAAAGTTTAGGCCTATTTAGGCTTACAAGAGGAGAGAAGATAAAAATAGCTAAAATGAGCTAATAGGAGAATTACTGCACTGAGACAAATATTTGAGTTTAGTGTTTGCTTTGTTTTCCAGAGTCACTGCTAGGCATAGTTGTGTGAAATTTCTTTGAAACTCACTGTTGGTTCTGCCAAATGTTAGACCTAGGGAGAAAGGAATGGGTTCCAAATACTCTGAAAAAATTGTTGAAAAAATAACTTATGTGTATCAAACTTCAATAAAATCAGATCATCAAATTAGGTAATGGGGAAAAGTGCCTACCATGCCTCGGAGATGATTGTTTCTAACTTGCATAAACTATCAAAGCCCTGGCGGGCCAGAAGGCATGGCTGTGATTCTGTCAACTGACACCTGCCATCTGCTTTGACAGATGTTTCTCAGGGGAGGGTTGACAGAAAAAAACATCTTTCCATATGTTTTCTATTATGATCACTTTATGTTTCTCTTTCTTCTTCTTCTTTTTTTAGGTTAGGTGCAAACAAACCAATGCGTTACTTAGAAAACAAGGCAGCTTTAAACAAGGCATTAGAACGGTTGAACTGGCCCATTTCATTGAAGGAGCTGTCAGTGCTGGAGAATGAAATCCTAGCTGGGAAAATGTACGTGCAGCAGGCCATGGAGCTCCAGGAGGCTGCCAGGAAGGAGAATCGTGTGAGCAGGGCCCTTGAAGAGGTGTGTACCGTGGAGGTGTTTGTATTCCCTCCCTCCCTCCTATCTCAAGCCCTTGCCATTCCTGTGCTGGCCTCCCCTCTCTCCTACCTCCCACTGCACTGATTTCTGAGAGTTACAGCCAACCCACTTAAGGTCTCAGGACTTCTTTCAACAGAAAGGAAATGCCATTTGAGTTTACTCTGGCCTTATTTTTAAAACGATACATGCTTTAATTGGAAAATAAAGCTAAACAGAAGTATTGTGTAGTGATTAAAAGCCTGGACTTTGATATGAGCCAGACCAGAGTCCAGCCTCAGATCTGCCACCTAATCCCTGTGTGATCTTGGCCAGTGACTGTGTCTCTCTAAACCTTAGGGGTTTTTTTTTTAATCTGTAAAAAAGAGTGTTAATAGTATCTGCCTCATAGACTTCTTATGGAAGCAAAACGAGCATTTAAAGTACTTAGTATTGAAAGCTCCCCCCATAAGTGTTTGCAATTATTATTACTAGTAAAACAGACCTTCTAGAAGGAAAATTTATTTTCTGGCAGCCATATTATTTATTACCACTTTATATCATTTACTTTTAATTGTTTTTCTTCCTTGAATAAATTTTACACATAATTGCAGTTAGAGTATCCATAATCATTTTATGGTCTGCTTTTCAATTTAGCCTTGTCTCATATATTTTCTCTGTGTTTTTGCTGAATCATCAGACTGATATTTTTTGTGGTTACATAATATTCCATGGTGTGTAAATACCCTGATTTGTTTAACTCTTCACTGGATGTTGGACATTTGAGGGTTTTTTCCAATTTTCTTCTCTTTCACATCATGTTTTAATGCTTCTATAGTGCATATAGTTGAACTATTTTGCTAGGATAAATTCTTAGGTGTGGGATTCTTGGACCAAAGGACATGAACATTTGGGGGCTCTAAATACTTGCAGCCTGTGTAATATCCTCTTTCTGACTATAGTAGGGTGTGTGTAAACCTGGAGCAGTTCATGCAGAATCTTACTGAGTTCTGTATAATTTTCATATATTCACCATATGATAGTCTAAAAGATATATCCAAGGAACTGACCTTTGAGATTCATCTTTTTTGATTTCAGTCTTTGCTAAGTGATACCAGCTTTGCCTGGTTTTAAATTCTGTATTTGCTGTTCTAGATTCTTGTGTTTTATTTGCTTATTTTTATTTAATTTTATTTTTCCCCTGCAAATGGCTTTTTTTCCTTCAGTGTAGAAAGCTATTTCTTTTGTGCAGAGTGCAAAAGTTTTATCATATCTTTATTTTTATTTTTGTTGTTATTTATTTTATTTATTTATATATATTGGGGGGGTGGTTGTTTTTATTCAAAGTGACCCCCTCAAAGAGTTGTTCAGTCTTTCCTTGGAAGGCACCATCTGATGACCCCAAACATGTGGCTGTCTATTGGCCTTCCTCACGTAGATGCCCTGTAAACACCAAGAATCAAGAAGACTGAATTCAAATGAATTAAATCCCTCTCCCTGGAAATCTGCTCTTCTTTTCCTCATGCTTCTTCCTCTCTGTTCTTTCATTTATTCATTGAAATATGTATGAGTTCCTATGAGGTACCAAGCCCTATTCTAGGCACTAGAGGTACCTAAACACATGGACCAAGTCCCACTCTTATTCTAGTTGAGGTGAACAGATAGGTTCTAAATGATGGACTTTTGCATGTTGAGCTCTGGTGACATTACTGCCTAACAGCAGAATTTGCAAGCATTATTCTTTTATCTATACTTTATATTAAATGTTAAAATGGGAAGTGTTGCTAATGAAGTGAAAAGAAGCCTCTTGTGTTTCAGAACGTAGTGTAGTCTCCTGAATTTGTGAGAATCAAAAGCTTATTGTTCATGGGATATGAATCAGTTGCTCTATTTCTTTATTCCCTTGTCCACAGAGTGGGAATTAAAATAATTTCGACAATTTCTTCATCCAAAAACATTTGTTCACTCCCTACCATGGATCAGATTCTGTCCTTGGCACAGGTGGTCTCAGCCTGCCACATTCTTCTCTCTTTCCTTGGGGCCTCCCAAGGTGATACTATACATTGGACACAAAATAGGGGTTTGTTAACAGCAATGGAGACATGGACCCAGCCTAGTGGAGGAGACATACTGGCATAGAACATAACCTCTGTGAGAGGTGAGATCTTGTCTGGCCTTACTTGTAGCTGTATCCATAGCTACATCCACTGACAATGATGCCTGGCACACAGTGGACATGCAAAAATATTTATTGAAGGAATGAAACCCAGATCCTTATAGCAGAGTATTATAAATATGACAATAGCAGAGGCATAGCCATAGAACAACTGGAAGATGGGAAAAAGTGAACGATTCTGGCTGAGGCGTTGAGGAAGTCTTCATGGAGGGGATGATTGAATTTGGTCTGGAAGGATGTGTAGGAATTTGAGGGGGGGAGTGTGAGAAATGTTCTGAGTGAGAGAAACTGTTCGTGCAAAGGCAGGAAGGTGGAAAGAACATGGCAGGTTCACCAGGGACGTAGCAGGAGACAAGGCGGGAAAAGGAAGATGGCCCCAGAATACATTGGAAATCTCTCCTAGGATCAGGAACCAAGCCTGTAGGAAATGGATACCAGCAAGGGATTTTCAGCAAGTGGAGGACATGAACAGATTAGTGTCTTGGAAAGATTATTTTGGCAGCAAGATGAGGCTCAGTGTAGGGGGGAAAGACCAAAACCAGGTGCAGACTCCACTGAGAGGTGTTGAGTCCTTGAGTCAAGCCGGTACAGTGGGGAGGGAATGGGTGAAAGAGATACCAGTTGGTGGAAAGTGAATGTGTGGGGTGAGCCAGAGGGCAACATTGAGGATACCCACAAACTTCCCATCTTGGACAACTGGGAGACAGAGGCACGGTTAGCCACCACATCTGTGTCACCTCTGCTCCGCAGAGAGACAGCCCCTCTAAACACCCTGTCATTCTCTAACCCCTTCCCACATTTTTGTTTTCTTCACAGCACGTTTCGTTTCACCACCTGACATTATGTACGTATTTGTTCATCATCTGTCTCCTCCACTGGAATGAGGGTGGGACTTGGTCCATTGTGTTCTGGGTATTCCTAGTGTTGCTGGAGTATTGCTTGGCACCTTGTAGGCACTCCCAGGTATTCGAATGAATACATGAATGAAAGAACAAGAGGAAGAGGTACCATGAGAGGCAAAGTGGGTTTTCAGGGAAAGGTAACTCACTTTAGGTCCTCTTGATTCTTAGATGTCCACAGGGCATCCCGGCGAGAAAGGCCGACAGGCAGCCATGTGTTTGGAGCTTAGGAGAGAAGTCCATGTTAAAGAGATAGATTTGGAGGTCATTTGAGGTGCTGAGAAAGGAAGAGGAGACTCTGGAGAGGGCCAGGACAGGAAAGCTAGAGGAGCAGAAGGCCCAGGGTAGGGAGCTTTGATGTCAGAGCCTGAGGAGGAGAGACGGCAAGAGCCCTGGGTCTGGAGTCAGAGAGACCTGAATGCAAGTCTCAGCACTTCCAGATGTGGACCTTCCTTAGGCACTCTAAGCCTAGATCCCTCATCCTTAAATTAGAAAAATCATAGTAGCCACCTTCAAGATGGTTGTGAGACAATGCACATAATATGCTCAGTACAGTGTGCCACGCTAAATGCTCAACAGGAAATGCCCTCAACACACCTTGCCCGTCATTGCTATTTCCATTGTTAAAATATTACTGAGGAGTTTGGAAAGTCATACAGGATGATGTCTGAAAACCATTTGGTTTTCAAGAGGGAGATCATTAGTGATCTTAGCCAGAACCATTTCGGTGGCATTTTGGGAGTGGAAGCCAGTGTGCAGAGGATGGAGAAATAGAGAGCAGTGGAGAAAGTAAATACAGGAAGTGCAGACTTTTTGTTCAAGATCTTCCTAGAAAGCAAAGGAGAAAAAATGGAGGGAACTTGATGTGGGAGCCAGAGTGAGGAAGACATTGAGTTTGTGTAATGGTATTGATGGGTCCACTGCTGCCCCCTTTCTTGGTCAGGGGCTAAGGCTGTCCTTTCACTGCCCTGTCCCTACATAGGGTGACCAAAGACCCCACTGTCAGTTCAGGAAAGCACCCATGTGCCCAGGACAACAGCCCGTAGGTAATGAATGGGCGGGGAGGGGTTCATAGGTGGCAGCTCATCTACACAGTTCTTTCCACTCTCAACATGGCCCTCTGCAATGGAAGATTTTCTGTATTATTTTCTTAAAACGGTACTTCTCGTTACCATGTGTGATGTATTGTGTGGTATTTTTATTCCATTTTTATCGTGCTCTGTTGAGTTGATTTCATGACCTGCTAACAAGTCTCATCCTTCAGCGTGAAAAATGGTTCGGACCAAAGCTCAAGATTGCAAGGCCTTTTGAGATCCTGGGGTGAAAATCCATCATAGATGCAAGTCATTTTTATTGACTCATATAAAAAAAGTCTCACTTTAAATTTTTTTAGCAGAGGCCAAAGATTTTGATCAATGACTGTAATTTGGAGAGGAGGAAACCATCTGTTTTTCATTAAGACCCCCTAAAGTTTATTGATAACAAGTAACAAAAGGTGATCAAAGTTGGTTGGAATGGGATGCCCAATCAGAAATGCCCACATGTGTTCGGAAGGGAGTGGTCACTATTTGATCCACTCCAGAATATGTTATGGAGTCTGGAAGTCTGTGGCTCTCTGATTCTTTCCCCTACAGTACGCTGGCACCCAAAGTAGCTGCTGCATTGGTTCCTGAGTTTGGGACAGCTTCATGATTTTTCTGTTGGTGAGGATCAGAGGTGGGGAGAAGTGGCTATACATGCCAGTGTCTGGCTAGAATGCGCCCTGCTTTTCCACTCAGGCTCTCACTGGCAGTCCCTTGCTGGCCCCAGGATCAGACGTAGGGCAAGAATCATTATCCCACCTGCTCTGCCCAGCACCTTATACTGGACACATTCCATGATTAATTGTCCCTCCATATTTCTGTAATCTGCTAGTTTTGTGGCATCCCTGGAGACAGGTGCTTGGCTTACTGACTACATAATGAAAGATCTTAATTCTGAAATTGTAAATTCCACTTGAAAGCTCCCTTCACCAGCACCCCTCTTGTTGCCATGATTGCAGAGTCCAACGTCATTGGCCACTCCTGAGCCCTCAGAGCTGCAGTATGGTGGAAATCACCAAGGGCATCTGAGTTGTAATTAACCTTCCCAAGTTTTTTGCTGGGAGCCTGGTCTAGGGCAGCTCCAGCTATGTTGTCCTGCAGCATTTCCTTAGTAAATAAGGATTGTTCTCCAGAGCAAATCCCACAGAATCCAGGCCCAGAAAGATCCAACGGGCTTTCTGCACCCAACCTTGGCTGCCTTGAAAAACTTGGAGGCAGAAAGTCTTGTTAAATTTTAAGTAGCTCTAAACAACCCTAATAGAGGCCTTGGAAATGTACTTACATAGTTGGCTGTACGTGGTTACTTTTCCAGGTTGAGACTGGCAAGCATTGTGGAGTCTCTAGCTTTGAAGAATGACGAATTGAGTGCTTCACTCCATGGAAAACTGTCCAGGAGAAAGAGAGTGTTAGGAAAATGCACAGCAGGAGGGAGGATATGGGGGAGTCTGGGTGAGATGGGAAATGGAGAATGAAGGGACGAAAAGAGACCACGTGGATTTGAAAACATTATACTGGGTTGTGACTTTGACACTACACAGGAGAACGTTAGTTGGGGAGACTTAGAGAGAAATTTCTTTGAGTTGTATATAAAATGAAGTCAGAATAAGTAGCGTCATTTGTTATATCTGCTCCCAAATAATAATTGGACCATTTGTCATCCTTGCATTGCAACCCATCCTCTTACAGCTCTCATTATTCCCTCTTTAAGGGGAGAATGGAGGCATCACACCTTAACCCTTTATGACTAGCCGGCCTTTCTCATTCTACAAGTAAAACCTTTAGTCTCTTCTGCTGATACTTGGGTCTGGTAGGAGGACTGACTCCTTAGTGACAGTGACACAGAAGATCCCCTGGTGCAAGGGTGGGGCATTAGCAGGTGTGGGTTGTGCATCAGTGATGCCATCACACAGAGAATGACACTTGCACATTCAGGCCAGTGCCTTGGTGATACATTAACATATGGAAACCAGACCCCTGATGGGTTCCTGAGAGATAATGGTAGGACATGTGGCCAGGGTGGGACTGAAATCCCAGAGAGAGTGAGGTGCCTGGATGGGATGGGTGAGGA
Source organism: Hyperoodon ampullatus (assembly GCF_949752795.1). Lineage (NCBI taxonomy): Eukaryota > Metazoa > Chordata > Mammalia > Artiodactyla > Ziphiidae > Hyperoodon > Hyperoodon ampullatus. The sequence goes on from NC_136928.1 coordinate 15,948,315, forward strand.
TGCCAAAGAGAAGATGCTGCCATGTCGTGATCATGCCACAGTTAGCTGGGGATTTAAGGAGAGGATCCTGCTCAGGAAGACCAGCCACTGAAGGAAATTCACAGAAGGGAAGAAAAACTCACACCAACTCTAAATAGTATCCAGAAAGGTTTCTGTCTAGTATCCTGATGTTTAGGAGTGGGAAGGAGGGTATCAGCTCCAGGGACAAAAATCACTGCCAGATTGTCTTTTCATTCTAAAGCTGGAGACAACCATCTTGGCTGGAGATTTCAGCTGGGTGGACCCTAGCACTCTTTTGCCACAAGGCTCATCTTTTTTCATTGGCATAAATTCTACCCTAAACAGGTTTGGGGATGGTCATTGACCTCCCAGTCTGAAGGAGGAGAACCAAATGTGGAGGGCTTATCAGGAGGGTCCAGGCAGGAAACAGAATCCCATTCAGTCACTTCAAGTGAAGAAACATTAATGAAGGGACTATTTGCAGAGGCGGAGGCAGGTCTACGGCAGCCAAAAGGGGATTTCACCCCAGCACTGGCAATAGGAGGAATTTGTCACCACCCCCAGACTTGAAGGGTGGAGGGAAATAGTGCTACTGGAGCCTGTAAGAGCAAAGGCCACTAGCCAGAGTAGGAGGTATTCCTAGAGAGACAAAGGGCAGGGAGGGAGCACAGAGCCAATACCCCAGTCTTCCTCCCCCTGCTGCTTTCTGACCTCTCGCCTCCCATTGGCTCAGCCTATTGGAAAGTCAGCCAACAAGAGAAATTGGGTCATGTTGTCCTTGGGGGTCAGCCTCCTGGGGCATGGAGCGGGGCAGGGCAGAGAATGGACCTGGGGGCAGGTGGATGGCCCAGAGTAACCAGCACAGAGATCTCTTGAGAAGTTTTCTTAAAGGCTCAGCATTTCTTTTTATGCCATCACCTCGTGTGAGGTATCTGTATACAACCACAGCAGACAGCTGGCGGTGGTCCACGCTCCAGGCAATGATACAGAAGTGGCGCCAGTGTATGGCTGTGGTGCATCTCTGGAGTAGCTGCCTGTAGATAACTATGTCAGTAACATCCGAATTGCAGGCCACAACGCTGTAGTAATTTTCAGGTTTAAATACTTAAAACATTTCAAGTTTTTCTCTCTTTGATTCTTCCCTAAAAGAGCAACAAGGGAGTATTCCCTGAGAAGATGTTACAAGTGTGCTCTTCAAGCTAGGGAAATCGTTCAATTCAGCATCTATGCATATTTATTAGGTTCCTTTGCTACTACCAAAAAAAAAAAAAAAAAAAACCACCCAAAATAAGTTCACCCTCCCACAAAAGCCCTTTGAGTTGCTATTGATTGAGATTTGACTGTCAGAGTGGTTAAGTCTTCTCCCCTGCCCAGTGCTGGGGACCTGTCTGGGGGCTGTCTGGTAGTTCAGGGCATCAGGCTGTAATTGTTTCCTGCGCTTCCTAAGCAGCCCCTCACACAGCACAGGAACCACAGCGGGAAGAGTGGGAAGGCCAAGCAGCTCACCATTCCTGATCTGCTCAGGAAGCAGCCCCCGGAGAGGGGAAGTGGAAACCCGCACAGAAGTTTTGGGGACACGTGTTGCTCACGCTGTGTTTCCTAAAGTTATGATGTTCCCTGAGGAGGAGGGGGAAACAGCTCCGAAAAAGCACGTCCCTAATGCTGCTTTGGATTTTTTTTTTTTTTTTTTTTTTTTGCGGTATGCGGGCCTCTCACTGTTGTGGCCACTCCCGTTGCAGAGCACAGGCTCCGGACGCGCAGGCCCAGTGGCCATGGCTCACGGGCCCAGCCGCTCCGCGGCATGTGGGATCTTCCCAGACCGGGGCACGAACCCGTATCCCCTGCATTGGCAGGCGGACTCTCAACCACTGCGCCACCAGGGAAGCCCTGCTTTGGATTTTAAAGCACGGCTAAGCGCCTGAGGCTTCTGAAAGGGGACGATAATTCTCTCTGCACGTCCTCCTGGCCGCAGCTTCCACCTTAAGCCTTGGGCTCACGCACGGTGTCCTCAGTGTCCCCGGGACCTGCTGGGCTTGTGAGAGATCTTGCAAGGAGTCTTAGCTTCCTCTTCAGACCAGAGCGGCTGAGGCAGGAAATTCCACCTAGAGCTTCACTTCTTTAGCCTTATGGTTTGACTCCTGTTAAAATGCAAATAGCCTAGGAAGGAAAGCGCTCCAGGTCCTTTCAATTCTTTACCATGGGTCGGTCACTCCACTGCCTAGAGGGGCTGGGCAGGAGTTTGCCAGCCCTGATTTACGTTTTCCTGTAAGGTCTTTTTCTCATTTTCTCTCCAGAACCCATTTCCAAAAGGGATGCAGACCCTGGATACTCTTGTGGTGGAGAAACCCCTCTAAATCTAAATGAAGGGGGAGACAGTGAAGGTCAGAAAATGCTCCAGGCTGGCTGTATCCTCCTCACCAAGGTTTTAAAAAGAGTTGAATTATTCAGAGACAGTTTGCAAATATTCTGGTCTTATAATTAGGTATCCTAGCGAGAGGAAAGGTCAGAACATGCCTGACACTACGTGTATTATCTTGATTAGCACAGTCACAGACTTTACTTGGCTTTAATGACAAAACATGGACAGACAAGCCCTTGGAACTGCCGCTAGTACAGTTTGGGGATTGGGTCCAGCAGAGTTCAGTGATTTGGGACAGGAAAAAATATAGTGGTTTTATGACAAGATTTTGAGCTGAAGACTAGTTCTAGTTACATCATGGAAGTGCATTCTGTACCTGATGTGAAAACATGTTGTTTGTTAAATGGAAAATTCTAAAGCATCAAACATTTAGTAACTTTACTCCACCAATGCAAACCTGAGAGCATGACCCTGAAACTAAGTAATGAAATGAAAGGAGGGTAGACCATGTTGGATCCTGATCTGCATCACCTGATAATTGAATCTGGCAAAGAAGTGAATTGGATTCTCTGAATTTTGGAGACAAGGCAAAATCAAATTATCCAGTGGACAGCATCCCTAACTGCCAGCATCATTGCCTATCTGACTTCCTCACTGAAACTGGCATGCAATTACTCCTAGGCACTTGAACCTAGAGATGGGTCGGCTTATTTATTTAGTGCTAGCATTTCTTGTTCCCTCATTCTCCATCCCCTTGTCCTCCATAGATTTCTTTTTTTTTTTTTTTGTAAAGAGTGTTATTTTATTTTATTTTATTTTGTTTTTTATTTTTATTTTATTTTATTTTTGGCCACACCGTGCAGCATGTGGGATCTTAGTTCCTGGACCAGGGATCAAACCCGCACCCCCGGCATTGGAAGTGCAGAGTCTTAACCACTGGACTGCCAGGGAAGTCCTTATAGATTTCATTCTAAAGCCCAGTAGCATGCTTGTATTGTGCACGTGCATAGGTGACTGATGGCAGGAAAGGAGCAGGGAGGCTAATGTCCTCTAGTAGGGGCTGTAAGGGGTCTCTAAAGTCTTCGGCAAGACTCAAAAACAGCGGGATATCATCTTTCTGGAAAGGTGCTGTCCACTTTGTGGCTGAAGGGATGGTGTGTCTAGCTGCCCTGATCGATGTCCTTCCATCCTGGAAGACCAATGCTCTATTTCTGTGAATGAACCATTGTATTAATGCTGGCCCTGTTGGTTTGTTTCGCCACGGCTTCTCTGCTCTATCTGTGGTGTCGGTGAGTTGCCTCTGCAGGGATATGGAAGAATCACTGAGTGTACAGTGAGCAGTTCCTTCCATAAAGCTACGTGCTGTGGAAACAGCCAGAAATGAATTCTTGCCCATAGTAGTAACTGTTGGAAACAAGAGCAGAGTGAATGTGAGTGTGCAAAGCCCTTTATTAGCTGTAATGATTCTTTCAGGTAAACTCGCAGATGTGTGAATGACTCGAATGGGAGGTGACACTTTTCAGCGATTTAAAAAGGCAGTTTCTTAGGTGGCATTTTCAGTGTGTTAAAACTGAACACCGGCAGCCCTCTGTATCGCTTCCATTCGTTGCTGCTGCCCTTGCAGGGAAGGTCCTCACAGAGTGAGTGGTTTTCCTATATCAGATGAATTGGGAAGTGAGTGACAACTATGGAAAAAAAAAAAAAAAAAAAGCTCCCTGATGATTTCTGGCAACTGACTTCACAGATTTGTACATGTGAAACTGTAGAAAGTAATCACATTGGTTAGCTTCTGGCTAGTATATTGAGAGAATCAGTATTTGGAATCTAGAGATCAAAAGGGGCTATTTAAATAAATTATGTGATTATACTCATTTAGAATTTTGAAAAGGAGTTTTAAATGTATCTAGGCATAGGTTCTAACAAATGTCTGGTCTGTTGATGAAATCTAAAGGGGAAAAATCGCTTTCTGGAATCGATGTGGCCATCTTTTCTAATAACAGGTTGTTACTGGTCTGGAGGTGATAAGACTGTCTGATGCCTCAGGGACCAACAGCACCTCCCTGGCTGATTGGTCTTTGATATGAACACTGATGGTGTGAAGTAAGTTGGCTTTGTTCACTTTATGTACAGGTGAGGTGTTTATGCAACAGCTGATTTAATTTGGCTTATTCCAAATTCTCAAGATTCTAAATTCTATCAATAATGAGAATATACTGTACATGGAATCTTCCATCGAGGAACTGACTGTAGGAAACTGTGGTGTGGGCATCTCTTTGGGGTATTATGATGGAAAACACTGCTATTCATGTCACAGTTCTGGCCATTACATTTCCCTTATATTGTAAAAACTAAAAGCAAGGGTGTCATGCTTGTGTTCCTGTCCGTGTACACACATAGCCTGATGGTTTCTCCAGCACTGCAGAAAGGCTAGTAAGGCCTAGACTCTCCTGGACAGATATGAGAGGATGTTAGAGATCATTTATTTTATCCCCTTATTTTGCACATGTAGAAACTGAAGCCCAGAAATGTTAATAGACTGCCCAAAGTCACACAGCCACCTGGACAGCACCCAGTCCCATTTCTCCTGTCCCCTGGTCCAGTCTCCTCCCTTTGAGGCCATTTCAGATGGGCAGGAGGTCATTCTGATTGCCCACAGGAAGGAGTGCTTAGGTTTCTTCTCTGGGTGAAGCCCAGGAACAGGCAAATGACATTCACCAGCTACCAATGATGTTGGGCCATCCTCTTTGATGTATTGAGTACATCGGTAAAAATAGAAATTCTATGAGAATAGAGGGTCCCCAGCAAAATTCAACTAGATGGGAACATCATAAACAAAAGGGTGGTGTTCATCTTATATTTTTGTCAGTGGCCACATAGGCTACAAGCAACACAGGTCTGAAGACTTGATCATATCCCACCATCCTGCAAGAGACTTTAAGCCCTTAGTTCATTATTTCTTCCTTGAGGACCTAGCTCTAACTTTTCAGCTCCCAGGAAATAAAGCATACTCCCATTTCTTTTAGTGAACCTGAAAAGTATCACCAAACAGATACAAATGATAGATGGCTGCAAAATGCTCAGTTATATCAGGGCACCAGGGAAATGAGCTGCAGGTTTCAGGAGCCCAAACCATACTGAACATGAATCATGACCCAAGAGTAAGTGGTGTTCACACCACCTGAAGTTATTTAAATTTTTATTGTCAATTGCCTCATAAACTAGAGACTTGCTTAAGTGAAGGCCAGCAGATAAACTCATAAAATATGCATCGAATACTTTATTGATGATATAGCTATAGCAATGCAAAAAGATGGCATCAAAATGCATGTGAAAACAGTTTATATTGGCTTTGTATCATGGAGAAGAGGGGCACTTGATGGTCTGCAAAGATGAGAAGCTGGTGAATGATGTCATTGGGTGCTTTGATTGGGTTGGAGGACTAATTTCTTTGAGAAATCCAAAAATTAATAAGTTAAGGGTCAAGAAAGAAAAAAATGAAAAAAATCTGGGTGGGAAGACCCCCATTTTCTACAATATAGCAATTTGAAGAAAAAGGCCTATTTTGTTTATTTTTTGATTTAAGAGTAGATTCAGAAACTTCTATGTTCATTCATTTCTTCAGCCCACTATCTGCAAAATACCATGAGCAGTTACACAGAGGAAACAAGAAGTAGATGGCTGCCTATTTTAACCTTTTTTTAAAAGGCAGATGTATACAAATATAATTTTCACACCATAAAATTCACCTATTTCAATTCAGTGATTTTTAGCAAAACTGACAGAGCTTCAACCACCACTACAACCCAGTTTCAGAACATTTCTATCACCCAGAGAATATCCCTCATGCCTATTTGGAGTCAGTCTCCATTTACACCTCAAGCCCCAGGTAACCACTAATCAATTTCTGTCTCTATAAATTTGTGTTTTCTGTAAGTTTCATATATAAATGGCTGAGTAATATTCCATTGCATTGATATACCACATTTGTTTACCCATTTCCCCAGTTCACTGACGTTTGGATTATTTCCATCTTTCCATTACTGTGAATAATGCTGATATGAACATTCACATAAAGGTGTTCGTGTGATAAAAATTTCTATTTCGCTTGGCTAGATGTCTAATAGTGGTATTTCCAGGGCATACAGTAAGTTTATGTTTAATTTTTAAAGAAACTGCCAAAAGCTTTTCCAAAGTGTCAAAAATCAATTGACCATAAATGTAAGGATTTATTTCTGGACTCTGAATACTGTTCCACTGATCATATGACTGTCCTTAATTCAGGGCCACACTTTCTTGATTACTGAAGGTTTAGAGTAAGTTTTGAAATTAAGAAGAGTAAGTCCGCCAGATTTGTTCTTTTTCAAAATTATTTTGACTCTTCTGGGTCATTTACATTTATGTGTAAATTTTAAGATCAGCATCTCAATTTTGGCAAAAAAAAATACTGGGATTTTGTTTGATTTATGTAGAATCTATAGATCAGTTTGGTAAAAATGACTATTTTAACAATATCAAGTCTTCTCGTCCATGACCATGATATTCAACTTCTTAGATCTTTCATTTCTCTCAGCAGTGTTTTGTAGTTTTCAGTGTATGAGCTTTTCATTTATTTTTGATAAATTTATTCCTTAGTCTGTTCTTTTTGATTCTATAAATGGAATTCTTTTCTTAATTTTATTTTCAGACTGTTCATTATTAGTACACAGAAATACAATTTTTTCTTTTTTGTATATTTAACTTGCATCATGACATCTTGCAGAACTTGTTAACTCTAGTAGTGTTTGTGTGCTTTCCCCAGGGTTTTCCACATATAGGATTATATCATTTATGAAGAAAGACAACTTTACCTGTTCCTTTCCAATTTGAATGCCTTTATTTTTTTCTTGCCTGATTGCACTGGCTAGAACATCAAGTACAATGTTAAGTAGAAGTTGCAAGAGTGCCTGGCCTTGTTTCTGATCTTAAGGGGAATTCATCCCATATTTCACCATTAAGTGTCATGCTTGCTGTAGGCTTTTTACAGATGCTTTTCATCAAGTTGAGGAAGTCTCCTTCTATTCCTGGTTTGTTGAGAGTCTTCATCATGAAAGGCTGTTGGATTTTGTCAGATGCTCCTTCTTCATGCATTAAGATAATAATATGGTTTTATTCTTTACTATATTAATTTGGAGTATTACATTAACTGTGGATGCATAATTATGGATGTTAAATTAGCTTTGCATTCCTTGGATAACTCCTACTTGGTCATTGTGTATAATTCTTCTCATATGTTGCTGGATTTTTGGCTGATATTTTCTTAAGAGATTTTTGCATCTATATTCATGAGGAATATAGGACTGTAGTGTTCTTTTTCTTGTGGTATCTTTGCCTGTTTTGGTATTGGGGTAATACTTGGCCTTCCCTTTTCTAATATAAGTGACCTTCCTAGTAATTTCTGGTTTCCTAGGGTTCCTCTTTTCAGTCCTTCAGCCAGAAATCCAGGGTTTTATGTCCCTAACTCAGTCATGTGCTTCCACATATTGTGCTTGCCTTTGGGACCAAACAGAGGCTAGATACATAGAGAGAGAGAATCGTGGGGGTTCACCCGCCCTGTTGGAGCAAGATTCCACTCCTGCAGAGTTTTGGCTCCTTCAGGCTCGTATTGCCAACACTGCTGCCACTGCATAGAATTGCTTAGGGACTGAGGTCTGAGTATGGAGGGAGAAAGGGGAGAAGGATTTCTGTATTCTCTCCAAGGGTTAGGAGTTCCTTTTCCCAATCCTCAAGCCAGAACTAGAGGGCTTCTTTTAGAGCTCTCTCTGTCTATACCCTGGAGCCCACTTCTGTGTTTTGGGCTGTCTTGAGGTCAGGCCAGGGAATACCAGAGGAAAAAAATGGTAAACACCCTACCAATTTGGTGGTACTTTGAATTCTTGTCTTCTTTTCCAACCCATTTGCTACCAATCGCTTTTCAGAATTCTTAAATAGATTTTACCTAGAAACCCAAACACTATATGTCTGTTTTTTATTTTGTTTTCTAGTAATTCATTTTAAATTTATTTTACAAGATCGTTGGTCCTCACATTGATTGGAAATCAAAAATAATGACTTTTCTGGATGATGGAATGGAGGCTTTTGGGGGTTTTTTGGAGGAGTAGTGGAGATTGGGCCTTTCTACTAATGATCAGTCATCAAGCATAGAAAATAGGACTTTAGATAGAATTGGACTTTACAGATCAAAAATGAAGCTACCAGTTTCTTCCTGTAGTGGACACAGCAATCACATTCACTCCAAGCCTTGATTCATGTGGTAGCATTTGGAAATAACAGAGCAGTACTTTCCTTTGTTTTTTCTGAAACTGCCTGGGGTTGAAGTCTTCCCAGAGAGATTATAACTGAGCTGGGCTTTGAAGGGGTTATCTGGAACACAAAGGCCCTTGCTCATTTTTAAATATCTTTTTTTCTCTGTTCTTCAGATTGGATGATTTCTGTTCATTTGTCTTCAGGTCTCTTTCCTCCATCGTATGAATTCTGCTATTTAGCCCTTCCAGATATTGTTGTTGTTTTTTTTTACTTCTAAAATTTCCATTTTTTTTTTATAGTTCCTTTTTCTCTGCTGAAAACAACTACCTTACTGTTCATTTCAAGAGTATTTACTGGGCTTCCCTGGTGGCGCAGTGGTTGAGAGTCCGCCTGCCGATGCAGGGGACACGGGTTCCTGCCCTGGTCCGGGAGGATCCCACATGCCGTGGAGCGGCTGGGCCCGTAAGCCATGGCCACTGAGACTGTGCGTCCAGAGCCTGTGCTCCCAATGGGAGAGGCCATAACAGTGAGAGGCCCGTGTACTGCAAAAAAAAAAAAAAAGAGTATTTACCTTTACCTCATGTACTATGGTTGTAACTGCTGATCTGCATCTTAATCTGATTATTCCAACACCTGAGCCATCTAAATACTGTGATCTGTTGATTTCCTTTTACCTTGAGAATTGGTTATGTTTGCTTGCTTCTTTTGTATGTTGCATTTTGGATCGTGTATGCATATATTGAATATTATAGTTTAAAACTCTGGATCCTGTTTAAATTCTCTGGAAAAGGCTGCCTTTTTTTGTTTTGTTTTAACAAAGCTTGATTAGATTTAGACTGTAAATTCTGCCTCATTTTCTATGTGCAGTGTTTCCCATATCAGTTCAGTTTTAAAAGCCTGTTCCCAACAGCATAGAACAGAAAGTACTCCAGAGTAAATATACAGTATATGCATGTCCTGTAATTCCTCAACAGTGTGATTCTAAGTAAAGAATCGCACGCTATCCTGTATCTGTGACTTTCACTGTCGGCACTTACTTTTTCTATCAACTATTAATGTTTTATTTTTTTTTAGCAACAGAAAATTCAAGGAACTTCAACAAAGAAAAACAAATCCAAAAAATTGGATCCACTCAAAGGCCAGAAGGTTATTGCAAGATGTGACGAAAATTGCTTTTATTTTCCAGGTAGGTATTTTATTTTGTAAGATTCCTTTGTTACATAATATGATATTGGGAACCAGAAGTTCTCACACTCTGCTTTCCCTAGCACACTGACACTTCATGAGCTCTTCTGAGGTATTCCACTTCTAAATTGAAATGATGAAGTTTCTCCCCATATTTGTGGGGAAGTCACAGCCAGAAAAACTTACTTTAATCTTTCTTTTGTTTAGTAAAGTTTTCCTGCATACCTACTATGTTCCACATATGTAATATCCCTAAGGTGCTGGTCTAGCGTAGTGAGCAGACCCCAGAAGAAAATCCTTGTTTTCATGAAGCTTACATGCAAGTAGAGGAGACAGACAAGCAATCAAATAAGTAAAATACGTAGTGTGTCAGATACAGGGCTATGAAGGGAAATGAAGCCACGAAGAGGGTTGAGCGTGTCAAAGGTGAAGCTCGCGATTCTAGATATGGTGGTCAAGGAAGAGCTTCCAGGGAAGGCATATTAATAAGGAGTTTAAAAAGGAGCCACGAGGGCTTCCCTGGTGGCACAGTGGTTGAGAGTCCGCCTGCTGATGCAGGGGACACGGGTTCGTGCCCCGGTCCGGGAAGATCCCCCATGCCGCGGAGCAGCTGGGCCCGTGAGCCATGGCCGCTGAGCCTGCGCGTCCGGAGCCTGTGCTCCGCAACAGGAGAGGCCACAACAATGAGAGACCCGTGAACCGAAAAAAAAAAAAAAAGGAGCCATGAGATTATCTCAGGGAGAGTTCTAAACACAGGGAACAGCAGTACCAAGTCCTGAGGATGGAGTGCCCATGACACCCTCTTCCTTGAAGGAAGACTGGACCCGAGAGGTTTGCCCAAGACTTTCTGGGGCATGTGATCCTGAGGGAATCAGCCAGGTGAAGTTAAGCAAGAGCTTCATGAATAATGAAAATGATATGTGTGAAGATCTAGAGGTGAAGAAAAACATTTTATGCCTGGAGAAATAAAATAGATTATGGCTGGAACCTAGAATGCAAAGGAAGGGTAGAAAGTAAGAAAGCTCTTCGGAGAGGTGAGTGTGTGGCTGTTCATAAAGGGTTATGTTAGGAAGTTTGAACTTTACTGGGGAGTCACATTTAAAGCAGGAAGAAACACAATCACACTTGAAGTTTTAAAAGGATCCCTCCCAGCGCTGTGTGAAGAGTATATACGGAGCGGATTAGGATGTCACTCGGGTCCCTGGCTTGGGTCATAAGGTAAAGGATGGTACCTATAGGAGATGGTGGTATGGACAGGAAGATAACGAGGTGTGTCTGGGACGTGACGAATTGTAGGTGCACCACAAGACGCTAAAGTTGTCAGAGAAGCAATTGGAGATAATGGGTCCAGAGTCTGGAGGACGAAATCTGTCGGGAGATAGAGAGTTTTGACACGTCAGCACAAAGGTAGTCATTGAAATCATGGTAAAGGCCTATTGGGAAAGAGAGCTTAGAGAAAGAACCCTGAGGAAGAGCTGTCAAGCAGAAAGACTGTACCTCAAAATATAGCTGATGTTAACGTAGGCATTATCTGTCAATCACCAGTTAAGTAGTTCTTTATTAAACTTAATTTAATCTGCTTTTTAAGTGAGAAAAATACTTCATCAGGAGTTTGGGTTTCCAGCAGGCATATGTGTAGAACTTATAACTAGGATATTTTATTTGAAATTTGGTAACTGTGCTTTGAAGTTGACTGGTTGAGAGAAAAATGGATCCAGGCATTTGAGATGAGCTCCTAGGCTGAGGCATGAAACTCTTCTTTGCCAGAGCAGGGCCTGAGAACCTCCTATTTCTCTGGGGCTTAGATTTGCTGAGAGGTGATCATAGGAGGCCACCCGTGCTTGGTTTTCTGAATCTGAGCCATGGAGCAGGATCCAAGGCTAATTTAGCAGTTGAATGAAAATGCTGAAAATGACAGGATTCCAAATGGCTGGACTAGGGCTTGAGATCAGTTTGCTGGCCAGGGTCCCAGAAAAAAATAATATTGCTCAAACTTTTCCCCCAACCATCCCTGTGTGATAAGGAAATGCAGAAGACCTACCGCTGCTGATCTGGGGAAGTAGAGGAAACAGGTAACACATAGCCACATGCAATACCTAAGGCCATGCCAGCAATGATTATTGCCCTGGTTGTTTTTAAGTATGCAGCTAGAAGCAGACAGCACACAGTCCTAATAGCTCCATGGGATTTGGCTATTTGGGAATTTTTAATCTGTGGCTCAGGTAAGTCACTTGAAAGGTAATAAATATTTGATGGGAATCCCCTGGCAGTCAAGTGGTAAGTGGTTAGGTCTTGGCACGTTCACTGCCAGGGCCCGGGTTCAGTCAGTCCCTGGTCAGGGAACTAAGATCCTGCAAGCCACGTAGTGTGGCCAGAAAAAAAAAAAAAGCTAATAACATAAACACTTGAATTTAGTCATATAATCAGTTATTTTGATTAGTGGCGAGTTAGTAAATATTGACTCAGCTGAATTAAATGATGATGCATCGGTTAAGGATGGACTTAGTTTCTGTTTCCCTCCCCACAGCCCCCCTTTACACTCCCCTCCCCCCTACAAAGTTAATGTATGTTTTCTTTAACTGGGCACTTCAACTCTATTTTACCCTCATAGAGTTATTTTTTCAAAAAAAAATAATTTTAAACTTCCAGAAAATTTGCAAGAATAATAGAGAACTCCTGTATACTTTTACCCAGATTTACCAATTTTTAACATTTTGTCACATTTATTTTACCAATTTATTATTTTATTTTTCCGTTCTCTGTCTCTCTGTCTCCTTCCCTCTACCGTAACACACACATTATTTTTTCCTGAACTTTTGAGATTAGGTAACATCATACCCCTTTGCCCCTTAATACATGTATTTCTCAAGAACAAGAGTATTCTCTTAATATTACTACAGTCAAGTTATAAAATTCAGGGATGTTGATATTATATAGTTTTATCTATATATTTCAATTTGGTTAATTGTCCCAAGAATAGCCTTTATAGCATTTTTTTCCTCTAGTATAGGTCCCAATTCATAATTGTTATTGCATTTAGTTATTTCTCTTTAGTCTTCTTTAATCTAGAATCATTCTCTAGCCTTTTCCATCATCTTTCATGATACTGACACTATTTAACAGTAAGGCCAATTATGTTATGGAATGTTCCTCAATTTGGGTTAAATTAGATTTGGGTTATGTGTTTCCAGCCAAAATGTTATGTGATATCATTGATGCCACATCCCTCTCAGGGCAACCTATCCAAAGGCACATGATGTCCACGTGCCCTCATTAGTGATGTTCATTTAGATCACCTGGTCACTGCAGATTACTATTTTTACCCCTTACAAAAAAGAAGGCCACATAGAGTTTTGTGGCATGATATTCACTGATGACTCCTTTTCTGATAACTTTTGTTCAAAACCTCCTAAATGTTTTTAATGAAAAATAGCTTTAAAATGTACCTGAGCAGAAGGTGGCTTTGGAGCAATGGGATCAGAGCATCCATTAGTCAAGGCCAGGTCTACACTGGAGCAGAACTGACCCAGTTGTAGCTGCCATCCTTGGGAATCAGGGCAGGGACTTCCGTATGACTAACTCCATTCAGGGGTCAGTGTGGATTCACTAGTTGAGGAAGGATTGCGTTGTGCAGAACAGAAGGGACAAGCTGATGGACTGGCTTATTAGGATGCTGAAAGGCAAGGAGGCAGACACACTTCAGAACCTTATTTTAAATCGTTATTTGTAGGAATTGGATCATCCTTCCCATTGTTCAGCAAGAAGCAGCATTTTATCTCAGGAAATTCACAGTGATGGAAAGTCTGGGCCGCAAGATTTCTGCACTATGTCGTTGGAACAAGTTATAACGGAAGAAAAAGGCTGGGGCAGGGGAGGACTGAATACTTTCTTAGGGGTCATGATTCAGGGTCAGACAATCCTAAGTTTTTATTTATTCGAAGTCTGCTTCTTGCCTCTACCAGCCATGTGACTGGAATCACTGAAGTTCTCTGAGCCTGTTTCCATATCTTGCCAAATGAGATTTAAAACAGTTAAACCCCCATAAGATCATGATGTAGATTAAATATGATAATGTACAGCATCTTGAAATTGGAAAGTGTTCATTACCTGTAGAGTATTTCTATTATCTCCTCTTGGGAGATATAAACAACTCACCTGGGAGTAGAGGGAGCTGCTTGCAGTTTAAAAACTTTAACAACAGTTTTAAAACTTTAAGAGCAATTTGAAAAGGCAAAACAGTGGGCTATAAAGGAAACCTCTGAGACTAAAGAAGAAGAGAATGTGATGACTAGACGTGTAGGCTGGCATTCAGTGGAGGGGGGCAGGTGGAGGGGATGCTTCTGGTGGAGCAGAACTGACGCCTTTTTCAGGAAATGGGATTCGAGCCGGGCTGTGAATATCAGAAGGTTCTTATAGCCGGAGGTTAAAAAAAAAAATCCACTCTCCAGCCTGAGAAATTCCTGTTTGGAGCGAAGATTGAAAACCATTCCTGCTTCTTTCACCAAATGAACTCACCCATGCTGTCTGCCTAGACTGTTTCTTCACTCCCCTGGCCTCTGGGCATAGGCAGTGTTTTTGCTGAGGGTTTCAACTAAGGTGTGCCCCCTTTTCCCCCGCACCTGGGTACAGGAGAGCCCCCTGGCTGAGGTGGGGAGGCCGACTCGTACCCAGGAAGATGACGGAGTAGAGATGCTTCTTTCTGCCTGCTGGTCCAACCTCCAGAGCCCAGTCCACGTAACATGTCCCAGGAGACGTTTCAGAGCAGGAAACACCATCTCACCTCTCTGAGGCTGAGGGCAAAGAGAAACAGCAGTGTAAGGGCAGCCAGAAATCGGAAGCTGATCTTGAATCGGGGCCTAGAAATGGTAGCAACTCCTTACTGAGGTGGAGAAGGGGTAAGTGCAGAGGCTGAGCCACGACCGAACAGGCCAGAAGCTCTGGGTCCTCCCGCCTCGGAGGACAGCCAGGTGTCAACACCGTGAGGCTAGTTCTAGAGTTAGATTGGAAGAAACTACACTAATTTCTGGAGGCGAACAAAGGTCCACACCTGCAGAGATTGGAACATAAAAGAGCTGGTAGTCTAAATGCCCATCGACAGACGAATGGATAAAGAAGATGTGGTACATATACACAATGGAATATTACTCAGCCATAGAAAGGAACAAAATTGGGTCATTTGTAGAGACGTGGATGGATCTAGAGAGTGTCATACAGAGTGAAGTAAGTCAGAAAGAGAAAAACAAATATCGTGTATTAACGCATATATGTGGAACCTAGAAAAATGGTACAGATGAACCTGTTTGCAGGGCAGAAATAGAGACACAGATGTAGAGAACAAATGTATGGACACCAAGGGGGGAAGTGGCGGGGGGAGGTGGTGGTGGGATGAACTGGGAGATTGGGATTGACATGTATACACTGATATGTATAAAATGGATGACTAATAAGAACCTGCTGTATAAAAAATAAATAAAATAAAATTCAAAAAAAAAGAATACAAGACACTAAGTGAGCTATTTTGCTTGTTATCAGAATAAAAGATGAGGAAAGAGATTAAAAAAAAAAAAAAGCTGGTAGTAACATACCAAAAGTCTAGGTCTAACGATCTCGAGCAGGGGTCGGCAGCCTTCTTCTGTAAAAGGCAGCCGATACATGGCTTAGACGCTGCGGGCCATACAGTCGCACAGCTACTCACCTGAGGCAGATACCTGAAAAACTGCATCCCAGGTTTAAGACTGGATTCTACAAAGTCCCAAAGGCTAAGAATTTGAGGAGGGTCCCACTGGCCAACAAGGTCATCTTGGCAGCCCAGACCTTTACGCCTGCCTGGGTCAGGGCCAGGGTCGGGGTGGGTTGGGATGGGCTTGTGTGCTGGGGATGCTAGGATTCTCCTCAACTCAGAGGGGTTCTTTGTTTTCATAATAGGAATTCTTTCTAAAAAGTAGTGTTAGTTTTCCTAATTAAAAGGGTAGAGTCAGTTTATGGTAGAAAATGTGTGAACCATGTGTAAAGAATATTTCAGAAACCAAACGGAACATTTAGTCCAATAAGAAAACAGACAATATAAAGCTGGTTTTCATGTGTGTGTGGTGTTTTTTAAAAAAGTAAGTTTTCAGTTTCTTTGGCCATTTAAAACAAGACACCTGGACTTGAGATGAAAATCAGCAGCCGTTTCTTTGCCACCTGAAAGCATATAGGACTTTGCCAACGCCGGTGTGTGAGCTGGGGCGAGGATGCCGGGCACTCATGCTGTGGGAGCCCAGTGGGGATGAGCACATTTCTGTCTCAAACTAGGGGGTCCAAGTGCAGCTGTTACTGCCGGGGAAGTCAAAATGTCCCCCCAGTATTTATAATCCCTTTTAAATGGGAAAATATAATAAATTTCAACTAGGATAAATGACAAAATATGTGAACCTTAACACCAATATTTTCTTTTCCTGTTACAATAATCTCTGCACATAACTAAAAGGCAAGAAAACTGCTTACTTCTTTTTTTCTTCCTTTTCTGATTGTACATTTTAGAGACACTATGGGGTGTGTAATATTAGATGAAAAGCTGAGGATGAAAATTCATATTTCCTTTCACTTTCACAATTTAACAATGATTTTCCTTTTTTAAATTTTTATTGGAGTATAGTTGATTTACAATGTTGTGTTAATTTCAGGTGTACAGCAAAGTGAATCAGTTATACATATACCTACATCCACTCTTTTTTAGATTCTGTTCCCATATAGGTCATTACAGAGTACTGAGTAGTGTTCCCTGTGCTGGACAGTAGGTCCTTATTAGTTATTTATTTTATATATAGTAGTGTGTATACTAACAACGATTTTCTGTCTCCAAGTATTATAGAAGGAAATATGACTAAAATAAATAAGGGAATCAGACGTTAGGAAGTGTCCAGGGAAAGGATATTTCTAGAAACACTGTACCCAGCAGGATGGCTGCTGGTAATGCTGGTTGAACAAGTTTCCACGCATTCTCTTAGCTTCCCAGCTCAGCTCTAGAGCAGAGCATGGCACTGCACTCTGAGTTGGTCAACCCCAGCAGGCATCATAGAGTATCCAGTGTTATCTGGTGGAGAAACCAAGGGGCACACTGATGTAAGCAGGCAAAGTGCTGTAACTTAGCTTGACCAACAGGATGGGGCAAGCCTAAGGGAATAGGCATTGCCTTTCTGTTTTATTTTAAATGTGATTCTTTACAGGGGTTGTGAAGAAGCGTGTGAGCCCCGCCCACGCGCTCGTGGGCTTCAGGTATGGAAACACCAAGGTCGTGCCCATCTCGTTCATCACACCTGTGGGGGGCGCCATGCCCTGCCCACTGCTCCAGGTACCTGCTCCAGCCATCTGCTCCTGGCCCCCTTTTCACCGTTCCTAGAGCTCTGGATAACAGTGACCCCTGTTCCTATGACCCCTTGCCTAGCAATTTCTTTGCTCCTGACCCTGATCTGCTAACGCCCCGTTAAATAGCTCAGGACTGCACAGACCTGCTTGCATTGCCCCTGAGGCTCTTGTTGCTTTACAGACAATAGATGGTCATGGGCGGGAGTTGCTGTAACTGCTGGTGCTCTTGAAGCTTTCACTGCAGAAGATTATACTAAAACAGATGTAATAACAAAGGCAGAGGTAGCCCTTTCCTTGACGTTGTAGTCAGTTGATGCCAGACCTTGATGCCATAATGCAGTTACCCCTGAACATGCATTCCAGGGGTGAGCCGGGCTGATGTGTTCTCATCTGCTTATAAATTCATCAGAGCTGCGCCGTGTCTGGCACATCCTCCTGTGCTATCCTCATCCCCGCACCAAGGCGAGAGTGTAGAGAGAAAACCCCCCAAAGCTGCACTGCTGTTGTTTCTTGGATAGTGTGAGCCAGGAGGAAGAGTGCTGAGGAGTGCTCATAGGATTCACATTGGTTGTCTGTTCCCACCTCCCCTGGGCAGACTCAGAGGGCACATCAGTGCACTTTCCCCCGACCGTGAATCCTCTCCATCTGACAGATGCCCTGCAGCTTTGTATGTCCCTTCACAAGACTCTCTTTCTGCTGGAAGTTCTCTCTTGTGCCTTTGTCCCATGGATTCCAGGTGTGAGCTTGGGAACCACATTAAAGAAATCTGCTCCTGTCCTCTGTCTCTGACAACCCTTCAGACACAGGAGGGCACCGTCCATTCTCTCCCAGGTCCTCATGTGAAACATGACAGCTTCCTTCAACCAGTCTTTGTAAGATATGGTTTCCAGACCCCTCACCATCTGGCTGACTGTCCCTGAGACCCTTGTCAGGGGAAGCCCTGCTAAAATGCGGCTTCCCCAAACTGGTCACAAAATTCCAGCTATGGCCCAATGAGCCCAGAGAATTTTGGAACTAGCAACTCTTTCCAACTGAGGAAAAAAACATGTCTTTGAATTCTAGCATCAGTACTTGCTCGTCATCTTGGGGTGTTTTAAAACAAGCTTATATGCATATTGTCTCTAAGATGGATAAGCAAAATATTTGCCGTGAAAGATGTTCTCATCTACAGGTTGGAGATTATGTGTTTGCCAAAATTGTGATACCCCGAAGATTTGACTTCTATGTCCCCGCCATTGTCATAGCAGTTCCAAATCCAGATGTGGCTGAAGATAAAGTCTACACAGTTTTAAAATGTAACAACCGGAGAGTAAGTAGACTTTCACTTAGAAACGAACATTCTCGCTAGGCAGAAAGTGGCTTCCTTTTACCCCTGCCTTTCTTGCAGGCAATGCCTGGCTCTCTCCTGGCACCACCAGATGTCTCGGAAGAGCGATCTCCCTGGCTGTTTCTATTCCCCCTGCACGTCCACCCCCTGTGGTTAGAGTTCTGTCCGCTGTACAACATAAAATCCGCCTTTGCTAAGGTCGCCCTGGCCTCCTAACTCCTCTCTGTCAGATGGTCTTTGGGGCTCTCGTTCCACGTTTGGGGTCTGGGGAGGCTCGCTCCAATTCTGGCTTCATCAACAGCCTCCCCAGGTTCTTACAGCCCCACTCTCTCTCCCTGCTGCTACTGCTGCTGTTCCCTCTGTATTTTTCCTAAAAGTTTTCGAAAAAAATCATTATCAGTTTACAAATCTGATAATGTCACTTGCCTACCTGACGTGGCCCCTGTCCCTCACCCCCCTACACACATGCGCACACACACACTTCTCAGCAACCTCAAGGAAAAGCCCAGCCCGACCCCCCGCCTGCCCTGTGAGCTTGGCTACCAGCCCTATGGAAGGTTCACTGCTTCCCGAACACAGTGGGCTTTCCCAAGTCCCTGGGTTTTAACCCTTCCTGGACCGCCCTCCCCATCTTCTTTCCATAAAAACTGCTGTCACCCAAAGACGCTGCCTGATTTCTGCTGAGGCCCTCAGGTTCCCCTGCACACTGTCCTGCCTTCCTCCTGCCCTGGCTCCCTCACCAATCTCCCAACTCCTTAAAGGCAGGGACCGGGTCCTATCCATCTTTGCATCCCTGGTACCACTGCTGATGAAGAGCAAGTTCTCCCAATTGCTTTAAACGGTACTTGAATGAATGATGTTTTCTAATGGAAATAACATGTTTTGATGGCCCACTTAATACGCCTGGAAAATGGATTGGCAAGTGAAAAGCAGCAAACGAAAGAGTCGTGCTAACTTATTCAGCACTTACTATGTGGCACAGGTACTAACCCAGGTGCTTCACACATAGTGAACAGCTGGCTGCTCAGAACACTGTGAGGTTGGTACTCTTATCCCCATTTTCAGATAAGGAACCTGAAGCAGAGAGGTGAAGTCACACCCAGGGTGAGCGGTGTTACAGGCATTTGAACCCAGGCAGTCTGGTTCTGTGGCCCGCACTCTAAATGTCTATGCCCAACTGCCTAGTAAACAGAACAAAAATATCTAATCAATTCTTTTTTTTTAAACATCTTTATTGAAGTATAATTGTTTTACATTGTTGTGTTAGTTTCTGCTGTATAACAAAGTGACTCTCTAATCGATTCTTGACTGTAGCATGGGGTATGTCCATCAGGGACGGGGTCATGATGAATGAATTTTAGGATGAAGGGATGAAATGTAGGATGGATGAGTGAAGGCTGTCAGAGCCAGTGGCCCCAGGAGCACTGTATCCCATCCGACAGAACAAGAGGGAGAAAGGGCATCTTCTCATCAACCCAGGAAAAACCGTGAGAGATAATGGACTTTCCTGGAGCTGTTTGGATGACATTGAAGGAGCCTGGAAGGGCAGCGGGTGGGAAGCATCTCCGCTTCCAGGTGGCCCTGCTCTAGGGACATCTACCAGGCAAGAGAGGAGAAAGCAGATCAAGGGACGTTTGATGAGATGCCCGTGGGTGGGTCCCAGGTGTGGGGAGAGATGAAGCTGGTGACCCAGGATCCCTGAGGAAGAGCCTCAGAGCCCAGGAAGGACCTTGGAGGTTACCCCCCTTGGCACTGGGGTCCTGGACTAGACGGCATGGTCTTGGGGATGGATGCTGAGGACAATTCTGATAGAAATTCTGGGAGACCCAGGGGCTGACAGTGGGACATACAGCATGGGGTGGTGGTGATACGTTATAAGTCCAGGAAAGAGATGGCCAAGGCTGGAATTAAGCTAGAAAGGAAGGTGGTTATATGAAGGTGTGTGTCTGTGTGTGTGTGCACGCGTGTACATCAGTGGATGCACGTGCACACACACACACACACACACACCTTGACAAATGGTGGACTTGACAAATGATCCAGGATGTGGAGAAATGACAGGAAGGACTCAATGATGACTTTTATTCAGCGTAAAATTATCAAGCTAGACTCTGCATTTACGCTGCCCTCTTAAGTATCACCGGAACAGGATAATGGCTGGTAGCTATTACAGTGGGTTGAGCTAGATTAAAATTACATCTGAATTGTGGACATTTCTGATTTAAGTTGAATGAACTCTTTTGGTATTATTACAGGAATTTTGCCCTCGGAGTGCACTTATTAAGATCAGCCAAAGCAAACATGCTCTCTCTTGTGCTCATATTAAGTCTCCCCCAATTCAGGAGGATTCAAAAGTGTAAGTGGACCCAACTTTCTACTTTCTGAATTTTATTTATATCTTTGCACTTTAAATCTGTTTCTTAATCTTTTAATCTGAGATCCACCATCTCTACATACTTGGGGAGAAAAGCAGAGGTGGAGGACTTCCTACCAAAGTGCTAGTCTATGATGATTGTCCCTTCAACGTCACAGCTTTTACCTGCTGGTTATTTGTCTATCTTGTTCTAATCTCAAATTCAACATTATGTATTTTACTGACCCTTCAGCAAAGCTTTCAATCCTGTCATGACTCTGAAGGAATTATTTTCCTCTTATTTGTAAGGATTCAAGGTCTTCTAATGAAGCCTCACTATAAAGCACAGGTTAGATTAAGTTGCACTTGGGACTAATCACCCATCACCTCTCCCTGTTGGGGGTGAGAGTGAGGTGCTGGCCCTGGCTTGCCTGTGCCCAGGTGAGTGTGGGTGGGTGGGTGGTGATTTCCAGGGGTGACAGTGGGGTAAACACATTTTCATCTGAGGCAGCAGGATCACTAACAGCTGGAAAGGTGGATTAAAGTAAAATCAGTAAGAAAAAGCTGAGGCCTGAAGAGCAGGTGAGACCAAGTCCATGGGGCCAACAAGGGGCATCAAAGTTGGAGTCAGAGCCCTGACCTTGGAGGTGAAGGTGGATTTTGAGCACGGGCTGAGCCGTCTTTGGGTGCCAACCTTCAATCTCCCAGTGGCCTCACCTTGTGCTTCATAAACAGAAACCACCAGACGTTCTCTTCCTGTGCTGCTTTCCTCACCTCTGGGCTTGTGGAAGCCTGGATCTCTCCCCCTGATGTCAGAGTCCCTCCTCCTCCGATGCTGATCCGTCCAGCAGGCCTGTCCCCCACTGCCCAGGTCCCTGCTCTGTGATTTACCCCTGGACTCTCCTCCCCTCTCTCCTTAGCTCCTCTCCACCAATTCCTTCACCTCTGCAAAACCCCAAAATTGCCTCTTCTGTTTGCACACACACATGCACGTGTGCACACACGATCCTAAATAACTAGACCTCCTTGCCTGCTGCAGTGTGACCCAGCACCCTCCTCTCCCTTCGCCACCCACATCTGAAACCGCACAACTCAGACTGGGACTTGAACCCACGGGCTGGGATCGAATCCAACCAAAATCCAGATTGGGAGTTGAACCCACTGTATTTTAACTGAGATCACACACCTGGTCTCACACACCTGGAAGCTCAGGTTCTTTATGTCGCATCACAGAAAGAATTCAGTGAAGAGACAAAGTGATAGGTAAGAAGTGGATTTATTTAGAGACATACACATTCCGTAAACAGCTTGCAAATATTTTCAGCTCGGCTGCACAAGTGCTCTCATTTCCTGAGGCCTCCTCCTCCCACCTCCTCCTGCCCTGAGGTCCCGCCATCTCCCCTAAGTGCTGAGCAGAGGAATCTTCCTCACATGTAAATCTGCTCTAGCCCCTCCCCCACGACCCCCACCCATCCCTCTTCTTATCCTAGCTTAGCCTTTTGTTGCCCTGAACCAGGCCTGCCTAGCTGGCCTTACTTCTCCCCTAGCCACTCCCCAACAAACCTCCCAAAAGCCCCTCTGCACACTAACCATACTAAATTTGTAAACTAACCATTAAAAAAACTTGCAGGGCTTCCCTGGTGGCACAGTGGTTGAGAGTCCGCCTGCCGATGCAGGGGAGATGGGTTCGTGCCCTGGTCTGGGAAGATCACACATGCTGCGGAGCAGCTGGGCCCGTGAGCCATGGCCACTGGGCCTGTGCATCCGGGGCCTGCGCGTCCGGAGCCTGTGCTCCGCAACGGGAGAGGCCACAACAGTGAAAGGCCCGCATACCGCAAAAAAAAAAAAAAAAACCTTGCAGTTTTTTTCCCATGCTGTGCTTTTTCAAGGCTCTGTGCCTTTGCAGAGACTTAAGTATCTCCTCCCTGGAATGCTATTCTTGCCCTTGGCCACCTGGGGAACTCCAACATTGTACACAAGCCCTGTGTTCCAGGACTCCAGCCCTGTGTGGTGAGGTGATCCACTGCATCCTGTAGATGTTTTGTTTGTTTGTTTGTTTGTTTTGCAGTACGCAGGCCTCTCACTGTTGTGGCCTCTCCCGTTGCGGAGCACAGGCTCCGGACGCGCAGGCTCAGCGGCCATGGCTCACGGGCCCAGCCGCTCCGCGGCATGTGGGATCCTCCCGGACCGGGACACGAACCCGTGTCCCCTGCATCGGCAGGCAGACTCTCAACCACTGCGCCACCAGGGAAGCCCTGTGTAGATGTTTTTATTATAGGAATTTTACCTTGTGTTGGGCCATGTACTTTCAGGACCATCATCCCTACTAGGCGTCAGTCCTTGAAAGCGGGGGCAAGGTTCTATCTGCTTCTAAATCCTGGTTGCCAGGGTCCAGCCCACAGGATGTACCCGAGGACTCTTTGAAGAATGAACCAATGAACACACAAATACTAGGGGACGCCCAGCAAGGCTCCTTGAGGGGCATGTAGTTCCACAGAGAAGCTTCTATTAGGTATGATTGTTGAAAATATATTCTACAATCCTTCAGTCTTTTTCTAGATGAATATATCATTTTAAATAAGAGCACTTTTCTTGGTATCAAAATCCTACTCAAACAATATGATATCCAAATTACAGTACATTATAAAGGACTATGGATACACATGTCTAGGTATTGTCTAGGTACCATCTTCACTAAACTCAGTATTATCAATCACTATTTTAGAATTAAAATTCAGTTCTTTCTATGCTGAGAAAAACCTTTCATTATTTTCTGCCTTAGTACTACCCCAGGCCTTATTTAAAGCTCTGCTGCTAGTTGCCTACCCCAGCTCCTGGGGCTTTACACAGCGGAAGCGTTCATTGACCCCCTTATCTCCCATTGTAATTTCCACTGTTTTGTTGCTCTAGCTGCCTCTCCGCTAGAAAGAGACTGCATTTAATTCTCCTAAACAGAGGTCACATCCAGCCCGCTACGTTCAGAGCTTAATCTGTCTCTGTTTCCATAATCAGGGCTGGTAGATGTGAGCACACAGAATAAAGGGGTAGGTCTTATTTTGTATCTACACTGGGATTTCCTTCCGGTAGGTCCTTTCTCATCAGAAACTCTTTCTCACTTCCTTTCTAAATGTGCCACCTCCCTTTGGTTGTTCTTTAGTAATCTTCACACTCTTACCCCAGATGAGACCATTAAAAAAAAAAAATCATGGTGCTTTCTTCATGGGCTAATTAAAGAAATATACTGTAGGTTACAACTTCAACGGGACATCATATGGCTAAATTTAATTTTAAAATACTGAATCCACTATAACCATCCATTTGGGGTTGGTAAGACAAGGGGTATATGGCCCCAAACAGCTGTGGAGCAGGATGCCAGACATCCAGCTCTCCACCCTCCGCCCCTCCTCTTTTCCTTCCTTCTTGGGGTCTTCAGTTTGGGGTCACTGAGAGTATTTTCTGCAAGCCCTTCCTCTGGTTCCTAACAAGGCTGGTACACAGTGAAAGGCTGGAAGAAAAGTATTTGGAAGGTAAAGGGTTCAAAATTGATTGAATATGGCCACAGCTGATACAAATTTTCATTTTCAATTCAAAATTCTACACAAATGATTCTTTTTTTTTTTTTTTTTTTATGGTACACGGGCCTCTCACTATTGTGGCCTCTCCCATTGCAGAGCACAGGCTCCGGACGCGCAGGCTCAGCGGCCATGGCTCACGGGCTTAGCCGCTCCATGGCATGTGGGATCTTCCCGGACTGGGGCACGAACCCGTATCCCCTGCATCGGCAGGTGGACTCTCAACCACTGCGCCACCAGGGAAGCCCAACACAAATGATTCTTGAAGACTTATAGCAAGGTTGTCTTGCAAAATATGTTACCCATTTTGCTAAATTCCAAATAACTAGTCCTTAAAGAGAGAGTTTTAGTATTACCATGTTTGTGATGTGGAGTCAGGTGAGGCTCTTCCAATTTTCTCTTTCCTTGGAAACCTGATGATTGCATTCTCTGATGGCACCACTGAGAGAGGTGTGTCTGGTGGAGGGAAATGATTGCTCTTGCCTTGCCTTACCTTCAGTAAAGTCCCTGAGCTTTTTCTGCATTTCGTGCCATCAGAGATGTCTGTTCTGAATGAAAATATTCCCTAACCTGTCAGTAACTTTCTCCATTTAGAGAACACACATGTAATTTCTCCTAACTCCAAAAAGCAAGGGGGCCAGAAGGAATTTTCCTTCATTTTGGCATCCTCCCTCCTTGCCAGGCAGGAGATTCACAGCACGAGGTCTTCCCTGACTACCTCCCCTGGGGTCCTGTTCACATCAGAAGGCTGCGGCCTCCGGCTCCTTCAGGGAAAGCGTGTTTGGTGGGCTTAATGCTCTGACGTCCGGTTTTCTCCATTGAAGGGAAGTGCCTCTAGCAGGTGTTACTCAACCACCCACAGGTGGGGACCACGTGCTCCTCTGGGCAGGGCGCCTCTGGTGCCATGTAACTGGCAGGAAACCCCTCCCAGCCGAGCTGGAATCCATCCTCCCTTCCTTGTTGACAGAACAAGGCTTGGGCAAATTACCTTCAAGTTTCCTCTTTAAGAAGGTTCACCACAGAGGGAGTTTGATTTCTCGAAAAAATGATCAGCATTCTAAATGGGATCACAGGAAAACCAGATTGGACTAATCATTTTCTCTGTGCTCCGGAAAAATCACTGGGCGTCTGAAGGAGGTTGCTGGGCAGTGAGATCCTGAAGACGAGAGTGTTCTTCCCTGGGTGCACGATTGTAACCGTGTGGTCTTGGGGACGTGGCTGGGTAGGAGAATCCTGGAGGGGAGAGCCCCCTCCCAGCATTCTGATGTGGTTTGTCTGGGTCTGCAGCCAGCTCTTAATTCCTATTACACAAAATATTAGCCTCTCGATACCTTTCTTTGAGCAGTTTAGCAATTTTCCATCAAGCTATTCGGATTTAGGACTGTGCCCCCAAAGGAAATGATAATTCCCATATTGTTGAACCCTCCTCCCCTTATCCATGTAGCCTGGCCTCACATTGCCTTCCTGACAGCAGGGATATTAAGTCATCGATTAAAACTTCAAGATTCAGTGCTGCCTCTGAGATGAATCACTTCCCATCCTCTCACCCGGTCACTACTGACTATTTTTCCCTTAGAAGGAGCTGTGCCTCTGGAAATCATTAAGCCTGTGTATGTCATTAGCTCCCTCGGTCCCTTCTGGTCAGATCAGGAGCCCCATTTCCTAAGGCCTGGAAAACAAGCAGTTCCGCCATAACCCTGTCTGTGAGTGTCCTACCTTATCCAGAGGGACAGGTGCCATTGCCTGTCCTCAGAAGGCGTGCTGGTACTTGGGACAAGAACACAGAGAGTCATGGTGGTTCGTTACCCCTGAGGGCCGGTGAGAGCAACCTGGACAGCAAAAACTGCCTTTTCTTATCAGTCTCTCCTTTTTATGCCCCTTCCGTTGTTAAAACTCAGGGGCCTCCTGGTCCTCATCAAATGTCTATCCGGTGCCTACCCCAGACATCCTCCTGTTCTTCATATTCTAGGATGGCCTTGCCAACAGAGACACACTTAGGGCAGAATAGACATGAGGCCTCAGGGAACCAGCAAGAATATGGGCAAACTGACAATGCCCGGTCAGGTGAATGCGGTGGATTTTGACCCAAGGAGAGCATGGACAGGATGCTCAGAACTCTTCCCCAAAGTGGAACGAGCTGCTCTGAAGAGCCCGTGAAGGCACAGTGCCTGGCTCCTCCACGATCCCCTGCAGTGTTGACCAACTCTGTAGCCTAAAATAATTAATAGGGCACTAAATCTAACTCAGTTTTGGCATGAAATAGGGCAAAAGAAAGCCATTTAGCAGGGCCCTTCCAGGTGTGCTGGTGGAGAATGTCCACTGGCTGAAGTTGGGAGCACGGCCACCCTTCCCCTTCCCACAGAGCAGAGTGAGGGTGCGTGGGGGGCCGGGGGGTGTGGATAAGAGCTTTCACATCAGATTCACACCTACCCTGCTCCCCCATCCTATAAGAGGACATTTCCTTGTGGAATATCTTGAATTTGGTCTACATCAGTCATTCTGGGGAATATAATAGGGTGGCCTAGCAGCATCTGCTTGGTTGATGTAAAGGCTTTTCCTTGATCAAAATCCCGGCCCATTTTTATTCGAATCATGCTAACTTATACTGTTTTATTCTTATTCAAAAAGTAATGCATAGTTAATATAATTTAGGAATTGAAAGCAAAAAACAAAAGGAATATAAAAACCATCCGTAGTTCCACATTTCAAGAGTAATCACCATTTGCATTTTGATGTATATCGTTCTAGAGTGTTTTCTCTGCTATTTTGCTTCTTTTTCCTCAAAATAGAAACCTTTGTTTCTCTTAATCATTTATGACAGTTGAAAAAAGATTTCTTAATGTGGAGAAAGTGACAGTTCTCCTGGAATCCATTTCTCTGAGGCAACTATTAAGAGATGGATGTGAAGGTTTCCAATCATCCCCCATATTCACAATCTTAATAACAGAAATGAACATGTAACATACATTCTGTTTTGCACCATTTTTTTCTACTTAATATATTACTTGCATCTTTACATGACAAGGGCACTTCTTGTTTCATTATTGCCTGCCTCAAATTTAATTGTTCAGGTGGTCCACCACTTATGTGACCAACCCCCTACTGAGGGAGGGCTGGACACACATTGCTTCTTGGTCTTTCATGCTCTTCTTCCTGGGTTCCTTCCAAGATCATCTCCTAGTGTCCTTCAGGTGGGCAGGTAGGCCCCTCCTCTACCTTACTCTTTGGGTGCCTTTAGTACACCCGGAAAACTCTCTTCTTCGCATTCCTTCCTTGCTGCTCTTCTGTCGGAGAGCTGATAGGTTATAGACTGGACTGCGGCCAATTCTAATATATGGGAAACAGAGAAAACCTCTGAAAAGGAAATAGTATGTATCAACTTAGTCTCCTCTGGAGCAGGGTAGCGATTTGTGGGAGAATTGATGGTAGTGTGGTGGGTAAGATTTTAGATTTCAAAGAACAGGGTTGGTGATTACAGTCTTGCAGC
Organism: Hyperoodon ampullatus; assembly: GCF_949752795.1. Taxonomy (NCBI): domain Eukaryota; kingdom Metazoa; phylum Chordata; class Mammalia; order Artiodactyla; family Ziphiidae; genus Hyperoodon; species Hyperoodon ampullatus. Next base: position 15,976,227 of record NC_136928.1, read on the forward strand.
GTGATTTCAAGTTGAGTCTCTGAGAACCTGGCCTCACAGAACTTACCCATCCACATAGGCGCTGGCCTTATATTTAAAGATAATCTTGTTGGTGGCCTCCTGGGAAGCCTTTTTCCAATGCTACTGCTATTGCTAAGGCCAACTTTTTTTTTGTAGTAAAATATACATAACATAAAATTGACCCTTTTAACCATTTTTAAGCATGCAGTTCAGTGGCATTAAGTACATCCACATGGTTGTGCAACCATCACCACCATTCATCTCCAGAGCTTTGTTTCAATTTCTCAAATTGAAACTCTGCACCCATGGACACGGACTCCCCACTCCCTCTTCCCCTCAGCCTTTGGCAACCACCGTTTTATGTTCTGTCTCTGTGATTTTGACAACTCTGGGTACCTCATCTACGTGGAATCATAGTGTTTGCCATTTTGTGACTGGCTTATTTCACTCAGCTTAATGTTCGTCCATGTTACGGCAAATGCCAGAATTTCCTCCCTTTTTAAGGCTAAACAATATTCCATTGCATGTATATATCATATTTTGTTTGTCCATTTATCTGTCAATGAACACTCGGGCTTCTTTTACCTTTTGGCTATTGTGAATAATGCTGCTATGAACGTCAGTGTACAGATATCTGTTTGGGTCCCTGCTTTTATTCTTGTGAGTATATACCCATAAGTGGAATTTCTGGATTATATAATTCTATTTTTAGTATTTTGAGGAACTGCCACACAGTTTCCCACAGCAGCTGTACCACTTCACATTCCCATCAGTGCACAAGGATTCCAATTTCTCTACATCCTTGCCACCATTTGTTACTTCCTGATTTTTTTTTTCTTCTTTTTTTGGCAATAGCTATCCTAATGCGTGTGAACTGGTCAGGCCAATTTTTTAATGTCTCTTGGAAATCACCTCCTGAGTCCTTGAGCCAGTCTTTGAAAAGTATCACATGCGGTGAATCTTGATCCTTTGAAGAGGAATTTGATTGATGAAATTTTCTATTTAAAAGTAACTAAAAATCTGGGCTTCCCTGGTGACGCAGTGGTTGGGAGTCCGCCTGCAGATGCAGGGGACACGGGTTCGTGCCCTGGTCTGGAAGGATGCCACATGCCGCGGAGCGGCTGGGCCCGTGAGCCATGGCCGCTGAGCCTGCGCATCCGGAGCCTGTGCTCCGCAACGGGAGAGGCCACAACAGTGAGAGGCCCGCATACCACACACACACAAAAAAAAGTAACTAAAAATCTTTTTCCACTCTAATTTTTTTCTTGACAATTTCCAAAAGGAAAACTGGGTGATCAAGGTGGCAGGTACTGATTATGGGAACAAAATAAGGTTGAACAGCTGGTGTCCTTACTTTATCCTAAAGGCCCTGAAAAGGCAAGTTCCCGAAATGGTATGCCATGATGGCCTGGTTGAGATGGGGTCGTGGTGTTCCCAAGATGCCTTCTTTGAAGGATGACACTTCTAGATAAATAAACTGCCTGATATATTTTCTTTTATTTTTTTATACCCTTTGACCAACATCTCCCCATTTCTCCCACCTCCCCAGCCCCTGGCAACCATCATGCTATTCTCTGTTTCTGTGAGTTTGGCTCTTTTTAGATTCACATATGAGTGAGATCATACAGTATTTGTCTTTCTCTGTCTGACATATTTCAGTTAGCATAATGCTCTCAAGGTCCATCCATGTTGTCACAAATGGCAAATTTCCTTCTTTCTTAACGGCTAAATAATATTCCACGTATATCACATTGTCTTTATCCATTCATCCATCAGTGGACACTTAGGTTGTTACCATGTCTTGACTATTGTCAATAATGCTGCAATGAACATGAGAGTGGAGATATCTCTTCAAGATACTGATTTCATTTCCTTTGGGTATATACCCAGAAGTGGAATTGCTGGATCACATGGTAGTTCTACTTTTAATTTTTTGAGGAACCTCCATACTGTTTTCCATAGTGGCAGTACCAATTTACATTCCCACCAGCAGTGCATGAGGTTTCCTTTTTCTCCACATCCTCACCACACTTGTTATCTCTTGGCTTGAACATTTCTGTAGACACAGCAGCCATCAAGACCAGGATCATCCTGATCTATCTCTCTCACTCTCTTTCTCTGTCTCTAGGGAAGACATGGAGATAAAGAACTCTACTGTCCTAATACGGCCAATCAAAGTTAACACTGGGGATTTACAAGCACTAAGACAGGAGAACCCTAGAAGGAAGAAAAAGAAAGCCACCAAGAGGCTACCTCTCCAGGAGATGGTCTCCTCAGACTCAGATGACTCTTCCCATGGAAACAGGTCCCGAGAGTCCTACCCCAAAACACACCCCAAGCCCAGGCTGGGAGAGGGACAACATCGTTTCTCTCAGGAACACCCTGAAACATCTCTCAAGGATAGTGCACGTAAGATCACTCCCCAGTTTCCGGGCCAGTTTAGGCCCCAGGACAGCAAAAACTCTAACACCCTTAAGTAATGCTGACATCCGCTTCCCCAGAGAAGGTCCTCGGCCCGGGGTCTAGGAGTCAACCAGCCACACCATCGCTGCTACACCTCCACCTCGAGCAGCCCTGCCCTGCCCTTATAAAGCCACCCACAGCAGCAAAGGGCTGAGGAGCATCACTGAGAAACCTGAAAGCAGTCTAGTGGCAACCATGTTTAAGAGAACCAGTGTTCCTCCTGGGCTGCCCTCAGCCGCCAGACATTGTGGAACTAGCCCCTCTGCTGAGGTAAGGCCATGCTTCATTCTACCTCTGCCTTTCCTGGTTGTAACAAAGGTAGACTTCCCTGCCATCCTCCACCTGGATCTGTTTGAGCTTATTGGTTCTGGCTTTTCTGGACCATTCTTTATCCTATTATTTTCCCTGCCCCCACAAAACAGATTGAATACCATCTTCTGGTAGCCTCCCCACAGCCATAAATTTAATCTGATAGATTACCATCATAGGATTTTCAAATTTTTTGAAATCTGTAGTTCTAATCTTGAAATTATGTAGTTTTAATCCAAACCTGCAGTCTTGTTTTAAATTGATTATCTCATCAGAATTAGAGATTTTATCATTAAATGTTAGGACTGAAATTAAGACCTAGTAACTTGTCTGAGAGCTTCAAGACTGAACATTGCCTATTTTACTGTTTTCTGAAAATTTTTATTGAGCCCTCCCTAATTAGTTTTATCTGTAGTCTGTTGTAGGTACCTCTGAGTGTGGAACCAGAATAAAAACTCTTACACTGGAAACATTTCAGAACTATTGGGCTGTTACTGTTTTCTTTGAACACATTTTAGCAATGAGGTACCAAAGTATTCACTTAAAAAAATTTTTAGTAAAATTAGCGTCATTAATTTAAAAAATGAAATAGTCTCCCGAATTGTTTTCTTCTAGTCAATAATAGCCCTAGGGCTAGATAATAATTGAGTACAGATTATTAATAAGAAAACTATTGGATGCTTTTTACAAATAGAAATGATAGGGCAGCGTTGTGATACTCTAAAATCCACAACCTAATTAAAAGTGATACTTACGTTCTCAAAAGCTAGGGGGTCACCAGGGTTATGGTGAAGAATTTAACCACTTCCAAAAATATGTAAGAAGAAGGGACATCAGCTCAGCATCAAGCTAAAAGTAGTAAGGCAGGGAGGAAGAAATGGAGGAGTGAGGAAATGATCTGGAACAAGGCCAGGGACAGTGTCCTGTCACTGGACATCCTGTCACCCGGAACCCGGGCAGGGAGGCTCTGGAGCAGTCGTCTGGGTTTGGTCTGCCCAGTGGAGAATTGGGGGGTGGGGGTGGGGCGGGTAGGAAAGAATCCATTCACACAGTCAAAGTGATTCATTCATGCATGAGTGCATTCATGTAAGCCTGCATGTATTCATTCAATTATTCAACAAGCAATTGAGTGCTCACAGTGAGCCAGGCTGCAGAGAGACCATTAGACTATTCTACCCCTCTTCATCTCCACGGGGATGCAAGGATGAACCACAGGACAAATATATGAAATAGTGTATTGATATTATGTTACAATGCATGATATGCTCAGTGACATCAAGTGATTTGTTCAGTGTGTTGTCCTTCAATGATAATGCCCAGTTCTATGTGTTGGAGAAGACTGCAATAATGACTACGTATTTCCACTTCCAGCCAGCATGGAATAACAGGAACTGGATTTCCACCCCAACCCCCATCCCCCACCTGAAACAACTAAAACACCTGATAAAATATATGTAACAACAGTTTCCAAAACATTGGACAGAAGCATTGATCTCTGAGAAACAATCGAAGTGAGCCCTGTGAGTGCCCGACTTACTGTCTAGAGACAGTTTCCAGGCTGCAGCAAATGGAGGGGATGCATTACCGTCCATCCTTCATGTGCATCTGTATGCATTGCCTCAGGTAATTTGTGTATTTGATTTTCACTGAATGAATCTGCACTTTTAGCATGTGACAAAAGAAGTAATAAAAGGGATTCAATCTGTTAAAAATAATAGCTATATATCCAGATTTTATAGCCTACCCTATATAATTGGCCTGGGTCATAAGTCAGGTGCAGAGGCATCAGGATGAAGTGACAGGTAGCCACACAGAACTGTGTGGAATGCATACAGGGTGATAAGCTCTTACCAGAAGAAAGGGAACAGATGGTTCAAGAAGAGACCGGATGACCACTTGAATGATGTAAAAAAGATTCATGCATCAAGTGGCAGAATCACCAACATTACCTCTAAGTTCCTTTCAACTTCAGGAATCTATGGATCAATAACCTAGTCCATTACCAACTCAGAGCAGTTCAACATAGATGAAAAACCATCCTTATAAAAGGGAGGAGGAGTTGTAGCAAACACAATTAGATAAGAAAAATTAATTAGGGGAATAGAATTGAAAAAGAAGTAAAATTATATTTGCACATGATAAGAGAATATACCTGAAAAACCTGAGAGAATAAATAATAATACTAATTGAAACAAAAAAATAATTCAGTGAGGTGGCAGGATAGAAATTTAATATACAGAAATCAATAGTCTTCATATATACAAATAACGACCAATTACAAGATATATTGGTAATGAAAACCTCATTTACAGTAGAAACACAGAAAACTACATATAGTCAATTCTCATAAATCTCATTTTTAAAATGGCAGTTCTGTTCTAAAAAGTCATCTCTAAAACTAAATTTAGCAAATACTGAATTATGGCCCTTAGGGGTTAGGTTCCTGTGAGCCTCTGGTCACATCATTTCTACCAACTGATCAATATCTAACATTCTTTTATGTGTGTTTCTGTTTAAAGACACCTTATTTAATATGTATTATTGAATTATTAACATAGAATTCATGGCCAACAGCACTATAAATCATGCCTGAAGGAAACTAACACATATTTTCTTTGTAAGGCACATCACAGCCTTCTTGCACTTAAGAACACTAGACAGCACTTCAACACTACTTCATTTTAAACAGTGAAATCACCAATAGTAAACACAAAAATGTGAAAAATATGGCACTAAATATGCCATGAAAAGGACACTATTTTACAGTAAGAGAGCTGAAACAAGAGACAAAAAGGTGACTCAGATTTTCACCACTCTGAGCCTATGCATATCTACAAAATACTTTGAGTATTGATTTTGGAGTTAGGAATAAGTTTTAGTGACTAGGTGAATCACAAATATGAAATCCATGAATAATGAGGATCAACTGTAGCTTGAATAAACTTAACAATAAACAAAAACAATATGGGGAAAACTTTAAAACACTCCTGAAAGACACAAAATTCGACTTAATAAATATCCCTTGTTTTTAGATAGAATGGCTCAACATCATGAAGATGTTAGTTCTCCCTGAGCTCATTTATTTATTTATTTTTGGCTGTGTTGGGTCTTCGTTGCTGTGCACGGGCTTTCTCTAGTTGCGGCGACTGGGGACTACTCTTTGTTGCGGTGCGTGAGCCTCTCATTGCGGTAGCTTCTCTTGTTATGGAGCACGGGCTCTAGGTGTGCAGGCTTCAGCAGTTGTGGCTCACAGGCTCTAGAGCGCAGGCTCAGTAGTTGTGGCGCATGGGCTTAGTTGCTCCACAGCATGTGCGATCTTCCCAGACCAGGGCTTGAACCTGTGTCCCCTGCATTGGCAGGTGGATTCTTAACCACTGAGCCACCAGGGAAGCCCGTGAGCTCATTTATTAATGTACCACAATCCCAATAAAAATAACAGCAAATATTTTATAAGGCTTGAAAAGTTGATAATAAAGTTCATATGGAAAAATAAATATGTGAGAGTAACTATAAAATACTGAAAAAGAAAAACCATGAGGACAGACTTGTAAGAACACATAAAACACTATAACACCTTCACGCTTAAAATTGTATGGTGCTAGCACAAGAAAAGAGAAATAGACCAATGGGATAGAATAGAGTCTAGAAACGGACCCAAATAAAAATGGAAATTTAGTATATCATAAAGAGTTTAGTATATCATAAACTCTTAAAAATTGAGGGGGGAAAATGACCAAAAACATGGCAGAAAAACAAGCAAAGGACATCAACTATTTGCAAATATATAAACCTAAAAGTTTGAAAAGATATTTAACTTCACTCATGTTAAGAGAAATATAAATTAAAACTACATTTAGAGAACTTCCAGAAATGTGGCAATGTGAAGTGGTAATCCAAATCCCTTAACTAATCCCTTAATTAATCTTAATTTTAAGACCTGGATAAAATGTTTTTAAAAGTCAACAAGTATTTAAATTCACAAGAAAATGTTCAAAAGCATACAGAATGTGGAGAGTTTAGTCTCCAAAAACTGCAACTGGAAGAGGTAAGAATTGTGAGGTGGTGACACTCTGGCCTAAGGGCACTCCCCAGTTTTCATGGCCAAGGCCACGGAACACTACAGTCTGACTGGCTCAAGGTGCCAGAGATACGAGTTCAAGGGTAGAAAAGAAGCAAAAACTTAAAGACGACATCTTGGCAGCAAGAAACCACAGAAAGAGTGAGTCATGAAATCTAAATATAAACTGTTTTTATTCCTGGCTGATCACTAAACTATTTAAGCATGTACAGGGGAGAACCCAGGGAGCCCTATTCAAAACTAAAATAGGCAGAAAACAGAGGAATTTCATGAAATAGAACTGCATGGAGTAAAGTCTGTGTGTTTGCTCCTTGTTAACTGCAGTGTATTTCCAAATCATGTACAGCTTGGGCAGCAGTAATCTAGTCCTGTGGGATTATAGTGTCAGGGGACAGACTCCAAGGCTGGCAATGCAGTTGAAAATTTAAGGAGGGAAATCACTGAAAGAGTGAGCTCCAAAATCTGACACCAAATTATGTAGCCATAGAGGAAACACCCAAGGTGCCAGGATTGAAAAGCAGCAATGACAAACCATAAAAACAATTAAAATGTGAGCTGCTTCATATTACAGGAGAGAAAAGTTTGCAGTTTGAATACAGGCAAGTTAACTTCCTACTAGAATAGGAAAAAAAAAAAAGCAGACAACGACCAAAAATAAATAAACAAAAACCTTGAAGAACACAGTAGACTACAACATTGCTAGAATATACTGCCTACAGTGTCTTATTTCTGAATCAAAAAACTTAGACATGAAAAGGAATGGGAAAATGTGTTCCATTCTAATGACTAAAAGACAGTCAATAGAAACTTTGAGTCCAGATGTTGTATTTAACAAACTTCAAAGCAACAATCATAAATATGTACAGAGAATTAAAGGAAAACAATGAAGAAATGTATAGGGAATCTCAATAGATAAATGAAGGTATTAAAAATGCAAAAGGAAAATTCTAGAGCTGAGAAGTACAACAAAACATATTAAATGGACTGAACAGCAGGAGGAGAGATCGGAAGAATCATTGAACTTGAAGATAGATTAATAAAAATTTCCCAATTCAACAAAAAGAACAGAAAGGGGATTGGAGAAAAGTAAACAGAACCTCAGAGACCTGTGGGATGATTTCAAAATATGTGAAATTGAAGACCTAAAAGAAAAGGAGCCAGGAAAAGAGAAAGAAAAAACATATTTAGAGGCAATGACTGAAAACTTCCAAAATGTGATGGAAAACATTAGTAGATCCTAGAAGCCTAAATAATCCCAAGCATGATAAATACAAAGAAAACCACTCCAGGCACGTCACAGTCAAACTGCTGAAAAATGATAGCAAGTAAATCTTGAAAGTGACCAGAGAAAAGCAGTGTGTTACATTCCAGGAAACAATGACACAATATCAATGACTTCTCAACAAAAACTATGGCAACCAGAAGATATTGGGACAGGAAAGTGCAGAAAGAGGAAAATAACAAAAATATGTAACAAGGAATTGTATATTCAGTGGAACTAACCTTCAACAATAAAGGCAAGAGAAATTCCACTTCCAGTACATTTGAAAACGTAAACTCTTAACACAGAACCCTCTTAACACAGAAAGAGGAAAATAACAAAAATATGTAACAAGGAATTGTATATTCAGTGGAACTAACCTTCAACAATAAAGGCAAGAGAAATTCCACTTCCAGTACATTTGAAAATGTAAACTCTTAACACAGAACCCTCTTAACACAGAAAGAGGAAAATAACAAAAATATGTAACAAGGAATTCTATATTCAGTGGAACTAACCTTCAACAATAAAGGCAAGAGAAATTCCACTTCCAGTACATTTGAAAACGTAAACCCTTAACACAGAACCCTCTGACAGCATACAAATAACAACTACCCAGAGATCCTGAAAAGTCACCAAAGACAGGCAGATTCTGATGTAGTGAGTTTCCTGTTATTATATTTTTTTAGCTTGAGGGAACCTGAGGCAGGACGTGGTCAGTACCATATGGGCAGGTTTAATCTCTGAATGAAAACATATAGTCTTTCTGACTTGAAAAACCAGAAAACAGAGTTTGGAGAAACTATAGCTTCTGAAAAGTGCAGAGAGAATCCCAGCAAGGAGAGAGCCAGAGACAGGGAACCAAAAATATTGTGTATACAAACTCTTCCCATATTTCTGACTGACGTCTTAACCACACATGCACAATCAGGTTACAGGATCACCATCCAAGGTTAAAAAATTACATGGAAATTTGAGCTGCCACCAAAGAGGCAGAGATTTCCATTTAAGTTCAACAAAGTTAACGTCTGTTAAAACAAAAATATCTAGGCTTCTGAGGAATGTTACAGAATCCAGCATCTCTACAAGCTAATATGCACAAAGTCTGAGATACAATTTTAAATTATTCAATATATAAACATGTGATCCAGTTTCAAGAGAAAAGGCAACAAACTAACCCTGATATGACCCAGATGTTGGATTATCAGACAAGAACTTTAAAGCAGCTATTATAACTATGTCCATTGAGGTAAAGAAAAACATGCTTATAATTAATGAAAAGACAGGAAATCCCAGTAGAGAAAAAGACTGTTAAAAATGGAAATTCTAGAACAAAAAATTATATCTTAAGTTTTTAAGAAAAAAAACACTGACTGGACTTATGAGCAGAATAGACCAAGGAAAGAGTTAATGGAACTGAGATTGATCAAAGAAATTGTTTGGTCTGAAAAAGAGATAAAAGACTTTTTTCATGGACTTTGGGGACTCTGGAGAATATCAAAAAATCTAATACCCTTTGTAACTGGAGTTTTAAAATGAGAGAGAGGAAGGAAAGACTATTTGGAGATACACTGGCTGAAAAATACCACAAATTTCTTGAAAGATACAAATTTATAGATTCAAGAAGTTCAGTGAACCCCAAACAGACTAAATAAGAAGAAAATTACTCCATGATGGTTAAAATGTTGAGAACCAAACATAAAGAGAAAATCTTGAAAGCTTCCAGATGAAGCTTATGTGTGTTCCATCACATAAAGGAACAATAACTAGAAATCACTGACTTCTCATCAGAAACTATAGAAGCTAGAAGGCAGTGAAACAACATCATTAAATTGTTGAAAGAAAATAAAACCTCTCAACCCAAAATTCTGTATCATCTGAAAATATCCTTCAAAAATGAAATAAAAATAAAGGCATTTTCAGATAAAAGTAAACCAAGAGAAGTTATTATGAGAATACTTGTACTGTAAGAAATGCTAAAGGAAATTCTTCAGTCTGAAGAGAAATGATGCAATATAGAAAATCAGATCTTAAAGATGGAATGAACAGCTTCTGAAATGGTAAGTATCTAGGAAATATTTGTTAACTATTTTTCCTCTCAGTTTCCATGGTATACATATAGATATAATACATATGACAACTATGGCTTGAAAGGCAACTGCTAGAGTGGTAAATGGATTTATATGACTGCAAGGTTTCTACATTTTACATAGGTGTGGATACTAACTTTTTTCTTTTGACACTTAAGTAGACTAAAAATTTAAAAAATAAAAATAAAATAAAATATAAAATAAATTAAACAAGATTATCTTAACTACCTCAACTTAAATTCCAAATCCTGGAAAACTTTCTTTTCTAGCATGCATGGTAGATTTACCAAGATAGCCCATATGCTTGGCCATAAAATAAGTCTCAATAAATTTAAAGGAATTACAATCATACAGAACACGTTTTTGGACCACAGTGAAATTAAATGAGAAACCAATGGCAATAAGATATTCATTAAAATCTCAAAATATTTGGAAATTAAACACATTTCTGAATAATCGATAGAACAAAGAAGAAACTGCAAGGTAAAATGGCCAATTCTAAAGTTAGTTCTTTGAAAGAAATCAACAAAAGAGAAAAACCTCTAATTAGTAAAACAGAAGAGAAACAACACAAATTAACACGAAGAGGAATTATCACTAGAGACCCTACAGGCATTAAAAGCATAATGGGAGATTGGTTCAGGATGGCAGAGTAGAAGGACGTGCGCTCACTCCCTCTTGAGAGAGCACCAGAATTACAACTAACTGCTGAATAATCATCGACAGGAAGACACCGGAACTGTTTTGGTGACAAAAAAGATACCCCACATCCAAAGACAAAGGAGAAATGACAGTGAGCCGATAAGAGGGGCACAATCACAGTAAAATCACATCCCATAACTGCTGGGTGGGTGACTCATAAACTGAAGAACACTTATGCCACAGAAGTTCTCCCACTGGAGCGAAGGTTCCGAGCCCCACATCAGGCTTCCCAACCTGGGGGTCTGGCAACGGGAGGAGGAATTCCCAGAGAAACAGACTTTGAAGGCCAGCGGGATTTGATTGCAGGACTTCAACGGGACGGGGAAACAGAGGCTCCACTGTTGGAGGGCACACACAAAATAGTGTGCACATCAGGACCCAGGGGGAAGGAGCAGTGACCCCACAGGAGACGGAACAAGACCTACCTGCTTGTGTTGGAGGGTCTCCTGCAGAGGCGGAGGGTGGCTCTGTTTCACTGTGAGGACAAGGACACCAGCAGCAGAAATTCTGGGAAGTACTCCTTGGCATGAGCCCTCCCAGAGTCTGCCATTAGCCCCTCCAAAGAGCCTGCAGGCTCCAGTGCTGGGTCACCACAGGCCAAACAACCAATAGAGATGGAACTCAGCCCCACCCATCAGCAGACAAGCAGATGAAAGTTTTACTAAGCTCTGCTCACCAGAGCAACACCCAGCTCTGCCCACCACCAGTCCCTCCAATCAGGAAGCTTGCACAACCCTCTTAGATAGCCTCATCCACCACAGAGCAGACAGCAGAAGCAAGAAGAACTACAGTCCGTCCAGCAGCCTGTGGAACAAAAACCACATTCACAGAAAGGTAGACAAAATGAAAAGGCCGAGGGCTATGTACCAATGAAGGAACAAGATAAAACCCCAGAAAAACAACTAAATGAAGTGGAGATAGGCAACCTTCCAGAAAAAGAATTCAGAATAATGATAATGAAGATGACCCAGGACCTCAGAAAAAGAATGGAGGCAAAAATCAAGAAGATGCAAGAAATGTTTAACAAACACCTAGAAGAATTAAAGAACAAACAGAGATGAACCATACAATAACTGAAATGAAAACTACACTAGAAGGAATCAATAGCAGAATAACTGAGGCAGAAGAACGGATAAGTGACCTGGAAGACAGAATGGTGGAAATCACTGCCACAGAACAGAATAAAGAAAAAAGAATGAAAAAAAATGAAGACAGCGAAGAGACCTCTAGAGCAACATTAAACACCAACATTCACATTATAGGGGTCCCAGAAGGAGAAGAGAGAGAGAAAGGACCCGAGAAAATATTTGAAGAGCTTAGAGTCGAAAACTTCCCTAACATGGGAAAGGAAATTGCCACCCAAGTCCAGGAAGCTCAGAGAGTCCCAAGCAGGATAAACCCAAGGAGAAACATGCTGAGACACATAGTAATCAAATGGACAAAGATTAAAGACAAAGAAAAGTTATTAAAAGCAAAAATGGAAAAATGACAAATAACATACAAGGGAACTCCCATGAGGTTAACAGCTGATTTCTCAGCAGAAACTCTACAAGCCAGAAGGGAGTGGCATGATATACTTAAAGTGATGAAAGGGAAGAACGTACAACCAGCATTACTCTACCCAGCAAGGATATAATTCAGATTCGATGGAGAAATCAAAAGCTTTATAGACAAGCAAAAGCTAAGAGAATTCAGCACCACCGAACCAGCTCTACAACAAATGCGAAAGGAACGTCTCTAAGTGGGAAACACAAGAGAAGAAAAGGACCTACAAAAGCAAACCCAAAACAATTAAGAAAATGGTAGTAGGATATACATATTGATAATTACCTTAAATGTGAAAGGATTAAATGCTCCAAACAAACACAGACTCGCTGAATGGATACAAAAACAAGACCCATATATATGCTGTCTACAAGAGACCCACTTCAGACCTAGGGACACATACAGACTGAAAGTGAGGAGATGGAAAAAGATGTTCCATGCAAACGGAAGTCAAAAGAAAGCTGGAGGGCTTCCCTGGTGGCGCAGTGGTTGAGAGTCCGCCTGCCGATGCAGGGGATACGGGTTCGTGCTCCGGTCCAGGAGGATCCCACATGCCGTGCGGCGTCTGGGCCCATGGGCCATGGCCGCTGAGCCTGCATGTCCAGAGCCTGTGCTCCACAACAGGAGAGGCCACAGCAGTGAGAGGCCCATGTACCCCCCCCCCAAAAAAAAGAAAGCTGGAGTACCAATACTCATATCACATAAAATAGACTTTAAAATAAAGAATTTTACAAGAGACAAGGAAGGACACTACATAACGATCAAGGGATCAATCCAAGAAGAAGATATAACACTTATAAATATGTATGCATCCAACATAGGAGCACCTCCATACATAAGACTAACACTAACAGCTAAAAAAGAGGAAATCGACAGTAACACAATAATAGTGGGGGACTTTAATACCCCACTTACACTGATAAACAGATCATCCAGACAGAAAATTAATAAGGAAACACAAGCTTTAAGTGACACAATAGAGCAGATAGATTTAATTGATATTTATAGGACATTCCACCCGAAAACAGCAGATTACACTTTCTTCTCAAGTGCACACAGAACATTCTCCAGGATAGATCACATCTTGGGTCACAAATCAAGTCTTGGTAAATTTAAGAAAATTGAAATCACATCAAACATCTTTTCCGACCACAATGCTGTCAGGTTAGAAATAAATTACAAGGGGAAAAAAGGTAAAAAACACAAACACATGGAGGCTAAACATTACGTTCCTAAATAACCAAGAGATCACTGAAGAAATCGAAGAGGAAATCAAGAAATACCTAGAGACAAATGACAATGAAAACACGACAATCCAAAACCTATGGGATGCAGCAAAAGCCATTCTAAGAGGGAAGTTTATAGCAATACAATCCTACCTCAAGAAAAAAGAAAAATCTCAAATAGACAATCTAACTTTACACCTAAAGGAAGTAGAGAAAGAAGAACAAAACCCAAAGTTAGTAGAAAGAAATAAATCGTAAAGAGCAGAGCAGATATAAATGAAATAGAAACAAAGAAAACAATAGCAAAGATCAATAAAAGTAAAAGCTGGTTCTTTGAGAAGATGAACAAAATTGATAAAACTTTTGCCAGACTCATCAAGAAAAAGAGGGAGAGGACTCAAATCAATAGAATTAGAAATGAAAAAGGAGAAGTTACAATGGATGCCACAGAAATACAAAGCATCATAAGAGACTACTACAAGCAATTCTATGCCAATAAAATGGACAACCTGCAAGGAATGGACAAACTCTTAGAAAGGTATAACCTTCCAAGACTGAACCAGGAAGAAATAGAAAATATGAACAGACCAATCACAAGTAATGAAATTGCAACTGTGATTAAAAATCTTTCAACAAACAAAAGTCTTGGACCAGATGGCTTCACAGGTGAATTCTATCAAACATTTAGAGAAGAGCTAACACCCATTGTTCTCAAACTCTTCCAAAAAACTGCAGAGGAAGGAACACTCCCAAATTCATTCTATGAGGCCACCATCACCCTGATACCAAAACCAGACAAAGATACTACAAAAAAAGAGTATTACATACCAATATCACTGATGACTATAGATGCAAAAATCCTCAACAAAATACTAACAAACAGAATCCAACAACACATTAAAAAGATCATACACCATGATCAGGTAGGATTTATCCCAGTGATGCAAGAATTCTTCAATATACACAAATCAATCAATGTGATACACCATATTAACAAATTGAAGAATAAAAACCATATGATCATCTCAATAGATGCAGAAAAAGCTTTTGACAAACTTCAATACCCATTTATGGTAAGAAAAACTCTCCAGAAAGTGGGCATAGAGGGAACCTACCTCAACATAATAAAGGCCATATATGACAAACCCACAGCAAACATGATTCTCAGTGGTGAAAAACTGAAAGCATTTCCTCTAAGATCAGGAGCAAGGCAAGGATGTCCACTCTCGCCACTATTATTCAACATAGTTTTGGAAGTCCTAGCCACAGCAATCATAGAAGAAAAAGAAAAAAAAGAATACAAATTGGAAAAGAAGAAGTAAAACTGTCTGTCACTGTTTGCAGATGACATGATACTGTACATAGATTATCCTAAAGATGCCACCAGAAAACTACTAGAGCTAATCAATGAATTTGGTGAAGTTGCAGGATACAAAATTAATGCACAGAAATCTCTTGCATTCCTATCCACTAACAACGAAAGATCAGAAAGAGAAATTAAGGAGACAATCCCATTCACCACTGCAACAAAAAGAACAAAATACCTAGGAATAAACCTACCTAAGGAGACAAACGACCTGTACTCAGAAAACTATAAGACACTGATGAAATAAATCAAAGATGACACAAAGAGACGGAGAGATATATCATGTTCTTGGATTGGAAGTCTCAATATTGTGAAAATGACTATACTACCCAAAGCAATCCACAGATTCAATGCATGCCTATCAAATTACCAATGGTAGTTTTTACAGAACTAGAACAAAAAATCTTAAAATTTGTATGGAGACACAAAAGACCCCTAATAGCCAAAGCAATCTTTTTTTTTTTTTTTTTTTTTTTTTTGCGGTACGCGGGCCTCTCACTGTTGTGCCCTCTCCCGTTGCGGAGCACAGGCTCCAGACGCGCAGGCTCAGCGGCCATGGCTCACGGGCCCAGCCGCTCGGCGGCATGTGGGATCCTCCCGGACCGGGGCACGAACCCGTGTCCCCTGCACCGGCAGGCGGACTCCCAACCACTGCGCCACCAGGGAAGCCCCCAGCCAAAGCAATCTTGAGGGAAAAAAAATGGAGCTGGAAGAATCGGACTCCCTGACTTCAGACTGTACTACAAAGCTACAGTAATCACGACAATATGGTACTGGCATGAGAATAGAAATATAGATACATGGAACAGGATAGAAAGCCCAGAGATAAACCCATGCACCTATGGTCAACTAATCTATGACAAAGGAGGCAAGGATATACAATGGAGAAAAGACAGTCTCTTCAATAAGTGGTGCTGGGAAAACTGGACAGCTACATGGAAAAGAATGAAGTTCGAACACTCCCTAACACCATACACAAAAATAAACTCAAAATGGATTAAAGACCTAAATATAAGACCAGACATTGTAAAACTCTTAGAGGAAAAATAGGAAGAACACTCTTTGACATATCACATATCATAGCAAGATCTTTTTTGACCCACCTCCTAAAATAATGGGAATAAAAACAAAAATATACAAATGGGACCTAATGAAACATAAAAGCTTTTGCACAGCCAAGGAAACTACAAACAAGACAAAAAGACAACCCTCAGAATGGGAGAAAATATTTGCTAATGAATCAATGGACAAAGGATTAATCTCCAAAATATATAAACAACTCATGCAGCTCAATATTAAAAAAAGAAACAACCCAATCCAAAAATGGGCAGAAGACCTAATTAGACATTTCTCCAAAGAAGACATACAGATGGCCAAGAGGCACGTGAAAAGCTGCTCAACATCACTAATTATTAGAGACCTACAGATCAAAACTACAATGAGGTATCACCTCTCACCAGTTAGAATGGACATCATCAGAAAATCTACAAACAACAAATGCTGGAGAGGGTGTGGAGAAAAGGGAACCCTCTTGCTCTGTTGTTGGGAATGTAAATTGATACAGCCACTATGGAGAACAGTATGGAGTTTCCTTAAGAAACTAAAAATAGAATTATCATATGACCTAGCAATCCCACTACTGGGCATATACCCAGAGAGAACCATAATTCAAAAGACACATGCACCCCAATGTTCACTGC
Source organism: Hyperoodon ampullatus (assembly GCF_949752795.1). Classification (NCBI taxonomy): domain Eukaryota; kingdom Metazoa; phylum Chordata; class Mammalia; order Artiodactyla; family Ziphiidae; genus Hyperoodon; species Hyperoodon ampullatus. The sequence goes on from NC_136928.1 coordinate 15,992,967, forward strand.
AGCACTATTTACAATAGCCAGGTCATGGAAGCAACCTAAATGCCCATTGACAGACAAATGGATAAAGAAGATGTGGTACATATATATAATGGAATATTACTCAGCCATAAAAAGGAACGAAATTGGGTCATTTGTAGAGACGTGGATGGACCTAGAGACTGTCATACAGAGTGAAGTAAGTCAGAAAGAGAAAAACAAATATCGTATATTAACGCATATATGTGGAATCTAGAAAAATGGTACAGATCAACCGGTTTGCAAGGCAGAAATAGAGGCACAGATGTAGAGAACAAACATATGGGCACCAAAGGGGGAAAGTAAGGGGGAGGTGGTGGTGGGATGAATTGGGAGATTGGGATTGACATATATACACTAATATGTATAAAATAGATAACTAATAAGAACCTGCCATATAAAAATAAATAAGTAAAATTCAAGAATAAAAAAAGCATAATGAAAGAATATTATGAGCAAATTTTTTCCTGAAAAATTCAAAAACTAAGAAGAAATGGACCTTGAAAAATACAACAAATCAAAACTGACATAAAATGAAGCACAAAATCCAAATCATTTTATCTATTAAAGACATTTAATTTGTTATCAAAACCCTTTCTACAAAAGTAGCTCTGGGCTCAGATGGTTTCACTGATGAATTTTGTCAAAGATTGGAAGAATAGCACCAATCTTACACAAACCCTTTCAGAAAATAGAGGAAGAGGTTCACACTTTTCAACTTTTATGAGCCTAGCATAACTCTAACATCAGAACAAAAGTTAAAGCAGAGGCAAATTACTATATTAAGCTAATCAAATCCAACAATACATAAAACAGATGCTACCGCATGACCGTGTCCGGTTCATCCCAGGAACGAAAGATTGTTTTAACAATCAAAACTCTGTGAGTAGAATTCAATTCATTCCAACATAAAGGACCATCTCTCTAGATGGAGAAAAATGTATTTGACATAATTCAGGATCCATTCATGATACAAACTTTCAAGAAAATAGGAGATGATCCTTTATGTTGGAATAAATTATTTCTGTCTAGGAGAAACCCATTAGCTCAAGAGCCTGCTGGCACCAAACTCAAAATTTTGCACATCTAATTACTTTAAAAATAGTCCAAACAAGCATATCCCTAGCTATTTAAACCCTGCCTGCTTTGCATACCCCATGAAACCTCACTGAACAGCAGTTCCCTACCTATTGGTAGGGCCTTGCAATTATTAGGTCCCAAGCAGCTGCTGCCCTTTGGCGGTCTCCCACCCGGAGACTCCCTCCCTGCCTTGTTGCTGAGTGACTCCACCTAGACACATAAGCCCTCTCCCCGACCTTCCTCTCCCCAGCCGGTCCCTTGCCTGCTTTCTGGACGTGGTCCTCACTGTAAGCCTTTGAAAGCCCTCATGGTGTGAGGGACTTTCTCTCATTCAACCCTATCCAAGTGTCACCCACTTGGATAGCTTGTGTGTGTTATTGCCTCCCCTGATGATTTCTTTTTTCTTGATCAGTCCCCAGATCCCTCAAACCCTGTACAGACATCTACCAAAAAAACAAAAAACTGCAGCTACCATCACACTTAATGGTGAAAGGATGAACGCTTTCCCCTATAACTGGGAACAAGGGAAGGATCCTCATTCCACCACTTCCATTAAACATTGTGCTGAAGTTCCTAGTCAGTGCAATAGGCAAGAAAAAGAAATAAAAGTCATGACAATCAGTAAATAAGTTAAAAAAACTATTCTTAAAATTCTATTTAAAATAGTGTCCAAAACCACAAAGTACTTAATATAATAAATTTAACCAAAAAAATAACAACCTCTATGTTGTAAACTATAAAACATTCCTTAGAAAAATTAAAGAAGACCAAAATAAGTAGATATACCATGTTTATAGATTGGAAAAATCAAGATTATTAAGATGTGAATTGTCCTCAAATTTACCTATAGATTCAATGTAATTGCACACATAATTCCAGCTGGTTTTTTGATAGAAACTGAGAATCTGATTCTAAAAATGGACGTGGAAATGTAAAGGAACTAGAATTTCCAAAGCATTCTTGACAAGGGACAATGTTGAGTGATTTAAACTACCTGATTTCAAGGCTTAGTCTAAAGCTACAGTAAAAAATAATGTGGTGTTGGTGAAAGAATAGCCATATGGCCAACTGATTTTCAACAAAAGTGGCAAGGCAACTGAATGAGAAAAGAAATTATTTTCAACAAATGATACTGGAAATACTGGATAAGCATATGAAAAAAAGTGAACAGCAGCCTTTCCATCATACCATAAATAAAAATTAACTTGAAAGGTATCATAGACCTATATGTAAATTCTAAGACTAAAAAACAGCTAGAACATAAGAGAAAATCTTTGTGACCATGAGAGGAGGCCAATATTTCTTTGCCAGGTCAAGGTCACAAAAGCAATAAACATAAAAGAAAAAATTAATAGATTAATTTTCATCAAAATTTAAAACTTCTGCTCAATACCAAGAAGGAAATGAATAAATATGCCACAGATTAGAAGAAACTATTTGCAAAACATATTATCTGATAAAGAACTGGTATTTAGGGTATCAAAGTAACTCTTACAACTCAATAATAAAAAGGGGACCACCCCAATTTTTTTTAAGTTTAAGATTTTATTGTGTAGTTCACAAAAGGAGATATATGATTGGCCATAAGTGCGTGAAAAACTGCTCAACATCATTAGTCATCAGGGAAACTCTGATGGTCTTTTTTCTTGTGTCACCTTGGCTAGAATACAGTCCCCAGTTATTCAATCCAACACTAATCTAGGTGTTGCAATGAAGATTTGGGTTTTTTTTTTTTAATATTTTGAAAATATTGGGATGTGGGGTCTTAGTTCCCTGACCAGTTCTCTAAGTTCTTTTCTTATTCAATTGCCTTGACCAGGGGGCTGGGATCGAACCCGAGCCCCCTGCAGTGGAAACCTGCAGTGGAAGCATGGAGTCTTAACCACCAGACTGCCAGGGAAGTCCCTGAAGGTATTTTGTAGATATGATTAAAGTCCATAACTAGTTTTCCTTAAGAGAGATTATCCCAGATAATCTGGGTGTGTCTGATTCAATCAGTTGAAGGCCTTGAGAGCAGAACTGAAGCTTCCTCGATGAAGGAGAAATTCTTCCTGTGGACAGCAGCTTCAGCCAGTGCTCAAGGGTTCCAGCTTGCCCTTCCTGACAGCCTGCCCTTTGTGTGTCACTTTGGCTGGACCAGAGAGATCAGAGGTGAGGACTGGGCAGGGTGTTGTCTGGCAACACTTCAGCAGACCCTGGAGGAAACAACTGACTCCATCTGAAGCATGCTGTACTGTGATCTTTAGATCTATAAGAACTAAGGCAGAAATAACACATATCCTGCTACATTCTAGGGCTGCTTCTCTCTTGTGGGTTTCCTGGGACAGTGGACTCACCATCTTCCAAAAGACGGACCACAGAGGGATATTCAGGGTTCCAGGAATATTCTGGGGCTAAATGGCCAACCTCAGACTCTTGCTTATATCCTATTTCCAGCCCCCAGCATCCAAAAGACGGCGGTGTCTAACTGGGAGGTCTTTTTCTCTTTCTTTCTTTCTTTCTTTCTTTCTTTCTTTCTTTCTTTCTTTCTTTCTTTCTTTCTTTCTTTCTTTCTTTCTTTTTCTTTCATGTTGGGTCTTAGTTGAGGCACACGGGATCTTTCACTGCAGTGTGCAGGCTCTTCATTGCAGCACGCAGGCTTCTCTCTAGTTGCAGTGTGTGGGCTCTCTAGTTGCAGCTCACAGGCTTAGTTTCCCCGTGGCACGTGGGATCTTAGTTCCCCAACCAGGGATCAAACCCGCATTCCCTGCATTGGACAGCAGATTCTTAACCACTGGACCACCAGGGAAGTCCCGGGAGGTCCTTTTCCTTTACTTTCCCAAGGGCTAGGATTTGGTTGGTGATCTGGGGACTTTTAGTTCCGGGATTGCTCTGGGGGTTAATTGAATAATGCTCTCTCCTCCTCCTTTTTCACATCTCTTCTCTTTGTTAATATATTTAACCTACACCTTGCATCCAGCAGAGGAACATCTCCTTTGCTGTTTTGCTGGGGCTGAGATCCTGAGAAACACATCAAGTTCTACCAACAGCCCAGTTCCCAAGGCACATCTCACATCTCTGCTCCCTGGGCAATGATCTATTTACTTTCCCTAAGAATTATCTGTATGTATGTTTGAATTATTCTAGACACTTCTGGAGAGGGCTCTGGGGTTTCTGCTCACTCCCCATGACATCCCCTTGAGTCTCCAGGCAAGGTGGCATTTAACCAGGAGCCTGCATCAGGCAGGCCTTCTCTGAACCCTGCAAGAGTGTGTCACTGCAAAAGTTTTGCTTGTGATGCAAAGGCTGGGATGACTCAATCTCCTTGAGATGGCCTTTTTCACTTATAAGCAACTCCGCCATCATTTGGATTTACGCTCTGATTGCTGGAGCATGTCATGAGGTTTCAAACCTCTCTCTCCGGGATTTTTTGGAGGCACAACCTAACAACCCTACCTATGTTACCAGGAACCTTCATTCGTGTTCCTCTGCTTCCAGAATAAATTTGAATATAAACGATTCACCTCCTGCCAGGAATATAAAATTATATTCCTTATATGTGAGTCTTCCCAGTACTCCACCCTCTCCTGTAGAACAAAGTAGAAACTGTTCAAGGTAGGAATTACATCCTACAGTGGAGACGTGCAACTTTAATATGCCTACAAATTGCCCTGTTGAAAATGCAGAATCCTTGGCTCCACTCCCAGATGTTCGAATGCAGAGGGCCTGGCATTGTGTATTTTGAACAGGCTCCTGGGCAGGATCTCAGCAAATCACACACAGGGAACAAGTACCTGAGCAGCTGATTGGAGAGGAGGTGCTCCAGCCCATTATACTTCTTCCTCCCAGGTCTGGGCCCCTAACACCCTCCATCCAGGGCCAAGGAGAGCTTGATGGCTTCCAAGACCCAGAGCCAGTTCACTTCTTGACTGTTAGGCTTGTGGTCCCTACAGGAGGTCCTCTGGGCACCTAGAGGGAACACCATGCCTGCCTCACAGGCTCTCGTGGGGATGAAATGGATAGACAACTTAGAACAGGGTGTGGCACACAGTGAGAACTCAGTAAATCTTAGTTGTTCTATAATCATTACCATTGCTACTAGCATCAATAACACTCCCACTGAGAGAGGGCAGGGGGCCTCCTAAATCCCTCCACCCTCGTACCTTGTGAGGAAGAGATCACCCCTCAGAGCAGCCAAGATCCATGCAGAACAAATTATAACCGTGAGCTCAGCATCAGCACCAAACTCCTTTCACCTAATCTTCCTCTCACTGGGAGACTTTCTGGGGATTTCACCCTCTGCAGCCCACCCGGCAGAGAGCTGTCCTCCACTGAGAAGTTACCATCCCGTCATCCTTCTCCATGAGTTTCCTTCCTTCGTGCCACTGTAGTCCCCAGATACATCTCTGTCATTCCAGACATGCACGGTGGTCTCACTCTCTTCTAGCTCCCTCCTTCCAGGCATCGAGTGGCTGGTGGGGGAACCTCACCAAGCACCCCTTTGAGACAAAGTGCTATGAATCTCCCCCAAGACACCAATGACCGTATTGAGCTTTAGCACACTTCCTGGTGTTCCCAAAACAGTCCTTCAGAAGCAAGTCAACCTTTGTTCCAGGGGGAGAAGGGCTGTGTCCTACATGACCTTGAGGCTTTGCCCCTTTTGTGAAAAAGGGTAGGAAGTCTTTTTCAATGTGGCCAGGTGAGCCAAGCACATAGTAAGTACTCAATACATATTTGTGGAGTGGATGGACCTTTAGGCAACCTTGCTCCTGGGCTCCAAAATTCCCTCACAGGGGTATGTGTATGTAGAGAAATAACTCACTCTGGGCCTCAGCAGTGGCCAGCGTGGACTGGCTGGTGCCTCCCCAGCACCCCCTGGGGCATGGGGATTGGACGGGATCTCTACATTACCCAGAGTCTGCAGGAAGGCCCACCCTGTCCTTTCTGATTTGGCCTCCCATAAAGAGGCACATGGAGTATGGCCTGGCCATACCTGTCCCCTTACACCAGCTGTTTGGTCCCTATGTGATGTTATTTTGCATTGTATGTCCAATATCCTCTGGCTAACGTAAAGGTGAGCCAGATGCTACAGTCAGGAATAAAATGGGTCTGGCCCAGGAATACTTTGTGCCAGTTTGCCCACTACTAGGTATGATTATCTAAACCAAAAAGGAAGATGCCCTCATCTCACAGCTGATTGCTGTTTGTGGGCAACCGATGAGGTAACACGGGGGCTGCCGATCTCACCAGTGATGGGGAGATGAGCATTTACTGAGTCCTCAGTAGCTAACCCATCTGAAAGCTGGCCATTCAAGATAAGGTCACAGTGACCTCAGCTTGCTTCTCCTGAGACAGGCTGGGACCTGGGACCTGGGACCCTTTGCTGCAGTGCTTGCACCTGGACAAACGTCTCTTCTAGCAACAGAATACAAAGAAACGATAAGGGACTAAAAATAACTGCACCCATGCGCAGCTGGGGCAAAATATGAACAATAAGATACAAAAAGGCCAAAATCCAACTGCCGCCTCTGAGGATCTGGGAGCAAAAGCAGGGTCCTGCGCATGATCCCTGCACACAGCACCACCGAGGGGGTGGGCAGACCACCTAAGCCCCCCCTCTGGCCCCCACAGATCCACCCCTCCCCCTGCCCCCGGGGAGCGAGCAAGGGCACCTGTTACTTGTTTTCGCTCCCTGGTGCTACAGCATGAGTCCCAGTAAAGCCTTGCCTGAATTCCTCATCTGGCCTCTTATCAATTTCTACTGATTAAAGAGTCCAAGGACCCAGGTAGGTAACCCTCCCGCCCTGTTAACCTTCACAGTGACTCTGCAGGGGGGTTGGATGGACTGAGAATGTCAGAGACACGTCAACGACGATTGTGGACTAAGGGTTCACACCCCTCTGCCTGGGTGTCTGTTGGGAGAATTCTGAGTCCCAGAAGGACCTGGGGGCCCAGTTTCCTGGTGTGACAGAGACCCCAGGAACCCAGCTTAAATGTGAGCTAAAGAACGCACCACTGTGCCAACCTAGCGCTATGGTAGTGGACACCTCTCCTGTGCCTCAGTCTCCCCCTTTGTTGTTATGAAAAGTAAATGAATTGATTCACAAGTGCTTTGCCCTGTGTGGCTCAGAGTATGTGCAGTGAAGGTGTTAACTATCATTACCAGCAGGGCACATGTTTTCTCAGCATCTCTCTCTAAATAACAAGCAGGTTTATAAAGTATCTTCTACGAAAAGGGCAAGGTTTAGCTCTCCCAAAGCACAAAGCCGTCAGTTTGTTTGATCCGCAAAATTCTGTGCTTTCTTCTCAGTAGGCTGAAGGCATAACAGGGGACATGAGGGGCAGGAGATCTGGCTGGAAAGAGAGCCAGAACCTGATAACAGAAGTTGGTCATTGGTGAGTTGCAAAACAAACTCCCCATTTAAACTTGAGCCAGGGAATTCCCTGGTGGTCCAGTGGTTAGGGCTCCATGCTTCCACTGCAAGGGGCACGGGTTCGATCCTTGGTTTGAGAATTAAGATCCCGCCTGCTGCACGGCCTGGCAAAACAAAAAAACAAAACAAAAACAAAAAACCAACTTGAGCTAATTACTCCCCACTTTGGGCCTAGTTTTCTTATCTGCACAATGGCAGTTTTGAGGAATGGGATCAGGTAGATGGGAGGAGATCTCCTGCATCCAATGATCCCTAAAGAACCTCCCATATTTGCCTCCTACAATCTCCTTCCCCACTCTCCTTCCACAACCAAAACAAGCATTTGTGGTAACCGTGGGACCCACGCAACACACACAGGATGTGAGTGCACACGGGGCAGGAGAAAATGGTGGAGATCCCGGCATCCCCAAACGGTAGGTGGAAGCCAGGGTGGGGAGGGGCTGGAACAGAGGAGAGAAGTGAAAAGGAGGGAGAGAAAGGAGAAAGAAAGGGGAAAGGTGGAAAGAAAAATAATGGAAGGAAGGAGGGGGAGAGGGCAGAAGAAAACAGATAAATTCCTTTATCTAGACACTCGGTAAGAAATCAGAATTTTACAGAGAAGACAAATTCAAAAGCCGCACTTCACGAAGAGTCAGATGGAAATGTAAAATACCCTTGTCTCCTCTAAAAGATATTATTCACTGCTCTGGGCCACGGCCAATGTGTACTGTGTCCACTGACAGATAAGCAGGATACATTTGCATAATTTAAATGTCACCCTGATCTTGTGAATAATAAACTGTGTGAAGTCATTCCAGGGGGTCTGAATCACTTCCCCTGGAAACCTTTACTTCATCAGCTCAGCCTCCACTTGAGGGTTTGAAATTCTAGGTGCTTGTGACTTCTTGTTGAGCTGTTCATTACTCTAATAGGGTCAAAACAAACCATGTTCCCTTCATCAGTGGCTTTCAAACACCTCCCGTACATGAGGGCCACTTCATCATATCAAATAAGTTAGACCTCGTCCCTGTTCCCCCAGGAATTTTAACGTCCAGCATTGAAACAGGCAAGATAATAAACATCTGTAGGATGAGAAATAAATCAGGTGGTTCTTGACATGCAGGGGAAATGAGGACCTTCTTCCAGAGAAGCATTCACTGGAATTTGAGCATTTTGACATATATCATCCCCATTATCTATGTGGTAGGGAAAAGCTCCTCCCCCTAGTTGCATTCCTGGAGCTTGGTACCCAAAGCTAGGATTCACACACTTAGCACGTATTTATTGAGTTGCTACTATGTGCCAGACTTTATTCTTGGCACTGGGATATGTAGTAATAAACAAAGGAGATAAAAATCCCTGTCCTCATGGTGCTTACAGATTATGAGGGTGATAGAAAATAAACGATATAGGTAGTATGTCAGAGAAAAGTGTGATGGAGACAAATAAAGCAGGAAAGGGAGATAGGGAGTGTGGGTGGGAAGGAATACGGGTCTTGATGTTTTGAATAGGGTATCAGGAAATGCCTTCCTGAGAAATTATATATGAGCAAAGACATGAAGGAAGTGACGGGGGAGCCACACGGATGACTGTGCCAGACAGAGGGAGGAGCAGGTGCAAAGGCCCCGAGGCAGAAACGTGCCTGGCTCTTTGACAAAGCTGATGAGGGGCAAGGGTGGAAGCAGTGGGACCTGTTAGGAGGCAGCTGCCGTGATCCAGGCCAGACATGACACAAAGGATAACATTGGAGGTGATGAGAAGTCCTCAAGTCTAGATTTTTTTTAAGGTAGAACTGGTGAAATTTGCTCCTGGAGTGGATGTGGGTTATAAAAGAAACAGAGGAATCAGAGATGTCTCTAAGGTTTTAGTCCTGAGCGCCGAAGGTTGACACGGCCATAACAAGAACATCTTCAGTAACGCAATTCAAATCAGAGCATCCTAACACTCCCAGGAAGTGAGTTGTGGAAGAGGGAAAAGCTGGGACCAGACTCTGGAGGATGAATTCCTACCCTTCTTCACCCATAGGCACCAAACATATCCCATTCTCATCCCACTCTACTCCCATTTTAGTGGTTACTGATTTTAAAAAAAATATTTAATACAATTTTTAAATGAGGTATAATTTATATATAATAAAATGCATAGACTTTTAAATTTTTTATTTTATTTTTCTTATTTTTGGGTGCGTTGGGTCTTCATTGCTGCGCGCGGGCTTCCTCTAGTTGCGGTGAGCGGGGGCTACTCTTCATTGCGGTACGCGGCCTTCTCATTGCGGTGGCTTCTCTTGTTGTGGAGCATGGCCTCTAGGCATGTGAGCTTCAGTAGTTGTGGCACGCAGGCTCAGTAGTTGTGGCGCCCTGGCTTATTTGCTCTGCAGCATGTGGGATCTTACTGGACCAGGGCTCGAACCCACATCCCCTGCATTGGCAGGTGGATTCTTAACCAGTGTGCCACCAGGGAAGCCCAAATGCATAGATTTTAAGTGCTCAGTTCAATGAGTTTTGACAACTGTAAACACCCATGACAACAACACCCCAAACCAGATATAGAATATTTCCATCACCCCAGAAAGGTCCTTCACACTCAGCTGCAGTCACCTCCACCCTGACCCCCAGGAAACTAATGTTCTGATTTCTCTGTACCATGGATCAGTCCAGCCCATTCTAGGACTTCATGTAAATAGAATCGTACTGTGTGTTCTCTTGTGTCTGAATTCTTTTCCTCAACATAAAGCTGTTGAGAATCATCCCCACTGTTGCCTGACTCAGTGGTCTTTCCTTCTCCTTGCTGAGTAGTGTTTCATGTTTGAATAAATCACAATCCATTTATCCCTTCATCTATTGATGGACATTTGGGTTATTTCCAATTGGGGGCTATTATAAACAAAGCTGCTATGAACCTTTGTGTACAAACCATTTTGAAGATGTATGTTTTAATTTCTCTTGATAAAATATCTGAGTGGAAATGCAGTGTTGTGAAGTAAGTGTACAGTTAACTTCCTAAGAAAGTGCCGAATAGTTTTCCAAAGTGGTTGCATCATTTTACTTTCCCATGAACTGTGTGTGTGTTGCTCCATATTCTCTCCAAATCTGCTGTCATTCTTTTAACATTAGTCATTGTAGTGGGTGTGTAGTAGTGTTTCATTGTGGTTTTTATTTACATTTCTAATTTGTAATTTGATTACTAATGACATTGAGTACTTTTCATTTGTATATTTGTTATCCATATATATTCTTTGGTGAAATGTCTGTTCAAATATTTTTCCCATTTTTTAATTGGGTTGTCTTTTTATTATTGATTTATAGAAATGGTTATATACTTTGGAAATGAGTCCTTTGTCAGATATATGTATTTTGAATATTTTATATCTATATACTTCCTTTTTAAATATTTATTTTGAAATAATTTGACTTACAGAAAAGCTGCAAAAATAGTCCCCCAAATTTCCATATATCCTTCACCCAGGACCCATAAATGTTAATATTTTACCAATTGCCATGTCGACTTTATCACTCTCCCTGCCCCACGTGCGTGCACACACACAAACACACACACACACTAATTTTTTTTCTGAACCATTTGACACTAAGTGACAGAGATTGTGCTTCTTTATCTCATACTTCAATGAGTGTTATCTATAAACAAGGACATCCTCTTACTTAACCACAGTACAGTTATCAAAATCAGTAAATTAACAGTGACACACACTATTATCTAATCTATAGATCTTGTTCAAAATTCATCAGTTGTCTCATGATGTCCTTGATAGGAAAAGAAAACAATTGCTAGAGTCAAGGATCCAAACCAAAATCATGTTGCCCTTAGTTGTCATTTATCTTTAGTCTTCTTTAATCTGGAACAGTCCCTCTGACAGGCAGACAGACTGCTTGTCTGTCCATCTGTCTGCCTGTCAGTCTGTATGTTATTGAATTATTGTCTTTCATGACCTGGACAGTGTTGAAGAGTACGTACCATTTATTTTGTAGACTATCGTCTTCATTTTCCTAATGGTATCTTTTGATGAGAAGAAACTTTTGTTTTGATGAAGTACAATTTATTGTGTGTTTTTTTTATGGTTAGTGACTTTTGGTCCTAAGAAAATTTTGCCTACCCCCAAATTATGAAAATATTCTGGTTTTTTTGTTTCTATGCATTTTGGTTGCAGCTTTTATATTTAGGCCTATCTATGATCCATCTCAAATTAAATTTCCTGTGTAGAGTGAGATAGGAGTTGAGATTTGGTTTTATTCATACATATCCTAGTTGTTTCACCACCATTTCTTAAAAATGAATTTCCTTTCCCCACTGAATTGCCTTGGCACCTTTATCAAAATTCAATTGACCATATATACATGGGTTTTTACTGGAGTTTCTATTTTGTTCCACTAGCCTGTTCTCAGGCCAGTACCACACTGTAACTACTGTAGCTTTACAGTTTTGAGATCAAGTGGTATAAATCCTACAACTTTGTTCTTTTTTTTCAAGATCATTTTATCTAATCTAGATCCTTTGCATTTCCATAAAATTTTAGAATCCAATTTCTTTTTTAAAAAAAAGCCTGTTGGGGTTTTGATTGGGACTGCATGAAATATATAGATTAATTTGGGGGGAAATCTTTAAATGATTGAGATTTCATAAACATATACCATGACATGATATATATTTACTTTTATTTAGGTCTTCTTTAATTTTTCTTAGCAACGTTTTACAAGTCTTGCACATAGCCTTAGATTTATTCTTAAGTAATTATGTCTATGATGCTACTGTAAATGGTATTTTTAAAATTTCATTTTCTGTTGTTTGTTGCTAGAATATATAGAAGTACAATTGAGTTTGTAAATTAACTTTGTATTCTGCAATCTTATTAAATTCACTTATTTGTTCTAATATTTTTATAGATTAAATAGGTTTTTCTACATACACAATCATGCTTTCTTTGAGTAATGACAGTTATGTTCTCATCTTCATGCCACTTGTTTATTTTCTTTTTTTCTGTATTGTACTGGCTAGGACTTTCAGTACAGAGGTGAATAGAATGGCTGAAATTGAACATTCTTGCCTTGTTCCTGATCTCTGTCTTCAAATTAAGCATGATGTTAACTGTAAGCTGTCCTAAGATGACTTTTATCAACTTGAGGAAATTCCTTTCTATTCCTAATTTGCTGAGAGTTGAGAGCTTTTTCTGGTTTTTCATTTTTTGTGTTTTTTTTTTTAACATGAATGAGTGTTGAGTTTTGTGACAGAGACCATCTGGCCCGAAAGCCTAGAATATTTACTATCCAGCCCCTTAAGAAAAAGTTTCTGACCCTTTCTCTAGATAAAAATATAAAAGACACCCTGGTTCATAGCACATTTATCAATTTGGATCTAATCAAGAGACAGAAACCACACAATAATTTAAACAGGATAAGGTTAATATAAAGACCATTAAACTACAATAAAAGGGTAACCGTTAAGATGTAAGAGAATCTGCATGACACCCAGGGCTGAAAGGGAGTAACCAAGGAAGGACAAACTTGGAGTGGGACCCCCCCCATCCCCAAGGCTAGCATTTAGACTTTTTTGGATCTGGCACAATTGCAGCCCAGTAGATGGCAGAGAAGTTCACTGGTTTGCACAGGCCTGAGCTGATCCGCAGTTGCTGGGCCAGCAAGAAGCAACTCACAGAATGCAGGTGGGGTAAGCCACAACCAGTGGCTGGCCACACCGGTGTGCAAAGAAAGCGGGGGCACCAGTGCAAGATGGAGATCTGGAGCTGTGGTGCTTGTGTCAGAAGGGTTATGGCGCCAAAAGTCCCAGGAGACAAACCTGGGGGGTGGGGCGTAGGGAAGCAGATGGAGTTGCAGCACCAGTGCAGGCAGGATGGGCTGCAGCATTCGGTGTCCATGCTGAGAGAGCTGCAGGAAGGCGACCACCAGCTCGGGCTGAGGCTGAGACATCATCAAAGGACTGTGTGTTCTAGGTATATGGGGGGTGGGGGGAAAGCACCACTGGTCATTCTCACATCCTCATTGCTGACCGATGGTGCAGCCCCCAGAAGCAGCAGAAGAGTACCTTCCTGCTTCCTCTACTGAAAAAGCTTAACATCTTGCACTCTGTACAAAACAAATGCTTAAAGTAATACCAGGGAGCAGGTAATACTGGGGAGCTAAAAGGTAATGACTTGATAACTGACATAGTATGGTTGAAGAACGGGGTATGCTGGGCAATCAAGTATTTGACCCACCCAATATTCTATTAGAGCATCTTGGAATAAAAGTGAAAACTACGTGCTTTTTTTTTTTTAATGGATGAAGAACCCGAGTCCCACATTAAATTAATTGCTCAAATTTAAAGAGATTTTAAGTAAAATTCTAGACTTTATGTCAAAATAAATCCAGTTGTATTATAGAGTTAATATTAAGAATAAAAACATGTAAAACCATCAAAAAAAAAGAGTAGACATCATATGTGTAGTGGAATTTTGCTTCTAGGCCTTCAACGAATTGAATGAATCTCAGTGGGAAATGTTTGCAAGTCTGTAGAATAAATATTATCATAGCTCAAATAAAAAGGCAAACCAACTGGGGAAAATATTTTCATCAAATAAACCAGAGAGAATCTCTCTCAGTATTGCACAAAACCTCATGAAAATTGAAAGGAAAAGCATCAACTTTAATGTAAAGTTGGACATGAACAGATGATTCACCAAGAGGAAACACAAGTAACAGACATGAGAAAATGTTCAATTTTACTACCTCTTATTGAGATGCAACTTAAAACTATAGTGGGGTACAGTTTAGCATGAAATGTGAAAAATAAAATAGAATACTGGTGGAAAAAAGTGGTGGAACTGGCAAATGTTTGATGGCAATAGAAATTGCTAAAACTTCTCTTGGATTCAGATGTTTATATCTCTGGAGTAATCCTACTTCTGGGAACCTAAGGAGATAATAATTCTACCTTATAACCTAAAATAATTACAAAAAAATAGGAAAACTCTCTATGCATGTGTTTTTGGCAGTCACTTAAAGGATTGAAAAATAGGAAATAATTTAAATGTACATAAAAAGGTCAATAGTTGTGTAAATCATTCTATTGATTATATAATTCATTTGACCATGATCATGGCCAGTGATAAAAGATTTGGCCCCGATTAAAAAGCATTGGAAACTAATTCAGCAAGATAGGCTATTTCTCAAGATAATTAAAAGCAGAATAACAAAATTGTATTTACATGTTATTATGACTGTGAAAGAGAATATGTGTATGTGAAGAAAATTTAGAACATAACATAAAATGTTATGTTCTCACCTCTTTTCTATGTGATCTGTTTCTATTAAGTCAGCTTTATTTCTCCTTAACTTTTTGCCAATTTTGTGGAGACACATCATCCTGAGGCTTAGCGTCACCTTGAATGAGGTCTGCTAAGCCATGTCTCCTCTTCCTGTGCTGGGGTGGCTGATTTTTCAGGACCCTAATGCAGAACCTTATACTTGTTCCCGTTACATTTTTTTCTTGGTCTGTATTTTCAGCCCATTGCTGAAAGTGCTCAAGATTATTTTGGATCCTGATTTACACCCCTTATTTGCCATATGTCCTGAGTGCAGGTTAGCCATACATTCTATCTATATTAAAATGTACAGGAAGACTCCCAGGCCCTGATGAGAATGTGGTCCTGAGTAGTGAGCTCCAGGGTACATCACATCTATTAATGAGCACCTGTGATGACATTCATGCTACCATCCACTAGAACAGCCTCACATCCAGTACACATCTGCCAGCTTTAACAATTAGCAGAGGTAATTGTCCTCTTTTGTGGGTGGAAAATGAAGGCTTTAGGCTTAGAGGAGAGCTCGTGTGATGTTCCCAGGCCAGGGCCAGGTTCGGTGGTAATGGGGGTCAAGTTTGCCCTCAGTGTCCAGTGTCTGTCATCTGGGCCCTTGACCCCTCTGATACCACCCACCCCCCTGCCATGGCATCCACACCATCCCACCCTCACTGGTCTCTAGCCTCATCAGATGCTGTCCTCAGTCTTATGAGAACTTTTTATTTGATTCTTTATCCACACTATCACCTGGAGCTATCTGCATTTTAACAGGGATCAAAATTTGAAAATAGAGGGGTGAAATTCTGAGGGTGGAATTGCAGGCACTGGTGGTCAGAGAGAGGAGATGGGGGCCTTTTTGGCAGCTCCTACCTGTCCACTGCCTGCAAGACTGGCCTGAAGGGGGTGTCTCCTAGGACAAGGTACATTAGACCCTACAGCACCACGGTCCTCCTCGGGCTTTTAATGATATTTGGATAGAATTCGTAACTCTTCACATTTCATTAATTTAATTTTCCTTCCATTCTTCCAACTGCCAGGTAGGTGAGGGAAACATGTCATCATCATTGTCTGAGAAGGAAACAGGCAAAGTGAGCCTTAAAATCTAAAAACAACTGCTTCTTCCCACCTCGGGGACTTTTCTCCCCAGATGACTTTGCACTGATGGGAGAATTTTTGCTGGGGAAACTGGTTCATCATTGCTTCTCCTGTGAACCTTGCCTGCCTCTGCATAAATATTTTATTTCCTAAAAGCCATTCCTACAAATTGCCTTATCATTTACCAAGGATCTAGACCATCTGCCAGGGTAAGCCCACACCCTCCCCCTTACTGATGACTGGGCTTATCCGTTTGCATTTCTACTTCTCATCTGCTAGTCTGGCTTATCTGCTTATCAGATTGTGTGTTCTTTAGCACAATGGACACCATATGGCCCCCAGCAGAAGTAGCTGCCTTGTTGCCCACCTATGGGCACAAATTATGTGCCTTCCAACCCTAGCCTATAATTATCAGGTCACCAGGACATCTGAAATTTGTTTGTACTGGGCAGATTTTACATAATTAGAATAGCAAAAATTTAGTTCCTCTCCCCAGTTTATGAAATCAAAGTGCATCATGTGCACCCAGAATAAATAACAAATTGTATATTTACAGAGTAAAACTGAAAGACCTAAAGCTACAAGAAACATCACTGAATCTTAATATTGATTGAAAAAAAATCCCAGAAGACTATATAGACCATAATTACACCATTTCTAAATTTTAAAACGAAACTACATATCATTGGGGAGTCCCCTAAGCCACACCTATACAGGCTTATACTCGGACTCAATCCTTCCGGGCATGGCTAGTATATATCCTTTCATTTCTCTGGCACTGAAATCACAGGTGAATGGAACTGGTCTCGCCAGGTTCCCTGGGGCCAGCCTTCCTGGGCCCCTGATGGCTGGGCGCCACCCTTTTCCCCACAGACGCCTTCTCCTTTCTGTGGTGAGTCCTGGCTGAGGCTGACACAGCCTAGGATTCGCCCAGTCCTACCCCTCTCCCAGTCTCACCTGCCCCATCAGAAGGAGGAAGTGATGCCTTCTCCACAGCACCCTTCAAACTGTGGACTCCCTCTTCTGGCACAAGGCTTTGGGTTTCGGAAGATCCCTCTGCTGGGTGTCTGGATACCATGGACCTACCTGTTAGGACATCCCGCTAACTTGTCTGGGATTGCCTGGTGCTGATAATGTCCTGCATCTTGATAAAGGATTGCTGTCCCTTCCACACTGTGCCATACATACCTGCTTGTACCTCAGAGGAAGCTTATTAAGCAATAGGACAGGGCTTCCCTGGTGGCGCAGTGGTTGAGAGTCCGCCTGCCGATGCAGGGGACGTGGGTTCGTGCCCCGGTCCGGGAAGATCCCACATGCTGCGGACCGGCTGGGCCCGTGAGCCATGGCTGCTGAGCCTGCACGTCCGGAGCCTGTGCTCCGCAACGGGAGAGGCCGGCGTACCGCAAAAAGAAAAAAAAATTAAAAATAAAGCAATAGGACAGGTCCCCAGAGGCCACCCCACTCAGTGTGCCTTTGGCCCTATCTGGACCTTCCATCCTGGCAGCCCAGGATCTTGCTGCTGGATGCCTTTCCAGGCAAATTCACAGATATATCTTCTCTGGGCTCTGTCTGCTCATTTCCCGTCTCAGTTCATCTGTTTCCACATTCCAGGTGCCAAAAGTTCTTCAGTGATAACTCTAGCCACCCACATAATTTCCTACAGGGCAATTACATGCTCCGTCCTGTAGTGGATGTTCTACTTCATCAGATTCAGTGCACTTCTCCATTTTATAGTCAATTTTGTAAGGTCTTGCTTTCCCCCTCATATCTTAGAAATGGTCTGCATTTCAAAAACAAAGTCCAAATGGATTTTTCATTTCTAGTCTTATGCCTTAAAATTGTCTCATGATAGCTACTACTTTCTCCAAAATCAGCATTTAAGATTCTTTAGAAGCTCTGAAATGTTTCTGGGCAACAGAGGATAACCACCTGCTTCCTGTCTTCCCTGAGGACAAGCCAACAGGAAACAGCATTAACTTGTATGGTAAATTACAGGGATTAGAGGAAATACAGCATTTCCCAATAATGAGGGCTGAAAACAAAATTGCACAGGGTAACTGATGTATGTTGGAGACTTGCTGGATTAAGGAGACTAAAGGTCTTAATGAGGCCATAGTCTCATGAATTATGTTTTCTCGTGTGTTAAATTCACTTCAGATTTCTTCCAGGAGCCCAAATGATAAAACAAGAACTCTCCTCCAATTTGTGGCTTCAGCTTTGTTTTGTTGATTCACCACTTCCATTCATTTGCTTTCATATAACCAGAATCCTTTGAATCTGAACAATTAAGCCTGACTTTTCAAGGAAATTTTTGCTAGGCTTTACTTCCCTTCTCTAAGATGAATGTGTGTACGCGTGCACGTGCCATTCTAATTCTTTATTTCTCCAGTGAATAGTATACACTTCATCTCTCCCTTGAAATGTTGCATGAACTTGAAAACTTGTCTTCTAAAGACAATTTGCTCCATGAATAGACAGTCTGATATATATGTTCAGGAAATGTCACATACTTGAAACCCTCAGAGAAACCTCTGGTTTTCAGGCTGCTGGGGGAACTGCTCCTTCGGAGTTTCTTACTCTAAGAGTGTCACTCATGGGAACCCAGGACCCAGAGGCTTCTTGTCCCAGACAAGAAGGCTCCTAGGACCTGTTCCTTCCATCTAGAACCTAAGTGAAAGGGAGGTGAGATTAGGTCTTCATCCTGAATATGTCCTTAGATAAATGACTTCTGTGGAGAAAGTGAGTTTGGAGAAACGTGGAGGCTTTGTTAAAGTTATTTTCTTTGAAAAGAGTTTAAGAAACTCATAAACTCTTCCACAGAGGGCAACGAATACCAGCTGGATTGGTGGGGTTTAATTTTTGAGTCGGGGAATCTGTGTTGTCCGGTGTGATAGAAGGAAACCAACATTCTGCAAGGAGAATACACAATATCCCTGAGAGACATTTGTTTCTAAAACCCTCCCCCTAAGATTGTAAACGAGTTTAAGGGGATATACATTCCCACCTTTAAACTTCAAACTCCCAGATCTCCGCTGTGTCCTCGTGCCCGATGGATTACACTACTGGTAAAACATCCCAGGAAGGAGTCCAAGGAGGCCGTTCGCAGTTAGGGGAGAGTCCGGATTTGACAGACGGACTTTCCTGCTTTCTTGCTCCTGGCTCGCCCCTCTTCCCTTGGAGGGCACGGTGATGCCAACGAGTGGCTTCTGCCACTCGGGACCGCCTTTGAGGCTCCAGAGCCTCACCTGACTTTCGCAGAGAGAGGCGGGCAACCGGCTCCTTCCGCCGCCTGAAGAGGAGGGTCCTGGGGCCCGAGTGTGTGGGAGGGAGTGAGGCCGGAGCTGCGGCCCGGAGCGAGGAGGAGTCGCTCTGCCAGACACAGGCGCGCCGTGGAGAGCTCAAACTTTGAAGTGGGGTAAGGATTTTAGGGGCCCTTGCTGGGAGGTGCGCGGGGGACGCAGACTCCAGTCACCGTGTGGATTAAAGAAGTACGCCCAGGGCAGTGGGGTGGCGGAGCCCGAGGGCGGGCGCGGCGCTCTCCGCACCCCCCGGTGCTGAAACGGGCCACATCTCGGCAGGAAAGGAAGGAGCAGAAAGGAAGGAGCCAGCTCTGGCATCTGCTCCCACCCGCGGCGCGCACACACACACACACACACACACACACACACCTCCCTCCAGCAGGGATCAAAGGACTAGAAGGCGTCCCCTGCGCCTCCTAAGTCTATCGCACCCCTTTCTACTCACGTCCCGAAGACGCGCTGGGCCAAGTCGGGAGCCGTCAGGGCAGGAGGCAGAAGAAGCTGGGCTCCTTCAGCAGAAGGATGGACACCACCCCCGAGACACCTCCCCAAGAGACCCTGTACCCGGGGGCCGCGCCGCCTCGTTCCCCAGGCTCCAGAACCGGCTCCCGCGCAGAGACTCCCCGAGTACGCGCGGCGCGGGGGAAAGTTGTGTCCATGGCTTGGAGGGGGCAGGAGCCAAGGGGAACCCCGCCGGGGTCGGGGGACTGCGTCCGCAGGGCCCTACTCAGCCGTGAGGATGCAAAGAGACAGGTGGGCTGCGGAGGAGGCAAAGAATGAAATGCTTTGGGGGAGTGAGCAGTCACTCTTCTTTTTTTTTTTAATGACAAAATCATAATCCGCGATCTTGGCTGCTCTGGCCTTAGGGACTTAGTGCTCAGGAGCGAGGAGAAGGGGCGGGGTGGGTGGAGGCCTCAGATCCTTTGCAAACCGCTAACCGGATAATCACACGGGCCCTCTGTCCTCGTCCTCCGGCTTTTCTCCCCAGCTCAGCCCTCACCCCCGCTCCCGACTCCCCGAGGGGGGCGCGGCCAGCAGCCCTCGCGCTCTGGCAACCCTGGGCAAGGACTGGATGACTGCAGGAAGGGCCGATTCATTTTTCTCTCCGTGTGATTCCCCAGTTCACAGCTGCCCTGCTTTATGCTGTTGTTGAGACTAAAATTTGTAATTCTGAAGTGCGTATCTCTAGTTAGACACGGCATGTGGCCGAGGATCAGTGGGGCAAGAGCAGAGGGGACCCGGAGCCCGCGGCTGGGACCCCGTGGCGGCGGACGCGGTGCCGGGGACACGCAATTCGCTCGCTCAGGGCTCTCCCTGCCAGCGGTTCCGCCGGCGCAACCCCCCTCCTGGAAACCCGACGGCCCGACGGTGGGCGCTCCTCACCAAACGTTCCGGAGGGGCGAAGCTGGGGCCGCGCCTTCCCTGGTACCTCACACCCTGGGGCAGTGACTGGCTACCGGGGTCCGGGCTCTACCCCGGAGTGTTCAGTCCAGACCCCTGTCTCTATGGACCTGTCCACCAGCCCCTCCCCCGCACACACACACACACACACACACACACACACACACACACTTTCATTCATAAGAACGGGCAACGACATCGTTGTCTAGGCCTGGGGTGATGTACTCCCTGAATGAGAAATCAGTGGAGGGGGCGATGGGAAGCCGGGCCGGGAGGAGGGAGGTGACCCCTGTCACAGCCACTCCCTGAGCTAGGTCCTTGTACACCAAAGTCCCGGATTCTTGACAATTCTGCTAGGTCAGGGAAGCGAGTTAGCATTTCACTGAGCTAGTGCGACTCCCTTGGCGCGGAGCGGGTGTGGCAGGAAAGACGCGAACTTCCCTTGCTTCGCAAGAACGGCCGAGCGTACGCACTTTTCCTTCTCAGCCTCTGTTCTGTCATCAACGGGGCCCTCGTCGGGCGTGGGATGCCAGGAGAGGGTGACTGGCTGCTCTCTGGGTGACTGGTCCCCACAAGATCTCAGTCACTTTATCTGGGACTTTGGCCGGGACTGCGTGTGCCTCTTGCCTTTGATGCGCCTGTGTTTCTGCCTCTTCTGTCGTCATTCACTATCTGCCGGCGATTGCTGCGGCTGGTTAATAATGGGGTTGCCATGGCGACCAGTTTCCCGTCGCCATGGTACCCAGGAGGTAAACAGTTGGAAGCCACGGAGGCTCTTCAGTAGCTGCCCCCCCCCCCCCCAGGCCCGGATCTTGCACAGACTGCGGGATTCCTGTAGTTGTGAGGGAGGGATGGCAATGATCACATGCTGTGGTCCCCTCTTCCCTCCCAACCCACACTGTCTAGCCGCCTGTTCACCTGAAACCCTCTCTTAATCCCTGCCAATCACTGCGGCCTCCAGGTTGGGATGGGTCAAGCTTTTACCTCCATCCCCCAACTGCTACAATGAGGCTGGGGTAAATGGTTTTCCCTCTGACCTAATTCATGTCAGCTGCACACTGTCTACTCCTGAGTACAAATGACAAGGCTAAGCCCTGCAGGAGACAAAATTAATTAAACAAACACAGTCCCTGGCCTCCGGACATCATGGTGTAGAGATGGCCTCTGCTCTGGGCTGCAATAGGGGTGATAACAGTGTCCCAGAGTAGAGAGAAGTGAGAGTGACAACCCCCCCCCCCCGCCAGGGGAGGCCATAATGGAGTTGAAACTAAGGAATTTCAACGGCTGAGCAAGAGGGAGAACGTCTCTCTAGGCAGAGGGACTAGCAGGAGCCGAGATGTGCGCTTGCTCAGGAGAGGATAGGCCCTGCTGTGGTAACACATAGACTTGTAATTGGGGCAGAGCCGCGCACAGCCCTTAGCGCACGACAGTTATCGCGAGACCCTGAGCACGCGAGACCTTGAGTGCGCGAGACCCTGAGCGCACGAGAGCCGGAGTGCTCCGGGAGATTGGAAGTCTGGCTCCATTGAGGAGCACAGCTGTGGTGTTGTCGTAGCAGAAGTGCGGCGAGAGGCGGACCTTGGCCTTCTCCCCTGGGCCCTCCAGGCCCTCCGGTCTCCGAGCCTGAGGGTGAGCTGGGGGGGTGGCCCGGGGACAGGCTGAGGGCTGTGTCCCCCAGAGCTCCAGAGTTCTCTTCACTGCCACCCACTGGCCGGGCCCAGGCCTTGAGGGAGCAGCGAACCCCTCCCCCATCCCCGCCTCCGCAACTTCATGGCGGCGGCCGTCTCCATGGGTCGCAGTCCCTGGAGGCCTCGGCAACGGGAGTATATGGACACAGCCATGAAGGTAACAGCTTCAGCCAGCTTCAGTCTTTCCGTTCAAGTTTCAAAACTTGGTCCAGCTTAGACCAGTTGTCCACCCGTAGGAGGTGGCCAGAGGTCAGGGTTAAATTGCAAGGACATTGCACGTCGTGACTGCAGGTCCACCGCTGTCGTGGGGCTATTCTCAAAGAAGGGCAGTTGTGGTGAGTGGGGCATTTACCTGATTGGTATTTGCTACAACATGTGGTCCTGTTGATGCTCTGCAAATGATTCTCTCCAGTTTAAATGAAAAGCCTGAGGGCCAACTGGGTGCAGCGTGCCTGGCTTCCTCAGTGATGATGGCTGGGCGGGGTCTGGGGACCTGGCCCCGAGGGCGCCACCAGCTGAGATCTGCCTCCTCAGCGGAGCCTGGGCATTGGCCGCAGTACCCAGACTGGGCGCTGGATAAACACTCCCGGGCAGGGTAAGCGACCTGCACAGGCTCTTCTTAGGCAGGACCTGGACCTCGGAGGGCGGAAGTTCAGCCTCGGGACCTTGCCCTTGTCAGAACAGAGAAAGACATTTGTTTTGGTGGAGATTTAGGGGAACATCATGACCTGACCGAGACCCGACC
This sequence comes from Hyperoodon ampullatus, assembly GCF_949752795.1. Classification (NCBI taxonomy): domain Eukaryota; kingdom Metazoa; phylum Chordata; class Mammalia; order Artiodactyla; family Ziphiidae; genus Hyperoodon; species Hyperoodon ampullatus. The sequence goes on from NC_136928.1 coordinate 16,015,991, forward strand.
TCAAGAGCAAAGGATCGGACACCAAGAAGTTAGCAACAACTAACCACGCCCCTCCCTCACCTGTCCTACAAAAGGGCTTTGCTGAAAGCTTTCAGGGAGTTCAGGGTTTTTAAGGCATGAGCCACCTGTCTCCTTGCATGGCCCTGCGATAAACCTTCCTCTGCTGCAAACTCCGACATTTTGGTATTGTTTGGACTCACTGTGCGTCAGGCACACGGACTTGCGTTCGGTAACAGACCCAGAACGTCTCAGTGGCTTAGCCCATGGCCTATGCGATGTCTGAGGTTCCGAGGCATTGGGGGGCCCTGCATCATGGTGGGGACTCTGCTGGCCAGATCCTGCCACCCAGCCCTCAGCTGGCCTGGAAGGGGGACTGAGAAATAACAGCCAGTACTAGGGTGGGCTTTGGTGAGCAGTCTCTGCCACCAGGTGGGATGAGAAAATTCATGCCACTCTTAAGGGAAGGATGAGTAATTTCATTTAAATGGAGCATCCCTTTTAGGCTAATATGATCCAGGTTACAAAAAAGTCTTGAATGTCAGGCTAAGACTGCATGCTGGAGAAAATAGGCAACCTCTGAAAGTTTCTGAGTGACATGATTAGAACTATTGTGTAGAAAGACCCCGATGTTAGTCTAGAAGATTCATTCATTCTTTCATTCCACACTCATTGAGTACCTCCTGAGTGCCAGGCCTTGGATGAGTTGCAGAGGTGAAACCAAACATGGGAGATGCGCAAAAGGAATTGTTTCAACAGTCCTGGGGAGGGGAGAACAGGGCCTGGACAGAGGTGGGAACAGAACTCAAGAAGGCCAAGAGCTGTCTCTGGCTTGTTCGAGCCCTGGCACATGGTTAGGGCTCAGTGCATTTCTGACTTAGTGAATGGATGAGTGGAAGGCAACAGAGGGGACAGATAGTTGGTGGTGTAACTGAAGGACTTGGTGATGGTGGATCTGGGGAAGTGAGAGGGAGGGAGGCGTGGAAGCTTATGCGAGGCTTAGCTGGGTGATTAGTTGGCTGCAGGTGTCGTTCATGGGGCATTAACCAGAATAAGACTCAGGGGAGGAAGGGTATATTTGGGACGGTGCCATTCAGGACATTTAGTTTTGTACCAACAAAAACTTCCTGGAGGGCTTCCCTGGTGGCGCAGTGGTTGAGAGTCCGCCTGCCGATGCTGGAGACACAGGTTCATGCCCCGGTCCGGGAAGATCCCACATGCCGCGGAGCGGCTGGGCCCGTGAGCCATGGCCGCTGAGTCTGCACGTCCGGAGCCTGTACTCCGCAACAGGAGAGGCCACAACAGTGAGAGGCCCGCGTACCGCAAAAAAAACAAACAAACAAAAAAAAAAAACTTCCTGGATATACTGTATCCTCCCTCACATGGCCCACACCTTGGCCCTCATCTGATCCCCTTTTTGAGGAGCTTCACACATTCCGTCTTGTACTATAATAATGCAGTGTAGGGATTTAAAAAACACGAAAAACAAAACAGGCTTTTGTTCCCCAGTTCTGCCACTGGGTAACTTTGAATAAGTTGTTAACCATTCCAAGTCTCAGTTTCTTCATGTGTAAGTTGGTAGTAGTAGTTATAACATCTGCCTCATTGAGTTGTTGGGAGAAGAAATGAAGCAATTGGTGTGAATTTCTTAGTACAGTGCCTGGCATGGCAAGTGCTCAAACTTGGATATGACCATCTTATAATTACCTATAATGACAATGTGTTACTTTTATATCATATCCCAAAAGTTAATTAAGGGAAAAAACACGCTTTACCTCCTGTGTCTGCAGCTAGCCTTGGGGAAACAGTCCTTAGGGAAGGAAGGGAGGTCCTTTGCCTGGCCTTGATGACTCTGTGTGTGTGTGTGTGTGTGTGTGTGTTGGGAGGTGGGAGGAGAAGATGGAATTCTGGGCAGAGCATCTACAGGGCTGGCTACAGAGCTCCGGGTTCTCCAGCCCTAGATACATCTAGAAAGCACTTTCATCCTTTTGCAATCTCAACCTGAGCAACTGAATCCTATTGCAGAATAGTCATTTAGAAACTGAGTGCACTTAAAGCTCAGGAAACCAGAGTCCCATTAGTTCTGAGTCATCTCTACAGAAGACCAAGACACTTTCTAGGCATGAGTCAAGCCTCTGTCTGGTGGTTGAGTGACATAATTGATAACCTTGTTACAATTTCGGTGGGCTCTCTTTTACCCAGAATCTCTTCCTGTCTGGGGGAACAATGTTAGCTTTTCTTCTCGGGCAGGAATTGAAAATCTACAGCTGGTGTGTGCAAGCTTCCCTTTGCTTGTGTTATAAAAGTACATAGAGTTGAGAAGAGGGAGGACTCCACCTCCCAGCCATTCAGAGGTTTACTTGAAAAACAAAATTCAAGTCTCCTAACTCAGACTCATTCTTCCTATCTTGGTGCAGTGACATTCCTGGGTTTGCCTAGCCTCCACTCTGCAGAAAAGGGAGAACAGAGATTCTGACTTCCATTTCCCTTCATCAACCGGGAAGCTCAGCTCTGAGCACAACTGGACACATCCTCATGGTCTAAGACCTGAGCTACCCTTTTGGACATTCCTTGGGCAGATGGAGGAAAGCCCCAGAAATTGGCCTCATTTCTTGAGAGGCAGTGGATTAAGCTTTCAGGCTTTCAGTTAGATTGCCTGCTACAGTCCTGGCTGTGTGAACTGTGTACCTTGGTTTGCTCATCTATAAAATAGGGATAATAGTTGTACTTACTTCATAGGGTTATTGTGAGAATTAAATAAGTTGATACATGGGGAGAAGTACCTAGCATCATGTAAACTCTCAAAAATGTGATCATTATCAGTATTTTTATTAATATGATATTTTGACCTTTCTCCCCTTTAGTATATTTATGTTTCGTGAGTTTCTTGTAGCAGACATTGTGAGTTTTGCATTTGAAAAGTGTTTTGGGGGCTTCCCTGGTGGTGCAGTGGTTGAGAGTCTGCCTGCCGATGCAGGGGACACGGGTTCGTGCCCCGGTCTGGGAAGATCCCACATGCCGCGGAGCGGCTGGGCCCATGAGCCATGGCCGCTGAGCCTGCGCGTCCGGAGCCTGTGCTCCGCAACGGGAGAGGCCACAACAGTGAGAGGCCCGCGCACCGCGAAAAAAAAAAAAAAAAAAAAAGAAAAGTGTTTTGATTTTAGATTTAACACTACTTCTTTTTTAGGTATAACTCACATGTGATGAAAGTCTTCTAAAGTATATATTTCAGTTATTTTTTAGTATATTCACAGCTGTGCAACCATTAACTCGATATAACGTTTAAACTTTTTGTAGGGCCAGGTCACTCAAGATGGCTGTTCTCTTGCCCTCTGTTCATCCCCTGCCCAACCAATGCCTGCTTCACCTGTATCTTACACACCTGACTGACCTTCCTACATACTTGCCCCAGCCCCCAGCTAGTGATTATTCTTATGGAAGGGGTGGTGAGGGGCATGCCCCTCTGCTGGTTTCCCTGGTAACTAATGAGCCCACCTGCCGTCAATTCTCCTATAAATGGTAATCCCCCCTTCCTTTTGGGGGCAAAGACTGCCACCAGGTCCTGTCTGCCCTGAGCCACACATAGTGGGGTGTTGCTCCAGGACCTTGCTTCAGACGTGTAAGGTCCCCCCATCCATTAAACCATTGATGTCTCTGTTGCTGACTCCAGGCTCTTTGTTCGGTCTTAAAGCTGGGCAAGCGCAAGCCTTGTAGGCCTGCGGGGTGCAGCCCAACACTTTTCAACACTCCAAAAAGAAACCCTGAACCCATTATCAGACATTTTCTTTTCTGACTCCCCTCCCCATCCTTGCCCCTGGCAGTCACTAATCTATTTTCTGTCTCTATGGATTTGCCTATTCTGGACATTTCATATAAACGGAATTATACAATATGTGGCCTTTTGTGTCTGGCTTGTTTACTTAGCATAATGTTTTCCAGGTTCATCCATGTTGTAGCAGGTATCAGTATTTTATCCTTTTTAATTGCCAAATAAAATTCCACCTGAATAACATTTCATTATATAGATATACCACATTTTGTTTATCCAGTTATCAGCTGATGGACATTTAGGTTGTTTCCATTTGGGGGCTATTATGAATGATGCTGCTGTGAACATTGAAATACAAGTTGTGTGGACATATGTTTTCATTAGGTATATGCCTATGAGTGGAACTCTTGGGTCATATTGTGATTATTTTTAGCATTTTGAGGAACTGCGCTGTTGTTTTCCAAAGTGGCTGCACCATTTACATTCCCACGAGCAGTGTATGAAGATTCCAACTTCTTCACCTCCTTACCAACACTTGTAATTGTCTGTTTTTTTAATTGTAGCCATCGTAGGCAGTGTGGAGTGGTTATCTCATCATGATTTTGACTGACATTTCTCCGTAACTAAATATGTTAAGCATTTCTTCATGTGCTTGCTGAACATTTGTAATTTCCTTCAGAGAAATGTCTGTTCAAATCCTTTGCCCATTATTTAATTGGGTTATTTGTTTTTTTATTATTGAGTTGTAGTAGTTCTTTATATATTCTGGGTACAAGTCTCTTACCAATATATGATTTTAAATTATTTTTTCCATTCTGTGGGTTGCCTTTTTACTTTCTTGGTGGTATCGTTTGAAGCACAAAGGTTTTTTTTTGTGTGTGTGTGTGTTTTAATGAAGCACAATCTAATTTTTATTTTAGTCACTTATACTTTTGGTGTAATATATAAGAAACCACTGCTTAATCCAAGGTTGTGAAGATTTACTCCTACGTTTTCTTCTAGGAATTTTATAGTTTTAACCCTTACATTTAAGTCTATGATCTATTTTGAGTTAATTTTCATGTATGGTATATATTCTTTAACATGTGAATATCCAGTTTTCCCAGCAACATTTGTTGAAAAGACGATTTATTCTTTCCCCCATTGAGTTATCTTGGCACCCTTGTTGAAAATCAGTTGGCCATAGGTGTATGAGTTTACTTTTTGTACTCTCAATTCTATTCCATTGACCTATATATCTATCCTTCCACCAGTACCACTCTGTCTTGATTACTGTAGCTTTGTAATAGGTTTTGAAATCAGAAAGTGTGAGTCCTCCAACTTTGTTCTTCTTTATCAGGATTTCAAGTTTGTTTTGGCTACTCTGGGTCCCTTGAATTTCCATGTAAATTTTAGAATCAGCCTGACAATTCCTGCAAAAATTCCAGAAGGGATTTGATAAGGATTGTATTGAATCTGTAGATCAATTGGGGAAGTATTGCCATCTTAACTATTAATTTTTCTGATCTGTGAGCAGGAGATATCTTTCCACTTATTTACATGTTTTTAATTTCTTTCAACAATTTTTATAGTTTTCAGTGTACAAAGCTTTCATTTCCTTGATTGAATTTATTCCTAAGTATTTTATTCTTTTTACTGCTACTAAAAATGGGACTGTTTTCTTAATTTCATCTTCTTATTATTTATTGATAGTGTATAGAAATACAACTGATTTTTCTATGCTGATTGTGTATCCTGCAATACTACTAAACTCAATTAATTCTAATAGTTTTTTAGTGGATTCCCTGTGATTTTCTATATACCAGATCATGTCATCTGCAAATAGAGATAGTTTTACTTCTTCTTTTCCAATCTGATGCCTTTATTTATTTTTCTTGCCTAATGGCCCCGGCGAGCCATACCATGTTGCATAGAGGTGATGAGAATGGATGTCTTTGTCTTATTCCTGATCTTAGGGGGAAAGCATTCAGTCTTTCACCATTATGTTGTTAGCTGTGGCTTTGTCATAGATGCCCTTAATCAGGTTGAGGACGTTTCCTTCTAGTCCTAGTTTATTGACAGTTTTTAACTTGAAAATATGTTGTATTTTGTCAAATGCTTTTCTTGTGTCTGTTGAGATGATCATATGGTTTTTACCCTTTATTCTACTAATATGGTGTATTATACTGATTGTTTTGAATGATAAGTCAACTTTGCATTCCTAGGATAAATATCACTTGGTCATGGTGTAAAATCCTTCCTATATGTTGCTAGATTTGGTTCACTAGTATTTTGTTGAGGATCTTTGCATATTAATATAATTTTCAAAATGCCCTCTCACGTTAAGGTCTGATATTCAAGTTGTTTATACTTATATTGTGCCATGTCCAGAGAATATTATTAATAATATTAATATTATATAGTTTTTTCCCCTTTCTGTTTTTGAAGCTCTGGAATATTTTTATTTTCTCCACATAGGATCACACTCACAGAAAATATGAGAGGACCCTTGGGTACAATATTTGCACTGTAGAGTTTTGTCCCATCATGGAACTTCTGAAACAGAAGGAGCTTTAATAATCAACTTGGCCTTGGTTTTCAACTCTGTTCCACAGAGTTCCCTAAGGTATTCTGTATGCATTTTAAGGGTTTTTTAAATGTATATTTAAGTATTTTAAAAGCCCAAATAAATAAAGATAGCATTGATTGACATGTATTCTGTACCAAACTTTACTATATTGGATATCATAAAACCCTAGCTCTTAGCATACTGCCTGGCACATAGTAAGTGCTCAGTAAAAAAGCACTGGATGGATGATTTCAAATTTGGTGTATTTCTTTTAGTGGGAGGCTCCTGGTTCCTATGTTGGCTTCAAAGTTTCTGAAGACATCTCAAACTGGAATCATTCTCTGCCTCAACCCTGCCCCTCCCACAGTCCCTGCCTCAGTGGGCAGCACCACCGACCCCCATGCCAGCGGTCACGGCAGCGTGACCCCTCATCCTTGATCAATTACCACATCCCGGTGCTTCTATCCATCGGGTAGCTGTGGGGTTTTTTAAATTTATTTATTTTTATTTTTGGCTGCATTAGGTCTTCATTGCTGCACGCGGGCTTTCTCTAGTTGCAGCGAATGGGGGCTACTCTTCGTTGTGGTGCGCGGGCTTCTCATTGCGGTGGCTTCTCTGTTGCAGCTAGGCACACAGGCATCAGTAGTTGTGGCGCACGGGCTTAGTTGCTCCCTGAATATATCCTCCCCAGTAGATATATCCTCCCCAGTGTAGCCAGAGTGGCCTTTACACATCTGACCACATCCCTGATGGGCTCAGAGGTAAAGCCCAAGCTCCATGACTCAACCTTCAGGACCCTCTGGTATATGTCATCTGCCCCACTAGACTTGTAAGGTCCTTGAGAACAGTCATTGTCTTATATTCCTTTGTATCTCCTGTGGTCAGCCAGAAACTAAGTTACATAAATGAATACAGTTTTTAAAAATCAAAACTATTTTTTATCTATTGAGAAAATTATAAAATTTAAAATTGTGGACTTAAACTATAAAACATCAGAGATGAACCAGGACTATCTGAGCCAACGGCTGCCCCCTGCTGAGTAACTCATGGTGAGCAGAGACCACATCCATGTTGGGGACTTAAGTGCAGTGCTCTGGGCTCCTGGCACTGACCTCCCTTTGGATATGAAATTAATTTAGTCCTGGAATTAGTCACTGGGCAATTTCTGGAAATCACCATCTTTCTCTGGAGTGGTCTGTACTGACTTCTGACACACTTAAACCATGTGGCTGCTCAAGAGAGCCTGTGCCCATCTGTTTCAGAGAAACTGTCCTCAGGAATTCATCTTCCTTCTGGAAGATTGTGATCAGAAATCATGCAGTTGGCCTGTCTTTGTATCTATCACGCCAGCTGTGCACTCACATCAGTTTTCTTTTCTCATCAGTCAGAGGGACACCTTCCAGTGTTTGCTGAAGGGAAGGTATTCATGGTCAGATTTCTAGCATCAGGATCATGCCACCGATAGGTTTTATCTATTTCTTTGCTTGTACAAGCTGTTTGACATCACTGGGTCTCAATTTAGTCATCTTTATTTTTTTTATTTTCTTTAAATTAATTTATTTATATATTTTTGGCTGCATTGGGTCTCTGTTGCTGCGCGTGGGCTTTCTCTAGTTGCGGTGAGTGGGGGCTACTCTTCATTGCAGTGCGTGGCCTTCTCATTGCGGTGGCTTCTCTTGTTGTGGAGCACCGGCTCTAGGCATGGCGGGCTTCAGTAGTTGTGGCACGTGGGCTCAGTAGTTGTGGCTCACAGGCTCTAGAGCACAGGCTCAGTAGTTGTGGTGCACGGGCTTAGTTGCTCTGTGGCATGTGGGATCTTCCCAGACCAGGGCTCGAACCAATGTCCCCTGCATTGGCAGGTAGATTCCTAACCACTGCATCACTGGAGAAGTCCCTCAATTTAGTCATCTTTAAATGGAGACAAAAGTTGTAAATATTTGATGAGGTTATTGTGAAGATTAAATGAGATGAAGTGTGTACTAGGTTGAACATCACATTGTAAAGGTTTTATAAATGTCAAGTACTTAGGTTTTTTATGCTTTGTTTTAAAACAAGATTTTGGGGAGTTACTAAAACATGTGCAAAATTATAAGATTAACATAGGGTAAATGAGAAAGCCAGAGTTAGGAGGGAAATTGCATTATTAAAGAGAATCGTGAGGGTTTTAGCTTTCTTACATTGGATACCAACTTGGCCATTCATTCATTCATTTGCTGAATCAGTGCTTAACTTTGAGCAGCCCTTGGGAATTCCCTGGCGGTCCAGTAGTTAGGACTTCGTGCTTCCACTGCTGGAGGCCCAGGTTCAATCCCTGGTCGGGGAACTAAGATCCTGCAAGCCACGAGGTGCGGCAAAAAGCAAAACAAAACAAACAAACAAAAAAACCTTTGAGCAGCTCTCAGCATGCAGCGTATACAAAGGAGTAAAAGACCTTGTTTGTGCTTCTGGTTCGGACAGCTAGCCCAGAGAGATCCAACTAAAACACAGTGTGGCAGGAACTGTGAGAGAAATGGAGGAGGGCACGTGTGCCAGGGCTTGCCTGGGGGAGTAGCCCTCCCATACCAGCTGGGTTTGCAGTTACTTCCTGGGGGGTCCTGATGACATATCTGCTTTGTGTTCATGTTTCAGCAACCACCTTGGGGCTGAATGTGACAAAGCAAGAAGATGGCCAAGATTAGCACCCAATACTCCCGCCCTTCCAGGACTCACCACCTTGTGGTAAGGACCACGGACAGAGATCTCGATAGCATTGAGAACGGCCTCAGCAGGTAGGATGGGCTTTTAAGTTCATGCCTGGAACAGGTTATTTCCATAGCTGATCTAGACCTGGGGGAAAGACTGCCTTAGCCTGTGGGCAAGCACGGGTTGGAGGGCGGGGTCTGTTCACAGCACTCCTTCTAACTTCATTTTCCATGTCCCTTACTCCTCACAACCCACACTGAAGTAGTTTTTATTCTCATTTTAGAGATGTGGGAAAATGAGGCTCCAAAAGTTATATAACTTTTGTAACTTTTTTCTAGAAGGCAAGAAAATGAATATTCATATGCAGCAGATTAAATTCTACTGTAAAAATGTCCCCAAACCGCCACACTTTCCCTTGTATACATCAAACATTTATCGGGCTCTGTCTGTGCACCAGCCACTGCCCTGGGCACTGGGGTGGAGTACAGATCAGGTGCACTGTCCCTCACTTCCAGGAGAAGGCCAGGACTCAGCCGTGCTCATGTACCTGGGGGGAGTGGGCCGTGCCCTGCCAGCAAAGCCATCAGCCCCATCAGTGACATCCCGACACAGGCAGCCACATGGAAACCTGGGGCTTTGAGTTCTACTTCTAGCCCTGTTCCTAACTTACTAGTAGACCTGGGAAAACTCACTAACCCCTCCATGCCTCAGTTTCTTCAACTGCAAAATGGAGCAGCAGTGGGAAATGGGAGAGTATCTATTTGGTGCAAATGGACTTACATTCTTATGTTTCTTAAATTCTCAGTGAGTTGATTGAGTTGAACAAGAAGAAGCTTTATTTCCAATATTTATGTTATTTTTGTCTCACATATATAACACTTAAAACCTCCCTGCCGTGAAAACTGCATATTACCTGATGGCCAAAAGTGCAATGACAGTCCCTCAATCCTCTCATCCCTGGCACTAGGCCCTCCTCCATCGTTTCTCCTCACTAACTTATATATGTCACTTCCTCTCTCAAATGCACATTTGGTTTTTCCTACATCTAGGTGCTTTGTCCCAGCTCCTTAGCAACTCGGCTAATAAGTGATAGACAGCAATTTCCCTATCTTTGCAAACTTATGTAGTCTTTGGACCTCCACCCTCTGGGATTCAGGCAAAGGAAGGAAATCTCAAAGCATGGCAACACATATTCCCTCCAACTCTTTTAAGTTGGTGCTCGGACCCAGGAAATTTGATAGACTCAGGGGCATCAGAAATTCTCACCCTACTCAAATTTCTCCCTCCTAACTGGCCGACTGTCAATACTTGTGTTCCACAACTGAGGACTCCTTCCTTTAGGTTAAGGCATTGCCCTTATTTAAAAGGAAGAGGAACACTATTAGGACAGTTGTCTACTATTAAAACTTAGGTGTGCATTAATAGTTTCTTTCCCACATCTGAGCTAATAAAACCCCCTGAAGAGGGGCTTCAAAGAGGATTGTGGTAGAGGGGAGAAAGGTCCCAAGCATGGAGCACAGCAGGAAGTCAGGCTCCCTGGGCAGCATCAGGCTCCTGGGGTCTTGGGCCCAATGGGAGAAGGAAGAAGCTGTTAGGATCAAGAAGAATTTGCAGCAAATGGAACTTTTCCCCATTGCTCCCTTTTGCCTCGAGCAGGACAAAACCAGAGCATCTCGTGGAGCTTCCAGAGTCCCTGGAGTCTCAGTCTGGCTCCTCCTGGTGAGAAGGCGGGCCTGGCGAGTGGGCTGGGGCTCCTGCCCAGAATGCCTGCTTGACCCAACACCACCATGAGCCAGCTCTGCCCGACTCATCCTGGCTCTGCCTCGGCCGGTGGCCGACAAGCTCCGTCTGGCTTGCAGGCCGTTCAAGAGCCTCTGGCTTCCGAGAGCCTCGCTGTGGGCTCACACTGGGTCCATGCACACTCCGGGGATAGGTTGTCCACACAGCCGGTGCTCTGAAGTGATGCTCTGGGACAGTACTCTGCCATCTCACGGGTGGGCAAATGCCCTCCCCTCCCCCACCCCCATCCCCAGGCCAGCGTGGTGACCAACAGCACAGGCTCGGGGTCAGACTGCCGGGTTTGAAAAGTGGCTCTGAAAAACTGCTCAACAGCTCCAAGCCTCAGTTTCCTCATCTGCAAAATGGACTAGTACTGACGTCAGGGCAGAAATGAGGGTAAAACAGGGTAAAGCTTGGGGCACAGCCCCTGCCACGCAGCGAGCGCTTAATCGGTGCTCACCGCGGGTCTTGGAGATGCTGCCCCTCCTATGGGCCTTCTCTGGCGTCCCAGCTGAAGCCTCCTTCACCTCCTCTGACCTCAGATGGCCCCAGCTGTCCCGACATCTGGAACGGGCCATTTCCTGCCTGTGCCCACATCAGGCTGTCTCAGCCTGACCACTAGCCGAGTCTCAGCAAGCTCCACTTGGGACCATGCCCAGCTACATACGTGGTAAAAGCTTGTTGACAGATTAGTACAGAATCCCGTGGAAACACTTGAGAGGTTTCAAAAGGAGAGAGAGGAAAAATGCTTCCTTCTTGAGAAGCATTATCTCATGGAGGCAAGAGTGGGTTAACAGACAGAAGTTTCCAGAATGGCTCCTTAGCATCACCAAAGATTGAGAATAGGAGTTCAGGCTCGGGGGAGCAGCCTTGGGCCGGAAGGCCGGGTCCAGAGCCCTCCCCTGCTTCCCAGAGCAGCCCGACATCTGTCGATTCACAGATTAGTTTTCCCTGTAAGATTGATTTGAGCAAAGGACTCTGGCACAGTCACATAAAATTTTTAAAGTTTCAAATCACTATTTCCAGGGAGGAAATGGTGTTTGAACAAATCGTAGATCTTTGCCTTGAAATTCCAATCCTTTTAGAAAACTTTTGGGAGAAATAATCATGAATGTGTGTCCTTAAATATTAATCCCTCTTTATCCTCAGTGATATCACACAGCTGTGCTGGGGACATATGCATTGGTGTGGTCCTTTGCCGAGTGCCCCCCAAAGCAGGGAGTATCATTTCCCCGACCCCTGAGACATCCCGCCTCCCAGGTCTTTCACCAAATTAGAGACCCAGGTTTCTGTTTCTCTTTTTAAATCATTGGGCCTATTTTCCTAGTGAAGAGTCATAAGGAAGGATGAGAATGTTTCCTTTGAACAAAAAAATTAAGTTTATACCTTGAAAAGACCAGAAATAAAAATGTCTTGAATTTTGCTTTTTCTATTTAGATCTGTTTGGTTGACTCAGTTATTTGAGAGCCGTCTGGCATATTTTTGCAGATAATGCAATAGAGAAAGACTTCACAGTCTGCCACAGAGAATTGCAGCTAGGACCGAGGGCACCCCAAACCCCAGATCAATCTCCTAGTGTAGCTATTTTAGGCGAGCTTTTGGGCATAAGGGGTTGTGTCCTACAGAGAAGGAGACTTCTTCATGCTTTACCCTGAACAGAGCCCAAAGCAATTACCACAAAAGAAAACCATTTTCAACCTGCTTCCCCAGGACCCCAAGACAAAAATGCAGTGACTTCAGTTCCCTGGTCACATGTGGCCGGGGCAGTACCTGCCCATCACTCTAGTTCCTCAGGGCTTGAGAGCAGGAAAAGTAAAATAAGGTATCATTTTCTCCACCCTTGTTCCAAAAGTCCACTTCTGTTTCCTCTTATGTCCCCAAAGTCACTGAAAGAAGACACCAGATCCACAGAGCACAGAGTTGATCACCAGTTCCCGTTCTGATGAGAACCTCTGTTCCCTCCCAGTGACGAAAAAGCTTCACCTTGTGGGCATTAATTCCTCTGTATAAATAAACTCAGAAGATGAGCTTTACAGGTTGAAAATGACCTTGTCTTTCAAAACAGTCACTTCATTTTGTTTCACCAGTTGCCCTTGATCTTGCTGGTTGCTAACTTCACAGGGCTTCTTCCTACAAAGGCACCATCACCACGGAGAACCGGAGACTGCGGGTAGAAGGCAACTTCAGGTTGTCCTGGCCTGATCTGCTTGTTTTACAGAGACCGAAGCCTGTCGAGTCCTGAGCCAGCCCCCGGCCGGACGGTACCTGGCCCGCACTCTCTCCTGCCTATGTATTTCCCTGGGAGGTTCTGGATCCCTGATCTTGCACTGATTGCCAGAAGTTTCTCCCTTTTGGCAGTACCTGTGTGTCCTTGGGGACACAAAATATCACCTCAGACATTTGGTTCCTCTTCTCCTAGCCAATCTCCCCTTCCATTTACCTCGTAAATCAGTTTCTCTGAGGAATAACTAATTGGGTTTGCTATTTAAATACCCCCAGGCATTTAACGAGGGTAGAGACTATGGAGCTGGAAGAAAGACAGCAGAGCAGAACTCTGGGCATCAAGAAACAAGTGGGGAGATGCATCAAGAAGAAAAGGCCCCTTGGGTCCCTTGAACTTACATCGTATAAGACCCTTCCTATTCTTCACAGCTAAATGTGCCTTTCTGGACTTGGGCGTTTGACCAATACTTAAATCAATATGAAATCAATTTTTCCTTTGTTTTCTTTTCGAAGACCAGGAAAATTAAACTCAGGGAGGGTAAGTGACCAGCCCACGGTGCACTTAGTTAATAGGTGCTGGGGTAGGGATTCGAACCCAGGCCTCCGGGCTCCCCACTACGCCGCCTCCCCTTCACGTAGGTGTCAAAGGTCCAGGCCACTTGCAGTAGCTCTCACTGCTGCCAGCTGCAGGCCTGCTTTGAAATCTGGGGTGAGTTCTGCCCTTCTCACCCACCCACAAGCCCTGATGTCATGGGCGTTGAGTCCTTTGCTGCTGATGCACATAAATCTGGTCTCAGGATGTACCCCCAACACCCCCCTGCAATGAACAGAATCCAGACTAGGCAGAAATGCTGGGCCGCCTGCTCGGTGCCTAGAGCTCCCGGAGGAGGGAGCTGCTGGTGGGGCCAGAACACCTCGTCCTGGGATTGCCTCTAGACCTTCCAGGCACACATTCTGTGGCAGAGCTAGAGCCCAGCTGTTAGTTGCTGCCCGCACCCCAACTCCCCACCCCCAAGCATGCCAGCTGCTAGGATCCAGGCACTGGAGAGATGGACTCACTTGTCCCCCTGCCGCTGCCTCCTCCTGTAAGTGACCCGGGTGCCTTGCAACATGCATTCCCACCTTTGTAGTACGCAGAATATTAGAAGCGCAAGGGTATTGTAGCTTCCTAACTGCAGCAGGGCCTCTGGTAGGGTCTCTCATAGGTATAAGGATGAGGTGTGAGTGGTCTCTTATGAGTATAGAGAATTCAATTAGGCGGTTTGGAAATAAAAGAGCCATGCCCACATTAGTGCAGCCAGGGGAATCAGAGCCATGTCTCTAGTGGCATGCCACAGGGCTCAGCTCTCAGCCATGTCCTATTCAACTTTTGCTTTAATCAGTGCCATGTATGAAAGTACAGAAGGCAGATTCATGGAGTGGGTGAGAGCAGGCTTTGAAAGGAGATGGAATGGCATCCAAATCTCAGCTTTGCCACTTGGCTGTGTGACCTTGGGGAACTTACTTAACCTCTCTGAACCTCAGTTTCCTCTCCTACAGTTTTTATGTGGATTAAGGATAAAATGTATGTGGCTGACATACAGCAAGCAGTCAATAAATGGCGTGTACTTTGGGTATCACATCTGTGAATGAGACAGAGTTGGGAGGACCCTGCATACCAAGGGTGCCAAAACATCAAGTGACTCAGATAAATGGGAGAGTCCAATACTTATTTCCAACAAATCAATGGTACATGCATAAGACAAGGCCTTCTGGCTTAGCAGCAGCACATGTTCTAAGAGATTGGGTTTTGGATGACGGTAGCTGGTGATGGGGCACCAAAAGCATGTCTTGGGCTCCAGTAACAGCAGGGTGGTTCTCAGTCTCTGTGCCCAGTCAGGCAAGAATACAGGAAGCTGCTCACAGGAGAATGACCGTGACGGGGAAGAGACTTGAACCTGCTGAGGAAAGGCTGGGTGAGCTGACGCGTCTAACCTGGAAAAACGAGGCAGCACGGGTGTGAGAGCTGTCCCTTCGTGGGAGGCGGGCTGTTAGAAGATGAAGTTGCCTGACTCCATGTGGTTCCAGCAAAAAAAAAAAAGTGTATCCTTGATATGGGGAAGCAGAGGGAGAGAAGAACCTGCTGGCAATCAGGGCTGTGCAGAGAAGACCTGGAGGAGCCATGGAATGGTAGTGAGCTCCCCACGCTGGAGACGGCAGAGAGGTTGCAGAAAGGAAGAGGCAGCGGCTCGGCGGCTGAGATACGGGATTCTGACTTCGAATGACTCACTGGGGAGAGAGAGCGCCTTTACCCTGACATTAATTCTTGCTTGCTTCTTCAGCCGTGTTGCCACCTTATTAAGAAGGCTGATTAGGCTGGAATAGGTCATGTGATCGAATTAATTTGTCTTGCCTGGGCTCTTCAAGACTCGTATAATGAAGTGCAGATCCCTGGAGGCCAATGCCTGGATGGCTTTTAATCAGGCCGATCAAACTTCAGCCCTAGGAAGTTTCAAAAGAAAGGGAAAAAAGGAAAATTACACCCCAGCAGGGAGGTCTTATTCCAGGAAGTTCAACCAACACGAGGCTCTGCTGATGCTCGGACTGAGCTGTGGACACCTGTCCTGTGGGTGCTGTTGCTTTTCGCCCTGAATTGCACAGGTGAGGTCCCTGCCTCCCTTGCCTCTGCGTTACAGGGGACACGGGTTAGGGCTTGGCAAAAGGTCACAGCAGAAATGGATTTTCATTTGAAAGCCTTACACAAATGCACGTGGAGGGCTAGGCCAATTCCTTACAATATTGCTGGACCCTCTTAACCAGTGGGCTCCTGCAGTACCTACACACTACGACAGAGGGCAAGGGAAGACCTCTTGAAGGAGGTGGCACTTGATCTGACTTTAGGAGATAGGATTTCAGTATGCAGAGAGGTGTGTGAACCACAATCCTTGTTCTGGAATCCTTGCATGGAAACAGCTGCTGTGGCTCCCGGGACCTCCCCCCCACCCCAGTGCTCTAATAAGGACCATTTGCTGCTGGCTTGCCCTTTTCACCTGGGCTATGGGCAGTAGCCTCCTTGTCATAAAGGAAAGGCCACTTTCTCCTGAAAGCCAGGACCTGCTGGCTCCTGCTAGAGTATGAACTGAAGTGGGGAGCTCTGGGGTGAGGATCTGTGATGGTAGCTTTCCTCTTTAAGCAGGGCATCTGGCCATCTCAGTCCTCAACGTGTCCAGGAGGTTGGAAATCAATGTCAAGGATGAGCTTGAAATCAATTTCACTTGCTGCATATTTGATTTCCTAGGACCCACTTGCCATGTGAGGAGACGCCGTCAGAACTGCAAGAAGGCATCACCATGGAGACCAGAGGACTGGCTGAATCCAAGCGAAGCTCCTTCACCAGCCAGGGGCCCGCCAGGTAACCGACCAGTCTCAGCCCTCACCTTGGGAAAGGGCAGACGGAGGCAGAAAGAAGGTAGACAAGTCTCAGGAAGACATGGTGGTTGAGGGTAGGGTTGCAGATTTGGAGAAGAAAGGGGCAGGAGAAGCGGAGTCAGAAATCTATCAGGGAGTCATTTCCTCTTGGGTCAGGTGTTCCGAGCTCAGAGAAGTCTAAGAAAAACTGCCTTTATCTGAAATTGCTCTCATAAAAAGTGATATTGAGGTACTTGCTCAATTCTGGAAGAATTCAAGAAAAAAAAGCCAACCAGAGAAGTTTCAGAAAAGAATTCAGAAGAAAGATCAGCCAGCCGTGGGAGACCGTTGGGTGGATCACGGTGGCATACAGAGGGCAATCGTGGCTCTGTCGGAAATAGCCCCTGGCAGGTCCTCACTCACACGGGTCTAGACTTCATAGCTTACGTCCTCGCAAAAGTATTTGAAAGATTAACTAGGCTCCAAGCTCTGTCTCCCTTCTGATAACATCTGTCCTCTGGCTTCAGTAGCTGTACCACCTGGAGGAAGTCATTTCACCTTTCACGTCTCATCTAAAGATGCATCTAGTAACATGAGGGCTGCGGCAGAGCCCAGTGCTGCCTCACGACGGGCGCTCAACAAATGTGGGGCTCATTATTTCCTTCCACTGATTTTTTTTTTTTAACCAAAGCCAGAGTTTCATACAGTCATGTGTTCTACAGGTTTTGCTTAAGAGTATTGCGAAATGTTAATTTATCTATTTATTCTTCATGTTTTTCATTGTGGAGGATTATTTATTTCACTCGCCACTTATAGCTGGGCATTTAAGTGATTTCCAGTGTTTTTTGTCTTACTAATAAAATATCTTACTAATAAGAGGCCTGTTGATCGTAAGTTAGAGAACACCTTCAACTAGCTCAAATGAAAAGGGTAGGGCTGGGGCAGGGGCTGGTATAAGCTAAGATCCAGGCCACCTTGTGGAAACGGAGCCAGTGGGGCTGGTAAGGGGCCGTGGGGAAGCAGCTGCCTTCCCTCTCTCGTTTCTCTAGCAGCATTTCATGATCTGTGTGCTGTTTTCCTGCGTGCCTCCTACGTTTCTGGCTTTCTCTGCTCACACCTGAGCAGGCACAGGCTGAAAACAGCCTTCACCATATGATCCTGAGTTGAAACACCCAACCCCACCTTGGAGTGGTTTTTAGTTCAGAGGCTTGAGTGACTCTGTGGGTCAGTCGTCCATCCCCGAGCCTGTTGGCTGAGGCTGGAGCTCCGGGGAGTAAGACCTTGCTTCTCTCCCTCAGCAGAGGGAAGACGTGGGTGTGGGGAGTGTCAGAGCAGAGAGGTTGGGCTGGGCAGGCACCTTGCCATTCATCTGCAGCAGCCGCTGTAAGCATCTCTGTTCATGGGATGTTCCCTCACTTCAACTTATTCCCTTAGGCTGTGGTCACAAGTGTGTGATGGGGAGGGGATCAAGGTATGTGACAATTCATGACTCCATGCCAGGTTGCTCAGAACCGATTTCTTGGGGACAGTGGCATGCACAGTGGGTGCCCAGTCAGGAAAGCTGAGCTCCAAGAAACAGTTGAGTCTCTCTTTCCGTTACCCCCTGGCCAAGACGGGGAAGCAAGAGGCAGGGCTGAGGGAAGCTTTTTTACAGAAAACTGAAGCTAAGATGAGCTCTGGGCGTGTGGACTGCCTGGTCTCGGGTGCTTGAGGCCCGGGTGGTGTCCGCTCCAGGAGAGAGGTCAGGGCACATTGCAAAGGAACTTCTGCACAGGGCTGGGGGTAAGATAAGAGTTTGTATGAAGAGCAGTTCATAGGACAAGGGTTGGGGAAAGAACCTAGGGTGTATCTGGGTGCTTGTTCCTTTATACTTAGCTCTGGATTTTATCACTGTTCGGAAATTGTATTTTTTACTGTTCCTGTGCTTACCAGTCGTAACAAAGAGCTCTACATGGGGCAGAGGAAAGATGAGCAGAAGAGCTTGCTAATGGCCCATTGGCAGGGTCACGCCTTTGATGGAGTCCAGGTGTTAAAGGGACAAAGCCATAATGAAGCAATGTCCCTTATGGAGGAAGCTCCGTCCCAGGTGGCAGAGGTGGAGGGAAGAAAAGGCTCTGGCGAGTGGGGGCCGGGCGTGGCGTGCAAACCTGAGCCCGGCCCCGGGACCCACATCCTGCCGGCATCTCTGCCCCTGCCCCAGCCCTCTGGGAGGGGGCGTCCGTCTCCTTCCGCACCGCCCTCGCTGCGGGTCTGTGCCCTTCCAGGTTGTCACGCCTCATCATCTCGCTGCGCGCCTGGGCCGCCAGGCACTTACGCCACGAGGACCAGAGGCCTGACTCTTTCCTGGAGCGTTTCCACGGATCCAAGCTCAAGGAGGTGTCCAGCCGCGAAAGCCATGTCCAGTCCAACGCGGGCAGCCAGGAGCCGCCAGAGAGAGGGAGAAGGTAAGGGGGGCGGGGCTGCCTGCCCCAGACCGGGAGGGAAGCACCTGCTGCCCCTTCCGTGCAGCGTGGATCCCGCCCCCCACCCCGGGGTGGCCGGGAGCAGGAAGGGGTCTGTCCTGGGGGAACACTGCATGCTCTAGGAGTCTCCACACGAGCCCAAGAAGCCCTGCGGGAGCGGAAACCCTTTAACCAGAGCCCCCAGCCTCATGGGCAGCTGACCCTGTCCTCCGCGGAGCTCCCGCTAGCGCCCCCTGGAGTTGGTGCTCAGAATCGCACCCGGGACGGTAGCCTCACCAATCTCTCCGTTAAAGGACCCTCATCCTACTCACCTTGCACTGTGACCCACCTTGCTAAAAAAATGGGCCTTTTGTACCACGAACCTCAGAGAGTACCTAGATGGTACCCACAATTTTATGGATGGGTATATGTACATTCTTCTGGGGAAAAGGTCCAAAGGTTGGTTAGAACTTTCAAGGGGAACCATCCTCGTCCCAGGTTGGCTTAAGAACCGTGGGGGGCACAGTAGGTGGGAGTAGGGTGGGGGATGAGGAGAGTGTCTGCTTTTTAGTAGGAGAAGGGTCTGCAGAACAAGGGCTCTGAGCACCTTGCATGGCCCCCTGCCCGGTGGGGAGCTTGTGGCTGGTGCTGTCTGGTGCCTGCAAGTAGAGAAATCTGCAGGGGCTGGACTGACACCCCCCAATCCCCCTGCCCCCCTGCACAGAGCTGCTGCCTCCCCTCCCCCTCTTCTCGTGTTCTTGAGAAGTCACCCCAGCCTCTGGTGGGCGGGGAGACCACTGGCGACCGTGGGTTGAATCCATTGTCGCTGAACAGCAGAGGGTCTCTCTAGGACCCTTGGGGCAGTTGCGGGAGAAGAGGTAACACGTTCAGGGGAAGCAGACCTCCTCTCAGCCTCACAAACAGGAGGACACTTGCTCAGAACCTGTTTTAAGGAAAAAGGGGCTTGAAAAAGATCTTTTGGCTGAATTCTCTAGGTTATGCCAGGGTTTAGAAGACGTAAAGTGTGAAAAAAGAAGCATGAGGGCTTCCCTGGTGGCGCAGTGGTTGAGAGTCCGCCTTCCGATGCAGGGGACACGGGTTCGTGCCCCGGTCCAGGAAGGTCCCACATGCCGTGGAGCAGCTGGGCCCGTGAGCCATGGCCGCTGAGCCTGTGCGTCCGGAGCCTGTGCTCCGCAGCGGGAGAGGCCACAACAGCGAGAGGCCTGCCTACCGCAAAAAAAAAAGAAGAAGCATGATTGTTGCAGAACAGACAGTCCCTGTATAATTTGCTAGAGAAAATGCTGTCTGTTTTGGAGTCAAAGGAACAGAAGGGCTCGGTTGCGGGCCCCTCGAAAAGGCAAAGAAAGCCCCTGGTGGGTGAAGGCCGTGAAGCCTCAGGGGAAACAGATGAATCTTTCTGGAGCTTCGATTTTATTTCCAGATTTGGGGCGGGGGGTTATGTTTATTATAGGTTATGCAGTGCATTGCAAAATGTACAAGATGTACAAGCGTATTTAAGATAAAATATGAGAGTTCAAAGAGATGTCTTGCCAGAGACATTTGGAGAACTACATTAGTCTTCTCTGCTGTGGAAAGGTGTGAGAATCTCTGGCTGAGAGGCGGAGGCCCAGTGGAGCAGTGTTCTCAGGCTCCCATTTCCCATGAGCTTGGACTATAAACCCTCGGGCTCCCTGGGCTGTGGGAAGGGGACCGTGGAGGGCCTGGGTGCTGGCTGGATGTGTGCAGGGCCATCCCAGGTTCCCAGGGCCGGGCATCCCAGGCTGTGTGGGAGCACCAGGACCACGAGGCCCACATGCTGTTCGCTGCTGAGCCAGAAAGACAGGAGGGATAGCAGCTAAGGACGAAGGGAGGGTGGATGAGGAGGAGGAAAGAGTGGAGGGGGAAAGGAGGTTTGCTAGCAAGCCAGCCAGGCTGGTTCAGTTCCTTTTAGGCAAACAAAGACTTCCTTGGCTTAACTGATCAAACTTCTTCTCCACAACTTTAGACTCTGCCCATTTCCCTATGTGACCAGATTAACGGAGGGTTGACCCCATCAGAACCAGGCCCCAACTATGCCACCAATGCCTGGTCACTTGCTGGAAGGTTCAGAGGGGGCAGGTGAATGCAAAGGTGCAGGATGGGAGCAGATCAATCAGGGAGGCTTCCTGGGGGATGAAGACTTTGAATTTTCAAGGCCAAGTCCCATCAGCAAAGCAAAGTGTATGCAGAGATGGGTCTTAGTTCTCCTGTGGGTTTGGCCCGATGAGATTATGGCAGATTATGGTGCAGCTCACGGGCAACTGCACCCCAGAGAGCTAAACTTTCCTCCATAAGCTCACAGTTTTGATTCCCCAAGGGATTTTTAGATGATCTGAACCAATCCTGAAACAAGCAGTTAGAGCCCCATCCTGGATGGGGAGAGGGAGGCTTGGGAGGGATGAGCAGAAGTACCAAAAAGGCATTTGGCTGGATGTTCAACATCATAGAACAGGTGCCCTGAGAGTCAGGCTGGAGTGTCACCAGCGCCTGGCTCTGGGCCCCAGGGTCTCCTGTCCTGTGAATGGTCTGCAGTCACCACAGACAGGCAAGCTGCCCTCTAGCCCTGTGAGGCCAGGCTGGCTTTCTAAAACCAGCTGTCAAAGATGCGAACTGGCAGGTGAGCTCAGGGAGATCACGCCTTTTCCTAAAGAACATCACCAAGTATTGCCCAATGCAGCTTTCAATAAACGTGCTTGGTTGTGAAACCAGCCCCCACCTTCTACCAGATTCTCACATAGATCTGGGGTGGCAGACCCTGCAGTTTTAAGATGAATGTGGGGCAGGGGAAGGGGGAGGATGGGCTGAAACCTGGGGCAGCTCTGCCCAGAGTCCATTTTTTATTTATTTATTTTTGGCTGTGTTGGGTCTTCGTTGCCGCGCGTGGGCTTTCTCTAGTTGTGGCGAGCGGGGGCCACTCTTCATCGCGGTGCGCAGGCCTCTCACTGTCGTGGCCTCTCTTGTTGCGGAGCACAAGCTCCAGACGCACAGGCTCAGTAGTTGTGGCTCACGGGCCTAGTTGCTCTGCGGCATGTGGGATCTTCCCAGACCAGGGCTCGAACCCGTGTCCCCTGAATTAGCAGGCAGATTCTCAACCACTGCGCCACCAGGGAAGCCCCAGAGTCCATTTTTTGCCCTGAGAACTGGAAGCGGCCCTTGTGATGGGGTTTCCAAGGGAAGGGCCCTGTGACAGCCACATCTCTGCAGAGGGGGCAACAAGTTGCTGCTGCTGCTAACTATGTCCATTCTGGTCCAAGGAGCTTGGCCTGTTCACCCAGGAGCACCCGAGGGCAGGCGCCACACCGGGTGGTCTCTGTGCCCCCCGCTCCGTAGCACCTGGCCCACTGCCTGGCACATGCTAAAACTGGAGGACATTGAGAGGAATCGAGGCTAGGATGCTGGATGGGATTCAAAGAGTTAATCCTCAGTTATTCAGAAGCCTCAGTTTACCTAGGTGTTCATCCTCTCTCCTTCACCAAAACTAACTAGTCACAAAAAAATGTCTGTCCCTGACAATAACAATTCCCTCTGTTCAAGCTGTGTGGAAAGGCCCGTGAGACAGGGGATGGGTGTCCCAGAATAACCGCCTGGGGGCAAGGGGTCCCCAGCAATTGGACTTGACTTCAGATTCCCATGCTGTGCTCTCTTTACCTCCCCGCAGTGACTGGCCCCTGGCCAGAAGCAACACCAATGCCTGCAACAACTCAGAGAAGGAGTGAGTACCTCGGCTCCCTCCCGCTCCCTGCGGCCAACCGCCTCCCTGTAGCCACCCCAGCTTTGTACTGCTACTTCCCCCAAACCCCACCAGACCATTCTGGGGTCCTGCTCCTTCCATTGGAAACCCATCCCTGTGGACAAATGGGGAGAGGGACCTGGTCTGTGTGACTTCTTTGGGCAGGTCATTTTATCTCTGTGTCTCTCATTGTTCTTATCTAGAAAGCGAAGGGGTTGGATCGGTAAACATTTTCAGTGCTAACACCTCTGTTGCTGTGTATCTGAAGATGCAAAGCTGGAGTCCCTTTACAGAGCAGTGGATAATCTCCTTCATGATGAGAATGCACTTTGCATTCTACATCCTCAAGCTCCTGTGTGCCAGTGAAGTGCCCTTGTCTTAAGGCCAATTCTGGCCAATTTGGAGGGCATGATCAGGATGGTGGAAAGAGGAAATTTAAATAGTTCCGGAGATTAGCCTCTTGAAACCGTGACCCACTGTAATTCCTTCCTACCACCCGATGCTGAGCTGGCAGAGCAGTTTGATGTGTGATTCTGGCAACATCACCCAAGAGCCCAAGCAGACAGTGTGCGTATGTGTGTGACCATATTTGTGTGTGAACACGTGTGCGTGTGTGCCCCGTTCTCCAGCCTTCCTTTTTGGAACACCGTGGGGGTAGGTAGCGGAGGGGGGGTCTCAGTTGGAGCTTAGGGGAAAACCGTCAATATCAGCCAAGAAATGCCAATTTCTTGACTTCCAATTGACCGAGAACTGTGCTGAGGCTTTTTCTTGTTATTTCCCTTTGTTCTTCTGATAGAACTTCTTTCCATTTCCCTCCATGAACCTTAGTTGCATTTTGGGGCTTTTTTGTTTGTTTTTTAAATGTATTTTTTTTTAAAGGGCTTCAAATGCTTGGCTATCTATCTATCTATCTATTTATTTATTTATTTATGGCTGTGTTGGGTCTTCGTTTCTGTGTGAGGGCTTTCTCTAGTTGAGGCAAGCAGGGGCCACTCTTCATCACGTTGCGTGGGCCTCTCACTATCACGGCCTCTCTTGTTGCAGAGCACAGGCTCCAGACGCGCAGGCTCAGTAGTTGTGGCTCACGGGCCTAGTTGCTCCGTGGCATGTGGGATCTTCCCAGACCAGGGCTCGAACCCGTGTCCCATGCATTGGCAGGCAGATTCTCAACCACTGCGCCATCAGGGAAGCCCTAAATGTATTTTTTAAATTGAAGTGAGTTTACAATGTTGTGTTAGTTTCTGGAATACAGCAAAGTGATTCAGTTACACATACATATATTCTTTTTCAGATTCTTTTCCATTATGGTTTATCACAGGATATTGAATATAGTTCCCTGTGCTGTACAGTAGGACCTTGTTGTTTATCCATCCTATATATACTAGTTTGCATCTGCTAATCCCAAACTCCCAGTTGATCCCTCCCCCATCCTCTCCCCCTTAGTTGCATTTTGTTTACATAAATTGGGACATCAAATCCAGAGACCCAAATGCCAGCAGTCAAGAAAAATGAAATGATTCAATCTGCAAAATGATAGCTACAGTGATATGTGTTTGATGCCCTTGGAAACCTGGTGTTGAGTCCCACAGTCAGGCAAAGGCTCAGGGCACCAGAAACCATAGGTAGAGGTCTTGTGGGTGGGTCTCCAGGCTTCTCCATCCTGGGGCTGGGATGTGGGCAAGGATGGCGTGGATGCCGTCAGCTACATCAGGCTCTTATAAATCTTTTCAGATGGGCTCATATCCTGGGTCCACATTGCAGCCAAGGACCGAGGGACAAAATTGGGGGCTGCCCCCAAATGGAGCCACCTGGGTACAAAGATACAGAAGTAATTCTTATGGACACCTTCCCCCATTCTTCCACCACATTTCTAGCATTTTCACTTAGTCCCATGGGTTCTGAAAATTTCTTTCTCCCGATCAATCTGTTCTCAGCCAAAACCAGCCTTGTTTTGTAGCTCTGTGTAGGTCCCCTGGGGCAGTGCTGGGTGGATTCTGGGGCACAGCTGGATGGCACGGGGTCTTCCCTAGGCCCTCAGCAGGTTGGTACCCAGAGGAAAGTCCAAAGCTTGTAACCTGGGGCCACAAATCCTTAACAAGGGTGGCAGAGCCTGGTGTAATTAAACTCCCGATAAGCTTGTGGGCAGCGCCCTCTTCTGGTGTCTTGACATTAAGACTTCAGCTGCAGAAAGACCAGTAGATTCAAGAGAACAGAGGATGGGTGAGTGTCCTTGCTCTTCTCATTTAAAGATTCTAACAACATTTGTTCTTAGTTTATTAATATGCTCATTGTCAAAAACTTAGAAAACACAGAAAAGCACCCACGAGCATACACCCATAAAAAAGTACACTTTATGTTAGCAGTTGAACCCCATTATCAGAGACAACCCCTCTTCACATGTTGGCAAATATCCCTCCAAGTTTTCTCTAGGCATATATATATTGAATAGATAGATACATGGATACATAGATACACAGATACGTAGACAGATGCAATATGTTTAATATATGTACTGGTTAAGAGCATTTGCATCCCAGCTCAACCACCTAAGAGCTTTGTGACCTTGAGCAAGTTACCTGACCTCTCTGTGCATCAGTTTCCCGACTTGTGAAATAGGGGTTGTAATCGGCGTCTTACACAGTTGTGTTAAGACTGACTGTTCTAATACATATGAAGTGCTTACAACAGTGCCTGGTACGTAGTAAATGATCAATCAATATTGACTACTGTGGGAAGCAGAGTAATTTCACTACCACAACCTCACCAAAAATGTTTCCATCCTAATCCCTGGAACCTGTGAGTAGATTATCTTACATGACAAAGGAGACTTTGCAAATGTGATTGAATTTAAGGACCTGCAGATGGAGATATTATTCTGGATTATCCAGGTGGGCCCAATGTAATCACATGAGTTCTTAAAAGCAGAAGCGGGAGGTAGGAGAGTGAGTCAGAGATATGAGAGGGAAGGAGGAGAGATTCGCAGTGTGAGTGGGACCATCCTGTCATTGCTGGCTTTGAAGATGGAGGAAGCGGGGAGGGAGGCATGAGCCACGGATGCAGCAGCCTCCAAAAGCCAGGGATCCATTTACAGCCAGCAGGAAAACAGGGACCTTGGTCCTGAGCTTCAAGGAGCTGGATTCTGCCTGCAATCCCAGTGAGCAGGAAACATTCTCCCCAGAGCCTCCAAAAAGGATCACAGCCTGAGGGCACCTTGATTTTCATCCAGTCAGATTATACGACTTCTTCCAATCTCCAGAACTGTAAGAGAATAAATTTGGGTTGTTCTAAGATACTACACTTGTGGTAATTTGTTATGGCAACAGTAGAAGATCAATAACACAGCTTTCGATCCCAGAAGTGGAGTGCTGCTGTAACAAATACCTAAAATGTGGAAGTGGCTTCAGAATTGACCCTAGGCAGGATCTAGAAGAATTTTAAGGAGCATGTTTTTGTTAAAAAAGCCTAGATTGCTTTGAAGAGGTTGTTAAAAGAAATATGAATGTTAAAGACTCTACCAGTAGCACAGGGAGATCAGCTCGATGCTTTGTGACGACCTAGAGGGGTGGAATAGGGAGGGTGGGAGGGAGGGGATATGGGGATATATGTATATATATAGCTGATTCACTTTGTTGTACAGCAGAAACTAACACACCATTGTAAAGCAATTATACTCCAATAAAGATATTAAAAAATGGGGAACAATCATCAGAAAAAAAAACTCTACCAGTGAGGGTTCAGAAGGAAAAATGGGGAGCATTACAGAGAAAAACCTAAGTTGCCTACATACTTAATACCTAAATGATCGAAACAGACTATTAGTAGAAATCTGGACTTTAGGGGTGCTGCTGGTGAGGGCTCATAAGGACGTGAGGAGCAGGCTATTAGAACCTGAAGGAAAGGGGATTCTTGTTGTTTAGTGGCAAAAAGCTTAGCAGGATTATGTCCCACAAGTATGGGGGAAGCAGAATTCGTATGCAATGAGCTTGAATATTTAGCTGAGGACATTTCTAAGCTAAGGTACTGAGGGTGCAGCCTGGTTTATTCTTGCTGTTTATGGTAAAACTTAAGAAAGAAATTGAGGGAAGAACTGATAAATGAAAAGGAAACACGACTTGATGATTTGGGAAGTTCTCAGCCTGCTCAAATGGCAAAAGAGAATAAGTTTTAAAAACTCACTGTCAGGGGCTTCCCTGGTGGCGCAGTGGTTGGGAGTCCGCCTGCCAATGCAGGGGACACGGGTTCGTGCCCTGGTCCGGGAGGATCCCACGTGCCACGGAGCGGCTGGGCCTGTGGGCCATGGCCGCTGAGCTTGTGCATCTGGAGCCTGTGCTCCGCAGCGGGAGAGGACACAGCAGTGAGAGGCCCGCGTACCGCAAAAAAACAAAAACAACAACAACAAAAAAAAACAACTCACTGTCAGGAAAGCATGTCTTCAAGGAAAAAGCTGAGGATGCGGCTGAACTTTTGCTAATAACTCAAAGATCAAAAGTTCTGAGTATTCAGTCACCTAAAAGACCTTCTGAAGAGACTGAGGGTGTGAACCATGGCTCATCTCAACAGAAGCCAAAAATAGGAGATTTCTCAGAAAGATCTGTGGATGAGCCTCTGTCTAGTGGAGTGGATCCCTCTGGTATACATGACCCATTAAGTTCTAGAAGATTTTATGGCAGCAGAAACGCTGCCAGCTTGGACCTGAAGGATAGAAACAGTACAAAATGAAGGAAAACTGTTAGACCTTTAAATTCTAGATGCAGAAAGCAGGCTGATAAAAAACTACTCAGCTACAAACAGGTGCTACCTTTCATGAAAAAGAAAGGATGACTGAGGGCGGAGCCATGAGCTATAGAAGTTTATTCTCAGGCCTTGAAACATACTGACCGATGGCCCTGCTGGATTTCGAAATCACTTGGAACCACTGGCTCCTTTTGTCTTCCCATCTTCTCCCTTGCTGAACTAGAATATCTACATCTGGTGTCCTATGCCTGCTCTTGCATTGTGTTTATGGAGATGATTCGTTTCTTTAGTTCCACAGGTAGGGAGGACTCGTGTCTCAAATGATTCACACCCAGAGTCCACACACACCTGATTTAGATGATGAAATTTGGGACTTCTGAACTGATGAGACTTAGATGATAATTTTGGACTCTGAGTTGATGCTCTAATGGGATGAGGCTGGGCGATCTTGGAATGGGGGTGAAGTCATTTTGCACATGGGATGCAAGGAAATCTTTGAGGGCCAGTGAAGACTGCAGTAGGTAGCCCGGAGGTGCCCATATGCTAATCCCCACATCCTGTGACTATGTTACCTTACACGGCAAAAGGGACTTTGCAGATGTCATGAAGTTTAAGGACCTTGAGATGGGGAGATTATCCTGGCTTATCAAGGTGGACCCCGTCGAATCACATGCATCCTTAAAAGTGGAGAACCTTTCCCAGCTGCAGAGAGATGGCATCTTGAGAAGGACTCAACCCTCTGTTGCCGGCTTTGAAGATGGAGGAAGGGTGCCATGAACCAAGGATGCAGGAGCCCCTAAAAGCTGGGAATGTCCTCAGCTTGCAGCCAGCAAGAAAATGAGGATATTGGTCCTATAATTACAAAGAACTGAATTCTGCCAACAATCCAAGTGAGCAGGAAACAGTTTCTTCCCTAGCGTCTTCAGAAAGTATTACAGCCCTGCCGACACCTTGACTTTGATGAGACCCCTACCAGGCCTCTGACCTACAGATCTGCAAGATCATACATTTGGGCTGTTTTAAGCCACTAAGTCTGTGGTAATTTGTTCTGGCGGCAATAGAAAACTAGTACAGCTATTATTAGAAAATCTTTTGTAGTCTACTTTTTAACTTAGCAAAATCTGAGGAACATTTTCCCCTGTCACTGAATATTCTTCCACAACCTCGTTGTAAGTGGCCTCATAGAATTCTGTGGTTGATGAAGAATTTCCTCTCTTGTGTGATTAGATTGTTTATGCTGTGACTGTTAGAAATAATGGTGGTGGTGATTCTTCTGTATGCGTGTTGGCACACATCTTTGATTATTTCCTGGGGAAGTGCTGTGTAAAGTGCATTGGTCCTTTTCAACAAGTGTTTAAATAGCAGACACTTATTTCTCAGCCTTTCCTTCCTCCAGGGGGAGGAACAGGGGAATCAGAAGGGCCTGCGGGTGATTCCGGGGGTGCCCTGAGGCAGGCAGGGTCTTTTACCCTCCACCTTTGTTTCCTCGGCTGTTCAGTGGGCAGTAATGCGTGCCTTGCAGGACTACTCTAACCGTTAATAGGTAACCCTTGTAACTGTGTCCAGCCCATAAAAGACATGCAATAAAGAAGGGGAAGCAGAGTAAAGCTGTGTGTGTTGAGGAAACATCTGCCCTTACAGGCCCTTCCTGCTGATGCAGACAGGAGGGCGAGGCCCCACATGCAACGCCACATCCAGCAAAGTCTGGAAGCATCTGAGCGTGGCTGCATTTGCCTCAGACGACTTGAAGACTTGCTGCTGCACAGCACACCTGTGCCTGCCTAAGGGTCTTGCTTCCTTTCTGTCCCCTGGCTTTCCCATCGAGGGCCAGGTTTTCATGTGACCCCAGAACAACGGAAAAGCCACCCCCATTCCTCAGAACAAAGCACGTTCCATGTGACTCCCAAAACTCTGAGTGACTTTTCCACCCTAAAGGTGTGGATTTGGGTTTATTTCCCATTACCTCAAAAGTTTCCGGTCTCAAGCTGCTTGTGACTTTCTAGGGACTCACGGAAATAGGTCAGAAATCGTAGAATATTAGACTGAACCATTGTGTACATTTCAATGTATACAATGGATACTTCAGTGGAGGTGGTACCCTCCCCCTTCAGGAATAATAATAATGATATTATTCATGAAATCAACAACCTCATTTCATCCCAGTGTGCTGGAAAGATTGGTTTCCTGCACCACGCCCTCTCCCCCGTGTCACTGTGGCCTACCCTCTCCCCGTGGTAATGACCTTGGTATATGAAAATTGCTAAATGTCACTCTGTGTCATCCAGTGACAAGGCGAAAAAGGAGGAAGAGAAAAAGGAAAACCCAAAAAAGGAGGGGTAAGTACTGAGAGAAACTGCCCCCAAAGAGGGGGTTCCATGGTCACAGCAGGCCTGGTTCCACACCACCCGGCCCTGGCCCTGGGGAGGAGAGAGGTGCAGTCAGGCCTTAGGGTCAGCCCTGGAGAGAGGGCTGCTTAGGGCTACAGAAAAGGAGTTGGTCTCAGGCAGGGATCAGGCCTGCTGAGATCACGTGAGGGTCTCGTTCTGCAGGGAAAGTCGGGGAACCCAAAGTGGGGCTTGTAGGTAGGCAGGTTTGTCTGCAGCCTCAGGTGAGCAGTTTGGGGCTTCCCTGGGAGCCTGCTCCGGTGCCCTCCCCTTGGGCATTCTGTTTGCCCACAAGGTGGCCATCCACTCAGTGGGGTATGCAGAGCCCTTTTCCTGGGTACTAGAAAACACTATATTCACAAACTTTAATCCAAACCCAGTGGCAATGAGTGTTGGAAACGTGCAAAGCGCAGTCGATCAGCAGCTGATCTTGGACTTGCTGAATTGAGGTGAAAACAGAAAGGCAACTCAGGGTCTCCTCTGGGGCGCGGGAGCAGCTCCGCAGGCCTTGGCTGGCATGGGGGGCAGATGGGGTGGGGGAGGAGACGCGTGGACCCAAAGAAAGATCTCCAGTACCACCTATAAATTCCAATCCTCCGAAAATCCTGAAAATAAACACGGAAAGCACCCTAAGCTATTTCTTCCATTCAGTGTTGGCTGACATAACCTCGGTGATTCCCAGGTTGGTGGTTTTTGGTGGAGAGGCAGGAAGTGTCTTTAGAACATCTGCACGATTGCAGTTAGGTGGAGAGAGCACATTCCCAAGGGAGAGCTCTGGGCTCCCAAGTTCAGTCCAGAGAGGAGCTGTCTCAGAACCACCCAGGGCAGTGATTAAATGCACATTTACAGACCCCAGTCCTGGAGGGGTCTGGCTGGGCCTGGGAGTCGGCATTTTCACAGAGCTCCCCGAGATGGTTCCAACATCACTGTGCTCCATTTTCCTCCTCGGCATCCTGAAGGCTATGGATGATACCCCAGGACATGGGAATGTCATCACTGTGGTTTTGTAGTCACCGGTGGCTTCCTGGGGCACTGAGCTGGGAGAGAAGGCCTTCGGAGTCTGCCCTGCTCCCAGCCTGGGTGGGGGCACCCATACAGGGACACCCATGTGACCCCCCTGGGACTGACAGCACCCTATCTGGGAAGCCATCTCTAGCTGCAGCCCACAGTTGCCCTGGGGTCTCTAAGCCTTTCCAAACCTGTGGTCTTCCAATGCACTGAGCTGCTTGTGTGTCGGGGTTTCCAGAAAGAAGAAGGACACCATCATGGTGGACCCCTCCAACAACATGTACTACCACTGGCTGACCATCATCGCCGTGCCCATCTTCTACAACTGGTGTCTGCTCATTTGCAGGTAGGGGCGTGGGGCGGGGCCTCAACACAGAGCTCTGAGTCCCTGGCAGCCACCATCCAGCTGCATGTGCCTCAGTTCCTCCTGGGTTCCCTGAAGCACTGGTGGAGGCCTGGCTTTGAGATCAAAACCATGGTCCTGGCACCTTGGAGCCTCCTTGATGGAGTCGCAGGAGGAAGATGCAAGGGCGAGCGTTGCTCTCCTGAGGGGAAGTGGGAGGGGCTGGGTCACTCCTGAGCTGACCTGCAGGACAGGGATGCAGGCGCCAGGAGATGTTCTCGGGCTGTCGGCTGTGGGCTTTGGGTTTTCTGAGCCGGTTGGGAAGCAGGGTGAGCTGCTGCTCTTGTGAGGGCAGCCGGGGCCTCAGGGTGCTCCCAAACTGCTAACTTGTGGGGATAGATGTGGCTTGTTCTGTTGTTAATCTCGCAGAAATTGTTATATCTTTGTTGGCATTTAAAGGCCCCAGAAAGGGCAAGTTCTCAGCCCCTTCCTCTGAGGCCTGGATAAACTGCCCCACGGCCGGGGGAGGGGAGCAGTCTTGTCGCTAATGCTGCGAGGCAATGGGGCCCACTCTTTGGGGTCAGTCCCAGCTCTTCTTAGGAGCTCGGTGACCTTGAGACAGAAAAGCGTCTGAGAGCCTGGGTCCCCTCATCGGGGCTGGGACGCTGATTTTGGGGTGCAACCCTGTGGGCTGGGCTGTGAGCGGGATGAGCTGACCCCAGGTTTGTAGCACAGAGCTGCTGCCCGCCTTGGTCCCGCCCCCCACACACCTGCCCCCTCTCACACTTGTTTCGGGCCTGTTTTGAGGAGCTTCAGTCAGCACCTGACGCTTTGGCTGGTCCTGGACGACTCAGCCGACTTCCTCTATGGCTTCGATGTTCTAGTCCGAGCCCGGACAGGTGAGCGGGCCCAGGACCGCAGACCCCACAGCATGATTCGGGGGCCACCTGGGGGCCACAGGGCGGGTTCAGGGAGATCCAGAATGGTAGCCCTTGGAGCTCCTCTTCTTGGACAGTCAGAGGAGCCAGGGCATGTTACCCCATGGCTTTTAGAGGAGGTGTAATATACTGAAAGTATATTAGTTTCAGAACTAAAATCTAAAACAGGGCCTAGGGGGATATGACTTCCTTCAGATTAAGACAGGCTGGGACCTGGGACCCTCTACCAGAGTGCTTGCACTTGCCGCTAGACAAACATCTCCTCTAGCACCAGGACACAAAGAACCTGTAAAGGACTAAAAATAACTACATGGCATGTGCAGACCACCTAAGCCCCCCCTCCAGCCTAACCCACCAATCCACCCCCATATCCTTTAAGGGACAAGCTCGCCCCCACCCCTCAGGGAGCAAGCAAGGCCACCTGTTATTGTTTTCGCTCCCTTGTGCTGCAGCATGAGTCCCAATAAAGGCCTGAATTCCTCATCCGGACTCTTATCAATTTCTATTGATTAAAGAGTCCAAGGACCCCAGTTGGTAACAAGATCACCTCTAGTTGTGAGTGGGGGCTAAAGACCCCACCCATGCCTCAGTCTCCAAGCTGTGCCTCCTTGGGCCTCCTTTTTCTGATTTGCACAAAGGCATCACATAGGCTGGTGGAGGCCCTGCTTGTCATTTCCAAGATTTTTAAACTCAAAACTGTGCCATGGTTGTGGATATAAAAGCCACTGGATCACAGCAAAACCTCAGGGTGGCTTCATGGTGTATGAGGCATTCCAAGCACGTCTTGTTTTCCCATGAGAACTGCTGCAGAAGACAAGAAGTGTAGGCATGATTATCTCCATCTTACTGCTTTAGAAACTGGGGCCCAGAGAAGCTGAGTGGCCAGCCTAAAGGCCATAGTCACCACCCAGCAAGCCAGATGGGTGCCCGCCCCTGCTCCAGAATTAGTGCCCTGCATCATAACTTAGAAGATCTCAAGAACACAGCTTGAGGCTTGCCTGGGTGACTTGGCCAGTCCTGGTGGCCTGCCACTCCATGGTTACATGAGCCTATGGAGATGCAAGAGCCCCATGGGTGGCTGACTCGTTGGGGGGACTCCCTGCTTCAATCAGGCTTCAGTGGGACAGGCAGCCCTCACCCAGACATCGACCATCCCTTTTTGTGCTTGGTACTGTCCTTGGCAATCTAAGATTCAGCAGAAGGCTGGGAGAGAGAGGGGGACAGGTGGGCACAGACACCAAGAGGCCATGGATCATACTCCAGGAGCAAAAATCGTCAGAATTGAGGCAAGATATATTAAGGAGGTGTTGAGGAGTCCCAAGGCACACGAGTGCAATGTAATGATCCAGGCACTCAATAAACACGAGTGTAACCAAACAAACGGGGGATGGGGAGCTGGGAAGCCAGGTGTCCCTAACGTGTGACAACAAACTTGATGTTTGCTTTTCACAGAGGGGGCAATCCTACCTCTTTCTAGCCCTCAAAGTGTGGCCCTGGACCAGCAGCATCACCTGAAAGTTGTTAGAGATGCCCCAGACCTATGGGACCAAACTCTGGGGACAGGTCCAGCTCTGTGACTTACAGAGCCCTTGGTGTGTTGCTGTTGCTCACCCATATCTAAAAAGCATTTGTTATATTAGTCTGTCTACTCTTTTGCATGTTTGAAAATGAAAGAAAGAAAGAGGGAGGGAGGGAAAGGAAGGGAGAGTGGGACGAAGGGAGACGGCAGGTCACGGCCTACTTGGTGGATTTCCCCAGTAATAACACTTCACGACTCCCAG
The DNA here is from genome assembly GCF_949752795.1 of Hyperoodon ampullatus. Classification (NCBI taxonomy): domain Eukaryota; kingdom Metazoa; phylum Chordata; class Mammalia; order Artiodactyla; family Ziphiidae; genus Hyperoodon; species Hyperoodon ampullatus. The sequence continues at coordinate 16,049,774 of NC_136928.1, forward strand.
GGTCCAGCCCATCTGCAGACTAGGGTGGGTCCCAGGCTTCATGTGTTTTCAGAGCCCCTTGGGTGACAGTAATGTGCAACCAGGAAGGAGAACCTCTGTGCTCCTGGGCAAGGTTTTACAAAGATAAGTTGCAGGACTTCCCTGGTGGCGCAGTGGTTAAGAATCCGCCTGCCAATGCAGGGGACGCAGGTTTGAGCCCTGGTCCAGGAATATCCCACATGCCGTGGAGCAACTAAGCCCGTGTGCCACAACGACTGAGCCTGCACTCCAGAGCCTGTGAGCCACCACTACTGAGCCTGCGTTCTGCAACTACTGAAGTCTGCGCGCCTAGAGCCCGCGCTCCACAACCAGAGAAGCCACCACAATGAGAAGCCCACGCACCGCAGCAAAGACCCAATGCAGCCATAAATAAATAAATAAATAGAGTTTAAAAAATAAATAAATATAAATAAATAAAAAATAAAAAGATGGGTCATGCCCCATCAGTGACTTGTAAAGTCAGTTTGCTAGGCCATGACCAGTGTTTTCAATTTTTTTTCATAAATTTATTTATTTAATTTATTTTTGGCTGCTTTCACCTTCATTGCTATGCGCAGGCTTTGTCTAGTTGCATCAAGTGGGGACTACTCTTCGTTGCAGTGCGTGGGCTTCTCACCGCAGTGGCTTCTCACGTTGCGGAGCACGGGCTCTAGGCGTGCAGGCTTCAGTAGTTGTGGCACACAGACTCAGTAGTTGTGCCTCACAGGCTCTAGAGCACAGGCTCAGTCGTTGTGGCTCACGGGCTTAGTTGCTCCGCAGCCTGTGGGATCTTCCCGGACCAGGGCTCGAACTCATGTCCCTTGCATTGACAGGCAGATTCTTAACAACTGCACCACCAGGGAAGCCCTCAAATTTTTTATTATTAATATTTTCAAACATATACAAAACTGAGGCAGTAGTGTTGTGAATCCCCACATACCCTTACCCAGCTCCAAATGTTATCAACATTTTGCTCATCTTTTTTCATTTATCCTCCCACTCCCTGTTCTTGGATGGAGTTTTTTAAGGCAAATCTCAGACAGTAACCATGTTAGCATGTAACCTTAACTAGGGGCCCATTTTTTAAGTATAACTTAAAAGTATATAAGTATAACTTCCATTTATCTCTGAAAATTTAATAAGCATTCCTTACTACCATCAAATACCCAATATCCACATTCAAATTTACCTAACTGATCTATGTTTTTAATTGAATAAAATAGATTAGGTCATTGAATAGAAAATACCAGAGTGCATTTCCTGTAGTAATGGTATGTGTGGTTTGTGGAAATTGTTTCTTTTATATATGTACAACCACGTTTTGTGTGGTCTTGAGGTGAGATACCTTTCTGCGGGCCATGGCCATAAAAAGGCCTCTTTGATGCCCATGTGATCTATCTTCTTCATCAGGCTTCCTGGAGCAAGGCTTGATGGTCACGGATGCCAACCAGCTGTGGAAGCACTACACAAAGACCTTGCACTTCAAGCTGGACATGTTGTCCCTGGTCCCCATGGACCTGGCTTATTTTAAGCTGGGCATGAACTACCCAGAACTGAGGTTCAACCGCCTACTGAAGTTGGCCCGGCTCTTCGAATTCTTTGACCGCACAGAGATGGGGACCAACTACCCCAACATGTTCAGGATTGGGAACTTGGTCTTGTACATCCTCATCATCATCCACTGGAATGCCTGCATCTACTTTGCCTTTTCCAAGTTCATTGGTTTCGGGACCGACTCCTGGTTCTACGCAAACATCTCAAACCCAGAGTATGGGCGCCTCTCCAGGAAGTACATTTACAGTCTCTACTGGTCTACCTTGACCCTGACCACCATCGGCGAGACCCCACCCCCCGTGAAAGATGAGGAGTATCTTTTTGTGGTCCTCGACTTCCTGATGGGTGTCCTGATTTTTGCCACCATTGTGGGCAATGTGGGCTCCATGATCTCGCACATGAACGCTTCACGGACTGAGTTCCAGGCCAGGAGTGACTCCGTCAAGCAGTACATGCAATTCCGCAAGGTGACCAAGGACTTGGAGACACGGGTGATCCGGTGGTTCGACTACCTGTGGGCCAACAAGAAGACGGTGGATGAGAAGGAGGTGCTCAAGCGCCTCCCCGACAAGCTGAGGGCCGAGATCGCCATCAATGTGCACCTGGACACTCTGAGGAAGGTCCACATCTTCCAGGACTGCGAGGAGGGGCTGCTGGTGGAGCTGGTGCTGAAGCTGCGGCCTGCGGTGTTCAGCCCCGGGGATTATATCTGCAAGAAGGGGGACATAGGGAGGGAGATGTACATCATCAAGGAGGGCAAGCTGGCCGTGGTGGCCGAGGACGGGATCACCCAGTTCGTGGTCCTCAGCAATGGGAGTCACTTTGGCGAGATGAGCATCTTGAACATCAAGGGGAGCAAGTCAGGGAACCGCAGGACGGCCAACATCAGGAGCCTCGGTTACTCGGACCTGTTCTGCCTCTCCAAGGACGATCTGATGGAGGCTCTCGCTGAATACCCTGAGGCCAAGAAGGCGCTGGAGGAGAAGGGGCGGCAGATCCTGATGAAGGACAACCTGATCGAGGAGGAACTGGCCAAGGCCGGGGCGGACCCCCAGGGCATCGAGGAGAAAGTGGAGCACCTGGAGTCCTCCCTGGACACCCTGCAGACCAGGTTTGCACGGCTCCTGGCTGAGTACAGTGCCACCCAGATGAAAGTGAAACAGTGGCTCAGCCGACTGGAAAACCAGGTAAAGATCGGACGCTCCACAAACAGAGGCCAAACAACAGTGAAGACGCAGGTGTCTGTCTCCCGCTTCCCAGAGCTGGCTGTCAGTGTGATGCTGCACGGCGTGGGACTTGGCCAGCGTTGAATTCCAGCTTTCCTTACCCTTTGCGAGCTGCATGGCCTCAGCTTTCCTCATCTAGAAAATGGGACTCTTTACATCTGCCCCAGTTAAGTGGCAGGTTGCTGTGAGCTCCACAAGAAACACTGCATGGGGCTTCCCTGGTGGCGCAGTGGTTGAGAGTCCGCCTGCCAATGCAGGGAACACGAGTTCGTGACCCGGTCTGGGAGGATCCCACATGCTGCGGAGCGGCTGGACCCGTGGGCCATGGCTGTTGAGCCTGCGCGTCCGGAGCCTGTGCTCCGCAACGGGAGAGGCCACAACAGTGAGAGGCCCACGTACCGGAAAAAAAAAAAAAAAAGAAAAAAGAAAAAGAAACACTGCATGCAGCAGGGCTTTGTAAAGTGTGAGGTGTCCCCTGCTCAAGAGTATGAAAGTGTGAGCACAAAACTCTTTTAATTTTTATCCACGGGGAATCTTTAGACTTTTGAACTTCTTTTTTTTTTTTTTATAAGTGGAAGATGATTTAGTCACCCACCCGCCCCTGCCCCTCACTTCACCCCCTTCTGCTGAGGGAGATGTAACAGAATCTGAAGTACATGTGGTGACTCAAATTCAGTACACGAGACAGTTTGGGGCTTGTTTCTGACTCTGGTATATCCTCGTGTGCTCTTTGGGACCCTAGAAATCCTGGCCATTGGTGCTGCAACAAGCACAAGGGATAAAGCCAGGTCGCCCCAGTTGAGGTCACTTCGAGTCTGAGAAGCAAATCCAGGCTCCCTGCCATCCAGCTGCTGTGAAAACGGAATCTGTTTCATAGAAAAGAGCATCTCCGTTAGGGAAAGAGACATCTCCTAACTTGCCAGCAGGGTTCAAAGACAACCTCTCTCCTGGTATCTGAGTCAGGGTTCTGGGGCAGCCTGTTCTGACTTGGTGGGGGGAGTTATGTGGAGGGGAAAGGCTCCCAGGTCGGAGGTCAGAATGGGGTCCTAAGCCAAACAAGCTGACCACCAGGACTTTTAGGAGATGAGACCCTTAGGCCATGTTTTTGCAAACTGCTCCTTGACCCCTGAAGAGGAAGCCTTGCTCTCCCTTGGAATTACATCCTGAGGCAAAGCTCTTAGGTGAAAATGTGCACAGTGTAGAACCTAGCTCTTTTTGTCTAATCCAGTAAATAGTATTGCATTAACATTTTATATAAGATCTCTAGATTTGGGTTCTGTTTGTGAATTATTACCTTAATGGTCCATCCTTTGTTTAATACACATTGTAAATTACCCAAAGACGAGTCACTCTCCTGATGCAGAGAAGCCGTATGTGTAGGTTTTCGTGATCCTCTTTTCCATCAGTCTCTCTGTCTCTGTCTCCCCTTCTTCTTCCTTCTTTCTCTTCCCTTCCTTCTCCTCCTCTTTCTTCCTGTTCTCTCTTGTTCTCAGACAAGATGCCCCATTTGCTTTGAAGTCTCTGTGGTCCACTGTTATATAATCCATATTCTATATAACTCGGCCCTAATGTAGTTCATCCAAAAGGTGCTGCCTTTTCAAGTATGTATTTTGGATTTACATGGGTCTCTTCTGGTTTTTACTATGGATCATTTGACCATTTTAACTTTCTAAAAGGAATTTCAAAGGCCTATTAAAGGAAAGTGTGATCCAAGCTCATATCAACAGCAAAATGTAACTAGCAGCGTGTTATCAAAATGCATATATTTTAAAAAGCCTTTTGACTATTAATTTTGCCTACATTCATGTTTGCACAGGAAAAATAGAGACCTGGATTTTAAAAATACTGAATGACTCCTGCTTCATAGTTTGTTATAAGGGAAGATTCAGTCCTGGGGTATGTTTCTAGGGCGATGAGCCCGGCTTCCCCAAAAGAACGGGCGCTGGTGAACAGGGGCAGCAGATGCTCGATGTGAAGGGGATAAGTACAAAAGCAGGTAAGAAAATGCAACCGAAGCGGCAACGTTTGTCAGAGTGAGTGATTCAAAGCATTCAGATATATAAGAAGTGTATCCCAAGCAGGATGCTAAGATTCCTGGCATCATTTGTCCCGGGTCACCATGGGGGTTGGTCAGGCAGTTCGGGAAGGCATGGATGGACAGAAAGCTGGGTAAGCGTTTCCCCAGCTTTGTCCAGTGCTTATGCCCAAGGAGTTTGGGTGGCAAGTTAGAATATGGGCTTTGGGGAATCAGGACTGCTGTCGTTCAAGTCACAGCCCTGCCTCTTGGGCAGGTTATTTTGCCTCACTAGGCCTCGCTTTCCCCACCTGAAAAATGGGAACCATATTGCCTGTCTCACAGAGTTGTTGTGAATAAACTTTAAAATAACACAGTATAATGGGGATGGCCCGTTCAACTTCTTGGGTGCACAAAAAGTCACATTATTGTCCTAGAGAAATAAATGAATACAATTTCATCTAGTTAAGATGAAAAGATTGTTCCAAGATTGTTGGGAAGTTGAGTCTCGGGTTGTTTTCAGGACTGCCGTTCACTGTCTTGGAACCTGAGACAGGGTTTGTGGTCTCCCAGCCCCTGAAGGCCATTCTTCCCTCTGTACTGGGTTCAGCCATGGGGATCCATGCTGGGAGACAGCTTCTCTTTGTGCCTTTTGTGGGAATCTAAGCTCATTGAGGTCCGTGTGTGTGTCTGTCTGTCTGTCTGTCTCAAGAGAGAGAGTCTCTGAAACAAAAAAGAAAGAAAATGTTGGTGGGCACCCCTCAAGGTATGGACTGATGCAGGATCCCTGGCAGAACCCTGGGAAGGTGAGAGGTGGCAGGACCTCAGATGACCGGGCTGGAGCTTTTTGACTCTGGGGAAAACAGCCTGGTAAAGAGTCCAATGCCTCAAGCTTGGAAAGTCCCAAAGCTTCCAGGCCTCAAGGAACCACACAGAGCTGGGCAAAGGATATCTTGGCAGTAACAGTATAAGGAGCATCTGAAAAAATTTGTAACTCAACTGACTCAGTAAGAGAGAAGACTGCTCCATCCCCCCTGAAACACTGGCCCTCAGACATCTGATGCTACCAACTCCCAAAATTAAGCAGGACCAGAGACCTGCTGTAACTTTATCAAGCACACTCTGGTCCCTCTCGGACCCTTCTGCCAGGGTTCTATCAAATAGAAGGAAGCCAAGGCAGATTCCTTCTCTGGGTCTGGGGCCATTAGTAATACTCTGAGGAAGGAGAGGTGAAATGCAAACCCTGAATGAATAAAATGGAGAAGAAAAATGCTTCTCTGAAGTGCAGGGAGTGATTTTGATTAGTAAAGTTGAAGACTTATTCCTGTAACATAGCAACCACACTTCTGGCTCCCATACACAGGAAAGCTTTCACACATGTGTACCCAGAGACATGTACAAATGTTTATTGTAGCATTATTTTAATACAAAAAACAAAATAACCTAAATACCAGAATCTAAGAACACCCTTGCAGCTCACAGTTATTACAAGGGTTGGGGAGCACCCCTCTCCTTTCAATTTAAAGCCGGAAACATCCTGTGATCTCGGTCCTAAATGGGCTCCTCCTCTCCCTCCCACTTTGCACCCTCGGTCCAGCCTCTCTTCTGACATCACACACGAGCAACCCCTGTCCCTCACTGGACGCTGGCCTCGCACTCAGCTGCACACAAATGCAGTCAAGGTTGGGGGAGCCTCCGAGAACCACTTCCGAACCCCTACAGTGCTCCTGGAGCCCTCCAGAAATTTTTTTTAAATGCCAAGCAATTGCCAGGCCCCCAGGGTGGGTGCTCCATTGCACCGCTGGGGCACAGCTGGTTCGCAGAGTGCACTGGTACAAGCCCGGGAGCCTGAAAGAACAGAAGGAGCACCCCCGGGGCTTCCCAACTCTGCAGCCTCCTCTCTGCAGAGAAGAAAAGCAAGTGGCTTTTGGCACCTGGATTGTGGTTTTCTTCTGTCTGGTGTCTGCCCCCTGGTGGGTGAGGCTGGTCTAGAAGCTGGTGAGGGCTTCCACCACTGAGTGGAGCTGGGTCTTGGCCCTCTGGTGGACAGGGTCATATCTAGAGGTGGCTGTGAGCTCAGGAACTCTTCAGGCAGCGTCTGCTAACGGGTGGGGCTGTGTCCCTGCCTAGTTAGTTGTTTGGCCTGAGGCTTCCCAGCACTGGTGCCTGTAGGCTGTTGGGTGGGGCCAGGTACTGGGGCTAATGAGCCATAGTGGAAGCCCCAAGGAGCATTGTTCCCACACTAGAACGTTCCCCAATATTGCTGCCACCAGTGTCTATGTCCCCCAGGTGAGCTGCAGCCACCCCCTTGCTCAGCCTCTCTGGGACACTCTCCAAGGCCAGCAGGTAGGTCTGGCCCAGGCTCCTGTCAAATTACTGCTTTTGCTCTGGGTTCCTGTGAGCGTGAGATCTTGTGTGCACCCTTTATGAGTGAAGTCTCTGTTTCCCCCAGTCTTCCCAAAGACTCCTGAAATTAAACCCTGATGGTCTTCAAAGCCAAATCTTCTGGGAGCTCATCTTCCTGGTACAGGACCCCCAGGCTGGGGAGCCCGAAGTGGGGCTCAGAACTCTCACTCCTGTGGGAGAATCTCTATAATTATTCTCCAGTTTGTGGGTTGCCCACCCAGGGGTATGGGACTTGATTATATCACAAGTCTGCCCCTCCTATCTGTGTTGTCATGGTTCCTTCTTTATGTCTTTAGTTGTAGAAGATCTTTTCTGATAGGTTCTGGTCTTTTTTATTGATGGTTGTTCTGTAAATAGTTGTGATTTTGTTGTGCTCATGAGAGGAGGTGAACTCAGGGTCTTTCTACTATGCCTTTTTGGTCATTATCCCCTCATCCTCTCAAATCTGACCTGCACTTTGTCCCTCAACCTTGGATGTGAGCCTGGATATAACTTGAACCTCAAAAATAGTCATGGGCCTTGAACCAAATCCTGGACTTGGACATTGGAAGTAGACCTTTGACCTTGCACCTGAACTTTGAACCTGGAACTCAGACCTAGCCCTAGACCTCGGACCTGATCTTTGGACTATACGTCAGATCTCAACCTGGTCAAAGGCCTTGGCTACTGACCTTGTCTTTGGACTTGGACTTGAACCTGAAAACCAGACACCAGACCTCAGCCATGTACTTGGATTAGTCCTGAACCTTGAATCTGGCCTTAAATCTGATCTTTAGTTATAGATCTGAACCTTGATACATGGTCCTCAAACCTGGACCCTAGACCTCAGTCCTGGACCTAGATATGACCTTCACCCTGGAACTTCATACTGAAACTTGATCTGCCCTTGAACATTGAACCTGGAGCTTGGACATGAATTTGAAATGAAACATGTGCTTGACATTATTATACTTTGGACCTAGGACCTAGAACCTAGAATTTGGAACTGGACTTCTAAACTTGAATGTAGGGACTTCCCTGGTGGCTCAGTGGTTAAGAATCCACCTGCAAGTGCAGGGGACACGGGTTCGATCCCTTGTCTGGGAAGATCCCACATGCCGCAGAGCAACCAAGCCCATGTGTGCCACAACTACTGAGCCCACAGGCTGCAACTACTGAAGCCCACGTGCCTAGAGCCCATGCTCTGCAACAAGAGAAGCCACCGCAATGAGAAGCCCACGCACTGCAACAAAGAGTAGCCCCCGCTCACCACAACTAGAGAAAGCCCGCGTGTAGCAACGAAGACCCACCTCAGCTATAAATAAATAAACAAACAAACAAATAAACTTGAATGCGGACCTTTGGTTTAACCTCAGATTTGGACCTAGACCTGACCTTGTTCATAGACGTGGGCCTGGACCTTAGATCTGGACATGGATACTGAACTTGGACTTTGGACCTGCGTGAAGTCATCAGGGCTCGTGGCTGAACTGTTCTCCTATACTTTGGTAATGAACCTAGACCTGGACCTTGAACCTGTACTTGGACACTGGTCCTTCATCTTTGATCTGGATTTGTCCAGGATCTTACGGTTCACTAGACCAGCCAGTGGTGAAGACAGAAAAAAGCTAACTGATTATTCATTGCTATAATCATGCTTGCTTTATCCAACCCAATGAGAATTGTGGATTCAGTGTTGAAAATAATCAGGTATTTTAAATTTCAGTCCATTTCAAGGTCCTGGGCTCTAGGCATTGATTCCTCCCCCCTCCCCCAACATTGTATTTTGAAAATTTTCAAACATGCAGCAAAACAGAAATAATTGTGCAGTTAAACAACCATATACGCACCACCTAGATTCTACCATTTACATTTTACTGTATTTATTTTATCAGTATCCATCTTATCCATTCTTCTATCCATCCATTAATGCACCTAATTTTAAAATATATTTCAAAGTAAATTGCAGCTATCGGTATTCCTCCCAAATACTTCAACATGCATATCATTAGAGTTCTGTGTTTACAGATTTTTTTTCTATTGAGGCAAAATGCATGTGTGAACTATGAAGTACACAAATATTAAGCGTATGTCCTCTGAGTGTTGATAAATGTATACCCTGCAACATACCCCTATCCAGATGTAGAACATTACCAGCACTCCAGAAAGTTCCTCACACTCCTTCCCAGGCAACCTCCATTCCACTCTCAGAGGCGACCACCTTTCTGAGTTGTTCCCATCAGAGATTGCTGGTTTTTAAAAAATATCTAACAAAGGTTTTGTACTAAGCTTTCCTGATATATGGGGCCCATGTGTCAGTGGTCATGGCTTTGAGTGGCTTTTTGTGAATGGTGATGGGAAGTGTGACACCAGGCTAGGTCAGGCCCTGATGGCTCATCAGGAGGATCTTGCATTTGCTGATGGATGCCCTAAAATCCAGGAATGGGGGCTGGCTTATGACCAGAAAGTACTAATTTGCCTTGGGCCGGCATAGAACTGGGATTTCCCAGACCCAGGCTCTAATCAGTTAAGCTAATAGGAAGAGAGTTGGAGACACATGCCGTAATACTCCCTGACACGTGGAAGGCACTTGCTTGGTGTCTGGTACAATATCAGCTGCTCTGCATTTCTTTTATATTCAACCTTGAAGGCAAGGAGTAGAATCCCCATTCTACAGCCATGGAAACTAAAACTGAGAAAAGTTAAATGTCCCACCCAGTGTCAAATCAATTGAGATAGAGAAAAAAGCACCAAATGTTGGCATTGAATTCACCCATATACATTATCTGTGATCAGAGCATAAACATTTATTAGTATATATTTTGTGGCCAATTTTGGATTCACGATTTTTCTTCTAGCAGGATAGCATGCCTGCTAAACAAAAATGAAGTTAAATGCAGCCCAACAAAAACCTGGACTAATGAGAATTTCACATTCTCTTAATAATTTACTAGGATAATCATAGCATAGAAGGTAGAAATTTATCTGAATTTTAAAATTTTTCTTTGAGCCAGTCATCAGATGAGTCTGTAGCTCAGTTGTCCTCACCCTCATCCCCACTAAGACTTCAGTATGTATTTTATAAGAAAAAGAACAAGAACATTCTTTTACCACAGAGCAGTTTTCAAAAGCAGAAAGTTTAACTACTTACTGATTTAATACTTTTATCTGATCTGTGATCCGTATTCACATTTCAGTGAGTCCCAAGAAGCTCTCCTTTTTCCATGTCCAGGATCTAACCCAGGTACAAATTGCATTTATTGTCACATCTCCTTAACCTCCTTTCATCTGGAACAGTTGGCTCCTCAGTCTTTTTTCTGGTCTTTTGCTCCTTTGACAGTTTTTTGTGGTTTTTAAATATTTTTCTTTCTTCCTTCCTTCCTTCCTCCCTTCCTTCCTTCCTTCCTTCCTTTCTTTTTCTTCGTTATTGTACACTGGCTTTCTCTAGTTGCAGTGAGCGGGGACTACTCATCATTGCAGTGTGCAGGGTTCTCATTGCAGTGGCTTCTCTTGTTGTGGAGCATGGGCTCTAGGTGCGTGGGCTTCAGTAGTTGTGGCGCATGGGCTTAGTTGCTCTGCGGCATGTGGGATCTTCCTGGACCAGGGATCGATCCTGTGTCCCCTGCACTGGCAGGTGGATTCTTAACCACTGTGCCACCAGAGAAGTCCCTGTGCAATTTTGGGCCCTAAGATTTAAATGGTTAAAGGTTGAACATCAAATTGGGCTCCAAGGATCCAAACAATGAAAGTAAAAAGGCAAACACTGTAAGTCACGTGACTTGTTATCAGAAACCAAGAAACCATGCCATTCTTATTCAAGAGGCTTACACATTTAGCATTTTTATACATCCTGCCTGAGTCTCCCACCCCCCAACAGCTCTATCAGTGTACCCGCCCACCCCCTGTCTGAAAGAGCAATTCTCCCAGTCTTGCTGGTGGTGAGTGCGGTCAGTCTTTAATCACACATCTCCACTATTCATTTCTTATTTTGTGAATGATTTTTTATTCTCTTTGTTCATTTTTCTATTGAGGTTTCATCTGATTACCTCCTACGCTAAATTCCATTCTGACAAAGATCAAGTCTTTCTTTTTTTTTCTTATCACAGTATACCCAGCAAAGGGCCAAGCGCAATAATAGGTGTTCTATGAATATGTGCTGAAAAGTTGAAGGGATGAAGCTCCTTAGGGTAAATTCCTGGAAGTGGAATTAGTGAGTCAAAGTGTAGAAATTCTCCAAAAAGGCTTTTGATGCACATTAAGTTGCTTCCCCAAAAGTTTACATCATTTTACAGTTTATAAGAGTAACTGTGTGTTATCATTTTTTTATTCTTTATCAAACTGATAGTTGGGAAATTATCTTATTTTAATATGATTTATTTCACTATAAATATAAATGGATCTTTTATATAATAATTGGTTATTTATAATTCTTTTTAAACCCCTGTTTATAACTCTTCCTATATTTCTGTTTTTCTTCTCTTTCTTATTCATTTGTGAGACAGTATTAGGAAAATGAATTGGTATTCCTTTGTCAACATGTGATACAATTTCCCCTCTGCTTAGTTTTTGTCCACAAAAATTTCTACATTTTTATGTAGTTGAAGTTATCAGTCTTTTATTCGTTTTGGCCTTTATGTCATAGTTAAGCCTTTTCATTCAGGATATAGAAATATCCACCCATGTACACCTCTAGGATTTTTATGGCTTCATTTCATATATCTGAATTCTTTATCTATTTGGAAATAATTCATTTTGGTAAAAGGAGTTAAATGAGGTTGAGACCACAAAGTTCCAGAGCAAAGGTTTTGATGTAGATAAGATACACACAGTGAAGTGGAGAAATCGTAGATGTAGAGCTTGATACATAGTTACATGTGGACATGAACTCACAGGCATAGAACAGTTCCAGCATCAGGAAAGACCCCCTAGTGTCCCTTCCCAGTCTAGAACACCCTGGAAGATAACCATTTTGACTTCTATCACTAGAGATTAGTTTTGTCTGTTCTCAAACTTCATATTATAGAATCATATTGTATTTGCTTTCTGTATCTGACTTCTTTTGTTAAACATAAAGTTTTCAAGATTCATCCATGATGTTATATATAGCTGTAGTCCATATTCTCATTGCTGTCCACTATTTCATTGGTTGAATAGAACCTGATTTATTTATCCACGCTGGTAGTGACGGGCTTTGGGGCTGTTTCTGTTCTTGGCCATAATGAGTAAGGTTGCTATGAGCGTTCTTGTGGTGGATGTGTGCGTTAATTTCTGTTGGGCAAATATACCTATGGATCATATGTTTTTATCTCATGTTTTCTCACACAGTAATGGGATGGCTCATGAAGTGAGAAGCTCCTTTCAAAAGTTCAGCTACGTTATCACTGGTAGACTTTGACCACCACAGTGTGGAGTTTCAGGATCACTCAGTACCAGGAACTCTGTTTTGGGAAGAATAAAGAATCTGTTGCTGGGAGCTGCATGGCTCTACTTCAAGGCCACTGAAAGGAGGCAGCAAACAAACAGATGCCTTTATTAAGGATTCTAATAGTTATTTCTTTGCCTCTTCTGTCTACTTGCCGAAATGTAAAGATTTGACCATGTAGAAAAAGATAAATCATGTTCCCTCTCTCCTTTCTAAATCATAAAGCACATTCAATTCACTTAAAATATGAGCAACAGAAAAGGATCACAGCCAAATTCCAGGCAAAGTCATTATTAAAAGAGAGAGAGAGAGAGAGAGAGAGAGAATAAGATAGAGTATAATGTCTCTCTATATAATGAAATCCACCAAAAAAACATGCTTACAAAACAGACGTAAACTGTGACCTGACATTTCAAAATCAGCCCAAAGAGATTAAGAAAATGATGGACACTCTAAAGAACAACATAAAGCAAAATCAGGATTGAAGTGATTGAGGAAAAGGGAGAGTCAAAAAGAGAGGTCATAGAACTCAGAAAAGTATTGGAAATAAAAGAAAAAAATCACTTCAAAATAAAGACTGAAGTAGAAGAAACACTGAAGCAAATAAACATAATAGATAATGAGAGAAATATCAAAGATGGAAAGGAATACTTTAAAACTCAAAAATAAAAAAATTGAAAAGATTTGAAAGCGATAGATACAGAGGACAAGCAATGAAGATCTAACATGTTGACAAAAATTTCCAAAGAAGTAAACCAAAACTCTGGAAAAGAGCAAACACTATAACTTATAATTTAAGAAAACTTTCCTAAAATAAGTCAGCTTGAACTGTATATTGAAAAAGCATCCTGCATCCTGACAAACTGACCCAAGAAGCTGGCATTGAGACATATTCTTCCAAATCTTATGGATCTTTCTTTAAAGGAAAAGAAAAAAATATTTTAGGCGCTCAAGCAAAAAGACAAAATCACTTGTAAGGGGGAAAAAACAAGGGGGACTTCTATAAAGTAGCACTTGATGCTCGAAGACAATACAGTAACACATTTAATATATTTAAAGAAAGAAAATATGAGCCACAAATTTTATATCCAGCCAAACTGACCTTGAAGTATAAAGGCCACAGATAAACAGTTACAAACATGCAGCAACTCAGAGAATACTGTTTCAATGAGCCCTTCCTGAGTAATCTCCCAAAGTACAAGAAGCTTCTGAAGATCAAAAGATTGGGAAGATATTGGCATAAGGAGTGTCCATTGAAAAAGCTCAGAAACAACGACAATTCTGTAGTATGAGTATCCATAGAACCCAGATTGCAGTCTTTAAACTTATTTTCACATTTAAGAAACCAAAATGAACCTGGACATTTTGTTTTGCCAGAAAGCAAGGGAGCTATCAAAGACTACTTATTGGGGTTACATCCATAGGACACAGGAGCCGGCCTAAATGAACTTCCAGTGGCCAAAGATGGGAGATTTGAGCATTGAAAAGAAAAGCAACTGCAGTGGTTCGAACTAAATCAAATATATATACATATATATGTGTGTATATATATATATATATATATTTTTTTTTTTGAGGTACGCGGGCCTCTCACTGCTGTGGCCTCTACTGTTGCGGAGCACAGGCTCTGGACGTGCAGGCTCAGCGGCCATGGCTCACGGGCCCAGCCGCTCCGCAGCATGTGGGATCTTCCTGGACCAGGGCACGAACCCATGTCCCCTGCATTGGCAGATGGACTCTCAACCACTGCGCCACCAGGAAAGCCCTATATATTTTTTTAATCTGTGAGTTGATAAGTATACTAAAAAGTAATCTATTGGTCACCATTGCAACTCGACATTCTGAAAACCGTTGAGGGGAAAGAATCAAGCACTTATCCTGATCTTCCTGTACAAACTGTATTTCAGAGCAGCCTAAACAGTTGAGGAAGGAAAGTTCTTCTTTATAGAAGAATTCCAACTAAAAAAATCACCTTATGAAATATTGGATCTAGGCAATAATATTAAATGGATGTCAAAACTGCTAGTTGAAAAGTTGATGGGGAAATTTATTGTGGATCAGACTGACAAATCTGAACTCAGTGACCCCCTTTAACATCACTACAGGTGGCTCAATCAAGCATTATGGGCCCCCTCACTTATGTAATAAAAAGGACACACCACGAGTTATGAAATGTTTTCACCAAAAGTGAAAGGAAGGAAGCAAAGGAAGGAGAAGGGAGGTAAGGAGGGAGAAGGAAGAAAGGAAGGAAAGCACTTCCTCCCTATTACTTCAGCTCCTGATTTATGATAGTCTTTACGGAAAAGATGGCCTTGGAGATGTTCCAAACCCTCAAGCTCTACACCTGGCTCAGGTGAGTGTGAACAGCAGTGTTACAGCGATGAGGACAGAGTCCTGGTAGGTACAGGAGAGCTTTCTGCCATGTACTTACCACCACCAGGCTGTTCTCCTGAAGGAGTGAGCAGAAAGCAGCCTTCCAGAAAGCCTGTTCAGGGATTCTCAAAACCATTTTCTCATGGAATGTGTGTGTGAGCTTTGCTCTGAAATTTAGAAAGGGCAGTCTTTTGCCAATCAACAGAAAACAGTAATGGCCTTATTTTTTCATTTTCCTCCTTAAGGTTTGCTGAAACTTTTGCTCCCCGGTACTATTTGTGCTATTCGCAGACAAAATGCCTTAACTATTAGCAAATCATATTAAGATAACGCTAGCTGCTGTGATAAATGAACTCCCAAAGGTTCGTAGCTTGATGCAATACAAGTTTCTTACTCTGCAACAGGGCAATGTGGGTGCTTCTGGCTGGCAGGGATCCAGGCGCTGTCTATTTTGGGGGTATGCCCTCCCCTTGGGTCTCAAAGCTCTGAAGCCTGCAGATGGGGGGCAAGGGAGATAGGGAAGGCACCCCTGCTTTCACAATCACCTCAGCCTAGAAGAGATGTACATCACTTCTCTTGGCAAAAATTTGTCATGTCTAGACACACAGGAGTACAGGGAGGGGAGTGAAAATTATGGTCCTTGACTAGGCAGCCCCTTCCTGGTGACAACTCTACCCTCTGGAAGGGAGCACAGTCTTTTAATAGACCTATAGTTGTCCATGCAAACTAAAATTAGCTGAAAAATCCTTCAGAATTCATGTAGCTCACCAGCTTCCTTTTATGTCCTCATACTTGCTCTTGAATTTGATGTATTTCATATACATATAATAGAGTCAGTCCTATTCTCTGATGACTAAACATGCCAGGGAAACAGGATCACCCTTTATATAAAGGCTGGGTAAGGAAAAAATCAAGTGTAGCCAAAATTACCCTAGGAAATGTTTCAAATTGCCCTCTGTGTACAGTCTAGGATTGTGTTAGGTCCAGCATGCCTGTATTCCCTTCAGTGGAGCAGATTGCTCACTCATTGGCTGGGAGCCAGAGGAAGGCATTGGCTTGCTTTTAGTGACTATATTCAGGACTGCCACATATGGTTTGCTCTAGTTGTGCACTGCTCAACAGTGTCCCTTCTAAAGAGGCATCCTGCCTTGTTAGCATCACAGATTTTTGTATTTATTATGACATATTTCCAGCAGATGGCAGTAGAGGGTCCTTTTTTTTTTTTTTTTTTTTTTTTTTTAATAGGAGTATAGTTGATTTACAATGTGTTAGTTTAAGGTGTACAGCAAAGTGAATCAGTTATACATATACATATAGCCACTCTCTTTTAGATTCTTTTCCCATATAGGTCTTTACAGAGTGTTGAGTAGAGTTCCCTGTGCCATACAGTAGGTCCTTCTTAGTTATCCATTTTATATATAGAGAGGGTCTTGTTCTAATATGATAAGTGTAGTATGACAGTTCTCTAACAGGGTAGGTAAAGAGTCTTGTCTGGACAGGGCAGCTGTATATCTTTCCTTTCTGTATAACGGAGAGACGTGAGTTCTTAATGGAGTCATTTTTTGACCCCCACAAGGATGTTGGAGCATACTTGCAGCAATGATTTACTGGATTCATTTCTGAGTTCTTTTGTATATACTTATATACAAAATCAGTTAGCCAATATCAGTTGTCAGTAGAAAATGTAGCTTCTTAAGGTTTACAATGCCACAAGAAAAACTGGCAAATGCAATGATCATTTCTATAGGAAAGAGATAATGGACACACCACCATTAAAACTGGCAAAGCATTTCATTTCCGTGAAAGCAATAGCTGTATCTGTTTCATAACAAATTAATTTTTCTTAGTGATTTTGAGTTTCCAACTCATTAACAATTCAAAATTTCTATTTTATGTTTGATAATTAGCTTCATATAATTTTTATTAAAAATTTTTTTATTGACGTATAGTTAGTTTACAATGTTGTGTTAGTTTCTGGTGTACAGCAAAGTGATTCAAATATATATATATTCATATACATATTAATATAAATGTATTATTTTTCAGATTCTTTTCCATTTAGGTTATTATAAGATATTGAATATAGTTCCCTGTTTTATACAGTAGGACCTTATTATTTATCTATTTTATACATTGTAGTTTGTATCTGCTAATCCCAAACTCCTAATTTATCCCTCCCCTACCCCTTTTCCCCTTCAGTAACCGTGAGTTTGTTTACTATGTCTGTGAATCTGTTTATGTTTTGTAAATAAGTTCATTTGTATCATTTTTTAGATTCCACAAATAAGTGATATCATATGATATTTGTCTTTCTCTGTCTGACTTACTTCACTTAGTATGATAATCTCTAGGTTCATCCATGTTGCTGCAAATGGCATTATTTCATTCTTTTTTATGGATAAGTAGTATTCCATTGTGTGTGTTTACCACATCTTTATCCATTCATCTGTCAATGGACACTTAGGTTGCTTCCATGTCTTGGCTATTGTAAATAGTGCTGCTATGAACATTGGGGTGCATGTATCTTTCCAATTATGGTTTTCTCCAGATATATGCCCAGAAGTGGGATTGCTGGATCATATGGTAACTCTAGTTTTAGTTTTTTAAGGAACCTCCACACTGTTCTACATAGCGGCTGCACCATTTTACATTCCCACCAACAGTGTAGGAGGGTTCCCTTTTCTCTACACCATCTCCTGCATTTATTATTTGTAGTCTTTTTGATGATGCCATTCTGCCAGTGAGAGGTGATACCTCATTGTAGTTTTGATTTGCATTTCTCTAATAATTAGTGATGTTGAGCATCTTTTCATGTGTTTGTTGGCCATCTGTATGTCTTCTTTGGAGAAATGTCTGTTTAAGTATTCTGCCCATTTTTTGATTGGGTTGTTTTGTTGTTGTTGTTGAGGGTTTTCTGTTTGTTTGTTTTTGATATTGAGCTGTATGAGCTGCTTGTATATTTTGGAAATTAAGCCCTTGTTGGTTGCATCATGTGCAAATATTTTCTCCCATTCCATAGGTTGTCTTTTTGTCTTGTTTATGGTTTCCTCTGCTCTGCAAAAGTGTATAAGTTTGATTAGGACCCATTTGTTTATTTTTGCTTGTATTTCTTTTGCCTTAGGAGCCTGACCTAAGAAAACATTGCTACGATTTATTTCGGATCATGTTTTGCCTATGTTCTTTTCTAGGAGTTTTATGGTGTCATGTCTCATATTTAAGACTTTAAGCCATTTTAAGATTATTTTTGTGCATGGTGTGAGGGAGTCTTGTAACTTCATTGATTTACATGCTGCTGTCCAGCTTTCCCAGCACCACTTGCTGAAGAAACTGTCTTTTCTCCGTTGTATATTCTTGCCTCCATTGTTGAGGATTAATTGACCGTAGGTGTGTGGATTTACTTCTGGGCTCTCTATTCTGTTCCATTAATCCATATATCTGTTTTTGTGCCAATACCATGCTGCTTTGATTACTGTAGCTTTGTAGTATTGTCCGAAGTCTGGGAGGGTTATGCTTCCAGCATTGTTGTTTTTCCTCAGGATTGCTTTGGCAATTCTGGGTCTTCTTTGGTTCCATATAATTTTATGATTATTTGTTCTAGTTCTGTGAAAAATGTCATGGGTGATTTGATAGGGATTGCACTAAATCTGTAGATTGCTTTGGGTAGTATGCCCATTTTAATGATATTAATTCTTCCAATCCATAGCATGGGATATCTTTCCATTTCTTTGAGTTATCTTCAATTTCCTTTATCAGTGTTTTATAGTTCTTAGCATATGTCTTTCACCTACTTGGTCAGGCATATGATTTTTTAATAATGGCCTTATGTTTGTTATAATTGTTAAGACTGGGAAACAAAAAATCTATCAACTGAAAAAATGTTTGTCTTGTTCTGGCACGTTAGGATGTCTGTGTGGTAAACTGCTCATACTCTGAGATGCTCTTGGGAATCCCTGCTCATTTCAGCAGCAGAAGGACAGGCAGAGTCTCCCATACTGTTCAGAGTGCTTCCCTCCTTCCCTCCCTCCTGCTCAGCCCCAAACTCAGACAGTTGGATTTGTAGAAGCTAAATGAGCAAATGCTACAGCTCCACCATGTTTCCAGATTTTTTTTGAGAAAGGCTACTGTGTCCAGGGTTCTGGGGCTGCTCTGGTCGGTTAATGCTGTTGCCAACAGGGTGATGTCACAGCTATTGCATCTCTCTGCACCTGGGGCAGGGCTGGGGGCGTGGGGTCAGCCAGTGTCCAAGGCCCCTCCAGCTCTGCCCTCCTCTGATCCTACCAGTAGGAGAAAGGGGGACTGTGCCCCTTGTGTTTTATAGGTGACCCTTATCCTTTGATACTGGAGGGTTCTGAGCTGCCTCCTAAATAAACCGCTGTGTGTGGGAGTTGGATTTGGAGACCTAGGGAGACCAGTTGGGAAGCCTTAGCGCTGGCCCAGGTAGGGAGGATGGCAGGCTGAACAATCAAGAAACATTTAAGAGGCCTAGTAGTTAGTAGTATTTTAAAGCCTGGGGAACATCACCATTTTTAAAGGGTAGGAGAAAGAAGACACACCCATGAAACCTACAGAGAACTGAGGCAAGCAAGTAAGTGGTCAAAGTCAGAGATGGAAATTCAAGGAGGAGGGTGCGATCGATGATGTCACGTTCTGGGAAGAGCTGCAAAGTGTGCATTGAATTTGGTAACAAAGAGGACATCAGTGACCTTGGCAGGTTCTCTTGTGCTATTTCATTCAGTCTTTCCGTCTGGAAGAGGTAGGTATGATAGCAAAAGGTAGAAAGATACATGCACTAAATCATCAACCGTTGTCTCATGGTAGAATTGTGAATGATCTTTTTGTCCTTTGCTTAACTGTACCTTCCAATTTTTTTAAAAACCACAAGCATGTATTACTTTTGTTATTATTTATGAAAAAAAATAAGAGACATGAAGGAGGAAGAACTCTGGGCCAGGGGCCCTCAGAACCTTTGGTAAGCAACTCTCATCTTCTAATTCCTGTCTCAGCCAGAGAGGATCCTGCACATCTAATATACTTATTCTCCAAGTCTTCTGTTTTAACACTTTGCTTTAACGTTGTATTTGCTAAACCACATCATGAGTACAGAGAATAGATAAGTAGGTAAACATGAATGAAACCATTAAAATTAAAATGATGGACCATTATTTTTTTTCTGTATGCAAGAATTTCATGATGAATGGATTTCCCAGAACCACAACAAAGCAAGATTTTGGGGGAAAAAAAAAACCTCATGCCCGTGGGTGGCATTGTACTTCAGAAGTTGCCTGTCCCCAAGACAAGGCAATTATATCAGAAACCAGGCTTTGTATCTAGTAATTGCTACAGTGTGGCAACTGCAGTCCAGAAGGATCTGACGTCAATGACCTTGAATATAACCATGTAACCGGCTCCCCAACTTGAGCAATGATGCTTTAGATGCCAAGGATCAACTTCTTTTTTTAAAAAAATGAGGGGTTTCCCTGGTGGCACAGTGGTTAAGAATCTGCCTGCCAATGCAGGGGACACGGGTTCGAGACCTGGTCCAGGAAGATCCCATATGCCGCGGAGCAACTAAGCCCATGCGCCACAACTACTGAGCATGTGCTCTAGAGCCCGTGAGCCACAACCACTGCGCCCATGTGCCACAAATACGGAAGCCTGCACGCCTAGAGCCTATGCTCCACAACAAGAGAAGCCACCGCAATGCGAAGCCCATGCACCACAACAAAGAGTAGCCCCCGCTCGCCGCAACTAGAGAAAGCCCGCATTAGTTATGAAAACTTCAAAACTCTTTTGATAGATCCTTCAAAATAACCTGAGTTCTGTTTTACTAAGACAAGCATTTTAAGATGAGAATCTCAAGATGGTCTTTGGAAATTTTTTAAACTTCAGATATACTTTCAAATATTAAAATTAAATTTTGGTCAATACGTTAATAGACACCTTATATTACCAGTGAAATTGCCTAAGATTAGACAGTTACGCATGACACATTATGAATCATTTGGGTGATATTTTCCCCTGGGGCCTGGTGAACCACTGAAGCAAGCTTGTCATGGCTGCTGGCAGCAGTGGTTTACCCTAGGCCCAGGTGAGGAGTCAGCTTTGACAGAATGATTTCATTCTTCCATATATTTCAGGTGGGTATGCAAGATGCATGCTGTTAATAGAAATCAGTGTTCACGGATTTGGCAATGTTGGACTCTCCCATTGTTTAAGTATAGCCCATATCTTTCCTAAGTGCATTGGAGGAGAAATCGTGTGTGTGTGTGAGTGTTGTATACAAAGTTTAGATTAATAATCAGGGGAGGGAGGGATCCAGAGGGCACATCTACCAGTACTTGGAGTGGTTTTCCAGGGAAAGGTTAGGCTGAACTGTGCACATACACCCACCCAGGGGATCCACCCAGCAGGGAACATGCCTCAGAGCCAGAACAAGTAACAGTGGGAGGGAACAGCTCTTTTCTGTGCAAACAGCAGCCTTCAGGGTTGGCAGCAAGGTATGGTTTGGCCTTTTTAGCACCCTGCAATAATTAAGTCAAGATGCCAAAGCAAGAATGTGGTTGACACCATTTGTAGAATTTAAGATCCAATGACTGATAATAAATAAACTCCTAAGTGCTTGTCCCTCTCGTGGGAGGGTGGCTTTTGATGATGGTGATGGTCACAAGCACCCTCTCTCCTTCCTCGTCTCTGTGGTGAGGCCACGGTGCGGGCCCACTGACAGACACCGAGGGCCCCCTCTGCCTCCCTTGCAGTTCAGCTGATGAGGGGACCAACAGTGGGCAGAGATGTGTGAGCGGAAGTAGCGTGTCTACATGTGCCCACCCCACGCTTTCTTCCTCCTCTGCCTTGGTGACCTGCAGGCCTCATGATGCAGAGTCTGCATCTCTAAGCCATTGCTGCAGCCCCCAAGACTGTGATATGAGTGAGAAATAGGCCTTCACTGTGTAAAGCCCGTGACATTTGGTGTTTATTTGCAACGTTTTATAATATCTGCCTTTGAATAAGGAAGGAAGCATTTTACTTCCTGTGCCAGCAAGTCGGTGTTATATTTCTATAAAAGTTATTCCCAACCCTACTTCCTGATCCGTGATGCTCCTAAGGGTGCTGTCCCCATCCCTGGGTCCCTGCAGCGCCATTCTGCCCATGGATGCACAGAAAGCCTTGGGCCCCGAGACACACCAGTTATTTTGCCACCTGTGGGACAGCTAAGGGTGAGCGCAGTTTCTAGGAGAGATCTAGGAAGGAGGAAGTAGCTGTCATCATTCCCATTTTCAAATGGGGAACCAAGGCTGAGCAAGATGAAATCACTTGTTCAGAGCATACAGCTTTGAAGCCAGGCAGGGATTCCGGAAGCCTGTATTTTTAACCACTATGCTAAACTGTGCCTCAGGAGTTGGGTCAGCTTGACAAGTTCAAACAGAATATGTCCAGTAATTGCAAAATTACTATGATTCTGTGAAAAACATTTTTTTTTCCAAATTGTGGATTGCAATCCATTATTGGGTCATGAAATCAATCTAATGACAGATTTTAAGAGAATATAATAGAAAATAACAGACTGCATTGGCACCATTCACAGGGGTATGGCTCCATGAAAATTGTGTTTGTTAGACTCACGTATCATGTGTTTGATTGGGATGTAAAATTCAATCTTTTGCTACAGATTGTAGTCAACAGTCTGACAACACCACAACAATTAGGCCTCAATTGTTTGTGAGTTTAATGGGAAAAGAAAATGTTACATTTGGGGGTAACCTGTGACTCCTAATGGGCCAGCCCTCAGAAATGCCCCACTCTACCTTTTATGTTTTAGACAACATTGTATTAGTTTCATGTGTACAGAAAGGGATTCAGTTATATGTATAAACATCTATTCTTTTTCAGATTCTTTTCCATTATAGGTTATTATGCGATATTAAATATAGTTCCCTCTGCTCTACAGTAAGTCCTTGTCGCTTATCTATTTTATGTACAGAAGTGTGTATCCATTAATCCCAAACTCCCAATTTATCCCTCCCGCCCTTTCCCCTTTGGTAACCATATGTTTTTTTTCTATGTCTGTGAGCCCCGCTATACTTTGATCCCCAAAGTACAAGGTGAACAAGGCTGCTTTATTTATCCTACCAATGAAGGAACAAATGTCAGCATGCTCCCTGGCAACCAGATCTGCTCCAGCCCCCCAGAACACCCAGATCATTCCCAATGAATTGGCCATGTCAGATAGTAGTCATCCCTTCCAAACAGACCATCCCCCAGGCCTCCGATACACTCACCTTCAGGGTGCCAAGAAATGTTCCCATCTATCTCTCCAAGTGCCAACCTCACCTTCCCTCTTCCCTCACACAGGGAATCCACCATCCACTAGCTCATCTCTCCCCTGCTTAGTCTCAATCTGCTTTGGATGAGATGTTCTGTTTTAGCTAGAGAATAGAATAGAATATGATACTCCTTTAAAGGAAAGCAAAGCAGAATGAATAGGAAGTGAAATACAATTCACAGTGAGCAAGAATTTTGACATTGTGTGATATCGACAGAACTGCTTCTCAGACCTCAGTGTGCGTGCAAACCACCCTGAGGACCTTGTTTAATGCAGATCCTGAATCAGTAAGTCTGGGATGGAGCCTGAGATTCTGCATTTGTAACAAGTTCCTTGATGATTCTAGTGCTGCTGGTTCACAAAACACAATTTGCATAGCAAGGGTCAGTCTCCACAATGGCTGGCACAGAATGGGTGCTCAGAAATATTTGCTGAATTGAATTAAATTTCAGGAGAAGCTGATTTTATGGCAGGACTCACCAGCAAGAGCAAGTGTGATAGGGTGAAGCAATCAGTTAAACCAGTGGTTTGCAACCCTAGCTGCACATTAAAATCACCTAGGAGGCAGCAACGTGGATGCAACTAGAGATTATCATACTAAGTGAAGTATGTCAGAAAGAGACAAATACCATATGATATCACTTATATGTGGAGTCTAAAATACGGCACAAATGAACCTATCTACAAAACAGAAACAGACATAGAGAACAGACTTGTGGTTGCCAAGGGGGAGGGGGGTTGGGGAGGAAAGGACTGGGATTTTGGGTTAGCAGATGTAAACAATTATATATAGGATGGATAAACAACAAGGTCCTACTGCATAGCACAGGGAACTATATTCAATATCCTGTGATAAACCATAACAGAAAAGAATATAAAAACAAGAACGTCTATATGTGTATAACCGACTCACTTTGCTGTACAGCAGAGATTGCCACAACGTTGTAAATTGACTATATTTCAATTAAAAAATATCACCCAGGGAGGCTTTTAAAAATTCCAATGCTTGGGCCCCATCCTCAGTGATTCTGATTTAATTGGTCTTGGGGTAGAGCCTGGACAGCTACAATTTTTAAAAGCTCTCCAGATGATCCTAATATGCAGCCAAGTTAAAGAATTTCTAGAAAGAAAATTGTTGAATGCATGCTATGTACCAGGCGTTGTGAGCTGAGTGAGGCCCTAACATAGAGTTGAGTGACACCAGGTCCCTGCCCTCAGTGAACTTGCTGACTAATAGGGGAAATAGATCTGTGTGTGACTATAATGCCAAAAGTCGCTATAGCACATTTATGTATGCTTGTTTTGGAAATACAGATGAGAGAGGAACTGTTTCAGTCTTGAGGAAGTTGGAAGAAAAAAACGACTGCTCAAGAAGTGATGATATTTAAGACCTTAAAGGATGAGTAGGGGATTGTCAGGCAGACAAGGGAAGGAGCTGCCCCAAAGCCTTGTTCTTTCTCATTATTAGCTGTAGGGAGATGATATTTGACCAGGACTCAGGATCCCAAATTCTGGACCTGCTGCCCACTGCTGCTTGTGAGATTTATGAGGAAGATCTCTGCACAGTGAAGAAGGTCAATCAGTGCCTGTTCTTTCTTTTCAGCAGCTAGGGGTATTTGGAAGACCATATGTAAGCTGTCAGTAGGGTGCAGTCAGGAAAACAGCCCACAACAGATACTCAATAGAGAGAATTTGATAGAGGAACTAGTTACATGATAGAGTTGCTAAAAATCCAAACATAAGGCAACCCAGAGATTAGCAGAGAGCCCAAAAGCTGAAGGGACGTTAGGAGGTGGTGGAATTACCAGAACCCAGGGTCCAGAGTTGTCTAATGGGAGCTGGAAACACAGTAAGGACTGTACAAAGGGAGCTGGGCTGACTAAGGAGATGCAGCCAATGATGCAAACATGACAAACTCTGGTCAAGGGAGATAGGGGATGCCTAGATTCTCCATTCCTCCTGTTCCTCTGTTTCCTGACAGTGCATGCCATTGGGGAAACCCAGCCAGAAGTCAGTTGGCAAAGGAACCTAGGAGCTGTAGTTTTCAGGGGTCAGTCCCTGAAAGGTGGGAAATGAACCTAGATGCTTACAGGCTTAATTGATACATTCTGGACTTCTGGCCCAAGGCTGACACCAAAATCAGACTGAGAAGCCTCTCTGTCCCTTTTTCCTACATCTAACACCTTATCTTGCCCTAGAGCAGAGATGCTCAACTGATATGCTGGAGGCACTTCCCTGACGGGGCCTGGGAGGCCAGAATCCCTAAGATTTTTACCTCCAGCTGCAAGAGGCTTTCTTTCATTACCCCAGGATTCTGGAAAATATGTTTTCTGTGTGCCATGGAGTAAAAATATTTGGGAAGCAATGCTATAGGAAGAGGCAAAGAATGGAAGGTTCTGGAGGAAGCCCGCACTTAGGAAGAGAAGGTGCTTCTAAAGCAGGGGCCCACCTTGAGGGTCTGCAAGGTGAGACAGTCCCAGACTCATCCAATTGTACTAGCCAGGAGAAAAGCAATCAAAGGAGGGAGCCAGTATCAAAAAGGAGAAGTATGATCAAAATCCACTCTCTTCACAGAATCCTGAAGATGGAAGACTAAATGAAACCAAAAGTTCTCCCAGCCTCAAGTTTTGAAAGAAGTAACAAGACACTAGCATGTCCTACATCTAGGTAGCTGTTAAGTAGCTGTTCCTCTCAGTTCCTATATGCAAATAAACAGGAAAGTGGGACCCATACACAGGAAAACAAAAACAAAAAAACAGGCAATAGAAACTGCCTAGGAGAGAGCCTGGATTGTACTTAACAGACAAAGACTTCAAAGCTATCATTATAAACATATTCAAAGAATGGAAACCATGCTTTAAAGAAGTTAAAAAAGGGAATTCCCTGGTGGTCCAGTGGTTAGGACTCCATGCTTCCACTGCCAGGGGCCCAGGTTTGATCCCTGGTCAGGGAACTAAGATCCACAAGCTGCATGGCATGGCCAAAAAATAATAATTATTATTTTAATGTAGTGTTGGCCCTTTGGAAAGTAAAGGAAATCTTCAGGGTCCCCAAACACCAAAATTAAAATCCTAGACTTGAGCAAAAAACAAAATGAAAACCAGATTGCTCTGAGGCAAATTACCAAATCAGTCCAGAGATTCAGGAATTAGGTGGTCGGGAATAAACTTTGGGGCTGAAATTAAAAAAAAAAAAAAGGAAAAAAGATTATGGCAATGTTTCATGAAATAAAGAATATCAGGGACTTCCCTGGTGGTCCAGTGGGTAAGATTCCGTGCTCTCAATGCAGGGGGCTCGGGTTTGATCCCTGGTCGGGGAACTAGATCCCGCATGCATGCTGCAAATAGGAGTCTGCATGCCTCAACTAAAGATCCTGCATGCCTCAGCGAAGATCCCGAGTGCCACAACTAAGACCCAGTGCAGCCAAAATAAAGATAAATATTTAAAAAAAAGAATATCAATAAAAAGGCAAAAATTATTAAAAAATCAAATGAAAATTCTGGGGTTGAAAAGTATAGTAATTGGCATGAAAGATTCACTAGAGGGGCTTGACTGTAAATGCAAACTGGCAGAAGAAAGAATCAGCAAACTTGAAGATAGAGCAATAGAGATTATGCAATCCAAAGAACAGAGGGAATAAAGAATAAGGAAAAATAAACAGCACCATGAGAAATATGGGACTCCATTAAACATGCTAATATACACTTAATGGCAATAACAGAAGGACCAGAGAGGGAGAGAGGAGCAAAAAGGGATCTACACATTCAAGAAGATTAACCAACTCCAAATAGAATAAATCCAAAGAGATCCAAACACAAACACATCAGAGTAAAAATACTAAAAATAAAAGACAAAGGGAAGATCTTGAAAGCAGCAGGAGAATGTGACTTGTCACATGCAAGGAAATCCCAATAAGATTAACAGCTGGCTCATAATATGAGTAACATATTCAAGTGCTCCATTTTTATTCAACATTGTAATGGAGGTTCTAGCAAGCACAATTAGGCAATAAACAAGCAAACAAAATAACAAATGCATTTAGATTGGAAAGAAAGGAAGACATCTCTGTAGACAGATGACATAATCTTATATATAGAAAACTAAGGGATCTAATAAAAATCTATAAGAACTAACAAATGGGTTCAGCAGTGTTGAAGAATACAAGATGAATATACAAAAATCTACTATTTCCATACAGTAGGAGTGAACAAACCAGAAATGAAATTAAGAAAACTATTATGGTATTATAAAAAGAGTAAAATAGGAATAAATGTAACCAAAGAGTGCAAACCTCATACTCTGAAAACTAGAAAACATTATTGAAAGAAACTTTAAAAGACCTAAGTAAATGGAAAGATATCCCATGTTCATAGATCAAAAGACTTAATATTTTAAGAGGGTAATATTCCTTGAATTTACCTATAGTTTCAACATATTCCCTAATGAAATTCCAGCTGGATTCTTTGAAGAAATTAATAAGTGGATCCTAAAGTTCATTTGGAAGTTCAAGGGACCCAGAAGAGCCAATGAAATCTTGAAAAAGAAGAACAAAATTGCAGGACCCACACTTCCTGATTTCAAGATTTACTACAAATCAAGGCATTGTGGCACTAGAATAAAGATAGACATATAGATCAATGGAATAGAACTGAGAATCCAGAAATAAGCCATCACATTTACAGTCAATTGATTTTTGGCAAGGATGCCAAGGCAATTCAATGGGAGAAAGAATCGTCAGTTAAACAAATAGTACCAAGACAAATGGCTATTTAAAAGAAAAAGAATGAAATCGTACCCCTACCTCATACTAGAAAAAAAATTGAAGTCAAAATGGGTCAAAGACTTCAATGAAAGAATTAAAACTATAAAACTCTTAGGAAAAAACAAAGGCAAACATTTTTGTGACCTTTTAGTGGGCAATGGTCTTTCAGATGTGAAACCAAAAGCATCACCAGCAAAAAGAAAAATAGATAATTTGTGTTTTGAGAATTGTTCTAAAAGCAAATATTGGAAATACTGTTATTTTCAAGCTTGATTTTTGACCAAATTACACAATTTGTACACCCTTTGAGAATATTATAGTGGCTGTCAGGGGGACGGATGTAACTGACAACACAGAGCTTGGTGAGAAAATTTCTATCTGGAAAGTGTAGGTTAAAACACTCATTTTGTTCTTTTTTTTTCTATCTGATTTTAAAATAAATTGTGTTTGATTCCTTGGAGAAGAAATGCTTCATTTGCACTAATTCACTGAAGTAACAACCTCAAAACATTAATATCACTCATTAGGCATAGCTGGATCCAAAGCCTGGGATTATGCTGCCAGGGCTCCTTCCCTTGCCTCCATCCCTTGACTGTTTTTCTCTGCTTCCTGACCTCGTTTTCAGTCTGGCCCTCTCTACATAATGGGAAAGAGGCCAGTGTCTGCCAAACACACACATCCTTGAAGAAGAGAGATAACCTTTTCTAGGGTCCACTAATCAGGTCCCACAGAAGGTCTCTTGTCTTCTCTGGAACACCTGCCCTCGAATTAGAACAGTTCCTGTGGAAAAAGGGATGATGTCCCATGATCAACCAGGCCTGGGCCATATGCCTGTCCTCATTGCACTGTAATTGATAGCAGCCATCAGAGTCTCATTGGACGAGAGATGGACCTCTCCTCAAAAAGAAAAAGGGATTCAGAGCAAGCAGAAACAATAGGTTTTTACTACAGAAAGCATGAGTGAAAAATATGAAATGCTTGAAAAAGTTTGACATGATAGTAATTACTTTTATTCTGATTACTAATTACAGTAGAAGAACAACTTCTTTTCAGTACTGAAGAATAATGAAGTACCTTAGCTTTTATATCCCTTCACAGTTCATTGAAGTTAAAGAAATCATGCTATTCTGTATCTCACTTACTTTAAAGGTTCACTTAAGGTTGTGAGGATTCCATACCAGCACTGGTCATGATTACAGAATATTGTTGAGGTTCATTGCGTGTCCTTTTCTCTGGGAAATTTTATACCAACAGTTTGATTTAAACTGTATACTTGCTTTCGGTCTAGGGGTCTAGACTTCAGTGACTGAGGCTAGTCATGCAGGTGCTGTATGCCTGCATGACTGACCTCCAATATAAACCCTTGACATTCAGGCTCATGTGAGCTTTCCAAGTTGGCAACACTTCACACATGTCGTTGCTGGAGGAATTAAGTGCAACTTGCGCAACGCCATTGAGAGAGTCCACGTGTGCCTGATTTCCTCGGGACTTTGTCCCACGTGCTTTTTCCCTTTGCTGGTTTTGTTCTGTATCCTTTCACTGCAATAAACTGTAACCTTGAGTATAACAACCTCTGGGTCCTGTGGGTCCTTCTAGCAAATTATTGAATTTCAGGACATCTTTTGAAGATCCCCAACATAATAATACCCTATTTGCTTTTTTAAATAACAGTTTTTTTGAGATATAAATTCACATACCATAAAAATTACCCTTTTGGAGTGTACGATTCAATGGGTTTTTGTATATGCACAGAACTGTGCAGCCATCACCACTATCTAAATCCAGGATATTTTAATCATCCCCAAAAGACTGCTTTACCTATTAACAAACACTCCCCATCCTCCCCTCCTCCCAGTTCCTGGAAACTACGTATTTACCTTTGTCTCTATGGAATTGCCTATTCTGGAAATATTATATAAATGGAATCATACAATGTGTGGCCCTTTGTAACTGGCTTCTTTCATTTAGCATATTATTAAGGTTTATCCATCATAGCATGTATCCATACTTCATTCCTTTTTATTATAAACAATATTCCACATTTTACTTATCCATTCATTCAGTTGATGAACTTTGGGTTGTTTCTACTTTTTGGCTGTTATGAATAGTGCTGCTATGAACAATCCTGTAAAAGTTTTTTCATGGATATGTTTTCAGTTCTCTTCATTACATACCTAGGAGTGGAATTGATGGGTCATATGGTAACTTTATGTTTAACAGTTTTGGAAATTCCCTTGCCATCCAGTGGTTAGCGCTTTCACTGCTGTGGGCCCAGGTTTGATCTGGGAACTAAGATCCCACAAGCCATGTGGTGTGACCAAAAAAAAAAAAACTCAAAAATTGTTAAAGTGGCTGCTCCATTTTACAATACTACCAGCAATGTACGAGTGTTACAATTTACCACATATTTGCCAACACTTGTTATTATCTGACTTTTTAAGTCTTGGTCATCTTAGAGGCTGTGAAGTGGTACCTCACTGTGGTTTTGATTTGCATTTCCCTGATGACTAATGAGGTTGAGCATCTTTCCATGTACTTATTGGCCATTCATATATCTTCTCAGAAGAAATGTCTGTTTGGATCCTTTGCCCATTTTCACTTGGGTTATTTGTCTTTTAATTGCTGAGTTGTAAATGTCCTTTATGTATTGTGGATAAAAGTTCCTTAAATATATATGATTTTTTAAAATTTTTTATTGTACGCAGGCCTCTCACTGTTGTGGCCTCTCCCGTTGCAGAGCACAGGCTCCGGACGCACAGGCTCAGCGGCCATGGCTCACGGGCCCAGCTGCTCCGCGGCATGTGGGATCCTCTCGAACCGGGGCACGAACCTGCATCCCCTGCATCAGCACGCGGACCCTCAACCATTGCGCCACCAGGGAAGCCCTAAATATATATGATTTTGAAATGTTTTCTCCCATTCTGTGGGTTGTCTTCACTTTCTTGATGTTACCCTTTGAAGCACAGAAGGTTTTGATTTTGGTAAAGCCCAAATTATCTATTTTTGGTTGTTGTTGCTTGTACTTGTGTCACATCTAAGGAATCACTCCCTAGTCCAAGTCCAAAGAGACTTATTCTTATCTTTTCTTCTGATAATTTTACAGTATTAGCTTTTACTTTTAAGTCTGTGATCCACTTGGAGTTAATTTTTGTATATAGTGTGAAGTAAGAATCCAATGTCATTTTTTGCCTGTACATACCCAGTTGTCCCAGGACCATTTGTTTAACAGGTTATTCTTTCCCCAGCTAAATTGTTTTGGCATCAATAAAATCAATAAATCACGTATATAAGGGTTTATTTCTGGACTCCCAATTCATGTCTATCCTTATGCCAGTACCATGGTATCTTGACTATGTAGCTGTTTAGTAAGTTTTGAAATTAGTCAGGATAAGTCCTCTAACTTTGTTTTCCTTTTTCAACATTGTTTTGACTATCTGAGTTTTTTCCATTTCCATATACATTTTTAGATCAGCTTGTCAATTTCTGCAGAGAAGCTAGCTGGGATTTTGATAGGGATTATTTTGAATTGAAGATCATTTGGGGGGAATATTGCCATCTTATAAATATTAAGTCTTCTGATCCATGAACATGGGGGTATATTTCTATTTATTTAGGTTTTCTTTAATTTCTTTGAACAATGTTTTGGATTTTCAGTACACAAGTCTTGAACTTTGTTAAAGATATTCCTAAGTATTTTATTATTTTGGTGCTATTATAAATGGAGTTTATAATAAGTGGAGTTTTATTAATTTCATGTTTGGATTGTTCATTGCTAGTTTATAAAAATATTGGTCTTATATCCTGCATCCTTGCTGAACTGGTTTATTCTAATTTTGTTTAATTGATTCCTTAGGCTCTTTTATATACAGGAAGACACTGTCTGCAAATAGAGAGGGTTTTACCTCTTCCTCTTCAGTCTGGTTGTCTTTTGTTTTTTCTCCTTTTCTACTTGCCCTAAGTGGAACCTCCAATACAATGTTGCATGTAAGTGGAAAGAGGGGACATCTTTGTCTTATTCCTGATCTTAGAGGTAAAACATCCTATCTTTCATCAAATATCATGTTAGCTCTGGGTTTTCAAAAATGTTCTTTGTCAGTTTGAGGAAGTTCTCTTTTATTCCTAGTTTGTTGAGTTTTGGGTGTTGAATTTTGTCAAATCATGTGTTTTTTGCCACTTATTAATATCATGTATTCCCTTAATTGGTTATCAGATGTTAAACTAAATTTATACTCCTGGGATAAATCTCTCTTGGTCATGGTGTATAACATTTTCCATATGTTACTAGATTCAGTATGCTACTATTTTGGGGGGAGGATTTTTGTGTATATTCATAAGGAATATAGATTTGGAGTTTCCCTTTATTCTAATGTCTGTGTCTGTTTATGGTATTTAAGTAATACAGGCCTCATAGAAAGAGTTTGGAAGTGTTTCCTCCTCTTCTAATTTCTGTAAGAGTTTGTAAAGAATTTTTAAAATATTTGTTAAAATTCATTAATGAAGACATCTGGGCCTGAGGATTTTTTTTTTTTTTTTTTTTTTGCGGTATGTGGGCCTCGCGCTGCTGCGGCCTCTCCCATTGCGGAGCACAGGCTCCGGACGCGCAGGCTCAGCGGCCATGGCTCACGGGCCCAGCCGCTCCGCGGCACGTGGGATCCCCCCAGACCGGGGCACGAACCCGCGTCCCCTGCACCGGCAGGTGGGCCCTCAACCACTGCGCCACCAGGGAAGCCCCGGGCCTGAGGATTTTTTAAATGGAATGCTTTAAAGTTATTAATTAAAAATTTTTTCTTATTATAGGTCTATACAGATTTTCTACTTCTTTTGAGTTTGTCTCATTTGCTTCTTTCTAAGAATTTCTCAATTTCATCTAGGTTTTGTAGC
This sequence comes from Hyperoodon ampullatus, assembly GCF_949752795.1. NCBI lineage: Eukaryota > Metazoa > Chordata > Mammalia > Artiodactyla > Ziphiidae > Hyperoodon > Hyperoodon ampullatus. Next base: position 16,082,729 of record NC_136928.1, read on the forward strand.
TTGTTAAGATAAAATTGTTCAGAGTTTTCTTTTATAATCCTTGCTATTGATGCATGGTCAGTAGTGATGTCTCCTCTCTCACTCCTAATTCTAGTAGTTTGAATCTTCTCTCTCCTTTTTTTCTTGGCCAATCTAGTTAAAGGTTTGTCAAAATTGTTAGTGTTTTCAAAGAACTGACTTTTGGTTTTATTGATCTTTCTATTTTTTCTATTCTGTATTTCATTTGTTTCAATTCTAATCATTATTATTTCCTTTCTTCTGCTTTTTTTTGGGGGGAGGATTGTTATTTTTCTCGTTTCTTAAGGAGAAAGGTTAGGTTACTAATTTTAGGTTTTTTTTTTTTTTTTTTAAATATAGGTGTTTCCAGCCATAAATTTTCCTCTTAGCACTGCTTTAGCTGCATTCCGAAAGTTTTGGTATGTTGAGTTTTCACTGTAATTTTTCTGAAAATGTTTTATCACTTCCCTTTTGAGTTCTTTTTGACCCACTGGTTATTGAGGGCTGTGTTGTTTAATTTCTACCTACTTGTAATTTCCTTTTGTTGTTGATTTCTATTTTAATAACACTGGGGTCAGAGAACATACTTTATATGATTTCAATCCTTTTTAGTTTATTGAGACTTTTTAATGGCCTACCAGTCTATCCTGGAAAACGTTTCATAAATAACTGAGCAGTATGTGTGTATGTTCTGATATTGTTGGGTGGAGTATTCTATAGATATCTGTTAAGTCTAGTTGGCTTATAGTGTTGTTCAAGTCTTCTATTTCCTTGATCTTCTGCCTCATTGTTATATGCATTATTTAAAGTAGAGTATTGACATCTTTAACTATTACTATTACACTGTCCACCTCTTACTTAAACTCTGTCCGTGTTGTCTCCTGTAATTTGGGTCTCTTTTTTGGATGCATCATCTTTATTATAACTTCCTGATTAACTGACCCTTTTAGAAAATGTCCCTCTTTTTCTGTAGTAATAGTTTTTCTGTTTCAAAGTTTGTTTTGTCTGATATTAGTATAACCACAGTAGCCCTCTGTTGTTTACTGTTTCTATGGTATACTTTTGTCCATCATTTTACCATTGACCTATTTGTACCTTTAAATTTTAAGTTTGTTTCTGTAGACAGCACATAGTTCAGTCAAGTTCTTCTTTTTTTAAAAAAAAAATCCATCTGCCAATCTCTGCCTTTTAATTGGAGCATTTCATTTATTTATATTTAATATAACTTGTGATAAGTTAGGACTTATATCTGCCATTTTGCTCTTTGTTTTCCACATATTTTATGTCCTTTTTGTTCCTCTCTTCCTCTATCACTGCTTCTTTTGTGGTAAATACGTATGTTTTAGTATACTACTGATATTTTAATTCCCTTTTTTTTTTTTTTTGTGGTGCGTGGGCCTCTCACTGTTGTGGCCTCTTCCGTTGCGGAGCACAGGCTCTGGACGCGCAGGCTCAGTGGCCGTGGCTCACAGGCCCAGCCGCTCCATGGCATGTGGAATCATCCTGGACCGGGGCACGAACCCGTGTCCCCTGCATCGGCAGGCGGACTCTCAACCACTGCGCCACCAGGGAAGCCCCCTTCTTTCTTTTAATGTTTATATTTATATCTATATTTGTGTATATCTGCAGTTAGTGTTTGTCCTGGGAATTAAATTATCATCTTAATTAACTTAAATCAATCTAGTTTGTATTAATACCAACTTAATTTCAGTGGTATATACAAACTTCACCCCAATTAAGCTGTTTTCTCCCCACTCCTTTGTGCTATTATTATTATACACATTGTATCCTTTTTATATTATGAGCCCATCAACACAGATTTATATTGATTGTTTTATGCAGATATCTTTTAAATCAGAGAGAAGAAAAGCATTTCAAGCTGATTTTTACCTTTGTATTTACCTTTAGTTTTTATTTATTTGTGTGAATTTGAGTTATTCTTTAGTGTCCTTTCATTTCAGCCTGAAGGATTGCCTTTATTATTTCTTATAGGATGGGTCTGCTAGCAGTGAATTCTCTCAGTTTTTGTTTATTTGAGAATATCTTATTTCTCCTTATTTATGAAAGAGAGTTTTGCTGAATATAGAACTCTAGGTTTACAGCCTTTTCCTTTCAGCACTTTGATTATGTTATTTTACTTCCTTCTGGCCTCCATGATTTCTTTTTTTTTTAAAAAATAAATTTATCTATTTATTTATTTTTGGCTGCATTGGGTCTTCATTGCTGTGTTCAGGCTTTCTCTAGTTGCAGTGAGCGGGGCCTGCTCTTCGTTGTGGTGCGCAGGCTTCTCATTGCAGCACGCAGGCTTCTCATTGCAGTGGCTTCTCTTGTTGCAGAGCACAGGCTGTAGGCACACAGGCTTCAGTAGTTGTGGCTTGCAGGCTCCAGAGCTTGGGCTCAGTAGTTGTGGTACATGGGCTTAGTTGCTCTGCAGCATGTGGGATCTTCCTGGACCAGGGCTCGAACCTGTGTCCCCTGCATTGGCAGGCAGATTCTGAACCACAGCGCCACCAGGGAAGTCCCTTTCCATGATTTCTGATGAGAAAACAGCTGTTAATTTTGTTGAGGATCCCTTGTACTTTATGAGTTGCTTCTCTTGTGGTGCTTTCAAGATTCCTTCCATCTTTGGCTTTTTTTTTTTTTTTCATCTTTGGCTTTTGATAGTTTGATGATTCTGTGTCTAGGGTGAATGTACTTGAATTTATGCTAGTTGGAGTTTATTGAACTTCTTGGATGTGTAAATTAGTGTTTTTCATCATACTGGGAAATTTTTAGCCATTATTTCTTCAAATATTCTTTCTGTACCTTTCTCTCTCCTCTCCATCTGGGACTTCCATCATGTGTATGTTGATATAGTAGATGGTGTCCCACAGATCTCTGAGCCTCTGTTCATGTTTCTTTATTCTTTTTTCTTTATGTTCCTCAGACTAGGCTATATCAATTGACCTATTTTCAAATGTAAGTCTCTCTTCTGCCAGCCCAATCCTGCTGTTATACCCCTCTAACAGATTTTTCATTTCAGTTATTATACCTTTTAAATATAGGATTTATGTTTGGTTCTTTTTTTATAATTCCTATCTCTTTTTGTTGCTCTCATACGTTCCTTTAGCTTTTGATACGTGGTTTCCTTTGGTTCTTTGAACATGTTTATGATAACTGATTTAAAGTCTTTGTCTAGTAAGTATAACATTTGTGTTTTCTCACAGACATTCTATTGACTACCTTTTAGCCTCTGTCCTTTCCTGTTTCTTTATGCTTAGACTTTTTGTTTGAAACTGGACATTTTAAATTACATAATGTGGCAATTCTGGAAATCAAATTTCCCTCTACCCCAGGGAAAGAGAAGAGGGCCTTTTGTTTGTTTAGTGGCTCTCTTGGGATAATTCTATAAAGCCTGTATTCTATGTCATTTGTAGCCACTGAAGTCCTTGCTTGGTTAGCTTAATTCCTATCTTTTTATTGATATTCTTTGTGTAAATTGGCTATTATACAAAGATAGTCTCAAATGCTGGGACCAAAATGTCTTCTTTTTTAAAAAAAATATTTATTTTTGGCTGCATTGGGTCTTTGCTGCTGTGCATGGGCTTTCTCTAGTTGCGGTGAGCGGGGGCTACTCTTCATTGCGGTGCATGGACTTCTCATTGCGGTGGTTTCTCTTGTTGTGGAGCACCGGCTCTAGGCACACGGGCTCAGTAGTTGTGGCACACGGGCTTAGTTGCTCTGTGGCATGTGGGATCTTCCTGGACCAGGGCTCGAACCCATGTCCCCTGCATTAGCAGGCAGATTCTTAACCACTGTACCACCAGGGAAGCCTTCAATATGTCTTTATGAAGGGGCTCTGTGTGTACGTTGAGGCATGTCTTTAGTGTTCGGGCAGGCAATTTATAACTCTGCCTGAGCCTTCATTTCTTGCTTGCTCAAAGCCTCATGGTCAGCCAGAAGTGAGAAATTATGGCCTTCTTAAGTCTTTCCTGGACATGTGCATAGTTGTACACATGTTTGTCCTTTTGGATTCCAAGAAATATGTCAGGCCTTTCCAAAGTTCCCCCATTCTTTCCTTTTAAGTTAATTGGTGAGTCTCTTGCTACCTCCACCTGGTATCACCACCTTAGGCAGTTGCCCTGTTAAATAATTGCTGCTGATTGCTTTCACCAAATGCTCTGTGGATAGGGCCAACTGCACCAAATAAGCACTGAGTCAGGTCAATTAAAGACAGGCCCTGAGAATGGAGCTTCTCCATTAAGCTGCCAGGCCAGTCACATAGTGAAAATTCCCTGGGTATAGGGTGTTATGAGGCACTCCAAATGCTTTTTTGTGCCTCCATTTTTGCGAGGCCACTGGTTTTTACAGCTACTATGGCAGCAGGGCTGTTAGTTTTCCAGGCTACATATATTCTCCAGTGAAAACACATGTAAATATATTATGGTTAATGGCCCCCAAAGAAATTCTCATGTAGGTTGGTTCTAGTCCCCAAAACAGCACTGCTTAGCTCTTAATGATCATATACAGATGATCTAAGTCAGCTTACTTATTGTATTTAGACAATCTAGGTCCACATGTTTATCAGAATCCCTGGAGGGCTTGTTAAAACACAGATTGCTTGGCCCCACTTTCAGAGTTTCTGATTCAGCAGGTCTGGCATGGAGCCTGGGAACTTGCATTTCTAGCAAGTTCTGAGAGGATATTAATGCTGTTGTTTGGGTATCACATGCTGAGAGTTTCTGGAGGAGGATATTTTCCCACAAGCACACTTCTAAGATACTTTCTTCTATCACGTTGTGATGCTTAGGGAATGCATAGTACCATATTTACCAACAAACTAGGCTCCTTTTTCTTTTCTTTTTTTTTTTTTGCGGTACGCGGGCCTCTCACGGTGGTGGCCTCTCCCGTTGCGGAGCACAGGCTCCGGACGCGCAGGCTCAGCGGCCATGGCTCACGGACCCAGCCGCTCCGCGGCATGTGGGATCTTCCCGGACCGGGGCACGAACCCGCGTCCCCTGCATCGGCAGGCGGACTCTCAACCACTGCGCCACCAGGGAAGCTCCCTCCTTTTTCTCTTGATAATGTTCATTCTACAGTGAAATTGGGGCCCCGTTCCTTGCTGCACTGAAATTGTAATTGATCTTTATAAGATTAACCTGAATTACACAACAGTCAAGTGACAAATGTTATTGGAAGCCTGATTCTCATTCAGTGTTTGTTACTATGCTAAATGAATGAATTGTTGAACTTTGATGTCTATTTTTAAATGTTTGTGAATTTAAATTTGTTACTTTTTTTAAAGCCAGTGATTGAAAAACTCTCTTGGCTTGATTAAAGTTATCATGGCCATAAAATGTATTGTCTGAACGCTTTTGAGAACACTTCTGAGAATGAAAGGGGACCTATTAATAATTTTGCTGGGTAAAAGATGTAAACTGGGGTTGTCCCAGCTAAACCAGGTATATTGGTCACCCTAATTTTAGAAAATAAGGTATAAAATTATTTTTGCATTTCCACAAGTTTGATATTTTGGATTTAATTTTACACTAGGGTTAAAGTTCTGTCAATATTTCTTTCCATTTATCTGAAGAAATAATAGAAAGCTTTTTGTTAGTAAGTTACTTTTTAGAAGAGAAATTAAAAAGTCAGAAAATAAATTAAACTTTAAAAAGTTTCATATTTACTTATTTTTATTCCAGACCGTTGTCTGCGTCTGGTTTTTGGTGACATGGGGAAGCTCAGCTCTAATTCTAAATATTAGAGAATTTTTGTTTAATTTCCATTTCTTACAGGTTAATCTTTTCTTTTTAAAGTAATTTATAAATGTTTGTTTTTATACCTGAGGTATGTGAGCGCCAAGTGAGAAGTGTTCTGGTTTATTGAATTAAATTAGTTTTCATTCAAGAATTTTAAAGAATTTTTTTTCTGACAAAATTTAAAGATGAAGATTAATGTTTATATTCAGTCGGGACTGCGTAGTCTGCACCCGGGGAGCGCGCTAAGCGGAGGGCAAACGGCCGGAGCGGTTCCCGGGTCGCGACTCTTCAGGAGTCTTCTTCCTCAGGGATGCGTCAGGGCCTCCAAACCTCAGTATTTGTGAGGGCGAAAATGCCATCGTCCAATTAAAGTGCAGAAGTTCAAGAACTCCTTGCAGGCGATTCGATCACAGCTGAGAGCGGGTCTTGCAGGAAGCCAAGAGAAGTCTGGCAGCGTGAGCAGCCGCGGAGGAGGACCAGCTGGGTGGGGTCGACCCAGACCGGGGCTCGTGGAGCGCGCATGCGCGGCGAGGGGGCGGGCCCGGGGCGGGGCTGGCGTGGCTTCCCGAGCGGCGGCGGCGGCGGCGGCAGCGGCAGCAGCGGTAGCAGCAGTAGCAGCAGCAGCAGCCGCAGCCGCAGCCTGGGCGGCGGGTTTGGCGCTGCAGCGCTGGCGGCAGGTTCGCGGCTGGGGTGGGCGCCGCGGACCCGGAGAAGAGGACGAGCACCTGGAGCCCGGCCGCAGCCCACGACTTTGCGACCCAGCGGCGGCGTTGCTGCTGAGGGGCTCGGGCGCGCGGCCCGGCGGGAGCGAGGACGGCGGGGCGGCAGGGCGCGGGCGCCGCGGGCCGGGACGCGCCAGGTAGGTGGGCCGGGCCGGGCCGGGGGCGACGCGGCGGCCGCGAGCCGCCGGGGACCGGGATGCTCCCCGGGCGGAGCGGGGAGCGGCGGGGCGCGGCGCGCATCCCGACACCCGGCGCGCCGGACGCGGAAGGCGCCGGCGGTTGTCATGGAAATCGTACAGCCTAGCGGTTCCCTGGCGGTGGCGTCTTTGGAGAATGATCAGACCCCGGCGACCCCTAGCAGGATGGCGCCCCGGGCCGCCTCGGGCTGAGGGTAGCGGGCGGCGGGGAGCCGGGATGCGGGACGTGGCGCCCCCGAGGCCAGGTCGCGGCGGCTGCTTGGTGCGTCTCCAGGGCTGGATCTAGTGACTCCAGACGCTGAGGCCTCGGGGTGTTTCGGGTGTAAACAGAACCGGGTAAAAATAAACAGACACCTCGGTGTAGGCCCCCATCCTCCCAAACTCTTCCTTTTTCTGCCGGCCCACCGTCCCCGACAACAGTTCTGGCATCTTTGCTTTTGATATTTTCTTTCTTTATGGCTTTGCTAGTCAATGAATTGAGGCCTGGGAAATCTGCAGGGGTTTGTGACCGTCTCCTGAAAAGCCAGTCATGAATGTGTAGGCCACAGGAGATTGAAACACTCAAAACGTCAACGGTTAATTTACGTGTTTGTGGGCGAAGGGAGCGGTGATGGGCTCGGCTCTCCCTCCCCTTGTTGCCTGCCCTCTGACATTACATAATCATGTATTCCTCCTGCCCCGACTTCATCCCTAATGACAGATCATAAAAAAATATCCCTCTGGATAAGAAAAAAAGTACAGGCGGTTGTAAAGCCCATCTTCTTGTGTTTTTGCGTTGCCACTTAATGGGTTTTGTGTTGAGAGGCTGCTGAAGAGTCGAATTTGATTTGCCACCTGCCTCTTAAAGGGGCATCTAAACCGAGGGAGTAGGCGGTGGGGTGGCAGTTTGAATGTTGCAGTGAAATTCTGCCTGATTCATCTCTGTTCACAGTGGCTGGGGCGGACTGTGGGCAGTGGGGTTGGAGAGCGAACAGGCTGACTTGGATGTGAATCTTGAATATGCCAGTTGCTAACTCTGGTTCTCAATTTTCTCATCTCTGGAAGGTGAGAACAGAACCTACTTTGCTGAGTTTGTTTTGGAATCTAGATGCTGTTGGCATTGGTAAGTGCCCATAGAGTAGCTATAGATTGTCCTAGAATTAAGCCTAATTTTTCTTTGATTGAAAACAGGCTTTCTTTAACGGGAATTTTTGACTTTGGATTTAGGCTAGGGCCTTTGTTTGGGGGGTTCTTTGCTGAAATGTTTACTTCTGGAAGAGTCAGTTCACTGGTTTCTTTGAAGAAAGTTGAGATGATGGTGCCTGTGTGGGAAGGTCAGTGTGGTTGTTGTGTTGGAGGGCTGGTGTCAGGAGACCGCGATGCTGGCAGGGGGCGGGGGTGGGGGGGCGTTGCGTGCGAACGGAGCCCACAAGGCCAGGTTCCCTGTGGTGTCTTGCAAACAAGCCTCTGTAACAACAAGCCAGAGTTACATTTACAAGGAGGGTTTGCCCTGAAGACAGGGCTTAAAGGAATAAATGCTGGAAAAATACAAAGAGAAAGGAGGGCTGTATTTCTACTGAGCTCGGTGGTAGAATTAGTCGTACTAATTCCACTAGCCAGTTTACTTATCCAACTATTTTTCATTAGGATTACGCTGTCTCAGAGTGTTTATCTGCTCAGGTGCAAGTCCTGCCTCCCAGCTAGACGCAAAGTCAAGGGTAGACATTATAACTCATTGTTTTTGGAAACTGGATATTTTGTTGTATTGCTGTTAGACTTAATGCCATTAGTAAGTAAAAAAAAAATCAATTTAAAGGAAGGATGAAATCAAATAATATACATAAGAGGTTGTAAGCTGTAAAGCTCTAGAGAGACAGGTTGTGTACGATAGAACTATTGACTGTTCAAGTCCCGTTCGCCAGCTGCCTGCCTGGGAGCATTCTCCTCAGCCAGCAAATCTGCAAGGGCACCAAAGGAATGGAACCAAAAGGGTGTGGGACAAACTGATCCCAACCCCCATCCCATGGCTTAACATTTCAAGAATCCAATAAGACACAGTAGAGGGGGAGACTTTGGACCAAGACTGTTTTATCCTGGTTTCTTACGAAAAACTTCTTTAGAGATTATGTATTCCAGGAAGGGCCCTGTAGCATCATCAGCTACGCACAGTGTCAGGATGCTGTGGCTTTCACTGAGGGAAAAATAACACAAATTTGCAGTGAAGAAGCCTTGATTATGTTGTTGCTACTTCTGTGGAACTTGGTTAATGAGCTAGTCTTGAGAGATCCTTCAAAACAGCTTTTTCCGGTGTCCTGGAACAGAAGCTCTGTGAGGACAGCATATTCTAGGGAGACCAGTATTAACACCAGGGTAGGCCTGCTTCATTTTGTCTCTCTGTGCTTTTAAGGAAAATACCATTGTGAACTTAATCCCCAGGAATTTACCTGTATTTTTCTATGCATATGCATACCTTGCTCTCTTAAAAAAGTTTTAAAAAATATATTATTTCAGATTCACTGAAAAGTTGAAAGAATAATCCAAAGAGTTCCAAGATGTCCTTTACCCAGATTCTCCAAATGTTGACATTTGGTTTATCCTCTCTCATATTTGTGTGTGTGTGTGATTACTTTTCTCTGAAATGTTTAATGTTAAGTTGCAGACTTGATACGCCTTTACTGCTAAATACTTTATTGTGTATTTCATAAAAACAAGGACATTCTCTTACAAAACAACAGCATGATTATTAGAAATCAGGAAATTAAATGTTGATGCAACACTATTATTTAATCTACAGGTCTTTTTTCAGATCTTGCCAGTAGGCCACTTTAGAGCAAAAGGAAATCCAAGATTCTGTGGTGCCTTAAACCATCCTGTCTCTTTAGTCTCCTTTAATCTGGAACAGTTCCTGAATCTGTCTTTGTATTTCATGACTTTGACATTGACATTTTTGAAGACAACTGCCTGTGTTTTGGATAATGTCCCTCCACTTGGGTTTGCCCGTGGTTTCCTCCTGCTTAGATTCCTATTATGCACTTTTGGCAGGTGTGGCATGGGGCGGTGCTGCAGCCGTCTTAGCGTATCTCACGGTGGGAGGCATATGCTGTTGATTAGTCCCATTCACTGGTCCTGTCATCACTTCATTAAGATCCTGTCTGTCAGATTCCCTCACAGAAAGTTACCATTTTTCCCTTTGTTGTTAATATGTGTCTCATAGTAAGATCACTTGAGACTGTAAATATACCGTTACTCCTCATACTTTCACCCACTAGTTTAAGAATCCATTGATGATTCTTACCCAGATCAGTTATGATAGTTGACAGATGGTGATTTTCTAATTCCATGTTTCTTTCTATACTTACCAGTTGGAATTGTACTAAAAGGAAAAACTTTACTTTCTCCCTCATTTGCTCTTTGGTTTATGTCTCTACACTCATGAATGAATTCCTGCTTTATGCAATAGATTATAGTTTGTTAGGCTCATTATCCATTTTTCTGCTTAAATTGTCCCAGACTTGGCCTGCAGAAGCCCCTTCCAGCTGGCCCTCCTGTCCTTTTGATTTGGCCTCATCATCTTTGAGGACTTCTTTACTCTCTGGCACAAAACCTCCAAGACTCAGCTTGTACTTTCCAGCCCTGGAATCAGCCATTTCTCCAAAGAGTCCAAGTTCATTTTAGTGGAGAATGATCCTGAAAAACCCAGATCTGGGTGCTAGGTGTGCTCGTTGCCGCTTCTAGGCCTTTTCAGTGGACACGTGTTCTTCATTGTAAACATAAATGGAGACACATCATACAAAATTTTCTCTGATTTACTTTTTAAATTTAATGCTATGTCCTGGGGATCTATAGGCACTGACCTGAAAAGTTTGGTCTGTATTCCAGAGTGAAGGCGTACTGTTATTTACTTAAGTGTCCTTTATTGATGGACTTCTAGGTTGTTTCCAATATTCTGCTCTAAGAATAGCGGGGAATCTGTGAACCACGTCATTGTCAACCCAAATGTTTCAGTCTCCTAGATCCCTAGAAGCGGCATTTCTGGGTTACAGAGTAGTATTAAGTGGACAGCTTTGCCACATTGCCCCCCAACCGCCCCTTCCAAGAAGCTTTGCCACTCTATGCATTCATCAGTGTGTGAAATTGCCTTTTTCCCTTTAATTTGGCCAACACTAAACTGAAGAGTATAAATCTTGTTAATTTTTGCCAATCTAATGGATAAAGAAGACATTACTTTTTAAATTACCTTTTCCAAATTACCAAAAATATGGAAAACCTTTTCTTGCTAGTTTATAGTTTAGCTTCTGTGAATAGCCTGTTCATACCCTTTGACCATTTTTTCTTATTAGGTTATCTTGCTGGGTTGTGGAAGGTAGTATAACTTCGGACTTGATTCTCGGCAGCCTTTGATGTCTCCTTTAAAGGTGATGCATTTTTCATCCTAAAGGAGAGGGAAACTAACATATTCTGAACACCCCTATGTTGCAGGCCCTGGGCCAAGCGTCCATATGCATTCTCAGCAAGGTCCCGGGAGGCCAGTGGTGTTGAGGGGGAGGCTGAGGTGAGACATGATTAAGGCACCACCTGGGAGTGATTGTAAGTGGTTGAACCGGGATTCAGACCCGGGTCTGTCTGGATCTAGTGCCGTCTCCACGAAATTACATAGCGTCCTTCACAGGATTTTGTAATGAATGCTTTACGTGTCAGTGTGGACGTGAAAATCAGTTACCTGGAGTCCCCAGTATCAACAATTTCTGTGTCAGTAAAGGGCTTTTTTACTCAGTCCTGCTTGGTGAGCATACACATCTCTCAAAGCCATCTGTTTTATTCCTGGAGCTATTGTGAACTCTGCAGTCAAACTTCCTGTGAGCCTCCAACTAGCTGTGTGACTTTGAGCGAGTGGCTTCATCTTTCTGTGCCCGGTTTTCTCACCCGCAAAACTGGGCTGATGGCAGCAGCAAACCCAGAGGCTTTGCTGGGGGCTTGAGTGACTTAATACACGTCAGGTGCGTTCAGTGGCGCCTGATGCCTGCTGAAAACCCAGGGAACGTACCTTAGGATGAGTCTATATGGAAAGCACGTGCGGGAGGCCGCGTGGAACTAGCAGCGCAGCCTCTTCTGGTTGGGTTTAATCTCTTAACCATCCCTTTTGTCATAACCCGGCCGGGAAATGGGAACCCAGGGCCCCTGCATGCTGTGTGCTTGTATCCTCTCTCTACAGACCTTGCTTGTGCCCTGTCACGGGCCTGCCAGCTAGCCCAGTTGGCCCTTCCTGTCTGCCCGCAGCTGCTGACCTGGGGCAGCTGAGACACTGCAGGCCTTTCCCTGTGCGGTTTGCTCAGTGGGGGCCACCTGGGAGGGTCTCAGAAGCAGGCAGTATCTGGTGGGGGAGGGGCATGCTCTGGGGATAAAGAGGAGGTGTCCATTTTCTGGAATGGGGTCAGGAGAACAGACAGGTGTCCTCTGGCCTCCAGGAGGAGGGGAGGGGACCACTGGAGGGGCCCAGCGACCAGCTCCCCTCAGCTCTCTTCCTAGTCATTCTCCTGACCTCGAGCCCCTGCAGCGCCCCTTGTCTTACGCTTGCAGGCAGGACTCTGAGGCCTCCTGAAACCCCCGGCCTCCCTCTCTGCTTCCTGCCCCACGCCTCCACCAGTGCCCTTGGATGGCTGGCATCAGCGGCCGTTACAGTAGCTGCCTGATAAGACTCCCTCCCTCCAGGATGTGGAACTCCTCTCCTTCCCTGTCCTGTGTTGCTTGCATTGCAAGTGGTGCCTTCTCTAACCCATGAATTAGAGCTTTCAAGACGGATGACCTTGGTGTGCACATTCTGGGAGAGTGAAAGAAATGCGTTTAGGCAGGTGGGTGCTTCTGGGAGAACAGGGCCTGTTAGGAAATGAGGAGGCCCAGTTCAGGAGTCTCCCTGGGGTTACGGATTATGGGGCGGGTCAGTTGGGGTGCTTTTGGCTGCCAAGTGAGCAGTGAGGACGCTGACTGTCTCACAGACCTGGAGTCCTACTCTAGCAGCAGTTTTGAAGTTTCATCGAGGACCTAGATGCTTCACCCCAGGGTCAGCCTCCCCGCGGTTATGAGATGGTCCTTAGCGTCAGTGGGACTGCGTGAAGGAGACACGCCAGCCAGTCCCCAGCCACAGCATCTGCCTGTCCTCCCTCCGGTCTGTGGGAGCAGTGAGCATCACGTGGCCTCCCTGGACCCAGGCTGTGGGCCGGCTGACTTAGGAGTGCTCCCCCGAGTGTGGCCCCCGGACCCGCCGCATCAGCATCACCTGAGACTTGTCCGAAAAGCAGTCTCAGGCCCCAGCCAACCGACGGAATCAGAAACTCTGGGATGGGGCCCAGCGATCTGTTGCGAAACAAGCCTTCCAGGTGATTCTGATGCAAGGTCCATTTGAGAATTGCTCCCTTAGTCTAATCAAGACCACCCCCCACTCCTTAGCTGGTGTTTCCGGAATCCAGAGAGGACAGTTCCCAGAATAGGCGGACAGGAGGGAGAAGTTGGGAGGTCAGCCTACAGCGTCAGCCGAGGGGCGTGCAGCGTGTTTTAAGGAGCCTGTGGGTGACTTTGCCCTCCTTGGCCCCCTGCCCCAGTGTATGGGCCCGGCTGAGTGTCCCAGCTCCCATGCCCGCAGTCTCTCCAGCCCCTCTGAGCGGGGCCCACGCCCTCCCTGTAGGACTTGGCATTGAAGGGGCCGCATTGGGAGCACCAGCCCCAGCTTCTCTCTCTGGCCCAGCGGGGATGGAGTGCGCAGGCCCTGCTGACTCACTTTCCTAAGCCGGTCCCTAAGCGTGTTCAGGTGTGTGGGGTTTGCACACGCTGCTACTTCTCACTCAATTAGGAAGAAATAGAGGGCAGTGCCATTAGTAGGGGCTTGGGGAATGCTGAAGGAACGGGCCTGGAGGGACGGCAGCCTCAGGGACTATTTATGATGGCAGCGGCGTGTGACCTGCTTTATCGTCCCCTTTCGGAGGCACAGCCTCACCTTCACGTTCGGGTGAAGTAAAACAGTCACCTCCACGGTGTGATTCGTGACATCAGACTAGCCCACTGTTCCAGACTTTTCCTGGAACTGGAGAGCTGAGGTATTTCTAGATTTTCTTGACTTTGCACGGCTTGCAAGGTTCATCCTAATACATAAAGGTGGTGTATGGGAGCCTCACGCTGAGCGCCTCAGCATCGGTGCTGACGGCCCAGGCAGGAAGAGCAGCCGAGGGGGAGAGGGCCTGGGGAGGGTCCAGAATAGTGTTTTCAGACGGCATTGGTTTGTGACATCAATTTGAGATTGTAACCGGCATTAAAAATATTTTTGAGGGCTTCCCTGGTGGCGCAGCGGTTGAGAGTCCTCCTGCCGATGCAGGGGACGCGGGTTCGTGTCCCGGTCCGGGAAGATCCCACATGCCGCGGAGCGGCTGGGCCCGTGAGCCATGGCCGCTGAGCCTGCGCGTCCGGAGCCTGTGCTCCGCAACGGGAGAGGCCACGACAGCGAGAGGCCCGCGTACCGCAAAAAAAATGTTTTTGAAATAAAATAGAAAATATCCAAGTATGTTTCCTACGGGAAGGGTGAGCATTTCTTGATCCCACAGGTAGTTATTTGCCCATGGTGTGTGTGTGGGTGTTGTCACGGTGTGATTGTTTCTTCCTGTGGGTTTTTTTTCAAAAAGTGTTAAATCCGAGGGTCGAGCACGGGGAGGAGGGGGCTCTGCTGGACGTGTACGGACACGTGGTCTTTTGCCGGGGGGGGGACCTCGGGGGGTGCGTGGCCTACTCCAGGTGGAGAGCCACCGGTGGGAAACGAGAGGGGCCTTTCAGCGGTGTGGGCCGGGGGGTGGAGCTGGAGCCCCGAGGGCAGCAGGGAGGGCTCTGAACTTCCTGGTCTCACTCTGGTTTACTGTTTGTGGTGTTTGACCACCTGGGCCAAATCCTCCTCATGATGTTGGGGGTCCTCAGCCGGGCCACTCTGAGACTGGGGAGGCCGTGGCAGGGAGTGTGTCGACTTTCCAGAGGTTTAAAATTTGACTCTGGATGCCTGACCCATCCTTCTGACAGGGCGGATCAGCATATGGTGATCTACAGAGGGAGGGCGGTGAAAGGGGATAGAGGTGGAGACAGACGTGTGTCTGCGTCTGGCTTGTTTGGGGGCTGGCCCCACTGTGGCCTGTGAGTAGTGACAGGACAACTCCTACATCGCCTTGGCTGCCGTTGGGACGGGGTGATATGCATTGTTTCACGCCGGGGTTAGTCTGGTTTGTGTCACAAAGCATACGCAGTAATGGCTTTGGGGTGTCAGTGTCTGTTTTTTGAGGGCGGCAAGTTGGATTGTGGGAAGAGAAAGTGCTGGACAAGAACCTGAGTCAGCTTTCTCATGTGTAAAATGCGGAAGGTGCCTGGCTCACGGGGATGGGGGCGGGTGCTGTGTGGATTAAGTAGTATGGATACAAGCAGGAGAGGTCTGGGCACTGCAGCTCTGGACCAGTGCCGGTCCAGGGAAGATACTGTCTCGCAGGAGGTCCGGCGTCTCCCTTCTCGATGTTGCAGTCTCGATTACCCTTTTTCCTACTGTGCCTCTGTTCTAAAAAGTGTATTCAAAAGGCTAGAGTGCATCCCATCTCTCAGTCCTGCCCAGGGCACCTCTGAAGGGAAATGCTGCAGAAGAAGGAGGTTTTGAGGGGCAGGGGACTGCCGGCAAAGGTCAGAGGAGAAGGATGTGGGTAGAAGTGGGAAGAGGGAAGTGAGCGGGGCCTGGGCTCATAGATGTTCAGTCAGGTGGCCACTGACCCAGCTGTCTTTTACTGACACTTTTTTTTTCTTTTTTTTTTTTTTATTAATTAATTTATTTTTCCTGTGTTGGGTCTCCGTTTCTGTGCGAGGGCTTTCTCTAGTTGTGGCAAGCGGGGGCCACTCTTCATCGCGGTGCGCGGGCCTCTCACAATCGCGGCCTCTCCCCTTGAGGAGCACAGGCTCCAGACGCGCAGGCTCAGTAGCTGTGGCTTACGGGCCTAGTTGCTCCGCGGCATGTGGGATCCTCCCAGACCAGGGCTCGAACCCGTGTCCCCTGCACTAGCAGGCAGACTCTCAACGACTGCGCCACCAGGGAAGCCCCCTTTTTTTTTTTTCTAAAGCACATAGAAACTTGTGATTGTGTGCAGTGGAATGGTCAGTATTTTCACGTTTCTTAGTTATTACTTCGACTGTGTTCTGCGTACACACATGTTAAAGAGCATGATCACATTGCCTAATTGGGTGCTAATCAGATGGCCGGTAAAATGGAATCATTGGTGGAGTGTGTGCCAAGCAGTATCAAGGTGCCCCAGAATCTTCCACCCGTTGTTGCTGCTCTGGTTTGGAAGAGGAGTGGTGGGTGAGTGGATTGGCCTCGCGGAAACACCCTGCTGGTCGACAGGCCCACCTGGGGGAGGAGGAAGGTGCATTTGGGTTTTACCCCCGGCTTGCAGGTGCTTTGGGGATGTTGGGCCTGAGTTTTACCTTCTCCTTCCTTGTTCATCTAGTGAAGGTCAGTCCCTGCATTCCTGCCCCCTTGGCCCCCAATCCTGCATCGCAGTGGAATTGTGATGGTGCCTGACGGCTGCATGGGCGAAGTCTTGTGTGTGCTTGGTTTGGTGGGCCTCAGGCTCAGACATAGACATACATAAAGTCTCTTTAGGGAAGTGCTTCTTGAGTCTGTGGCCTTGGAAGTCCACCTCCTGCCTTGTGCTCTTTCACTTTCCCTCTGCTCTGTAGTGATTCAGCAGCAGCTTTCCAGAATGGAGAAGCTTCGTGTCAGAGATGCTGGAGGACCCCGGGCATGTCCGTGGAGATGGAAGCTCCCTGTGTACCCTGCAGACCAAACTCTTCCTGGTCCAAGTGGAGCATCCGGTGCCACCCCTGGCTCCTCCACCTGTGCCCCATCCCCACACCCCTACTCTGAGGCTCTTTGCAGAAAGTCCCCCAGTACAACTGCACTCTATGTTGGAGCCCAAATCCTTGTCATTCTCCGTGGACTGATGGAGACCACTCTACTCGCTGATATTTTGCCTTGATAATTTATGCACAGTTATTGTCTGGTTCAGCTCTGGATTCTCTCTGGCAGCTTGATATCCTTCCCTGACTTCTCCACTTACCTCTCTCTGACCTCCTTTTTACTCTGTTTTTGACCTATTTTATTCCTGACCTTTTTTTTTTTTTTTTTTTTGCGGTACGCGGGCCTCTCACTGCTGTGGCCTCTCCCGTTGCGGAGCACAGGCTCCGGACGCGCAGGCTCAGCGGCCATGGCTCACGGGCCCAGCCGCTCTGCGGCATGTGGGATCTTCCCGGACCGGGGCACGAACCCGTGTCCCCTGCATCGGCAGGCGGACTCTCAACCACTGCGCCACCAGGGAAGCCCCATTGCTGACCTTTTACACAAACGGTACATGGACTTAAAGTTATCAGTCAAAGCATAAACTGATTGAAAAGAAAAAAAGAAAGAGCTTCAGATGGATACAACTTTCTGAGTGCTGTCCTTCAAGAGGGGTCCTCCTAGTTCAGGGATCCTGCCACTGGTGAAGGTGGTCACATTCTTCATTTGTGTGTCTTCTTGAAACGCCGTAGAGCCCATGAGAACAGGAACCTGTCTTAACTTGATAGCAAAAATAATCTTGGAAATAGTTGGTGTTCTACGTGTGATTTCTCAAGACACGTGTTTTGTGATTAACATTATAGGTGCCTTCGAACTGTTATGGTATTTTGAATAACTTCAGCAGGGGGAGGAAGATCTTTGCATTTTGAGTCAACTTAATTACTTAATCATTCTTTAATTAGTCAAATATCTTTACCAAGCTAGGTATTCACCTCGTTGGTCAAAGGCAGAAGAAAAGCCAGCAGATGGATTGGGAAGCAGTGAGAGGCCTTGTGCAGGGTTGTTTCACTGGCTCAAAGAGAAAGAATGCTTCCGTGACAGTAGTACCGCCATCTTGGTTAAGAAGATCCAGGTTTTAAAATTAATCTCCATCAGTTCCTAACCTGGGACAACATAAGCCTTTTGCACTGGGGACTTGCCGATCAGGCTGTGACCCTGTGTGCTCTCAGGGCATCAGGTCACGCTGTCTAGTGTGCAGGTTCCTTTCTCGTCGCAGCAGCCAGCGCAGCCCCAGCCTCTTCTATGGCCCAGAGGGTTCTAAGCTGTAGTGGGTGTGACTCATTTCAAACAGGATTAGATGAGACATGATCAAATTCCAGGGCCGTAAATCGCTGTATCATTCCTTGGAACTGGACGTGACAGGATCTGACCAGTGTTAGAGACCGATAGGTTGGCTGTTCCATAATAAACTGCTAAGGGTTGTACCAGTGTTTGCCACGGCAACCAGCAGCCCATGGCTTAGACTGTGAACCTAGTTTAGTGGACTAACTGTAATGAATAAAAAGGGGCTATTTTTACCTCATAACCTGGATTTGTCTGGACTGAATATGCAAGCCAAGCTATTAAATGTTTGAGGCAGTAAACAGGAATTCAGTATATTAAGTCTTTTTGAGCTTGCTACTGGGGCAGGCCCGGAAAGAGGGTTGGTTAGCTTTTTTAGGATTATTAGTGTTGGCTGCGTTAGGAAGGAACTGTTTTATGAAATAACTCTATAACGAAGTGAATCTTCTTACGCTTATAAGGCCTTGTGAGAATGTACTCACCCTAGCCTGGAGCCCAGGGTAAATTTGAGAATGCTTTGTTTAAAGGTCTCTTTCAGGGAAAATGGGACTGTTAATGAACTTAAATCTAAAATAGTATCCTTCCTTATCCCCAGCTCTCAGCATTCCAGGCTGGTGACATTCTCCACCATTGGATATAAGTGAGAAATGGTAAAATTGTTAGGATTAATATCTGGTTGTGTGTAACAGAACAAATCTGAAGGAAAAGAGGCTTAAAGTAGGCATTTCTTTCTCTTTATCTACTGAGGTCTGGAGGAGGGCAATCAGAGCTTGTGCCCTACCATCCCTAAGCCCAGGCCTCACGTCCAGGATGGCGGCTAGAGGTACACCGAGCTCGTGGGCATTCCAGACACCAGGCCGCAGGAAGGCAGACTTCCTGAGAACTCCTCGTCGAGCTCTGTCCTTGTATCTTGTTGGCAAGAGCTGAACCCCTGGCCACACCTAGATGCCAAGGAGGCACGCAACCCCGTGCCAACCGAGTCAGGGTCCTGGGCATGTTTCTAAGGAGGAAGGGAAGAATGGACATCGGAGGCAACTAGCGGTGTCTTGCCTGCAAGTTATCTGTTTTGAAAGATGAGTTTTTGTGCTTGTTGGGAAAGTGTTGGCAAAATTTCTGTGGGGAAACTAGGCATGGGCATCTAACTAAAAACTCAAGGGCTTAAGACCTTTCTCACTTCCACATGGGCCTTCATAGTTGAGCCTGAAAGAGGTCACTGATCCTTTTGTGCCTTCACTTCCTCATTTAAAGAACAGACATGGTAGAAGTCTAATCTGAGTTCTCAGGGCCAGTGCTGAGCTTCGCAGACTGGAGTTGCTTTTCCCCAGTAGCCCCCTTGGGGTTTCTGGACCCATGGGTGTGTTCAGAAGGCAAGGGCTGCCTGGGCGTCAGGATTTCAGGCAGAGTGTGAGATCCAGGCGAGGGCCAGTGGGCGAGATGCCCTGAGCGGGAAGAGGCCTGGAGTGGGAGGGCCTGGGAGAGGCAGAGAGCTTCTCTCTCCAGAGCCATCCTCGCCCTGAGCCTGCCACGGACATGCCCCCTCCCCAGAGGGTTGGGGGAGGGCCGGCCTCACCAGCTGAGCTGAGAGACGCCTGGCTCTGCTTGTATCTCTCCTGCCTCTTTCCCTCCTCATCCTGCTTTTCCTTTCAGAAGGGTGATCCCAAGTGCCTCGCTCTCTGTCCGATGAAAGGGATCCCGTAACCAGTTTACTCTAGGTGTCAGCGCAGTTGACGGTGTTCTGCTCTTTGAGGCATTTGCATTTTAAGGAGGATATATGTGCTAGCGGTGCCTGCACTCAAAGCCTCTCAGACGGTCGCATGGCAGAACCAGGAATAGGAGGAGCCTGGGGCCCTCCCCGTGCCACCAGCTGCTGGGCGTAGCGTGTGTCTGCTGCACATCTGGGTGAAGCTGGCCAGGCCAGCTGCTCCTGTCACCTTCCCCCCACCCCAGCCCAACGTCTGTGTGCAGCATGCGCTTCACACCTCTCGTGTGCTCACACGCCAGTCAGGCGTGCACTTATGCCTGCCGCTTGCACACGTGTATACACGCTCACTGTGCGTGCGTGTGCATGCCCACGCACCCCTCCCCCTCCCCACCCCCCTGCAAGGAGGCAGTAGCCCCCGGAAGTTGAGCTTCTGGAAGGGCCGTGCATTGCTTTCTGGTTGAGTGGAATCCCTGGGGGCTAGGGGTCTGGATGTGTACGTATTCAAGAATCTTTACCAGAAACACTCCCCGAATTCATGCTTCTAAAATCAGGAACTTCCTTTTGTGTTTCCAAAACTAATGATGAAGATCTGCTCATGTGTAATAACAGCTTTTCCTGGCCTCTAAAGACTTTTTAACTTCGCATTTTAAAAAGGCAAGGACTACCCCATGCCCCTTTCTTGTCTTCTCTCCCCGGGGGCAGCTCCGCAGGCAGTGGATGAACTGGGCATCTTTCCTGTCACCCCAGCATCTTCGCTGCCTGAGCTGGTGCTGATCTTCCAGATTGTTTTGCTGTCCAGTTCTTTCTCAGTAAAAACATAATTTGTTTTTTCATGTTTGTGGGTGAAATATTTTGCTTGCGGTAGGTGACCGTCGAACTTCATCGAACTACCTTTCCTTCCCGTCACGGGTGTGCCCGTCCCTGTGTTATTTGCGACTTGCCTTCCCGTTCCACAGGTGCCCCGGTGACCAGATGCTGCGTGTGTTTTTCAGAGGAAACAAAGACTGCTGGGACACCCTAAGTATGCAATGTGAATGCAGAAAGTGAGGCCCCGGCTGGAGGCAGGTGGTTCTGATTTCCGTGTTTCGTCTCCCACTCTTGAAGGGGCAGGTGCTGTCACGGGGTGGGCTGGGGGAGAGGAGGGTGGAGGAGGCGGGAGTCCTGGAAAGCACTGCTGCCTGTGGGAGGTGGCTGTCAGCACAGGTCGTGTGGCCCCCGGCCTGGTAACCCTTGCCAGGGACATAGTGGCACTCGGGGAACATCTGAGTTCCAGATGGCAACAGCACAGGCCCAGAGTCACTGAAGTGTGAAGGGAGCATCCATGGGGGCGCAGGATATGGTCCTTGGTCAGGGACTGACCCTTGATGCTGGGGAATTAGACACCCTGAGTGCCTGGTGTGGGTCTCTCTGCCACCCTCTGCCCCCCAGGTTGAGTGGCCTGAGAGGGGGTGGGTGGCATGGTTACTTTAACGGCCTGTAGGCACCTGTGGTTCGGATGAGGCGGGTGAGTGCTGGGCAGCTAAGAGGGAAAACAGCATCAAAGTCGGATAATCTGCTCTGAGCACATTGAAGAGCTGGTGTGGGGAGTGCTGAGTGGCTGGGTCCCCTGAGCCCCACGGTCGGGAGGTCCCCTTACCCTCTCCTTCCTGGTGTGCAGTTCCTTAACAGTAACTCCTTAAGGGTCCGGAGGAATTGCTTAAGAGGTGCACTTCTGCTTTACTGCATTTTATGGGGATGTTGTGTCCCACATGGTGTTCACCAGTGTGAAGATTGTTCTCAAGGGACGTGCCCAGTGAGTGGGGTGTCCTAAGACATCAGCGTCCTTCAGGGCAGGGACAATAGCTCAGTTTTCTTTCTATTCCCAAGAGCATCCTACAGTGCCTGGCACAGAATCGGTGTGTAATCAATGTTTGTTGAATGAACGAAAGAAAAAAGCTACTACGCCATTGTCAGAAGTGAAAGAAAAGCGTCAGGCTCTCCTGGGAACATAGCCCGTTACCTGGAGGTCAAGTTGGGGTTCAGTCTAACTTAAGAAAGGGAGGTGAGCCCAGAGCCCGTGGTCGTCCCAGTTAAGTTCTCAAGGTGAAACCAAGCCCGTCAGCTTGTCCCCCTGCCCCTGATGTGCCCTCGGCGCACGCCCCATCGCCCCGCTGGCTGGAACCTGAGGCTCTTCTGCCCCTCTGGGAGGAAGGAGCCACACCTCAGGGCTGGTTCAGCCTGGATGTTTGCTTCCTAAATTTAATGAACCTAAAAGAGGAATTCTGTTTTGGGTTGTGAGTGGAATCCTAGGGCCGTTAGAGAAGCCGGGAGGATAGGGCGCACGGGAAGGGGGGGCCTCCTCCTCTCCTGGGCCTCGTGGGGAGTCACAGGGCTTCACGGAGAGATGAGCTTTGTGTCAAGGCTGGGGGTGGTGGCGAGCTGGGGGGCTCAGGAGAGAAGTGTGGGCAGGACGGGGTAACACGTCAGGAAGGGGGCTCAGGAGGGGCGGGGCCGGCTCAAGATTTGGGACATCATTCATCCCACACCGGAGTTTCTTCAGAGTTGCTTTTTTTTTTGTCGGTTTTTTTTTTTTTTTTTTTTTTTGCAGTACGTGGGCCTCTCACTGTTGTGGGCTCTCCCGTTGCGGAGCACAGGCTCCGGACGCGCAGGCTCAGCGGCCATGGCTCACGGGCCCAGCCGCTCCGCGGCATGTGGGATCTTCCCGGACCGGGGCACGAACCCGCGTCCCCTGCATCGGCAGGTGGACTCTCAACCACTGCGCCACCAGGGAAGTCCCAGAGTTGTTTTTCTTTAATATTTATTTATTTTGGCTGTACTGGCTCTTCGTTGTAGCATGTGGGATCTTTAGTTGCGGCACGCAGGATCTTTTAGTTGCAGCACGCGGACTTCTTAGTTGCGGCATGCACGTGGGATCTAGTTCCCTGACCAGGGATCGAACCCGGGCCCCCTGCATTGGGAGCGTGGAGCCTTAACCACTGGACCACCACGGAAGTCCCTTATCGGACTTTTAAATTCTGTTTTGCTTGCATCTTATTGGTTGGTTGGTTGATTGATTGATGGAGTGAATCATTATTATCATTTTACATGACAAAAGCAGCTCCTAGGCTTCTAAATGGTCTGAGAAGGCCCTTAGATTGCAGTGTTCTTATGACCATCCCTGTGCACTAATCAGGTTCCTGGGCCAAAATTGGCTTCCTGGTCTCCTCTCAGGGCTGGGCCAGCAGGCTGAGCCCTGCCCAGCCCCGGGCCTGATGCTGGGTGGCCGAAGTGTCCAACCACAGGCAGGATGTCCCCAGATCCTACAGTGGTGGCAGTGAAGCCGTGTCTCTGAAATGACAGAAATGAAACCAGCCCCAGGGAAGAATATTCTAAACCGCCTGTGAAAACTGGGCTGTGAGGGAGAGGAAGCACTGGGGTATTCAGAGCCCCAGAGATACGTGTTCCTAGAAGTGGATACAGTGTCTCAGGGTCCTCTCCCTGCGATGAAACAGCCAAGCGGCAGCTTTGGTGGCCCCCCGTTCTCCACCATCACGCTCTCCCTGGGACCTTGTGCGGTCTGTGTGCAGTGGGCGCGGAGCTGCCATGAAACATGGCCGAGCCCATTGGCCAGAGGCTGGGGAGGGGGCTTTGGTAGTGAGCGATTACAGGAACAGGGCTTGGCTTGCGTCCGCTAAGGCACGCTCAGTCTCTCAGATTCTGGGGCTCTGGGACTCGGAGCATACGTGTCCCTGTGCCATATACTGTAGTGACATAGTCGGCGGAAGACACGGATGAAGGCACCCAGTTGGGGAGGAGGGAAGTGAAGGCAGAGAGCGAGGGGTGCTGATGCTAGAGGGATGATAGGGGCTACTGCCAGAAACCAGCACAGCCCCTCCTCCATCCCCCCCTGCTGGGGTGACAGTGCCCCAGAGGAGGGCCCCCTCAAGTCCCCCATCCTTGCACTAATGTCACTTAGTGCGAGTCCTCGAAACCTGCCTGCTCTTAGCTTGATTTGACAAATGGGATGACATCCTGTGTTATGTTTTACAATAGGCATTCACTTCCATGGTTCAGAAATTATAAGGTGCAGCAGGATATGTGATAAAGTCTGCCTCCTGCCCCGTCCCCCAGCCACCCAGATCCCTTCCCTGGAGCCACCAATGCCACGTGCTTCTCATGTATTCTTCCCCAGGTATTCTGTGTACAAGCCAGCAAGTGTGTGTATGTTTTATCTGTAAATATGTTCATGTTTACCTTTTTAGTGCACCGGTGCTGTCGCGCTCCATGCTCGCTGGGGCCTCCCCTTATCCCCTGACTGTATCCTGGTACTCTCTGCACGTGGGAACAGAGTTTCTCTTTGTTTGGCCCAGCTGCACCGGGTCACCCTGCCAGGCTGTACTGTAGATTCTTTACGCAGAGCTCTCTTGATGCGTGGTGGGCACTTTCCAGCCCGTGCTTGGCACGAGTGTGGTTACTTCCCCACCCTGTTCTGAGGGGTGGATGGAGTATCACCCTGGCTGGAAGGAGAGCGTGGGCTTAGATGACGTTTGAACATTCCTCCGCATTTCCTCCAATTCTCACCTGGCCTGTAACTATTTCTTGGTTAGATATTATTTGTAAGATATGCTTTTTAGAATTATCGCCTTCTAGTCACACACAGACTTTTCAAACGAGTCTGTAGCGTCCTGAATGAGGCTTGTCAAGGCCACCTGGACCTCAGCTGCAAGAACAGTGGCTCTCCGGGCTTCCCTGGTGGCGCAGTGGTTAAGAATCCACCTGCCAATGCAGGGGAGATGGTTCAAGCCCTGGTCAGGGAAGATCCCACATGCCGTGGAGCAGCTAAGCCCGTGCGCCACAACTACTGAGGATGTGCTCTAGAGCCTGCGAGCCACGACTAGTGAAGCCTGCACGCGTAGAGCCCGTGTTCCGCAACAAGAGAAGCCACCGCAATGAGAAGCCCGCACACCGCAACGAAGAGTAGCCCCCGCTCGCCGCAACTAGAGAAAGCCCGCGTGCAGTAACAAAGACCCAACCCAACACAGCCAAAAAAAAAAAAAAAAAAAAGCAGTGGCTCTGAGGGGCACTCCTCCGCCTGGCCCACTGCAGGGCTGAGCAACAGGTGCTACAGAAGGTTCTGGAGGGACGTCTCTGACAGCCGGGCCCAGGACTGCACAGCGCCTGGGGAATCGAGCCGATTTCCAGCTGTGATGGTGTCTGGCTGACGCTGGTCCTGGCTGTGCCCTCCCAGAGTATCAGCCGCTCCCACCATCACGCTGTGTGTCTGGAAGGGAAGGGAACGATCTGGACACGGGCACTGTACATATGGATGATTCGGAGTCATGTTGGATGGTCGTCGTCAGCTTCTAAGTCTGCCAGGCGGCCCTGGTAGTTTGTCACTGGAGTGGGTACGTGTGGGCAGGGGCGTCTGCGAGGCCCCCCTTCAGGCCCGGGAGGTGGGCTGGCGGAGGCTGCTGACACCTACCTGCCTGCTCACGTTCCCTCCCGTACATACAAGGTTTCAGGCACAAGGGGAGGGACTGTGGCCGCACGGCCCGGGGGCGCTCCAGGGAGCAGGACGCGGTGATAACCCCTCAGGGCCATCATAGGCGTGCATCTGGGAGGCTGCGCACCAGACCCAGGTGGGGTCTCGCGGGACAGGGCCAAGCTGTGAGGCCTCCTTGGGGAGCGAGGGGCGTGCGGACGTTAGACCTCAGCCCCGGGGGTCTGCCAGGCTGAGGGGCGCCTCCTTCTGCCTTGGCTGGTCCCGACATGCCGCTGTGCCCTGTCTGCCCTGGTGGTGTCTTGTCAGGAGCCCAGGGCACATTGCCTCCCATGAGTGAGCCCAGCCCTTGCACGCATGCAGAAGGTCAGACGAGAACGGGTGCAAAGAAGACAGCTCAGAGGGCTGCTCGCAGGAAGCCAATGGGCTTCCGCTTTCTGTTCATTTTTTCTTTAAGACACTCTTGAGGTTTCGGGGCTCCGCCTTGAGCCCTTTGTGGCGGGCTGCTCGCGGCCTGTGAGAGAGGGATGGTCTTCAGATCTCGCGCAGGCTGGAGACGGAGTGGCGGGGCCCCTGAATGGGGGCAGGGGGAGGGCAGAGGCGCCTCCAGGATCCGGGCCTCATCTGCGCAGAGCCCGGAGGGCAGCTGCCAGCGCCAGAGGAAGTGGGATTATTGCACATCGTGTGTTTCAACACTGGGACCCACAACCTCAAGAAGGAAAACCGAGAGCAGGGCCGCAGAGCCAGGGCTGAAGAGATGGAGAGAAGGGGACAGAGAGCCAGATGTGAACCACCCGGTCCTTTGCTGGCCCAGCTGGCCCTTCTCCCGGGTTTGCAGGGCAGGGCTCTCGGGGCCCACCCACATCGGGGACCCGCCTCCAGCCCCTCCTTTGGCAGCTGCAGAGCCTGTGGCTGAGAGGAGCGCTTCTGCTGCGTTTATTCAAGGTTAGGAGGCCCCGATCACAGCTCACGAAGCCTGAGGTCCTCTGTGAGAGGTCAGCAAAGGCCGCCCGTGGAATAGCTGAGTTATTGTACTGGGTGTTTAAGACAAATGCCTGTGGCAGAATTGTATTTTTATGTAGGATGAGCTAAGAGTTTGGGCAGCCTTGGAAAATCCCTCTTGAGACAGAATCAAGAGAGACAGTATATGTGAAGGAGTTTTTTAAATGTCACCAGGATCCTTGCCGCATAAGGCTGTAGCTCTTTGCACAGCTTGAAGGACTGGCTCAGTCCAGGGAGGTGGCAGGAACCATCCTTCACTGATTGAGGTTCTTGATTCCTGCTGTGTGCCGGGCACTGTTCTGGTGGCTTCACTCACACTTCCCACTTCATCCCCTGTATCAGTTTCCTAGGACTGCTGTCACAAATTCTTACGAACTTGGCGCCTTAAAACAAAAGAAATTTCTCTCTCTTACAGTTCCAGAGGCTAGAAGTCCAAATTAGCATCACAGGGCCAGAATCAAGGTATCAGCAGGGCCATGGTAGCTGCAGAGGAGAATCCATTTCTTGCCTTGTCCAGAATGGTAGCCGTCTTTCCTTGGCTCATGGCCCCCTCCTCCGTCCAGTGCCAGCTGTGTAGCTTCTTCTCTGTGACTGTGCCTCCCTTTGCTTCTGTCACATGGCTTTCTTCTCTTCCATCTGAAATCTTCCTTAGCATCCTTTTTCTCGGACATTTATGAGGATTTAGGGCCCACCATACATTCCAGGATAGCTTCTTACCTCAATATCCTCAACTTAATCATGTCTGCAAAGTCCGTGCCATATAAATAACGCTCACAGGTTGCAGGGCTTAGAACGTGGACATCTTTGCGGGGGGCATTATTTGACCTCCCACGTGGCGCAGCAGCCTGGTGAGGACGGCACTGCCTGACACAGCAGACGGAATGAGGAAGCCCAGGCTCGGCACGGCTGAGGCTGTTGGGCGGCCATGGTTCGTCCTTCTCCTGGACCTGCAGGAGGGCCATTTATTTGCTGGACATGCACTCAATGAACAGATAAGTCCCGTCGTCTTCCTGTGTTACATTGGTTTGGAAAAGTAAGAGCTTTGGATCAGGGCCTGTGCTGCACCTCGCTAGGGGCACGTTTGTTGATGAGTGAATTCGTTTCACTGTGGCCAGGTGGCCCTGGGCAGTCTCGTTGTCCTCATCTGTGAATTGAAGACAGAACAGCTCGTGGGTCAGATGGTATCACCTGGGTGAAATGGCCCAGGAAGGGCGGCCCCGCAGGGGTCTGTGTGAGAGGTCCTTATTCAGTGTGAGTTCCTGGTCCCAGCAAGGAGAAGTCACATGAGCCAGGCCAGGTGACATGAAGGATGGATTGTGTTAATACCCGAAAGAAACAGTGCACTGGGATTTGTGCAAATAATTGACTCATTGATGTGACAAACATTTATTGAATGCCTGCCTGTGCCAGGACGTCAAGGGGGCGAAAGGGAAAGAATAGCAGACAACACCTACCACTCCTGCCCTGGGGGGAGGGGAGCCAGAGGACAGACATTTAAAAGGTCATTTCCCGGGCCTCCCTGGTGGCGCAGTGGTTGAGAGTCCGCCTGCCGATGCAGGGGACATGGGTTCGTGCCCCGGTCTGGGAGGATCCCATATGCCGCGGAGCGGCTGGGCCCGTGAGCCGTGGCCGCTGGGCCTGCACGTCCGGAGCCTGTGCTCCGCGACGGCAGAGGCCACAACAGTGAGAGGCCCACGTACCGCAAAAAAAAAATAAAAATAAAAAATAAATAAATAAAAGGTCATTTCCTGATTGTGGACTGAGAGAAGTCATCTTTGATATGAAGATGAATAGATATGCCTCTATTACATACTTGTTTATACTTACATACTATAAATAACATGAAAATTCATGGTGGTCCGGGGGAGGGGGGTGGGGGTGGGAGGAATTGGAAGATTGGGATTGACATGTATACACTAATATGTATAAAAAGGCAACTAATAAGAGCCTGCTGTATAAAAAAAAATAATTAATTAAAAAATAATAATAAATTCATAGTGGTCCCTGTTCCTGAATCTGGAGCCACGGAGTCAGAGGGAGACCAGAACTGAGTCAATTATCTGTATCTTCAGCTCATCTTCCTTTTCTCCCCCGCCTTGGTGGCTGGCCGTGGGTCCCCAAGACCCCTCAGTTGCTTGTCGTAGGTCCTTGAAGTCCCCTCAGTGGCTGGTCATGGGTCCCCGAAGT
Source organism: Hyperoodon ampullatus (assembly GCF_949752795.1). Classification (NCBI taxonomy): domain Eukaryota; kingdom Metazoa; phylum Chordata; class Mammalia; order Artiodactyla; family Ziphiidae; genus Hyperoodon; species Hyperoodon ampullatus. Next base: position 16,110,914 of record NC_136928.1, read on the forward strand.
CCCACGCTTGATGGCTTTCAGGTCCCTGGTAACTGACTAGGCCCAGTTACCTCCTTCCCCAGGGAGTGGGCCTGCTTCCTATCCCTCTCTACACTGAGCCCCCGCTCGGGTTGGGCCTGGGGTTTCTCCTCCCGGTGTAGGCCTGGCCTCTGCCCAGCCCTCAGCTGGACAGCTGCTTGGCCTCCGGGCTCTGGTCTCCCTCTGACTCCCTGGCTCCAGGCCCAGGCCGGCCCCTGCCCACCTCACTGAGTCTGCCCTCCTCTCCCAGCTGCGCAGGAAGGGACCTTGTGTTGTTAGGTTTCTTACGCTGACCTTACTGAGCACTCACTGTGCACCAGGGCCTGTCGGCTCAAGAGGGGTGACGCACATCCCCCGTCACTGATTTCATGAGCTACCCGCCCTCCTGGAGCCTTGCCGAGCGCTGGCTGCTGTGCACGGCTTCCTCTCATACGCCCTGAATCATACGCGTCTGTCCTCCCATTTTGCAGGTGAGAGAACTGGGGCGCAGAGAAGTGAGGTCGTCCAGTGGTCAGTGGCAGAGCAGGACTCACAGGTCTTTCTGTCCACAAAGCCCCTCACTTACAAAGTTACTCCAGGTAGGCCTAGCCCGGTGATAGACCAGCCACCAAACTAATGGGGCGACTGGGGTGGCAGCAGGTGACAGTGTCCTCCTGCATTCTTTCTGATGGGGACCCACAGTCTTATTCCCATCTCTGTCTCTCTAATCCTTGTCTCACAACCCTGTGTACACTCACCGTGGACGCCACGTACACCCCTCCTCCCCCCTTGTCTGTTGACTGTTCCCCACTCTGTGCACTTGGCCTCTCCATCTGTGTAGCTCCATTCTCCTTGCCCTTCCCTGTGTTAGCAGTTGAGCCTGAGACCTGCCAGCAGTGCTGGTAGCAGTCCCACGTGGGGCGGTGGCTCGGAGGGGAGACCCAGAATCATCAGCATCCTCCCCCTTGGCAGTGAGCAGAAGGGCTCTTCTCAGCCCCGTGGACTCACTTCTGTGTCCTTGATGTAAAGCTTCTCTTCCTTAAGTAACAGCATTTTTGCCTATATCCCCACACATACACTCACGTTTGATTTTCTTGCTTTTAGATGCACATGTAAACCCACACTTGATTTTCTTGTATTATTATAACATTTTTCTTATTTTAAATTGGCAAAAGAACAAACCTGTTAAATAGGCATTTGCCTCTTAGCTTGGAATCTGAAGTCCCGTCTTAATGGTGATTTTACGGGAAGAGGAATATTCTCTAGGTTCCAAGTAACTTATAAATGGGCTTTTGGAAAGCAACCTGTTGGTTGAACTGCCCATAAGTTTACCTTCACCTTTGTGGAATTCTAGAACTGAGATGTAAAATGATTCATCAGGGATAGCGCTTTGTTTACTTTCTCATGCAGTGAGACCATGAACTAATTTAACACGTGGTAACTCTTAAGTAAGTGAGATAATAGTAAAATTTTGAGGCTGGGCAGTAGGAGGTGAGAGCCTTAGATACCCCAATTTTGATGTCTCAGTAAAGGAAACAGAAAATTTAAAGGTGCTGCCAGGGAGGGAAAAGGAAGGAAGGCAGGAAGGGGAATGAAACCCAAACCGGAGTCAGTTCTGTGTCGTGAGAGGCTGGCGGCTCACAGCTCTGCTCTGGAGACCTGTGGCGTTTCTCTTTTGATGGTCTTGGTCCTGAACCCAGTGAGACTTCAGTTTGTAAAGGTGAAATGCCACCGTCTGGATGGTGCAGGATTGAAGTCTCCTGGGTTCGCAAGGGGACATAGTTCAGCTGAGGCCAGACGCAGAGCTCATGGCTGGATGTCGAAGGCCGGGGAGACCTCATCACCGCAGACCCCGGTCACTGGGGACTCGCCGCCTGGGAGGCTGGGCGGATGCCTCCTGAGGCCTCTCTGGGATGCAGAGAAGGAGCCTGCGTGACAGGACAGACGTGGGAGTTCTTGGGGAAAGGAACTGTCGGGGTGGGTGTGGATTTAGGGAGGGAAGCAGGGCAGAGATGGGAGGTCCCCCACCCTGGCCGCGTATTACACTCACCGGGGCTTTTGAGGAGCAGGGAGGCCAGCTCTCCACCCCCTTACCTCCGCCCGAGGCCAGTAAAGGAGTGGGGGGTGGAGCCAGCCAGCGTTGACATTTGTCACCTTTTCCACTCGGTGATTCTGAGTTGCAGCCGGGATGGAGCGTGCTGGGCCCCAGAGGTTCAGAACTTGGGCTTTTGAACCGGACCAGTCTGTTCTGAATCCCCGCATAGCTGAATCCTCTTCGGCGCTGAGCCCCAGTCCTCCCCACCTCTCCGAGGCTGCGAAAGTAGGTGAGGATGTGCCGAGCCCAGCGTGCTCTGCTGGGCGCCAGGGGCTCGTGGCAGGAGTGGCTGACTGTCTGACACGGAAGGGCCCGTGGCAGAGGGCCTCCTTGTCACGTGGGAAAACCACAGTCCTGGTTATGGCTGCTTCTCAACACGGGGGGATGTGGCTGGAGGACCCACGACCACGGTGGCGGGTTTCTGAATTCACGGCCGCAGCGTGGCTGGGACCATTTGGCACCCAGAACCTGGTTCCCCACCATCCTAGACCAGGGGTCGGCCAGCTTTTCCTGAGAAGGGCCAGAGAATATTTGGGGCTTTATGGGCCATGCCAGTCCTGTCACAGCACCACTGAACTCTGCTGTTGTAGCGCAAAAATGGTCAAGGGCAGTAGGCAAACAAACGGATGTGGCCGTGTTCCAATAAAACTTTATTTTACAAAAGCAAACAGTGCTCAGGACTGGGCCCTTGGGCCGCAGTTTGTGGATCCCTGTCCTGGACTATGATTTCACACTTTCTCCTCAACCTCACCGCACCCCGCTCGCGGCTGCTGGGCTTGCTTCCAAGTTACTGTGGAAACAAGCACTCCTGTAGACTCACCAGCCGGCGTCTGCACCATTCGCCCGGCCTCTCGGCCTCCCACCGCCTCTCAGTGGTCAGTCCCCGGGCTTCGTCCTCAGCCGCCTGTCAGCATCAGCTCGTCACCCCCATGTCCTTGAAGCCTCTCCCCTCGGTTCCCAGCGCCCCTCCCTCGGGATCGCCCTCCTGTCTCCCTCCTTGGCTGACTTCTCCTCCTGGCGTTGCCAGGGCCTAGTCCCCGGACCTCTTCTCTTCTCTGCTCGCTTTGCTGGTGCTGTCATCCATTCTGGTGGTGTCATCCATTCTGGTGCTTCACTCACCATTTATAGGCTGGCGACTCCGAAACAGACTTACCCAGTCCAGACTTCTCCCCTGGATTCTGGGCCCTTCTAGCCACTGCCTTCCTGACAGGAAGCATCTCCGATTGCACGTGTCCCAAACCAGACTCAGGCACGGGCCTCCTTCCCCACCTCCGTGAAATGAAGGCCCCCGCGCTCCTTCTGCTTCTGTCGGTGAAACCTCGTGTGGTCCTTGGCACTTCACTGCCCGTATCGGCTCTGTGGGAAGTCCCGCTGCATCTTCAGAGCACAGCCACTCCTCCTTTCTGTGTGTCCCACCTTTGCCTTCATTACTGCACCGTCTGCAGGGTGCCCGCTCTCCCCACGGCCGCCCTTGCCCCATCACTGTTTCTAGCAGAGCCGCCGGAGGGGGCTTTATTGAGCAAAGTCAGACCAGCTCACTCCCCTGCTCAGAGCCCCCCAGAGGCTTCTCACTCGGGTACAGCAGAGGTCATGAGGCCGCACGTCGCACCCCCCATCTCCTCCTCTTGTCCCTGTGCCAGCCTCAGGCTGATGGCCCTGGCCTGCCCCTCTGCCTGGCACCTCTTCCCTCAGACACCTCCATGGCGTACTTTCTCTCATGGCCTCTTTGGGCCTTTGCTCAAATGTCCCCTTCTTGGTGAGGCCCATCCTGATGGCTGTATGTAAAATTGGGTCTCCACCCCTCCCCCACTTTGCCCAGCAGGCTCTGCCCTGGTGGCCTGGGCAGTCTCCCTGGGTGCCTTATTAGGACCGTGATGTTGGCGCAGGAGGGGCCCTGCACGAGGCCCTACGCCCAGGCGGGTGTTTCCAGGGCATGGCCACATTGGCAGCAGGCGTCCTGTGAGTGGGTGCACCCCACCGCCAAGTGCCTGGCGTGGTGATGGAGGGGGTGGGGGACAGCTACGGGGAAACCCTGCTGTCTTCTTGAGAGCAAGGGCTACTTTATATTTCATTAAGGGCTCAGGATTTATAGCCACGAAGCCTTCTTAATGACGTTGATTACAGTCCTGTTCATCTTAGACATGTAAAGGGGTAACATGTAGGCTGAGGCTGCGGGGTGCTAACCCATCTGGCAGAGTCAGTGTCAGACTAACTGCTGCACATAGGATTTGTGGCTTCCACAAAGATTTCCTCAACTGTTTTTCTTTTCTCTTTTTCCTTTTCACTTGAGATTTCAGAGGACTGCTTTTCCCTTTGTCGCGTCCCTGGATTTTAAGGAGCCCAGCTCTGGGCCGGGTGATACAGGCATGGAGAGCTGGCCTGTGCGGGCTGGCCAGGCACAGGTGCGCCCCATCCGGGTGCCTACTGGCCTCCTCACCGGCCCCCCCAGGCCCCTCCCACGGCGAGGAGGGGAGCAGTGAGGCTCACTAACCACTGGTTCTGAGCGGTAAGGGGGCGGAGGGCACACTTGGTGAGTCTGTGTCCCTGAGTGCATGGCCTCTCCCTTCCCTCCATCTGGAGGCACGGTTGGAACCGGAGCCCAGAGCCTCACCCCTGCACCCGTGGTGTTGCCTCATGGATCAGGGCCGCGCTGCGGGAGGAGCCGGGAGACGTTTCCAGAGGAACCTTCACGGGCCGCCTTTGAATAGGTTTCAGTGTGGGTTTCATTTTTGTGCCAATCCACTCCATCTGTGGTCTCAGAGACCAGGATGATTTGGGCACACTTTTGATTCGAGGTCCCATCAGAACAGTTTTGGCCGTGGGTGTTGCACGTGTGCTCACAAGTGTTCACGAGTGTGCTCACCCGCGTGTCTGTATCTGTAGCTTCTCCTGGATGGCCAGCAGGAACGATGCCTGACCCCAGTCCTGTGAACACACTGCTTCGTTATTCTACAGTCACTATGTGTAGGAGAAAAGAACGGATGACCCTGTGGGGATAAAAAAAATTGAGTCCAAAAAGCCTTTTTTTCCTTTAAACTTGGCAATCTCGCTAGGCTATCAGGGGAAAATGTGGAATTATACAATAGGTGGGAGTGTGTTTTTTTTAACTTACATTTGAGATGTCTATGGTGTCTTGTCATGTGTGGAATCTTTCTGTTAGGCCATCTGAGAAGTTAAAATTGGAGGAAGGCGAGGTTCTTTTGCACATAAGCCCTTCCATGCTGTGGCTTCTCCCAGGCTAAAAGCCTCAGGTTGAGCTTTCAGGGACCAGGAACAGAGCTAGGTGTTTGTTTGCTAAGTGGACCGTGTAGCCTTGAAATGCTTTAGCCCAGTGGCCCACAAACTTTTTGAAAAAGTATCCCATAAATGTGGAAGCTCCCCAAGATGTCGCCCCTGTTCATGGATCTGCCCCCGGCCTCCAGAAGTGCCCGGGCACCCCCAGTGTGACTACCGTGGAGAGCAGGCTATAGGTCTGGGGTTCACCCCACATGAGCAGGCTGTGACAGAGGGTCCGGCCGGGGTCGGGTGATTGAGGCAGGAGCCATGTCCTGGATGACTCTGGAAGCCCTGGGGTGGGAGGAGGGGGATCCCGCTGACTGTGGCCTTGGTGCCGAGCTGGTGTCTGAGGACCAGCTGGGCTTGTCCCTCTTTCCCTGCCCTACGAGGAGTGTGTAGGAACCGAGAGTATCGACTGGGCTGTGGGCAGCTCCAGCAGGGCCTCTTTCTCCGTCTCCTGTGTGAGTCCATTTTCTCTTTCTCTCCTCCAGCCAGGCTTATTTCTGCCCCTCCTGGGCCAGCAGCATTGTCTCCACAGGCAGAGAGCTGGGGGGCCTTTAGCACGAGCCACAGGTGGGGTCCCTGGTGAGGGAGGAGGGGGCGAGGTGCTGGCTGGGCTTGAACCCGACAGCTCCCTCGAAGCATGTCCAGAGTAGAAAGGTCAGGGATGCGAGCATCACACAGGTGGCAACACCCAGATCCTTGATTCTTGAGATTGTTATATGCTTTACACAGTTACACACTGTGAGGGCATTACGTACCTGTGGCCTCACTCAAACGTCACAGGAGTGTGGAGGGAACATCATGGCTCCTCTCTGGTCTTTCTGCTCCCCTCCCTGGACACCTGGCATTTCTGTGCATGGTCCCGGGGGCACTGTCTGTCCCATCTAGATGTATGTTTCTGAAGTGTGCCTTTGTTTACCAAGGCTTGTTTTGGAAAGCCGTGTACACGGGGTTATGAAATCACTGGTGGTTTTCATTTCAGCCTCCTATTATTTCCCTCTTCATATTAGTAGAATCTGGTATCGCCTGGCTGGACTCAAGATCAGCCTGTTGCTGGGTGTCCACGGAACAGCGGGGAGGGCTGCCTCCCAGCCTTCTGGGTGCTGCTTGAGGTCTGTGGCAGGTTTTGTACTTTTAAGCAGGTCGCCCACACAGAAGGGTGTCCTCCAAAGTAGCTGGAGTTGGAGGTGTGCAGCGCTGTGTTCTTTATAACATGGAAATACCGCAGAGATCGAAGTGCCTCTGAAGAGCCCTGGGTGCAGGGACCTGTGACTGGCACCGCCTGGCCCTGCACTCCACAGACATCGTGTTGAGGGCCAGGGTGGATCAGTGGCCAACCCAGCCTCTCCTGGCTGGTGAGTGACAGCCAAGACTAAACCAGGCCCCTGACCCCAGGCCTGGCCCCTTTGTATACTACAGGGCCCCGGGAGGCCGCAGACTCAGCCAGGCTGCAGTCACCCCGACAGTTTGCAGCCCCTCTTCACATTGTGCCATCAGTATCAGCCTAAGTGAAATTCAGGAAAGTCAGTTTCATTATTATTATTATTATTATTATTATTATTTTTGTGGTACGCGGGCCTCTCACTGCTGTGGCCTCTCCCGTTGCGGAGCACAGGCTCCGGACGCGCAGGCTCAGCGGCCATGGCTCACAGGCTCAGCCACTCCGCGGCATGTGGGATCTTCCCGGACCGGGGCACGAACCCACGTCCCCTGCATCGGCAGGCGGACTCTCAACTACTGCGCCACCAGGGAAGCCCAGTTTCATTATTTTATAGTCATTATTTTAAGCAATCTGTTTCGCTGATAAAAATTTCCAAATAATTTTTCTTATGTACTGAATTTATCTTGGGGCACTGGGGATGCAAAGTGTGAGTTTTTCTGTCATTTAATCATTTAAGAAAAGCTTGTTTGGGGCTCCTTCAACGGGTCAGCTTTGTGCTCGTTAAAGATGAACATGACTCAGTCGCTTTCCTTAAGGAGCTCAGGGGAGACAGGGATCTACAGTGTATTAAAGATTTTTTCTCTGTGGTTTCAAGAGGACTGCGTCCTAAAGAGCAGAGGGTGTTTATTTCTGGCCAGGAGAAGCTTCCCAGAGGAATTGCTATTTAAAGTGGTCCTGAAGCATGAGTATGAATTGCCTGCAGGATGAGAATCAGGGCATCAGGGGAGGGGACAAAGGTGTGGAGGGTGCATATTTGAGAGCCTTAAAGAAACAGCCTGCGGGTGTGGTCCTCAGCACGCTTGGGGAAGGTAGGTGGGCTAGCAGGCCCCCCACCCCGGGGTAAAGGACCTTGGACTGTATCCTGTTTGTGCTGAGAAAGCCAAGGAAGGGATTTAAGCCAGGGAGTTAGCCCATCAGATTTCCAGGTTGCAGAGAGCCCACTAAAACCCCATGGTTCAAGTACCAAAGTCATCTCTCTCTCCCTATTTAAACTCAACTCTTGTTCATCCAGGATGACAGATGAGATGGGAGCGCGAGGCTAGGCCTTGGACAAAGCAAAATCACCGATCCCACAGAAGGTGTCAAAACTTAGTACAAAATGAGTTTAATCTGCTTAAAATTGCGTGTAACATTTAGCAGCATGTTGAACTTTTACAGATTTTTTTTTTTTATACTTTCAGCCTCAATATTATACGGCACGACTGAAAATGGCCACGATAGCCTGTGCTCGGCTGTGGCGGACCAGGCCGCGTGGGGCAGGAACTCTGCAGTCCACTCCCTCCTCCCCACTTTCCCTACCCAAGGTAGGGGGTGGGGGAGCAGCACTCCCCAGTGGTGGGGAAGGACAGGCCTCTGTAGGGGGCCCTGTGTGTCCCCCTTGGTTGCCAGTAATTCCAGCTAACAGTACAGAGTGCAGTTAAAACGGTCCCCCCGCCCCCGCAAGTGCACTATCTTCTCATTGTTTACACAAAGGCTAATCCACAAATGTTTAATCCACCCACAGGTAGTCAGGATTTGAAGGCAGAATCTTACTAAAGTCAACTCCAAATAGCTTTGTGGTAACCAGCCTTCTTTGCAACGAGACTTTGCCCATGTTTCTCTCTTTAATATAATGAGTCAGACTTGCCACTTGAAATATTTTTAATCACAAAACTTTTCAGAGAAGTTAATTAGAATGGGCGCACAGGATAATGAGGATTCATGGCGTAGAAACTTAATTTTAAGATTTGAGTTTCGATAGTTCCTGGAGCTTGAGTTGGTGCTTGTTCAGAGCTAGGTTAGATAGATAGCAACTGGGTTTCAGGTCAGGTCTCGCTGGGACACACATGCTGGTGCTGACTCACTGAGCTCTGAGCTCTGTGTGACCTAATCCTGGCTGGACTCGCAGTCGGGTCTGCACGGCTCCACACTGAGTGGAGGCGGCCCTGCTTGCCTGCACCCCGGAGCTCCCCAGAGCAGGGACCCTCTCCGGCTGGGCTGGATCCTGTGCTCTGGGGATGAGCCTCCCCTTCTCTTCCCTCCCCTCCCCCCAGGTGTCCAGTCCCCAGCCCCGGAGTCAGGGTGGCCCTCACCGTGGCACTGTTGCCCTGCTCTGAGTAGGTGTGTAAGGAGGAAAGGCTGCAGCGGGAGCTGTGCGGAGGGTGGGGTTCCTCGAGGCCTCCGGCTCTTCAGAGGGGAGCGGGGCCCACCCCCGAGTTCCCGGTTACCGAGGTCATTTCCCTGGTGCACCATCACCCGGGCATGGTCACTATCGCCTTCCCTCCCTTCCTGCTGACCACAAATTCTCATAGGGCTTCTCTGGCCCATTCTTTTCCTGGCCAGGTTTTTTTTTTTTAATTTTTGGCTGCGTTGGGTCTTTGTTGCTTGCTGCACGCGAGCTTTCTCTAGTTGCGGTGAGTGGGGGCTACTCTTCGTTGCGGTGCGTGGGCTTCTCATTGCGGTGGCTTCTCTTGTTGCGGAGCACGGGCTATAGGCGCGCAGGCGGCGCTCGGGCTTGGTAGTTGTGGCGCACGGGCCCAGCTGCTCCGCAGCATGTGGGATCTTCCCGGACCAGGTCTCGAACCCATGTCCCCTGCATTGGCAGACAGATTCTTAACCACTGCGCCACCAGAGAAGTCCCTGGCCAGGTTTTTAATGGGGACTTTGAATAGATTTATTGACCTTCATCAAGGCCTCATTTCCTGCTGTGAACTTCCCGTGTTCTCTGGTACCTAGAGCCCCTTCCCTGCTCTCCTGGATCCAGTGGCTTGGCCTGAGTGCTTCCAGGACCTTGTTTCTGAGGGGATACAGGAGATCCCGGGCCTTGGGGGTGTCAGCCGGGCTTGGTAACGTTTGCTGGGGACAGTTCGTGGGGCTGGCATCATCTAGCCCTTGCAACAGCCCGAGGAGGAGGATGCTGGTTACGCCCACGTCAGGGGACACGGAGGAGCGGAAGGTTAACTGAGTTGCCGCTGGCTGTGCGTAGCCCTGAGAAGCAGAACTGGGACCCGAGCACAGGTGGCCTGGCCCCGGGCTCTGCCCCTGACCACAAGGCAGGACCCCTTCCCGGGACAGGACGCAGGCTGTCCTGTTGCACCTGACGCCCGCACCCACGCCACCTTGACCTCTGTCCCGAGCAGGTGCGGTGGCACGTCCTGGTCATCCTGCCTGGACTGGGGAAGCTGGGGCCCCGCAGCGTCCCAGTTCTCAGCGAGTGACTGCTCCCATTTCCAAATTCTAGGGGCATGTTCGCTGTGGCCTTTCTCTGTCTGCGGTGCTGGAACCCGGCGTTCCCAGAGCACAGCCCGACGAGCGAGGATTCACCACAGCCTCCGTTCAGCGGCTCGGCCTGGCCGGGGCCTCCAGGACATCGCTGGGGTCTTGTGGGAACTGCCCTCCCTCTGTGAGAGAGAAAGGCCGTGGCAGCACCAGTCCCTCCTTAGGGACCGTCTTTGCAGCCCAAAGCTTCGGAGTCTGTGGGGTGGGGGCTTTCTCCCCCATGCCCACCTCTCCCCACCCACTGCCCGTTTCATCCAGTGCCCGTCCTGCCGAGACCACAGTTGGAGGCCCCCTGACTTGGAGGCCGGGCCGCACAGTGGCTGGGAGCTGCGTAGGAGGGTCGGAAGTAGAGGGTAGAGCCTGAGTCGGGAAGACTCAGGTGGCCGTTTTAGCTCTTGGGCCTCAGTCTTTTGGTCCTCGAAGTGGGGCTGCGGTAGGAGGTGGTTAAGCAGCACCTCCACGCCCTGCAGCTCCTAACCCTGTTAGCCCTGATCTTCCAGACTGTGGGTCTATTTTGTGGCCCATTTAGGAGCTGCCTTTGATAACTTCCTAAAATAGGGTGTGCTGTTTTGGACATTGCTATCTGTGAGAGGGATGTGTGTTAAAGCTAAAATAGGCTGTACTTTTTAACTTGCGGGTGTTTCCTTTTTCTGTGTCATGCACACCGTGTTTAAGTCATAGTGTCATAGTGTCCTCCCTCCCACCCGAGAGGACAGCCCCAGGCGGGCACGAACCCACAGACCCAGCTGGTGAAGGCCTCCCGCCCGCTCGGGACCCGGGACTCCTCCACGTCAGGAGGGCTTTGACAATGTCTGTTCTTTGTCCGCTGACCCAAGGACAAGGTCATTTGCCCAAGAGCCTGTGGGGGTCTGGGGTCTAGACAACTGAGGGCCTTCCTTGCAGGTCACTGCTGAGTGGTTTCCCTGGGCTGGGCTGGGCTATAGTGAGAGGCCACACGGGGACGGGCGGACCCCAGCCCCATTCTGGGTGAACTGTGGGCAGCTGTCAAGTGTTGCATGTACACACACACACACACACACACACACACACACACACACACACACACCCCAACCCCACACCCCCCCCACACCGCACACACACCCCACACGCACACCCTTGCACCAGATGCGGTAACCTCTCTTTTGCCCTTTCTGATGGTCACCAATGTGGCTGTGAAGAGGGTGCGGGGTCCCGTAGGGGAGGGTGAACTGGGGTAACTGGGTGAGCTGGGTGGGAGTGGGAGGCTGGGCAGGGACTGCTGAGGGGGATGCGGCTGACTGTTCCACTCTGCCTGACTCACTCTGCGTTCAGTCCTGCTGTCACTGAACGTGGACACAGCCCACATCCTGTCTTTTTGCTGCAGAGCTGATCTGCAGTTTTTTGACGAGGGAGGCCTCTTCAATAAGGAAGGAGGGAGGTCTGATGTTTCGTAGAGCATTGGGACTTAATTGGAAACAGTTGTGCAAAGCTTAGGGCCTCTTTCTAAGACAGCAGACTAGAGGCAGCTTCTGCAACTTCAGTGCCTACAAATCACCTGGAAGGCTTGTTGCAGGCTCCGCCCTCAGGGAGCTTTAATAGGTGGGGCGCTTCCTACAAGCTTCCGGATGATGCCGATGCTGCCTGTCCGTGGACCATACTTCACGCTGTCCTGGAGCCCTTGGTCCTGTTCCACCCCCCACTCAAGGTATTAGCTTATTTTTATCACCTTCCCTAAACTGGGCTACTTCCTGTGGTGCTAATTGATAGCAGCTCCAGTTCCAGGAGTGTGGGGAGGGCTTCTTGTGCCCGCTCTACTTGGCAGCGGTTCTGATGGGGGTGGGGAGACAGAATCTGCCGTGCTCCTGCCAGGAGCTGCGTGTGCCTCGTGGGATGCCCCAAGACTACGCCACCACGGTGAGTTAAGCAAGGTGTCAAAATCCAGGAGCCCTGCTGTTTCGCTGTGAGAATTACACGCCAGATCTAGTTTACGGAGCCTCAGAGATCGATGAATGGTCTGATTGGTGGCATCGCTGCTGGTTCGTCCCTGGTCTGAACCAGCTTGTCCCAACCACTGGGACCAGAGCCGTGACCCTGCTGTTTATGAATTAGGATCTTCTCAGGTGTTCCAGGAGGCCTGTCACCCACTGTGTCTGGGACCAGGCAGTATGGCTGACTGGCAGGATGCCACGTAGACAGAGTGTGTGAGGATGAGGAGGTCCCAGCTGCTCTACCTTGTCTGATACATAAAACATCATCAAGCACCAGCTTCTCTGAAACGAATAACCGTTGCAAATGGAATTTGGACAAAGGATAACAGACTTGTTTTCCCGTCCGCCCAGCCCAGTCTCCTTGCTTTCTTGTCGGCTGCTTGGCTTGAGCTTCTCCCATGAGGTGGTCTTTGGAGCCCTTCAGCCTGACCCTGGGCCGGGCCCCTTCCTCAGGGTCTTCCTCGGGCTGGATCTGGATCTGAAACTGCCCCCAGGCCCCAGTGTGCGGGCCTTAGGAATTGCCCCCAGACTGCCCAGTGGGGCTGGGGTGCTGCCCCCAGGGGGTCTTGCTGAAGAGCTTCCCTCCTAGCCCCTGCCCGCCCTGCTGCCCTCTGGCCAAGGGGCAGCCCCTCGCCGGGCCACTCAGGCTCTGCCCCAGCAGAAAACCCTTCTTCCCGTTTCTGCAGGGCACCAGGTGGAGCCCCTCGGAGGGGTCCTGGCTCTCTCGCTGTCTCACCCCCAGAGGTGGACTCGTGTGCTGGGCACTGTGCCAGGTGTCTCCAAGGAGCAGTTTACGACTCCCCAGCCACCTGATGAGGCTCCATAATAAACCCACTGCAGATGAGCAAACCGAGGCCCAGAGAGAGAGGAAAGGAGCGCCTGGGAATTGACCTGGGGCTGGCGGGTCACGCGGGCGCGCTGCTGGGTAATCTGCTGGTCACCTTCCAACTTCAGAGCCCTTTGGAGGTGGGGCTCCTCACAGGACAGAGTTTAGCTGGTGGAATTTTCCTGCATCTTGTGCTTCCATCGCGAGGCTGTGGGTGTCGCTCGGTGTCGCTCAGTGTGCGCCCTCCCCCCGCGGAGAGGTCAGGGGTCGTGAACAGCAGGGGTTGGAGGGGCCTCTGGGCACCTGGTGGGACCCTCTGAGTTGGGGGGAAGATGTCTTCCCCTGACATGTTCAGGAGGGAGGGAGACTGCGTGCCTTTCCCCAGAGCCTCAAAGCGTTTTGTGTACCAGAGCCAGCTTGGTCCCTTGTCAGCCGGAACCTGTTTGTTCGCAGTCATCGCTTCTGATCACGGCGGCTACTGGATAACCCAGTGGCCTGGCGAGGGTGTTACTTTCTTTATGGAGCTGCATTTGGCTTGATGTTGGCCTGTGTTTTACCTGACTGCCGTGGGTTTGGGTATAAAGATTCAATGACACCATCCCCATGTGGTTTAGTGCCACAGTTCTCTGTGTGAAATGATCTTATTACACAGAGCCTCAAGAACAGACGTATGGGGAGGCTTAGTTGTATTTCCAGGTGATACAGTTTCAGCAAGCAGGCTTGTGTATGGGGATGACTATTCCCCCAGCAAACTGTGCCTTGCAGAGTCCCAGGAAGGTGAGGGAAGCGGCCTCAGCCCGCAAGGGTGCTGCATGGCTGGACGGGAACATCTGGTGGCTGGTCTCAGGGGTGCACCCTGCCCCATCTCCGCCCCCTCTGGGCTGGGCGCTTTGTTTCTTGGTGAGAGGTCTCATCACCAGTACTTCTCGCTTCTCCTTTTCCCTTTATTAGGCGTCTGCCACATTGAAGTTAGGTTGTGATGTCCTTCCCTGGCTTAATAGCTCAACGTGGTGTTTAAATGTTCTAAACTTTAAAAACTTGAAAAGTTTAAACAAGCTGAAGCAGTGTTAAAGGAAGTGGCCTAGCAGGTGATGTGAGGGAACCTGTGTTCTGGTCCCTGTCCTCTCTGCCTTTACACCTGCAACTACTACGTTAGCACATTTTGGGGCTAAGCCTTTGGAGGTCTGGGTAAAATCCCCCCAGGGGCCGCAGGTTAAATTGTTCCATTGACCATGTTGGACAGGTGTGCTTTACCTCATTAGCGTTAAGTCACGGGACGGACTTGATGGGTGGCAAGCGGCAGTCACACCTGGTCCAGGGGGTGCGGGCCCTACATGGAGGGCGGCCGGTGGAGGGCAAACGCGAGAGGTGGGCCCCTCTGTATAGGTGTAACCGGCTCTCCTGGAAGGGAGCACGGAGCAGGGTGTGGGCAGCCGTGAGGTCCTGCCCCCTACCCCCTCCCCCCGCTCATCATCCTGCCTGAACGGCGATGTCTCCTCAGTGGGCTTCTCGTGGGGGCTGAGAAAAGATTTTTATTTTGCTTTCGTTGCTTTTTTTGAAAAGAAAGATAAAAAGATAAGTCAAACTATAATGCAGATAGTGATTTTTGATATCCTTTATTATGTTTTATTATGAGAAAACGATTTAGTAGGTGATACTTTATATGAAGAAGCATAGGAAGACTGATACAGTGGATTTCCACTCGGCTTAAGACATTTTCATTGCCAGCATAGTTGAAACTACATCCCTTCACCCTGAGGTGACCGTCAGCTTCAGTTTGCATTTTATTGTTTCCATCCGCTCAGCTCTTTGTATTTTGTGACCCAGTCTTTACATACTTTTGTGCTGGGAGATGGGAAGCAAGTTATTTCTCAGTTTGTCTTGTGATGCTTACGGTCAGAAACAGCTGTTGCTTGAAATCAGGCCGCAGGTGGTACGGAACGGTCCAGTTCAGGGTGGGGCCTGCGTGGGGCTGGGGCCTGTGGATTATGCTCCCTTCCCTCTCTCGTCCTTTTGCCTGCCCTGTGGCCGTGTCCCAGGGTGGGCAACAGCCAGCCTGGTTCCCGGTGCAGAGCACAGGCTGGTCTGTGTCTCCCTCTGCTGCAAAGTTGGCTTCACCTGGGCAGGCTCTCTCTACCCCAGAGCATCCCTATGGTCTCTGCGCCCAACACCTTGTCAGTAACATTGCTCACGAGCCCTGCCCTAAAGACAGCAGCCTGGACCTGCTCTCTGTGCCCCCCTTTTCCGGGCTTTTCTCACCTTCCTGTAGGCCGCTGCGCTCCTAGGGATGGTGTGCGCCGGACAGGGCCTGGTGAACACATGTGTCCGACAGATGGACAGTCTGTGAAGTCTGTTCTTCCTTTCCATTCTCTGCCTGGAGCCTTTCCTTTTGTAAAGAAGCCCTTGCTTAGGGACTTCCCTGGTGGTCCAGCAGGTAAGACTCCGTGTTCCCAATGCAGGAGGCCCAGGTTCGATCCCTGGTCAGGGAACTAGATCCCGCACGCATGCTGCAACTAAAAGATCCCACATGTCGCAACCAAGACCTGGCGCAGCCAAATAAATAATATTAAAAAAAAAAAAAAAGGAGGACTTGCGGTCCCACCTCCGCTCCTTTGCAGATGCCCCTTTGTCTCCCCACAGTAACTGCAACGTGACTGATTCCCCCGTGAGAGCCAGGGGCCTCGCAATGGATGGATTCCTTCCTCTGCACAGCCTACATTTCTTAACCGAGGTGGGCTTGGGGGTCCCTTCCTCCTTGACCCACGACATGCCATCCTCTCTACCTCCTGTCACTGACCTCTGGCATCACTCCAGGTTACCCCGGACTCCAGAGATGACTGGGCAGTGGCCTTTGACGTCCTGTCACTCCGTGTCTGCAGGGCGTGTGGCGTCACCAAGCCCTTGGCCTTCAGCCTCCTCTCCCGTGGTCGCACCCTCCCGGAGATCCCAGCCTTCCGAACGCCCACCTCCCTCCTGTGTGTGCCCGTCCTTGGCTCCCACTTAGTCCCCGCCGGTCAGGCCCACGGGAGCTTCTTGTCCACTGGACCTGCGGTACAGGGATAGCCAGGTCGCAGCCACTGCTCCAAGATCTGGGGGTCTGAGGTGTGACGGTTTTCCTGTGACTTGGGGATGGAGGAGATGTGCATCTCCCCCTGTGAGAGCCGGGGAGGCTGTGAGACGTTTGAAGCAGAGCCCCTGTGGCTGAGTCTGGAGGGATGGAGGGGAGGGAATCCTCCCCAGGAGCCAGGTGGGAGGGGAGGCCCTAAACCACCTCACATGGGCTCGTTTTTTTCCAGTAATTAAAATGTTACATACTTATTGTAAAGGGTTTAGAGAAACATGGTCCAGGGGATAAAAAAGAAAATCACGGTACACCATCTACCAACGTTAACGTCTTAATACGTTTTTTTCTAACCGCTTCCATTTAGTGTGTGTGCGCTTCTGTGTATTTATATTGGTAGATCTTAGAGTGTTAGGTTTTCATTTGTCAAGTTGTTATAAACTCAGTAATTTCCATTTCAAATGCCTGCATGGTATCTCACCATATGACTGAACCGTAATTGACTGTTTCCCTGACAGACGTTTAGGCTGCTATTAAATCTTGCAGTTTATGGTGTAAGGTGCTAGGGCACAGGTGACGAGCTGCAGTGAGCGTCCTCTCAGCACACATCCTCCCTACTGCCCCCTCCCCCCACCCCAGTGGCCGACTAAACCCCAGCTGCTGCACATCTGTCTTGTGGATGGGTGGCCAGGCCTAAACGGGTGTGACCTCATTCCACGCAGAGGTCTCGCCTTCCTGCTAACAGAGACCCTCCGGCCACTGCTAGCCACAGGCTCCTATAGCTGCTTTGCCAGTCAGTCTGTGCCTCCTTAGGAGCTGAAGAAAATAGCCACATGTTATCTTGTTTGTAGGACATACTTTAGGTTAAATGTTTAAAAAATGTGTGTGAAGAGTTGATGCAATCTTGAAAATATGATAGGCATGCCGCCCGGCAAACAGCAGGAACTATGTTTGCAATTTAACATTCAAGAGAAAAAGTAGGATGCTATCCTTTTGTACCTGCTGATCTCATCTATGTAAAATATGCAAATAAAAAAACTCTGACTTTGGTTAAGGTATGATTATGGGTGGGGTTTCCCCTTTACTTTCCAAACTTGCAGCAAGGGAACCATGGTGGTAATTTTTCAAGTGTCTGTGCTATCTGTCCTTGGCTGACTACAGGGTCAGATTCCTTGAAAACCCCCAGGGCGGTTCCTAAGGTGACTTGGCTGCCAGGCAGGCGGTGTGTGTCTGGTTGTCCCCCTGCGCTTGGGGCCAGCCTTCACTTCGGGACCAGGGCTGTAGCTCTTCTGGTGATGGGAACCCAGCTGCGGGGTTCTTTGTTTTGTTGATTTCAGGGTATCAGCATCTTATTAATTTGAAAGTGTTTTGCTTTTTTTTTTTTTTTTTTTTTTTTGCAGTACGCGGGCCTCTCACTGCTGTGGCCTCTCCCGCTGCGGAGCACAGGCTCCGCACACGCAGGCTTAGCAGCCATAGCCCACGGGCCCAGCCGCTCCGCGGCATGTGGGATCTTCCCGGACCGGGGCACGAACCCGTGTCCCCTGCATTGGCAGGCGGACTCTCAACCACTGCGCCACCAGGGAAGCCCAAGTGTTTTGCTTTTTAAGTGAGAAATTTGGAAGCTGTTTCATTCATCTTCCTTTGAATAGTTAATCCAGAGTTTTGTTGTTATAGTAGAATACTCTTTTCCTGAAGTAAATCTGTAACTGAGAAAATAGAAATCTGTTGGAAACACCTCGTCTAAAGTACTACAACATGCTGATTGCTAACCACCTACATGAAATATTTCTCTTCTTAAACTTTTAAGTTCTTTCGAAAGGGTTACTGCTTATTAAAACAAGGGGATGGAGGCCTCTTGATGAGAAAGTTAAATTAGAAACAGTACTGTTGAGAGGTTCTGAATCTCAGCCTTCAGGGGAGGTTTGCTGTAGCCCCACTCTGCGGACCACGGCAGCTTTCCAGAGTCCCTGGCAGGCAGTTCCTCTTTCCCTCATTGCTCCCTACAACGGAAGGCTCAATTTCTAGCCCTTTCTCTTTTCTTTCTGGGTATCTTCATGGGGTACCGTAATTGCATCGATGGGTTTATGTTGTTTCCTGAAGTCTCAGTAGTAAATTAGGCTGAGTTTAATGGAAATGCACACACATTGCGGGCGCTCTTACAAGATGGTCTAAGGATCAGACGTGTCCCTGTGATGTTTGTGAAGCAGCAGAGGTGCTGTGAACCCTCCTGGGAGCCTGAAAGTCTAGGAGGTGTGGCACCTCTTCCTCGGTGTCCAGGCCGGTCTCTGTTCTCTTGTTCTCTCTCCTCCTTTCCTTGCCCTTGGTCCTCTTCTGAAAGAGGAGACTCTTCCACTTCTCCTGCCTTTCTCATCAGCCTGTGCATCCCTGCCCCCCAGCGCAGTGGTGCCCCCACGGCCTACAACAGCGTGGAGACCATTGGAGCCACCAGTGAGCCAGAGGAGGGGAGATCGGCTGAGGGCAGGCAGGGCTCTCGGAGTTGCCCGGAGGCCCTGCAGTGTGGGTGGGCGAAGCAGGCCCAGATCACAGAGCTCTTAGGTCACTGGGTTCCTGAGGATGAGTTACGTCGGAGGAATGTAGGAATAGAAGTCAGTTCTTAGAAGGCTGGGTTGTGTGAGGGCCAGGGCAGCTGCTTCTCGGGTGTCTGTTTGCTCTACCTCTGATGGCCTCTGCCCGAAGGGCCTCCTCCTGTGAGGAGTCTGCACCAGTGACCTCAGCCAGTGGCAGGAGGTGGGCAGGGGGAGACTGGAAGCCGAGTCCTCTGGGGAGAGAAAGTATATAAAGAATCGCTTTCCATCTTTGCACTTAAAAAAAAAAAAAAGGAAAGGCTAATTAATTCAGAGCCAAGGTAATTTAAAAGAAATAAGCTTTAAAATTTAGAATAGTTTGAGATTTACAAAAAGTTGCAAAGATAGTAGAGAGTTCTTCTGTACTCCCCCCTCCCCCTCCCACCCGGTTTCCTATATCGTTAACATCTTACCTTATCGTGGTACATTGTGATACATCAGTCACAACTAGTGAGCCAATACTGATACATTATTATTAACTAAAGTCCATACTTTATTTAGATTTCCCTAGTTTTTGTTTTTATTATTATTATTTATTATTTTTTTTTTTTGCGGTACGCGGGCCTCTCACTGTTGTGGCCTCTCCCGTTGCGGAGCACAGGCTCCGGACGTGCAGGCCCAGCGGCCATGGCTCACGGGCCCAGCCACTCCGCGGCATGTGGGATCTTTCTGGACCGGGGCATGAACCTGTGTCCCCTGCATCGGCAGGCGGACTCTCAACCACTGTGCCACCAGGGAAGCCCTATTATTATTTTTTAACCAAATGTCCTCTTTCTGTCCTAGAATCCTATCCGGGACACCCTATTATATTTAATTGTCTTATTTCCTTAGGGTTCTCTTGGTTGGGAGACTTCCTCAGACTTTCTTTGTTTTTGATGACCTTGACAGTTTTAAGTAGTGATGTTCCGGTATTTGTAGAATGGCCTTCATTTTGGGTTTGTCTGATGTTTTTCTCATGATTGTACTGGGGTTATCGGTTTTGGGAGGAAGACCACGGAGATGAAGTGCATTCTGGTCACATCCTAGCAGGGTCCATACTGTCAACATGACTTGATCACCTGGCTGAGGTGGTGTTGGTAGAGTTACACTCCCCACCTGCCCTAGAGTGTTCTCTTTGGAAGGCAGTCACTATGTGCAACCCACGGGTATGGGGTGGCAGTTAGGCTCCACCCCTTTGAGGTGACAGGGTTATTTACGTAACTTGTTTGGAATTCTTCTGTGTGTGAGATTTGTCTCTTCTCCATTTATTTATTTATTCAGTCACTTATTTATAACAGAACGGACTTCTGGATATTTTTTTTTCTACTTGGGGCTATAATTTAGTACGAGGTTATTTATTTATTTTGTTGCTCAAACTGTTCCAGCTTTGGCCACGGGAGCTCTTTTGGTTGGCTACTGTGTCCCTTTGACATACCCCCATTATTATAGGTTTTTTAACTGTTTTTTTTTTTTTTTGACACTGTGAGATGCCCCAGGCTCATCTTGTACATTTCCTGCCCCAGCCCTAGAATCTGCCATTTCTCCAACTACCCCTCACCCCTTTTATTGGAGAATTGCATTAAAAACCAAGACCCCGGCACCGAGTGGTTAAAGTTATTGTAATTTCAGTGTCTGTGTACTTAACTGAGCAATAAAAGCAAAACACATAACGAGCGATACTAGCAGAAATAACTGAAAATCTCCATGACCAGCTCTGCCCTTTCTCAGGCTCCTCAGACACAGTTTTACGGTTGTAAACCTGATGTGCACCTCGTTCCGAGTCCTGTTTCTGGAATCGTCTCTGTAGTGGTGATGCCTTTATGCACACACTCTTACCTGTTCATGGTGGAGATGCAGTAAATAGGTCTTGGAATAAATAATTCCTGCACCCTGAGTCCTGTAGTGGCTCCTGGTCAAAAGCAATAAATTGAAAAAGGAACCCGATGGAAGAGAAGTTTTAGACACATGATGAGCTGTGTAGACACAAAGCACTGCTGAGCCCCTTAGAGAGAGAGGGGCTGCTTGAGGCTGGGGTCCGGGGAGACAACTAAGAGATGGGGTTGGAGCTGGTCCGGTAGGTGGGGTGGGAGTTGTATTGTGGAGGCTACAAGTGCAGGGGGCCGAGTGGAAGCCTTGCACCCCACCCTAAAGACTCCGGAGCCTCACCTTTAGGAGAGTGTGTGCCTGTGCATGCGTGTGTGTGTGTGTGTAAGTGATGTCATCTCTGGCTCTCAGCCACACTGGGAGGCCAGATCAGAGCTTGTTGCCTTAGCCCCTTGTGGGGTGCCAGTGGGAACAGAGAGAAGAGGGTGATGAAAGCAGAAGTCTCAAAGGAACAGGCAGCACAACCCAGTGACTGTCCAGCGTGGTTGACGGTTGGGAAGCCGTGTCGGGAATGTCTGAGCTCCTGAGAACGGGGGGCCCCAAAGGGAGAGGATGCAGGAGAAGCCAGTTCTAACGGGGGACATGGGCTCAAGTTTCAGCGGGTGCCAGGAGTCCGGGGCTGGTGACTCATTGACTTAATAATGCTGGATTCGGCCTCAAGAGAGGCCTTACGGCCGAGGGGAGGGATCCGGGCATCATCTCCTGGATGGCTCGGTGGCTGAAAAAGGAGGGTGAAGGCACGCACCGAGGGCGAGGCCCGGCCTGCAGCCTGTCCCTGTCCTTGCCGTTGTCCTGGCTGTTGGCAGAGGGAGCTGCCCCTTGTGCCGGATGACCGATGAGCAAGGGGTGGCTGAAGCACCAAGTGGGAGGTGCCGTTACACACCGTCTCCTGACACCATCAGTACTGGGTGGTGTAGGGTCTTTTTTTTTTTTTTAATATTTATTTATTTGGCTGCGTCGTGTCTTAGTTGCAGCACACGGGATCTTCATTGTAGCACGTGTGGTCTTTCGTTGCAGCACGCGGGCTATTTGTTGCGGCACGTGGGCTTCTCTCTAGTTGCAGCGCACGGGCTTAGTTGCCTTGTGACACATGGGATCTTAGTTCCCCGACCAGGGATTGAATCTGCGTCCCCTGCATTGGAAGTGCAGATTCTTAACCTCTGGGCCACCAGGGAAGTCCCGGCTTACGGTCTTTTATCTTGGGGCTTCTGTGTTGCTGTGCTGGAACTCCTCTGACAGTCTCATTCTGAGGGAATTTAACCCTAGTGCCCTCTTCTTGGCGGAGTGATCCTTGCTCCTTTCCTTCCTGAATCTGCAAGGATGCTTGAGAATGTGCGCCCCGCCCCTGCCCCCTGCCACGAACTACGGGTGTGACTTGTTTCTGGGAGGGAGATGGCGTGGGGGACTCTTTAACTATTTGGTCTGAGTTTTTGTCCTTGGAAGCCGTGGTATACTGTATAAGGTTTTCCCATCATCCCTGCATGCAGCCACCAAATTCTGACTGCCGTTTCCACTCCTTCTGTGTGGAACTAACATCTTTGTGAGATCCACGTGCCTGTGGAGTGACGTGGACAGTGTAGAAAGGCCCGGGGCGATGGCACCTACCCAGAATTCCTGTGTCCCTGCGGGGGCTGTGGTGATGGGGAGAAGTGCTCTGGTTCTGGGTGTATCACCGGGACTTGTCGGGGGGCTGGGTGTGGAGGGGGGAGGGACTGAGAGAGGAAACGAGGAGGACGCCATGCTTTGGGCATGAACCACCTGGAGGGTGCTGATGCTGAGATGGAGAAGGCTAGAGGTGGAGAAGGAGGGAAGCCAGGGGCGGCGCGGACAGTCCCAGAGGGGTGAGGACGTCCTCCGAAAGGGCTGGGTTATTGGGCTGGTTTCCTTTTTCTGACTTGCTACTTATCCCACGGGAATCTCTAAAAAGAAGATGGTTTCAGAAACAGTACTTGGCTCTGGAGGATGGAACCCATGTGGGATGAGCATGCCCACATGGGAGGGGCTGGGTCCGTCCCGCAATGGTCTTCTCAGTTGGGCCGCACAGAGGTACCCCGGGTCCCTGGCCTGCAGTGTCACAGTTAAATACAGAGGAAGAACTTGAGTTTCGGGCCAGGGAGTTTGGTACTTCACTGGTTTAATGTGAGGTACTTCCGGAGGTATTTGTGGTCTGGTTCAGTCCCGACCCCTTTATTGCCCTCATGGGAATGCCTTCCCTCCTCTCATTCTGTTTGAAACTGGGATTCCACAACTCCTTGCCCTAGAATCACCATTAACCTGCGACACCAGTGCCTCCTATAGACGAGGTGGGAATCTAGGGCGCCCCACCTCCTGCCCCTGTCGGGGGCGACAGCAAGGTCGGGGGTGGAGAGGTTGTGCCTGCAGCAACCAGAGACCAAACACATCGAGGGGAAATATTTGGTCCTTTGGGTGTCAGAACATGCCATGAAGGGTTCGTTTTCCAAAATTATTATTTTATAGTACGTGGACTCCTTCTACTTAGAACAAAATAAAACACTTTCCAAAGAAGAGAAGCATTTTAATGCCAACTTCTTTTTTTTTTTTTTTTTTTTTTTTTTTTTTTTGCGGTACGCGGGCCTCTCACTGTTGTGGCCTCTCCCGTTGTGGAGCACAGGCTCCGGACGCGCAGGCTCAGCGGCCATGGCTCACGGGCCCAGCCACTCCGCGGCATGTGGGATCTTCCCAGACCGGGGCACGAACCCGTATCCCCTGCATCGGCAGGCGGACTCTCAACCACTGCGCCACCAGGGAAGCCCCCAACTTCTTAATTTAAAAAAAAATTACGGCGGGGAAAAATAAAATGAAGTTGCATTTCTTTATGGTGATGGAGAAAAAAACCAAAGGCCAAACTGGGTCAGATAGACAATAGCAGTAACGATGAGTTCTGTCTGTATCTAATTGCCACTGAGAAAACAAAACATCAGAAACAAATTGTATTTCCTCAAGGGAGTGGGAGGTGAGCTTTGTGCATTCCACAGGATTTTCACACAGTGGGTAGTCATGTGTCAGAGCCTGGGTGTTTTTACACTTGGGGTAAGGCTCTGCTTTCGCAACTGATCCGGGAGGGTCTCGTGAGCCCCCAGCTGCAGACCCAGTGCCAGGCAGGGCCTGGGCAACAGAAGGTAAACCAAAGTGCCTTGGAGCCCTAAGGCCTCACCCAGGGAATGCTCTCTTTTGAGCGTTCACACACACTCCCGCATGGTCTCATCTGGACCGTTTGGTTTGCAAGCACCTTGGCCAGGGAGAAGCAGCACATTTCAGTCAACAAGAACACTGAAAGCCAGGACATTTAGAGAAGTAATGTGTCTCTACCACTCCCAGTTATTTGACAATACAGCATAAAGGAGGCAAAGGGGAGCAAAACTGTCTCGGAATAAGGAAATCACACTGCGTTAATGGGGCAACCCAAATCCACAGGACAATAGGAGGAGAACCAGAAATGGTGAATAATAAGGTAGATGAAACAAACCCTGGAAGTATATACTTGCTTTCCTTCTGTCACTTCTTAAAAAACACAAACATTATATAAAGAAATAATAACTATATTTTGGGGTTTGTAATATATATAGATATAATAATTATACTAATAATTGAACAAAAGGAGGAAAAAGGAATAGAACTGTATAGGACCAGTGTTTCCATATCTCACTGTAATTGTGTGGGTAAAGGAATTAAAGGTTACACTAGAAAATATTCACTTAATGCAAAGGAAAGCAGTAGATGAGGAAGAGAGGAACAAAAATGGCAGAGACTTCTACGCCCTTGCCAGCTTCAAATTATTTTTATTATAAGGGTATAAACAACATATTAGAGTTTGACTGTGTTTCTTTAATTCGACTACATGAAAAAAAAATTTATTAGCTTTTTTCTGGATAGGGCCCTCATCTGTCTCCCATTTATTCTGTGGCTTTTTGTCAAAGGTGTATTTTAAATATATTCAGAGCAGGTACACACCTGACCAGGAGGTTGTAAAGATAAAAGGAGTGGCTGTGGCGTGAGGGAGGTGCTTGGTCCTTGAGTTTACAACCTGGGGTTGGTGTGTCCTGGCTCTGCTACTGCTTGTGACCTTGAACTGGTCACTTGTCCGTCTCTGACCCTGGCTTCAAACGTTAAATGGTCCCCTCGAGCACTCAGATGATGACTGGGAAGTATTTGACCACAGCATCCCCCCTCCCCCTCCCAGAAGGTGAGGCGTGGGGAGGGGAGGGAGGGGATTCGGGTTCTCTGCCTCAGTGTGAGAGCCGCACCCTTTGTAAGCAGAGAGGAGAAGGGGGGCTGCTTCACCACCTCTGCTCCTGGACCCCTTCCTGGCAGCGCCCACCAGCTCAGCCGCTGGACTTGTGCGGTGTATTAGGTCAGAGGATGCCAGGTGCTGTCTGTTTTGCGAGGCATGCTGTTGTGGACTGAATTGTGTCTCTACCACTCCCAGCCCCCACCAGCTTCATATGTTGAAGTCGTAACCCCCAACGTGACTGTATTTGGAGATAGCATCTCTAAAGAGTTAATTAAGGTTAAATAGGTCATAAGTGTGGGCCCTGATGGAGTAGAACTGGTGTCCTTATAAGAAGAGGACAAGACACCAGACAGGGGTGCCCAGAGAAAAGTCCACGTGAGGACACAGGGAGAAGGTGGCCGTGTGCACGCCAAGGAGAGAGGCCTCAGGAGAACCCCAACCTGCCGGCACCTTGATCTTGGGCTTCCAGTGTCCAGAACTGTGAGAAAAGAGATCTCTGTTGGGTGAGCCCCCCAGCCTGTGGTGGTGTGTTATGGCAGCCCGAGCCGACGAATACCCAGCGGCTGTGGAATCTCAGTGTTCTTTGTTGGTACCCCACCAGCACTTCCCCACTGAGGAGCTGGGAAAGCCATCCCACTCAACATTACAGACGCGCAAGATAATCACAGATGAAAAGGCTGGTTTGCAGATGGTCTTCTCTCTGTTCTCCTTCAGATGTGCTTATGACCAGCCTGGTGGCAGAAGCCGTCTGAGTGCCGGTGTCAGCCTGCCTGAGGGCTGTGGGTCTGGGGTGCACAGTGATGCACCAGAACAGGGTCGCCTGACAGCAGTTATCCCAGAAATGCCAGGTTTGCCTTGCATTTTGATCTCCTCCCTATTTTTCCCCCTAAAGCCGTGGTGGTGGATAATCACACAGTATTTTTAGATCTGCTTTGCAGTTTCTCTGTGCAAACCTTTCCTCGGGTACATGGTTTAATCCTCTCATCCAGCCTTGTTTAAGGTCTACAGAGTGCTATATTTATTTGACTTTATTTGAACTTTCAGGGCTTTTCAGAATGTTGTTCCAAGAAATCTAATGATTACAGAACTCTAGAATTTAATGCCTTAAAAGGCTTAGCTACTGATATGAGTGTAGGTTTTCTTATGACTTATTTCCCTCCTTTTTTTCTAGGCCATCTAGGGCAGGCTAGCTAAAAACTCCTTTGGAATTAGTGTCAGAAGGTCTTTTTTTTTTTTTAATTAATATCGGTTTTTAGAGCAGTTTTAGATTCATAGCAAAATGTAACAGAAAGTATAGAGAGTTCCCATGTATGCCCTGTCCCCACACAGAAAGCTGTTTGCTTGTGCCGTTGTAACTTTTCAAGGACAGGAGGGACAGATTCTCCTTTTTAGAGAAGTAGTATATTTCTTGGCTAGATTGACGACCTTTAGTGATCAGGTGGAGGGTGAGTGTCAGACCACCCATCTCTGTCTGCAGCTTGAATGAACTTGGGCCTGGCACCCAGCAGAGTCTCACCACGTCTACCATGGGCCCAAGGGAGCCACAGGAGGTGTCATTGGCAGGCCCAGATCTAATTCCTGGGGAAGCCTCCCCACTGCTCGTAACCCAGGCTGTGTCATCCTCCAGAAAGAATGTGTCATTTAAAGATTTAAATCCTAACTCCTACATTTTCAAAGCATTTTTTTTGCCTTTGTATCTCATTTGACTCTTAGCAAGACCTAGTGTCACTTAAATTTAACTGAGTAACTTGGGATCTACAAAGCCTTCACACACACTTTCTTAACTGAGATTTGCAGCAAGTCTCTAAGGTTGGGGATGTCTCCCCAACTTGATGACAGAGGACATGGGCTCTGAGCAGAGCCTTCCCACAGTCAAACAGCTGGTCGGGGCTGGGGATGGAGATGGGATGGATGCCGTGCCCCGGGCCCCATGTCTCCTGAAGGGGAGGCCTGTGTGCTGCTGGATGCAAGCCTTATATCTGAAGAGTTAAATTCATTTCTACATATACTTGAGTATTTAACTAGTTCAAGAGATTACGTGTAGCAAATTGAAGTTAAAACATTTATTTAAAGAAGAATCTCTGCGCAGCAGTACAGTGCAGTCATGGTAGAAGTCATGCCCCCCGAGGGCCTGCTGTTCAGGAGGTGCCATGAACCATGCAAGCTCCGCGAGGGGACCAGAATGGAGGCCGGAGTCCTGTTATGCGGCCCAGCCTTGCTGGTCGTCCTCAGGATGGTGGGGAAGACGCCCCTTTTCTCTGCGCTGTGATGTCCTCGCTGAGGCAGGGAGTAATGATTTCCCTGGGGCCGGGGCAGGCTCTGTGGTGAGGGGCAAATGACAGAGCAGAATATACACAGTTGATGCCATGTTGGGCAGCCCACCAGTGTAGGATAGTAGACTGGGGAGGAAGGGGTGGGGAGGGCAGAGCCACACCCAGCAGGGGACACCCAAGTGCCCAGAGTCTGTGATTTGCCTGAGATCTGAGAGCTGAATGGAACACCTGAAGCAGACCAAGAGCACGACTCTGTGTCAGCTGTGTTTCCCTGAATTTCTCTGCTCTCGTTTGTGGTTGGTGAGCGTCTCATGCGCTGCGCGCTGCTCAGCGGAGTGGTGCAGGCAGAGCTGAGGGATCCAAGACTTCAGTTGGATACACTGGTGCCTGCTCCCTTCTGGTTGAGTACTGGGCAGATGTGTGTTCACACCTACCCGATGGGTGTGCATCTGGCCCCTTCCGCAGCTGGTCCTCACTGAAACCTGGTGATGGGGCTGCGTGATGGTCCTGTGGGTGTTGCGTGATGTCTCTGTGGGGCCGGCCCAGTCACCCAGAGGAGGAGAACATTCCACCGGGTGGAGGCCTGCCTCCCTGGCTCTCTGTCAGTGTCCTGCCTGCTCCCAAGGGGGCAGGACCTGAGGTGGCTTGGAGGGTGTACCTGCTCCCTGCCAGCTTCTGGTTTTTTGTTTTTCTGGTTTTTTGTTTTTGAAGGCACATCTTCCCTGGTCTCTTTATTACCCAACTGCCAAGAACGTTTAAAAACAAACAAAAAAAAACAAATAAAAAAACGTGAGGGCTTCCCTGGTGGCGCAGTGGTTGAGAGTCTGCCTACCGATGCAGGGGACACGGGTTCGTGCCCTGGTCCGGAACGATCTCACATGCCACGGAGCGGCTGGGCCCGTGAGCCATGGCCGCTGAGCCTGTGCGTCCGGAGCCTGTGCTCCGCAACGGGAGAGGCCCGCATACCGCAAAAAAAAAAAAAAAAAAAGTGAAAGCACAATTCACTGTCACTGCTCTTGGTGATGGTAACTTCACATAAGATATGTGACAGGGAGACACTTTATGGGGGCCTTTGTTCTCAGTGTGTTCTCTACACTGTAGAACTCAACTGTGAATTTCAGAGAAAAAGAAATAACCCTAAAAGGTTTATCTTGACACTTATAATTACACAGATGTCCTGACTCGTTAGCATTCTTTTTCTAAACAAAAAGCACAACGGCTGGGATCTTTCTGGAACAAGGGGACAGCAAAAGAAAGGGAAGATGCTTCTGGCCACTTCCTTGAGTGGTCTCATCCCACGTGGTTTACGGGTGAGCTCAGTGGGGGAGGGCCTCTCCAAGGCGAAAATGGCTCTCCTGTTAGGTGTTTGCTAATAGACCTGAAATTGCTTGGCCTCTTCAGTTACTAAGTGGTTTTAGTTCCTTTCTGGTTGTTGCCTTGTTGGGTTTCACTTCTGATTTGTAGAATTGAATAGCGCTTCCTTCAGCGCTAGTGGGCATTTGCCAACGTCGTTGTCTTGATGACAAAACAGCCTTTGAACCCCCTGGAGACCTGCCAGGACGAGAGAGCTGTCCTTTACATGTTGGTCATAGATGTTGCCTGTCTGTTCCGGGGCAGGTGCCCCCTTGGCCCAGCCTTACGAGGCCTGAGCTGGTTTGTACCAAGTGATCAAGAGGTTTGTTTTCAAAAACCCAAGACGAGGGTTCCAGAGAGCACAGGAGTTGCCTGCTAGCTGGAGCCCAGCACTGTGGTCTGGGATCAGTGGCTCCCAGAACTGACCCTGTCCTGGCCCTCCAGCCCATCTTCTGTGTCCCCTGCAGCACCAGGCTTCCCCATTCCCTGAACTCACTGTCCCTGAGCGAGCCTGGACCTTTGAAGTCAGCTCTGTCCAAGCTGCATCTGGACAATCACTGACTAGATTTAAGGGTTCTTCCTCACCTTCCCCACAGCCCAGGGCGTGTTTCCCTTTTGTCTGGGCGTTGTCTTGCCTGAACGTCTTACTCCGTCGGTAACACTGGTGGGTTCTTGCAGGCAGGGACCCTTCTGACTCGCCGTGTGTCCCCTCGGAGTGCCCAGCCCGGCACCTGTTGAATGAACCAGCGAGCAGCTCTGGTTCCTGGTTGCAGGCTGCCGTGAACACTCAGGGGGTCGCAGGCCCCCGGGCCAGGCTTGCCAGTGGAGGGCGGAAACACCCGCAGAGCTGCTGTCTGCCCCCTGCCCCTGGCCCGTCCCTGTTGGCCTGATGGTCGCTGGAGGTTGGCCGCGGTGCATGGCTGGTCTGCCGTTGAGTGTGAACTGGGCGCCAGCTGGCACCTCTCGCACCGCAGCTCGGGTGGGCGGCTCTGAGCGCTGCCCCGAGAAACGACTGGGCCTCCAGTCATTGCCTGCAGCTCTCTTTCTAAGTTGCTTTTCTTGGGTTCCCATCATCCCTGCCACCATCGGCTTTGCACTCGAGCTGTGGCCAGGCTGCTGTGGGAGAGGCTCCCAGAAGGCCTCCCGCGAGGGTCCTCTTTGCCCTGGTCAGGAAGTCACTCCAGGCCACCCTTTGAGGGGCGTCCTGTGAAGGGCAAACACAACTGGTGGGGGAGCCGCGGGGCCCTTCCCCCCCGCGCCGTCCTCCCACTCAGCTCTGGGAGGGAAGGATTGGGAGAGGCTGCCTGAGAGGGCGGCCCGGGGTCGGTGGAGGGGTGGGATGCTGACTTCTCTGTTGGCTGTGCCCCCTCCTCCTGGCGCAGGGGCGTGGGTGAAATGTGGGCCAGAAAGGGCTCCCTCCCGTGGGCCAGACCCACCTCCGGCCGCTTCCCCGTCTCACTTCCATCACATCACAACCGCGCAGCCGAAGCCAGAGCCCCCTCTTTCCAGAGCGGTCACGTGACACAGGACTGCCTGCCTTTTATTTTCCTATGAGAATACGGGGCGCTGAAGTCCTCTCAGCCTCTCCTCTGTGTCTTCCACCCAACAGCGTTCCATTTTAGCAGCTAGAGTGGCAGCGAATACACCACTTCACCAGAGATTGACGTGTCCTGAAGTTGGCAGAACTTTATGTTCCACAGCACATAGAAGATCGAGACATCTCTCCCCGATCTGGGTTTGTTGGTACAGAAGCTAAACTCAGCCTGGTTGGGTGCTCCCCGCTGCGAGGCCTGGGGCAGGCCATCCCAGTGTCCTGGCTCACTGCCTTGTTCCAGAAATAACTGTGTCTTCCTGGCATTTCATTGATCTGCGGTCGTTGCTTCGCGTTAATAGCCCTTTAAGGGATTTTATTCCTGCTTAGAAAGTTTTATATTCTCTCATGAATAGAAAGCCAACTTTGATACTTCTGGCTTAGAAAACAAGCTTTCCTAGTGATTATAAGAATAAACTCGGGCTTCCCTGGTGGCACAGTGGTTGAGAGTCCGCCTGCCGATGCAGGGGACACGGGTTCGTGCCCCGGTCTGGGAAGATCCCACATGCTGCGGAGCGGCTGGGCCCGTGAGCCATGGCCGCTGAGCCTGCGTGTCCAGGGCCTGTGCTCCGCAACGGGAGAGGCCACGACAGTGAGAGGGCTGCGTATGGCAAAAAAAAAAAAAAAAAAAAAGAATAAACTGAACCCACCCTCCTGTCATCTGAAGCACGTGGAACTTTCCAGTTACTGTCAGGGCCGCCCTGGCGATGGCCACGGTCTAGAAGGAAACATGGGTGACAGTAGCATGGACTGGCCAGTGCCTCGTCGGGCCCACGCACCATCCCGCACGAGGCGCTGCAGCGAGGGGTCCAGCGGGAGCCGCACGGTGGCACCGGGCTGCCCGCGGGTTTGGCCGATTGGAAGCACACAGACGCCAGAATTCGAGGGTGAGCCTGAGGCCTTCTTATGGGATAAGCCCTGGCAGCTGGATCCTCCTTTGTTTTCCCCAAGCTCCATTAGCATGGGGTTTGGAAAGTTAAAGTCCCGCGCTAATAACCTGTTTTCTAGTAAACGGAACTGAAGCCTGGCGTCGTGGCTGCTCGCCGACCAGCAAGTGGAGCTGCATCGGGCCGGGTCTGACTCACCCCTCTGGGGGCTGGTGTGGGCGCCCAGCTTCCCTGCCAGGAGTGCACTTTGCCACTAGGTCTGCGAAAAATACCTGCAGGTCTTTGGAACCATAGTGTCTCCTGGGCAGGCTAACCCTGGTCAAGGCCTGCATGTCCCCGCTTCGGGCCCACACTCCTTTTCTGTGTCCAGCCGCTGCCCGAGCGGCAAGCTGGCTCGCTCTCCCTGCGGTGCGGCCCTGGACAGACCTGAAGGAGGACGCGGGCGTTTTGTAAGGAGGGGGAGGGCGCGTGTGTTATCCTTGAATTGTGGAGTGTGCGCCACCAGTGTGAGCCGGGGACGGCATGCTGTCTCCCCAGGCTCCTTGACGCGTTCTTCACTTACTGAACCAGGATATTCCACAGTGAATGAGTCAAAGCTGTTGTGAACCGTACAGAGAAGGACACGATGAGAGGGCCACGGTAGCCACGCAAAGGGCAGAGGAGCCCCTGCTAGTTGTGTTAACGTGTCGGCGCCAAAAGGAGGTCTTGAGTGACGACTTCCTGGTTTGGGGGTCAGTGTATTTCCCATCCTGCTTTCCCACTGAAATGTAACGCGTCTGTACAATATTCTATAAGCCCCATCTCCACCATCAGAAATGCAGAACATGATACATATGTTTTTTTTACTTCAGTATCAGTTGGTATTGTTGGCTAGGTTTTGTCTGTTTATCCTGTTCACAAATTTTTGTGTTTTTTAAAAACTTATCTTGAAATATTTTGACAAAAATAGGTTATTTTTGTCAAGGAGCATAATCTCAGCTTAGGAAAAGGAAAGCAAACATGAAATGATGCAAAAAAAGAAGCTGTTCTCATCCTAAAGTTCTCTTTTGCCTTCTCTAGGAAGATCTGTTTCCCCTCTCGTGTCTGTGGTGCTGACTGTGAAAGCCGGACATGGGCTCAGGACTGAGGAACCAGAGCGGGCACTTGTAAAGCTTGTGGCCGGTGATGGAGAGGGAAATATTGTTGAGTGTGTCTTGAATCTGAAATATGTTCCCCCAGGAGGTCCTGAAAAGGGACGGAGGGAAGAAAGTAATATTCCAATAAACATTGTAAGATTAAAATGGTATTTGGGAAAGTGCTTAAAAATCGAGGACCTCTACGAGTGGACAAGATTGTGCCTTTTATTGATATGAGCATTTGTTCGTAGCTTGAATTACTGTGCCCAGCGCTCTGTGTTGTGTTTGGGAAAGAGACTGGACTAGTGAGACCCATCTTCCAGTCCTGACTTCCCTCCGCAGCTCACGACCTTAAAGAAGCCTCTTTAGCCCTGTGAGCCTGGGTCCTGTCTGTCGGACGCCGCCAAGCAGCGAGCGAGGTCACCTGGACGGGCGTTTTCTACCTGAGAAGGTTTTCTTTCCGTGGGGACCAGGTGAGGCCGGTGAGCGGCCGGGGTGTGGGTGGAGGCGCCCTGGGCTGGTGGTTCGCGGTCTCCTCCTCTCTTGACCTTCTCACGCGTGTCGGCAACGAGAAACTTGATCCTTTACGTGAATCGGCAGCAGATACAAAGTCCAGGGGGAGCCTAACGCCGGAGTGATGGGTGGGAAAGACATACGGCTGCCTCTTGATTTCATGTGAAAGAGCAAAACAACATGTTGCCATGCCTTGGGGCGGCCCTGCCGTCCGGGATCCCTAGGTCCCCGCTCACAGCCCCGGGAGTGTCGCCACGTCCCCACCCCTCTGCCCGGTTCGACAGCCCCCTTTCTGGGGAGCAGTGGCCGCTGGCCGCTGTTATTTTGACCAGCTAGCTGCTGGGTAGAGCTCAGTGGCCATTGCAGGCGTTCCTGGCCTCAGGCCAGGCAAGGGAGGGAGTGGAAGGTGTGGCCCCCTTCGAGTGGCTCAGCGTCATGTCTGGGCGATGGTTTCTGTTCCGCAGCCCCGTCTGTCATGTTAAATTAAGGTAAACTCGAGTGCATTTGTGTCGGGGTTCTGTTTGTCGTTATTTTGTACATCTCTTTTAGTAGTTTAAGAGCGCCAAGAAAATAGTTTATACCTAATTTATGTTTACGTTATCCATTTTAAATCATATAGAAAACAGCGAACGCTGGGAGTCCTTTGACTTTCTCCGAAGTTTAAGAAGGACTTGCTATAGGGTCTCTCCATTCAGCTGCTAAAACCTGTGACTTGAGATAGTTTTGTCCAGCCTCCCCCTCCCCGCTCTTTGTGGAAACTCTCCCCACCAAACTCAGGTGTCAGGGTGGCACCCATGCTGCAGTGTGTCCCCTCCAGGCGTGGTGGGGGGGACCTGGCCCAAGCGAGGCCCTTGGGTCACCTTCCCCGGAAGAAAGCTGGGCTGGAGACTCGGGGAGGATCCGTGCGTTCAGCCTCTTCAGTGGCTCCGGCTGGAGAGTTTACAGTGGGGCTCTCGGCCCTGCTATGTGCACAGGGTCGTCGGCAGAGTGGGGGGTCACGTGGGCAAGCAGAGGGAGCTGAGAAGTGTCAGACACGGGGTGCGCAAGCCGGCTCGGCCCTTTTCCTGCCCAGCTTTTGTAAGTCAGCTGAGAACCTTTATGAAGACGGGCTTTTCTGTTTAAGCTCACCTGAATCGGACTCCATAGGAGTGCCCAGAACCCGCCCTCACCGTGGCAGCCCCGTCGCTGAACCCCCAAGGACTGGGGGGAGGGGCAGCGGGGGCAGCGGAGTAGAGGGCGTTGCTGCAGCTGGGGTGTGGGCCCCCCCCGGGAGGGCGCCCCCTTTTGGCGCCGTGACCCTAAGGAGCCTTGAGCAGCTGTGGCCACACCCGCCTTGGCCGTTGCCTTCGCTGAAAGGACAGACCTCTCCCAAAAGGGAGGAGGACAGAAGCAGAGTCTGGGGCGGCTTCCGCCCTGGTGGCTGGAGGAGCTCAGGGCCCAGCCTCCAGGTGGCCAGCTCCGGGTAGGGGGAGGTAGAGACAGGCACCAGGCCAGGCCCCACAGCCTTGGGTTTGGGTGGGAATAGAGAAGAGAAAGAGCCTTAGGCAGTGAACAGGGCACACGCAGCCCAGCGCTGGGGCTTAGAGCGCCCCCAAGCCCCAGGCATCCAGAGTTCTCTTCCAGCTTTGAGTGAGTGCCTGGGGGTGGGACCTCTGCCTCTGTGACGACACCTGCCTTCATGGAGCCCCACCCGGACCTAAGCTGACCCACAGGTCTCGGGGAAGCCCTTGTCCTGTCCCCTTTGGCTCTCGGTCCCCTGGGAACTGCATGTCTTCATTGACAGTGGGAATCGGTAAATACTGGATGGTTTCCTCCATCCTTGGCACACCTGTGTGGAAGTTCCTGTGGAATGGCTGAGAGGCCAACGCGCAGACGAACTTTCAGTTAATTATGTGAGGGCTTCAAGTGGCCACGTTGACAGAGCAGCACGCCGTGAGGCTTGTCACAGCCGTGGACCTTCTGGGATAGAGAAGAGTGCATTGTCCCCAGCACTGACGGGTGGCTCTCACAATGGACTGTGGCGCTCAGGGTCTGCATCATCTTTGTTCATGGTGTCCTGGGGAGCTTATGCGATGATCAGATGACAGATGAAGCCTGGTGCATGGGAGTGAGGAGTGACATAAAGGACACTGAGTCGATTCATCCCAAGAAAGAGCCTTCAGAATCCCTGGTTCCAGCGCCCGGGGCGCCCCTGCTGGAACAGGGGGGAACAGCATAGGGGAAGGTCTCAGAAGAGGTTTCACTAGCACCAGAATGGCCCTCAGAGGGCCCAGCATTCATGTTTCCGCTACGTTTCTTGTGATGCGTTTCCCGAGCAAGCCTCCTTGTTCATCTCTGTGTCCCTGAGACCTGTCCACGAGAGACCTGAGATGGTCGGTTGATAGAGAAGAAAGCGCAGGAGGTGTAGAAGCCAGAGAGGGCAGGCGCCTGCGGAAAGCAGCTGGAGGGTGGGTGCGGGGGAGGGAGGCTTGTTGCGGCAGAGAGACCGCAGCTGCTGCTCCTGCCACGTGCGTAAGAGTAACACGTATCTCCTCTCCCGGGAGTGAGCCCCCCCCACCCCGAGATCCGCGGTCCTCTCACAAGCACTTTGAAGCGGTTTATTCAGGGCACCTTAGCTTCAGACTAGTTCCTGCTGAAATTCCCCTGAGGGTTCGTGGCTTGCAGGCGAGTCACAGGGGCTGAGCTGCAGTTCTAGACCGGGCTGTCCCCAAGACCCCCTGGAGGAGCTGGTTTTTAGGAAGGACACACAGGAAGCGAGAGAGCTGCCCTGTCGTCCAAACAAGGGCAGCCGGCCAGGGAGGTCTCAAGAGCGATGAGGCCGGGGCAGGAAGGGTCACAGGCTCGCCAGTGCTGCGTGGGGACAGATGGGACTGCAGGGATCTCTGGGGAGGATACCACTGGCACGAGTCGCTGATGCACTGGGTGTGGGTGTGAGAGGAAGAGGAGTCCAGGCGCTTGCACTGATCTTGTTTCTTGGCTGGAGCCAGTGTAAGGATGGAGCCGCCATCGACCGAGGTGGGAGAACTGAGGGGCCAGGGGATTGGGGCTGCGGCCGGAACGGACGGTCTGGGCTTGTCTTGCTCAGGGCACCGCCCTGCCTGCTGTCCCCCCACCCCCCCGCACTGTCCTTTAGAGCAGCGGTCCCCAACCTTCTTGGCACCGGGGACTGGTTTCGTGGAAGACGGTTTTTCCACGGACCCGGGTTTGCGGGGTGGGGAGCAGGGAGAGGATGGTCCAGGCGGTGACGCGGGCGATGGGGAGTGGCTGATGAAGCTTGGCGCCCGCCCGCCGCTCACCTCCTGCTGTGAGTCCGGTTCCTAACAGGCTGCGGACCAGTACGGGTTGGGGGGTGGGGGACCCCTGCTTTAGAGGAATATCCACGGCCCACCCAGTGCCTGACTCTTCCCACTGGAGTCCAGAGATGTGCACTGAATCTGGGTTAAGGCACTAAATTCTGTCAGCTGCCGTATTCATGAAACTAATGAGGCAGGTTAGTTAATTAAATCGGGTGAACTCATTGCCACGCTACCTGTTCAGTGTCATTGTCAGCGAGCAGGACTTGGGGGAATGGGAGGACGCAGGAGGTGACAGATTGATCGTCCCCTGCCGAGCGCAGGCCCAGTGCAGCCCTGGGTCGGCTTGTCTGTGTCTGCAGGTGAGACTGTACACCAGCTGCAGCACATTTCTTATTATCCTGTGCTTGCCTTTCTAAGACACGTCATTTTCTGGCAGTTAAATACCAGCAACACTGACCTGAGGTTCTGCAGCTCGCTCGCATGTTAGGCCTCGTTCTTGGAGGCCCAGCCAAGGCCCGAGGACCCCCCTGCACAGGGGCTAGAGCAGGAAGTGGGAGAGAGCTGGGTCCAAGGGGAAGGAGGAAGTGGCCTCCCCACAGGCTTTCTCCGGTACAGGGGAGCCTGGGGCCACCCTCTGGAGGACAGAATCCCAAGGATGTCCAGCCCGAGGCACAGCCCTAGGGGTGGGGGCGGGGCCTCCTTCCACGCTCCCCTCTGACTGGGGCACCGTGGGCTCCGCCCACCAGCCGTTGTGTCCTCATCTTACAGGTGAGGAAGCCTCAGCACAGGGAAGGCGCCCCGTGGAGGTGACATGGCTGGCAGTGGCTGACACCAGTTCCCCGGGCTCCCTCACCAAGCCCCACCGCCTCTGGGAAGGGCCCTCCCTTCACACATTCCTTCCCAACAGCAGCCTGTAAGCCTAAATTTTAGGGATATTATTAGAAAATGTGATGACTATAAACTGAAGCACAGCAAAGTGCCATGGACTTGGGGGAACAGTTGTGGTTGGAGAACCCAGGGAGGCTGCGGAGTTGTCCATGGGAAGAGGCTGAGCTGGAGGGAAGGCCTTCCCGGCTCGCAGATGCCCCGGGAAGAATGTAGTGTGGACCCAACACGTGGGAGGTTAGGAAAGCCCAGGAGAGAAGCTCAGCGTGTCACACGGAGGCCTTTGGCGCCAAGCCCTGTGTGGGTGTCTTGTGTTTCTCTATGTACGTGCTTGCTCCTCAGGGCATCCCTTGGTGGTCGTGCTGTTATTCCTGTTTTACAGATTGTGAAACTGAGGCTGGGAGAAGTTCAGTAGCTCTGTCACTCATGCAGGAGGAGGGGTCTGAAGTGACATTAACTGAGCAGGTGCTTGGACTCACGGACCAGCTCTGGGCCTCTGCTGGTTGACCCAAGCATCTAGGTCCCAGAAGGGCAGGTGTCGAGAGCGCTGTGGACCAGAGTGTCTGGTGCCTGGTGGGCTTGGGGCCAGAGCATGGGGCGGGGGCCAGAGTACGGGCCGGGGGCCAAGCCCGAGGCCTGCCTGTGTGCCCCTCAGAGCCCTCCCAGGTGCCCTTGCCCTGGTCTCTGTTCCCGGGGCCTCTGGCCTTTCCTGCCCAGTTAATACCTGAGCCTTTGCCGCAGCCAGCATTCCTGGCTTTTTGTGGTGAGGAGGCATATTTGACTTTGTTTAAAAAATTAAGATCTTTCCTAGGCAGTTGGCTTTTTCAAACAGAAAAAAAGGAAGACCTGCTTGCTTCCACCATTCTTACGCATTTTTTTTAACATCTTTATTGGAGTATAATTGCTTTACAATGGTGTAAAATTTCTGCTGTATAACAAAGTGAATCAGCTATACGTATACATATATCCCCATATCCCCTCCCTCTTGCGTCTCCCTCCCACCCTCCCTCCCTATCCCACCCCTCTAGGTGGTCACAAAGCACCGAGCTGATCTCCCTGTGCTATGCGGCTGCTTCCCACTAGCTATCTATTTTACGTTTGGTGGTGTATATATGTCCATGCCACTCTCTCACTTGGTCCCAGCTTCCCCTCTTATGCATTTTAGGGTGGGGAGAGGCATGGGGGGTGGAGCATCCAGTGGGCGGAGAAGTCCCCAAGGTGAGCAAATTAGAATAAAGGCGCCCTGACCCCCAGGGCCCCTCCTCCTGCCCCGCCTCCTGGAGCCCACCCTGCGCTCTGCTTTTGGTGGTTCCTCCCCACCCCACAGCCCGTCTCGGCTTTACATCAGGTGGCGGAGGTTTCCGTAGTGTAACGTCTCTTGTGTAACCCTCCTCGGCAGCCTGCTCGTGATTTCTGCTTCAGGAAAGGTGTGTGTTCCCCTCAGCCCGGCAGCAGGCTTCTCCGACCACAGCCCTTCTGTCACTTTCCTTGCATCAGAACTTGATTGACAGCATTTACATTTCTGAGTCTTCCCGTAGAAGCACACATTCATCCGTTCCAGATATAAGCCAGAAGAATTTTCTGCTGCCATGGGCTGTTGTTCTGGAACATTCACAATCTGGGCCTTCCTGGTCCTTGCCCGTATGCCGGCTCTTCCTTTGCTGGTGACTGACCTGGGCAGATGCCCGGGAGCTGTTTGACACGGGGCGCTCTGAGCCTGCACTCTGGCCAGCACTGCCTTCTCCCTGGGGTGCAGCCTCCAGGTTGCTGCTCACCCTTGCCCTTGGCCGTTGCCGAGACGCTGCTCCTGTTCCTCTGTGTTGGCCTTGCCCACCCCTCTTCCCCCAGCTGCCATGACGCTGCCCATTCAATTTTTGTCATTGGCAGCTGCCCCCCAGCCACTGTGTGCCCGCCCCCAGGTTTGTACCCACGCCATGGAGTTTGCACCCACGCTATTGTCATTCTCTTATTTGCTGGGCTTTAAGGAATTGGTGGCCCTGAAGTCCCCAGCGTATCGAGTTTCCTCTTGGGTGTAGACCCTGGTTTTTTTCCACACACACACACTGTATTTTATTTTTACAAGAGGTAAATAAACTGACACCAATTCCCAGTGGACTCCAGGGAACCCGTGGGACCAGAGGTTGATTTTGGTGGCGGTGGTAGTGATGGGTCCCTTTTTCTCTCTTGGTTGGATTAACAGCTCTAAGGTCACCTCAAAGAACTTGCTTTCTCCACTAATATTAAGGCCAGCCTCCACCTTAGGGTCTGTCTGGAGTGGTGAGGCCCAGGCCACGCCAGGGGATATCGGGGTGGGGGAGGGGCAGGAGAGAAATCAGGGTGTCCCGAGCCTGACCTGGAGTTAGAGAGGGAATGACAGATGTGTCTGGTTGACTACCTGCTGAAGTGGGTTTTTTACTTCTCTGTGCTTCTCTCATTTTCTGGAACTCTTCCTGCCACCTGTGGGTGCTTTTCTCATGAACTGGGCTGCCTCATCCAGAGCACAAAACATCATTCTTTCCCAAGCATTGTGCAGTAAGTTTTTTTTTTTCTTCTTCTTTTTTTATTATTCACTCGTTTCCTTTATGATTTCTTCTGTGGTATTTAAAAACTTACAAGTGGAATTGCTGGGTCATATGGTAACTCTATGTTTAACCTTTTGAGCAGCTGCCAGACTTTTCCAAAGTGACTGCACCACTTTACAGTCCCATGAGCAATATATGAAGGTTCTAATTTCTCTATATCCTCCCCAGCACTTGTTATCATCTGTCTTTTTTTTTTTTTTTATCATAGCCATCTTGGAGTGTGCAAAGTAGT
The DNA here is from genome assembly GCF_949752795.1 of Hyperoodon ampullatus. Lineage (NCBI taxonomy): Eukaryota > Metazoa > Chordata > Mammalia > Artiodactyla > Ziphiidae > Hyperoodon > Hyperoodon ampullatus. The sequence goes on from NC_136928.1 coordinate 16,150,265, forward strand.
ATCTCATCATGGTTTTGATCTACATTTCCCTGATGACTAATGACATTGAGTATCTTTTTTCTTTTAATTAATTAATTAAATTTTATTTTTGGCTGCATTGGGTCTTCATTGCTGTGCGAGGGCTTTCTCTAGTTGCGGCAATCAGGAGCTACTCTTCGTTGCAATGTGTAGGCCTTTCATTGCGGTTGTTTCTCTTGTTGCGGAGCACGGGCTCTAGGCGTAGGCTCAGTAGTTGTGGCACACGGACTTAGCTGCTCCGCGGCATGTGGGATCTTCCTGGACCAGGGCTTGAACCCATGTCCCCTGCGTTGGCAGGTGGATTCTTAACCACTGCACCACCAGGGAAGTCTCCACTGAGCATCTTTTATTAGCCATTTGTATATCTTCTTTGGAAAAATGTCTCTTCAGGTCCTTTGCCCATTTTTTTCCCACACACACACACTGTATTTTATTTTTACAAGAGATAAATAAACTGACACCAAGCATTGTAAATGGATGATCACAACAAAAGCAAAAATGATTGCAATTACCAAACACGAAACACACTCACACTATGTCATAATATTGACATTCAGCCCAGTAATCCTCCACTGTAACAGCTCCTTTACTTTGCAGTGAAAATTGATTTGTATATTTTTGCCTCTGAGTCCTTATGGATTGTTGTTGTTTTTTTTAAGAAGATGTTGGGTAGGAGTTATTTATTAATTTATTTTTTTGCTGTGTTGGGTCTTAGTTTCTGTGCGAGGGCTTTATCTAGTTGTGGCAAGCGGGGGCCACTCTTCATCGCGGCGCGCGGGCCTCTCACTATCGCGGCCTCTCTTGTTGTGGAACACAGGCTCCAGATGCGCAGGCTCAGTAGTTGTGGCTCACGGGCCTAGTTGCTCTGCGGCATGTGGGATCCTCCCAGACCAGGGCTCGAACCCGTGTCCCCTGCATTAGCAGGCAGATTCTCAACCACTGCGCCACCAGGGAAGCCCCCGCTTTTTTTAAAATTCAAACAGAAAGTCACAAAAATTATAATCATCCTCATCAGTTCATTCAGTCCCATGTAATTAATTTTTTTTCATCTTGATCTTTTGTTAGCACTTTTATGAATTCATCAGTTTTCCATTAGAGTTCTGAAAATGTTTATTCATTCAGTTCAACAGTGTAGTCAGTTACCAGAAGCCTGTACTTGTCAGTCTTTTCCATGAATTCCTTGAAGATGAAACCCTTTTATAGGAACATTTTTGCAAAAGCATCAGAGTACACCCAGAACTGTCTGTAAATGACAAAAGACTTAAAAATGACTACGGTTAAAGATTTGATGAAAGTTCATAATAATGCAATTGACAAGGAAATTTAGTTATTTCTGAGATATACATTTTAAAGTAATAATTAGAATTATGACTTACAACATTATACCAGAACATATAAGATTTTTAGAAATTTCATGTAATATCAAACATTTATGTTAACATATTTCCATACAAATAACCCAAAGAAAGTTTAGTATTAGTTGTTTTTTTGTTTATTTTTTTTATACTGCAGGTTCTTATTAGTCATCAGTTTTATACACATCAGTGTATACATGTCAATCCCAATCGCCCAATTCAGCACACCACCATCCCCACCCCACCGCGGTTTTCCCCCCTTGGTGTCCATATGTCTGTTCTCTACATCTGTGTCTCAATTTCTGCCCTGAAAACCAGTTCATCTGTACCATTTTTCTAGGTTCTGCATACATGCATTAATATACGATATTTGTTTTACACTTTCTGATTTACTTCACTCTGTATGACAGTCTCTAGGTCCATCCACGTCTCAACAAATGACTCAATTTCATTCCTTTTTATGGCTGAGTAATATTCCATTGTGTATATGTACCACAACCTCTTTATCCATTCATCTGTCGTTGGGCATTTAGGTTGCTTCCATGACCTGGCTATTGTAAATAGTGCTGAAGTGAACATTGGGGTGCATGTGTCTTTTTGAATTATGGTTTTCTCTGGGTATATGCCCAGTAGTGCGATTGCTGAATCATATGGTAATTCTATTTTTAATTTTTTAAGGAGCCTCCATACTGTTCTCCGTAGTGGCTGTATCAGTTTACATTCCCACCAACAGTGCAAGAGGGTTCCCTTTTCTCCACACCCTCTCCAGCATTTGTTGTTTGTAGATTTTCTGATGATGCCCATTCTAACTGGTGTGAGGTGATACCTCATTGTAGTTTTGATTTGCATTTCTCTAATAATTAGTGATGTTGAGCAGCTTTTCATGTGCTTCTTGGCCATCTGTATCTCTTCTTTGGAGAAATGTCTATTTAGGTCTTCTTGGATTGGGTTGTTTGTTCCTTTAATATTGAGCTGCATGAGCTGTTTATATATTTTGGAAATTAATCCTTTGTCTGTTGATTCATTTGCGAATATTTTCTCCCATTCTGAGGGTTGTCTTTTCGTCTTGTTTATGGTTTCCTTTGCTGTGCAAAAGCTTTGAAGTTTCATTAGGTCCCATTTGTTTATTTTTGTTTTTATTTCCATTACTCTAGGAGGTGGATCAAAAAAGATCCTGCTGTGATTTATGTCAAAGAGTGTTCTTCCTATGTTTTCCTCTAAGAGTTTGATACATTTAGGTCTCGAATCCATTTTGAGTTTATTTTTGTGTATGGTGTTAGGGAGTGTTCTAATTTCATTCTTTTACATGGAGCTGTCCAGTTTTCCCAGCACCACTTATTGAAGAGACTATCTTTTCTCCATTGTATATCCTTGCCTCCTTTGTCATAGATTAGTTGACCATAGGTGCGTGGGTTTATCTCTGGGCTTTCTATCCTGTTCCATTGATCTATGTTTCTGTTTTTGTGCCAGTACCATATTGTCTTGATTACTGTAGCTTTGTAGTATAGTCTGAAGTCAGGGAGCCTGATTCCTCCAGCTCCGTTTTTTTTCCCTTAATACCGCCTTCTATTCGGGGTCTTTTGTGTCTCCATACAAATTTTAAGATTTTTTGTTCTAGTTCCGTAAAAAATGCCATTGGTAATTTGATAGGGATTGCATTGAATCTGTAGATTGCTTTGGATAGTATAGTCATTTTCACAATATTGATTCTTCCAATCCAAGAACATGGTATATCTCTCCATCTGTTGGTATCACTTTAATTTCTTTCATCAGCGTCTTATAGTTTTCTGCATACAGGTCTTTTGTCTCCCTAGGTAGGTTTATTCCTAGGTATTTTATTCTTTTTGTTGCAGTGGTAAATGGGAGTGTTTCCATAATTTCTCTTTCAGATTTTTCATCATTACTGTATACGAATGCAAGAGATTTCTGTGCATTAATTTTGTATCCTGCAACTTTACCAAAATCCATTGATTAGCTCTAGTAGTTTTCTGGTGGTGTCTTTAGGATTCTCTATGTATAGTATCATGTCATCTGCAAACAGTGACAGTTTTACTTCTTCTTTTCCAATTTGTATTCCTTTTATTTCATTTCTTCTCTGATTGCCATGGCTAGGACTTCCAAAACTACGTTGAAGAATAGTGGTGAGAGTGGACATCCTTATCTCGTTCCTGATCTTAGAGGAAGTGCTTTCAGTTTTTCACCATTGAGAATGATGTTTCCTGTGGGTTGGTCATATATGGCCTTTATTATGTTGAGGTAGGTTCCCTCAGTGCCCACTTTCTTTTTTTTTTTTTTGCGGTATGTGGGCCTCTCACTGTTGTGGCCTCTCCCGTTGCAGAGCACAGGCTCCGGACACGCAGGCTCAATGGCCATGGCTCATGGGCCAAGCCGCTCCGCGGCATGTGGGATCCTCCCAGACCGGGGCACGAACCCATGTCCCCTGCATCAGCAGGCGGACTCTCAACCACTGCACCACCAGGGAAGCCCTATGCCCACTTTCTGGAGAGTTTTTACCATAAATGGGTGTTGAATTTTGTCAAAAGCCTTTTCTGCATCTATTGAGATGATCATATGGTTTTCCTCCTTCAATTTGTTAATATGGTTTATCACATTGATTGATTTGCATATATTGAAGAATCCCTGCATCCCTGGGATAAATCCCACTTGATCATGGTGTATGATCCTTTTAATGTGTTGTTGGATTCTGTTCAGTAGTATTTTGTTGAGGATTTTTGCATCTATAGTCATCAGTGATATTGGTCTGTAATTTTCTTTTTTTGTAGTATCTTTGTCTGGTTTTGGTATCAGGGTGATGGTGGCCTCATAGAATGCGTTTGGGAGTGTTCCTTCCTCTGCAATCTTTTGGAAGAGTTGGAGAAGGATGGGTGTTAGCTCTTCTCTAAATGTTTGATAGAATTCACCTGTGAAGCCATCTGGTCCTGGACTTTTGTTTGTTGGAAGATTTTTAATCACAGTTTCAATTTCATTACTTGTGATTGGTCTGTTCATATTTTCTGTTTCTTCCTGGTTCAGTCTTGGAAGGTTATACCTTTCTATGAATTTGTCCATTTCTTCCAGGTGGTCCATTTTATTGGCATAGAGTTGCTTGTAGTAGTCTCTTAGAATGCTTGGTATTTCTGCGGTGTCTGTTGTAACTTCTCCTTTTTCATTTCTAACTTTATTGATTTGAGTCCTCTCCCTCTTTTTCTTGATGAGTCTGGCTAATGGTTTATCAATTTTGTTTATCTTCTCAAAGAACCAGCTTTTAGTTTTATTGATCTTTGCTATTGTTTTCTTTGTTTCTATTTCATTTATTTCTGCTCCGATCTTCATGATTTCTTTCCTTCTGCTCACTTTGGGTTTTGTTTGTTCTTCTTTCTCTAGTTGCTTTAGGTGTAAAGTTAGATTGTTTACTTGAGATTTTTCTTGTTTCTTGAGGTAGGCTTGTACAGCTATAAACTTCGCTCTTAGAACTGCTTTTGCTGCATCCCATAGGTTTTGCATCATTGTGTTTTCATTGTCATTTGTCTCTAGGTATTTTTTGATATCCTCTTTGATTTCTTCAGTGATCTCTTGGTTGTTTAGTAACGTATTGTTTAGCCTCTATGTGTTTGTGTTTTTTATGTTTTTTTTCCCTGTAATTCATTTCTAATCTCATAGCGTTGTGGTCAGGAAAGATGTTTGTTATGATTTCAATTTTCTTAAATTTACTGAGGCTTGATTTGTGACCCAAGATGTGATCTTTCCTGGAGAATGTTCCATGCGCACTTGAGAAGAAAGTGTAATCTGCTGTTTTTGGATGGAATGTCCTATAAATATCAATTAAATTTGTCTGGTGTGTTGTGTCATTTAAAGCTTCTGTTTCCATATTTATTCTCATTTTGGATGATCTGCCCATTGATGTAAGTGAGGTGTTAAAGTCCCCCACTATTATTGTGTTACTGTCGATTTCCTCTTTTATAGCTGTTAGCAGTTGCCTTATGTATTGAGGTGCTCCTATGTTGGGTGCATATATATTTATAATTGTTGTATCTTCTTCTTGGATTGCTTCCTTGATCATTATGTAGTGTCCTTCCTTGTCTCTTGTAACCTTCTTTATTTTAAAGTCCATTTTATCTGATATGAGTATAGCTACTCCAGCTTTCTTTTGATTTCCATTTGCATGGAACATCTTTTTCCATCCCCTCGGTTTCAGTCTGTATGTGTCCCTAGGTCTGAAGTGGGTCTCTTGTAGACAGCATATATGTGGGTCTTGTTTTTGTATCCATTCAGCAGCCTGTGTCTTTTGGTTGGAGCATTTAATCCATTCACGTTTAAGGTAATTATCGATATGTATGTTCCTATGACCATTTTCTTAATTGTTTTGGGTTTGTTTTTGTAGGTCCTTTTCTTCTCTTGTGTTTCCCACTTAGAGAAGTTCCTTTAGCATTTGTTGTGGAGCTGGTTTGGTGGTGGTGAATTCTCTTAGCTCTTGCTTGTCTGTAAAGCTTTTGATTTCTCCATCGAATCTGAATGAGATCCTTGCTAGGTAGAGTAATCTTGGTTGTAAGTTCTTCCCTTTCATCACTTTAAGTATATCATGCCACTCCCTTCTGGCTTGTAGAGTTTCTGCTGAGAAATCAGCTGTTAACCTTATGGGAGTTCCCTTGTATGTTATTTTTTGTTTTTCCCTTTGTGCAGTAAGTTTTTTTTTTTTTTTTTTTTTTTTTTTTTTTGTGGTATGCGGGCCTCTCACTGCTGTGGCCTCTCCCGCTGCGGAGCACAGGCTCCGGACGCGCAGGCTCAGCAGCCATGGCTCACGGGCCCAGCCGCTCCGCGGCATATGGGATCCTCCCAGACCGGGGCACGAACCCGCATCCCCTGCATCGGCAGGCGGACTCCCAACCACTGCGCCACCAGGGAGGCCCTGTGCAGTAAGTTTTAACTTGTGGTTGTAATTTTTATTTTTATTTTATTTATTTATTATTTTTGAAAATATTTATTTATTTATTTATTTTTGACTGCTTTGGGTCTTCGTTGCTGCGTGCGGGCTTTCTCTAGTTGCAGAGAATGGGGGCCACTCTTCATTGTGGTGTGCAGGCTTCTCATTGCGGTGGCTTCTCTTGTTGCGAAGCACCAGCTCTAGGCACAGGCTTCAGTAGTTGTGGCACGCAGACTCAGTAGTTGTGGTTCGTGGGCTCTAGAGCGCAGGCTCAGTAGTAGTGGCGCATGGCCTTAGTTGCTCCACAGCACGTGGGATCTTCCCGGACCAGGGCTCAAACCCGTGTCCCCTGCACTCGCAGGCAGATTCTTAACCACTGCACCACCAGGGAAGCCCCTGTATTTTTTACTTTCATCGTAACTGTTTATTGAGTGCCTGAAAAGCGCCAGACTTTAGTCAAGGTAACTAACATTAGCTGCTATAACAACCACCTTCCCCCCAGTCTCCCACAGCACAGGTTTATTTCTGAGTCAGGTTAAGCTCAGCGTAGTTCGTGTGTGGGGAAGTGGTGGGGTGGGGGCTCTGCCTGCCCCACAGTCTGGGGACCTAGTTTCCTTCCACTGAGTGACCCCACCTTACCCTGGGGCCGTGGAATTGCCCACCAGGCCCCTGCACATAGCAGGGAGTCCAGGGAAGAGGGGATCCCATGACCACTTCACTGTCCGCATCTAAGCTGGTGTACATCCTTCTGCAGTGGTCACACGCTGCTGGAGGGACCCGTCCGTCAGTGAGCCTGGTGGCAGGTGTGGTCTGCCACGGACCTTGATGGTTTCTTACCCAGTAGGTGCCTGTTAGACCCCTCATCTATGTTTGGGCTTGAGCTAGACGCCCAGGAGGATATGGAGGAAGCAAGGACTTTATGTCTGGCGTCCACGAGATACAGGTGCCTGGCTGGCTATCCTGCTGCCACACAGGAAGTGCATCATCCTGAGGTGTAGACTGCCTGGTGGGTTAGCAAGCCTCTGTGAGGAAATGTTAGCAAACTCTGGTTTGGCTGCTTGATGTCCGAAAGCCGATACTCGAGAGCCAAGTGCTGGCGGGAATGGAAAGGCTGCTTTGTTCAGGAGGCTGGCAACCTGGGGAGATGGGGGACTTGTGTCCAGAAACCAACTCCAGAGATTCTGCTCAACCATGAAAGTTTTCAAAGAAGAATCATTTGGGGAGGGGCTCAGAGTCTTCTTTTTCTTCCACCTTGTGCAGACTTTCTTCTGATTGCCTGGTGGTGAGGTGACAGGGCGGTGCTCCCGGAATCTGGTGCTCAGCCAGAAGTTACCATCCTGCACCTGGGTGGGGTCTTAGTTCCTGCAGAAGAACTCAAAGATATTTTGTTATATATATACCTGGAGGGGGAACCAGGACCCTGCCCCAAGGCTGCACTGTTGTGTCCTGACTGCTTCTCCCTTGTCTCTGCATTCCCTCCCTTCCCTGATTAGCAGCTGTTTGAATCTGCCCTTTGGAGCTCCGGGAAGGCCAAGGAGGCTGAATGAAGCCCATTTCCTACAAAGAAGAAACAGGGGACACGGAAAGTACTTGTACCCAGCAGGGCCCACTGGGTCCTGCTCCATTGCAGAAGGGCTGTTGGCTGCAGGGGAGGCTTCCTGCAGGAAGGGGCACCTGTCTCTCCCAGGTTATATCCAGTGATTTTCGGTGCCGGTGATCAGTGTGACGCCTCATCCATCAGTGACCGTGGCCATCTTGGATTGGGGGGTTTGAGAGAAAGCGCTTCCTCATTCTGACTCGTGAACTAGCCTCCTCCTCAAGGGCTGCTCTGACCCATATTTCATCTGACCTTCCCTCTTGGAGAGCAGAGCCCTGGGAAGGGTTGCCCTTGGCCCGTTTGCTGCCCACAGCAGTGACAGCAATAGGATGGGGGCGGGGCTGGGATGGCAGGGAGAAAGCCAGTGGTACGGGGGCTTCTGGCTTTGGGTTGATGCCAGTAGTTCATCCTTTACCTCCACTTGACCTTGAGGAAGTCACCCTGCCTGGATTTCCATGCTCATCCATGCAACTCCTTTTTAAGATGATTTTGAGAAGACCCCAGTGTTCTGACAGATACCAGTGGAGCTGGCCTCCCCCCTCAGCTCCTGCTCAGCAGAGGTTACTGAGCCAGAGGGGCCTCCAGCCCCCTGCCAGGCCCGAGACACCTTGTTCTGTGGAGGAGGAGGGCAGGCCTTCCCAAGACCAGTTCCTCTAGAAGCTTTGGGCAGTCATTGGTGGCCCTCGGGAACCCCACGAAGCCGTGTGAGTCATAGCGTCCTCTCCGTGGACTTGCTGATGCTCCCTCGGCCACATCTCTCTGCCCCCACTGTGCAGGAGGGACGTCATCGGCTTTGCTGCTGGTTTGATGGAAGGGGTCGCACGTCTCTCAGAGAGTCAGGAGCCGAGGCAGTTAGTTTCATGAGTTACTGCTTCTCTCCTGCCCCGAAGAAAAAATTCCAGTCTCCTAAACAGCTCCCACACCCTCTCTGTCCTCTGTAAGTCATTTTTCTTGCTAATGAGCTCTGGTCTTCAAATGGGGCTAGGAGGAAAACCAGGGACCTTGGGGAATAGCAGAATCCTTGGCGAATTACCTTCAATTAATGAGACTAATAAAAGGAAGTCTAGTTCCGCTGTGCAAATCAGCTTCATGTTCTGGGTCCTGATGACTTAAATCGCAGATCCTAATTAGATGCCCCCAAATAACCATGAGGTGGCTTCTAAGGTCCTTGTGAACTAAAAGCTTCTCTGATCTGTGAATTCTGTTACGTGTAAAATTAGCCTGTAGATGTTCCCGTTCAAGCGTTTCTGTCCCCAGAGTCTCACGGTACCAACCACCCTCCAGGGGAAGGGACGGGCCGGTGGGGACCCTGCAAGGGCAGGCGGGTGGGGAGCCTCCCTTGGGCTGCCGAGATGTCGGGGTACAGATGTTGTCCTCTGTTAGGTGGCATGTCTCCACTGTCCCGAGTGAAGGGGGGTGACAGCAGCTCACTAACAAGCTGAGCAGGGCAGCCAGGCGGGGCGAGGGTATGCCGGGGACACGCAGGGAAAGGTCACGCTCTGGGTGCCGCCTCTACCTCTGGCCAGCGTGGCGGCAGCTTTCAGTGACGCGGGAGGATGGCAGGAAGCTGAGAAAGACCACGTTTCCCCGTGGTCACGCCCCCAAACGTGGCCATCGTCTTGGTGTGGCCTCCTGCTGGCTCTGTCCTGTCTCTTTAAACGGCTTTCACCAGAGAACAGGTAGAACATTTCATTAAAGACACGCAAGATGCAGAACTGACATAAACACTTTTTCATGCTATGTTGTCTTTATTATAGTCATTAAAGGAATCAGCCTTTTTATTGGCTATAGAGATCATTTCATATACAGCTCAGTGCATTTCCCCACGGTGAAGTCACTCATGGAAGCAGCACCCACATGAGGAGACAGCACACACCAGAGGGCACAGGCCTCCTCCTACCCTCCCCAGTCAGTCCTGCCCCTCAGAGACACCACTGTCCTGACTTCTGACACCACAGGCTCATTTGGCCAGGGCCCGAACTTCATAGAGGTGGAATTGCCTAGAACACGCTCTCGTGCGTCTGCGTTTCCCCCTTGACATTGTTCCTAAGAGTCATCTGTGTTGTTTTGTCCACTCTACTGTTGATGGACACTTGGATTGTTTCTCGTTTTTGGATATTATAAATGTTACTGCTTTAAGCGTTGGTTTTTTTTGTTTTTTAGATTTATTTTTTTATTTGGTCGCACCGTGCGGCTTGCAGGATCTTAGGTCCCCAACCAGAGATTGAACCCGGGTCCTGGCAGTGAAAGTACCAAGTCCTAACCACTGGAATTCCGCCAGGGAATTCCCAGCCTTAAGTGTTCTTTGCAGCTTTTTTTTTTTTGGTGACCCTAAGTGTGCGTTTCTGTTAGCAGTCGCACTCTGAGTTCCATACCAGGTCACGTTCAGTGTGGGTAGGTACTGCTAATTTTCCAGCATGGCTGCACCATCTTACACTCCACCAGCAGTGTGTCAGGGCCCCATTTATTCTGTCCACATCTTTGCTAGTGCGTGGTACTGTCTGTCTTTTTCATTTTCGCTCTTCTAGTGGGTACACAGAGGTATCTCACGGTTACAGTTAGCATTGTCCTGATGACTAATGAGGTTGAAGGACTTCTAATGTGTGCACCTTTATCATGATCATTTTAACAGCCATATGGTAGTGTTTCTTATAGATGTTCCAGAATGCACTCATCTGTAGCTGGGCATTTAGATTGGTTCCAGTGTTTGTCATTACAAGCAAGGCTACAATTAGCATCTCTGGACCACTGGCCAGAATTTTGTTATTGTTTACGGATTTTGATAAATAATGTCAAGTTGGTTTCTGAAATGCTCAAACCTCTCTAAAATGTTATCAACAGTATAGGAGTTTCCCCTAGGTCTGCCAACAAAGCACATTCTCATTAGAAGAACAAACAAACCTCTTTTAGACACCTCCTTTAGGTAACTAAAGTGTATTTAGCATTGCTTTCCTCATTATGATTGAGTTTGGTCACTTTTCCAAAGTATTTTCTACATGTATCCCTCTTTTATGAATTCATACCTTTTGCCACTTGCATTTTTAGTGAGTTGTTTTTTTTTTGTCAAGTTGTGTAAACATTATTGTAAAATACAGATATTAGTACTGCGAGTACTTTCCCAGTCTGTTCCACTGTCATTGCATATTTTTGACTTGTATGCCTTTTGATGTCAACAAACTGGTGAGTCTTCCCCTTGGTGACTTCTTCGGGGCCTCCCCAGCCAGGCTACTGCCCTCTCTGCTGCGGTGCCCAGGCCCAAGGTCCCTGGGTGCCCCAGTGGGAGGGGGAGGACCACAGCCTGCAGGGGATGTCGGGTTTGTCTGAGGGCTGCGCGCACTGATCCTCCTGTCGTCTCCACCACGGACTCTGGAAGTTTCAGATGCTCTCACTCTGGGCCCTGCGGTCTGCCCTACCGCCCCCAGCAGTGCTGGACCAAGTCGGAGCCTGGGTGTTCGGATCCGCGGGAAGGCGCGCAGGGGCCAGGCAGCAGCGGTGGGCTGGGAGCTAGGTGGGGTTTGCAGAGCCCGCTCCCGTTCTTGCACATTTGCTTCTCACTGCAGCCCCGTGAGGCGGGTACAACCACCTTCATCTTAGACACCAAAAAGCAGAGCCTCAGAGGCACCCAGGTTCTCCCAGGGCCTGACATTTGTGAGCAGGAAGCCTGGGCCTTGGGCTCTTTATCTCCTCCTTTCCCTGAGCCACACCCCAGCTGCCCAGCAGGCCCTTTAGGGCTGTCCCCCCTTCCCCTGGATCACCCCAGGGCGGGGGAGAAAATGGGCACTTTCCGCTTCTCATTCTTTGGGGCTTTGTTTTTGAGCCAAAAGGTTAGATTGGGGTGTGAAGCTCAAAGGAACATGTAGTAGCTCTTGGCTTCCCCACATTTCTAGGCATTAAAATTATAACATACATCAGTACATTATAATAAGCATTCTCAAGAACTTCATGTTTGACTAGCTTGTTATGTTTATGATTTTCTATTTTTAGATGATGGCTTTGGATGTGCTTCTATGAAGAAATGCCACGTGTCTCTACTGGTCCAAGAATGAACATGTCCAGTAAGTTAGCTGCTGGGTGAATTAACCCAAGAGTGGGAGCACAGGCCCTTCAAGTGCAAAGGCGTTGATGCACTTTGAGAAGACAGGGGCGTCTGGATATATGGGGCCCTTTGAGAGGGGTTATTAGTCTAATTATCTTAACTCCTAAAGGTTGCTTCCTTCCGGAGACAGCAGGGATTGTAGCATACAGGGTTAGAAGAATATGTGAAACTCACTCCTTGCTGGGTAACCCACTTCTCAGAGCAGAAGGAGTTCTGTGCTGGGCCGGAGCATCTGTGTGGCTCAGCCTGCAGTGGCCCTTTGCCCAGAGACCTCCGTATCCACAGCACAGCACTGTCCACCGAGGCGTAGATTGTCGCATTTTGTGGGAAAGAAAGCCCGAGTCTGACACACGTGAAGTCCCTGTACCCCTGGGAGGGAGAGAGCGAGGTTGGAGACGTGTCTTTGGCCTCTTCTGTTCTGCTGTGCTGTCCCAGCCAGTGGGCGCCAGACCTCTTCTTGCGCCTCTTATCTTTCTAACAGAGATGGTAGTGAGCTGATTTATGATGGTAAAGAGTCTCTGAGACTTGCCAGTAGAAAAACATAATAAAGCAAACAAGAAAATATCAAAGGCCATAGTTTATGATTAGATCTGAGCCCTCATTTAATGTGGCATGTCTCTGTTGAAGAGAACATGATTTCTTTACGGGATCCCACGGACGGACCATGCTGGTGTGTGTGTGAGTACAGAGGGGGTGACTAGACGGGGCCTAGCTCCTCGGACTCTCCGTCCTGGCTCCCCATCTGCTAGAGGACCCTGGCTTTGCTGCGTCTTGTCCATGTAGGTCAGCGTGCTGTCTCCATGAGGGCCCAGTGTCTCTTCATCACCTTCCCCGTTTCTTTTTTGTTGTTGTTTGTTTTTTTAAAGAAAAACAGTGTTTGTTTTTATTTCTCAGGACTACTGCCACCTTAGGGGACTAGAGCTTGGTGACAGCGCTTCCCGGGGAATCAGGTGTGGTCTGACCCAGGAACAGGAAGCACATCGTCACCAATGACATCATGACAGCAAGAGAGCACAGCCCTCGCCATGGCACCCGGGCCCGTGCGATGCAGCGGGCTTCCACCATCGATGTGGCAGCTGACATGCTTGGCCTCTCTCTGGCAGGTGAGCCTCACCGGGCCTGCCCGCGGGTCCCATACTGTGGCAGCGCTGAGAGGGCCAGGCCTGGCATCCCTCTGCTTGAACTGGAATAGGGGCAAGTCAGCCCTCTTCCTGGGAATTGCTTCCACTGGAACCTGCCCGCCATCAGTTTTCCAGTTTGCGTGGGCACCTCCAGGACTCATTTGCCAGTAGATAACGTGGGAATGTCCACAGTGCCTGTCTGGCAAGTGCCCAGACCATAACAAAAGGCCTTTGTGTTGTGGGTGTACAGACCCAAGTGGGAGGGGGTTTGGTCTCGGGATCAGAGACTTCTTAGGAATCTCAAAGTAAAATGTTTAGACAACAAAGAAATCATCTCATATAACAGTTTGTGAGGGAAAAGAAAGCGGAGCGTTGGGTTTTTCTTCCCAGTTTTATTGAGAAGTAATTGACATATATCACTGTAAGTTTAAGATGTACAGCTTGATGGTTTAATTTATACATATTGTGAAATGATTGCCACCAGTGTGTTGAGTTTTTTGCATCAAATCTGAAAGCAGGGAAAAGTTTATTAAGGGTGGTTTTTTTTTTTCTGTCATTTCTTTTTTATCCAGGAAGTATACAAGATCCAGATGAGCCCATTTTAGAATTCAGCTTAGGTAGGTGTCTTTTAAATTTTCTTGTCTTAAAATATACGTTGCTTAAAAACAAAACAAACACTCCACGATGGGCAGGAGTCTGTCTCAGAGATCTTGCTGCTACCACCACTGCTGCTCAAGTGCTTCTGAGGACATGAAGCTCCGAGGCTGGTGGGAACCTCCTGCGGGTGGGAGGGAACCTCGGGGGGCTGCCTCCCTGCCTGCGGGGCTCGTGTCTCCTCAGCACGTGCTCCCTGCCGGCTGGCAGTGGGGCGGGGCAGGAGGTAAGCCCACCCAGAGCCGCAAAGACAGCCTCCTCTCCCCTCTCCTACCCCCTGGGAGGGGCAGGGAGGGGTGAGGAAACAGGGCTGAGGGCCAGCGTTGTCCGCCCGCGGCCACAAGGCCCTGTGGGGTCGCGTTTAGCTCTCTAGCCCTCGGATCCCAGCTCCACGCGCAGAGGAGCTGACCCCTGATGCTGTCCCTCTCACAAGCATCAGATGAGAGAGTGTGCCAGCCACTGCCGTGGGCTGTACTGGCTCCGGGGTCGGGCAGTGTGGCTCATCGCAGAAGGTTCTGCTCCAAGGCCCGACACTCTTTAGTGTCCCTCTCCCCTTGTCCGTGGAAGTCTGCCGAGGGGCACGCGCCCACCTCGCCCTCCCTACCCTTCTTCCTCTCATCCTAATTCTGTTAGGCTTATTCCTCCAGGATGGAGGCTGTCTCTGGAGAAGGTAAACCACCCACTCGCCACCACTCCCAAAGAGACACAGAGATGCTGGCCTGGAACCCAGCCACAATAGGCCGGCCGGCCACCCATTCACTGTCGGGGAGCCCGCGGAGCCCACCATACACCTCAGCCTGCTGATACTACATACTTAGAAACAAATAGACTTTTATTTGTGCTCGCAGAGATTGGTGCATGCATGTTGACTGCAGCTTTATTTGTAATATCCAGCAGTGGAAACAACGTCCATCAGCAGGAAGATGAACTATGTTACATGCATACAACAGGCAGCCGCTCAGCAGGGAAAAGGACCAATCACTGATACACACACGCCATGGGTGCATCTCAAAAGCACTGTGCAAAGTGAAAGAAGCCATAATAAGAGGGCGTGTGTTGTGTAATTCCATTTATGTGAAAGTCAGAAGGATGAATCTGTAGTGAGAGAAAACAGTTTCATGGTTATCTGGGAGTGAGCATGAGGACTGACTAGAAAGGGGCCCACGGAGCCCTTTGGGGTGATGGAGACGCTCTGTGTCTGGACAGTGGTGGTGGGTCTATGGGTGTGTATGCTGATCAAAACTCACTGAGTGCTGTACTTAAAA
The DNA here is from genome assembly GCF_949752795.1 of Hyperoodon ampullatus. Lineage (NCBI taxonomy): Eukaryota > Metazoa > Chordata > Mammalia > Artiodactyla > Ziphiidae > Hyperoodon > Hyperoodon ampullatus. The sequence goes on from NC_136928.1 coordinate 16,165,292, forward strand.
TGGGTGCGTTTTGCATACAAATTATACCTCAGAGATGAATTAAAACAAAATGAAAGCATAGATCACTAGACCTTTGTGGAAGGCCCACAACATGAAAGACAGAAAAAAATAGAACTTGGAAGAAACAGAAACATTGAAGAAAGAAGAAAACGTCAAGGGAATTATAATGTGTATCCTCAAGAGAAGATGGTGTATCCATAAAAAAACCCAGGAAACTATGAAGAAAAACAACCACTGAAGAACATGTACAGTCTGAGAAATTTAAAATATAACAGAGTATTTTAAAATTCAATAAAGGTTGGAAGATATTTGAGGAATTATCCCAGAAAGTAAAATTTTAAGAGCAAACTAGAAAATGGGAGGGAAATGGAAAATTAGCACATTCAGGAGGCTCAACATTTATAAGAGAAAATAGGAAAGAATGTAAGGGAGGAAATTAACAAGAAATAATACAAGCATCTCTCAGAACCACAGAGCGCATAACAAGGCACGTCCGGGTGAAATTTCAGAGCGCTGGGAATAAAATGAAGATCCTAAAAACTTCCAGAGATGAAAAAACCAACTGGTCCTCTCCTGGGGATGGAACTGGCCTGGAGATGCTTGGGGACATTGGAAGCTTGGAGACCGTGGGGCCACATCTTTTAATATGAGTGGAGAAATATCTCCAACCTGCAGTTCTCTGCTCAACCAGATTATCGATCAGGATGTGCTCCACCGAAAAGAGGGAATAAACTGAGAAAAAAGAAGATCCAGGAAACAGAGTCCAACACAGGAGAGAAGTAAAAGAAATCCCGTAATGAATAGTATTCGCTTAGCTTTAATAATGCAGAACATGGATGTAACAAAAAAGTTGAGCTAAACTGAGTTTAGAGAGAGAATGAGAGTTGATGTAATTAAGTTAAAAATCTTCACCGCTATAATAGAAATCTAGAAATCAGGACATTTCTGAATCTGGCAAGTCAAGGGCGGTAATGTAGTCATATTAATGAGATAGATGGAGGAAGAAACAGCTTAAAAAAGTGAGGGTGAATTTTATGTTAAACGAATTTTGCCACAATTAAAAAACAAAGATGAGGAGTAGGAGTCAGATAATTGAATGGTCAAATATTTTATCTTAAAAATAGAAGTTTAAAATTAAAAAGTACTCATTTAAAAGCCTTTAATAGAGAAAATGTAAACCCTATCAGAGAGAGAGAATCACAGTTGGCATTTTGGTATATATCCTTCCAGATATTTTTTTACACCCACACAGGGCTATACAGAAATTTTTGATGATTTTTAGTTGTGGAGGTGATGGAATTATTTACAAAAATGTCTTCCTAGTGTTCTTAACATGATTTTTTTTCACGTAGCGAAACATCACTGGCATCTTTTCATTTTAGTAAACGTGGATCTGCCACCTCATCGTTTTAGATGCCTACATAGAATCTATTGTATGGCTGTGCCATATTTATTTTAACCAGTCTCCTATTGCTGGACATTCAGGTCTTTCCAATTTGCCATTATAAACATACCAGCACGGTTAACGTACTTATACATGGATCTTTCATATATTTTGCTGATTATTTCCCTAGGATAAACTCTTGGATATAGAATTGCTGAGTCAAATGATATGCACTCGAAATATGTTTTACCGGTTTACGTCAATAGCATTTATTCAGCTGGGACTACAGATGCTCTGGTTGGAGAGACAAGACCCACATATCAGAGATTAATGGTTTCTATGGAAATATGCCAGAGGAGTGACGCGTAAGTGATAAACAGAAGGAGACGTGACTGTGGGCTACAGAGAGAAAGCTTCGTGGAAGCCATGGAACTGAGCTGGGAATTAAACCTTGCATGAGATTTAGACAGGCTGGGTGGGGACGAGGCCAGGAGAGAATGTCACCCGTGGGGAGGTGTGTTCTGACAGTGGCAGTTGGCCCATCAGACCTTAAGCTGATAATCAGTCTTTCCAGCCTTGGGCCACCTGCTGTGTCTCAACCTACCTGCCATCACTTGGCGCTTGAGAGACTCGGATGTTCTAACCTCGCATGATGAGAGGGCAGGCCAAGAGAGGCCAGACCAGGGTCACCGATGGGGGTAGCTTCAAGGAGGGAGAGCAAATGGAACAGTCAAATCCCTGATTTCTGTTGAGGCAGACATAGTAGAAGAAATAGAATTTTTAGAAAATAATAAAACCTTAAAGCTTCTGGAAGAAAATAAATAACTCACAACCACAACCTGAGGGTAGGCAGAGCTTTCTTGGCAGAAAGTACTAACTCTGTGTTTTACTTTGCTATTGCTGCCATAACAAATGACCATAACATAGCACCTTAAAACAACGCAAATTTATTATCTTACTGTTCCCTTAGGTCAGAAACCCAGAGGGCTCAGCTGGGTCTCTGCTTAGAATCTTATAACACCAAAATGAAAGCTTCAGCATGGATGCGGTCCTTTCTGGGGGCTCTAGGGGAGAATGTGTTTCCTTGTTCATTCAAGTTGTTGGCAGAATGAGTTACTTGTGGTTTTGAGGCTGAGGTCCCCATTTCTTTGCTAGCTCCCGGGTTGAGGCCCATCCTCAACTTATAAGGGCCACTCACGTTCTGTGGCTGTGGCCCCTTCCTCCATCTTCGAAGCCAGCAATGGCAGGTTGAGTGCCTTTCATGCTTAGAATCTCTCCTGTCTCTCTCTTTTTTTATTGTCACGTCTTTCTAGCTCACCCTTCCACCTTCCACTTGTACTTTTAAGAGCTCATGTGATTGGATTAAGCCCACTCAGATAATCCAGAATAATCTTTTCATGTCAAGATTCCATGACCTTAATCACATCTATGAAGTCTTTTATTGCCTATTATTATAATATATTCACAGGTTCCCGGGATTAGAACGAGGATACTTTTTAGGGGGAGGGACATTTTTCTGCCTGCCGTTCTCTAAAATTAAAAATCTAAAATCAAAAAATCAAAAACTGTAGAAATCTTTAAGCAAATGAATAAATAAACCACAGACTGGGAAAAAAAATATTCACAACACATATACCTGACAAAGGACAGATCCAGAATAAAATGCTTACAAATTGACAGTTAAAAAAAAATCAACTCAATTTAAAAATGAGCAAAAGACTTGAGCAGACTCTTGACAAAAGAAGTTATAACAATGAACAATAAACACATGGTGAAAAGATGCTTAACATCATGAGTCATCACAGAAGTTCAAATTAAAACACGTCCATTAGAACAACTAAAATAAAGATGAACCCCACCAATTGTTGGTGGGATGCAGAGCAACTGGAACTCATGTAAATTGCTGGTGGGATTGTAAAATGATAACAGCCACTTTAGAAAACTGTCAGCTTCTTACAAAGCTAAGTGTATCCTCTACTATAAGCTAGAAATTCCACTCCTAGGTACTTAGGCAAAGGAAAGAAAACATGTTCACAAAAAGATGTAAGAATGTTTATAGCACCTTTATTTATAATAGTTCCAAACTGGAAACAACCCAAATGTCTATTAACAGTGGGACTGATAAGTAAATGTTGGTACATTCATACAATGGATTCATCAATTTTTAAAAAGAAGAATGAATTATTGGTATATAAAACAATACAGAGGAATCTTTTTTTTTTTTTTTTTTTTTTTTGGCGGTATGCGGGCCTCTCACTGTTGTGGCCTCTCCCGTTGTGGAGCACAGGCTCCGGACGCGCAGGCTCAGCGGCCATGGCTCACGGGCCCAGCCGCTCCACGGCACGTGGGATCTTCCTGGACCGGGGCACAAACCCGCATCCCCTGCATCAGCAGGCAGACTGTCAACCACTGCGCCACCAGGGAAGCCCAATACAGAGGAATCTTAAAAATGTTCCGTTTATGTGAAATTCAAGAATGGACAAAAGTGATAAAAATCAGAAAGTGGTTGCAGAGTAGGGGAATTGATTGGGAAGTATGGGGGGAACTTTCTCGTCTGATGGGAAAAGGTATCTTGTTTTAATGAGGGTTACATGGGTGTATATGATTGTCAAAACTCATTGAACTGAAAACCCAAGGTCTTTGTATTTTATTATATTCCAATAAGTAATGAAAATCCATGAAGATATATGAGAAGATAATACAGAGAGATTAATTTTCAGAAGTAAATTAATTTGCAGAAGTAAAAATCAGTTTCTGAATTTTAAACCACCAGTGAGCATTTTAAAAATCATTGAGAATGATGAGAGCAAGAATAAAGACCTCTAAAAACCCTCTCCTTCATAAAGGCAGTGAAAAAATGGTCAAAATCAATTGTTTCAATTGTCAAGATATTGAAACAACCTAAGTGCCCATCAACAGATGAATGGATAAAGAAGATGTGGTGTATACAGATACAATGGAATATTACTCAGCCATAAAAAAGGATGAAATTTTGTCTTTTGCAGCAACATGGATGGACTTGGAGGGCATTATGCTAAGTGAAATAAGTCAGACAGAGAAAGACAAATACTGTATGATATCACTTATATGTGGGACCTAAAAAATACAACAAACTAGTGAATATAACAAAAAAGAAGTAGACCTACAGATATAGAGAACAAACTGGTGGTTACCAGTAGGGAGAGCTGGAAGGGGCAATACAGGGGTGGGGGGAGCAGAAGGTCCAAACCACTGGGTGTAAGATAGGCTCAAGGGTGTATAGTACAACACAGGAAATACAGCCAATATTTTGCAATAAGTGTAAATGGAAAGTAACCTTTAGAAATTGTATAAAAATTAAAAATTATAAAAAGTTTTTAAAAAATCAATTGTTTCCGAACTCTGGGAATTAACCAAAGGCTTGCAACACTGTGGGGCATGTTCAGTGCCCCTCCAGAAAAACCACTTCTTTTTATGAGTGTTGAATGATTTACCATATGTTTCATCAGTTACAAGGTGGATATTTTTTCATCTTTTAGTATATCTTTAATCAGAAAGTGTCTTACAGTCAGTGGCATATCATAGACTAATGGCAGTGGGCCTTTTCTTTCTCTCATAATGCATTTTACAATAGATAGCATGTGAGGTTCAAAGACGTATGATCATTTTTCCTGTGGGTCCCTTCTGTGATAGAGTTATCTGAGTCTTTCAAAATGCTTAGTACATTTTCTAACTGAAAAAGTTCTACAGGGCGCCTTTTGTTCTGAAAAGTCACATGTTTAGTAATCTTACATTTGATATAAGTCTTATAAGGAGAATAAATGAGCAATGACTTCCTTAAGAAAAAGAAAAAGCTTTGTTTATTTTGCCATAGAATTTTAATTTGCTTCCAACATACATCACACACAGATCTGGGGACACCATGAGCTAAGGCTGCGGAAGTCCTGGATGCGGGTGTGTATAGCTGGGTCTTGATTTCATCAGCTCTGTGGCTGCTTAGCTCCAGTTAGTTATTAAGGTCAGACTTTATGGGTCAGACCCTTCCTATGTCGTCCATTCCGTGGACATAGAGGGCCTTCCGTTGGCAGTGCCTGCATTGCTGTCCTGGGGGCTGGGGAAGGCGGGGAGGAATGAGAGGGAATTTTGCTTCTAATCTGAAAAATCACCTCCCTGTGACAACTGACAATGTGATCACCTCATCCCTCTGAGTGTCATTTACTTCTCTTGCTTTCTTTGGGTGCATTTGGAACAGAGAACTAACTAGAGCTTGATTTTAAAGATTCATTTCTATTTTATTTTTATTTTATTTCTATTGTTTTAATTCTGTAGCTTGCAGTGAGCTGCATACGCCATCGCTAGATCGAAAACCAAATAGCTTTGTAGCAGTCAGTGTGACCACCCCACCCCAGGCGTTCTGGACGAAGCACGCACAGACGGAGATCATTGAGGTGGGTGCTGCTGGCCCCTGGCCCCCCGGTGGCTCCGTGACAGGGTTTCTGATCCCGATGGGAGGGCTGTTCAGTGACCTGAGCACCTGTAGCTGCAGCTGCATTCCTGTGGATCGTTGCTGTTCTTCCATGGCTTTTCAGTACATTGGTATCTTTCATCACACTTACTCATCCGGTGGCATTTATATTTGCCATATCCTTTACAGTTATTATCAGTTGTCTATTGGCAGCCTGTTTTTGAACAGTGGTCCTCTAAGGTTGATTGCTTTTCAAGAGGTAAGCCCCGATTCTTCCTTGTCACCTCCAGTTGGCTGCTACTTTTGGACAGTTGTGCTCATTAATCAGAGTTTGGAGAGTGTTAACTCTTAACCAACCCTCTTACTAGGCATACCTTAATTTTACTGGGTTTTATTTTTATAGTCTTTTGAGATGTGTGCTCTGTTTACTTTTTACATTAAATGAAATGATATGCGTTCGCCTGGGGAATTTTACAATATTTCTTCAGATAATTGAGCACATCATGTAAGTTATGAAACTAGGCATAGGAGTTGGCTGGTGTGAGCTCCTGTTGGATTTTGTTGGTGACGTGAGCCTCCAGGTGAAGTATCTCCTCCCTGGCACTCTCCACCAAACAAACTGCATTTCCCCTTCTCTCCCAGCTTCACATTTTGGAAGACAAAACACTTTTTCATTCTCTTAGAAATGTATTTCCAAGTTCAAGCCCACGATTCTGTTTTCTCAGCATTTGTCGAGCACTGCCTACGTATGAAGCCTAGCGCTGGGTGCTGTGGATGATACAAAGACCCTTGAGGCCCCGCCCCTGCCCTCAAGGAGTCTACCGTCCTGTGGTTGAGGAGGTGGAAATGAACTTGGCTCATGCAGACAGAGCAGAGTGTGGTCTCTGTCAGAGCAGAGAGACGAGGACGGTACCCGGAGGACGAGGTCCCGTCCAGCTCATTGTGTGGGTTTGGAGAGTAACTTGATCCTGTCCAGTGTGTGCAGAGGCACAGCAGGAGTGCAGGGAAGCGGGGGTCTAGCCGGGCGGGGCAGCCTTGTCCGCAGGTGTGTTTCAGGGAGGCCCCGAGTCGGAGGTCGCTGGGGGAGTGACAGTGTTGTGGGGCCTGACTGGCAGCGGGGAGGAGTGGAAAGAAGGGGGCATGAGAGGGAGGCTCTGGAGGTGGAACTGGTGGGGGTGCATCGATGCTGGGTGGTTGAGAACAAAGAAGAAGGCACCAAAGCAGGTGCCCGGGTCTGCAGCCTCCTTGGACACAGAGTCAGAGAGGGTCCGAACCAGCGGATGGAGGGACAGGTTGGGTGGGGCTGCGGCCCCAGCAGGACGCCTGGGGCGGGCACTGTCCAGCGGGCGCTGAGACGTTGGAGCTGGAGCTGCAGGTACAGACAGGAGCCACTAACTGTTTGGCTGAGATCGCTAACCACCGCCTGAGGAAGAGAGTCTGATGTAATGGCGCTTTGGGGGTCAAGGCCGGGCTGCCAGGAAGTGGCTACCTACGATTGAGACACTAGCAGCTAGTCCTCAGAAAAGGATAGCCCTAAGAAAGCCGGACCGTAATTATTCCAAACCCAGGATTCTAGAAATAACCAACTCTGGCCATTCATATCCTCTTCCATCTGCCTTTGTACATCTTGAAGGAATAACCCACAGTAGTAGGTCCAAATACATAACTCATCTGAAGTTGTAAGACTAAGAATACATGTGGACATTCAACTCAGTTTTAGAAAAACCTTCCTGCTGAGGGAGGAGCCCTTAGAATGAGCCCTTGGGCCCAGCTTGTGTGGTGGCCTGTTTGTTGTATCTGGGCCCAGAAAACTTTGTCCTCTTTGGAAAATGGTGTTTTGGTTATATGCATCCATGCATCCATCCATATAATGCATCCATCCGCATTTGTGTTGATCCAAGTTGGTAAGAACGTTAGTTTCTCCTTCTGAGAAAGTTGGTGTATTTCAGAAGCAACTAGTTCAAAAAATCCAACTCTGTATTCTGATTCTTTTATTTTTTCTATTCTAGGGAACCAACGATCCTATATTTCTAAGCAGTATTGCCTTCTTTCAAGACTCTCTCATCAATCAGATGACACAGATCAAGCTCTCCGTGTATGATGTCAAGGATAGATCTCAGGGAACAGTTAAGTACCATGTTGTGGTTCGTGGGATATTCTTCCCTTTTTTTAAAGTTACGTAATCGTTTGAGAGGTGAGCACGAGATTGCCTTCACTTCTGGCTCACAAATTAATGTCCAAATGTGTTTGTCTTTGGGAACATCTTTATGAGCCTCCCCATTGGGCTCCTGAGATGAGGTCAGATGTGTGGAGAGAACCAGCCAGCTGGACCTCCCAGGGCCTGGCAGGTGGAGCCGAGGCAAAGCAGGTGCACTAATGCCGTCTCCCCCTCCTCCTCAGATGTACTTGCTGGGCTCTGGAACATTTGTCGTCAAAGATCTGCTCCAGGACAGGCGTCATAGGTTGTATTTAACACTAAGGTTGGTATTTAATTTTGTCCCTTTGCAAGGATCTGGAATTATGAGGTCCAGGGACAGATGGGGAAAGGGCCTACCTCCTGTACTGAGAGAGCACCGTGTCCCCAGAGGCCATTCTGTGGGCGGGGACTTGGTTGTCATTGAGGAGAGAGAAAAAAAGCCTGTCAGAGGGCCTGTCACGGAATGGAGATGTGCAGTGTCCATAGGAGGTATGCAGACCCAAAGGAAAACCTAGGTACACATCTAATGATACCAAACATATTTTTCTGTTATCTGTCCTCTCCCTGATAGGATGTGATCTCCCAGAGGGCAGGGATGTGCCATGGTTTTGCTTGTATCCCAAGACCTAGAACAGTGCCTGCTGCTCAATAAATATTTGTGGAAGGAAGGAATGTGGGGAGGGAGGCGCGGGGGGGACCCCACTATGTTGGGGTCAAGGTGTCAGTCCTTCCCAGATTCATTTTAGGGGCAATTCCCACCCTGACATAGTGTTCTTTTTTCTTTTTTTTTTCAAAATAATGTAAAAATTGGGGAAATAGTCCCAAATAGCAAAGAAGATTGTGACACAGAAAATGAATTCCCTGATAGTAGTGTGACATTTTGAAGACACGGAGATGACGGAGTTGAAGGCGTTGGGCTGGGCTCACCCTGCTGTGTGTGTGGAGAGCTTGACTCAGGACGAGGAAGGGGTCTCGGGGAGAAAAAGCAGGGTCGCATGGGGGAGGGGCCGTCAGAGAAGAACACCCAGGTACATCGTACGCCAGAGCTGATTCTAGTTGGATTAGGGTTAAATGTAAGACGTGGGCATCATCCTTTTTAAAATTTTAATTAATTAATTAATTAATCTATCTATTTATTTATTTTTAATTTTTATACATGTACATTTTATAGTCATTTATTAAGCTCTTGCTGTGTGCTCTCCTGTATGACCTCGCCTAATACTACAACCCTAGGAGGAGATAGTAGGAACCTGAGGTCCAGAGAGGTTAATTAACTTGCCCGGTGTTATCCAGCTAAGAACTATCAGAGCCCACGTACAAATCCAGGCAGTCTGATTCCAGAGCCTGCACTTCTTATTTTTTAGTTTTTGGCTGCGTTGGGTCTTTGTTGCTGCGCACGGGCTTTCCTCTGGTTGCGGCGAGCGGGCTTCTCATTGTGGTGGCTTCTCTTGTTGCGGAGCACGGGCTCTAGGCACTCGGGCTTCAGTAGTTGTGGCACGTGGGCTCAGTAGTTGTGGCTTGCAGGTTCTAGAACACAGGCTCAGTAGTTGTAACGCATGGGCTCAGTTGCTCCGCAGCATGTGGGATCTTCCCGGACCAGGGATTGAACCCGTGTCCCCTGCACTGGCAGGCGGATTCTTAACCACTGCACCACCAGGGAAGCCCCATCATCCGTTTTAAAAGGAGCTAGAGATGACTGTCAAACAGAGAGCCCTGGGGAGGGACTTTTCCAGGCACGAGAACTGTGAGAGTGAGTCACAGAGGAAATGGTCAGTGGATGCATGTGACCACATAAAAATTTAGAACATGGCTAAGCCCCACAGCTTAGATAAAAAAGCCAGAGGCTTCAGGGTATCTCTGAATGAATCAAGGATTCACTGGGGCTTCCCTGGATGAATCAGATGGGCCCAGGCAGCCAGCAGCCAACCTGAGGGGTCTTAGCAGTAAAGTGGACCAGGGCTAGAGTGGTGTCAGCTATACCATGAAGGATGCAGAGGCTTTGGGAAATCCTGGGTGACCTCAGCTTACTTGCGGTCCCGGCCTAGGCCTTGAGGCTAATCAGAGCTTGAGGCGGGGGGTGGGAATGAGCAGAAAAGGGGTCTAGTGCCAGAAGAAGGTGCTCTCCAGTCCCGACTGCAAGGTGTGTCCGCGTCACTCTCCGGGGCGGGGTCAGCCCAGGGCTGATGGGCGCCGGCCTCCCGAGCGGGCATTGGCTACCCTCGACCCCCACTTCACCGGGCACGCCACCCATCTCTGGGGCATCGTCCCCTCTCAGACACAGCCCTCTTCTGTGCCCCCGTCTCCTCGCCTGCCTCCCCCGGAGCCTGTGCACACGGTAACTGCTGCCTGACCGACCAGCCGGCCCCATCCTGGCACCCCCAGCACCCCTTGACCATCCGGGAAGCTGAGCTTTGTGTTGAAGCAGAAAATGAAGCGCAGTCACGGCACTGTTGACCGAAGCGCGTTGCCGGTTATAGGTCTGCGGAGAGTGACCGCGTGGGCAACATCACCGTGATGGGCTGGCAGATGGAGGAGAAGTCAGACCAGCGGCCCCCCGTGACCCGCTCTCTGGACACCGTCAACGGGAGGGTGAGCACAGCACTTTGCCTGTGAGCTGTGGGGAGGGGAGGCCGGGCTCTGCCGGAGGCGCCCATCCCCCCAGGCACTTCTCCAAGTAGAGAGAAGCGGTCCCCTGCCCCTGCCCCAGGCCACGCTGGCCCCTCTCCAGAGTGCGAGCTGCAGTCAGTCGGGAGGGCAGAGGTGGCTCGTGGGTGTGGAGTGAGACCCAGGTCACCCTGAGGGCTGGTTATGGTCTTCCTCTCCCAGAGGTTCCTCTGCCTCGCAGCCGCCTGGGCCCAGTGTCACACCTGTGCCCACCCCCGCCCCGTGTCACCCTCTCTGACGCACAACCGCTCACCCAGACACTCTCAAACAACAGTTCTAATTTCAGAGCCCAAACGCTGGTAAATAGTCATTGTAAAATACAGAGATCTCTCATTTTACCCCAAATAAACCTGAAACGTCAGCTGTGGAAATACTCCTGGGCCTCATCTACCACTGCCCTTTCATCCTACACATCAAAACACTCAAAGACAAGGGGAAGTGACTTGTTCGAAAGTTGTGCATTTCTAGAAAATTGTGTGGGCGGAGTATGTTCAGTGTCCTGGGAGGGGCCTCACTTGTCTGTGGCTGTGCCTTTCTCCTAGAGTTGATGGTGGATGTTAGTTTCAAGGGTTCTTTTATGACATGATGTGCTCTGGAGTCTGAGTCACAGTTTTCTCATGCTTTTCTGTACATGTTTTTAGATGGTTCTGCCTGTTGACGAGAGCTTGACCGAGGCCTTGGGAATCCGATCCAAATACGCTTCGTTGCGAAAAGACACTTTACTGAAATCAGGTAAACAGCTTCCCCTGTTGGTACTCCTGCCATTCGTGAGTGTCCACGCGGGCTCGTGGTCTGCTTCCCCACCCGCTCTGATTGTCACGGCTGTGCACGCCCATCGTCCCCTCTCTCTGCACATCAGCGTGCCGTCCTTTGTGGCAGCATGTTGGGACCTCGTGACCCTCCGGGGAGGGGGCTCCTGCTTCCTTTCGCTCTGTCTCGATGGCGTCGGGCTCGGTGACCGGCAGCCTTCCGGCCCCAGTCCTAGCACCTTAGAGCCGGTGACACGGTCTGGGATGATGAGACCGCATGTCACAGGGCAGGGGCGTTCGGGCTCGGTCACTCTGTGGGTGTGGGTTTAAGTGTTTTAACTCCCTGGAGATGAGCAGGAAGAAGACCCGGGGGCCGGGGGGGAGGGTCCCGCGGCGGCCTGCACCTGCTCACCATGGCCTGCCCCCCTCCCGCCTCAGTGTTCGGCGGTGCCATCTGCCGCATGTACCGGTTCCCGACCACCGAGGGCAACCACCTGCGGATCCTGGAGCAGATGGCAGAGAGCATGCTGTCCCTGCACGTGCCCCGGCAGTTCGTGAAGCTCCTGCTGGAGGAGGACGCGGCCAGGTGAGGCCCCCGTCATCCGCCCCTTCCCATCTGGAAGGCTCGTGGACGGGGCGGGTGGAGCACTGGCATCAGATAGGCCTAGCCGCACACCCAGCGTCCACCGCCTGCATGCTGCGCGGCCTGGGCTCAGTTTGCTCATCTGTGTCCCGGAGTTTCTGTGCGAGGACGTCACGAGACAGCGTGCCCGACACGCCGGCTGTGCCCCTGCTGAGCACGGGCTCCCCTCCCCTCCGGCCTTGAGAAAGTTAGACTAGCTGGTCCCTCTCTGGTTGTGGCTGCCTGGGTCACGGTTTCCTACGGTCCGGGCTCCAGAGGGCTAAGGATGACCCATCAGGACACTGATCCTCTGTGTCTCTCAGCCCAGGGCCTGCTTCACAGGTCCTGAGGCGGGGAGCAGCCTGAGGGGAGGTCTGGGCGCTGCAGAGTATGTCTCCCGTCTGCCTAAGAGTCGTCTCTGCTCCTTGCCAGTGAGCAGTGTTAATTGTAGATGCAACGCAGCAGCTGCATGAAGGAAAACAGTGCAGCCAGATCCTACTGTTTTAATACAGCTATTTTGTTTTAACTTTTTTATCTTGAAAAAAAAATTGAACTTAGAGAAAAAGGGGAAGAATAATGCAATGAGCTGCTTTATCCCCCTATATGTGTATATTTTATTTATTTATTATTTTTTTAGATAAATTTATTTTATTTATTTATTTTTGGCTGTGTTGGGTCTTCGTTGCCGCGCGTGGGCTTTCTCTAGTTGCGGCGAGCGGGGGCGCTTCTTTTCGTTGCAGTGCGCGGGCTTCTCACTGCAGTGGCTTCTCTTGTTGCGGAGCACGGGCTCTAGGCGTGCGGGCTTCAGTAGTTGTGGCACGTGGGCTCCGTAGTTGTAGCTCATGGGCTCTAGAGTGCAGGCTTAGTAGTTGTGGCTCGCGGGCTCAGTAGTTGTAGCGCATGGGCTTAGTTGCTCCGCGGCACGCGGGATCTTCCCGGACCAGGGCTCGAACCCATGTCCTCTGTGTTGGCAGGCGGATTCTTAACCACTACGCCACCAGGGAAGCCCTGTGTATATTTTATAGAGTTAATTTTTTAAAACTTCCTTTCAGCTTTTCCATATTTGTACTATATTTACAGAGCTACCATCTACTTTCCTATGTGTCTTCAGTTTCACTAAATTTTTAGTTGCGCATAATTTCCCACTGTTTGGTGCACTATAACCCGGAAGAGTTCCTTCATTCATGGCGTTGGTTTGGAGGGTTTTGCTGTTTCTCACGCCAGCCACGTGGCCAGTGTTCTGCTCACTGTGGTGGGGAGGCGGGGGCCTTGGTGGGCGAGATGGACCGTGGGAGACAGTCAGCAACAGAACTTGGGCCACACGGGGCCCAGACGGGTCACTGGTGTGCAGAACTTAAAAGGGGCCGTGAGAAGGAGGAGGGTGGCCGGGGCAGGCCTCTGAGAGACGGTGACACTAAGCTGACACCGGAAGCACAAGGCGGAGCCACGTGACCCACGGGCAGCCACACGGAGAGAGCAGGGCCCGCGGCGGCTGAGGCCGATAGGCTCGGGTGCAGACCCCAGGCCAGCGGGGCCGCTCAGCCAGCAACCCACGGGGACCTCGGTCCCACCCAGCCTTGCCTGCACCGAGGGTTCTTTTACATTAATCTTGTTGATTAGTAATAATAATAATAATAATAATAATAATAAAATGGCACAGCTTTTTTTTTTTCTTTATAACAAATTTAATCAGTTATACATATACATATGTTCCCATATCCCCTCCCTTTTGCGTCTCCCTCCCACCCTCCCTATCCCACCCCTCCAGGCGGTCACAAAGCACCGAGCTGATCTCCCTGTGGCACAGCTTTTTAATTTTTTTTAACTTTAGAAAATTTAGTAGATACCTAAACACTTCTATAAAATTAGCTTTTCCCCCCCCTCAGAGGAAAACGTGCATAGTATAAAAAGCCAAAGAGTGCAAAAAGGCTTTTAACAAAAAACATAAGTCAAGTCTTGGGATGCTCAACTTTCTGATCGCCTTCCCAAGAAACAACCACTTTTAGCCGTTTTAGTGTTTTCTGCTATATTTCTAAATTTATGTATAGAGTACTCTCTTAATTAATCAACTTCAGAGATTAACTGCTGATTTCCTATGAAGAGGATTTTAGGTCTTTTATACTTTTCCCCCCAGTTTCCTAAACTGGTTATCCTTTTTTTTTTTAATCCATTTTGTGTGTTCATTATTCTGATTATGTAGCTATTATTTCCTGCTGAGCTAAAGGAGTTTATATTTCAGTTCTTAAACAGCTTTCATTTTTGTGGATATAACAAATTCTTTTTTTTTCTTGTCTTCTTCTCTATGCACTTTTAGATCTAGACAGTTCATTACTTACGCAGATAGTAAAGGGAACGATAGCTAAAGTTGCCATCTTCCCAGGGTCCTTGTCCAGGACCCGAATAGGATGACAGTGAAACATAAGGGGCCTGGTGGCCACAGCAGGAGCCACGGGACCCCCGTTGCTGAGCAGCCGTGCTCGCGGGACAGCTTTATATTCTGCAGCTCTGCTCTGGTGAGGGCAGAAAGCCCCATGCCTCCCAGAATCCAGGAGGCAGTGACAGCCCCGGGTTGGGGGGATGGAGGGGTGGGGAGGGCCTGTAGCAGTTGCCCTCAGGCTCCAGTCCTCCTGTGCTCCGGGAGGGTCAGACTCAGGCTGCAGTTCAAGCCTTCACGCCCCTGTGGCCTCTGGACACATGCAAGGTCGCCAGGGTGCCGTGGTGGAGCCACTCCCCTCTTCACTCCTTCACTTAGTTTTCCCTGAACATTTGACTGAGTTCCTATGAAAAGCCTGTCTGTGCAGTTTCCACGTGGTCAGTGGTCTGCCTTTTATTTTTTTTATTATTATTTTTTTTTTGCGGTACACGGGCCTCTCACTGTTGTGGCCTCTCCCGTTGCGGAGCACAGGCTCCAGACGCGCAAGCTCAGCGGCCATGGCTCACGGGCCCAGCCGCTCCGCGGCATGTGGGATCTTCCCGGACCGGGGCACAAACCCGTGTCCCCTGCATCGGCAGGCGGACTCTCAACCACTGCGCCACCAGGGAAGCCTGGTCTGCCTTTTTTACAGCCGCTCTTGGAGCTGTCTGCTGTCCTGCCCTGCTGCCGCCCCTCCAGACTCGCAGGGCCTTCCCTGGGCATGACGCGTCCACATCCATCTGTCCTCCTGGTTGGTCAGGACTCCTGAGCCTCTGCTGGGAGGGAGCCGGTGCCATGGCCTGATGCGTGTGTCTTGCTTGCAGAGTGTGTGAACTGGAGGAGCTGGGGGAACTGTCCCCTTGCTGGGAGAGCCTCCGGCGCCAGATCGTCACTCAGTACCAGACCATCATCCTCACGTACCAGGAGAACCTGACCGACCTCCATCAGTACAAAGGTGGGTGCCCGCTCTCAACCCCACCATGGCTCACCCACCCGCTCTCATTTTCCCAGCTGGAAATCTGGAACCCAGGGTCACTCCCATATTCCCACTGACAGGCACTCTAATGGATTTTTAAAAATAGATTCTCATGTAGGTGTGAGTTCTCTCAAATATGGAGTTTTCAGATCTTAATTGAGAAGACAAATGTGTGAATTGCATCGAAAGTTCCTTCCATGGTATCATCTGCCAAAACAACCGCTGTAGGATGAAATTCAGGAGAGACAAAGTCACAGGCTGTTGGTTCATTTTATTTCTTCATCTTGGTCTAGCATCAGTGAAATGGCCAAAAGGATGCAGGCCTTTTGCCTTGAGACAAAGCAAGGCAGGGTTTTCTAGATTTCCCGGTTTAACTGTTTAGCGGTCCTTATATTTACATATGAATTGTCTGAGTGGAGCTCTCCATTTGAAGACTCAAAAGTGAAAGTGAAATATAGATACATCTTTTCTTCTTGAAAGATGCCACTTGATTTTCAAAACATTTTCAGGGTAGGTTTAGAAGATTATGCTTAACTCATTCCCTTTTGGTTCCCAATGGAGTGACTTTTTTGGTTTTCTATTACTTTATTCTCTATCTTCAGATTCTTCCCTCCTTCCCCTCTTTATAATAGAATTTCAGCTTTTAAGGAAAATCATAACCCCTTAATGTGGGGACAGCACAGAGGAACCTGTCCCTAAACTTGGCTGAGAAGCAGCCAAGTTTACAGGAGTGATGACAAGATGGTGGTGCCCTGGGTTTGGTTTGAATCTGAAGAACAGATCTAAATGTATTTCTAAGACAAATGGCAGTGTTTGCCTGAAGGGACTTAGGGACCTGCCCGTGCTGGATGCTTGTTACCTGGGAAAGTCTGAAACCCCCCCACCATGATTCTTTTAGAGCAGAGCTTCTGAGATGTCAGTGTGCTTCTAAGCCTCCAGAGAGCCTCGTGAACAGCAGATCTGGGATTCTGCATTTGTAACAGGCTCCCAGGATGCCAGTGCTGCTGGTCCACGGGCTGCCCCGTCAGTAGCTAGAGAACCATCTCCCATGGCAAAGTGCAAAGCAGACAGTGGCTGGTCTGCATTTTGCATACTGGCAAAATAAATTTGTCTTTTTTCACTAGATGGAATGTTTATTTCTCCTGATTGTTAGTGTAATTTATAGTCTCTTTTTCTAGGCAAGTAGTTCTTTACTTAATTAGTTAAGTATTCTAATTATAGAAATAAGATTGTGAATATTTGTTAGAAAACATGGTCCAAACTCCTGAGCCCCACCCCAGGATGTACAAGGGGACACGTTAGCGTGTTTTCCAGAGGCCAGAATCGATGCTGTGTAGTATTTGCTCATCTTGATAAACCTGGGGTGATGAGCAGACCTTCTCATCACTTTTCAGAACTGAGAAGTGTTGCTCCCGTCACACCAGTTTCTTAGATCTTGGATGCCGGCAGGCTCTACAGTTGGAACAGGCACTTCCTGGCACGGGCCCACTTGCTTTTTATAGTGGTGCTGACATCGTGCTGCACAAAATCCTGTCCCTGTGTCAGACCTGTCGGTTGAGAGCTGCTGATGGGAAGGCCCGGCATCGCTCCTGAGCCTCCGAGGGTGGATCCACCAGGCGCCTTTCACCACCTAGGACCTCGAACCAGTCTCCTGGCCGGGAGCTGCTTTCCCTCAGCGTTTCACCCCCATCGTCTGGGAAGGAAGTGAGCTCATGGGCAGCTCAGAGTTTCTGAGGCCACTGCTGACACACACCTGCACACCCACAGTAGCACCCTCAAACTCTCCCTTCTCCACCCACCGTTCATGAATGGGGGATACGGGCTGACCATCTTTATTTTCTCACATTCCATTCCTCAGGTCCCTCGTTCAAAGCAAGCAGTTTGAAAGCAGATAAAAAGTTAGAATTTGTTCCCACAAACTTACACATACAGAGGATGCGAGTTCAGGACGATGGAGGATCAGGTAACCGTCTCGCTGGATCACATCTCACTTCTTTTCTCCCTGAGCTGCCCCACGTCCGCCCCAGCCTGCCCTGTGTGCACTGCTGCAGGGCGCTCGGCAAAGAGGCACAGCCCAAGGGCCTCCGGAAGGCCTCTGTGGAGAGCTCAGACCCCTTCCTCTCGTTTATCCTCCCTCCAGCTTCCCTTTGTGTTGCTGTGGCAGAAAATTGCCCACAGGTCATCCTTCTGAAGGAGGGATGCAAGCTGAGTGTAGCTGGGTAGTTGCCCTCTGCCCTGTGTGACTCTCCCCTGAGACAGACAGGACCCTCGTAGCCGAGATGATGGTGCTTGGCTCCAGAGGCCCTCGGGCAGCCCAGGCTGTGCGACTGAGGGAACCACAGGCTGCTTGGAAGTGGGCTGGCGGGGGATCCCAGAGTTGTGTACATATCCCTGTAGCTGGCTCGTCCACAGGCCTGAGCCCAGAGTAATGGAGGAGAGCTTTCTGTCATTCAGATCAGAACTACGACATCGTCACCATCGGAGCTCCAGCAGCACACTGCCAAGGCTTTAAGTCAGGAGGTCTCCGCAAAAAGCTGCACAAATTTGAAGAGACCAAGAAACAGTAAGTTCTTGGAGGGTGTTTGTCGTCCTTGTACTGCTGTCTGACGCTTCCTAGGTTAAAAAAAAAAAAGTCAAAACGGGACCACAGAAACATCCAGCATCCGATCTGCTTTTGCGGGGCGGGAGGAGCTGCCTTACGGGCCCTGTGCTGCTCTGTGTGTGTGACTGAGCTGGGTGGGTGACGAAGCACCCGAGCCGTGGTCCTGCCCCTGTAAACTGACAGCGGATGGAAATGCACCTGGAGAGCGGTGCCCCAGGCGGCGGCCCTCCTGGACGCTGGGGCTCGGCTGCCCTTTAGAGGCCCTGGTCGGTCGGTTGAAGGTCACAAAGCGTGAAGCCCGGGAGAGGTCGTTTCCTCTGCTGGAGGATGCTGGCGGTCAACACTCCCAGTGTCAGAAAGGCTCAAGGGGCTTCACGGAGTTGACCACGCTGAGCAGGAACTTGGGAGGTGGGCGGGGCGGGGCGGGCCTTGCGGAGCACGCGTGAGGGGCGGGGCCTTGGGGCAGGAGCCGAGGGGAGGGGCTGGGCGGGGCGCAGGGGGGCGTGCAGGTGACGCAGGGCTGACGGGTCTGGGCCTGGCCCTGGGGCAAAGTCAGCGCCAGCGCTTGGAGCCTGCTGGAAACCGGCGAGTGGAGGGTGCAGGGTGTGCTGTGGATCAGAGGGGACGGGAGAGGGCGCTAAACCGAGCTGTTGTGCTGGACGCCGCGAGGCGTGGGTGATCTTCCCGAGTGTCACGCGCCAGCCTTACCTTGACCAGGGGGCGCGGGTGTAGCAAGTGGATGCCATGCGTGTAGCCGATGCCTGGGCTCCTCGGACCGTGAGGTGGAGGAGCAGCGTGAAGGCCTCAGGCTTGCAGAAGGTGACCGAGACGAGCCTGTGCTCAGGCTGATAGGAGAGATGAAGGCAAGTGAGGGGAGACGGCAGAGGACACCGGTGGAGCAAGGTTGTGGAGGAGATGGGGCGGCGAGGCCCGGAAAAGAAGGTGGGGCTGCAGAGAAGGAACAAGCTGGGGCCGCGACAGGGCAGTCTGCGCGGAACGTGGGCTCGAGGGGCCGGAGCCGAGTGCTTTGAGGATGGTGACGCCGAGGCCCGCCAGCCTCAGGAGGACCCGCGGGGCAGTCGGAGGAGGCTTAGCGGCTTAGCACCGCCGGAGCCTCAGGCCCCAGGGCGGGAGTCAGGACAGGGCTTGAGCAAGGTGACCTCGGACTGCACGGGTTGGGAAGAAAGGTTAGGTGCAGCGGTCGCGGGCCGAGGGGCGAGCAGGCTGGCGGAGAGCAGCTGGGGAGTCGGGTCAGAGCTGAGCGCAGGGCTGGGCGGCATCTCTGGGAGGCCCCTGGCAGCCTCCTCGACCTTGATTCGTCCCCACCAAGGGCTCCTCCCTGGGCAGACAAGCCAGGCCACCAGATCCCCCCGAGGATTCACCGACTCGGTGCTCCTCTGGGAATTAGGACAAAGGCGAGCTTCCTGTGCCACCACGCTCTGCACAGCCAGCCGCGTGTCTGTCGCAGCATTGCATGTGGCCACGTGGAGGTGCGAGTGTGTGACCTGAGGCTGGCGTGGAGGCCCCGGAGGAGAAAGCCGCTCAAGAGGGCTGTCCCTGTCCCAGGAAGGTTGGGGTGTTGATACCTAAGTGTTTGGCATGTTAACTTAAGTACCTCTTACTCCCTAAGTGCCTCTACAGCATTTTTCCAATATATTATATACATTTTTATTTAATGTCCTACTGATGTCATAACACCACCTGCAGGAATGGTTTGCACCAGGGGAGCTCTCCTTTCGGTGCAGGTGTTACTCGCCCGCATGGGATGGCTCCCTGGGGCTCGAGCACGTGCGCAGACGTTGCTCTCGCCAGTGAGCATGCTGGGCTCTTGAGTTTAATCGTCCCTGTAGTCGGGGCCTCGACAGGTGATCTCCAGAATTTTGACAAAAGAGAACTTGTTTTTTTAATTTTTGTTTTGCATTTGCCGTTTGCTAACAAGCTGCTAATATTTCGTTTTGGTTCTTTTCTTTAGCAGTTTTGAGGAGTGTTGGTGAGTTTTCTGTCTGTGCAGAGTGTGTGTTTGGGTCTTGCTCTCGTGCAGAGAAAGACTGTCCCCTCCTCTGAGGTGCTTCCCCCTCCGTGCCCCCATGGGCTCCTAGTTGTAGCCTCATAGACAGAATTCTCCTTCCAACTGCAATGTTCTGTGATAATGAATAGCCCACCTCCAGTCTGCTGTGTCAAACCCTCCCAGTCTGGTAGCAGTTCACTGCTGTGCTCACTCGAAGCTAAGACCCAGTTTCGTTCCTCCAGGATATGAGGAGCCCAGGCCGGGCAGGTCCCCAGGTGCTGGGATTTCAAGTCAACCCACTGGTGCGTTTGGGAGTCCCTTCCTGGCTTCTTTCACAAGAACCTGTGGCTTTTCAGTTTTCAGTTTCCCTTCACGTCTCATAGGAATGAAGCCAGCTTACATTTTTATGGTATTTAATAGTTAATGGAGATTTGTAAAACAGTATTACTAGGGCCAGTTTCATCCCTGGAGGGCAAACCAAGAATTAATACAACCAAGTGACTTTTTCCACCAACAATGAGATGGCAGCCAGAGACCACCATGCCTGCTGCCTGGGGTCCCCACTGCCGTTCCAGGCCTCCCCAGGCTCGCCTGGGGCACTTGCCCCAGCCCAGAACAGGGGCTCCGCCCTGGAGCTTGTGAGGTACCCGTAGCCCTCAGAACTGCTGCCATCGTGGAGCTGGAGCAGCTCAGGGGCCGTGGCTGGGCGGACGCTGCTGGAGGTGCCGCGGCGCTGCACGCTGAGGACACCCTCCCCCGTGGCTGCCCCCGTTTCGGCCTGTGGCTGGGCTCCCACACTCGTGAGTTCACGGTCGTCCGTGAACAGCAGCTCTTGGAAGCGTATCCTTTCTCACTCCCGCCACGTTCCTCCCGTGTCGCTAACAGGACCTGTGGGAACACACAGCGAGTGCGATGATGCTTTCTGTCCCGCTTGTCGGAGGCTTTGTATTTGCTGAAGTGAACACACCCATCTCCGTACGCACGTGTACGTGTACGTGCAGCACACGTTACGTGTGTTCTCTAAATATTGGCTCCTGGGAAGAATAAATTTTAAAAACCCTGTTTCGAGATTGTATTCCTCAGACTCAATTGTCTTAAATGGCAGCTATTCATTTGGCAGTGATTGCAGGTTGGAAAGCAGCGTGTGCACCTCGTGCTGTGCAGGCTTGACTGCAGCCTGCTGCATGGGCTTCTGGCAACTCCATCGTTTTTCACTGTGGTGTCTGGGCTTGGGGTGTTGTTTTTTCTGGGGTGCTTTGGTTTTTGTTTTTGCATGTTGACCCCATAGTCAGGGGAATGGGCAGGGCTGTTTGTTGGTGACCCAGCTTCGGGTTACCCTGGAAAGAGCCCAGCAGGGAAAGGGCTCAGTCCTACCGTGTGACCCTCACCTCCGGGGCAGCGGTGGAGGGTGTGGTCCTCCCTCTTCCCCTAAACTCCAAGGGCAGCTCTTCGAGGGGACCAGTCAGGGCCCCTCCTCACATGAAGCATGGCTGCCGTATACTTCTCCCTGTTTCCCTCAGCTTCCTCAGGTGGTCTGAAAAATAAACTTATAATATTGGGTTGATTGGGGATCTGAGCTAAGAGACATGCAATTTACCATCCCCATCTAGAAGATCCCACGAAGCCAGGGATGTGGAGTTGGATCCCCAGAGGCTGGTGTTTGTGCCGGGCAGTAGCTTTGACATCAGATCCCAAGATGCACATGCTGCTCGGTGGCAGGGAGTGGGGGACGAGGGAAGGACTGGTTTTCAAAGCCAGTGAGGCGTCCAGGCCTGGCCTCCAGTTCGGCATGTTCTCCATGCCCCCCCACCTTCATCTGATGGAACATTAATTTTTAAGCAGGGGAGTCCCGGAGCAGGGGAGAGAGGATGGAAGCCCAGTGTTCCGGGGACTTGCTGTGGTAGACACACGACGGAGGGTGTGGGTCTGTGCACAGAAAGTCTGAAGTCCTGATTGGCCAAATGAAAAGACAGGTTTCTTTTGGCAAAGTCCAGCCCCAACTGCAGTCTCCCTTCACTGCGGTGTGAACCACTCTGGTGTCAGCAGGTCTGCACTCAGGTACTGCTTAAAAACTGACAGAAGAGGTTCTTAGGTGAAAGATTATGAGCATCCAGGTAACTGCTGGGTTCAGCATCTGTACACACAGGTAGAAACACAGTAAAAATACAGATACGTGCAAATATGGATAAAAGACTTAATTGCATTTTAACATTTCAAGCCTCTACTGTACAGACAGAATGGATCTACTGAGATTTCCTCTTGTCCACCAACAACTAGACTAGCCTAGGAAACACCCCTGAGTAACAGGAGGCTTCACCTCGTGTTGGTTGTGGGCAGGGGTGGGGAGGTGCTCCTATCCCCATCGATTCGAGAGAACCCCTTAGAAGCTGTTCTCATCCTTTTTAGTACGTCATCCAGCTGCCAGTCCATCATCTACATACCACAGGACATTGTCAGAGCCAAGGAGATCATTGCCCAGATCAACACCCTGAAAACCCAAGTGAGTTACTACGCAGAGAGGCTCTCGAGGGCGGCCAAGGACAGGTCTGCCACTGGCCTCGAAAGAACACTCGCCATCTTAGCAGACAAGGTAGGAGAGGCTACCCTGCTGCAGGTGGGTGGGGGTCCCTTGGGTTTCTGAATACCCCTGGACACCTCATGTGTGCCCAGAGCTGTCCACACAAATGGTGACATTGGGATGACCTTGAAGGTCTGACTTCAGATCCTATTCCCACAAAGGCCTGGGGCGGGGGTTGGTGACTGGCCCATGGTCACAGAGCTGGATGGGGGGAGACCAGTGATAGAGCCCGGAGCTCAGGAGCCTCGGTTGTGGCTTCATGCACTTGGCTTTCCAGGGAGCGCACGGGGGTCTTGTTGAAGCTGGGACAGTTCCTCTGCTTCCTTAGTGACTGCCTACTCGGCACATTTGGGGCCACATTTCTGTTGTACTCACAGTTCGAAAAAAGAAACTGAATTATTATACACACATAAGAACAGTATAATTTCATTGGCTTATATATAGTCCACAAACCAGCTTCTAATTAACTGTCATCTGATCCTGATTAAAAATTGATGGATGATGCTTTTCCACATGACTCAGTGCCTCCGCCAAACACACACGTGCCCACAAGCACACACACGTGCACACACAGATTCTGGTCACACTTCCCCACACACACCTGCTTCACTGGGATGAGCTGCTTTTCCCCGTCCGAATGTCTTGTATCCTTCCCATGTGTTTGCCCAGTAAAAAGACTGAGAGCAGGGGATTAAATCCACTCATAAAATAAAGGTGACGTGGTCAGACGTCAAATTCTGAGCCATAGAGCTGCTGTTGCGTGCAGAGTTCCCCAGAACCGCAAGTGCTATGCCAGGAATCCCGCTGCCCGGGGCTTCAGGTATTAGATGTGAAACATAAGACGTCAGCGGTTAAACTGAAGTGAGGCCTGTGCCCTGGGATGGAGGGACAGCCTGGGAAGCCAGTGAAGGCTGGCACTGGGCTCACCCCAGGCCCCTCCTCCAGCCATGTCAGGCTCAGAGGCTGGCCGGGGTCCAAGAATGTCAGAGGCTTCTTGGCCTCCCTGTCGTCCTCCTTGCGTTCTCCAGGCTTCTGTGGGAAATTCTTGCTGAGATTCAGCCGGGCCTGTCGTGCGCAGCCTTTACCCTCGGACGTCCCGAGGGTGGCAGCTCTTGGGGTGTTGGCACCATGCAGGAGGGCAGAGAGGGGTGGGCTGGGCGCTCAGAGAGGCCGGGCCCCGCGGCCCCACCTGGGTGCTCAGCGGCCAGGTGTGCGTGTGTCCCTGCAGACCCGGCAGCTGGTCACCGTGTGCGACTGCAAGCTGCTGGCCACCTCCATCCACGGGCTGAATGCGGCCCGGCCCGACTACATTGCCTCCAAGGCCTCGCCCACCTCCGCCGAGGAGGAGCAGGTGATGCTGAGGAACGACCAGGACACCCTCGTGGCCAGGTGGTCGGGCAGGAACAGCCGCTCTTCTCTGCAGGTGGACTGGCACGAGGAGGAGTGGGTGAGCCTGCCGCCCCCGCCCGTCCCCCGGCCACTGAGCCCGCCTGGAAAACGCCAGGCCTCGCTCCCTCGCGGGTGTGGGGCCCAGCCCGGGCCCCGCCTCCTCGGCCTCCGCTGGCCGTCAGCCCTTCTGGGGCCACGTCTTTCTGGAGATGTAGGAGCTGAGGTGCTGGGCAGCTTGGTGAGGATTTGGGAGACGCCGCCCTGACATCCCGTCACAGTGTTGCTTCCGCAGGGTGGGCTCCGAGAGCAGGGTCTGCCCCTTGAGGGAGTGACATCACGGACGCGTGTTTGTCATTTGCTGGGACTGTTCTTCAGCGGTGTTGTCCTGGGGGCACGGGATTACCGGCGGCAGCCGCGCGCTCCCCCAGGCCTGCCCCGGCGTCCTGAGTGCTGCCTGGGTTTCTGCAGGGCCCCCCGCCCCCATGCTGAGCGATCCACCGCCTCCATCCAGAAGACCTCAGTCTCCTGCGGTGTTTGTATGAGGTC
Organism: Hyperoodon ampullatus; assembly: GCF_949752795.1. Classification (NCBI taxonomy): domain Eukaryota; kingdom Metazoa; phylum Chordata; class Mammalia; order Artiodactyla; family Ziphiidae; genus Hyperoodon; species Hyperoodon ampullatus. The sequence continues at coordinate 16,189,864 of NC_136928.1, forward strand.
TGCGGGGAGGGAGGAGGGGACGAGGGTGCCCCCGTGGCCCTTGTGCCTACAGTGGCCTCCAGTGGCCTCCAGGACAGCGACTAGCAGACGTCCCCCAAACTTTGAAATTGACGCCCACGGGACATTGATTTGTCTTTGGAAAAGCAGATGCAGCTTTAATGGGGGATTCCAAATTGTCTCCGTCTTGCGGGGTCTCAGTGGGCATGGCGCCCGGGGAGGCGGGGGGCGGTGCGGGGGCGGGCTCTGCTTTCTGCCCTGTGTCTCCTGCTGGGAGAGCTGACCCCGCGCCCCTTGGGTCCGCCAGGAGAAGGTGTGGCTGAACGTGGACAAGAGCCTGGAGTGCATCATCCAGCGGGCGGACAAGCTGCTGCAGCGGGAGCGCCTGCAGGGCGAGGGCTGCGACCACAGCCTCCCCGGCGCCGGCAGCTGCACGGGAAGGAAAGGTAACCGGGGCAGCCAGGCCTACTGGATCCGACCGGAGGACCCCCTCTGCGACGTCCCCCCCTCGCCACGCCCCCCCGCCGCATGCCACCCTCACCCGACCACACGTGCGTACTCACCCCGCTTCCCACCACCGCCTCGAGCGCTGTCCGTGTGTCCGTGTGTGTCTCTAACTCCACGCCCGCCACGCAGACTGCAGGGAGGCCTCTCAGCAGAGGGGGTGTTGCGGCACCCAGAGCAGTGGGGGCGGGGCCTCCCCGAGCCTTCACGGCTGCGGGGCCCGCGTGTGAGCCTGCAGGCCTGGTGAAGGCCGGACCTCAGGGCCCTGCCGGCTCACGCTGCCGCGTCCGGGAGGGTCGGCCTCCTGGGCTTTCCTGGTTTGTCAGCCAGTCTGGGAACCCGAAGGAGGCCGAACGGTAGATGCCTTTCTCGTGAGATTGCTCACTGCATCAGGCATCACGGAAAAGGTGAGGCGTGCGGCTCTCTCTGGATGAGAGCTGGTGGCAGGCCCAGCGGGCTCGTCTGGAAAGGCTGGTTGTCACTGGCTGGGTGCGCTTTTATCTGGCAGAGGCCTGCTGCTCTGGGCCTTGCTCGTAACCCAGTCAGAGGGTGGGCCCCGCTCCCACGTCTGGGGGGGCCAGTTAGGTTCCTCTGTGCGGCGCCACCTCCAAGGTGGGGCTCTCGGTAGACGACAGGACGCTTCAGCAACAGCCTGCTGCCTGCGGAGACACAGGGCACGAGCAGGCGCTCTGGCCCGCTGTCGCCTTACAGCTGGGGGCCATGTGCTTTCTGAGCCCGCGGGTCCCTGGTCCCTGCAGCTCTGGCCTTTCCCCGGAAGAGCTGGTGGGGTTGTGTGCCAGGCAGCTGAGATTCAGCTGCTGCCGCCGCCTCCTTGCCCCGCTTTGGGCGGGTTAAGGCCCAGCTGGGCCAGGGATGGGCTGCTGGCAGTGGGACTTGTCATTTCTGAACCGGGCAGCTTTCATTCAAGGCAGGGTCTCGCTCCCCTGTCGGAGCCTCTTGGTAAATCCTCCTTTGGTTTGTCAGACGCCCTCCGCCTCCAGTCCGCCTGCAGTCTGTCCGCAGGGTGCACTCTCACTTGAGCCTGTGTTTCCCCGGTGTCCGCGTCTTCCACTCTGCCATCTGTGAGGGGTCCAACTTTCAGTTCCCCAAACCTGTGTTTGGTTCATGGAACTGTTTTGTCTTTGTTCGTGCTCTCATTTTTTTTTTTTTTACTGTAAATTGTGTTTCTTAAAAAAAAATTCTGAAAGTTCATTGCTCATTTCTCTTTAATATTGTCTTGCTTGCAATCTAAACACTTTTCTGCAGATTTAAAAAAAGTTACTGACTGGATTTTTTTAAATGCAGGAGATAGTGCATTTAACTGGATATACTGTTGTATTCATAACTTAAATGTCCTCTTTTTCTAGGCACGTCCCGTATTGTTCAAATATATAGACAAATTTAAGTGCAGTTTTAAAGCTATTTACAGGAGCATTTATTTGTGATATTTAGGGCTTGACTTGTACCTGTGTGTGCCGTCCAGATCAGCTCTGTTGTGCTCACGGGAGTAGGAAGCGTTTGAGAGAGTCTGACTCTGCTGATCAGCGCTCAAAAGAAACTTATGAAACCATATGCCTCTAAATTACCTGCACGTGATCCTTAATTTAAAAATCTGAGCACAGCCGGGAAGCCGTTCAGACCTCGGCATGATCAGGAGGATCGGGAAAAACCAGACTGTGAGCCATTTATTTTACTCAATCTCTTGTCCTCAGGGACCAGAGCTGGGCTCTGTCGTGACTCCCGATGCCCTTCCAAGTTCCTGGGGCACTTGTTTTGGCCTAATGAGCGGGTTGTGTTCACACCAGCGTATTTATTGCCTGTGAACAACTCCATGCTTCTTTGACAGGCGTTCTCTCTTTTCATTCCAATTCTCTACCCTGTCCTGGGTCCTTGGTTTTCATCTTTCATCAAGGAGTTGCCCTGCCTTAGCCCCACCTGGGGTCAGGGCTCCGCAGGACCCACTGACCAGTCCCCCGCAGCGGGGACCGCAGAGGCTCCGTGAGCCTCCCTCTCCTCCTGGTTTTCCACCCAAGTGACCCGTCTGCAAACTGTCAGGATTTGGTGACTTCCATTACCTCCCACACATACTCTGTCCTGCTCTTCTTATCCCCGAAGAGTCCTTCAAACCCTGGACCAGGTTTCTCTTAACCTGAGGTCTATGGGTTGCACCCCAGGTCCACGTACCCCTGAGATTGTGTGCTAAAATCTGCATGTGTGTGGAGCAGTCCACAGTGGTCATCAAATCTCAAGGGCCTCTGTGATCTAAGAGGAGATCCGTCTCTCCCGTTTGATTGAAAGATGAGTCTACCCAGTGGGTTTAACCCCGATCCCTTCTCAGACATGGTCCCAGCCCAGCAGTTTGGGATCACTGCAGATCATGAAAACAGGTTTCTAGACCCTTCTCCTCATAGAGACTCGGGATCTTGGAGGAAGGGTTATGGAGAGACAGAAATCTGTATTTTTCCAAGGCCTGGGGTAATTCTGATTTTAGCCAGACAGATGTTGAACAGTCACCGCTGTGCATCACACACCCCGCGGTGGTTTCCCTCTTTGTGAAGTAGGCAGTCTCAGGATATTTGAGCTCTAGTGAAGACGCTGAAGTCTTCAACCTACAGAGGCCTTTAATTTTGCTCTATTTTCTGTCCCGTTGGCCAGTTTAAGAAGTCATTGCCAAAGACGATTAGAGAGAAGATCCCTGCCACCACCCTTCTGGACAATCCAGGCTGTCAGAGTCTCCGTTCAGCTGGTTCTAGCTATCCTTGAGGATCTGAAACTGCCTGTTTCAGGTCCTAAAATGCCCTTTGAACTGAAAAGTTTAGACATAAAATAAAATAAGCTTTTAGCCCAAACGATCCCTTTTCAAACTTGTTTGTTTCAGGTGGCACACCCAGTTAACCAGGAATTTTAGAGTTTTTAAGGGAGAAGAGAACTTGAAATGAGTACTTCCCGATGTGACTCAGTGTAGGTGAAATTGAGTTAAACTTGGTATTCTTTGAGGGACCTGGAGGGATGTTCCAATTCTAGACTTCCCTCCATCATAGACATTTTGTATTTGGCTTAAACATCGTCAAGATTGGCATGCATGTGTTTGGTATATGGGTTTCATGACTGGACCCTAACCTTTTGGATCTCAGCAGCCGACCTTTAGCCCGGGCTCCAGAGTCAGTCAGGGCGGTGGGCTCTGAGCTGCACGCTCGATTTACTGGTCAGTCTCTCTCACTGCAAGTTTGCTTCCAGATGTCGTGAGCCAGCGTGGGCTCCAGCACATGCAATGGGATGGACGTGGGGGCTTTATCTCATTGTGACACGTTAACCTGCTCTTCCCACAAAGAGCGTGTCATGTTGAAGTACCAGCACCATGAGTGCTGACACCGGTGGATCGGGCAGTGAGCTCCAGGCGGCCCGACCACCTTCACGTGACCCCTGGGGAAGACGCAGGCAGGCCCCCAGCCTCTTCTCCGAGGCTCAGTTCAGCCAGCTTACTGCCAGCTGCTGCTGCAGTTGCTCTAAGCGTTGAGTTGCTCGTGTTTGAACCGTGTGCTGCTCCTTAATCATCCATGTCACCCTCCATTTCTGTGCAGATTGCAGTCCCCCTCCTGAAGAGTCCAGCCCAGGTACGTGGTTTCCGTTCAAGGCTTCTGCAGATGTCTTCTTAATATTTAGGGCGTGTTTGTAGCTAAACTGTCAAAGGTTACCTTGTACTCCCAGAGTTAAGAAAACCTTTTAGGAGTTTCCTCATTGTGAGGGATGTAGCAACTTTTCTGAGGTTTGGCGAGGGGCCAGTCGGGCTGGTATTGTGGGCAGAAGCAGGCTGCCACGTGCGTTTTTGTCACTTTCCCGTCCTAAACCCTTTTCAGACAGTTAGTGTCCACGAGCGCGTTAGGCTTCCTGAAGCGGGTGGCCTGGCTAAGAGAGGTACATGATGGTACATGACGCTTCCTGTGATTTCACCTGAGCTTGCTAGCATCCCATGGAGGGGGAGGCAGATAAGAGGTAGCCGTCCAGATGCTGTGGCGTGGTAATCACACAGCATCCTCTCTTCTGAGTCTGGCTGCAGCCTTAGACTTCCTGTCAGGCACTGCTGTGGGCTTCGGGTGGAGTTAGTGCTAGAAACGGAATCTTTTTGACTGCATTTGCATGTAGAAGTCAGTGTTTGTGACTCTAGTTCAGGGGTCGGCAAACCACTGCTCCGAGCGAATCCCGTCCACCGCCTGCTCTTATAAATACCGTTTTCCTGGAAATAAGTCACGCCCATTCGTTCACATACTGTCCATGGCTGTTTTGGGGCAGTGCCACAGTCCAGTAGTTGCGACAGAGACCCTGTGGCCTTCAAAGCCTAAAATGTTTACTGTCTAGTCCTTTACAGAAAAAATGTGCCGACCCCTGCTCTAGTTCACATCGAATTTCCTGGATGTGGCTTGTGGTTTTCCCAGAGGGAGCATGAGACCCCCAAATACGATGTTGTGGGGTTTTTTCCCCTTACACTCCAAAGAGCAGCTACCCAGTCAGCCTGAGGATTACATCCCGCCCTCTGACTGCATGTAAATATGACATAGTAGGCCACCTACCTTATGTCTAGGGTGCAGCCAGCTGTGATGGTGGGATTTACCGCACTATTCCCGTCAGCTCTCAGAGCATCCTCTCACTCACACGGCGCCGGGGAATTCAGCTCCGCTCACGGCCGTGACTCCAGAACCGCATTTGCTCATCAGTGGGTAATCTGATTGGGCACCTCACAACCCCCCCAGTTTGCTTCCAGCCCCTCAGTTTCTCTCTCCAGAAACGTTAGTTTGGTCACGAGCAGGTCTCCAGCTCCGGTTCCCTGGGCCCTCCCAGCACCTCCCCTGGCCTGGGCCTGGCTCCTTTCCACCTGCCTCTGGACTCCCAGTCCCCCCAGCTTACCTGCAGGACAGGTCGGTGCCTTCTCGCTGTGCTGTCTCTCCCGAGCCCCGTGGCGGTGACCGTCCCCAGCAGTTAAGGCCAGGAAAGGGGGCGGCAGCCTCATGACCCTGGCCCGAGGCAGCGCGGGGCTTTCCCTGGCTCTGCGTGCCCTGCAGTTTGTAGAGCTGAGGGGAAGTCCAGTGGTCCCCAGGCAGCACTCGGGCAGCCAGGCTTGTCCAGCTCTCCTCGTCTCTGAGCTCTGTCACTTCCAGAAGCTTTGGTGGCCTGTCCACAGTTGATGTCAGATGGACTAAAAGGTCCCCTGCCAAGGGTTCCTTTAGCTTTTCCCACAGAGCTGTATTTAGTCTGAGTTAGAACACACGCCATTTTCTCTCTCTCTCTCTCTCTCCCTCCCTACTTTCTCCTTTCCCTCCCCTATTAATGAGAAAAAAAAAAAAAAAAAAACCACAAAAGCAAAGCTACCTAAAGTAGTCCAGTCCTGGATGGGCCGCCCATCAGTGAATGTTACAGGTGAGCAGTGAGGTCAGAAGCTTGTCCCACAAGGGGGATCCGCTCAGCACGAAGGGTGACGCTTCGTCACTGGTGTGTTGTGTTCATGGCCAGACTTTCTCGATGTAGGAGGCAGAGTAAACCCCTTCACCAACCCTCAGGTCCCGGACACCTGCACTTAACTAGGTTCTGGTAGAAATCTCATCACTGTCCCTGAAATTTATTTTGTTTGGAAGTTTTGAAGTTTGGTTTCCCCTCGTGTGGACCCAAAATGTATTATCCCCAACGACTCTTCGCTGCGTAGTCAGATGTGTGTACCAGTGGCCATTCTTTTTTGCGTGTCTGGGAAGACACTTAGCCTTTCTGAGGCTGTTTGCTTACCCATATTACTAGTCCTGTCTCTGCGGGTTAAGTGAGAAAACAGAGTGAGGCACTCACAGGTATTGACTTAAGGGCTGGTGGATGATCTCGTTGAACTCCGGAGCCATCCAGACACGGCTGAGCCCTTCTCTGGGCGGACATCAGGCTCCACGCTCGCCCAGGGCCACACCTCTTCTCCGGAACAAACCCTGAGTGCTTTTTTAAACCATTCTTCCAATTCTACAGTCTTTTTCAGTGTCTTTTTTTTGGTTTGTTGTTGTTGTTTTTTCTCTAATGCAGCAAAACTAAGTCATTCTTATGTGGATTTCGTTTAAACAGAAGTAGGCAGAGTAAAAAATTGTATGCAGAGGGCTTGCTCAGTCAAATAAGACCACTTGTATATTCTGATCATTTTCAGGTCAAAATGATCATAAGTTGCATATTAATTACATACATATTCATGTCAAGTGGAACAGAAAGTAAAATTGGCAACACTTGCTCTAAGAGCATTTACTTCTGAGGTGAAGAATAGTCTTAATGACTGCCTACCTTTCCCCAAACTACTTGGCTATTAAAACTTAGTGCCCATTAGCCTTTTTTGACAGTTGTTGAATATAATTGACATGGATTCAACAGAGTTCTTCAAAGAAACAAAAACACGGTCTCTGAGAATTTTAGAGGAAGAAAGACGTGGATATTATCCACTACAGTCATCCCATTTTACCGTGAAGGGCCCCCGTGGCTGAGGGGTCAGGGGACCTGCCCACGGCTCACCCACCACTGCTCAGTGGCAGCTGGGGCCTGGGACTCACATTTTCCACTCCTCTATGCAGGGATCTTTTTCAATGTGATTTATTTGCCAAGACCTTTCTGCTATCGACTTTCTAAATTTAAGCCTGCTTTTTTCCATTACAGATAGAAGTCCTTGTCCACGTACAGTGTGTCTGCATATACACTTAGATCATTTCCAAATTTTGAATGGCTACGTAGACTTGAAAATCTGCGTTGACCAAACTCTGAGTACAGGGAAGTCCTTTAGTAGGTTTCAGGCGTTTCTCTGAATTTGTTTCTCAACAAAGCGTGAAGCACACAGTTTGAGAGAACAGGGCCACAGCTCCCTTCTCTCTTTTTAAGATTCTGTTTATCTGAGACGGAGCTGACCATCCTAGCAGCTGCACTGCTCACACGGCCAGGGCCTGTCCTGAGTGGGGCGACGGCCATGGGCATCCTGTGACCCACACCCCCATCCTAGGAGGGTGCCCTGCCCGGGCTGCACACACCTGCCTTCGCCGCGCTCCGGGTGGGCTCACCCAGTGGTGATGATCCAGTGCCTATTTCTGGGCTTGGTGGCCTGTTAAAAAAATATAACTGATGGGGGCATGTCTTTTCTCTTCTAAATGTCTTCTAAATAGGAAGGACCAAAAAAGAGCCAAAGCCGAAAATACCTTTCACTCTGTTTTTCTCCCCTGAGGTTCTATTTTTAAAAAGTTGTTTTGGTACAGGGTCAAAGTTTCCTTATATTCCAAAAACAGAAAAACACCACTAAGCCAAGAATAGAGGGAGTCCGGCAGGAAGGTGGCGGCGGGGAAGAAAGCGCAGGAGGCGGGGACACTGAGGGCTGTGGCTGCGGAGGCGGCCGGGGAGGGTCCTTCCGCAGTCGTGGGTGGGGCCTCCGCCCGCTGCGCAAAGGCTTGGCCAGGCTGGGTTGGCCTTGCTCTGGAAGCCCGGGGCTCCGCCTCGCCACCTGGGTCAGAGAAGCCAGATAGCAGGTACCCTGCGAGGGACGGCGGTGCCGGGGAGGCGCTGGCCTCCGCAGACACAGTGTGTTCTTGCTGAGTCATGACTCCCAGAGCTCCCTGCCATCTTCCTCGAAAGGAACAGTCAGGGCTGTGAGTGTGTCGAGTCCCCAGAGGGGGTGTCAGCGGTCCCCGAGGAGGGCTGATGGTGCGTTTGCTGGAGAAGCTTCAGGCTAGGAGGGCAGAGACCGGGGCTGAACTTGGAGCCACCTCTGGGCCGTGCGGAGGCGGGAGGGACGGGCGGGGTGGCAGGGCCGGTGCGGGACGGGGGCCGGGGGCCTTCGAAGCGCCGCCTTCTGAGCCGACTGCCCCTCGTGCCAGGTGAGTGGAGCGAGGCCCTGTACCCCCTGCTGACCACCCTCACGGACTGCGTGGCCATGATGAGCGACAAGGCCAAGAAGGCGATGGTCTTCCTGCTCATGCAGGACAGCGCGCCCACCATTGCCACCTTCCTGAGCCTGCAGTACCGCCGCGATGTGGTCTTCTGCCAGACGGTAGGTGAACCTGTCCCTCTCGTGCGGTTGAGGAAACCAGCGTGGCGCTGTGCCCTCCCGCCTGTGGCTTTGCCCGTGTGGCCTGAGGCCTGGGTGTTGGCCTTGGCGGGAGGGGGAGGGGAACTGCTGGATCGCAGGTGCTCAGGACGGTCCGGCTTCACGCCTGCTCCCTGGGAACCTGCCCCAAGGAGCCTGGGGTCACACCGGCCCTGGTGCCACCTTTGTTTTTCCCTGCAGAGGAGTTCATTGAGGGAAGATGCGCAATCTGTTTTCTGGTTTATAAAGCAGCAGGTATTAGACCTGCTCAGGCACAGCTCTATCCTGGTGATTTCGATTTCCCTTCAGAGGAGGGAAGAGCTTAAATGAGCATCACCAGTTTTCAGATGCAGTAATCTGATTAGCAGAGTGAACGGTGGCAGAGGCTTGGTGGGTTCTGTGCGGCTTCCTGTCACCGCGAGGCCGGGGCTGTGCACGGGACACCTCTGCCCAGGAGACTAGTGGAGGGACCTGTTCTCCACTCCTGCCCCTCGTCGTGAGCACCCCGCTTTCCACCCGGCACTGATCTGGATCTTTAGGCATAGAGGCCTTTCCTTTCACCATGGGGAAATAATTCTGGGCTTCCAGAAGGTTCTGGCCCAGGAGTGACCCCAAGGTCGGGTTGGAAGCTGAACCAAAACCAGACGAACCTTTGGAAGTGAGCCTCCCGTGGCCTCTGCGGTCCTGGTCCCAGGCCCCGAGGGCGAGGGGCCGCTGCAGGCAGCGCAGCGCGGGCGCAGGAACCGGGGAGGGCCAGGCGCGAGGTGAGGCGGTGTCTGTCCCCTGCAGCTGACCGCGCTCATCTGTGGCTTCATCATCAAGCTGAGGAACTGCCTGCACGACGACGGCTTCTTGCGGCAGCTCTACACCATCGGGCTGCTCGCCCAGTTTGAGAGCTTGCTGAGCACCTACGGTGAGCCGCCTGGGCTGGGGTTGTGAGAGCCTCCGTGTGTGACCCCCGCTCGTCTCCCTAAGTGGTTTTCTGATATGCAGGTAACACATACTGATTAAAATGTATCCAAACATACCCCGATAGGTGACAAAGAACTAAAAAAAGTCCTGTGTAGTTACACACAGACACACACCCGCTTGTGGCCCATTTCTGCACCCACTAAATTATTAGAAGGAAAGTTGCTGGGTCACACAGTAGGAGTATTTTAAAAACTTGTTGATATTTCCAAATTGTCTTTTTTTTTTTTTTTAAGAAGATGTTGGGGGTAGGAATTTATTAATTAATTAATTTATTTTTGCTGTGTTGGGTCTTCGTTTCTGTGCGAGGGCTTCCTCCAGTTGTGGCAAGCGGGGGCCACTCTTCATCGCAGTGCGCGGGCCTCTCACTATCGTGGCCTCTCTTGTTGCGGAGCACAGGTTCCAGACGCTCAGGCTCAGTAGTTGTGGCTCATGGGCCTAGTTGCTCCACGGCATGTGAGATCCTCCCAGACCAGGGCTTGAACCCATGTCCCCTGCATTAGCAGGCAGATTCTCAACCACTGCACCACCAGGGAAGCCCCTCCAAATTATCTTTTAAATGCTTTCTTCTCCTCACCTTAGTTTTCTGTTTATTTCTTCTTAGAAGGTAAAAACGGATAATTTTTTTTAAGTATCTGTTAATCTTTGGAGTTCTAAGACATTGAAGAAATATCAAAAGATCTAAGGAATACAGAAAGATCACAACACCTAAAGAGCCGGCTTTGCCTTCTGAGGTTCCCGCGTGTAGGTCCCCCACCCCTCCCTTCTTCGCCAGGAAAGCGCCGGGAACTATGAGGCGTGGTTGCACCAGCTGCGCTTTTTAATGTGGCCATAGGACTTCAGTAGTGGGCTTTACTCATGGAGAAGTGAGGCACTTGGCCAGCTTCCCCCCAACTCTCACCGCCTCGTCACTGCCACCCTGAGCTCATCGTTGTCCTTCCGTGGCCACACTGAGTCCAGGGGAGAGCGCAGGTCCCCTCTGCCTGACAGCCCTTTCCCTCTCTTGCCTCCAGGGGAGGAGCTGGCCATGCTGGAGGACATGAGCCTTGGGATCATGGACTTGAGGAACGTGACCTTCAAAGTCACTCAGGCCACTTCTAATGCATCAACCGACATGCTGCCCGTCATCACAGGAAATCGGTATAAATGCTTTTCTGATTCTCAGAACTAGCACAGTGTTTTGTTTTTTTTTTTTTTGTTTGTTTTTTGTTTTTTGTTTTTTGCGGTACATGGGCCTCTCACTGTTGTGGCCTCTCCCGTTGTGGAGCACAGGCTCCAGACACACAGGCTCAGCGGCCATGGCTCACGGGCCCAGCCGCTCCACGGCATGTGGGCTCCTCCCAGACCAGGGCACGAACCCGTGTCCCCTGCATCGGCAGGCGGACGCTCAACCACTGCGCCACCAGGGAAGCCCTAGCACAGTGTTTTAATCTGTGTTCATCACATGTGATGCACGTTTCATTTTTGCTTTATTCCGTTTCATTCAGCTGGAAACGCTCATCCCAGCCCGCTACATTCATTTCACAGCCCTGTACAGGTTGGTGACCGGCAGCTAGGAGACCTCCGAGCCGGGCCAGGCTGCTGTCCCGTTCTGGGGCCAGCGGGGCCTTCCTCCTTGCTTGCCTGTCTCGCATCTCCCTGTCGCAGGCCTGACCCTCCTCTTCTGCGTTTCAGGGATGGCTTTAACGTGCGGGTCCCCCTGCCGGGCCCCCTGTTTGACGCCCTGCCCCGGGAGATCCAGAGCGGGATGCTGCTGCGAGTGCAGCCCGTGCTCTTCAACGTGGGCATCAACGAGCAGCAGACGCTGGCCGAGAGGTGCGTGCTGGGCCACCTCTGTGGGCCAGGGGCTGCGTCCGTCGGTCGCTGAGCTGCTGGAGAGCGTGTACTTAGTCCTCTTCGGGCTCTGAGGGCCACGTGGACTTTGTTATCCCTCCTTCCTTTAAGTTCAGCCGCGTACCAGGCTCGGCCTTGGTGCTGGAACACAAAGATGAACCAGACGAGGTCCGTGTCCTCGAGAGACTTGGGCTGGTAGCAGAGAGATGTGGCTGCAAGGATTAAGATGAATGCAGGGAGTAGGGGCCCTAGTGAGGTCTCAGGGGGTCTGGGAGAGCTTCCTGGAAGTGGGTTTTAAAGAGTAAGTAGGAGTTGGTTATATGAGGAGGTGGAGGAGAGACCTGGCATCCCAGGCCAAGGAGCCTGAACAAAGGCAGGTGGGGAGAAGCCACGTGGGGCTGGAGGCTCAGGTAGCAGGCAGCAGTGGGCAGGGGTGAGGACAGAGAGGCCTGGATGCCAGGCATAGAGCCACGCCTTGGTCCTAAAGGCCTGTGCCTCGTAAACTCCTCCAGGGTCACCTGCCAGGCAGCAGGGAAGAGTCACGTGTGCCCACGTGTGCAAGAGTGTGTGCAGGTGTTGGAGAGGAGGGGATTGGGTGTGTGTAGCTTCTAATGACCTATTGGTACATGAAAACCTTTCCTGTCATGTCATTGCATGCATGTGATCTACATGTTTTAGAACTAAAAGATAAAGTACTTGCTGTTAAGGACATTTGGTCTCCAGGACGATATGCCATATTCCTGTTGAGCCTTTTGAGCCCAGTGGTCAGTGTCCATTGACCCCCAGGTGTAGGGTCCTCCCCACACGGTCGGAGACCTTTCAGTGGGACAGGACACCATCAGAGTCACATCTGAAGAAGGTCACCTGCCTGCCACGTGCTGGAAAGATGGGAGGGGTCAGATGTGACGAGGGGGTTGTCGGGAAGAGTCTGGGCCAGAGGCGGTGACCTGGGTCAGGCAGGGGCAGTGCAGATGGGAGTGGACAGACTGGAGAGCCGAGACGAGGTCTTCAGCGGGGCAGGTGCGAGGGGCGCCGAGGAGGGGGGCAGGCCTCTGGGTGGGTGTGACCGGGGGGGGTCACGCTGGGGGCAGGTGGAGGGCTGGCCTGAGGCCGAGGGCGCCAGCCCAGGACGCAGAGATCTGGAAGGTGTGGCCAGAGGTGAGGGGCCCACTTCAGGGAGAGTGGGCAGCGTCGGGGCCCCCAGCGAGGAGGTGTCCTCGGGAGGAGGTAACATTCCCTGTGCCTGGCAGCTGCTGTTCCTGACTGCAAGAGTGGTTTCTGAAAAAGGTGTTTCTGGAAAGGTTTCTGCAAAGGGTTGAGGCCAGGCCAGGTTGGAGTGAGCAGAGGGCCAGGTGGCAGAGGACGTGGCAGTGGACGGGGGAGTGGACGGGGGACGTGGCAGTGGACGGGGGACGTGGCAGTGGACAGGGGACGTGGGGGGCAGGGTCTGTGCCCCGCTTGCTTGTCTGCTCCTAAACAAGGCCAGCTCACCTGTGTGCCAGGGCGACCCCGAGGGAGCAGGTGCCTGGAGGAGAAAAAGCCATTTTGGGCATCAGGGGTGGTTGGGTTGCGGTGGACCCACAGGAGGGCATCCTGCCCCCCGAGCGATGACTTTGGGACTGTGAAGAGGCTGCCATGCACGGAGGTCGCTGGGCAGGAAGTGGGGGAGGGGGCGTGCGTCCAGGCCTGGGACTCCAGGGCTGCGTGTTTGATGAGCACCTGCGCCTTCCTCACGGGTGGCTTTCCTCCCGACTCCCCACGGGCCTGGCGCCCTGTGTGGTGAGGGGAGGGCTGGGGCCCTGCACGCCGTGCAGCAGGAACAGCTGGTCGGGTCCGGTCATCCAGCAGCAGGGCGACTGATGGGACTGTCCTGATTCCCCAGCCAGAGCCCCACTGCCGGCCCCGCTCCCAGGCGCCTCCGGGGTGGGAGGACGGGGACCCGGGGCCGCGCGGCGGGGCTGCCCAAGGGCCTGGGTGTCTCGCAGGCATGCCTGTCACAGGTCACGCAGGGTTCCTGCTCACGAAACGTATTCAGACTTGTCACCAACACGGGAGAGATGACCTTAAGGTTGGGGGGAGGAACGTGGCTGAGAATCTAGACGTGCGCCGTGAGGATCGAGAGAATCGACATCGTTACCTTTAACGCGGTCACCGTGGCGCTGGAGAAAGCGACATTAGCCACCTAACGGTGTCCCCCTGTGACCTCTGAAGGTTTGGCGACACGTCTTTACAAGAAGTTATCAACGTGGAGAGCCTGGTGCGGTTAAATTCCTACTTCGAGCAGTTCAAGGAGGTTCTGCCAGAGGACTGTGAGTACTTCTGTACGGCAGGTCCCACCCGCTCTCTTCATCCCTCGAGGGGTTTGAGGTTTGCTTAGCAACCTTCCCAGTGCTGCTGCCGATCCCCCCCTGCCTCCCGCCCTGTCACCAATGTGGTCGGCTGCTTTCACGCCCGAGGTCACCGTGCAAGACACTAAGGGGCTGAGGACAGACCCTGGGGAGGGCTCGCATGGAGGCTGGGCCAGGTGGGCACAGAGCCAAGGGGCCCCGCTGGTGTCTGAGGGGCATCTCACAGTCGCCGTGTGGTGAGGCTGTGGCGGGGCGGGCGGGCGACCACGCTGCACGGCCTCGAGTGGCCGGAGGCTGGCAGGGACTGAGGGCTGGCACGTGGGGAGACAGGAAACACGCCTGGAGCGCGGGGACTGGAAGGGTCTTAAAGGTCCGAGCGAAGGGGCTAGAAAAACAAGCCTGCGAGATGCCAGAGGATGGCAGGACTGGAGATCCTGCAGGGCCAGGTCAGGGCCCGCGAGCGAGTGGGGGACATGGTGTGGGCACAGGAGCTCGGGGCGGGGGGGCCTCAGTCTCCCCATGAACTGAGGGCGTGAGCCCAGCACTGGGCTTGGCGGCCGTGAAGGAGGCTTGGGACGGGTGCTCTTGGAGCCGTCGAGGCTCTGGCACTGACCACACGTTGGAATTCGCTGGGGAACCTGGGAAAATCCTCTTGCCAGGGACCCAGCTCAGAGTGTAGAGGGCGGGGCCTCAGCCTTGGGAGGTTTAGAAACTCCCCGGGTGATCCCCGTGTGCTGCAGCCAAGCTCGAAAGCGATGTTTAAGAGGTCAGTAAAATGCTTTTCTGAGGACTCAGCTGAAGGTCATGGCACCTGGCCTCTCAGGCTCCCAGATACCGGGTCATCCTCATGTTCTTCCACAGTGATCATAGTGACCAGTGACAGATTTGTCAAGTCCTTGCACGTGCCAGGCCTTCTACACACTTCCCATGAATTATCTAACTGATCCCACAGCAGCCTTGGGAGGCGGGCTTGGTTTCATCCCCATTTGACATATAGTGACACTGAGGCATGGAGGGCAGGTCCCCCAAGGAACCCGGGTCAGGCCAGGTGGCCTGTGGCCAACGCCCACCTTCCGACTGCTCTGGAGGTGGGGACAGTGCCGGCTGCCCAGGCTTGGACTGAAGGGATGGGAGCGTGTGCTGGGCCAGCCCCCTGGCTAGGGTGCCCTGAGACGGAAGGGCCCCGCTGGGGGATCAGGAGCCTTGTGGTCAGGAATGGGGAGACTTGTGCTCAACGTTTTGGGGGACGGCAGTTTCCAGTGAGGCAAGGCCCCGGGAGACGTGAAGTGGCCCTGGGCGTAAAGGCCCGGGGAGGGCGAGGCCCGTGGGATCAAAAGCCAGTAGCACTGCCCACGGCCCAGGACGCTGGGGGGCCACAGCCTGGGGGGCCCTCAGCCCAGTAGTTACGCTCGTCCGTGAGGCTGAGGAGATGGGGCCCACCAGCGAGTGCCCCCAACTCTGCTGGGGTGCCAGTGTCGCTCATCGGGCTGGAGGTCAGGTCGTGCGTCTCCTCCAGGAGGCTCTGGTTCGCGGCCTCTGGGTTCCCACAGCCCCCGTCACACGCCGAGCCCTCTGGCCCGGTCCCCGGAGCAGCGTGGTGCTGGGCACCAAGCAGCAGCGTGAAGTGGTTGGCGTGGGATCCTGCGTGCACCGGGGAGGTTGTGCGGTGGAAACGGACGCATAGTTCCATCCCACAGTTGGTGGTGATTTGCGGATTCAGGCCCCCTGGCTGTTTTCCGTACATGGGACCTCGAGGCTCTTCTCTTCTCCTCTGGTGGTCCTGGTGTTTGAAAATCCCAGGCTTCTGAGGTGAGGTGGTCTGACTGATCTTCCAGCTGGAGGGGTCCCGGAGCGGCCTGGACACTGTCACGGTGGAGGGGGCTGCCCTTGCCACCTTCCCCCTCCGTGTCGCCACCCCCGGCCCTCAGCGTCCTCCAGCCCTGACGGCGGTTCTGAAGCCCTGATGGAGCTCCCTCACTCCCTCCCGTTCTCGATGATCCGAGCTCCCCCTCCAGCCCCTCAAAAGAGCTGAAAGGAGGCCAGGTGGTTGCCCTTTGCAGGTGGCACTGAAGTGGCAGTGAAAGTAACAGAGTGCTCACCGTGCTGGCCACCAGGCCCAGTCCCAGAACACAGGCCTTCTTGCTTCAATCACACTGAACCTCCGGCTCCGGCCGGGACTCATCCTTTGGCCGTTTCCGGCGGCGCTGGCTGCCGTGGGGCTAAGTCCCCGCGGGCGGCCCCAGCTCCACGACCCCGTCTCTCTTCCAGGCCTACCTCGATCTCGGAGCCAGACGTGCCTGCCGGAGCTGCTGCGGTTCCTGGGTCAGAACGTGCACGCCAGGAAGAACAAGAACGTTGACATTCTCTGGCAGGCTGCTGAGGTGAGGGAAACAATGTCAATAACAACAACAAATTAAAACCTCCGCCAGGAGTGAAGAGAACAGATTTCTCCACAAGGACACAATGCGAGTTGCCCGTGAGTTGCTTACTTGAGGGCTGCCTGCATTCTGATAAGCTTGACACAGAACCTGCCCCCTCGGACGTGGAATTAACCAGGCTGATGACAGTTGTCCCCTTCCGAAGCCCGCACAATCGATAACCAGCTAGAGCTCACGGCCTGCTGCATCTTTTAATAGGTTCAAAGGGAGATCTCTGGGACCTTTGCCATCTCTTTAAACAATATTTCTAGTACACTGCTGCTCAGATCTCCTCATTTCCCCTGAAATGAAGTCCTTATAAGACCTCAGATACTTTCTCACCAATTTGTTTGTGGAGTTCCTGCTCTGAGCCCGGGTATCAGAGCAGTTTCACAGCTCGTCATTCACTCACCCCTGATGAGGGCACCTGTCCACGCTGGGACTCACACACAGAGTTGGAATATTATTGGTCGGGCCTGATTCACACATGGGGAGACCCGCCAGCACCCCAAAGTGGCTGATAGTCCCCCCACAAAGACTGGAGCTTGGTGCTGCAGACTGCCCTCTTGTGCAGGGATGTACCTGTGGCCACCCTGCTGCACCTTCCAGAACCTCATGGAGCTCTGGATCCACCATCTCTGAATGTAACTTTCTTTGACCCTATTTGTAGTTCTGGTTTACGCCACGTGTCTGGGTCATGAACTCTCCAGCCTGTGGAATTTAGCGAGCACGTCCACGTTCACTTCAGTTATGATTTTATTAATTCACTCTTCACCTAGCTCAGGGGCTGCTTAGAATCTTTTCTTTTTATCTTTTAAAAAATGTTTTGTCTATTCTCACAAGATGCCCATCTTCCTCCTGATGGTCTTGGCTGAACTTGTTTGGGTCCTTTCTGTCTTGTCCTTCTTCAGACACAGTGCTTAGGACCACACCGTGCCCTCTGTAGAGTGGCATCCCTGGCAGTGGCTGCGTGGTCTCGGCTGAGGCCTCTTGGCCCGAGAAGCAGGCACGGGGCCATCTGTAGGGCAGCCTGCAGTGCCTCTGGTGTTTTTCTGAGAACAGCAGGTCACGGAGCCCACTGGCGTTAGGTCACATGGTTCTTCGTGAGATACCCATGTTGTTCTCACAATGCAGCATCTCCTACGGGTCCACAGGCCCTTATCTGAAGCTCTCATGGGCAGGTGTTTTAGAATTCACAGGGCTCCACGTTTCAGAAAGGTGATACGGTATACAGTTGGTACCTAGGCATGTGATAGGGTGCACATCACCTGTGTGTAACGTGGTGCACGTGGATGATTTCACGTCCCCGGGGGATCTGGGGCCGCACCCTGGAATCAAACTCCTGAGTACTTACTGTCTTACTGAAAAGTATGAATATGTAGACAAAATGCGATAAATAAAAATTGTAGATAGTTTGACATCCACTCAAGAGTTGGTCATGTTGCCAAACGAGGCTGCCACAAACTTATACCAAAAAAAAGGTCTTTTGTTCCAGGGCTTTCTCGACCTGGGGACTGTGTGCCTAGGATCGCTCCTAGTGGTGTAGGGCACATGCTCCCAGGTGTCCTTCCGTGGGGAGAGGAGGTGCCCTGAGGCAGCCTTTTCTCAGCAGGGGGGTTGCCCTCCACGCGAGCCCCTCACTTGGGAGGGGAGGTGCGCTGGGCCCTGTACCAGGGCCCCGGGTCGAGCTGGAGGGGAGCCTGGTGGGCAGGAGGTGGCCACAGGGAAGTGGGTCTGCTGAGCTGTTCCCACCGGTGCAGACGAGGAAGAGTGTAGAGACCAGTGGGTCTGTGCTGTCACTTCCAGAAAGGCCTAGAGACTTGGTGGGGGCTGGGCATCCTGGAAGCTCTCTGACTTACCCCAGGGGGTGGGCAGCAAAGGGCTGGTCCGGGCAGAGCTGGGAAGGTGGCTGAGCAGACGGCGGGGCCCCCGGGAGGCAGCAGCGGCCTGTCCCGTCTCCCTCTAAGCAAAGCGTGCCTTCCCGTTGGCAGATCTGCCGCCGCCTCAATGGGGTGCGGTTCACCAGCTGCAAGAGCGCCAAGGACCGCACGGCCATGTCGGTGACGCTGGAGCAGTGCCTGATCCTGCAGCACGAGCACGGCATGGCCCCGCAGGTCTTCACGCAGGCCCTGGAGTGCATGCGCAGGTGAGTCCCCCGGGCCCGGCGGCCGCGCTCTAGTTTGGCTTTGGAAAATTCCTCCACGTCTGCCAAGTCAAACTCCAGGCACATCACATCCAGTGTCCTCTTTTGAGTCAGGGGGAGAAAAGAGCCGGCGCTGTGTCTGAGCGGGACCGCAGTGAAGCGGGGGAGCCGAGGCAGCGGGGAGGGAGGTGGTGAGCTCGGAGGCGGCCGTGTGACTGCCCTTTGGTGCCCGGTGTCCCCCGGCCACTCATCTTGCTGTGGGTGCGACTCAGGGCCCGGGCATCCCAGCAGGCCCCGGCTGTTCCCATTCCGCGTTGTCTCTTTTCAAACCGAGGGGAGACCAAGCGTCCGCAGGCTGCGCCGGTTGGCTCCGCTTCTCCCAGCGGTGGGCTGGGTTTGCTTTCATGAGCCCAGTGTCCAGTGAGTGTTTCCTGGCAGCAGCCCCTCCCCTGTCCCTGTGCCGTGGCCACCTTGCCCTAATGATGTTCTGATTCCGAGGCAGCAGGCGTGTTTGCAGGATGAAACCTGGGACTAAAACTCTGTCTGCTGTCGAGCGATGCCTTGTTTCCGGCACTGCTGGGGAGCACCTCCCCTCACATACCAAAAGAAAGGATAAGAAACCTGCTCCTCCTGTCTTCTTCCATGTGGCTGCCAATGCTGTTCTCGTCTCGTTTCCAAGTCACTTCTACTGAACGTTCTGTACCATTTGTCCTCTCACCAAATTCTTCAAAGCATTCAATTCTCTTATCCTTTCTGTATGTCTCTGCCGTTTCACCTTCTCACAGTCGTACACGAAAGCGATGCCTGAGCGCCTGCCTCTTGATGGGAGTGTTTTGTAGAACTGGAACCGTTTGGTGCTGTTTGGTCTTTCCAAGTTCACCCAAACCTTGTGACCTCAGGGCTGCCTGTTGATGCACTTTTAGAAAGTTCACACTCTGCCTGCCTCGGCCTCTGGGAGGCGGTGGGGTCTCGGCATCCCTGGTGCGGTCAGCTGCGAGGTGGAGGGGAGGACCGTGCTGGTGAGACACAGGCCGCCAGCCGCAGAGAGACGAGAAAAATGGAGGGACACAGCTCTAGCTGTGGGGCAGATATTAGGATGAGGTCCGTGCCGTACGTAGGCACACGTCAGGTGTACAGTTGGTACCCCTCGGTCCAGGCCTCTATCCAGTCTTGGCTTCGTGAACACATTCGATGAAAACAACAGTTTGTTCTGACTGCGTCTGAGCACAAAGGTCTCGGAAGACCAGGGAGCAGGTGGCACCTTAGACACGTGGGCGGCCCCATCTGCTGGCCTGCAGCCCGCCAAGGGGCTGTGGGCAGTTACCCACACGTGCACAGGTGAACTGGGAGGCTGACAACACACGAGGTACTCTCACAACTTTGATCACGGGTGATTGCTATTCCTTGTAGGAAAATCAGAAAATCCACATAAGCCCCTACCCCGGTGACTCCCGCACCAGCCCCCACGCCACAGGACAATTCTCCGTATTCCTGCTACTACAAGGAACACTGCTAACATCCCGATGCGTGTTCAGATACATACGTATGAGTGTGAGTGTGCTTAACCCACACATTGGTCAACGTACCCAGTCCCTGAATAGTACACAAAACATATGCACAAACAGATGCAGTTAGATGTGTAATTCTGTCCACCGTTTTAGCCTACTGTTCTCACTTAACTGTCTTGTGAGCATTTTTTCAGGTTAATGAATGTGGGCCTTATCATGTTTAGCACACCATAATTTATCCAATTTGCTGTCCTTGAATCTTTAAGCTGTGTACGGTGTGTCAGCACTTTAAATACGGGTGCAGTGAATACCCTTGTGTTTTCTCCTACCCACGTCTGCCCTGTTGATTCCTTAAGTTAAAAAGTGTACACCCTTGTAAGGCCTTTAATACAAATTGACAGGTTGTTCCCATACCAGTCACACCCAGTGTCCCGGGGGCCTGCCCACCCACCCTCTGGGTAATCATCCTGCCACTGCTCTGAGCGCTTCTGAGCCTGGGAAGTCGGCCTTGCTTTCCTACATTACAGGCAGGGACCCCGGGGTCCTGAGTAGGGAAGGACCCTCCTCCCATGGGACGGGCATCATTCCCTTGGCCTCCCTCTGCTTCTCTGAAACCCCCATCTGCCTCCAATTATGGATGTCTTTTTTAAGTTTATTTAGGTTTCTCTGAATTTTCTAAAACCTCTGCCGTGAACATATGTTACCTTAATAATCGTTGAAGAAGTTATTAAAAACCAAAGCAAAGCTCAGTGCCATCTCGCCTCTGCCGCCCCCGGGATCCTCAGATCACCAGCCCCGGGTGCCATGCTCGCCACCCCCTTGTCCACCTGACCTCATGCATTTGTTTCCGTGTGACACTGTTACCCCCGACTTCTCTGTTTTTTGGATTATCCCGTGTGGGGAAGATGTGTCTGTTCATAGGCTGCAGGCCCCAGGCGGCTGGTCGGTAGCTGGTGTTTCCCGCTGTGGCGTGGGGCCACGGGGCAGCCCGGAGCCCTAAGGAGGCAGCAGGAGGTCTGGCCATGCCCTGCGGTGCTTCTCTTGCTTTCTGGCTCGCATCCTGCCCGACAGAGGAGCAGCGCACGCAGGCAGCGGGGTGGGGCGGCTGGGGGAGGGGCAGGGCTGACACTCAGGCTGTCTTGTGTCCTGGAGGCCCAGGGTGAGCACTGGCCAGTGCTGTGCTAGCAAGTGCTTGACAGCCAGCTCTCTCCAAAAACAAAAACAAAACCTCATCTGTCTTGTTTGCCAATTTCTGTGGCATAATTAACACTCCCACCAGCACCTGTTTCAGGCTGCCGAGTGACGCCACGGACCAGGGAGCTGGGAAGAGATGCACACGCTTGGCTTTTGCCGTCGGAGGCCATTCCAGCTCCCTGCTGGTGGTGCCCCTCTGTCCCCAGTGCAGGGTCCGAAACACAACAGTGGGCCTTCCTAAGTGGCCCCAGTGGCCCCCAAGACTGCCCTGGCCTGGGTCGTGACCCCATGATCAGTGCTCGTGGCATGAGAAGCATCCCCCGTGAGAATGGCACATCCAGGGCATCCAGGGTCCTCCGGGAGCCTCACCTCAGCACATTTCTTTGGTAGCACCAAAGGGGGACAGACCCCCAGTTTCCAGTGAGCTGGGCTGGACTCCATTCTTGGTAGACCCCATCTCACAGAACGATGACTCGGAATGGTAGCTCACACCCTGCCGCTGCGCAGCCTAAAAGCCAAGGCGAGTCTGGCGAGGGCTCTGCCTGCAGTTGATACTGAAGGGAAACGGTTATCATCTGAGTGTTTAATCAGGAGGCAGCTTTGGCGAAATACGTTGCACCACCTGCCGCTCAGGCACCTGTGAGAAGGTCAAACGCCCCCGATGGTTCTTCATGTTCAGCCTGCTCTTTGGAGTCCACGTCTGGCCGCACGTGCGAGCATGGCAGGGCAGCATGGCGTGTGCTTGGCAGCCGAGGGAGTGAACATGGAAAACCATTTAGTCGGCCTACACGTGTTTGTTTTCAGTAGATTACAGTATTTTTTTCTTATTTTCCCTTCTCTTTCTCTCCTGTTTTGTAATTGTGCTCATTTTGTTTTGGTATCCCTTTTACACCCTTTTCTGCATATCATCTTTTTCTTTGTGTTGTGGCTTCATTCCATGTTTTTTTAAATCTTATCTTTTGGTTCTCCTCTTTTTTCCCCATACTTTTGAAAAAATCCATTGCATGTATCCCTCCTTTTCCTTTATTTTCTTTCCCTTTTTCTTTTCCTTTCTCCCAACCTTCTTCCTTTTCACAGCATTGGAACACGGGAGGTAGTCACCCAGAAGAACTTGAGCGGCCTGGTGCCCATCCGAGACTTAAGACTAGACCCCAGCCTCCTCTGTTCCATCCCTTTACTAGCTATGAGCCCCAATTTACTGATTGCGTGGCTCTTCCTGAGCGTAGCATACCTGGCGGCCAAATTGCGTTGCAAATGAGTATCATTATGAGAAATTAACAAATCATCCGAAAAACAAAAGTGCCAGAACATGTCCAGCCACCGTGTACCTAACTGGATAGAAGGAATGTGTCAGAGCATGGTCCGCCGAGATATATTTCATGCCTTACAGTTTGACATTTTGTTGTTCTGAATTGTAAATACCTGCCAAATTATTTCACCAAGAGGACGTGTTCGTTTAAATTCTGTAGAGTTTTCAGTGCTTGTAACATGTTCTTACAGAGCTCTGTTACTGCTTTGTTTAGCTGGCCTGGAATTACTTGTACCACATCTCTTACCTTCTGATGTAAAACTATTTATTACCTGTATACCTCTTGTGCC
Source organism: Hyperoodon ampullatus (assembly GCF_949752795.1). Lineage (NCBI taxonomy): Eukaryota > Metazoa > Chordata > Mammalia > Artiodactyla > Ziphiidae > Hyperoodon > Hyperoodon ampullatus. The sequence goes on from NC_136928.1 coordinate 16,212,453, forward strand.
CTGTTTCCTAGAGAGAGGAATTCTGTCAGGAAAGAATTTGTATATTTGATACTATTCTTTAAATGTACTGCTAACCTTTCCTTTCCTTTTGAAGAGAAATGAAAAGTGTAGATGCTTTCTAACTGGCTCATCTAGATAAACCTATTTAATAGGACATGTACTTTCTGCTTTCATTTCAAAGCGTAGTCCCTGAAATTATAGTAGCAAATAGTTTGCAGAATTATAACATTTCCTTGCTTAAGTTATTATTTCCAAGTTGGGATGACACAAAGCTGTGAGGACGGTAGCTCATTGTATCAAATAAGGCACATAAAAATAACATATTGCATGTGACTTTAGAATTACTCTTTTAAATATTTGTCATTAAACTGATCCAGGAACAAATGCAGAGAGTAACAAAAGGCTGTTGACGTTAGATACATTTATTTTTCTTGAAATAGCATTTTTCATCAAAAAAAAAACCCTGCTTCTTTAATTCCAGATTCAAGTCCAGATACCTTTTCTCTCTTACAAATCAAATATGGTTAATTATGAAAAAAAAATCAAAATTTACCAAAAAATAAGGCCTGACTTTTGGGCAGTTGTGCCAGATGGAGGTGTGAGAGAGAAAAGGTCACTTTGGTTTCTGTTGTTATCACTCTTAATTTTAACATGGCAATGTCTGTAAAATGGGAGGATTTGTAACCTTAACATTCCTGTGTGGAAAACGGTGGCTAGACACCTCTGAAGGCAGCAGAGTAGATGACAGGGAACCCCATAGATCCTGCATAAGAAACGGGCGGTGGCTTCTCTGTTTTCCAGCTCAGATTATGTTGTGCTCCTGTTTTGGCCTCCAGCTGGCTTTCCCATACATTGCATTTTATGGAAGTGGATTTCTTTTCACCACTCTAGAAACACTGGAGTGAATTTAGAGAAGCTGGCTTTTTCAGAAACTTTACCCCCAGGCATGCACACAAACCCAGTCCACCACAAAATCTGGCCTCTCCATTCCCTCCCCCAGACTTCCAGAACTGACTCTGGGGTTTCTCTGGTTTGGCCTCAGATCTGAGTCTGGGTTCCGGGAACTGTAGAGGCAGTTACGACTGCAGAAGCAGTGGGTGACAGATGGCAGAAGCAGACTTTAAATTCTAAGATGAAAGGGCATCCTCCTCACCGCTGTGTCCTAGACCTGAGCAGTGAGGGAGCCTAGGGCAGCCGAGTCCACTCTCCTCACAAGTGCAGTGTGGTCACTCTTGTCTTTTCTAGAATGAGGTGGCTGCTCTGTGGCACAGCTCCTGACATCTGTCAGGAGGGAGTCTCTCTCCAGATGCCAAGTGACTGGCGGTGTTAAGTTGTAGCAACATGACACTAGTCACAGGTGAGGTCCTGCCAGCCTGTGACTCTTGTGGAGAGGTGTGTCCACCACTTGTCCTCCATATCAAGGTGTACAAGTCGACTTTCTGAGACCATCTCGTTCCTTTACTGGAAAGAGGGCAGGCAGGGCCCACGGTTCACGTTCCATAGCTCCTAGCCTGTTCTGGGTAAAGCACTCCTGCTGCCCCCGGGGTGACACGTGCTGTGCCCGCCTCCGGGCTGGCAGAGACCGTGCGCAGATGAGGGAGGCCCTTCTGACCACACAGAGTGTCCCCTCCTCTTCCCGGATGCCACCGCCCGCCCAGCAAATGGGGGCCGTGGCCAGCTAGAAAAGCGCTCTCCCCCGCCTCCCGAGGGGCCTCACGGACACCATGGCCTGTCCCCGGCTGTCTGCCCCCGGCTGTCATGGTGCCCACCAGGCCTTCCTGTAGGCTTGGCTGCTAAGATAAGAGAGAAATGGATGGAAGGAGAGGGGCTAAAATTCTTGGTTTTTCTCTTCAGGGGTGGGTCAGAAGGCAGTACGTTCTAATTCTGCAGTCACGAGGTGAGATGGAGACAGCACACCACGAGATGAGACGAGGCTGGGCGGGGGGGTGTGGTGCTTTAGAATATCTGAGGAAGGAAGCTCAGCGTGCCTTTGAGCTGAGTTTTCATGTCGCCAAGGCCTTACGAAGTCAGGCTAAATATATATTTGAAATCTTTCCTGCTTTAGTAAGTAACAGGCAGGATAAAAACAAAGATGGGGAGATGATTCAAGAAAGGGGGGTCACTGATACTTGGTGAAGGTTTTCAGGTTGCTTCTGAGCTAATGCTAGCGCTGAGGCAGTGTCAGCACAGGTGACTCTAGATGTTCAGGATACCAAGACACTCACGTGTCCAGATGAGTTCTAAAGGGGAAGATCCCCTCCGGAAAGGAAAAACAGAGCTGTCACTAAAATCAGTTGTCACTTGGGGTTTCAATTTTAATTTTTTGTTTTAAAAAAATAGATGTCCTTGAAATAATTTATTGATATAATAAAAAAAATCATGTAGCTTTGAAATAATTAAATCCCTCTTTCTAAAAATCTATCCAAGGCCGCCTCAATGTGTATTATAGATTCCTAAAAATAATGCAGCCACCGTGAGGGATCAGGGTATTCTGCCTTAGGACGGAGGCTGGCCCCTGCGGCAGGAAACGCCAGTTACCACAGCGCGGCCTTGCCTCTGTCCACAACTCAGGCCCCAGCCCCAGGCTGGAGCTTGTCTAAACACTGGGTGATAGAGTCAGCGTGTGATCAGCCTCATTAGTTAGATTTTGTAAACTCAATCCAAATTCAAACATCTGAGGGGAAATAAGCACAATTTGATTTAAAAATAAAGTGTAACCTTGCCTGTAATTTCATGTGTAGTATATATTCAGCCAGCTAAACCAGTAATCGGCCTCTTTAACATGTAAATAAAAAGGTAATGTCAGAGTTCACAAATTCTTCTTCGTTCCTCAAAGCAGTTTGACATTTACTACTGATAGGTAGTTTTTGAAAAGTGTGTACCTTTCTTTGTAAATGGAGAAGCCATATCTGAAATAGTCCAATAATGTAAGAGCTTCCAGAGATTAAAGAAGCACCTACATAGCTTCTGCTTTAAACGGAGTATTTTTTATCTGATTATTGGATGTTAGATCAACATGGTCTTCACTTACTCTAGGGCTCCCTGCTTGTATGGCCTAGGCGCTCAGTGCGGATGACACACACGTAGCTGAGGGCTTTGAGGCTCTTGTGACAAGAAAGCGTATCTGAGTTACTAAATTACTTAATAACAAGCAGGTGGATACTTTTCTAAAATGCCCGAGTTTCTCTTCTGAATAAAATCACTGTCTCACCAAAAATATTTTTCATGTTCTTAATAATGAGATTGTCATTTTCACTTTAAAGGGCTTGAGCTATTGTCACTGATATTTTTTTTTAAATGCATGACACAATGGTCTTCATACAACTTGAAATATTTTTTAAATCACTGTTTCTTGGTAACTGCAAATTTTACATCTCATAAAGGGGATTTTGTACTAAATTTAATAATTAGTTGATTTAACTGCTAGTCTTAGAATAATATAAAACTATGAACTTATACCGTGCTATATAGGAAGTCATTCCTATTTAGAATCGCTTTTGCCTGTGAATTTGATGTCTATCAGAACATTTCCCAGAGAGCTCCCCTGAGGCTCCCATGTGGGAATGTGAGGCCTGCCTGACAGCTCATCCTTCTGTTGGGCATTTGCTTTGCCCACTGGATTGCCATGGCAACCCTTGATCAATGCAGCAGCGGAAGAGGCTGGTGGCAGGTTCTCTAGGGAAGGGCCCCTGTGGGCTCTCACTGGCTCAGTGGCACTCTTGAGAGAGGTGACCACGAGGGCAGCTCACCTGGAGAAGGTGACCTCGGTGGGGTCACTTCTTCACGACACCCCAGCGCTGAGAGCCGTGTAGCCATCGCACAGTCTGCGGCATTGCTATGTGCCCGGGACAGCTGTCTCCCAGGTTGAGACAGCATGTGACAGCCGCCTTCTGAGCCAGATGGTTTTGCTACATGTTGAATTCTGCAAGGAAAATCAGCATTTTGAATTTGAGACGGTTAACAGCTGTTGCTAATATAGAAAAATGCAGCTTTGTAAAGGCTTTTGCTAAGAGTAGCACTTTTTCCATTCAAATTGCTAAGTGACAGAACCTCTGAACCACTAGTTAGGATAGGCCCCTCAGATAACCAGACACGAAATACATGAAACCATTACCTTAAAAAAAAAAAAAAAGGTTGTCCTCCACTTCGATACAGTGCTGCTTTTGGAAATGCAAACCTCGCAGTCCCATACAGCCTGTGTCCATCTCTGTGCTTCTTAATTGCCTTGTTCAGAAACCCGCCATTTTACGTGTGTATTGTCATAAATGAGTCTGGCATCCATTTAAATTAATCAACCTTTTTTTTAATGCTATGAAAATAATCAGTTCATTTCATCTGAGTTTAAGTCTTTTCTTTTTTCCTTTTTTACTGCTGTCATTTCTTGTGCTTGTTTTTTCCCCAGTGAGGGTTGTCGAAGAGAAAATACAATGAAGAATGTTGGAAGTCGCAAATATGCGTTTAATTCCCTGCAGCTGAAGGCTTTCCCCAAGCATTACAGGCCTCCTGAAGGGACTTACGGAAAAGTTGAAACATGAACACACGGTTTCCTCTAATTAGCTGTTATGTAATAAATGTGGGTACCCTCTAGTGTCATATATGAATTCTTCAAGAAGACCTGAAGGATTGGTTTTTACTTTTATGTTTTTAAAACTATTTCACTAAAGAGTCTATGGAGCATGTTTTTTGCGTTGGAATCCATAGCAGGTAATGTTGGGCTCACTAGTGTGGAGAGTTAACTGCCCATTTAAACAGCCTTCAGCCATAATCACACAGATATCAGCAGTTACCTGTATAAATCAAGCCAGGTGCGTCTGAAATGCTAAGACTTTTTAAAACGCCCACTTAGGCAGCTGCTCACCTAACTTATTTTTCTACTGAGTAACTCAAAATTGAGCATTGATTTACAATCTACTTTTTAAAAATCTCCATGTAAAATGGTAAATAATAGTTTAAATGATTGGATCCTGGGCAGACCACTACATGTTAAATGTTAAGGGAAGTTTTGGGGAAAGATGCTCGCCCTGTCTCATGCGGTCAGGGCGAGTGCTTCTGGTGCCTCAGCCTGCCTGTAACAGCACGGGTGGAACCAGGAGTTGAAGTAAAGGCTGATAGATCAGCCTGAGATAAGGCTTATTAGAAGACAATACCTGCAAAGCCGCCCACACAGTAGGGGCCACCCCTGTCCCTTAAAGAACAGGGTGTCTGCTCGAGGACATGAGGCCAGCCGTCTCCTGTTGCCTTATGCCCCGTGTGTAGTCCACGGCCCCAGGGCACGTCTCCCCTTCTCCCCCATGTCAGGACCTCGCACGTGGTGTTGTCTGATGCCTCTCAGTCAACAGTGGGGGATTTTGCATAGAGATAGTGGAAGCCTAAGTATTTTCAAAATTGGTGTCCTCTGGTGGGTTTCCCAATTTTTTGTCTTCTAGAAGACAATACAATCATGTTTGACTGTCTGATGAAAGTGTCTTTTAGGTCTGCAATAATTGTTACTACTCATTCTGTTATGTAAGATGGCTATTGAGAAAGTTGAGATATCTCCTAAAATGAGATTTTGAAAGGGATTAATGGACCATAAAACTTAGGAATTTCATAGAAAATTATGTCTGGTCATCTATTATAAGATGATGATGAGTCATCTGCACATAGCAGAGTTTTTTCTTAGTTTATATGTTTTTATCAATTCTGTTTTTATCATTATTATGTTTACATGTTATTTAAAAGGCTGTAAAAGAAATGTATGTGGCACATATTCATGATACTGATCCTAATGACTTGTGAACCCTTAGGAAGTTCCTTTATCTAAAATTCTAAATGCTATTCTTTGGGCTCCTCTAGAAATGCCACTTGGAAACATGTAACAGGCTTGGGCCTGGGGAGCTGAAGCACAGGCAAGACCACCCCTTGGCAGGGTCAGAGGGTGGGCATCAGGTAAGGGTGGAACCAGGTGACCTTTCAGATCCTTTCCTCCTCAAAAGTCTGCACACCTGGAGCCTGCTGTCTCCTGACGCCCACTGGTGAGTGTGAACTGGTGTGGAGGGTGAGTCAGTGAGGGGCCCTTGGTGCTCACCAGCCCCTGCACAGCTGGGTTCACTGTGGAGGGCGGAGAAACTTGTCCCGCAGGCCCACTGCATAGGTGGCAGCAGGTGGTGTCGGATTCTCCTGTTGTGTCAATCCATGTGCAAAGACAGCTTCCAGTATAGCTGATTTAGTATTTCACCTCCACCATTTCATTTCATTTGTCATTTTCTAGTATCTGTATATTTCCATCTTTACTCATTTTAACATCATTTTTAAAAACTCCCTTGTATTTTTAATGTTACTCATACAACTTTCAGATTTTTTTTTTTGGGGGGGGGTCTGAAGAGCATTACCTGAATTTACCAAAAGGGAATATAGCAAATGTTGTCATCTGTTAGCGGTTTTGCATGTGGCACCTTTATGTGAATATTTTCCCGATTTTGGCTTCATGTTGGATCACCATAAAAGTCGAAGACTTGGCTAATCACGTAGAAAATATTCAGGTTTCAGTATTCCACCCCTGCTCCTGTGTAGTAGTCAGCCTCACGGAGGCATTGCGCGATTACAAAGCTCGTTGAGTGGGGGCCACATTGCCCGTCGTGGTGGCTGCAGGTACCCAGGTCACACGGGAGCTTTGAGTTTTCAGTTGGAGAAGGAAGGCAGTTTTACAGGTTCCCGTAAAATAGAGGTTCCATCAAGTGCTCCTTATATAAGGCACCCATTTAAAAAGAAACGTTGAGACGTACCGAAAGCTCAGATGTGACGTGGATTCTGTGAAAGCGTCTGCAGCACAGTTGCCTTTGGTTTCCTTTAAAAACGTACAAATACTGCATAATAACAGTTTTGTCCCTACACAATTGTATTTGCCAAGCTTAGTGCGTTAAGGTACTTTTATTTATTTGTTTCGGACAGTATTAATATATATAAACATATAGTTACCGTTTTATATATTCTTAGCTCATTCAAAGCCATGTATGCTGTAAATGTGCTAGTCTTTAGAATGACAATAAACAACTAACGAGATCATTAAACCTGGTCTGCCTGATTCATTCTGATACATTAGGAGGACTGGTTCTGTGGCCGGCATCTGGCTGGACCATCTGGCTGGACTGCTGGGCATTGCATTGAGTGCTCAGTGTTTGTAAACGTGAGACATTTCTGTTTTATAATCCTGTTTTCACTTAGTTGGAAGTAGAGGGCAGTGAGGTGTGGGATTCAGCTTCAGGCAGACTCGGATCCCTATCCTGTTCTGCCTTTCGCTGGCTGGTGACTTTGAGCAGCTTGCTTGCCCTCTCCGAGCCTCCCTCCATGTGCTGAGTAGAAGTTGCTGCTTTTGCCCTTGGTCCCAGTGCACATCAGATTTTGCGTGCACCCTGTAAGAGTGAAGTTCCTGTCTCCCCCAGCCCTGTGGAGATGCTGCAGTTAAGCCTTCAAAGCCAAATGCTCTGGGAGCTCCTCTTCCCAAAGACAGACCCCCAGGCTGGGGAGCCTGACATGGGGCTCAGAACTCTCACTCCTGTGGGAGAACCTCTGCAATATAATTACTCTCCAGTTTGGGGGTCACCCACCCCCTCCCAGGGGTATGGGATTTGACTGTACTGCGAGTGTGTCCCTCTTACTCTCTCGTTGTGGTTCCTTCTTTATGTCTTTGGTTACAGAATATCTTTTTTGGTAGGTTCTTATCTTTTTTTATCAGTGGCTGCTCAGCAGTTAGCTGTGATTTTGGTGTGCTCGCGAGAAGAGGTGAGCTCAAGGTCCTTCTACTCCGCCATCTTGTCCCAGGAACCGAGGAAATTTTAATCCAGGGTCATTGTGCTCTCCAGATCATCGACCATGTCCCCACAGTGAGTATCAGAGAAAAATCCCCTTATGCCTCCAGCAGGAGAGAGACGGAACCACTCCTGAGATCTGCGTGCTAAGTGTGGGCACAGTGGGCAGTGTGAGATGATAGGCATCAAACGTTCCTGAGTGTTAGCTGCTGCTCGTACCCTCCCACATCCGTAAGTGTGGGTGGTGTCAACTCTGTGGGTTGCCTGGCCATCCGTTGTGTGACTTGATGAAATGTCACTCCGTGAATGGTCTGATTCTTCATTATGTTGCATCTTGTGCTCGGCACACATGCCCAGGGATCTCCCTTGGATAAATTCCTAGCAGTAGAAATGTACAACTAAAGGATAATTTAAATGTTCTGAAATTTTTGAACTTTTAATATTACCAGAGTACTCCCAGAAAGTTAAACTACCACCTGGAGCACCACCTGCCTTTCCCTTTCTCATCGGAGCTGGAGACGGCACCTTGTTTCACTTCCATTCCTTTGATTACTCTGAAACTGAACATCTTTTATACTTATATTCATGCTTCTACTTTTGTGACTTCGAGTGTACATCTTTTTCATGTGACTAAGTGTTTTTAATACACAGTCTATTCACTCCTCTGTCACATTTTGTGGTCTTTTTTAAACCTACTTGTCAGCCGTCTTTTGGTTTTGTTGATGGTAGGTAGGGGGTCTACAGAAGTGAAAAAATCTTACGTGGTGATATCACCTTTTTCTTTTTGCTGTTTGTTGTGAAACTGAGTCCTGGCTTCCCCTCTGGAGGTGACACAGCTGGCCCCCCATCCTTGTCCACGAGAGGGTGTCATGCTGTGCCCTCGCTGAGGGACAGCACCGCACTTGGCACCTTGCATGTTCTTGGTTTAATTCCATTTATGGTTCCTGCCTTTGCTGATACTGAGGTTACTTAAAAAATATTCACCTGTTCTTATTTCTAGTACTTACATGCTTTGTTTTACATTTAGAACAATTCATCGGGAATTATTTTTGGCATAAGGCACATGTTGTAGTGTTTGCTACGGTCAGCACGGCTCCCTCCTCTAAGCCAGCCCGAATGTTGCTCCTTTAAAGATAAGCAAGGGGAGACGTTTCAGGACATGGGCCACCGTCACCGTGCACTTCCTCCTACTCCTCCTCGATGCCATCCGGGTTTCCGTTCCAGCCTGTTAGTGGGTGACCTGGTTCAACCTGGCTGCTTGGTGCTAGGGGCAGTGACTGCAGAGGTTCTGATTGGAAGAAGGTAAGGGGGGCTGGCGGTTGGAGTTTCCCCATTTGTAATTTTGCTGAGGACAAAAATCAGCTGTTCAAAGGGCCATTACCTTTGTAACTTCCTTACAGGCTGTTCTAATGGGTCTCCCCTTTTTAAAAAATTGTTTAGTGATGTATAGTTGATTCACAATGTTGTGTTAGTTTCTGGTACACAGCCAAGTGATTCAGTCATATGTGTGTATACATATTCTTTTCCATTATAGATTTTTACAAGTTACTGAATATAGTTCTCTGTGGCATACAGTAGGACCTTGTTGTTGATTTTTTTTTTTTTTTTTTTTGTGGTATGCGGGCCTCTCACTGCCGTGGCCTCTCCCGTTGCGGAGCACAGGCTCCGGACGCGCAGGCTCAGCAGCCATGGCTCACGGGCCCAGCCGCTCCGCGGCATATGGGATCCTCCCAGACCGGGGCACGAACCCGTATCCCCTGCATCGGCAGGCGGACTCTCAACCACTGCGCCACCAGGGAGGCCCTGTTGTTGATTTTATATATAGTAATGTGTATATGTTCATCCCAAACTCCTAATTTATCCCTCTCCCCCCTTCCCCTATGATAACCATGAGTTTTCTATGTGAGTCTGTTTCTGTTTTGTAAATAAGTTCATTTGTATCATATTGTAGATTCCACACATAAGTGATATCATATATTTGTCTTTCTCTTTCTTCAGTCAATATGACAACCTCTAGGTCCCTCCATGTTGCTGCAGATGGCATTAGTTCATTCTTTTTTATGGCTGAGTAGTATTCCTTTGTGTATACATGTGCCACATCTTTATCCATTCCTCTGTCAATGGACACTTGGGTTGCCTCCATGTCCTGGCTATTGCGAATAATGCTGCTGTGAACATTGGGGTGTGTGTGTCCTTTTGAATTAGCATTTTCTCCAGATACACGCCCAAGAGTGGGACTACTGGACAACGTGGTAACTCCATTTTTAGTTGAGGGACCCCCCCACACTGTGTCCACAGTGCCAGATTCCATTCCCCTGAGCCCCTTCCTGAAACAGCAAACAGCAAGTTGGAACCATTTTTGAAGTTTTCTTGCAAGATCCCCCTCAGCCTGATGTGTTCCTGTGCTGCTGTCACAAGGTGGACCTTCAGGCACAGGGCCACCCCTTAGTCACACGGGAGAGCTTCCGGCGTTGCCGTCTTTCTGGCCTGGGGAGTGCCAGGAGCCTGGACCAGTAGAAGGGCCTGGCCTCAGGTCTGGACATCCTGTTGTGCTCTGGGAGTGGGCCCTTCCAGGACCAGCACCTTCGAGCAAGCCCTTGTGAAACTCTCCACTTGCAGATGGACAAACGCTTCCCCCGCCTCCCCCCGCCCCAAATGTCTTCCCTTACAAGCCTCTAATTTCACAGGTGCTGCTCTGCAGTGTATGAAACACTAGTCCAGAAGCAAAAGGTTCCCTGGAAGGGGACAGCTCAGGGCGCCTGACCTGCCCTACATGCTCCTGAGGGTTGCCCAGAGGGAGGGCAGAGCTGCCTCACAGGTATTGGTTACCTTTACGCTTTTAAATGTACCTTCCTCTCAGAGGCCCTTTCCAAAAGTAGAAAGTAATTAAATTTACAGTGGATAAAAATCCAGTATTTGAGAACAGGAAGGAAAATAGAAATGAAAGTGAAATCTCTGAGGGGTGTATGTCAACCCAAAAGATTTTTCATTCCCACGAGCACGAAGCAGCACAGGCATCGGCAGGGGGAGAAGTGACTGGAGAGATGGAAACTTCTATTTAGCACACTCCATGCTCCCACAGGATTCTGGAAGCAGAACAGCACTGGCCAGAACTGACGGTCCGGCGCCTTGCTTACGCTGACCGTGGGCAGTGACACCAGCACAGCAAATGTCAGCCTACAACGCGTCTGGAAGCCAAATGTTGACTTTTAGGTGGAGAGTGCAGGTGGGGTCTGTGCCGTGCTCTGAACTGCAGTGGGGCCCTGTGAGTGGGCCTACACAGGCACCCCCCCACCGCCCCCAGCCGTGGCCACCAGGGAGACCACCCAAGCCTCAAGTTACAACTCTGTCCTGCGCTGCCCAGGGGAGAATGCCTCTCCCCAGTCTATGCTGAGATTTGGCAAATGGGTAACAACTTTGTCTTTTTTTTTTTTTTTTTGCGGTACGTGGGCCTCTCCTGCTGTGGAGCACAGGCTCCGGATGTGCAGGCTCAGCGGCCATGGCCCACGGGACCAGCCGCTCCGTGGCATGTGGGATCCTCCCAGACTGGGGCACAAACCCATGTCCCCCGCATCGGCAGGCGGACTCTCAACCACTGCGCCACCAGGGAAGCCCTAACTTTGTCTTCTTTTTATTACAGTTGTCACTACCCAAGCTCCGACACAGATTCCTGAGAGGGTGGGAACAGAATATCTGCACTCCAAATCCCTCCTCAGACCCCTTTTGTGCCTCAGCACTACTTTGCAATGACCCTTCCTGCACCAGGCTTCCAGTGGGCCTTTTCAGCCAGTCCAGGCAGGTCTGCATTCAATTATAAATCTTTATGGTGCTCTCACTCTCTGTTGTACCATTTAACAGACAAAAAACAGCCAGGTTGGAGAGGACAGGAAGTGTGCTTGTTTCCAGAGCAAGGAACAACATAGCTGCATTTGAGATGGATGTAGAGGGATATGGCAGTTCATCACTTCCTCCGTGCTGCTCGCCCTGCCCTTGGCTTCTGTGCTTTTCCCTTCCTGGTCTCTCACTCTACCTCTTCACTCTGATTGGCTTGTTGTCCTCCATCCACCACTAGCACTGTGGTGGTCCCTAGGTTTCTGTCCATAACTCTCTTCTGTCGTACTTCATATGCTTTTCCTGAAATACCTTATTAGTCATTCATATAGAATAAGTTACCACTCATCTGCTAATGACTCCCAAATTTCCAGATCCATCTAAACATCCAGCCATATCCCAGTCATTCTACTTGAGTGTCTCGGTGTCTCAAACATAGCATGTCAACACCAAACTCATGCATTCCCCCGCCTCTAAGCTGGCTGAGCTCTCCTCTGATAAATGACCTCATTCCCTCCCCTCCACATCCCATCAGCCACTAAGAGCGTATCTCTTCAACCCATTCCATAATTTCCATCCACACACTCACAGCCCTGGTCCACATCCACACTCCCTCTCATCTGGACCACCTCCCCATAGCTTTCTTATTCCTCCTTCAAAGCCCATCTCAGGCATGCCCTTTTCTATGGCAATTTCTCTCCACAAAATGATCTGGCCCTTAAAAAAAAAATTTCCTCAATCAGCCTTGAATATATGCATATTATATTATGCATATCTCATTCATCATGTTACTTACCTTTTACTTTGTCCAGCATGTTACTTTGAGTTACAACAGCAAATGCAATGCCTGTCACACAGGAGCTATTCAAAAAAGCTCACCGAATGAAAAGATTTTTTTTTGATGTTCAGTTGAAATCTTATTTCAGCACTAGACTATTGCTTTTCTCTGTATATAATCAGTTATTCTAAACACATTATAAGGAGCCAAATTCAACAGGCTCAAGGGAGAAGGCAAACTTAATAGTATAGTGTGGCAAACACCAGGACAGTGGTTTTCTCTTGGGGGGTGAGCAGGCAGGTCTCTGAGGAATGTTAAGCACTACAGAGGGTTCAGACAATATCCTGTTGATCTGGATGATAGTTACATGGTGATCTACTTTATAGTTAACTGGCAACATTATAAAAACACTATATTGGGACCAACCTCACACACCAGTGGACAGGCACAAAAATTCTGCAGGCCAAAAGGCAGTGGCACAATATATTTAAAGTGATAAAAGGCAAAAACCTACAACCAATAATCTGCCCAGCAAAGCTTTCATTCTGATTGATGGAGAGATGAAAAGTTTTACAGACAAGAGCTAAAAGAGTTAGTTAGCTCCAAAAAACCAGCTTTACAAGAAATATTAAAGGAACTTCTCTAAGCAGAAAAGGCCATTACTAGAAACATGAGAATCAGGAAAGGAAAAAGCTCATTGCTAAAGATAAACATACAGTAAAGGTAGTAAATTAACCACGTACAAAGCTAGTAGAAGGTTAAAAGAAAAGAAGTAGTAAAATCATGAACATCTTCTTTAAGTAGTTAATAGATACACAAAGCTGTAAAATATGACATGAAAACCAGTAAGTGTTGAGGGAGGGGAGCAAAAATGCAGGGTTGTTAAAATGCATTTCATGTTAAGAGATTAGCAACTTAAAATAATCATTATATGTACATATGTGTGTGTATATATAGAGAGAGCTATACATAAACCTCATGGTAACTAAAAGCCAAAAGTCAATAATAGATGCACACACAAAAAAGAGAACGGAATCCAAACATAACTGAAGATAGTCATCAAATCACAAGGGAAGAGAACAAAAGAAAGGAACAAAAACTACAAGAACAACCCCCAATTAACAAAACAGCAATAAGTACACATCTATCAATAATTACTTTAAATGTAAATGAGCTAAATGCTCCAATCAAAAGACACAGGGTAGCTGAATGGATAGAAAAACAAGACCCATATATATGAGGCCTACCAGACTCACTTCTGGTCTAAAGACACACAGAAAGGGGATGGAAAAAGGTACTCCCTGCAAATGGAAATCACAACAAAGTTGGGGTACCAATATTGTATTAGACCAAAAAATACCCACCTTTAAAACAAAGACTATGTAACAAGAGACAAAGAAGGACATTATATAATGACCAAGCCATCAAGAAGATATAACAATTGTAAATATATATGCACCCCACATAGGAGTACCTAAATACATAAAGCATATACTAACAGATAAAAAGGTACAAACCGTCAGTAACACAGTAATGGTAGGGGACTTTTAACACCCCATCTACATCAATGGACAGGTCATCCAGAAAGAAAATCAATAAGAAAACACTGTGGCCTTAAATGACAAATTAGACCAGATGGACTTAAAATATATATAGAACATTCCATCCAAGAGAAAGGAGAATGCACTCTTTTTTTTTTTTTTTGCGGTACGCAGGCCTCTCACCTTTGTGGTCTCGTCCATTGTGGAGCACAGGCTCCGGACGCACAGGCTTATGCCTGCGTGGTTCAGCGGCTCCGTGGCATGTGGGATCCTCCCGGACCAGGGCACGAACCTGTGTCCCCTGCATCGGCAGGCAGACCCCCAACCACTGCACCACCAGGGAAGCCCGAGAATGCATTCTTTTCAAGCGCACATCAAACATTTTTCAGGATAGATCACATGCTAGGCAATAAAGCCTCAGCATATTTAAGAAAACTGAAATCATCAAACATCTTTTTTGACCACAAGGCTATCAGACTAGAAATCAACTACAAGAAAAAAACTGCAAGAAACACAAACATGTGGAGGCTAAACAATATGCAACTAAACAACCAATGGATCACTGAAGAAATCAAAGAGGAAATCAAAACATACCTGAAGACAAATGAAAAGAAAAACACAATGATCCAAAATCTATGGGACCCAGCAAAAGGAGTTCTAAGAGAGAAGTTTATAGCAATAGCTTAAAAAAAAAAAAAAATCCCAACAAACAAAAGCCCAGGAGCAGATGGCTTCACAGGTAAATTCTACCAAACATTTAGAGAAGAGTTAACACTTACCCTTCTCAAACTATTCCAAAATATTGTAGAGGAAGGAATGTTTCCAAACTCATTTTAGGAGGCCAGCATCACCCTGATACCACAGGCAAAGATATCACAAAAAAGAAAATTACAGGCCAATATCACTGATGAACACAGATATAAAAATCCTCAACAAAATATTAGCAAATTGAATTCAACAATACATTAAAAAGATCATACAACATGATCAACTGGGGTTAATCTCCGGGAGGCAAGGATGGTTCATTATCTGCAAATCAACCAATGTGATATATACCACATTAACAAACTGAAGAATAAAAATCATATAATCAAAAAACAAAATGACAAAAAAATCATATGATCATCTCAATACATGCAGAAAAAGCTTTTAACAAAATTCAACAACCATTTATAACTCTCCAGAAAGTGGCTATAGAGGGAACATACCTCAACATAATAAAGGCCATATATGATAAGCCCACAGCTAACATCACACTCAACGGTGAAAAGCTAAAAACATTTCCTCTTAAGATCAGAAATAAGACAAGAATGCCCACTCACCACTTTTATTCAAAATAGTGTTGGAAGTCTTAGCCACAGAAATCAGACAAGGAACAGAAAAGGAGATTAAATTGGAAAGGAAGAAATAAAACTGTCCGTTTGCAGATGACATGATACTATATATAGAAAATCCTAAAGACGCCACCAAAAAACTAGAGTTCATCAATGAATTCAGTAAAGTTGCAGGGTACAAAATTAATATACGGGAATATGTTGCATTTCTATACACTAACAATGAACTTTCAGAATGAGAAATTGGGAAAACAACCCCATTTACCACTGCATCAAAAAGAATAAAATACCTAGCAATAAATCTAACTAAGGAGGTCAAAGACCTTTACTCGGAAAACCGAGACAGTGATGAAAAAATTGAAGATGACAGATGGGACGATATATTGTACCATGTTCATGGACTGGAAGAATCAGTATTGTTAAAATGACCATACTACCCAAGGCAATCTACAGATTCAGTGGAATCCTTATCAAAATACCAATGGCATTTTTCAAAGAACCACAACAAATAATTCTAAACTTTGTATGGAAACACAAAGACCCCAAATAGCCAAAGCAATCTTCAGAAAGAACAGAGCTGGAGTTATCATACTCCGTGACTTCAGCCTATACTACAAAGCTATAGTCATCAAACCAGTATGGTACTGGCCCAAAAACAGACACATAGCACAGTGGAATAGAAGAGACAGGCCAGAAATAAACCCACACACTTATGGTCAATTAACCTATGACAGAGGAGGCAAGAATATACAAATGGGGAAAAGACAGTCTCTTCAATAAGCAGTGCTAAGAAAACTGGACAGCGACATGTAAAAGAATGAAATCAGAACATTTTCTCTCACCATATACAAAAAAATAAACTCAAAATGGATTAAAGACCTAAGTGTAAGACTGGAAATCATAAAAAAAAATCCTAGAAGAAAACATAGAACACTCTGATAAATTGTAGCAATTTTTTAGATCTGTCTCCTAAGGCAAAGGAAACAAAAGCAAAAATAAACAAATGGGATCTAATTAAACTTAAAAGCTTTTGTAGAGCAAAGGAAACCATTGACAGAATGAAAAGGCAACCTACTGAGAGAAAATATTTGAAAATGATATGACCAATCAGGGGTTGATATCCAAAATATATAAAGAGCTCATACAGCTCAATATCAAAAAAAAAAAACCAAACAACCTGATTTTAAAATGGGCAGAAAACCTGAAAAGATAGTTTTCCAAAGACAACATACAGATGGCCAACAGGCATATGAAAATCACTAATATCACTAATCATCAGAGAAATGCAAATCAAAAACCACAATAAGATATCACCTCACAACTGTCAAAATGGCTATCACCAAAAAGAACACCAATAACAAATGTTGGTGAGGAGGTGGAAAAAAGGGAGCCCATGTACTCTGTTGGTGGGAATGTAAATTGGTGCAGTCACTATGGAAACAGTATGGAGATTCCTCAAAAAACTAAAACAAGAACTACTGTATGAGCCAGTAATTCTGCTCCTGGGTATATAGCCAAAGAAAATGAAAACACTAATTTGAAAAGATTAATGTGCCCCAATGTTCACAGCAGCATTATTTACAATAGCCAATATATGGAAGCACCCCAAGTGTCCATCAACAAATATGTGGATAAAGAAGACGTGGTGTGTATATATATATATGTGTACACACACACACACACACACAATAGACTACTACTCAGCCATAAAAAAGAATGAAACTTTGCCATTTGCTACAATGTAGACAGACCTGGAGGGCATCATGCGTAGTGAAATAAGACAAAGACAAAAACTATCACTTATATCTGTAATCTAAAAACTAAAATGAATATAACAACCAGACTCAGATATAATAGAGAACAAATTAGTGGTTACTAGTGGTTACTAGAGGGAAGGGGGGAGGGGGCAAGACGGGTACAGGATTAAGAAGTACAAACTACTATGTATAAAATAAACTACAAGAATATTTGTACAGCACGGAAAATATAGCCAATATTTTATAACTTTAAATGGATTATCTAAAAAAATTTTGAATCACTGTGTTGTACACTTGAAACTAATAGAACATTGTAAATCAACTATGCCTCAATGAAAAAAACAACACCCTATGTACCTTTGTTATATTTAACAATAAAAATTACATGTTAATCCATCATTCAATGAAAAATCTGAAAAGAAAATTTAAAAACCAATTCCACTTACAACAGAGTCGAAAAGAGTAAGATAATTAGGAATAAACCTAACCACAGACACAAAAGTCTTACATACTGAAAACTACAAAAAGTTGCTGAAAAAAATTAAAGACACCAATAAATGGAAAGAAATTCCATATGAATGGATTGGAAGAATTTATATTGTTAAGAGGCCAATACTATCCAAAGTGTACAGATTCAACATACTCCTTGTCAAAATCCCATTGGTGTTTTTTGCAGAAATAGAAAAATCCATTCTAAACACAGAATCTCAAGGGACTCTGAATAGCCAAAACAATCTTGAAAAAGAACAAAGTTGGAGGTCTAGTACTTCCAGATTTCAAAACTTAATAGAAAACGACAGTAATCAAAACAGTGTGGCAGGGCTCCCCTGGTGGCGCAGTGGTTGAGAGTCTGCCTGCCAATGCAGGGGACACAGGTTCGTGCCCCGGTCCAGGAAGATCCCACATGCCGCGGAGTGGCTGGGCCTGTGAGCCATGGCCGCTGAGCCTGCACGTCTGGAGCCTGTGCTCCGCAACGGAAGAAGGCCACAACAGTGAGAGGCCCGCGTACCACAAAAAAAAACCAAAAAAAAACACCGTGGCACTGGCTTAAAGACAGACACATAGTGCAGTGGAATAAAAAGGCCAGAAATAAACCCTGGTATAGAAGGGCAAATAATCTTGAACAACGTAGAAGACCATTCAATGAGGAAAGGACGATTTTCTCAGTAGTGTTGGGAAAACTGGATATCCACATGCAAAAGACTGAAATTGGACCCTTACCTTATACATATCAACTCTAATTGGAACAAAGACCTAAACATAAGAAGTAAAACAATACAGCTCCTAGGAGAAAACTTAGGGGAAGAGCTTTCTTGGACAGGGCAATGATTTCTTGGCTACAACACCAAAAGCACAGGCGACAAAAGTAAAAACAGATAAACTGGACTATATCAAAATTGCAAACTATGCATCAAAAGAACACAATCAACAGAGTGAAAAGAAATGGGAGAAAACGTATCCAAATCATATATGTGGTAAGGAGTTAATATCATAATATACAAAGAACATCTAGAACTTAACAACAAAAGAGCAAACAACACTTTTTAAAAATGGGCAAAGAACTTGAATAGATATTTCTCCAAAGAAGATCTATAAATAGTTAACAAAGACCTGAAATGATAAAATGGGGCTCAACATCAGTAGAATTGGTGGTTACCAGGGGGTGGGAGGGAGGACAGGGTAATGGGGAGTTGTTTAATTGGTACACAGTTTCAGTTTTGCAAGATGAGAAGAGTTCTGGTGACTGGTTGCATAACAAGTTGAATTACATAACACTATTGAACTATATACTTAAAAATGGTTAAGATGTTAAATTTTTCATTATGTACATTTTATCACAACTAAAAATTAAAAATGTCAGCTTTCCTCCATTGTTGAGCCTGGATGGTGTGGTGGTAAAAAAGGAAGGCTAGAAGAAGGTGGAATCAGGGAGATGCCCTTCCACCAGGGAACTAAGGCTCTTGAGAAGTCTGTTTTGCTGGAAAGTAAGCCTCTGTTATGGAAAACACTTTCAGCATTTAAAAAAAAAATTAAAAAAAATAAAAATTAAAAATATAGGCACTAATAAAGGTATCAGAAATTATGTTGTAAATGGATTATAGACCTACATGTCAGCTAAAACTATAAAACTCTCAGATGAAAACAGGAATAAATTTCCATAAGCTTGGAAGAGGCAGTGGTTTCCTTTAGATACACCAAAAGGAAAAATTGGAATTCATCAAAATTAACAACTGTGCTCCAAAAGACAGCATCAAGAAAGTAAAGATAAACTACAAACTGGGAGAAAACATGTCAAAGGCCAATCGTTTGTCTTTAAAAGGAACCTGTATACCTAATATACAAAAATAAAAAACAAAAAATCACAATAAAAAGACAACTCAAATGAAAAATGGACAAAAGATCTGAATAGACATTTTTACAAACATACACAAATGGCCAATAAGCACATGAAAACATGCTCAATATCATTAGCCATTAGGGAAATGCCAATCAAAATCCCAATTTGATAACACTTCATACCAAATAGAATGACTGCAATCAAAAAGATGAAAAATATATTGAGGTGCTCCTGTGTTGGGTGCATATTTATTTTCAATTGTTATATCTTTTTCTTGGACTGATCCTTGATCATTATGTAGTTTCCTTCCTTGTTTCTTGTAACAGTCTTTATTTTAAAGTCTACTTTGTCTGATATATGAGTATTGCTACCCCAGCTTTCTTTTGATTTCCATTTGCATGGAATATATTTTTCCATATCCTCACTTTCAGTCTGTATGTGTCCCTAGGTCTGAAGGTCTAGGTCTCTTGTAGACAGCAAACATGAGTCTTGTTTTGCACCCAACATAGGAGCACATGAATATATAAGGCAATGCTAACAGACATAAAAGGGGAAATTGACAGTAACACAGTAACAGTGGGGGACTTTCTAACACCCCACTTACACCAATGGACAGATCATCCAGACAGAAAATTAATAAGGAAACACAAGCCTTAAATGACACATTAGACCAGATAGACTTAATTAATATTTATAGGACATTCCATCCAAAAGCAGCAGAATACACTTTCTTCTCAAGTCACAGGGAACATTCTCCTGGATAGATCACATCTTGAGTCACAAATCAAGCCTCGGTAAATTTTTAAAAATTGAAATCATATCAAGCATCTTTTCTAACCACATTGCTATGAGATTAGAAATCAGCTACAGGAAAAAAAAAATGTAAAAAAAACACAAACACATGGAGGCTAAACAATATGTTACTATATAACCAATGGAACACTGAAGAAATCAAAGAGGAAATCAAAAAATACCTACAAACAACAGTGTAAACATGACGATCCAAAACCTATGGGATGCAGCTAAAGCAGTTCTAAGAAGGAAGTTTACAGCAATACAATCTTACTTCAAGAAACAAGAAAAATCTCAAATAACCTAACCTTATACCTGAAGCAACTACAGAAAGAAGAACAAACAAAACCCAGAGTTAGTAGAAAGAAAGAAATCATAAAGATCAGAGCAGAAATAAATGAAACAGAGACAAAGAAAACAATAGCAAAGATCAATGAAACTAAAAGCTGGTTCTTTGAGAAGATAAACAAAATTGATAAAACTTTAGGCAGGGCTTCCCTGGTGGTGCAGTGGTTGAGAGTCTGCCTGCCAGTGCAGGGGACATGGGTTCGAGCCCTGGTCTGGGAGGATCCCACATGCCGCGGAGCGGCTGGCCCCGTGAGCCACAATTGCTGAGCCTGCGTGTCTGGAGCCTGTGCTCCGCAACGGGAGGGGCCGCGATAATGAGAGGCCCACGCACCGCGATGAGGAGTGGCCCCCGCTTGCCGCAACTAGAGAAAGCCCTCGCACAGAAATGAAGACCCAACGCAGCCATAAAAAAAAAAAAAAAAAAAAAAACTTTAGGCAGACTCATCAAGAAGAAAAGGGAGAGGACTCCAATCAATAAAAATTAGAAGTGAAAAAAGTTACAGTGGACACCACAGAAATACCAAGGATGGTAAAAGACTACTACAAGCAGCTACACACCAATAAAATGGACAATCTAGACGAAACAGACAAATTCTTAGAAAAGTACAACCTTCCAACACTGAACCTGGAAGAAATAGAAAATATGAACAGACTAATCACAAGTACTGAAATTGAAACTGTGATTAAAAATCTTCCAAGTAAGCAGCCGCATAGCACAGGGAGATCAGCTCGGTGCTTTGTGACCGCCTGGAGGGGTGGGATAGGGAGGGTGGGAGGGAGACGCAAAAGGGAGGGGATATGGGAACATGTGTATATGTATAACTGATTAAATTTGTTATAAAGCAAAAAAATAAATAAAAAATAAAGATGAAAAAAAAAAATCTTCCAAGAAACAAAAGTCCAGGACTAGATGGCTTCACAGGTGAGTTCTTGTAAACATTTAGAGAAGAGTTAACACCTATCCTTCTGAAACTCTTCCAAAAAATTGCAGAGGAAGAAACACTCCCAAGCTCATTCTACGAGGCCAACATCACCCTGATACCAAAACCAGACAAAGCTATCACAAAAAAAGAAAATTACAGGCCAATATCACTGATGAACAAAGATGCAAAAATCCTCAACAAAATACTAGCAAACCAAATCCAACAACACATTCGAAGGATGATACAACATGATCATGTGGGATTCATCCAGGGATGCAAGAATTTTTCAATATCTGCAAATCAGTGTGATAAACCACATCAACAAATTGAAAAATGATCACCTCAATACATGCAGAAAAAGCTTCTGACAAAATTCAACTCCCACTTATGATAAAAATTCTACAGAAAGTGGGCACAGAGGGAACTTACCTCAACATAATAAAGGCCATATATGACAAACCCAGAGCGAACATCATTCTCAATGGTGAAAAACTGAAAGCACTTCCTCTAAGATCAGGAACAAGACAAGGATGTCCACTCTTGCCACTTTTATTCAACATAGTTTTGGGAGTCCTAGCCATGGCTATCAGAGAAGAAAAAGGAATCCAAATTGGAAAAGAAGAAGTAAAACTGTCACTATTTGCAGATGATATGATACTATATGTAGAAAATCCTAAAGATGCTACCAGAAAACTACTAAAGCTCATCAATAAATTTGGTAAAGCTGCAGGATACAAAATTAATACACAGAAATCTCTTGCACTCCTATATATTAACAAAATATCAGAAAGAGAAATCAAGCAATCCCATTTACCATCTCATCAAAAAGAATAAAATAACCTAGGGCTAAACCTACCTAAGGAGGCAAAAGATCTGTACTCAGAAAACTATGAGACACTGATGAAAGAAATCAAAGATGACACAAACAGATGGAAAGATATACCATGTTCTTGGATTGGAAGCATGAATATTGTGAAAATGACTATACTACCCAAAGCAATCCACAGATTCAATGCAATCCCTGTCAAATTACCAAAGGCATTTTTCACCGAATTAGAACAAGAAATTTTACAATTTGTATGGAAACACAAAAGACCCCAAGTAGCCAAAGCAATCTTGAGAAAGAAAAACTGAGCTGGAGCAATCAGGCTCCCTGACTTCAGAGTATACTACAAAGCTATAGTCATCAAAACAGTATGGTACTGGCACAAAAACAGAAATACTGATCAATGGAACAGGACAGAAAGCCCAGAGATAAACCCACACGCCTGTGGTTACCTAATCTATGACAAAGGAGGCAAGAATACATAATAGAGAAAAAACAGTCTCTTCAATAAGTGGTGCTGGGAAAACTGGACAGCTACATGTAAATGAATGAAATTAAAACACTCCCTAACACCATACACAAAAATAAACTCAAAATGGATTAAAGACCTTGTAAAACTCTTAGAGGAAAACATAGGCAGAACACTCTTTGACGTAAATCACAGCAAGATCTTTCTTGATCCACCTCCTCGAGTAATGAAAATAAAAAACAAACAAATGGGACCTAATGAAACGTAAAAGCTTTTGCACAGCGAAGGAAACCATAAACAAAACAAAAAGACAGTCGTCAAAATGGGAGAAAATATTTGCAAATGAAGCAACTGACAAGGGATTAATGTCCAAAATATACAAACAGCTCATGCAGCTCAATAACAAAAAAACTAAATCAAAAAATAGGCAGAAGATCTAAAGACATTTCTCCAAAGAAGACATACAGATGGCTAAAAAGCACACGAAAAGATGCTCAACATCGCTAATTATTAGAGAAATGCAAATCAAAACTACAATGAGGTATCACCTGACACCAGTCAGAATGGCCATCATCAAAAAATCTACAAACGATAAATGCCAGAGAGGCTATGGAGAAAAGGGAACCCCCCTACACTGTTGGTGGGAAGGTAAATTGGTACAGCCACTATGGAGAACAGTATGGAGGTTCCTTAAAAAATTAAAAATAGAGCTACTATATGATCCAGCAATCCCACTCCTGGGCATATATCTGGAGAAAACCGTAATTCAAAAAGATACATGGGGACTTCCCAATGGTTAAGAATCCACCTGCCAATGCAGGGGACACGGGTTTGAGCCATGGTCTGGGAAGATCCCACATGATGTGGAACAGCTAAGCCCGTGCACCATAGCTACTGAGTCTGCACTCTAGATCCACAACTACTGAAGCCTGCATGCCTAGAGCCCTGCTCTGCAACAAGAGAAGCCACTGCAGTGAGAAGCCCGTGCACCACAACAAATAAGTAGCCCGTGCTCACCACAATTAGAGAAAGCCTGTGCACGGCAACGAAGATGCAACACAGCCATAAATAAATAAACAAAAAGATACAAGCACCCCAATATTCATTACAGCACTATTTACAATAGCCAGGACATGGAAGCAACCTAAATGTCCATCAACAGAGGAATGGATAAAGAAGGTGTGGTACATATATACAATGGAATATTACTCAGCCATAAAAAGGAATGAAATAATGCCGTCTGCAGCAAGATGGATGATCCTAGAGACTGTCATACCGAGTGAAGGAGGTTGGACAGAGAAAGACAAATATCGTATGATATGCCTTATATGTGGAATCTAAGAAAAGGGTACAAATGAACTTACCTACAAAACAGATATAAAGTTACAGATGTAGAAAGCAAGCTAATGGTTACCAGGGGGTAAGGGGGGGAGTGGGGATACATTGGGAGACTGGGATGGACACATACACACGACTACATATACCACAGATAACTAAGAAGGACCTACTGTAGAGCGCAGGGAACTCTACTCAGTACTCTGTAATGGCATATATGGGAAAAGAATCTAAAAAAGAGTGGATATATGTATACGTATAACTGATTCACTTTGCTGCACACCTGAAACTAATACATCATTGTAAATCAACTATACTCCAATAAAAATTTTAAAAAATAAAATAAAAAAAAATAAAAATTTTAAGAAGTTATAATAAAAAAACCCAAAAGGTGAAAAATAACAACTATTGGTGATATGGAGAAATTAAAATCCTCATACATTACTGGTGGGAATGTAAAATGATGTAGCCACTGTGGAAAAGTTTGGCAGTTTATCAGTTAAAGTTGGAGTTATCATATGACACAGCAATACCGCTCTTAGGTATATAACCCAAAGAAATGAAACATGTCCAGATAAAACTCATTAATAAATGTTCATGTCATTAGTCATAATAGCCCCAAAGTGCAAATAACCCAAAATTTCCTCAGCTGATGAATGGATAAAAAATATGTGGTATTATCTATACTATGGTATATTATTCAGAAATAAAAAGCAATGAAGTACAGATAGACGCTACATAGAGATGAAACTTGAAAACATGGTGAAAGAAGCCAGTCACAAAAGGCCACATATTACATATTTCTATGTTTATGAAATGTCCAGAATAAGCAAATCTATAGACACAGAAAATGTATGAGTTGTTCCAAGAGCTGGGGGTGGGGTGGGGGGGCGGGGGAGGAGGGAGTAACTGCTAATGGAGATGGGGCTTCTCTTTGGGGTGATGTAAATGCCCTGGAATTAGACAGTGGTGATGGCTTCATGACTGGGCTTCATGACTGTGACTATTAAAAAACAAACAAACAAAAAGCACTGAAATTGTATACTTTAAGGGTGAATTTTATGGTATTTGAATTTCTTCCAATGAAGCTCTCAATAAAGCTGTGACTAAGAAAAAGATAGGGTTCTATAAAATAATTTGAGTTTCTTATCAAACTTAACTTTTAATAAAAGTTGTAGCACTTAAACAGGTATACAAGAGGTATTGAAAAAATCTACCCTTTTCCCTTTCCCAGTGAATAGTATATACAACAGACCTCAGTGAATTTCTGCAACAAGGATCAGTGCTGATGTGGAATTCTCACAACTTCAGGTGAACCTTTAAGAAAGCAAATGAGCTACACAATACCTTGATTGCTTTAACTCCAGTAAACTGCAGGTCTATGAAGAAGCTATGGCTCCTTCCCTTATTCTTCAATACTGAAAAAAAAAGCTGGAAACTTGGATTCATATCTGGCTCTACTGTATTATGTGATCGGAATAAAATTACATGATTCTAAACTTTTACAAGCATTTCATGGTTTTCAGTCTTGCCTTCTACAGTCAATACCTACTGGCTCTGAATCCTTCTTTCCTTTTAGGATAAAGCCCATCATTCATTCAATGTGATTCTGACATGAGTTACCAAATACAGTGCATAAGACCCAGGTCTGGCCAAGATCATGGGGTCCCATCCTTTTTTCCACAAGGACTACAGGTCTAATTCAGGGGCAGATATTCCACAGAAGACAAGAGTCCTTTTGTAGGGTCTGATTAGTGGACCCTAGAAAAGGAGGTTATCTCTCTTCTTTTTGGGTCACAGACCTTAGGGATGTGTGCTTTTGATGGACACTGGCCTCTTTCCCATTATGTAGAGAGGGCCAGCCTAAAAACGAGGTCAGGAAACAGAGAAAAACAGTCAAGAGATGGAGGCAAGGAGCCCTGGCAGCATAATCCCAGGCTTTGGATCCAGCTATGCCTAATGAGTGATATTAATATTTTGAGGTTGTTACTTCAGTGATTCAGTGCAAGGGAAGCATTTCTTCTCCAAGGAATCAAACACAATTTATTTTAGAACTAAATAGTACAGACTGAATAAAAGAAAGTTTTATCCTAAACTTTCAAGATAGACATGTTCTCACCAGGCACCATGTTGATTTTAACAGTCCCATTAGTGGCCTTCACAATATTCACGAAGGATGTACAAACTATGTCATTTGGTTGAGGAGTCAAGTTTGAAAATAACAATCTCTCCATTCTCTGTGCTTCAGAACAACTCTTAAAACACATCTAGTATGTTCTTAGCTCATAACTATTCAATTAAATTTTTCTTTTAAAAATAACTTAGAGCAAGAGAAGCATTTACTTTATACATGCTCATCCATTTTCTTCAGTGTTCCACGGAGGAAGAAACTGCTCCAACTGAACAGATGTAACAAAAAGTATGTTTCTTATTTTGGTTTCTCCGTTTTAATGACAGAGAAAATCCTTTGTTGTTTTCATCTTGGTTTCAACATAGTAGTATCAATATCCTTTTCTTCCCCTAAATCTTGATCTGGCATCCAACTGAAAATAAATATACAATTAAATAATATTCTCGACACCATTATTAAACACAGATTTGGTAACGGGTGTCACTATATGAGAGAAGTAAACCAGTTTCCAGCACACTCAAAAAGGCAGTTGTCACAGCTCTCAAGCGGGAGCGGGGGGAAAGATGGCATTAAAAATGAAAGTTCCATTTAAGGTCACAATAAGGATTTTCTTCTTGAGTCCAAATTTCATTTATCTTTTTCTCTGAAGTACACTCAATGTATGTTGTTCTTCAAACAAACTTGACTTTCTAATTAGGTTTTGTTTGGGTTAATATTCAAGTGTTTTTTAAATCTTTAAATACTAACTGAAAAGAGGAGAGAGCCTTGAACAATGTTATGTAACAGCCACTTTAGTATTAAAACTCCTTAAATTACTACTCATAGGTCAATTCTATGTTCTTTGACTTAAGCTTCACAGTGCAGCCACTTCTTAAGGGTGGTGTGGTAGTGTGGAGGGTCCTAGTCAGTAGAGAAGGCAAAATTGCATAGACAGTCAATACCACTCCCTAGAAATTCCATCGGAAGGAATTATTTTAGAACTAAACCCTATTAATGAGGACGACACAGCCAGTGTGGGACAGACTGCTATTTCTTCATCTGAGCACTAGATAAAGTAGCTAAGAGCCACATTTTCAAAAAATAAATAATCTTCACACATGGGAATCATGATCAGGATGATGAGAGGCTTATATTAAGAGGGAACAGCCGATTCAAACTCACCATCTCACCTTCACTCTGGGTCATACACTCACGGTTTGAAATATTAAGCAAAATCACCAGCACAATTTTAATTGTTTTGTTTCAGGGTTTTGCCAAGAGTGCATAAGTTGCATTAGTTAAGTGTGAGGCAACTCCACTATGCTGGAGGACCAACAGTGAGTCACAGTCTTAAAGAAAGGCTGCAAGAATCTCTAAGTCTGCTAAGAAGTTCCCTATACTGCTCTTTCTGGAGTCCAAAAGTATGAGTGAAGCTCTGCCTTGTACTGATATTTGAAATGGTCAAAAGCACATTTACTTTTTATTCAAATTTCTGCAGAAGGTAGATAAATTGTGGAAAATTTTTACATGTTCTGATTTCTTAAAGTTCTTTGGAGAGCAAAGACTGATGTTCAGGCCAGGAATTACAGGGATTTTATTACAAATTCAATCATTACGATTAAAAAGGACAACTCATCGCGTCTTACAGTAACTGTTCATTATAACTTCTCAATTATTTAAACATGATCTGACATTCTTGGAAGATCTAAAGGCTTGCATCTTACATGGGTAACAAAACTATGTGAGAGAAGGCAAGAAAATCCTCTTTTCTTACATTAAATGACAGGAAAATATGGCAAAGAACTGTGTCACTTGAGAAAAGAAAGTGAGCATGGCTAAATTTAATCTAACTTTACACCTCCCTGGATCCGGTTAGTTAGCAAACATGCTCAAGTTCTTGTCTGGCCTCCCCGATCATAATATCCTGTACTCTCTGCTTCTCTTATCAACAAAAGGGAAGGGATCTGAGTGCTGTTCCTCAACAAACAAAAGCAGGTTCAAGTCCAAGTTACTGCTGTCTTTAGAGGGATGTCCATTTTTCTGATTTCGTATTTTCTTTTCACAAAGAGAAGGCTCCTGGTTTCTATTCCAAAGATCTTTGTAGATCTTTGGAATCAAAGAACACTAGAGTAGAAACCATGAGATTTGTAATGTCCTCTTAGGCTGTCTTTCCACAATCCCTCACTCTACAAATTCAAACACAGACACCAACATCTTCTCCTAATCACACCAACATGTAAGGCACAGTGCACGCACCGTAGACCCCACATTATGGGTCTGTGTGTAGTTGCCAAATGACCCAAATACACAGTGACCAACATCAACTGTGCCCCATCTACACTTGCCAAGACTGAACTCTCTCTCTTTCAAAAATTCATGAAGTTTAGCTGCTGTGGTTAGCATAACAGCAATAACAGAACAATCAGCTGCGGGTCTGCAATGAATGCTACCTCACATTAACTCACTGGGTAAGAAAAGATACATCCTTTTTTCCAAGTGATATCACTGCAACCTATTTATAATTACTAAGTCACTCACATATTTAACTCCACAGAGCTAATTTTTAGCATAAGGTTTTAAAAATCTTTAGCTACTTACCACTGATCTTTTACACTCAAAAAATGAGTATTTCAAAGCTTTGCAGTTTCCTTCCTTCAGACACTGCCGAGGGGATTTTCCTTCCTATGACACATAAAACAATATAAATACCTGAGAAATTTTCTCACAAAGTACAAAATAACTGTCCTTCTGGAAATAGTTCTTTTTTAAAAAGTTAAGGAAAAGCAGAAAACTAATTAAGAAATAATTCATAATTCATTTTGACTGTTGGTACTTAAGAAGAAAAGGATAGAATGAAAAAATATGTAAAATAATTTTGGGGCACTTTAAGGGTGCCCTTGAATTTTTGAAAACACTGGTTTCCATGGGATACTTTTCTTTAAAATGTTTATATAAAAATCTAGAAACTGCTATCTTCAGCTCCTTATGTGTAAGAAAGGGAAAGAGTAAAGGTGAAAGTAGTAACGGGGTTTCTCCAGGGTCCTAAAGACAGAGAAGAAAGTAGTGTGTGTGACACAGAGAGAGAGAGGGAGGAAGGGGGGAGGGAGAGAAAGTGGGGAGAGAGAGAGGGAGGAAGGGGGAAGAGAGAGAGGGAGGAAGGCGGGAGGGAGGGAAAGAGGGGGAGGAAAGGAGGGAGGGAGAGAGGGCGAGAGAGAGAGAGAGAGAGAGAGAGAGAGAGAGAGAGAGGGAGGGAGGGAGGGAGGGAGGGAGAGGGAGGGAGAGAAAAAGGGAAGACAGGAGAGAGGGAGGGAGGAAGGGGGGAGAGAAAGAGGGGGAGGAAGTGGGGGAGAGAGGGAGGGAGGGAGAAGGAGAGAGGGGGGAAGGAGAGAGAGAGAAGGAGGGAGGGAGGGAGAAGGAGAGAGGGGGGAAGGAGAGAGAGAGAAGGAGGGAGGGAGGGAGAGGGAGGAAGTGGGGAGAGGGAGAGAGGGCGTGCACGTGAGAGATCAGGAATGCTGTAGTGGTGAATGGGAGGGTTTGTTCTGGGAGGTAGTATCAAGTGGCTTTCAAGTCTCCAATTACAGTATCATTTTAATGCAAGCAAGTTTACCTCCAACACATCTCTGCGTTTTCCCACCCCCTACTGCCACAGTCAAGCTCTCTATTCTGAGAAGCTCACTGAGTAAGAATTGGAAGAGGAGAGTGAGATTTTAACAGAATTTATATATACTTGGAAGGGAAGATCTGCCTGGGCCCAGTGTGAAATTAACTGGTCTTTAAGCAGTGAAAGCTCGTAAGAGCTTAAGAAAAATGGATTAAACCATTCCCTTTCTGCCATCAAGACAGGACAGTGCTACAAGAACACATTCACAGGGGAAGTGCTTATTTCTGACTCTTAACAAATAAGACTTTAAAAATCACACTTGACAAAGTAACTGCAAAACCAGATTAAGAGCTAAAATTTAGTAGTATTTCAGTAGGTAAACATGGGATAGAAATGACTTCATTATCATATCTTCATTATCTTAAAATATTTTGAACAAATTTACTGTCATAAATTGAACTTAACACAAAGGCACTTAAATATATTGGACACAAAGAAGCATCTACAGAAAGTGTATTTCACAACTCAAAGAAGCAAGATTAAAATTTAACTACTGCAAAATTTTTTTGAACCCCCTACCCTACTAATTTGTCTAGTAACTAAACACTCACAAGGACTAATTTATGAAAAAAAAAAATTCAGAACTGCCCTACATCAGTTTAGCAGGAGGTTAAAAAGTAAATACAAGATATTCCTGTCTACACAGAGCTTCAAACAGCAGGTAGGAGAAGGTATACACATGCTAATGTTCACTGGCAGTGTGAGCAAGTCACAAAGTGGGGGAGGTGGGGGGGAGGGGGGAGGAGGCAGGGAAAGGTGCTGAGGGGGTTCCCGTCTCCCAGGACTGTAAATGCATAAAACAACATCTGGAAAAAGGAGACTGAACTTGAATTTTCTGAATCACCTGAGGTTTAATGACATTAAACTAACGTGCAATTCACGAGGGAAAAAAAGCAAAACCTTACATTTTATTACTGTTAAAGAAATAATAAATAAATAAAACATACTGCTCATAAACTTTAGCTTTATGCAGTGCTTCACGATATAAAGGAAGATCGTGAAATCTTCCAACTCTAAGTGAATTCCAATGCAAAATGAATCAAGCAATTTTGTCTGAGAGTAAAAATGACCCTGTTCCATGTTAACTTTAAAAGCTCAAACAGCCCCAATTAGATGCCCTAAAATCTGAACGGCTTTAGTGCTGGTTCTCAACATTTCAGAAAGATGTTAATGAGGTCGGCTAGAGTACTACTTAAGTTGAAAGCTCTGGTGTAACTTAAATTTCACCTGCTCTTCATCATCAAGGATTTCCCCTCAAGCAGATTTTGATACCCTGACTCAACCACTGCAATCACTCTCCAAAACCTTTATTTTACAAGTGCCAGTCACACTTCTAGTTTTTAGGGTGAAAAAAGCTACCGGGTACCACATCTACGGCATTCCTGATCCCCAGGAATCTTGGCCACATTCCAGTCTTTATGTCTGTTGGGCCCTAGATTTGAATTGTCATCTACATCAGTGAATCTCAAAAGTGAACCAGAACAGAGTAGCAAGCTTCTCTGCACTATTATGTTCCTCCCTCAAACTCTGTAATGAGGTTGCCCACATGAACAACGCAGAGATAAAAGACTATAACTATACAAAAGACTGTAATTTATAAACTGATGCTTCCCCAAACCGTATCTGAGATGCCATTTTTTTCACAAGCTTTCAACCCATACTGCCAACTGCCTACCGGGAAGATCCATCTAGATACTACACTTAAGAGAGAAATATTACTTCATCTTCCTCCACCTCCACCCCTGACGGCAGATTGCTAATTGCCCCCTTAATATTCACTCTTCCTTTTGAGTGGGGCATATGGCTGAGCTAGATTTCCCAGCCGCCTTGCAGCTGGGTATGGTCATGTGACTAAGTTCTAGCCAATGGAATATGCAGGGAACTGAAATGTAAAACTTCTGGGTTGGTCTGTAATGGAAAGTGGCTTGCCCCACTTTCCTCCCCCATGTTACTAGGCCTGATGATGTGGAAGCAAGGCAGTCTTGGACCATGAGTGAGAGAGTAACATCCTAACTCCCATCACGGCACCTGACACCACCGATCAACAGTGTTTAGGTCCATGGAAGACAGAGAGGATCAGACTAGACCCTACTTACAGGCAAACAAGATAAGAGAATTCTCTCTTTTAAGCCACTGTTATTCTGGGTCTCTGTAATATTTGTCTGAACCTATCACCCAACTAATACACTCCCAAGCTTATTTGCCTTCTGAGGTCAAGACTGGTGATTCCCAAACATGGCTGTGTCCAAGAATCAACCTGAGACACTTTTAATTTATAAGGGAGATGGGGAGAGCAGTGGAATCTGTACTTTTAAGCTCTCCACCTCCATCTCCAGGTGATTCTGATGAAAAGTCAGCAGGCCTGGAAGCTGTTAAGAGACGCAAGGGAGATAACTTGTAATTGAGTTCCTTGGGCACAGTTTCAACTCCCAGGAGTCAGAATCCTAAGAAGTTTATCCAAGAAATGCCTTTTGAATCTGCTTTTTCCTTGTTTCTCTTCTCCCCACCGGAGTTTACATCCTTTTCACCATTACCCTGAGTTTCTCTGAGCCCCTACAGTTCCTTGGTTATCTCTCAGTGCAGCCCCAGAACTAAGTGTTTAATTCCTCCCTAAAGTAAAGTCTAGCAGCTTTGCAGGTGGGTTAAAGATTGGCAAGGAGAGACTATAGCATCATCTGCCAAAAGATGAGATTAATTTCTTTATTCAAGGAGTTGAGGAATCAAAAACCTTATCATAAATGAGGTGGCCATACACAGCAGGCATATACCTCAGCACAACTCCCCTTGGTCTTGAGTTCCTAGGGGGGAGGGGTGGGCTGGAGCTGCCAGTGACACCATCCGAGAAGGTAGGACATCCGCCTGGATCTGCATAACTCAATGTTTTGCCTCAGTATTGCCATTTTATAGTCCAGTTGAAGTGACCATTCAGGATGAATTTAACACAAACTGTCAATGCACTTCCATTTAAGAGACTCTTTATAGGAAAACACCACGTTTTCCTAGTTGACCAAATTCAGCAACAAAAAGGCCACATACTCAGTGGAGGAAAGCAACATCCCTGCAATGTGTCCGGGTCATTACCTCTGCCTACACCTTCCGAGCTTCCCAGAGATCCAATTTCTACAATGTGTCCCATTCATCTGTATGTCCCCTCAATCAGACTTGGCACTCAAATGTTTGCTAAATCAATCAATCACTGCAAAAATCCAATTTGGTGTTCTCCCTGCCACCAGTATTCTCTTCCACTTCCAGAGTTTCTTTCCTCAGTCCTACTCTGTGCCGGAGCTGCTCACTGTGACACACAAGGGCCGTCACCCATGGCAACCGTCCTCTCAAGCGTTCTGGCACATTCCCCTTCCTCCAGCCCACCAGGGAACCAGCTTCTCGTGGGCCTGCCACATCTCCGTGATTCTGCACGTGCTGTTCTTTCAGATTCTCTTCACAAACACCACAGCCTGCACTCCTTTACTTGATAAACTACTACTCAACCTTTAAGACTCAGAGCAAATGTTACCTCCTCCTGTGAGAAGTTTCCAAATTCTCAAGCAAAACAAGTTGCTCTCCACTGGGTGCCCGAGGCATTTTGCTCCTGTACTCATAAAACAAGTATTTACTGAAGGCTTACACAGCCCTTGCCAAAAACAGTGAACCAAATGTAAAACATGAATCAGCAGAAACACCAGTATAGCCTCATGGTTGATGTCCATTTTCGGGTAGTTGTCTTTTCTTTGAAATAAGGGCAACTATCTGAAATTACATCTCCGAATGCAAAAATAATTGCACCCAACGGATTGCCCTCTCATCAGGCCTTGGTGATCGGAAAAGGTACTTGTGCTTTGGTTGGGTTTAAGGCCAGAACCCAGGTTCCCCAGTCGACTTTGAACCTCTCTGCATTCACACTGGCTCCTGAGAAGACCTGGGGCTGTAGTGAGGGAAAAACAGGAGAGCAATAGCTCCCATCACAGCACGTAAAACCACAAGATCCACGGTAGGGGGAGCAAGATACAAAGTGGTGAAAATAAAGAGCTGCCTCATTTACAACTTAACGCAGGAATGCACAGAACTCAACTCAGCAACACGTTCAAACCAACACAGGGTAGGCGGAGAATCTATTCAGCCACCACTGAACACAGAAAGGAGAATTTACTAGGCAATACAGTGTGCCAGGTTCATGTAATTACCTGCTAATTTACTGATTCTCATTTTCTAGGGTTCAAGAAACCTTTCTTATTCTCCTTTATGCCTCCAGAACCTAGCAGAGAGGCAGCATTCCGTGTTTCTCGACCCGAAATGGTTTAACCTTTACAAAAACCCAACGGGGCGGCACCGTTCTCTCCAATTTCACACCACCTGGGAAGTGAGGCTCTGACAGTGGATGCGCCCAAATTCATTAAGTTGGAGCTGCGTTCGACACCCAGGACGGCGAACTCCGAGGCACCTCTCTTGACCATCACCGCGGCCGGCCGAGAGCCCTCCGCCGGCCCCGCCTCCCCGCTTCGGGCGTTGGTCACCCGAGCGCCCGGCCGCGCTACCTGGAGCACGCAGTCCGACTGCAGCAGGCACGCACCGAGGTCCTCCTTCAAGCCCGCGCACGCGCCGCCCTCCGGCTTGTCCTCGTAATAGCGGGGCATGACTGCGCCTTCCGCCAGCTGCTACCCAGACCAGCTCCAGTCCGCGACGGCCTCGACTTGACTGGACGCCAGCGACGCCGCGGCGGGCGGAACCGGAAGCCGCAGCCACTACTTCCGGCGGGCGCGCGGCGGACCATGGGTCCCGGGAGGCCGAGCGCGCGGCGGAAGTGGGTCACGTGACGCACCGCGCCGCGCCCCCAGCGCCAACGACGTTGTTGGGAGGGAAGTTGGCCCCGCGGCAGCTGGGCTCGGCTGCTGTACGGCGGTGGCGGGTCAGTTTGGAGCCGGTGGAGGCCGCCGCGGGGCTCCAGGTGAGGCCTGCCGACCGCCCTGTCTGCGCGCGACTCGGGCTCGCCCGGGGGCCGTTTCCTCCGTCAACTCGCGGCCCCACGTCACCCGGCCCTGGAGTGACCGCGCCCGGGTTCGGCTGCTCGGCCTGCGGCGGGGCTGCCAGACACATTCAGGGGGGCTGGTTACAGTTGAATTTCAGATACCAGCGAAGAATGTTTTCGTCTGCGTATGTCCCACGCAGTGTTTCGAACCTGCTGATATTAAAAATTACTCTTGTATCTGAGATTCAGTTGTAACTGGACGTCCTGTGTTTTTATGCTAAATCTGGCCGCCCTACCCGAGGCCCCGGGCCGGCGGGGAGCCGTAGGGCCCGGGAAGCGCCGCTGGCGTCCCGCAGGAGGCCTGGGGAGTGGAGCCAGACACTGGGCTGCCGGGGCGGGGCGTGGGGGCCGGACGGTGACCGGCGCTCCCCTGGCTTCAGACTAGTTGGACCGGAACTCCCACGCTGTCGTTCCCCTGCTGAACTAGTCAGGAAGTAAAACACTATGCATTTGAGTTCTGCTTTGTTTTTACATCACATAGTCATGAACGAGTTGCTTGCTGGTCGTGCGCTGATGGACCTGTGAGATAGGCCATTTATTTTACCTCGTCGGGAACATCGTTTCTGTTTGGCTTCAGCAAAGGCTTTCTCTTAAAGTCTTGATGGTCGAGAGCCCACATGACAGGTGGAATTTTGAGCCAGACTGCCTGAGTGCAAATTTTGGCTCCATCAGTATCACTGCTCCTGCCGGGGAGTGGGGGCGGGAAGCGGGAAGCTGAGGATTGAGGGAAGTGAAGTGTGGGGAAAATGTGGACCCTATGAAAGTGTTATTATGAAGGTTCAGAGGGCGTGGGGTAGCCCTTGCCTGAAGTGCAGTGATCATTTCTGCAGCCAGAACCAACTCCGCTCGCTTTTGAGCCCTTCCTCTACGCAGGGATTGGAGCCGACATGTAAGGTAACTTCTCTCATAACTCACAAGAGGGGTGCTAGTAGCTGACAGTTTCTTCAGATGACTAGGAATAGAATTTTTTTTCTTCTTCCATCTAGGAAGATGTTACCGAGTACTTCAGTGAATTCCCCAGTGCAGGGGAACGGGGTATTGAGTTCCAGGGATGCGGCCAGACACACAGCTGGAGCAAAACGCTACAAATACCTGAGGAGGCTTTTTCGTTTCCGGCAGATGGACTTTGAATTTGCTGTCTGGCAGATGCTCTACCTGTTCACTTCCCCACAGAGAGTTTATAGAAACTTTCATTACCGGAAGCAGACAAAGGATCAGTGGGCCAGAGATGACCCTGCTTTCTTGGTCCTGTTAAGTCTCTGGCTCTGTGGTAAGTGTCTGTCTGCAGGAGAGTTGAAGAATAAATGAGCGTTTCAGGTTGGGCTTGTCATTTGGAGAATCTTTTGTTATCAGCATGTTGTGAGTCACAATTTGGGGATCTCTGAAGCTGTTTTCTTCCTCTCTGAAGCCTCAGAAATCTCCTCACATGAAAGAACGTGGTATTCTTCCTGATTTTAAAAGTCCCAAGCAGGTACCAGAGTCAACTGTTTCCTCAGAACTTTCAAAAGCAGAGGACAGAATCACTCCGTGTCTTTTAACTACCATGATAAATAAATTGATACCCAAATGCAAACTTAGTGTGAAAAAGGACTACCGAGGTTGGAAATTGCATTTCACCATCAGGCCAATCCAGAATGAGAGTTCTGAAAGTACCAATGTGAACTTGAGAAACTGCTTTTAGTTCTCCAATAGTGCAGTGAAAGGGTCTGAGCCATCTTTAGGGTGTTGGATTTTTTGTCACCTTTAACTAGACTTAAAAATATGTGAGTGCTGCTTGTGTTCTGAATGCTGGGGCTACCCTGGTGAACCACAGACAGACGGGGGCCTCCTCAGTAAACTTCAGATATCTCAGTGGTAGTTCTGTGTTCCAAGGTGGTCTGCATTTCTTAATCAGTTACATTTAACACCTTTGGGGTTTACATACCTGTCTCCCACACTAGAGTGGGCATCTGAAGGGCAGAGACCATGCCCTGTACCCCTAGAATCTAGCAGAGTGCCTGAATACATCTTGTAAATCTTTCTTTCAGTGTCCACTATAGGATTTGGCTTTGTGCTGGACATGGGATTTTTTGAGACGATAAAGCTGCTCCTTTGGGTTGTATTCATAGACTGTGTAGGCGTCGGCCTTCTCATATCAACCTTAATGTGGTAAGTACTGTTAACTTTGGTTCTTCAGATGCTGCTGTAGAGCCTCCATTTGCTTCAGAGAGCAGCTGATGGAAATTGAAACAAGATAGATGAACTGAAAGCATCGATTTTGGCTGCCAGGATTAATATACCTTGTCCTCCTGTGTCGGTACCTACATCAGAAAATACTCTAAGGGGATGGTCTGCTTTGTCAAAGCACAGCAGATAAGTGAATTGAAGTAATGATTGTGTCGTATTAACAAAAATTTTGATTTTGCAAAAATATTATGCAGTTAGCCAATTCTGCTTCAGCTGTCTGGATGACGGCACAATATTCTGCTGCCTTTGCCAGTGGGTCACTTCTAGAGGTATAAGATGTAGAGGGTTATATTATGGAATCTTACTTTGCATCTTCTTTTTTTTTTTTAATTTATTTTAATTTATTTATTTTTGCGGTACGAGGGCCTCTCACTGTCGTGGCCTCTCCCGTTGTGGAGTGCAGGCTCCGGACGCACAGGCTCAGCGGCCATGGCTCACGGGCCCAGCCGCTCCGCGGCACGTGGGATCTTCCCAGACCGGGGCACGAACCCATGTCCCCTGCATCGGCAGGCGGACTCTCAACCACTGCGCCACCAGGGAAGCCCTTACTTTGCATCTTTGATATGAAATGAAGTACACCTGAAAAAGGATTGTTTTGGTTAAAATTTTGGTGTCTTTCTTCTGAGCCACACACATGGGTTTTATTGACTGGGTTCTCAGTCTGACTTTGTCTGGGTTTGCTGTACCAACAGTAGTATACTGAGTATAAATCTGGTGTTTGGTTTTTCCGCCTTCTCCCTGATCAGTGCTCCTGTGGGGCTGGCGGAAGGGGTGGATGTGTGGGTGAGCTCAGCAGGGGGCCGGTGGTGGTGGTGGACGTATGTCAGAGAAAACACTGGAACCTGAGTCACAGAGAGACCTGGGTTCAAATGCCAGCTCAGTCATTTACTGTGTACTTCTTAGCTCCAGTCTTCTCTTTTGGAAGATGGAGTTGATTATCTATGTATGAGGTATTTGAAAAGATTGTGGTATGAAAAGCACTTGGCATATAGTCTGTGCTCAATAAATGGTAGCTGTTAACATTTTAAGCAAGATTCTGAGACGCTAACCTCTGATGATACCAACCTGTTATTTTGCTTTGTAATTTCTGACTAGTCCAGTACAGGTCTTGTATGTGCTAGGTAGTTGGAAAATGCAATGCATCATTAACCTAAGATTCTAAAATATGGCCTAAAAAGAGTACTGCTAACCAATGTAAGTTGCATATTCATTATCAAGATATCCAAGGGACACATGCTAGGCGAAAAAATTTCAATAAATAAGGCTTTCAAACAAATAGTTTGTAGCCGGCATTCTGCCTCGAATGCATTGCGATTCTGCGACCTGGAGGGTCGCAGAAGCCGGGAGTTTAGTACCTTTAGTGTGAGTCTGTATCATAGTTTGAGTTCATTGGAGAAGGACTCAGTATATTTTTGAGAAACTACATTGTGCTGTGAATCGTGTGAGGAACCAGAAATAGAAATCATGCGTGACTCCAGTCACGCCAGGGGCGCCACAGAAGCCAGCATGAGGAGGTATTTGGGCAGATGGGGTAGCTGATTCCTGGCACCAAGTGTGAAGGCAGAGAGGTGTGGAACAGCGTGCCAGGTGTGGGAGCATAGGGGCCACTGGATGGCTGGGGAGGAGATGGGAATAGAGAAATGGGCCCTAAATGCAGTTTAGAGAAAAGAACTGGACTTTAGCTCATAGGCTGCATGTGGGAGGAGGAGGGAGGGGGAGTGGTGGGGAGCTTGGAGGCTTTGAAGTCAGAAATACCATCCAGTTCACACTTGAGGAAAGATCCTCTCTATGGCAGTGGAGATGGAGGAGGAGCTGGAGAGAGTGGCTAGGCTGGATCCAGTCGTGGGGTCTGCACTGGAGCACAGGAGGCCCGGGCTAGTGCGGTGGCACAGAAGTAGATGAGGGGAGGCAAGAGGAGGACCCGGGGCCTCTGGGACGGCCTGGGGGTTTGGGGCTTAGCAGTCAGTGGCCGGTGCAAGTGAAGCATTCCATGTTGGACGTGTTGAGTTCAGGAGGCTTGTTGATAGTGAAGGTTTATTGGCCACCGGGGTAGGTGACTAGGAAGCTGCAACAGTCTGGCCAAGATGAAGGCATGACTGGCATTATGAATACGGAGGTGGGAGGGGAGCATCACAGCTGTCTTTGAGCTCTCAGAAGGCGTGTCCGTGTTCTAGAGGTGAGACTCGGAAGGAGGCCAGAAGCCTGGAAAGCGGCCATTCAGGGGCTAAGCAGAGGGGTAGGGGCGGCAGCAGGACCCCAGAGTGGGAACTTGAGTAGTGGGCTAGATGCTTATTCCATTCATTTTAATGGCCCAGGTTCTCGGCTGAAGTGGAAGGTGTTCTGGCGAGCTCGTTTGCTCGATCCGAGCACTGTTGTCTTGCCGCTTTCAGATAACTGAGTACAGGACTGCTTTATTAGTACTGTAACACCTTCTCCCTCGTTTCTTTCTTTTTTCTATTTTTATTTTCACTAGGCATAGCATTTTCTTAACGGTATCCTTAAAATGAAATCACACGTGGAAGAGTCCATTGAATTTCCACAGCTGTGTTTATAATACAATCATCTTTTTTGTTCTTTTCCTTTGACAATCTGTCTTTCTGTTACCTGGATGTCTGTCTTCTCGTTCGTTCGTCATTTAACGGAACGATTAGGCCACGCTGTGGAACAGAGACACCAGCTGAGTGATTGTTCCTGTGGCTGGAGACACCGCTGGCCCCTCTCTCTTTACTGGTTCCTCCTGACTCCCTGACTTTTCCACGGGGGAAGACCCAGGTCCTAGGCCTGGACCTGTTCTCTGCGTTCACTCTTTGGGTGATCGCATTTGGGTTCGTGGCTTTTAGTATCATCTACACACTGATGAGTTTATATCCGCAGTTTGGACCACTCCTCTAAACTCTAGACCTTCTATGCTTCTTACTCCAGACTGACAGGCATCCCCACCTTGCACCTCAGTCTTCCATTTGTTTAAGGCCAGAATCTCTCAGTCGTCCTTGACTGATCTTTTTTTTTTTTTGTACCCTAGCACTCAAGTCTAGCACTAGTCTAGTACATCTAGTCCTGTTGGCTCTGCCTTCCAACGGTAATATATCCCCATGTCAGCACCTCCGCTGCTGCCACCCTGTTCATCTGCTCGCAGCAGCCTCCCGTCTGCCTCTCGCTTCCACTCTTGTCCCCAGAGTCTGTTCTCAGACCGGCAGCCAGAGGAACCCTGTCAGTATAGTAGGTCAGACGTTCTTGGAACTCCACAGTGACTTCTTATTCCACCAAGAGTAAAAGCCCAAAGGTCTGACAGTGGCCACAGGCTCTGTAAGGTCCGGCTCCCGTTTGTTTTCGGATTCCATTTCCCGCGTATCTTCTCACTTGTCCCAGGCACTCTGCGCCCCTCCCCCATTCCTCAAGCCTGCGGGGCCCCTTGCCACCTCCCTGTACCCCCCCCCACCTCTGTGCTTGGACTCCCCTCTGCCTGGAATGCCCTGCCCCGGGGGATTCCCATCACTGCCCTTGGGACTTTACCCAGAGGTCGCTCTCTTAGGACCATCACCATAGGTAACACTTCAGCTTTGTATTCTCTGTCTTTCTGTACTGCTCTGTTTTTCTCCATAGGACCATCAGACAGCTATTTGTATTGCTGTCAGACTACTCCCACGAGATTGAAGGCAGAACTTTGTTTGTTTACCGCTGTATCTCCAAATGTCTGGAATAAAGCTTGGGACATAGAAGGTAGTCGGTACATATTCATAATTAATTTTATTGTACTATGAAACAAATGTTAACTTTCTCTTCAGGTTTATCTCTAACAAGTATTTGGTGAAGCGGCAGAGCAGAGACTACGACGTGGAGTGGGGCTACGCCTTCGACGTGCACCTGAACGCTTTCTACCCTCTCCTCGTCATTCTGCATTTTATCCAGCTTTTCTTCATCAACCGTAAGCAGCAGTTAGTTCTCAACATATTATCAAAAAGTCTTCATTGTACCCACTGAAAAGAGATTCATTGTATGCGTCTCTTCCGCAGATGTCATCCTAACAGACACATTTATTGGATATTTAGTTGGAAATACGTTATGGTTGGTTGCAGTTGGCTACTACATCTACGTAACTTTCCTAGGATACAGTGGTAAGTAATTGCTTTTTTTGGTTGATTGACAACACGCAGGGAGGGGAAAAGTTAACAGTAATACAATTAGTTTACTTTCATGGAGCTCTTACAGGCACTGTCCCAGGTGTTTTATAGGAATTCTCCCGTTTAATCTTTACAGATACATGGTACAGCTTTACTTGTCCCCATTTTTCAAATGAGGAAACAGGCACAGAGAGATTAAGTAACTTACCCATGGTCACGCAGCTAGCAGGTGGCATAGCTGGTATATAACAAATTTTATAATTTCAGGGAACCCTGTTAAACCATATTGATGCTGTCCAAGTTACTGGCAGGAAACCCACGATCAGTTTCCTCTTTCTTTTCTCCCAGGCTTGTGGGTTCTGGGTTACCGGCAGTCAGAGTGAGGAAAGGGTTGGGTCCGATGAGTGGGCATGTTTAAAACCTTTGCTTCATTTTCTGTTTTATGATTGTGGGCTGGGGGGGTTTGAAATACTCTATTTTGTAAACATCTGTGTTTAAAATAGATGAATCCTGCTCACAATTCATATACTGGACCCGAGACACAGTACACAAAGTTCACCCGTCACAGGGAGATTGTGGGGCTCAGGAGCAGGGGAGTGCCCAGGGGGGCAGAGGTGGTTACGCGTCAACAGCCTGGGCCTAAGGCCAGGTGCCAGGCCACCTGCTGGACTGGGGAAGCTTAGGGATGAGAGGTTCTGTAGATAATCACAGAAGATTTGCTGAGCTCAGGACGTTTGTGAATTCATTGTTACATCCTGCTATCAATTCATTTTTCATAGTATGAATGAGAACCATATTTACATTATTCTTCATGTATGTTAAGAAACAATCGCTATTAAATAGAGTTAGATTAAATCTAGAGACCTTACTTATGATTTGTTAGCATTATATTCTTAGCCCTTCCTTTCTTGTCACTCTAGATGATTAGGCTCTTACTGTAAATACAAGCCACTTGTACTCACATGTGACTGGCTCCTATGGTGAGAGCTTCCCACGCTTGCCCCCTTGGCTTTGCCAGGAACCACTGAAACCCCCCTGCCACCCACATTGTAATACCTTGTTTGGGGCATTGGGAGTCCTTTCTCTAGTTCAGGGGAAATGTTTGTGACATGTTATATTTAGGCTTCTAATGAATTTTCACGTTTTGAGAAAGTTTTAAAATGTCATTAGCACACTGCCACGTTATAGTTTCTCAAAGTGGATTTTGGATGACTCTCCTGGTAACTCCCTACGATTTAGAAGATTCTTTGAGCACAGCTCAGTTTCAGTTTGAGGACTACTTGTATGAGAAATATTTAGGTTAGAATGCATGGGGTAGGGACCCACTAACCAAGCCATGAGCAAGAAACAAACACGGATATCTGAGGATGGATTTTGTATGTGAGTTTCAGTTCTTTCCTAAAGTCTGGGATACTAGTTGAGATCTCACCTTCTCAAAGTGGACGTGTAATGCTTTCCCCCGTTGGGAAATCGCAAATAGCTGAAAGTTGGGGTTTTTCCCATAACATCATCCATCTCTGTTGGTACGTTAGGATGGGAGGCTTCTGAAGCATCACAGGTTTAAATTCACCACTGCGTCCATTAATATTGGTGATGTTTGACCCTCACTCTTAACCTCAGTCCTGGATTTGCTTCTCATTCAGCCTCTGTGCTGAGAAACCTCTGCTCGGTTTCTTCACAGCCATGAATGAGAAGGAAATAACAAACACAGAGGAG
Organism: Hyperoodon ampullatus; assembly: GCF_949752795.1. Classification (NCBI taxonomy): domain Eukaryota; kingdom Metazoa; phylum Chordata; class Mammalia; order Artiodactyla; family Ziphiidae; genus Hyperoodon; species Hyperoodon ampullatus. Next base: position 16,255,369 of record NC_136928.1, read on the forward strand.
TAGTAATATTGCTCTGGCTGCAATATAGCATCGTCAGTAAGATGCTTCAGTAAGATTCACAGTTTGTGTGCCTGCTCGGCCCGTCGTGCTGTGGGGGAAGCCGTCTTCCAGAACGCTCGTTTACTAGTCCTTTACTTTTCCCACCAATGCATGTGGGTTTGCTCCTTTTCCAGCACTGCCGTTTCTGAAAAACACAGTGATTCTACTTTACCCGTTTGCACCTCTCATCCTGCTCTATGGACTGTCACTAGCGCTGGGCTGGAACTTCACCCACACACTGTGCTCCTTCTACAAGTACAGAGTGAAGTGAAACAGGGAGCCTCTTACATCTTAGATGCATCAACAGTATTGGTGAGGTGGTGATTTCTTGTGAAACTTGTAAATAAACTATCATTGTAGATATCTTAAAGGTGTAAAGTTTGCAAATTTGAAGAAATATATATGCTAACACCGTTATCTAGTACATTCCTTAAAACTAATTAAATGTACATTTCTATAATAAATATTTTTTAAACTAAAGCATGTATTTTATTCTGCACAGAGAATATGTGCAAAGTACTAAGGGCATGCGGAAAAGAGAAAGGTAAAACTTTTTAATATGAATTATTTTTGAAAGTATCCATTTGGAGAACATGGTGATAATGTTTCCCCTTCTCCCCTCCCCCACTGTTACTGACAAGGTACAATCCAGCCCCATTTCTAATGGGCTGCATTTTAAACTTTTATATAAGCCACAGGATCCTAGTGTAACCTTCAAAAGCCTCTACTTGTAATTCAAATAGGAATCACTGTACTACAGGCTCTAAATATCATTAACAGCCATTGTTCATGCAAAAAAAAAAAAAAAAAATTACCCAACAAACAAAATACAGTAGATCGAAGAGGTCCCCGGAGGCTACTCCGGGGACTGTATAGTAGCATACGCAAGGTCTGAGTGAACACCTGCATGACACTGATAATCACGGTCTTAACACCGGTCTGCTTTTCTTTTTTCAAAGACTTTCCAAAACCCACATATCAAATCTACGCCTGTTTTCTAACTGAAAACAGTACCAGTAAACTATTATTATATCAGTGTTAAGCAAAACTAATAATAAAAAAAGCTTGGTACCCATGAAGTTTTACCTGTTTATTTTTATTAGGAGTCTTGAATTCAACATGGCTTTTTAAACTTCTTTATCTCAAATACACATGAACGGTTGTGGCACAGAGAAACAGTGATGAAAGGCACAGTCAACAGGACTAGTTTTCAGGTTTTCAGTTATAGCAGCAAATTTGAAAATAAATAATCTGCCTTTAAAAATCCAACAGGTACCTAAAATATTACTACAGAGATTACCCATTCAACCAATGGAGACATTGTAAGGAAAATATGTACAATACATCTACGGAGAAAAAAACATCTGGTACAACCTGGAAAAGCAGTTCCTCAGGCAGCTTCTCCCAGGGGTGCTTCCAGAAACACCCCAATTACAAAGACAACCTTTCCAAACAAAGTTTGTTCTCAAGGAAAAATGCTTCAGTTTTTCATTCCATAAATGAAAAACAGTTGTTACAGCTTAATCAGCTGATTTCTAAATCTGTCTTAGAAAATGTGACTGTCTACACTGAAATGAAAAGTATCCACTGTGCTGGCAGTGCATCTTACAGTACTGTCGATATCCACCATTTTTAAGGCTCAGAGACTATGTCTTCAAAAGGTATTTTCACCCAATTTCAGCCAACACTGAGTATTTCAAATAAATAATGGAATGCTAATCAAACTAAAGTACCAAACCTTTGATTCCAGGGCAATTTGCTAATTACTAATACCATGAAGCCACTGGGAGCAAGTGACATATTAAACAGCTTCCCTAGTGTCCAAGAGTACTGAATGGTCCCCACAACAGACAATCTTCAGTTTAGAACAATTTTAGCACCACTGTTCCTAACATTTTTCCGCACAAAGTGTTTCCCATTCAACATTCAGTTCACGTTTTTGAACGACATATAAATTCTCAACTCACACATAACTGGAGTGCCAGCTCTTTCTTGTTTGTTCCTCTGGAAATGCTCTAGCTAGTGCCCAAACAGGTGAAGCACGTGTTTCAGGTAAGAAGAGAAGAGTTTCTATATAAGCATTGATGATATGGGTATATATATGTATATATATAACAAATCCTTTGTTGTTGTTGTTTTTTAGTAATACTGTAGTAGTGGTCTCTTCAGCACTGTAGGTTCACATGCATTGAAGAAATAAAGTAAGCATGTTATCATGGCTTATATCTGTTAAGATTAATAATTTACAACTATCAAACTAAATTTCATACACTATAAACACTGCTACATAGCTTTGAAAAGTTTCCTTTTCTTTAAAGAGGTCAGATGTCAAAGTTCCCTTAGGACCTCAGATATGATTATGACTCAAATTTCTGACCTTTCAATAATGTTAGCCTCTCATTTTCTTTCTTTTAGCTCAACTTTTCTTACATCAAGGCTATAGCAATATAGTAAAAGAAGCACAAAAAGTAATGGACAAACCAAAATTAAACTTCATTAGCAATTAACGGCTTGGAAGCAGAGAAGTATTTTGAAAAGTATTCCCTAAGTACAAAAATTTGGTCAGCACGTATAGGATTTGATTTGTGCTTAGACTATAAATTTTGGTTAAAAAAAAAAGTCCTTCAATACAGAGTAGATTATTTGGTCTCTACATAAAAGCATAATTTTTTTTTCTCTTAATGTCTTACTTAAAATACCACTGTTCCTCATTCTTAAATAACTGACAGGCTCAGAGCAGCCTAAATCAACATAAAGTGACACCTATTCCAGGAAAAAGATTCCTTACACACTGGATCCTGCTCCTGCAATCTCATGTAGCGGTTCCTTCATGAAACGCTACAAAGGTGCTGCAAGTTTTTGCCAACAACCTGCCAAACAGGATTAACTGAGGTCTCTGGGAGAGAATCCCAGATGAGGCCTGTGTATATGATCTGCTAGTGCAAGACTTTATTCATAAGTTTATCAAGAAATACCCAACATACCAGAGGGAATCAAGTAGGAAGCCTTCTCCGCTTCACCTCTTTTAAGTATCGTATTCATTTTCTATTGCTGCATAAAATCACGGCAAATTTAAAAGCGTAAAACAACACCCATTTATTATCTCACAGCTCTGTAGGCCAGAAGTCCAGGCAGGCAGGACTGAGCTCTCTGCTTAGAGATTCACATGGCTGGAATCCGGTGTTGGTGGGACTGAGCTCTTAGCTGCTGGAGGAGAGTCCACCTGCACACTCCTTCCGGTTGGTGGCTGAGTTCAGTTCCTATGGCTGCAGGACTGCAGTTTCCATTCTCTTGGCTGTCAGCTGGGGCCTCTCAGCTTAAGACCATCTGCATTCCTCCTCATGTGGCCTCCTCCATCTTAAACCAGCCATGGTGCTGCAAGTCCTGCTTTGAATCTGACTTCTGACAGCCTGAGAAAACTCTGCTTTTAAAGGGCTCACCTGATTAGATTAGCTGTCTGCAGATAATCTCCTTTTTGCTGTACAACGTAATTATGGATCATACTCACAGGTTCCACACATACTCGAAGGGTTAGGATATACAAAGTCATTGGGCGGGGGGGTCATCCATGGAATGCTGGCTGCTACAAACATTCACTGCTATTAATTAGAGCAATCTCTCCAAACATGCTGTTTCCATATAACCACACTTGTCTTTGAGGACAGCATTGTTGGAAGACCACTTTTTTCATTATTATGACATATTAAAAAAGAAGCCTCCATAGCGTTGCTGAAGTTTTTAAAATAACACCTTCTAACTATTAACTAATGCAATTGACTTTAAAAGCCTGTCCAAAGACATCTCCAGCAGCTGAATTAACCTTCACATACATGTCTAGAGGCTGTGTGCTAAATCCATATGCATTCACTTTTCCAAAGCTTGTCAATCACACAAGCTTTGGAACCTCATCCTCAAGTTGTCACTCTTTTGGGACTACATAGTAGGGACAGTGAATGCTGTAAAGAATGCATGAGACTTAAAGAACTTAGAAACTGGATCTTAGAATCCTAGAATTAGGTCCTCAACCTTCTCTTCTCACCCGAAATACTCATCATCATTTGCACTACGATATATTCTGCATGTCTGCTTTTAGCCTCATGATGTGAATTCATTATTCTGGATTCTAAAATGTTCATATTAGCACTCTTGACAGTGCTGTGCTACAGAATTTTCTGTGATGATGGAGATGTTCTATATCTGTGCTGTTTAACCCAGTGGCCACTAGCCATAGGGAGCTAGTGTGACTGAGGAGCTGAATGTTTTATTAATTTAAACTTAAATAGCCACCCTGTGTCCAGTAGCAACTGTAGAGGACAGTGCAGCTCCAGAGACATCATGCCATCTACATACATAGAAATAAAATTCGTCCCACCATTTGTACTTTTCCCCACTCACTCTGGGTAAAAGTGGTTCAGTGTCCACTCAAGGTCAATTATGTACTTCCTCTCGTTCCAGGTCCCCTCATCTTCTGTCCCAATACTTCAGTCCCTAACATGACTCTTAAGGGCAACCACTATAATCGCTTGCTTGAGGCAAGCCTGGCTGCTTCTAATTGTCTAGTGGAAGCTGGGGGAAAGGAGAGCGCAGCTAACACGAGGGTCCGTGAGCACCTGTGCAGCAGAGGAAGCCAGGAAGCATGACTTACAGGCTTGCCTGCAGGAGCTTGACATTTGGCCAGAGTGATTACGTGTATGTGCGCACACACTCGCCACAAACAAAGTAGACAGCTGAGTGTGTGGCAAGGACAGTAGGTAAAGAGAGTTAAGAAAAAGAAAGGGGAGTGTGGGCTGGAACAGTTGGTCCCCTTCCCCAGACGCTGCCTGGGCACCTGCCACGTGTCAGGCACTGTTCTGGGCTCAGTGAGGCACTGGTAACAAATCCATGGGGAGGAAGGAGTGCACAGGAGAGTCCCTGCAAGATGGATAAGATTTGGCTGAAAGTCTTCTCAGGAACAGGAGGGATGAGCTAAGCCTGGGAGGGGAGACCGAGCACAACAGGACAAAGCTGGTTGCGTAAGGCCCAGTCTCAAGACTGAGACACCCCAACAAATGGCCAGGAGCTGCAATTACTGTCACCTCCCTAGACTCTCAGAGCTTGGCCTTTCTGCCTCAAATCGGAGTTAGCTACTTGGGAAGCAGGGAAACAAGGGGATTCCTCCAGATTTTTACCTCCTGATACTTATTTGTTACAGCAGTAATTTAGTATGCAAAGCTGGCGCCACAATTTTGTAATGAAAGGTTTATGCTTTTGCAGTGACATTTCCCTGTTAGGCGCTGGGCCAAGGAGATTTGGGAAGGAAATAAAACATAAAGAAAATAAAAAGTAAAATTTAAAAACCTCAACAAAAATTTTTAACTGGACTCGGACATAAAGAAATCATTGTTGGCAACATGTAACTTTTTAATCAAGAGAAGTAACTAAGAATTATTCAAAGATGGAGTAATGGAAATAATTGTACCCTATCAGTGTTTCCCAGCCTTTTTCACTGCATAACACTGCACAGAAAACGAGGCTGTCTGGAAGCTGTTTGTTCAGCCTGCTGGGTAACCAGGTGACGCTCCTCCAGGCTAAAGGCAACCAGCTAGAACCTCCAGCTGCCAGAGGCCTCAGCCACTGGCTACTCTGAAAGCTCAGGAGATTCAAGCTCTGCACACCTGTAACCACCTGCAACCCACCTGAGGACACCAGGCTGGTTGGGAACTGATGTTGATAATTCATAATCTTGTAAAAGTAAAAGACTTGTAAAGATCACCGATTGCTAAGGCTTATAATATTTTTGTTTATAGTAGTGATATTTGGAACTGCATGTTTAAGAGCAATAAATACTCTTCAGATGTGAATTTACTTACAAGTTCATAATGCGATAGAATAAAATTATTTTGGAAAAACACAACTGTTACAATACCTTTCACCAAAACAACATTACAATTTTGTTTTTCTTTAAAATTAAACCAACTATGACTCATACAATAGCATTACCTAGAAAACATTTTGTCAGAACTTACGGAGTGCAGATATAAAAGCATCAAGGAAAGAGAAAATGCCTCTAATTCATGGATTAAAGACAAAGATTAAAAGAGAAGAGTCTGTCATTTTACATATCAAAGGAAATGTAATGACTTCAGTCTATGATAATTTGGGTTGAAATGCATCACCCCTGCACATTAAAATTCATCAGACTGATTTTTTGTGGCTACACACCATACACAGTATAGTAAAATAACCCTCAAGAAGGACATTGGTCTTTAAAATCTTGGCTTTAAGGAATGACAAACGCCTTTGAAAATATTTTATTCAGAATCACTGTGATTATAAAAGTACTTCAGTTAGGAAATCAATCTAGAATCATTCTTAAATGGCAGTGCATTTGAAAAATGGCATTAACTTGTAATGTTTGCATTTCCAAAGAAAAATATAGAAAGAACTTAAAAAAGCACGGTAACTGGCTTTCAAAAAAAGTATTGATTCAAAAATTTACTGCACAAAAATATGTACTTCTTAAGTGTTTCTAATAAATTAACGCCGTAGTATTTTATGTATATTTGTGTGTGTGTGTGTGTGTGTGTGTGTGTGTGTATATATATATATATATATATATATAATCCCTGATAATCTATAAAAGAGGGTCTATAATAGTAAAATAAATGAACTTCAAAAGTACCCCCTTCATAAAATGTATTTAACATTAATTTTTCTCAAATTTTAAGGAATGTAACAATATGTACAACTCTTATGTATTAGTATAATACCAAAATAGTACAAGTCATATTAACAGGCTGTCATAACTGTAAAATGTCTGAGTCAAGTTAAAACTGGAGGACAGCTTAGGTTTGAATGAATACAATTATCCATGGAAGATTCATTTTCCAAGTGGAAATGACAATCATCTTATCTACAGTAGATTTCACAAGAGGTAGAATTCAAGTTACCAAAAAACGGTACATGCTCAGCCATCTTTAATCAACAAATTCACAGGGAAAAATTGTGTTGGTTTCTTAGGAGATAGTCAGTTTGTGACTTTTTTAATATGAATCTGAAATACAAGATAGTGAACAGCATGAAATGGCAATTTTCAATTCCAAAAAGGTCTTAATTATGAAATCCAAATGCTGTAAAAAATGTAGAATCTAAGCAGTTTCACTGATTTAATATATGGTCTTACCTCATTAAGAATGGCCCAAACAGCAGAATTCTGAATAACTGAAAGTCGGAATGCTGAGATGGGGTTTAGGTTGGGATCCACCATTCCTTCTGCAACACCATTCTCAAACTTCCCTTCAAAGTAAAAATCAACATTCATTGGGTAGACTGAAACAAGCACACATAAATTATCACTGACTTAAAGCAGGGAAGGAAAACACCAAAATATTTCTGGTGGATGTTTTTACACAAAGAGCATGGGTGAATTTTTTTCCTTCTTTTTACCTTTATTCAACTTTTAAACGTTTCAGGAAGTAGTATATGCTTAAAAACATTAGAAGCAACCTATTTAAAGAAGCAGAGCTATATATTTTCTTATTGCAAATTAAAAAAAAACAAATATATTTGTTCTTACCTCAACGAACACACAAGTTTTTAGCAAAATGTGACTTATACAAACCTTACAAAATCTACTCTGTACCATCTTTCGGTCTGACCACTTTGAGGATTAAGTCAGTAGTAACAAATTTCAGTGCTAAGATTCACAACGGTTGGCCTTGAGCAGTTTCCAAGGTCACATCTAGATGGAACTAAAAGGTGATACCTCCTCAAGGCAGTTCCAACATAAAACTCCATTATAAATGATAAGCTCAAAAAGCTCTCCTGTAAGGATAAGGACCAAGAAGTTCTATAGAAGATAACATGCTCAGTACTCCATTTTTCTTGCTGTGAGGAAACAGCAAGAAAACAAAACAAAAATGCTACTGAAAAAGTGACAGGAAAATGGTTTGTTCTGAGCCACACTGCTCTAAGCCAGGGATCGGCAAACTTCCTAAAAAGGGCAGATAGTAAATATTTGGGGATTTGTGGGTCAAGAGGGCATCTGAGAATATCATCCACGTACTTGTATAGAAAAAGAGAAAACTAATTTTCACAAAATTTTTATTGATGAAATTCAAAATGTAATAACAAAGGTTTTTTTTTCTGCTAATACTAAGGAGCATGTAATTCCTTATGGGGAGATAATACTTAAATTAACTGGTTCAAAGTTAGTGTTCCTTATCATCGAAATCGATTGCAAATGTTCATCTGTTAATGTGGATCTATAATGAGATTTGATATATTTTATCTTGAATGCTTCCTTTCACACAGCCTAGATACTGCAAATATTGTTATTAATCCACAAGCACATGACTTTAATGGAGCATGTCCATGACTTGGAAGGTATCTGTGTAAAATTCTATTAGATTCTTCTCTTTGATATCTGCCTCATCATTACATTGCAGATGAATCACTTTCAATCAAAGGTTGGGGGAAGCTCCTCAATTAGCTTGATATTATTACTTGCAGTTCAAATAACGTTAATAGTCATCAAAGTGACCTGAATGCAATATAAGTTTTGCACATAAGCACTGCTTTGTCTTGTACTTTTAGGTTGAATTAAGAAACATTATCAAGTCTGAAGCAAAAAACTAATTCTCAAAGAGTTAATAGTGGTTGAGGGCAGTTTTCACTTGGAAAATTTTCAGTCTTATTTCAGAGCTAAAACAAAACAAAACCAAACAAAAAACAAACCACAATAAAATTTTATCACTGCTAAGCCCCAGAACTGCTGTGTGGCCGGGCAAGTCAGGATATTCAGTTCTTATTTCTGACAAAAATTCACAGCACTGATGTTGATGAAGTCAATGAGAGTAAAGTTCACTGGCAACACTACTGGTTCAATAAATTAATGATATACGACAGACTCAAATACTCTCTGTAAAGCACCTGCTGATGAATAATAACATAACCATAGGCTTTAAACACCTTACGTTGTTGCAAGCTTTGTAAATCTGTCCATCTAAGCCTTCTTCTCCTCCACACATATTTTCACCACCATTCATTGTAAAACATCCTAGCCGGTTCCACTTCAGTTTGTATGAACTTTGTGTTTTCTCAACTGGCTTGAAAACATTCTTGCCTGTACTTGTTCTCTACAGACTATTCACAGAGACCAATTCTTCAGTCACTTCAAACCTGGCATTGACTCCAAATAACAACTAGGCAGTATCAGTAATATCTGTCAACTCACCAAGAGCCAAAGAAAACTGCTCAAATAATTTGCATTGCTTTTTGACTACTGATATGGTTCCCAAAGTCCCCAACTCCTCAAGCAATAGTTATTGCTGAAAGCCTAATGGTCCGAAATGAGTTTATTTTCTGGGCACACGTATCTGCTGTAGTTAAACATGATTTAATTAACTCATCATTGGTAAATGGTTTTCTTGCTTGGCTAACACATGAGCCAGTTTGAAACTCACTTTGGTTACAGTGTCATTTGAATCTTTTATTTTTGTGAAGAAATTCTCAGTGATGAGATATCATATTTTAAATCTTCTAATTTTTCTGACCATTGCTTTCCTGTGAGTTGGGGATATTGTTGTGAGTGCTTAGTAGTCGTAATGTACTCTTTAGCACAGCTCTTGTGTCACTACATAATAACCACATAACCTGCCATCTAGTTTTGTAAAACAACCCACATTCCACTGTGTTAAAAAGCACAACATTCAAAGTCCACTTTTCCTGTTTTGACATGAAGGGTAATCACTGGTAATTTTTAAAAAAATGTCACAGTAGAGTTATGTGTGTGGCACTTTAAACACTGTCAAATTATAACGCATCAAAGCTATTTGTAGTGCACTGAGCAGCAATTCAAAGCACTGAGAGCACCACCGCCATCTCTTTTGCAACTGCTCACTTATCTCTGCTGTTGTAGCATAAAAGTACACAGACAACACATAAACAAATGAGCATAGCTGTGTTAAAAGAAATTCTATTCATGGACACTGAAATTTGAATATTTTCTAGTTTTTACATGTCACAATATATTACTATTCTTTTTATTTTTTCAACCATTTAAAAATGAAAATAATGAAAAAAAATTCTACATTCTTCACTCACAGGCTATTAGAAAACAAGCAGTGGGCCACATTTGGCCCATGGGCTGTCGTTAGCTAACCGTTAAATTATGTGTCAATTCTAGAGTCTTAAAATATATTGACTAGGCTCATAGTAAGATAAGATACATTCAAATTGAAAAACCATACTGGAGAAAGTTCATTTTCATTTGTACAGGAAATATTCAACTTATGAACTGCCAAAGTAATGTTTTTATTAAAAAAAAATTAATACTTATTTCATAAAAGTATGTCCTTATTTGGCACTGGACTGGGGTAGGGAATGTATGCTACAAAAAAAGTATTATTTATATTGAGTTAGGAAGGGAATTCAGGGCTGAAAAATGCTGTGGAACTTGAAACATTTTAACTTATAATGTACCTGAATCTGTCACCTGATGAGCTCATTTAATTAGAAAAATAATTAGCAAATTATATAACTGGCCTCATTAAAACACTCTCACCCAGCAATTTTATGCTGCGGATATACTCTCACATGTGCAAAAAGCGTATATAGACTGCAGCAAAAATTGTGAACAATCTAAGTGCCCATGATTAGGAGGCTGGCTAATTTAATTACAATATGCTAATATAAGGGAATATTAGGCAGCCCATTAAAAGACTGAAGAAAGAATAGAAAGAACGAAGTAAAGTTGTAGATACTGCAGTTGTGACTTACTTCCATTCCTAAGAATACACTGTAGAGAAACTCTCATACATGTGCCTAAGTGTTCAGGCCAGCAAAAAGATGGAAACACACTTTGTGACCAAACAGGACAGTAATATATTCATCCATGGAGATCTATACAGCAATGAAAATGAATGAGCCATAGATACACACATCCACATGGTTGAATATCACAACGGTGAGAGAAAAAAGCAGAAAATGAATGAGCCATAGATACACACATCCACATGGTTGAATATCACAATGGTGAGAGAAAAAAGCAAACTAGACTACAGAATGTCATCATTCATATCAAATTTCAAAACAAGCAGGGATATATCACACATATGTAGTAAAAGCATATATGGAAATGGTAACCACAAAATTTAGGATAGTAGCTACCCCTGGGTGGGTAGGAAAGAAGATAATTAGGGAAGAGCAACTGAACTGGCAAGTCTTGAGCTGCATACACTGATATTCATTACATTATTAGTTATTATCTTTTTGTGCATCTGAAATATTTACAATTTTTTTAAAATGTTCCTCTTCCATATGCACATATGTATTTTGTCCAGTGAAAAACCAAGATGTAGAACAAGGTTGTAGAGTATGTTACCATTTATGTGTGATTGTGTGTTTTCGAAGAATATACTCAAATATTTTTATTTATGAATAGATACTTCTAGAAGAATACAAATCATTATAGCAATTGCCTCTGGGAAGCACCGGGTAGGAGGGAAAGAAGAGGGAAGGAGACAAGTTTACCCTCTTAAATTTGTATTTGGTACCATGTACATGTATTAACTTTCCAAACAACAAATTTCACTTTTGTCCTTAACCCAATGGTCTGGTAGGTAAGCATTATAAGATAAAAAAGAAGGGGAAAATGAAGGAGGAAATGACTAAAGAGTGACTGGAATCCCCAAACCCTGGCATTAGGAGGGACTTCCAAGGTCATGCCCTCCGTGGACGCCCTTCTGCTACCCAGACGGTGCTCCATTCCTTCTTCCAGTGTTTCTCTGTGAAAGGCTCTTCTTCTGCTATCTCATAATTTTAACCTACCAATAAATCTGGTATTTCTTTCACAGGACTGTCCTTAGTTACCATGCCACACCCATCCAGCCAACCCCACCTTCACGCATCAGGTCTCTACGAGTTGCCAGCTGGTTGTCTACTGTTTCCCACAATGCCTCTGGGCGTAAGTTGCTGCATAGCCTGATCCTGTTGAATCCAGGCCCCTTTGTAGTGCCCGTCTTTGTGGCTTGTCCCACCCAAGAGGGCTCTTATTAGCTACCTCTTTCTCTGGTTCTCTCTGTCAAACTTCTGGATGGGCTACAGTTTAGCTTGAATGTAGCAACCAGTCTCCTCCTAACTGTTTACCACCAAAATCTCCATCATATTCCACAGTGCCCTTGGGCTTGAACTTCCCCAAGTTCTGTTTCAAGTAAGGCAGTCCCCTTAGGGTGCGCTACAGAGCTCTCTGATGGCCTGCCTCTCCCCTGGAGAAAATCTCTGCACCACTGCTCAGGACCCCTGGCAGGGACAGCAGCCCACCTCCCTGCTAAAGTGACACCCCTGCTTTACAAGCAGAGCACTGGGTTGTAGCAGTGGCCCTTCGTGTCCTGGCTGACCTCTCCCAGTGTGCGGGGACCAGTGGGCTGGGGGAGGTGGTCAGGGCCAAGGACTCTCACGCTGCCGTGCCTACAGCAAAGGTTCGCCCGATGAATGGAAGTTAGGTCAAGGAAAGGAGCCTCAGATTTCTAAGCTGCTCATGTCTGGAACAGAGCTTCTACAACAGGGAGCTGGGGAGGTGACAGATGCTAGTGGCCTGCCCTTCCTGGTGAGATACCGCAGCCCTGGAGTGGGGGCTGGTGGGAGAGGGAGTCTGTTTTTGGCTGGACATGCAGAGTAGAGCTTCCAAGTCACTGAGCTTGGCCAGCGTGGGTAATGAGCGGGTTAGGGCTCCAATGCCATAGACTCTTAATGCTGTTACTGAGATTCAGACTTTACGAGTTAATGTTTCTCTATTTGCTGTACTTTTCTAAAAAACTACCTTTCACCAGTTATGGTTGTCTCACTAGAAAAAGGTCTGCAGAGCCCCTCACATGCCATTCAGCTAAAGCATACTTCTTAAGGGAGCAGAATTTTTTATATGAACTTGAAAAAAGTCAGCTGCTTTCGTTTCTGATGCACACTTTTGTTATACAAGGTCCTAGGTCTGATCACCCATTAGTTCTCTTCTAGTTCTAAATATGTATGAGTTGATGTTTTAGATGGTCATTATCTTCAAATTACTGCAATCATATAAATGTCTCTATTTCCTATGCTACTTTCATAATCTAGAACGCAACATTCTCAGAAATTTAATAACTCATAGGTAATAGGGTTAATAAATGTCTCGTATACGCAGCTAATCTTATGAACATTTCTAGGGTAGGCTAAAATATAACCCAAATATGAAAATAATTAAACTCATCTATCCACTAAGCTATATAGAAATTAGGGTGATTGTACAAGCCTTGTAGCAAACACTGAATGACATTCACCAAACGTAAAACTGCTTCAGAGAGTTATAAGAATGCCTCTGTCCTGTATACCTACAATATTAATTGCCCAATAATCTCTTCTGCCTACCACTAGGAGAAGCATTAATTTAAGTAAAAGAAAATATATAATCATCCACTGAGTTGATGTCCATCAAAGGACAGGTCCTACGTTAATCACAGGAGATGCTTGAGCAACAAAGCCCCCTCCCCCTTCCACGGTGAGCGCACAGAACTGAGCTACGAAACGTGATTACACAGAACAGGTGCAGCATGCGCTGTGGTAAGAAGAGCCAAGGAGAAGGCAGCTAAACTTGTTAATAAAAGATCAGAAAGCATTCATCAGGAGGAGAAACACCAATGCATCGTTTCAGGCAGGGAAAGTGGACAGAGACACGGCTGGGAGCACAGGGCATTAGAGGAACACGTCTTAGGACTGGAGAGATGAAGCATAAGAGGAAAGTAACAAGAAACGAAAGTGGGTGGGAGCTAAGGAATCTGATCACGGAAGGTCATTAAGGTTTTCAGCCAGGTTAATACAGCATTTAGGTTTTGGCAAGGGAGCTACAGAGGCTCGGTGGACTGGCTTGGAAACAGAGGCAGAGTATCGCTGCAGTAGGGTGAATGCACATTCAGACACAAATAGACATTTTATGCTAATGGACAGGGAAGGTGGGTGCGGGGTTTCAGAGTGTCTCCCAAGGTTAGACTCAGGCAGCTAGATGAATCGTGACAGCACAAACCATGGTGACCAATGACGAAATGGCCATATTACAGACGCTCCGGGTAGATGGCTACGTGGCCTCCACGTAGTTTGTCAGTTGGCATCTCAGTACAGATCTAAAGCTCAGGAGGGAGGCAGGGCTAAAGGCTCAGACTCTGGCATACGGATATTGCTGGGATCATGAGAGTAGCCAGCTAAGATCATCCAGTACGAGACTGCAGAAGGCAGCTGAAGGCGGATTAGCTACCAGTGACAACAGTGAAGCACCAGATGAAGAGAGAAAGAGGAACCATGAAATGAACCTTTGATCTGAAACCCTAGTTGGGTCAAGATAATAATAAAAGTATGTACTAGAACACAGAGAACAAATAAAAGAGTACACTGGTATTTATAATCCTGAAGCTGCTTGATATCTGAAAAGAACTTAAAATTACTTCAGGACTAAGTCCAAAAAAGTAAAGGACATTTTACTAGTTTCAAGTAGGTATTACCTATTCTGAAATAACCATCTTCTAATCGTTTGTCTTTGGTTTCTTTGCTGATTTCCAAACCTTCACTCTAAAATAGAACAAAAACATCTTATAAATAATTACTTCTATTTAAAACAAATCTAGGTTAAAAGTGGCATCTGTGGCACAGCTATCTCTGAAAAGAGAAAATGCCATGTCAGTCTTGAACCTTAAAAGGTTTATCAATCAGTATAAGTGCTCCATCTCAATCTGTATACAATATACTGTTGGCTAGAAATTTTTAATTTTAATTAATTTCCAGTTTAAATCAATTTAATAGAATGCTGTTTTCTATTAAAAATATACAGAAGTAAAGAACTGTGTGTTAACTTGAACGAAATTAAGCATTCCTTAGAGACCAATAAATTAACTTTCTACATTATTCAACAGGCATTAAAACTGCATGGTATTTTGGGACTCAAAATACAAACAGCAAGTAAACATTAAAGTAAAATAATGGTTCATTTATTTTCCCAATACAAATGTCCAAGTTACTTTCCAACAGGAAACAAAATAAAGGCTCTTTCTATGAAGGCAAACGGGACAATAAACCAGGTGTTCCATATTGCCAAAAGAAGTTGGTACTACTCACCACTAAGGTCCTGCCATCATGAGAATTTCTTTCTTAAACAGGAAGAGCCTCAAATCAGGTCTATTAATATTAGTTCTCAAGGAAAATTTAGGGGAAAAAAGTAGTCATACCTTCAAAGGCAAAACGTCTACAGTTGTGTTGAGCAGAATATCCCCTGGATGTTCCTGGTTGCCACTATGGAACAAATAACTGAAAAGACAAACATAAAAATAAAAATATAGTCAGACTATCCTCAACAAAGGTTCAGAAGGGGGCCTTACCTCAGAATAAGGTCGACAACGCTAAAGTCTGTAGTGACTGCACATCATATGTTCTGAATAGTTGCAGGGAAATTAAAACCTAAGGTGGATGCAACAACTCCTCTATCAGAGGGGCATGTTTGCTGCATAACAATAATGTACTTGACAAAAAAAAAAAAGATGACAGTGTTTTGTTGCTGTTGATACAGCCATTAAAATGCTTGTGAATCACTTATGACAGAGTATATTGGATAATATATGATATAAAATTACATGTAGACCATGATCTCAAAGTAGAAAGTGCACACAGTTACCAAGAAAAAAAAAAGTGTCAATATGGTCATAATGGTATCCTTGGGGTTATGATTTTTTTCCTCATTCTTCACACCTTAAAATTCTTGTATAATGAACACATACATATGTTACACAGAGAATTTTTTCCTAACACTTCACTTCTGTATTAATAAATACAACTTCTGCTTTTTCCCCTCTCAGCAAATAAGTTATGGTGAAAATCAAATGATCCCTTTTCTCTGTCCTAGGAAGGGTGGGTCTGTGCATGCACTCCAAGAAAATTCATATATACTGTCATTTTAGAAGAATTGTGTTTCGCTAGGAAAGTGCCCTCAGTAGGGGCATTATACACCTCATTTTACAGAGGTTTATTGTAAATATATTTGTTGTTACTAAGTTTGATCTCGAATATATGAGCTCTTTAGCAGATTCTTTGATGGAATTATTTTTATTTCCTAAAAATAAACCCATAAATGTGGTCTGAGGCTATTCTTGTTGAGGCAAAAGAAGAGTGCTATTTCTAATTCTGTGAGGACTCAAGCGTGGTGAACAATACCTCACAGAGCAGAGTTCCACCACACAGTATAAAAATGAACATTAAATAACAACAAAACTGATATTATATACTCATATAAGTGCAAAATGTTACTCAAAAGTATGCTACTATGTCTTGCCAGTGATCTTCCCATTGCTTATAACATTTTTACACTTAAATTCCTCTTTAGAATCAGTTTAGAGTAACAAAAGAAAATTAATAGCATTACATGTAGCTATGCATTGTTTTTGACCACCCTAAACAGAATTATTCCAAATTATTTTTGGCAGATTCTAAAAACCAAATGGCCTTCAAAAGAGAACACATCACATCACATTCTGGGGATTACATGGAAGTATGCCACAGACAGTCTGGGGAACATACCCAAAACTGAGGAAAGATTGAAGGAATTGTGACTGTTAAGTAAAAAATGGGGAGAAAAAGTCCCAAATTTTGTAAGGTGAACAGAAATGCTGAAACACATAAAAGGGTTTTAAATTCCTCCATGGTGTACTAAAAGCACTTGCACTTCCAGCACTTGCAAAAGCACTGAATAGGAATAGTCATAGTCTGTCAAATTTATCATTTCAACCAAATTGCTGGGCCATCCACTAGCTCACAGTCAAATCTTAAGGGATATTCTAGGATAAGGACGTGAAAACTAATTTGGGATTCTGAGGGAGAGTTCTACATAAAAGTATTAAAAATCTATACTAAATATACATTCAGAAATACCAACAGAATTTATCAAACATACTAAATGCTGGTATTACATCTGTAAGCAACATACCCATACTGTTACTGAGTTACACAAAATGTATTTTATAATCCAACATTTACGACTCATTGACTGCTCACATGTGTTATATACACCAAAAATTCCGTCATAAATCACATTATGAATAAGAGGTCTGAATTGCAAGACCAAATTATATTTCAATAATGACCTACCTTTCCACATTGACTGGCTTGTCAAATTTAAACAGGATGTAGTCTCCAGCTACTGGAGTTATAGCCCAGAAGAAATCCTCCCCCATATAAGTTTTCTCCAGTGTATGTCCTTGGTAGACCTTCAGAGAAGTAGATACCTCTGCAGGGGGGTTTACATGGATTTTAAGAAGTAATGGTTTCATGTAATCTTTATCCTAGGAGGAAAGACATATTAACAACATACGGCTCATTTATACTTAAGAAGAACAAGGATTATACAGTAGATAACAAATTGTCTGTGCATGAGAAAAATAAAATTAAATCACCAACCGTGAGTTTCTGAATTTTTCCTGTTAGTGAAGAATGCAGACCAACATGTTGGAAAAGGGAAGGTCTGAAGCGAATCCGCAGATTTGCTTTCTGTCGATCACAATGTTTCTAAATATTAAACGGGAACGTTAGTGTTACATTATAAAGTGAAATCCTGTCCTCCTCTGAAAGATGAGAAGCCCTTTAGAAGGGTAAATATTGAAAAGAAAATCCAACTTCATCTTATAATTCCAAGTCGTGCTTTTTTAGGGTCCTCTTTGAGGCATTAATAGATTTGCTACCTACCTGATAAACAGACACGATGTGGAAATTAAAAATAAGCACTTCCAAGGGAAGAGTTAAGGATTTAATTTCAACCACCTTTCAAAATAGGTCAATATAGATTTGACTTTTAATGTTAAAATGCACAAAATCTAGAGGTTTGGTTCAAATACACAAAATACCTTTAATTGGATACTATAATGAAGAATTTGCAGATAAGAAAAAGCACATTTTGTTGCATGAAAGCAATTTGAAAATGTGATCCAGCAAGTGGACTACAAGCAAGGAAACAACATCAAAACAGACAAATCCAACTCAGCACAGTTGGGGGACACCTATATTTCAGCTCTAAGTGCCCCATGGCCCAGATTTTCGATTATAACCTGCTCTCGTGATCAGGGCATGTGGGACCTACAGCTCTGGCAGGACTCTCGTGCATTCATCAGCTCAGTGCTTCAGGACAGCCATGGCTACCTTGTCATGCTTTTAGAAACCCTTTCCATTTTCAATGACTTTTATAAGTTTTGGGCCAAGAACATACTGAAAAAGACAAAGGTATAAGACATTTCCACTTTGAAAGACCTCCAATTATTTCCTGGGTGTTAAAATGCCTAATTTTTCTCAAGAGGTTTACTTCATTAGCATTATTGCTAACAGGAGAGCAGAGGTGAAACTGTATATTTTATTTACACAAATAAAACACTCAAGTGGAAGGAGAGGGAAGGTAAGGGATGGAGAGGACGGGGAGGAGCAAGGAGAGGGGAGGTGGGATGGTGGAGGCGAGAGAGGAGGAGAAGCAGCAGTGCCTGAGACCGAGCCCGCCACTCAACACACAGGCAAGGAAGGACACATTCATTCGGGCCCGAAGAGTCAAAGCGGGTCCATAAACCTTTGGAAGAATGTGTGAATGCTTTTTTTTTTTTTTGAAGTAACATTGGTTTATAACATTATCTAAGTTTCAAATACACAACATTATACTTCTACTTCTGTATACACTACAGTGTTCTCACCACCAAGTCAGTTTCCATCCATCACCACACAGTTGACCCCCTTTACCCGTTTCACCCCACCACTCAGACCCTGCCCCGTCCCGTCTGGTAACCACTACCCTGTCCTTGTAACTACGTGTTTGTTTTTGCTCGGTACTGCTGGTGGGAATGTAAACTGGTACAGCCACTGTGGAAACCAGTATAGAGATTCCTCAAAAAACTAGGAAGTACCATATGACCCAGCAATCCCACTTCTGGGTATGTATCCAAAAAACACGAAAACACTAATCAGAAAAGACACATGCACCCCTATGTTCATCACAACATTATTTACAAGAGCCACGATACGGAAACAACCTAAGTGCCCATCAGCGGATGAATGGATAAAGATGTGCTGTGTACACACACACACATGCACACACAAATACTACTCAGACATATAAAAGATGAAATCTTTCCATTTGCAACAACATGGATGAACCTTGAGGGTATTATGCTCAGTGAAATAAGTGTGAATGGAAGGGTCTCCTAGACCACTGTCAAAGGGATGTGATCCTGGGGCCAGTAAGTATGTGGTGACAGCTTCTGTGACATCCTAGTGGAAGCAGCTGAAAAATTACAGGCCATAGAAAGAAGGGTGAAAGAATGTATCTTCATGGTTTTAATTTTTACTTTCAGAGATTTTCACCTCACAAGCTCACTTAAGAACCTAACCACCATATGAGATAAAACTGCACAGGACCAATTAAAGGCAAGTGTGTTGTACAAATGTAAAGATGACATGAATTGTTCTGTGTCCTACAATAAAAATTCCTGTAAATCACAAAGAAAATACAGGTAAGGGCTTACATCATAAAAATGAGTTGATCGAATCGATTTATATGTTCAGTCATTGTTGGAAAGCTGGTACTCTGCTATTTCGCTACACACCGTGATTTGCTCTAAGAAAGTGGTTATTTTTAAAAGAGAGAGAAAGCAATAGCTTACGGACACCTGAAGAGGGTGTCCTAAAAACTAACTGGCAGATAGGATGATCAAACTGTTCTAGGGAATATAAGGTCATGAAATCAAATTGTTTATTTGTGAGAATAAGTCAACACTATAATGACATATGCTTATAATAAAGATTTCCTTGTTATTACATATCAAAGTGACTCATTCATTTTTAAGAATGTGTATTCATATTTTATTTATGCTTATAGCCAATAATTAAAAATTTTTTCCAGAGATACAATTCAAATTAGATAAGAAAAACATATTTACTTTCTACAATAAGATTTCAATGGAGATAACTTAATATTTGAATAGTCCAAGCAAAAGTCATTGTTCACTTACTTACCTGTCACCAACATCCCAAAGGTCAGCATATCACTAGCTTCTTAAAAGTAACACAATACAAAAAGGTACACTTTTGACTTGTCATTGTTTTGGTATAAAATATGACCTCCATTCTATTGCTTATATCCAGGTGTGCTGGGGTCCGATATTGTCCCCAAAGTATTTGAAAAAAGAAAGCTGACAGAGGATGTGAAGAAAACCAAAACAACTCCCCCCACACACAGGACAGATATGGCCAACAGCAAGGAAACACCAGAGCCTCAAGACACAATAAACATTCATCAGCAATTTAAAGAAAGGTGCGCTTCACTGACTTAAAAGTCCCTCCAGAACAGGAACTTCTTGTAGTTCTAGAAAGAAGGCAAGCGCTTACACTGGTAAGTGGAAACACTGTTTTCTTTCAGCTACCTTTTTAACTGTTCGTTTACAACATCTGATTCCCTAAGAGTCATCACTTTCACTAAAAACATAAAAGAAGCCTCTTCCACTCGCATAAGAAATTAACTTACTGCATCTTTTTCAGGGTTGCAGACTTTCACCCACAGAATATGGTCCAAGAGCCAATCAATGGGTTTCTCTTTATAGAACATAAATATGAATTCCACAATTAGAGTGAGGTCTGGCGCTTGAAACATTTTACCTGAAAAGATATTCCCAATCAGTAACTATAATAAAGAAACCAAGCATCAAAATAGCTTAAATGAGTGAAATCCGTACAACAAATACACTAAAGCTTGTGCTTTCAACTATAAATCATTGTCAATAATTTCCCCACCTGTCTTATCAAAAACAAACTTGCTTTAGCTAAGTTTAGTTGTCACCTGAGTATAAACAGAAGAAGGTACTGAACTCCTAACTTTCTCCATTACAAAATCTATCATACAACTACTAGCTCAAAGGATTCAAGAAGCAAGCTGGAGATTTTTCCTTCATGTCTTATTAAAATTCTTCCCATAAAAAAGGAACTTAAGAGGTTTAAGTAAAAAAAATTAACTAAATCAATAAAAGCAAAAAACAAGGACTCCTGATTTTGTCTTCACTGAAACCTTCACAAATAAAGATGTTTTTTGAGTCTTAAATTAAGTTTTCAGATAAATGATCAACAAGATCAAAGCCCCAGCCTCTAATACTTACAGATTTAAAGCATTAGAAGAAGTGAAATGTTACTCTCTGGGGTGTTTTTTAAGATCTATAAATTTCCTTCAACCTTCAACTTTAAACATATTCTCTTTAGTTGGATACTTTAGGAATTTTAATGAAAAAAAACTTTAAAAATAAGTACCCTTACTAGTCCATGAAAGCAACACATGAATACAAATTAATGACTGAACAAGAACTTCATGTACTATGTCAAATACCAGGAATTCCTATTAGAAAACCACTAGTGCAGGACTCTTCTTAAAAGAAACCCAATCTTGCAAGAGCTCTGGGCTTTAAAACAGGAACTCGAAGTGTCTGAGAAGAAGGAACCAGACATGCTCCCCAGGACAGTGGCTGGCTCTCTGTGGACATGAAAAGCCAGCAGGGCTGCCTTGCAGAACTCCAGAGTAAATATTACCATCTTAGAACTCTCCAAATACTATTTTGGGTTGACTTTCAACATTTTATACACAGAAGTTTACCGAAATTAAATTTTCTCAAAAGCAATCCATTTCCAGAGGAAAAAGACAACTTTAAGGTAAAAAAAAAAAATAGTCTAAGATTCTAAGTCACAGTTATTTCTGAAAAGTAAATAAATCTAAAACTTTTCTTACCAATGAAGCCCAGCTGGGAGAACTCAAGTATCATCCATTCCTCAGAAGAAAGTTGAAGTGCAAAATTTTTTATGGTGTTAAAGTAGTTCTGTTTGACAATAATATCATCTTCAAGCTAAAGAAAGTTGAACAATCATATTAATAAATCAGAAAGAGAAGGAAGATTTAAAGAGGACATTCTTTACTATGGAAAAACTCAAGCACACTTTTATAATGATAATCAAGGAAACAATGGTCAAAAATGATGAAAATATAAAAAATAAATTTTAGGACTTTCCTAGCATTCCAGTGGTTAAGACTCCACGCTCCCAATGCAGGGGGCACGGGTTACATCCCTGGTCAGGGAAGATCCCACATGCCACGTGGTGTGGCCAAAAAGTATATAATAATAATAATGATTAAATAAAAAGGAAAAATTATAAAAAATAACTAAAATAAAAATAAATTTTATTAAAAGAAAGCAAGGAAAATAAAATGGCAGATGCACATAGCAAGTCAACAAAACCACTCCCTTACCATGGGAAATAACAAAACCACTCCACTCCTTTGGGTCCTTTTATGGCTCCCAACATGATTTCACATTACCCTGTTTTCTTTTCAAAGGAAAAGAATTTTATAGGCCTTTTAATTTTTTCTTTTTTTTTTTTTTTTTGCTTTTTACATAATACATGTAACAAGTCAAAAAAAGAAAAAAGCTAGCAGCTCTCCTTCTCTGCCCTCCACCCTGCTAGCAGAAGTGACCAATGTTCAAGGTTGGGTAGTGCACCCACTGGACACCTTCAATATGGGCATGCAGCACAGGTAGACCCATACCTACCTTAAGGTTCCTGCCACCTTTATGTTTTTATTAAAAAGGGATCACGTTATGAAACTGGCTTTTTTCTCTTAATATATCATGAATATCTTTCCAGGTTAAAAAGTATATATTTAAAGCATTCTCTCTAGCAGATTCATACTATTCCCTGGGATTGATGGACAAATCATTCACCTGCTCACAGGCAGACACCCAGGTTGTTTCTCATTCTTTGTCAATGCAAACAATGCTTACACTTCATATCAGTGCTATTCATTTCTGCAGGATGGGTTCCTAAAAGTTCTCTTTTTATATTTTAAAAGGTATCTTCAAAATACTTAAGAAGCTGTAGCAACTAAGAGTGCCAGTTAACTGCATGTGCTCTGCCATCACCATGTGTGTTACTGGAATGTTTACCAGTTCAACAGGGAGTCGACAGAGACCAGGGATCATGAGTATCTGCAAAGACTTCCTCCCCAAATCTCCCTTCATAAAATTTTAGTCATAAGATGATTTTTTTTACATATATACATTATTTTTTAATATTCTTTTCCATGGATGATTTTAATATCATAAGAAAACTCTTTCTTTTCTTAATGACACATTATCATTTCTAGTTATCTGCAAGTAATTTTCACTTATTTTAGTATTTAGATTTGTTCATGTGTTTAAGTCCTATAAGCTTTCTTCCTATCTGTGAAGAAACAGCAGCAATATTTGGAAAGGTACGATTTTGACTCACCCAATATTTACTGAGCTTTGATTATGTTCCAGACACAGTACTAAACCCTGGGAACCCACCAGTGAACAGAAAAGACAAGTTTTACACCCTCAGAGCTTGTAGGGAAGCCAGAGGGAAAACCAGGCAAAGCACAAAGCCCCGCTGGCACCTAACCTTGCTTTCCCAAAGAAGAGATGCCCACACTCACAGGCAAACATTGGTTGTGGACGCCTAAAGGAAAGATGACCCCCAATACCAGGTACTTCCAAGTTTTTCCAATAAGTAGATTAAAAAACAAGCTTGGAATAGAGACGCAGATGTAGGGAACACACGTGTGGACACGTGAGGGGGAGCAGGGGGGGATGAATTGAGAGATTGGGATTGACATATACACCACGTGTAAAACAGATAGCTAGTGGGAACCTGCTGTATAGCACAGGGAGCTCAGCTCGGTGCTCTGTGGTGACCTAGATGGGTGGGATGGGGGAGTGTGGGAGGGAATCCAAGAGGGAGGGAATATATGTACACATATAGTTGATTCACTTCGTTGTATAGCAGAAATTAACACAACATTGTAAAGCAACTATACCCCAATTTAAAAAACAAAAACAAGCTTGGGACTGATTTAAATATACAGAAGTGTAGGTGAAATAATTAAATGCCTACTTAAAATTTAGTACACTAAATTTGGTTACCACCAAAAATTTACATTTTTTATATTAAATTAGAAAAATTGCTTTGTTCCACTCTCACACCTCATCAAACAACTTCACTTTCAAAAAAACTTTTAAAGATAACTGTAGATTCATATGCAGCTATAAAAAATAATAGAGACCCAACATACCCCCAATATATATCCTCCAATATAATTACAGCACAATATCATTACCAGGAAACTGACTCTGATACAATTCAACCACATTATTCAAATTTCACCAGTTTTACATGCACTCAGTTGTGTGTAGTTGTGTGTCTGTGTGTGTTTAGCTCCATGCAATCTTAACATGTGTACGTGTGCAGGAGCACCAGTAGAGCTAGGACACAGATCAGTTCCGTCACAGGGACTCTCATGCTACCCTTTACATCCTCAGCCACCTCCCTCCTCTCCCTCCTTTCTAGCCTCTGGTAACCAAGAGTGTTCTCCATCTCCATAATTTTGTCATTTCAAGAATGCTATATAGGGACCTCCCTGGTGGCGCAGTGGTTAGGAATCTGCCTGCCAATGCAGGGGACACAGGTTCGATCCATGGTCCGGGAACATCCCATATGCCGCGGAGCAACTAAGCTCGTGCACCACAACTACTGAGCCCACGCGCTCTAGAGCCCACGAGCCACAACTACTGAAGCCCGCACGCCTAGAGCCCACGAGCCACAACTACTGAAGCCCGCACACCTAGAGCCCGTGCTCCGCAACAAGAGAAGCCACCGCAATGAGAAGCCTACACACCGCAATGAAGAGTAGCCCCCACTCGCCGCAACTAGAGAAAGCCCAAACGCAGCAATGAAGACCCAATGCAGCCAAAAATAAAATTAATTAATTAGTTAATTAATTTAATTTAAAAAAAGAATGCTATATAAAGACTGGCTTTTTAAACTGAGCATAATTCCCCTGAGATCTAAGATGTCGTGTATCATAGTTCATGTCTTTTCATTATTTGGTACTCTACGGTACGAATGCACCACAGTTTAACCAGTCACCTGCTGAAGAATATATGGGTTGTTTCCAGGGTTTGCTATTATGAATGAAGCTGCTATGAACCTGCACGTACAGGTCTTTTAGTAAACATATGTGCTTCTCTGACATCAATGTTTTATCATGGCAAGAGTCACTTTTTGAAAAATCTAACATATATCCCATTAGTAGTCGCTAGTTTATAGAGAGAAGTTAAAATACAAGTTGTAAAATATTGCTTTTGAAGTATGCAACTGTAGTATCTGAAAGAGGTGGAATATTATATTTACTTTTTTGCTCCAATTTTTTAAATGTACAAGGAGAAGCCAAAAACTAATGGTGGTTACCCATGGTAGAGGGAGAAAACACAGGGATAAAAAGGAGACTTCTGTAAATATATCTTATTTTATATAACTTTTGATTTGGGAATGTTATGTTTTTTACAACTAAAAAGGAAAAAACATCCTAAAAACTGAATATAAATGGAAACAAATGAACCTAGTTTCATATCAGGTTGTCAGTGTGGTCACACAGTATGAAGAATTTTGTCGAGTGACTGTCAAACACGGAATTTTGACTATATATCCATATCAGGATATACTCTTAGGGAGGAAAAAAGGACGAAAAAATTTTAATTGCATTTAGTAGTCTAATGGTTAGCAGTGATACTGGTATTGTTATTTTGAAACCATTCTAGGTATACTATAGAATAAAAGAATTATGTTATTTAATTTTTACTAAAACCAAGACTTTCAATGTAAGAGAAAAGAAATATATGTAAAATTCAAAAAAGTTAAATAAAACTACTATAATCTTACACTTGAATTGGGACTATCAATATAAATGCAATTTCTTTTCTTCTGAGAAATAAAATGTTCTTTGCCTTATTAAAACACCTAGAAGCGGGCTTCCCTGGTGGCGCAGTGGTTGAGAGTCCGCCTGCTGATGCAGGGGACACGGGTTTGTGCCCCGGTCTGGGAGGATCCCACATGACACGGAGCGGCTGGGCCCGTGAGCCATGGCCACTGAGCCTGCACGTCCGGAGCCTGTGCTCCGCAATGGGAGAGGCCACAACAGTGAGAGGCCCGCGTACCGCAAAACAAAAAACAAAAAACAAAAAACACCTAGAAGCAAAGACACAACAGCAATAAGCATCTCAAGCACAGAGACTGTGGTCCTGAAAACCATATACCTCTAAAAAGAACAGGGCTCCCTAGAGAAATGGCTGGTTCTAGATCTGAGATAGGAAATGTTCAGGATGTGCCAGTCAGCAAGGAAATGATCAAAGATTACTGGACTTACATGAAAAGAATACAAGAGCCAATTTGAAGAGATTCCCACTGGCTTATGATGGGCCAATACAAGCATCAATATGAATAATGCTTGCAAAGATTGAGGCAAACCATATCTCTTTTTAAAAATCCATGAGTTCATAACAACACTCTAAAAATGGTCACCACTGGAGATTGCTATGGTATCAACTATAAAAATTAACTAAGAGAAAGAATCAAGCATTTATTCTTCCCTTCCTTTGTGAACTATTTTTCAAGATAACCGAATGGTTAAGGGAGAGTCCCTTATAGAAGAATTCTACTTATAAGAACATTACAATTCTTAGAATTAGAAAATTACCAGTTGGCAACCTCTAATGAAATAAGCGATCTGGGGGAAAATAATCAATGGAAACTGAAACCATAGGAGGAATGGCTGCTGGGAGCTGTTTAATAAAGGAGAGATGAGACTGACAACCCTACACCCAGTGATTAAATCTCAGCATCACTAAAAGTGGGACAACCTGACAACAAAGTGCATCACTATGTTATAAAGGAAGAACTATGCAGTACCACCAATGAAGTGCGTGCATCATCATACGGTTTTCTAGAAGACTGTCTTCAAGTCCAAGTCATTTGTGATATAGCACTTTATGGAGCCGGGTGTGCTGCTGTAATGGGAAACTTCATTACAAGCCACAAGCAAAACACTAGGGCAGCTGACATTTTCTTTTCCCTTTAGATGTACATCTGTGATGACCACAGAGTAACTGCTGTCTCTACTGGCTTTTTTTTTTGGCCACACTGCTTGGCTTGAGGGATCTTAGTTCCCCGACCAGGGACTGAACCTGCACCCTCAGCAGTGAAAGCATGAAGTCCTAACCACTGGACCGCCAGGGAGTTCCCTCTATTGCCTTTTTTAAAGTACTCTTTAAAAGTCTTGGGTAGAGGACTTCCCTGGTAGCACAGTGGTTAAGAATCCGCCTGCCAATGCAGGGGACACGGGTTCGAGCCCTGGTCCGGGAAGATTCCACATGCCGCGGAGCAACTAAGCCCACATGCCACAACTACTGAGCCTGTGCTCTACAGCCCGAGAGCCACAACTACTGAGCCCTCATGCCACAACTACTGAACCCTGCGCACCTAGAGCCTGTGCTCCGCGACAAGAGAAGCCACCACAATGAGAAGCCTGTGCACTGCAATGAAGAGTAGCCCCTGCTCGCCTCAACTAGAGAAAGCCCGCACGCAGCAACAAAGACCCAACACAGCCAAAATAAATAAATAAATAAATAAAATAAATTTAAAAAAAAAAAGTCTTGGGTAGGATACACCCCCAACATATGCAATCTTGAAGTCATATCCCTGGGATAATTATGAAGTCTGGATTACAATACTTTGTACATCATAATGAACTCACTGAGAGAATGCTATACATTATGTAAAGACCTGAAGGTAAAGCAACTCCCTCCTTTCTGAGGCATAATTTTTGGGCAAATAGGGTAATTTTAAGAATGTTCAGTGGGGGCTTCCCTGGTGGCACAGTGGTTGAAAGTCTGCCTGCTGATGGAGGGGACACAGGTTCGTGCCCCGGTCCGGGAGGATCCCACATGCTGCGGAGCAGCTGGGCCTGTGAGCCATGGCCGCGGGGCCTGCGCGTCCGGAGCCTGTGCTCTGCAACGGGAGAGGCCACAAAAGTGAGAGGCCCGTGTACCGCAAAAAAAAAAAAAAAAAAAAAAAAAAAAAAAGAATGTTCAGTGGATCCATATGTGAAAGACCTGAAAAGCTGGTAGCAATCTTAGTGACCAACAATAAGATCAACGTGATAGCTGAATAATGGTACTTCAAGAAGCAATTAAAAACTATACCAATCTATAATTACTGGCATAATAAAGGTGTCTACAGTATGTTAAATGACAGCAAAACAGGCTTTAAGACAGTACGTACAGTACACTCTTGTTATAAAAAGGGTTGTATTAAATGAGTTAATATGTGAAAAACATAAATTTTAAAGGACAATGCCTGACACATGGTAAGCATGCAATAAATGTTAGTTCATAGCAGCTGTTATTGTTATAATACATCATATATTGACCCTGCTTAGGGGACATTTTCCTTACCATCCTCTTTCTTAACCCCCATCCTTTTCTCAATTTTTAAATATTAACTTTTCCTACACTCCCCACAAAAGCTTTAAGGTTCCATTAATTCTTCCCTTGGAGGAAAACTGGAAACAAATTTTAAAAGTGATATAGCTACACTTTTAAATTCTCTCTATAAAGTTCTTGACCATAATGTAAATATTTATATATTGGCCCTAGAACAAAGAGCAAGGTTCAACAACCATAATATTTGGTATACATTAAAATAAAATGCTGTGCAATTATTATCTTAAAACTAAAATCAGACTTCTCTAATGCATTTAGAGGAAAGGTACTACCTATATCTAGGACATTGTGTTTTTTTATATGCACAGCTGTTGCATCCTGTTATAGACAATGTTGCACTCTATCATCATTTCCATTTTCCATCCTGTGAACCAAGGAAGGGTTCACGCACACTTGAATGCAGCTGGCCCGAGGTACAGTGTCAAAGGAGACAAAGTCTGCCCTCAAGAAGTCCACCTTCCCATGTGATGCCAGCCTCTTTTCTTCCTTCTTTCCCTCCCCAGCCCCTGCCAACAGCTGCTTCATCATGTCCTTCCTGTTCAGGGCCCAGGGCTGCTTCTTGCCACTCTCATCCAAACATCCACCCAGGAGAGGATCTAATAAACTTTTTATACTGGAAAAAAAATAATTGACAGGCTTTGGGTGCCATATACCTCTCAGGGGTATTTGCATTTTGAACAAGGGGTAAAGATGTTTGGTTAAAGAAGTGAAATTCCAGTGGTGACATTTAAGCTTAAGTATTAAATGGAGAATGAGGTTTGAAAGAAATAAGAGCTTCCTAGAATCATTTAAGTTGTTGCCTACCTGGCTAACTTAAAACCCTTACCATGATGGACTTACTCTTTTAGCCATGCTGCTAAAAGTTGCACCATTAGAACTAAATGTCAGCTTTATTATCTTCAGTACAAATGAAAATGTATTGAAATGCACAAAACAACTATTTACCATAAGACCACCAAAATAATTATGAACTAAACCAGCGAGTGGAACTGCAGAGCCCATGTTCTCAGTGATGTGATCAACCCTTCTGCTCTGGCATACTGTTATGATCTTATATATTTTAGAGGGTTTATGCTTTCAAAACTTCGTTTTAATGAAAATATACCCTTCATATTACTTTTTCTTTAAAAGTGTGAAAAAAAAACAAATACACACTTACCTGGATGTAATATGTGCCCTTTTCCTGAGCATACATCATTAGAAAACAATAATCGAGGTTTTGCTTTGTTCTCCATCTGAAATAAGAATTTTCAAAAAAAGTTAGGGACTTCCCTGGTGGCACAGTGGTGAAGAATCCACCTGCCAACGCAGGGGACACAGGTTTTATCCTTGGCCCGGGAAGATCCCATATGCAGCTGAGCAACTAAGCCCATGTGCCACAACTACTGAGCCTGCGTGCCATAACTACTGAGGCCCACACGCCTAGAGCCCGTGCTCCGCAACAAGAGAAGCCAGTGCAATGAGAAGATCGCGCACCACAACGAAGAGTAGCCCCCGCTCGCCACAACTAGAGAAAGTCTGTGTGCAGCAACGAAGACCCAACGCAGCCAAAAAAAAAATAAAAATAAGTTAGGAATCAGACTCAAAGTTAGCAAAATAAGGTTAGATGTATACTATTTTATAATATATAAAATATTTTATAATATATACATATATGCAATATATACATCACATATTGTATATACAATATTATATATATACACAATGTATATTTATGTATTAGAAAGATAGGTAGGTAGATAAATAGATGGATGGATATCACACATACAGGATATATCCACTTAGGAGAGAGTGAATGAGAATTCACTCTTCTCTAATGAAGGCTTTATCTAAATATATTCTCAAAAACACTAATCCTCAAGGTGTCCTGAGGAAAAAAGGAGTCTAATGTCAAGTAAGTTTGGGAAGGACACATATTCCTCTTCTAGAGACATATTAGTATATTAGAGGCATTTAAACATTCAGCAGGAAATACATTTGTTGAAAAAAAGTTTTTAATCCAATATTTTCCAAATTTTCTTGACCACAGCCCCCTTTTCCAGTAATATCTTAATGTCTCTAGGAACTAGTGCTTCACATACAGGTAAAAATGCTTTAAAAACCCAAAACATCATATTAAAATTTACAATATTAGGTCCTTTTGGTGAATTCTTGGCAGTCTACAGAAACACACTGACCAATGTTAAAAAGAGAAGTGGTTTTTCTAAAAGCCAGTTTTAAAAAAAAGCACACAATAAAAGCTTTGAACCACTAAGTAAACTTCTCCAGAAAATACCTTACCAACTGATATGAATTTAATGAGTCTATCCATAGTTTTTTTCAAACAAATTCAATCCTAAATTTTTAAAATAACATTATATTTATTGAGAGATAATTAACCAATTATAGGGACATATCTGTTTTTTTTTTTTTTTTTGCAACATATCTGTTTTTGTGACAAATTAACAACTCAAGAAATACAATAAATCTCTTCCCAACACAGTGTTTTTGTCCTTTTTTCTGGTTATAGGCAACCCCAAAATAATGCCAATATCTCTTAGCTTACTTTGTCTTTAATAACAACACAAGGAAAGTTTCTCTTTCAATTTTAGAGATTCAGAGATAAATAAATTCAATTGACTAAT
Organism: Hyperoodon ampullatus; assembly: GCF_949752795.1. Lineage (NCBI taxonomy): Eukaryota > Metazoa > Chordata > Mammalia > Artiodactyla > Ziphiidae > Hyperoodon > Hyperoodon ampullatus. The sequence continues at coordinate 16,286,438 of NC_136928.1, forward strand.
GATTTTATTGCAATACAATTCTGCACAAGAGTATTATTGTTTTGATCACTTTTATTGGATCTGTTCTCATTTATGTTACACACAGACATGAGATTTCTATCTGGACTAACTTTTGAGTTATACTGAATATACTCTTAAGAAAAGTTATAACGACACAGAGCAGTACAGTTATAAAATTCATTAGGTTTACCAAATTCAATCTCTCATCAGAAACTCCACAGAATTTCCAATAAAATAATCAAAAAGTCATTAGCTCTCAACTAATTAGCTCAACCCTAAAATGAGTTAAGCTTCGATAAACAAGGATGATATTTATTACCTATTATACTCACAAGGGTGCACAGGCTTACCTTATTCTTTCTTTAGAATCTCCAAATGTCTCCTTTAAGTTTGTCAAGTCAGGATAATAGCTTTCAGGAGGTGATATTATTTCAACCAAGCCAGAACTGATTTCTTTAGAAAATCTATCATGAGAAAGGTTGGCTGAGTTATTTAAGTTCTGTGGGATTTTATATCTTAATGATCAACTTATATGTATAACATAAAAATACATTTTAAAAAGATCTCTGGTTTTAGCATATTGATAGACAAAGGTAGAGCCACATTATCTTAAACAAGGACCTTTGCTTCTCTTTTGTCTTTCCTTTTAAAGTAAAAGATATGTCTTTTGGGGGCAACAAGAGATACATTTCAATGAAGAAACCCATATCAGGACTAATTTCATGATACTGCTCTTAAAACTACAAAGACAATATTATAAAAACTAATGGTATCTGCAACTTACTAAGCTGTCCATCTGTTACCTGCTATGTGCCCCACTCAAAATAAACTGTTAATAAACCTTTGCAGATTTTTAGACATAGTTTAGCACTGAGGTTTGAAACTGCTACCTGACTAGCTGCCCTGACAGCAGAAATTTTTTTTTCTTGCTAAACAGAGGGTGAAAGATTTAAGTGATCTCATATGACTCTCTATTCACTGTCTTCAAGATTAAAAATTGTTGTTTGATAGTGTTACATATATATGACATTCAAGTCTTTTCCAAAATGAAATACACCAATGTATCCCATCAGATAACTTGATATACATACACCTACTTTATGATAATATAAAAGACCAATGATAGGTGGTCCAGTGAACACTGAACTCCACAGAAAAAATGAACTGTAAAAGAAGGTGTTTTCTTTTAGCAAAAAGCCAAGAGATAATAGTAAATAGAATATTTTCATTTCCATAATTAAGAAGAACTTACTCTTTCTCCAGGTTGGCTACAACACCATTTACATAATCAATATCTGTCTGGGAGAGAAAAAACCAATTATACAAACATTCATGTTTTTATATTTTTACCTTTATATTTTATTTAACTTTTAATTCTGAACTCAAAATTAATGATTAAAACATTCATTGAAAACATGAAATTTTCAGACAACTTATGGGATTTTCACTTCTGTATTCTACTGTATTGCACTGCTATATATCGCTGAGTACTAACCCATACAATAAGCAGATTCTTAAGTTTTTATTGTTTTCAATTGTCTACGTTCAATTCAGTAGAAAAAAGTGAGCACAGAAACTATTTCTACTTCTTCTGCAATATCCAAACTGTAAGTAGTGAATAAATAACAGATGCAGAACGCTATAGGGAAAGATTTTTCCACTTGGAATCATAAAACCCAGGTTCCAGATTTGCCTCTCTAGCTACTGGCCTGTATAATCTAAAGAAAGTCAAGCTCTGAGCCTCAGTTTCCTATCCTATTTAAAGAAAAAGGGGGGGGGGGTTGGGAGGAAATAATACCTCAGACACTATGACATTACATGATAAAGCTATGTAATAAAAAGCAGTGTTATTCTGTATTATTATTACTTTATTATTAAGCTGATAATGAGAACCCAAGTCAAAAGTACTTTAATCAGTCAGAAAAAAACGTTTATCAAACCTATAAACTTCTAAATTATACATACAAGTGGAGAGCCAATACTCCCGACCAATTTTAACTACAGTGACAACTTAAAATGCTCAACTGTTAGAAGGAATCAATGATATCCCTAGTACAATCTATGTTATAAAGACGGCCAAAACACTTAATACTTGAGGAAGATGAGCTTTATCTTTTTGGTTTGTCTTAACACTGGAAATTACGAAACTACTGAATTATAAAAAGTTGTTTTAGAGGAGGCTTTTTGGAAAAGTAGTTTAACTTTAATTTCTGTTAATTGAAAGTAATTCCTATTTTTATTGTTAAAGATGTAGGAGTGAGACAACTTATTAAGACCATATCCATCAAACTCTTAAAGAACTATGGAAACACAACTAGCACACAGCTCAAAACCCTCCGTCCTTCCCCTACGTAAACCCAAGCACATCCTACCATTCATCAGGCTATGATTTTAGAGAACATAATCAAGTCTGGTTTATATAACCTTTAATGAGTTTAGTAATACGTGAAATTCAATTTGATAAGCGTTTATTGAGAGCCAGTGATTTGCCTAGCCAAGGAAACAGGAATACAGTTGAACAAGTCCAGCTCCCTGTCCAGTAAGCTATCCAAGAGGGCGGCTAAGAAGAATAAGCTTATGTGAACATAGATCTATTATGTAATGTATAATAAAATTTATGAAATGCAAGTGATCCATATCTAAAACTACACATAATCCTTATGTTGCATGTTAACTGACGCAACTAGCAAAAGATTCACTTAAGCGACGGTAACTGGTGTCACCATTATATACCAGAAGTGACCCTACCTGGTATCAGCCAAGGGAGTGGTTGTGGGGCTCTTCTGAAGAAAGTAAACATGTAACTAACTGGCCTAGAAACACACAGCCAGGCCAGTCTTTGTCCCCATTCAGGTCGCTCCTTGCCTCTCCCCAACTCTTAAATGTTGCCCATAAGACAGGAAGTCTCTGAGATGTTGGGGGCTTCACTGCTTTAAATTAAAAGAATGCTTTTTCCTGAAATCTTTTTTAAAGGCCTGTGGAGACTTCTTAAAAGGTACTATTTTTGTTTTTACTTCCATTTCTCTAGGAGGTGGGTCAAAAAGGATCTTGCTGTGATTTATGTCATAGAGTGTTCTGCCTATGTTTTCCTCTAAGAGTTTGATAGTGTCTGGCCTTATATTTAGGTCTTTAATCCATTTTGAGTTTATCTTTGTCTATAGTGTTAGGGAGTGTTCTAATTTCATTCTTTTACATGTAGCTGTCCAGTTTTCCCAGCACCACAAAAATTAAAAAATGGGACCTAATGAAACTTAAAAGCTTTTGCACAGCAAAGGAAACCATAAACAAGACGAAAAGACAACCCTCAGAATGGGCGAAAATATTTGCAAATGAAGCAACTGGCAAAGGATTAATCTCCAATATATACAAGCAGCTCATGCAGCTCAATATCAAAAAAAACAAACAACCCAATCCAAAAATGGGCAGAAGACCTAACTAGACATTTCTCCAAAGAAGATATACAGATTGCCAACAAACACATGAAAGGATGCTCAACATCACTAATCATTAGAGAAATGCAAATCAAAACTACAATGAGATATCATCTCACAATGGTCAGAATGCCATCATCAAAAATTCTACAAACAATCAATGTCGGAGAGGGTGTGGAGAAAAGGGAACACTCTTGCACTGTTGGTGGGAATGTAAATTGATACAGCCACTATGGAGAACAGTATGGAGGTTCCTTAAAAAACTAAAAATAGAACTACCATACGACCCAGCAATCCCACTACTGGGCATATACCCTGAGAAAACCATAATTCAAAAAGAGTCATGTACCACAATGTTCATTGCAGCTCTATTTACAATAGCCAGGACATGGAAGCAACCTAAGTGTCCATCAACAGATGAATGGATAAAGAAGATGTGGCACATGTATATAATGGAATATTACTCAGCGATAAAAAGAAACGAAATTGAGTTATTTGTAGTGAGGTGGATGGACCTAGAGTCTGTCATACAGAGTGAAGTAAGTCAGAAAGAGAAAAACAAATACCGTATGCTAACACACATATATGGAATCTAAAAAAAAAAAAAGTTCTGAAGAACCTAGGGGCAGGACAGGAATAAAGACGCAGACGTAGAGAATGGACTTGAGGACATGGGGAGGGGGTAGTGTAAGCTGGGACGAAGTGAGAGTGGCATGGACATATATATACTACCAAATGTAAAATAGATAGCTAGTGGGAAGCAGCCGCATAGCACAGGGAGATCAGCTCGGTGCTTTGTGACCACCTAGACGGGTGGGATAGGGAGGGTGGGAGGGAGGGAGATGCAAGAGGGAAGAGATATGGGGATATATGTATATGTATAACTGATTCACTTAGTTATAAAGCAGAAACTAACACACCATTGTAAAGCAGTTATACTCCAATAAAGATGTTAAAAAAAAAGGTAATATTGTCCTCCAATTCTGAGAACATATCTGTGAATCTATAAATGAGATATGTATATTCTTAGGGTATGTGAGAGATAATGATTGGGACAGGTGGGAAAAAGAGTAGACATACATAGCAAAAGAAGAAAGAGCATTCCCCCCACCCCTGGAGAAATCAAGTCTTCTTCATGGTTAAGTAAAATTAAATTTTTTAAATTAAAACTAAAGGATTTATTAATACATACTGCAACATGGATGAACCTTGAAAACACTATGCTAAGTGAAAGAAGCCAGTCACAAAGGACCACACATTTTATAACTGCACTTATATAAAATGTCCAGTATTTTAAAAATATCTATAGAGACAGAAAGTAGATTAGTGGTTGTCTAGGGCTGGGGGGAGAGCAGTATTAATGGGTAATGGCTAAGGGGTGCAGAAATTTCGCTTTGAGGTGATGAAAATCTTCCAGAAATTGATTAAGATGATGGCTACAGAACTCTGGCTTTAAATAGGTGAGTTGTATGTTATGTGATTCCAAAAAATAAATAAATAAATAATCAAAAACAAAAACTAAGAGATAGAAAAACGTTAAATGTAAAAAGAAAAAGTATTTCAGATTGTGCATACAGAACTATGGGTCAAGCAGCTTCTCTTAGGGATGTATAAGGAAAAGTTTAAGAAGCATAAAAGCATGTTCAAGTAAGTCACTAATACTGACACCAATTCATCAGCATAGAGTCATACACACGTAACAATTCATCAACATATACACTTGGCTTAGGAATCAATTTTACCAGTAGTGTATAAATTAGATGAAATGACAGTAATAAATTCCAATCTTTACTCTAAATCAATAATTTATAAAGTCCAACTGGAAAAGAAATAATTCTTTGCCAAATGTCACGGCAGTCAGGAAACTGTAACAAAGTCATATGATTTCAGGGAAACTTTCAATTAAAATCAATATATAAAATAACACATCACTTTTGAATATGCTATAGCTGTTGTGTTCAGTAATACTGCAAAGAACAAATATGTGAACTAGAAATCTGAGTGAAGATACTTTTATAAATAAATTATAGAAATTTATTTCTAATGGGCCAAAGAATAAAACAGAAAGTTAGAGGCAACCTCCTATGAAAGATAAACAAATGTTACAAATGTCAGAAACTTTAAACAGTTACCAGTTGTAAAACAGTTAGCCAGATGAAAAAGAAGGAAGAAATTTTAAGCACTAGATCAAAAAAGAACATAAAATTAAGAGGACTGAATTTTAAATAACTTGAAGGTAAAAATTGATTTTTAAAAATGTCCTTCATATGTAAATTTACTATCTTCTTTCCAATCATTTCATTCCACAAATATTTACTTGGTGTCTACACCATAATTGGGGATATTTATATCCGTATCATATCCATATCATCAAGCTCTGAGTTTAGACTAGCAAATAAAATAGACAAGATCTCTGCCTTGTGAAATTTAAAATTTGTGGAAGATGCAGTCCATAAAGAAAACCAAAATTATATATATATATTTATAACTGAATATTTATTAAGTGCTATATAACTAGTATGCAATAATAGAGAAAAGGAAGCAACCTATTTAAACAGGATAGTCAAAGAAAGTCTGAAGATTTGACATCTGAGCCCAAATCTGATACATATTTCTATTCAAATCGACAAAAATAAACAGAAAATACTAAGAGGAATATTGTAAATTAATTGATATGTTAATTAGGGCTTTGCCTCTGCCCTTAGACAGGGTATGTGCAAGATAATCCACTGGAATAGATCATAGCGTAAAATTTTCTATTTTGTATATATTTTAGAGGGTATAATATGCTATTATTATACACATGTACAGACTGGGGGGTGCTGCTTAATGCGATGCTGAGCAGGAAAGCTGGGCTTGCACTGCTGTACTGGAAAAGACAAGTCCTGGTGAGACAGGAAGGTTGAATTAGCCAAACAGGCCACCAAGTGGTCACTGGAAATAGGCCATAAAAATAAGGATGGGGCTTCCCTGGTGGTGCAGTGGTTGAGAGTCCGCCTGCCGATGCAGGGGACACGGGTTCGTGCCCCGGTCCGGGAAGAGCCCACATGCCGCGGAGCGGCTGGGCTCGTGAGCCATGGCCACTGAGCCTGCGCGTCCAGAGCCTGTGCTCTGCAACGGGAGAGGCCACAACAGTGAGAGGCCCGCGTACCGCAAAAAAAAAAAAAAAATAATAATAATAAGGATGATATCCACCACCTTTGCTGGTTATCTTCTAAATAACCTCTGATGGCTTTATATCACTCGGTTGATAGCTCTGTTCCAAGTCTTCCCTATCCTTGTTCCTAGGGGCTAAATTTTCTTCTAGTTATGGGTCACTTTTTTGGGGGCTCCTTGGCATTCTGGTTAACAATAACAATTTTTTATTTGATACTGGACATTACAAATGCACACCGCTGAGTGTCTTGATTTTGCTGTCTTCTTTTAGAAAGCGCTGAGCTTTATTCCAGCAGGCAGTTATTTGTGGATCAGCTGATCCTTAAAGGCCTCTAAGCTTTGCTGGGGTGGGTTGAGAATAACCACTTCCTTTGTCGTCTCCACTGAACGCCCTGGGTTATCACCAGGGGCTTACCGTTCTGGCCGGTCAACCTCATCCTACGTGAGCAATGGGATATGGTCAGGTTGCAGCTCCCTGATCATCCTTTTTCCAAACCTGTGGAGCTTCACCCTGTGTATGTGGGTCCCCATCCAACAAAGACTCAAAGGCACCATCATTTTCTGTTCAGCATCTCTGTTCTGGAACTCTGTTCTGCAATTTCCAGCTGCTCTCTTCGGGATTCCCCTTCCTGCAACGTGATCTGGAAATATCTCCAGGCAGAAAGTTGGGACAATCGTGGTGCTCATTTCTCTCTCTCAGGGAATCACATCCTGCACAGCCTGCTGTCCACTGTCTGAGAACAACTGGATTGTATATTTTGTCTAGCTTTTTAGTTGCTTATAGCACGAAGGTAAGTCCAGTCCTTATTAACTCCATCATGGCTGGAAGCAGACGTCATTTTTATATAATAAAGAACCAATGAGAATTCCAAAAATTCCAAGAATTCCAAAAAGAGAATGTGTACAAGTGACAAATCAAAAGGACTAAAATGACAGGCCTGTGCCAGAATGGAGCTGGCAGCTCATAATAAATTTTGTTTCCCTAGGGGTCCAAGGAAAAGCTATTCCTATACACCTAGTGCTTGGTTTTAAGGTTCTTTAAATTCAGTGCAGATGTACCAACAGAGGCTAACAAATACTACAGTTAGCTTGTAGTTTCTAAAATAGTCAAGCTGTTCAAAGATAAAAGTAAGAAAGCGGAAGTTAAAAGGATACACAAGAGAAAAAAAGAAACCTACTTCTTCATTTTCAATATATCTTTCATAGCCTTTCTTCCTTTCCTTCTCCTAACAGTCGGCTGATGCTACAGCAACAGTTCTCAAACTTTTGTGATCAGAACCCATTCAATTCAAAATATGTTCCTAGTTTGATGACTTCTCACCACCTCCAAGCCTAGCCTGGATTATTACAAGTTTTCTAAGTAGGCTCCTCGCTTCTGCCCTTTCCAAAGAAGCCACTGTGATCCTTTTAAAAGGTGAGTTATACCAAAAATGCATAACTGCAATCTAATCATGAGAAAACATCAGACAGACCCAAATTGAGACATTCTACAAAAATAACTGACTAGTACTCATGAAATGTCTCCAAGTTCATGAAACACAAGAGAAGACTGAGGAACTGTCAAAGATAGGAGGAAATTGGACTTCCTGGGTGGCACAATGGTTAAGAATCCGCCTGGCAACGCAGGGGACACAGGTTTGAGCCCTGGTCTGGGAAGATCCCACATGTCGCAGAGCAACTAAGCCCGTGCGCCACGACTACTGAGCCTGCGCTCTAGAGCCCGCGAGCCATAACTACTGAGCCCGTGTGCCGCAACTACTGAAGTCCGCACGCCTAGAGCCTGTGCTCCGCAACAAGAGAAGCCACAGCAATGAGAAGCCCGCGCACCGCAACAAAGAGTAGCCCCCGCTCGCCACAACTAGAGAAAGCCCGTGCGCAGCAACAAAGACCCAACACAGCCAAAAATAAATAAATTTTTTTAAAAAAAGGAGGAAATTAAGGAATCAGAACAACTAAATGCGGTGTGATCTTTTGGATTGTACACTGGAACAGACAAATGACCTTAGGTGGAAAAAAGTGGAATATGAATAATGTCTACAGTTTGGCTAATAGTATTATATCAAAGTTCATTCCCTGGTCTTGATTATTTGGCTACATAAGTTGTTAACGTTAGAGCAGTGAAGGGAATACTCTGCATTACTTCTGCAATTTTTCTGTAAATCTAAGTTATTTCAAAATAAAGTTTTTTAAGTTCCTTCAAAGAAAAAAAAAAACGTTAAGTCAAGTGGCTTCTCTACTTGAAACCCTCAAATGGCTTTCAAGATTAGCAGTTCACACGACAGACCCACTCCCTGTTTTCATAAAGTAAAATTTTATTGGAACACAACCCCATCCTTTCATTTACATATTGTTTCTGGTGTTTTCGGGGCTACAACAGCAGAGTTGAACAGTTGCAACAGAGACTGTATGGCCTGCAAAGCCTAAAATATTTGTCATGTGGCCCTTTACAAAAAAAACTTTGCCACAGTTTCCTGACTGAGGGTAAAAGCAAAGTTCTCACGATGGCCTGTAGCATGCTCAGTGATCCGGCCCAACCTACTCCTCCTCTGCCGACTCCTACTGCTAAGCCCCTCACCTTTTCTGCTCCAGCCACACAGGCCTCTCCTTGATGTTTCACAAAATGTGCCCAGCAATGCTCTCACCTGAGGGCCTTGGCACATGCTGTTAGTCTGCTTGGACTGTGCAACTGTTGCACCTTTCAGGTCTTTGCCCGAATGTCCTGACCACTCTAATAAACCATCCCTTGGCAACCCTGTACTCCCTTTCTTATTTACTCTGATTTATTTTCCGTAGCATTCTCTACCATCTAACACATCATATATTTGTTTTTTATCTGTCCTTCTCTACAATGTAAGTTTCATGGGGCACAGGCTTTGTTTTATTCGATGATATGCCTAACACTTACTGCTGCGTCAGTAAATATTTGTTGAATTACAAGCAAGTTTTATAGGATATTATATATACATAGACATATATATGTGTGTATAATTACAAGCAAGTTTTATAGGATATTATATATACATAGACATATATATGTGTGTATATGTGTGTATATATATATATATATATATACTTTCTTCCTGACTGGCATTTCTGTGATTTATAACCAATGCATAAGTAAACATCTTAAAATCTACCTTCTAAAAAAATTACAGGCCAAAAATACTACTGAAGCACCAAGACAGTAATCTGCGGTTTAAAATCGAGAATAGAAACAACTATTAACTAGACAGATAATCAGCAAGTCTGCAGAAGACTTGAACAACACTATCAGCCAACTTGACCTAACAGGCTTCTATAAAACACTCCTCTCGACAAAAGCAGAATCCATTCTTTGTAAACCACACGGAACCTTATCAGGATACACCATACACAAGTCCATAAATAAGTATTTATAAATTTAAAAGGTCTGAAATCATGCAAAGTTTGTTCTCTGACTACAATGGAGCTGAATTAGAAATCAAACAAGAGAAGGAAATTTGGGAAATACACAAATAGATAAAAATTAAACACATTTCTAAATAAACCATGAGTAAAAGAAGTAATTACAAGGGGATTTAGAAAGTATTTTGATCTGAATGAAAATTAAAACTTGACATATCAAAATTTATGGGAAGCAGCTAAACTGGTGCTCAAAAGGGAGATTTAGAGCTTTCAACTGCCTATATTAGGAAAAGAAACTCTCTAACCAATAATATAAGTGTTCACCTTAAAAATATAGAAAAAGAAAAGTAAACCAAACTAAGAGTAAGCAGAAGGAAGGAAATAGTAAAGAGTGGAAATTAATGAAATAGAAAAATAGAGGAATGATAAACAACAAGGTCCTACCATATAGCACAGGAAACTATATTTAATATCCTCAGATAAACCATAATGGAAAAAAATAAGAAAAAATGTACATATATGTATAACTGAGTCACTTTGCTGTACAGCAGTAATTAACACATTGTAATTCAACTACAGTTCAATAAAAAAATAAATAAATAATGAAAAATAGAGAAATGATAAAGTTAATAAAACTAAAAGTTGGTTTTTGACAAGATCCAAAAAAAAAATGATAATCAACTGAATAGTATCACCAGAAGTTTTTCTACTTTACCTGGTGGCCAGCCAGCTGGAGCTGAAAGACCTAAAAGATCTCACTGGGGGAGCAAGTGGGGAAGAGAAAGAAAGGAAAATGGGGCTAGGGGTAGGAAGAATGAAGACAGGAGACTGCTGTTTAGCAAATTAACCTTGAGGAACTACTGCACTTAGCCATGTGCATATATAGCTAATAAATATTTTTTTCAAAAGGAAAAACGAAGACAAGGGTACAGAAAAAAATATTCCTGTGTAATGCCAGACTACAAGTTAAGGGCACGATCCACTGTCTAACGGATTTTTTTAAGATTTTTAATATCCTTCAGTACCTTCCTCACTTTAGTTCAACGAGTAAAAGAATACTTAGAATGAAATCTGTTCTTTTGCCTCTATTAAAAAAGATGACAAAAGGTAAGTATGAGAGTTTGAGAAAACATAAGTACAGACAGGGCGACTGTTTCTGAGGCTACTGTACTTCTCAGGTGCTTTGGGGTGGAAAAAAGTTCCAAAGCATTCAGGTAACTAACCCCTGGCTGAAAGCACCACTAAAGGGTCTAACCAGAAAAGACTAAACCACTCATACAGAGTTCACCCAGGAACACAGCACTGACATTACACACAATCACCAAGGAGAAACAGTTACAAAACTGCAAACTCCATTTTCAGTAAGACCAAAATTAATAACCAAAATTCTCAAACTCAAAAGGAACCCAGTTTGGTTCCAATAACCCGAGGTAATGTGCAGAACCGTGCAGAGTAGTTATAGTTGCAGGAAGCAGCCCGACTCTGTGGCAGCTACAAATGGTTTGATGGTTTGATCAAGGAAAAAAACAAAACAAAACACACACACACACACACAGTTAGTCTGGAACACTACTCTGTCCCTCCTTCAATGATGATTCATAAAAAAGGAACCAACACAGCAACTACAGAAAAACGTAAGACAAAAAGGAGAGCTTCAACAAAACCTATGAACAAAAACAACAAAAGCGGGCTTCTCTCGTGGCGCAGTGGTTGAGAGTCCGCCTGCCGATGCAGGGGACACGGGTTCGTGCCCCGGTCTGGGAAGATCCCACGTGCCGCAGAGCGGCTGGGCCCGTGAGCCATGGCCGCTGAGCCTGCACGTCCGGAGCCTGTGCTCCGCAAAGGGAGAGGCCACAACAGTGAGAAGCCCGCATACCGCAAAAAAAAAAAAAAAAAAAAAAACACCACACACAACAAAAGCTACACTTGATAGCAACAAAATAGGTGAGAAATTGTGACCAAATATTTCCTCAGTAATTGAAAAGAAAAAACACCCCGTTGAAGCAGTTACTGTGGTGAAGCAATTCCAGATAGCAGAAATGATTGTGATAATTTAAAAATATACATGGAAATGCAAAAGATCTAAAATATCTAAAGCAATCTTGAAAAGAACAAAGTTGGAGGACTTAATCCTACCTGTCTTCAATACTTCAAAGCTATAGTAATCAAGATAGTGAGGAATTTGCATAAGGATCAACGCACAGATCAATGGAACAGAACAGAAAAAAGACTCACACTTACAGGGTCACTGGATTTTCAACAAAAGCACCAAAGCAATCCAATGGGGAAAGGAAAGTGTTTCAATAACTGGTTATGGAAGAAAATGACATCTATATAAAAAACAGTGAACTTAACATGACCAAAAATTAACTTGAGATAGATCACAGACCTAATGCACAAGTTAAAACATGAAGCTTTCAGAGAAGAAAATCTTTATGATTTGGGGGTAAGCAAGGGTTTCTCAGGTCATGAAGAGCAAGAGTCATAAAAGGCAATATTGACAAATCAGACTTCATTAAAATTAAAAACTTCTGCTCGCCAAGACAAGGCAAAAACATGAATAGACTTCCACAGATTGGGAGAAAATATTCACAAAAACACATATTTGACAAAAGAATGGTATCCAGTATACACAAAGAACTCTGAAAAACTCAATACCACCACCACACAATTTTTTTAAACGGGCAGAGTTTTGAAGACATTTTACAATAGAAAATAAAATGGATTAATGATGGATAGAGATGCGATAAATGAAAATACTAAAACATTGGTAGAATCTAGGTAGGATGTAAACAGGTATTTACTGTAAAATTCTTTCAATTTTGTTGTGTGTCTTAAAATTTTCATAATAAAAAATACCATTCAAAAGTCCTTTCTTGAAATTAAAGACAACTTGACTCTATACCTAAAGAACATATCCTGTGCCAGGGAAAAATGATCTACAATGGTTAAAATCAAGACATAGTACACCAAAGTTACTAGGCTTTAAAGATAAAAAAAGAATCTTTTGGGCAACCAGGTAAAATATGGATTTCTTACAGCAACAAATAAGAAAGATGGAAGGTCATCTGGCTAGCTTTAGCAATAGCACTATACCATTCCCCCATCCTCTGGAAAAAAAAAAAAAAAGGGGAAAAGAAAGAAAGAAAGAAAAGGAAATGTAACTGACAGTTTCTATACCCAAGCAAATATAAAGGCAGAAGATAACATTTTGATCACATAGGACCTCAGGGAAAATTGCTCACAAGGACCTTTCTTGAGGAAAATTAGAAAATGAACTTTAATCAATAGGTTTAAGTAGGTTATCAATTGAGAATGTACTTTATGTTTATTTAGGTTTAAGCAAGTAAGTAAATATATTGTGAATCATGAGGACCAAGTTTCTCACCGTTGGAGAAAAGAGTTAAAATTAAGGAATGGGGGAGGCTAGGATGAACCCTGTGGTATTGGGTTGGACCTACAAATGGATGCACACAGGACTTACATAGATGTATATATGTGTGCATGCATGTGTATGTATGAATACATGTATTTCCTAGCTCTGCCCACTGAAAACGTCAGAAGCAATGATCCCTCAGGAACAAGGAGCACATCTAGAGCCCAGGCCTTGGTTTCTATTACCATTCTCCAATAAAAGGAACCAGGTTCCTTGGGGATATAGTTGATTCTAGGACAGGGGCAGGGAAAATACAAAATAAACCTAGAACATCTTATATTGCTAGAAAATAAGAAAAAATGATGGGGCATATTGAAAGGAGAGAGTAGCCAACTCAAAGAGCTCCCAAATGGCCAAATTTGGGACAATTTGAGCAACAAAGTAAAAAATTTACAGTAATATCCACAACACACTGACATAAATAACTGAGAAAATAAATGAAATTGGGGAAAAGGATAGATCTTCCTTATAGCTGAATTCCAATTAATAAATCATACAATAGTAATTATAGTAATGATAGTACAATAAATGTGCAATAGTAATTACTGCAGGCAAGAATCATCAAGGATGCTAAATTAGCTGGCAAAAACTTATGATGAGAAACAGGATATTTGCATGATCTCAAAGTATCACCCCACAAGATAGCTACAAGGTACATACAGAAAAGGAGAATATTTACAGTAGAGAAATCTGGCAGACGCCATCTCAATCAAGTGATGAAAGTTAACATTGCTGGCAATGAGATATATCAACATCCTCTAAACACGAGGCTCTGAAAAAGAATACATCACTTCTATGGTGTTCTTACTAAAAATGCACAACCTGAATTTAATCGTAAAGAAATATCAAACACCTCACTACAAATATCTCAATTTCATTTCTTTTTATGGCTGAGTAATATTCCAATGTATATATGTGCCACATCTTCTTCTGATGGACCTAGAGTCTGTCATACAGAGCAAATTAAGTCAGAAAGAGAAAAGAAAATACCTTATGCTAACACATATATATGGAATCTAAGGGGGGAAAAAATGGTCATGAAGAACCTAAGGGTAAGACGAGAATAAAGACACAGACCAACTAGAGAATGGACTTGAGGATATGGGGAGGCGGAAGGGTAAGCTGTGACAAAGTGAGAGAGTGGCATCGACATATATACACTACCAAACATAAAACAGATAGCTAGTGGGAAGCAGCTGCATAGCACAGGGAGATCGGCTTGGTGGCTTGTGACCACCTAGAGGGGTGGGATAGGGAGGGTGGGAGGGAGGGAGAGACAAGAGGGAAGAGATATGGGAACATATGTATATGTATAACTGATTCACTTTGTTATAAAGCAGAAACTGACACACCATTGTAAAGCAATTACACTCCGATAAAGATGTTAAAAAAAAAAAAAGAAATATCAAACAATCCGAAACTGAATGACATGCCACAAAATAACCAGTGTTCTTCAAAAGTGTCAAGGTCATAAAAGGACATTAGTGGGATATTTGGAGAAATCTAAATAAGGTGTGTTGATTAGTTAATAATATAGTTTCAATGTTAACTTCCTGCTGTTGATAATTACATTATGGTCATGTAAGATGCTAGCATTTGGGGAGATTGGCTGAAGGGTATCTGGGAACTCTGTACAACTTTTGCAATTTCCTTGTAAGTCAAAAATGATTTCAAAGTAGTTTTAAAAAATGAATGTGAAACTTCCTCAAAAAATAAATAACCAATCCAGAAAACAAAAAGCCCCTACCAATAAGAAAGTTTAAAAACTCTCTTGATCATCTCCTTGGTCAAAGAGGAAACATAAACCAAAATCATGGACAGGGCAAGGTAGGGGTAGGGGATTAAGAGGTACAAACTAACAATACTACGTATAAAATAAATAAGCTACAAGGATATAATGAACAGCACAAGGAATGTAGCCAATATTTTATAATAACTTTAAATGGAGTATAATCTATAAAAATATTGAATCACTATGTTGTACACCTGAAACTATAATACTGTAAATAAACTATACTTCAATTAAAAAAAAATCATGGACTAATAAGAATTTAAACATTTCACGTCAGAACCTATGGGATATAGCTAACACAGTACTCAGAAGAAAATTTATATTAGTTCTTATATTAGCAAAAGGAAATAAATAAATAGCAAATAATAAATAAATCAATTTAGCATTTGGGTCAAGATGTTTGAAAAGTATAAAATGGAACCAACAAAACCAGAAAAAATTAATAATGTTAAAAGCAGACATTAATAAATTAGAAAACAAAAAAAGGGAAACAATAAATAAACCCAAAAGATGGTTTGGGGGATAATAAATAAAAACAGTTCCACTAGCTAACCTATCAAAAAGGGGGACGGCGCACAAATACAAACACATAAACAAAGAAATCGGGGAGAAATAACCACAAAAAGAACAAAAGTTTACTTTGCTCCACTCCATATAAAGCAAATTTTAAAATTTTGATAAAATGAACCACTTTCTAGGAAGATATTTTATCAAAATTGACAATAAATCTAAGTAGCTCTTAATGTTACAATATGAAAAGTTAGTATTATACCATCTATGTAGAAAAGGGGAGAAAAAAAAAAAATCCACACATATACCCATTAAATACCGCTGAACGGGTACAACCACCATAACAGGCGAGGGACAGCCTTGGAGGAGAGACTTTTCAAGGTATACAATACACACATTTATAATTTTTAAACCATGTGATCCTATTACCTATCCAAAAAATTAAATAAGTGGGAAATAATCTTCCCTTGTAAATAAAATACATAACAATAAATAAAAATAAAAAATAAAAACTCCACAGCAACTTGATCAATTCTCTCTGGTTATTCAATTTCTGTATTCATTTACAAATTTACCTGCTCTGCAAATCCTGCCCATAGGCCTGCTAACCAACTAGTACTGTTAACCCAATTTAAACCAAAGAATTTAAAGACAGCATAGTAAAGGCCTCTGGCACTCTGACTGTAAAACACAAACTAGAATATGTACGACAGTAAAACCTAAAAGTGAATAAAAAGGAAAGCTGTTCTCATGCCAAATACTAAACACTCCGAGAAGCCAGAAATTCTCTAAACTCAGTTTTTCAGAGACTACTTCTAGCTGTTTTTCCAACATGATGAATTTGTTATTTCATTATAGAATCTCCACTTGAATTCTATCATTTAGGAACTTAAAAATTAAATATGGCCTTTGGATTGTTTCTAGGTAAACTGCAGAAATAATGTGAATACCTAGAATGATATGAAAGATAGGCTATCTCAAGTTCTTCTTCCAAAGTCCCAGCAATGTTTGTGGTTATCATCAACATAATCTAGGTGTTACGGTTTAGGCAAAATTCTGGCTGAAACCCACTTCAAAATCTCATTTCATCTCTTTCTTTCACTTCGAATAGTATTTAGCCATCTACGCTTGTGCCTCCATGTTGATTGCCTGTGGCGGTTATATAGCAATTCAGGTATTTTTGAAGATACAACCTGTATCGGTCAGGATCTCAGTTGCAACCGACAGAAACTGACTCACGCAGGATAGTCAGAAAAGCAGTTTACTGGACAATGATTGGTTAGAACTTATAGAACCTCCAGTTAGGCTGAGGAAGCAGGCTAGGAAGGCGGCAGAAATAACCCTGGACCACAGCCAAAAATCAGAGAATGCTCCTAATGCCACAGCCTGCAAAGCCCTCACCATCAGTCCTCGATGCTCTGGACACTGCCCCTGTGGCCCCTGGAGACGACACCACCACCACTATCACCAGAATGGACTGTCCACAATCCCTGCTTCCTTAGAAAATATATTTCTGCTGGCGTACAGAAATATAAACTGATCCTGTATCCAGCCACCTTGATAAACTTCCCTATTATTTCTAACAATCCGTTTTAGAGGGGGTTTTCTGTGTCATCTGAGAACAATGAAGCTCCATTCAAAGTCCAGGAAAGGAATACCCACATGGCTGAGCCCAGGTCACATGCCTGAAAACTGGTTAAGCAAATATCTGGCATTTTTAGTTTCCATAGTGAGAGGAAGACACTTCTTCCCACCAAGCTTCATAAAATGGGGAGTTCTCCAGATATAAGAATGGGACAGAAAAAACAATTTTTGGTAAAATTCAGAGTACACTGTAGGAAAACATTCTACCAGAAATGATCATGACAGAAATAATAGAAATAATTATATAAAGTAAGAAGAAACATTATAAATTAATAATCAAATATATAACATAAAAAATAAGGAGGCATACAGACAACCAAGGATCATTAGGATACAAAAATAATCATTATATTCTAAGTAAAAGTAAACACAAGAATGATACAATCTTAAAATGTGAACACCACACTTGGATTATCTCATGGATCCTTCAGAGCAGGTGGAATTCATTCCTCTCCATTCCTCCTGCAATTCCAGAACACAGTCAGTGAACTTTAAATAATGCATCAACAGCCAACTGTTCAAAACCTTGAATGTTCTGTAAATGTCTCATCATATAAGACCAATGGACCCCCAAAGGAAAAATCAGGAGCAAAGAACTAGAAACACAGCAAATAATTACTTTTCTGTCTCTTTCCTCTCCTCCCTGAGGGGCATCTTATGGTTCTCCCTTCAAAGAAAAAAAAAAAAAAATACAAAGAACAGAAACTAAAACAAGAATGAAGAGACTATGATCTCCTTTACTGTCTATGTGTATTCTTGTCCAGTTTTTTCATTCTTAATTTTCTCCTCACATGTTAAAGTGGACCTGAGGTAATTCACACTTTTATAAAAGCTGAAAATATTTGCAAAAGATAAATTACTTTGGCCTATTTACTCTATTTCAAGTGGGAGAGTGGGGAGAGTTTCATAAAAGGGATGAGCTGGGGCCCGAAGGAGGAATAAGAGAAAGGAAGAGGCAATGCTTCGGGTTGAGGAATAACACAAACAGAACTGAGAACATCCAAGGTCTATTCAATGAGCTGAGAGCAGAATGACTACAGCCCAGACCTACTAACACTATGATGTAAAGAGCCTTTAATAAACAGACGGGAAACCTGGAAGAGAAGCAGTTTGGGGAAATCAGACTAATTTAGTTATGGACAGATTAAGAGTTGCCCATGAAATAATTCAAATAATGTTATCAAGTAGGCAGTTGGAAATAGAGACTCGGGAAGAGGCTAGAGATCTAGATGAGGAACCATCCCACACGTAGATCACAGTCAAAGCCGCAGAACAGGCACTTGGGACTAGTGTTAAATGAGCCCCAGGCTACCAGACACCTAGGTGAAAACTCCTAATCAAACGTAGAACCAAACGTGGTGATTAATAATTTTAGATTGCCTAAAGGCAATGCAATGAATCCTGTAAACTAATTCTTCTGTTCAGAATAGATTTTCTTTCAAATATTGAAATTCTATATACACACATATACAAACACTGCAGTTCAGGAGAGAAGTCCTCCGAGATCAGAACACTGCTGACCCATGGGCCGCATTTTCAGTTTACAGCGTCTCTCCATGCACGATCTCACTACATCTCCCTGCAGCAGTGCTGAGCTCACAAGGCTCAATGGCACTATTCTCCTTTTAGACATGAACAAACTGAGGCTGAAAGAGAAAACGACCTGCTCAAGTGGCAGAATCCAGACCCTGAACACAGGTCATGTGACTCCAAACCCAGCGTTACTACATCTGAGTGATCAGAGAAACGGCTACAGCAAGAGGGTCTTGAATCTTCATGCAGCTAATCTCTGTCTATAGGCTGAATACTATTTTTCAAGTGCATAAGGAGCATTTTTCATTTGGTAGTTTTTAAATTTTAAGGCTTTTTTTCTTATAAAAATCAATACACGCTCATTGCAAAAAAGTTGTAATTTTACAAAACTGTATGGTATCTCCCCAAAATCTCAACTCTCAAAGTAACTGCTACGAATAGTTTCGAGTCTATTCCACAAGACCATTTTCTCTACTTATTTTATCAATGCACATTAGGAGCTGTATAAATGTGTCATGTGCTGGAATATATTTACATACTTGCAAATGTTTCCACTGGATTGATTTTTAGAAGGAGAATGTTGGGTCACAGAGGAAACTTACATTGTAATAGTTATTGCCAAACTGCTTTCCAAAGAGGCGGTACCAATTTCTACTGACATACAATATGTGACTGACAAATCTGATTACTTAAAATGTAAAATTTCTACAACAAACAAAAAACATCATAAACGAAGTTCATGAAAAAAGCAAACAACGAAAGAGTTAATTAAAGAGTTAATGTCCAAGAGTTAATTCCTCTCATATATGAAAATTTCTTACAAATTAAAAAAATGAGCAAAGGCTATAAAAATAAGTATAAATACAAGTGGTCAAAATATACATAAACCAACATTTAATCCCATTCAGTAAACAAATCCAAATTAAACAAAAGCAATGTATCATTTTTACCCATCAAATTGGCCAAAATAAATTTAAAGACTAATATATCTCACAGAGCATGGGGACAGGGAACTAAGCTCTCTCGCAGACTGCTGGAAAAAGGGTATTAATGGCTCAACTTCTGCAGAGCGTCTTGCCCAGGTGTGAACATTTAATGTATGTGGCACTCTACCCAGCAATTCCACTTTTAGGAATTGATCCCGCATCAGTAACCAGACAAGTGCACAGCCATTTATTTACAGTAATGTTCAATACAATGCCGAAAAGAATAGCAAAAGTGTGGAAACAGTCTCAATTGGTCTGTCAATCAGAAATTAAATAAGGTATGATAAAACCATACAATGGAATGTAATATAGCCATAACAATGATGGTGTGATAACTATTCACTTTACCATGGGAAAATATCCATGGTATTAAGAAATATACAGAACAATTCCATTTATATATATGTATACAGCCACAGGAAAAATTTCTTAAGATATACATATTTCAGAATAGCAATAGTAGTTATATCTACATGGAGGAATTACAGGTAATTTTTCAATATACATTTCTGTAATTGTTTTGAACAATATACATGTGTTTACTTTTTATATTATTAGAAGACACAAGAACATTTTCATTAAAAAAAAAAAAAAAAAGACAGGAAACACTGAAAAGGTGGGAATCAGTGGGCCAGAACCAGATGAGGTTATAAATCTTCTCACATACCGAAATTCAATATAATAATTAAGGAAATATTTACTCTAGGGTGCTTTTTCATCATTAAAAAAAAAACCTCCTCAAGATTTATTCTTTCCCCATATCTTCTGAGGAGACTAAAATATAAGCAATATAATAATTATAATTAACATGATATTTGACTTTTTAAATAATAATGTGGCTGCATCTTGGGAGGACAGAGAAGCGGTAGAGAGAATAAAGAGATGATAAAACCCCAGCCTAAACCTTTCTCAGGTTTCAAAACTCCCAAAGAACATCAATGCAAATCTCCAAATTCAGGTCCTAGTGCCAGAAATGGGGACTCGCTGTTCATAAAGATCTATGAATATATTATCATCCTATTAACAAGATATTACCATTCCTGGATTGTAACTGCACAAGAGAAGTTAAGGCAAACACAAGTTAAACTTATATTTAACTATCAGATGGAATATACTACCTAAGCTTTACTCATCACATTTTATAAAAAAGGTTTATAAAAGCATTATTCAAAATATGGTTTCAACTCTTACAGATTATATGTGGTAAAAAAAAAAGAGCAACAATTAAATAATTACCTCTCCTATGAAGACTACTATAACACAGTCCAACTTCTCTTCAGGATACAGATTATCAATAAGGGAATGAAGAGTTTCTATGAGGTAAGATTTAACTTCTCTCTTCACTGTGGGAACTCCCATTACTATTGAAACTGAAACAAAACAATGATAGTAATTATGTTAAAAGATTTTGCAAAGACAATGCAGAAAACCACCACTGTTTTACAAGTATTATACCCTCTCAAATTGATAGAAATAATTGGGGGATCAAATATACTACATCGAAAGAAAGAAAAATAATCAAAAATATGGGGCACACCTATTATACAGTAATTCTTTTCCACATGGCTTCTCCATAAGAAAAGAAACAATGTCAAAGAACTGATAAAGATTAAAGACATTAAACCACACGTTAAAAATGAATTGATGGTAAAGTATAAACAACAGATTTTATTATACAACTAAAACTTAGAAACATTAAACACATCTTAAAATTTAAAGTCTCACATGTCATATATAAGATGTCCTAAGGAGGACACTACATCACTTCTGTGGTTTTCTTCCCAAATTCATAACCTCAATCTAACCATGAAGAAATGTCAGACAAATCCAAATTAGGGGGACACTCCCCAAAGATCAGGAAAGACAGAGAAAGGATGAGGAACTGTCCCTGACTGGAGAAGACTAAGGGGACATGACAATTACATGAAATATGGGATCCTGAGTCAGATCCTGGAACAGATTAAATAATAATAATAATAATAAAATGACAAACTCTAAGATCTAAGGTTAACAGCATAGCATCAATGTTAATTTCTTGGTTTTGATCATTGTACAATAGCTATATGGAAACTGGGGGAGGTATATGGAAACTGTGTACTATTCATGCAACATTTTAAAGTCTAAAATTAGTCAGTTCTACTATAATGCTTGTTTTGAAATGCAAATTGTTCCTACATGATTAATACATTAGAGAACAATTTGAGCATGAAGTCAATTTCACATTTGCTTTTATGCAATTTCTCCCCTGGGACAAACACTCACTAGGTGAACACAGAAAATGGTACCCATTTGAACTGAGTTCAGAATACTGAACCAAGCCATGTAGAAATACCCAAAATGCACAGCTGCCTCAGTTCACTGCATGCTGTGAACCACAGCTATCTACACCTGGTGTTACAACTTTCTGCCAGATTTCAGTCAATCTGCTTTGTACCACTTCACAAAAAGCTTCCAAGCTGCAGTCCTTCTGAAGCCCACTTTAACAAGCAAACCTCAAGTCTTTTTCAAGGTAGAATACCATATTTATTGTATTTATGCATTTCTCCATCATTTAATATGTGCAAAATTGTGCCACTGCTTTTATTAGCTTATCTTTTCTTTATGTGTAACTGACAAAGCTTTTGAGTGTTGTGATCCTAACCCCATTTTTCTCCTTTTATTGCACAATTTTGCATAGCACAGTAATATTTAGGAACACATGTTATATTAGAGTACTTCACAGTTAGTTTTTAAATGTAATATCTTTAAAAGTCTTAGGGACTTCCCTGGTGGTACAGTGGTTGAGACTCCGTGCTCCCACTGCACGAGGCACGAGTTCAATCCCTGGTCAGGGAACTAAGATCCCGCATGCTGCGCAGCGTGGCCAAAAAATTTTAAAAATAAAGACATAAAATAAAAAAGTCTTAGTATCCTAAGTGTTACAGATCAGTAGAGAAGTATTTTGCAAAAGTTAAAATTAAGTCTTAAGTATGTAACAATTTATTGGAGATACTACAAAACACTTAGAGGTCAGAGAATTCTAAAGTTAGAGGAAGTGTAAAGATCATGGATCCATGATTCTACCACCATGATTCTGCAGTTCTAAGGTCCAAACAGCTTAAGGGAGTCCCCCAAGTTTCCATACCACATTCCTCTATTCCATTTTGGGATGAAGAGTTTCCAAGGGTTCAAAAAAAAGATTTGCTATATTTGTTCTGAACATGTGCATTGAACACTTATTAAATGCAAGGCATTATTTTAGGTGTTAGGAATATAACAGCACAGATAAGGTCCCTGCCGTCATGGGACCTTTCTTACATTCTAGAAGAGGGAAAAAGATAAACAATTTTAGAGGGTGATATGTAGTATATGAATTAAAACATGGCAATATTAGAAAGAGTGCATGGCGGGAAGAGGAAGTACCTGTACAGACAGTGCAGTCATGGAAAGACTCTCTGATACCAACTGAGCTGGTACTTAATGATGAGAAAGAGAAGAGAAAGAAGATGAGGGAACAGCTAGGCGCTGAAGAGAGGATGATCTGAACAGTCAAGCAATAGCAAGAATAGAATGTCTCTAAAGCAGAATCAGCCTAGATTCAGAGGAATTAGTTAGGGATCTGATCACATATACCCTTAAATTTAGTTTTAATTCTGAGGGCAAGAGAAAGCCACTGTAAGGTTGTAAGCCGGGGAGTGACAACATCCAATTTGTAATTTTAAAAGATTACCAAATTTTATGGAGAATAAGACATAAAAGTGTTAACAAGTATAAAAGCATTTTGGAGAGATCAGTTAGGAAGTTACTGCAGTAATTTAAGGAAAAGATGGTGGTTTGAATTAGGATGTTTGAAGTTGGAGATGAGTGAGCAGATCTGGGATCCACTGTGGAGACCCTCACCAGTGGGGCTTATGGCTGGCAGAGATAAGGGAAGGGGAGGGTCGAGGATGACCTGAGTAAGTGGACATGGGACCTTTTACTGAGAATAACACACCTGAGGGGGAAAGGGCTCCCAACCAAGATTTCTGTTTTGACCATGTTACTCTGAGATGCCTAGAGACAAGATGAGTTACCCTGGAAGCAAATTTCCATATACTTTAATCTACCTCAGAATTTTAAAATATTTAGAGTACACATTAAAAGAGTATAAACTATGCTATGAAGCATTTCTATGAAATGTTAATGCATATGAAGTTCAGAAACTTTGTTCACAGAAAAAGCAAAATCCATGCTGACTTTAGCGTATGCAAAGAAAAATGGCATAAAGTAATAATGCAAATTCTCTATTCCCTACCAGTCTTAAGTTGTTCTGTTTCTGTTTTAAGTTTAGATGGCATGTTTAGAGAAGAAGCCACTTCTCCCAAATAGACTGTTTTGGAGCTGAAATTTAAATTCTTTAGTTTAAACCAAGGCACTCAAGGACTCCAAAAGCACTAAAAAGGAAAGTACTAACTTCGGCTAAATCTACAGAATTAGAGTATCCATGCTAGGGGTAATTCACAGAATACCACAAAAAAAGACAGCTTTTCCTGCCTTCTGGGCATGTTGTAAGGTCCCCTTAGGGTGGGGAGCTGGGGGGAGGGGATGTGACTAGTAACAGACAATTGTGTAACTCACTGCTGAACACATGTAACTGCAGTGTGAAATCCTTCCTGCTCAGTAGAGCCACCGGGAACATTCAATACAGCAAATGCTCCATCAGCCTGGATCTCTTGAGTGGTCAGTGATGTACAAGGCTCCCTGCTAACCCTGATGAATGTGTACTTTAGCATAAATAAATAAATAAATAAACCTTAAATTACTTAAATTCCTGAGATTTGGGGGTTGTTAGTTACCACCTCATAACCCAGCCTGTCCTGTTTGACACAATTATCCTTCTATGGTTTATAATGTAGAAAATGAATGTATTCTAAGGGGTGAGAGTTCAGAAGAAAAAATGTCAGCAACATAAACCATGGGGCCACGTCATCCTTTAAGAAGGAGCAAGGTGGACTGAGGATCCAAACAGAAACAGAGCCCAAGGGCTGGACAGAGTACTTTGTTTCACTGATTCACTGTCCAATACTTCCTATTCAAGTATTAACTGTGCATCTGTAATACATCTGTTATGTACTAGACAATCTAAAACACAGTCATAAGGTAAGGCCACTGCCTCATGGAGTTTATAATATGACAGAGCTATCATCTGTTGTATCAGTTTTATTCAACTTTCTCAGGAAGTTTTCAAATTCTAGTACTTATTTCCTTTAAAATCAAGAAAAATTTAGGAACAATCTTAATTTGGCATTCCTGATCTTCAATTCCTCAGTCTACCTTCAGTTAAAACTACTTTCCTTTTTAAATATTTATTGCTAGTCAAATATTTCAGCCTATCGTGCTTCCTTATGGCTTTAGTCAATTCTTCCTCATTTCTTCCCTTATGTCCGATAGCAATTATTTTTCTCCTGCTGCTTAGTTGCACCTTCTCTGTCTCTGTCTTCACCTTTCTCTTTCCTGAAATGAACGGCTAGAGAACCTTGAAGGCTAAGTCCTGGGCCCTAGGTGACTTCATCCATCTCTGTATCCTCAACAACCTGTCACTTGCAAACGATGACTCATAACATTAAATCTAATTCAGATGTCTCTTTTGGGTTCCAGATCTATATCCCACTGCCTATCTTCCACGACAATAACTCAAGATCACCTCCTAACTTAACATATCCAAATTGAACTGATGACCCCCTCTTGCAAACCAATTCTGCCAATCATTTCCTGTTGTCCCCATCTCAATGAAAAGTACTCACCATCCGTCCAGTTGCATGATTCAGCAGCCTAGGACTTATCCTTGACCACTCCACTCCCTCTACCTCAGTCCACAAATCCAGTCCCTCTCTCTGTCCTCCCATGCATGTCCCCATGCACTGCAAACAACTCTAAATCCAATTCTTCATCTCTACCATCAGTACACCCTAGTCCAAGCTTATCCTCTCTCAAGTGGATCACTGCAACAGCCTCTCATCGGGTCCTTTCCATCTGTTCTTCTTTGCACATCCTCATTCATCCCATTGCAGCAAATGGGATCCCTGCACAATTGAAATCATATACAGTCATCCTTACTAAGTCCTGCTTAAAACCCTTCATTGGCTTCTTTCTGCTCTTAGGAGAAAAGCCCAAATCCTATAAATGGCCTGCAAAGCCCTGCCTTGACTTGCCCTGACACACCTCTAGCCTCATCTTGTTTCATGCTTCCCCTCAATCTACACGTCAATGACAGTGGCCTTCTTTCATTTTCTAGAATATTCCATGATCCCTTCCATCACAAACCTTTTGTGCTGCTCTTCTCCGTTTCTGAAATACTCTTTTCTCCCATGTGGGAGACAGCATAATGACCCCCCAAAGATGCCAAAACCCTAATTCCTGGAACTTGTGACTATATTACCTTATATGCCAAAATGACTCTGCAGGTGTGAGATGAAAGATTCTTGAGATGGAAGACTATCCTGGCTTATCCAAGTGAGCCCAATGTACTCACAAGGGTCCTTAGGAGAGTCAGAGTGAGAGAAGATGCGACAATGAAGCAAGAGGGTCAGAGTCAGAGGGAGATATGAAGATGCTATGCTCTGAAGATGAAAGAAGGGGGCACAAACTAAAGAATGTAGGTGGCCCCTAGGAGCTGGAAAAGGCAAGGCAATGGACTCTCCCCTAGAGCCTCCAGAAGGAACACGCCCCTGTTGACACACTGATTTTAGGACTTCTGACCTCCAAAACTGTAAGATGATAAGTTTGTATTGTCTCGAGTCACTGGGTTTGTGGTAAGGTGCTACACAGCAGCAACAGGAAACTAATACACCCATCTTTACCAGTAAACTACTTATTCCTCTGATCTCAGGTCAAATGTATTTTTCAAGGCTTCCCTAAACTCCTTAATTAATAGCCCTTCTATTCACTCTCAAATCATCCTTTATATCACTAATGTTGTAACTGTACAATTATTTATATAATTGATTAACTGACTAATGTATTCTCCTTTAGTAGAATGAAGCTCACAAGACTAGGAATCATGTCCAATTTTGTGTAACAAAGCACACAAAAGTGCCCATGGACTTTTTTTTTTTTTTTTTTTTTTAAGTACGCAGGCCTCTCACTGCTGTGACCTCTCCCGTTGTGGAGCACAGGCTCTGGACGCGCAGGCTCAGCGGCCATGGACCACGGGCCCAGCTGCTCTGCGGCATGTGGGATCCTCCCAGACCAGGGCACGAACCCGTGTTCCCTGCATCGACAGACGGACTCTCAACCACTGCGCCAGCAGGGAAGCCCCCCATGGATTTTTTTTTTTTTTAACTTCAGCAAATACTTAAAGAACTACCTGCTGTCCTCTACTAATCAGTAATGCCATTTTGGTAGGTAACCTGTGGAGGGTCTTTTCTCAGCCATCCTGCTCAGAATGGACCCTTCATCTGAAGACATGTGTGTTTCTGCAACTGTAAGAAATTTTCTTCTATTATTCGTTTGATTATTTCTCCCCTTCACTCTGTTCTCTCCTTCTGAAATTCCTATTAGGTAGATGTTAGAATGTTGGTCTATCCCAATTCTTTGTGCCCTTTGTGTTGCATTCTGGAAGAACTACACAGCTCAATCTTTCTGATCACTAATTCGATCTTCAGCTGTGTCTATTCTGCTTATCAGACCATTTATATGGAAAATTAAAATATAATTATTGACATAAAAACACAAAGATTTCTAACTGACCCTTTTATAATAGTCACTTATGAGTTGTCCTTTCTCATCCCTCTGAAAATATTTTATGTTTTCTTTTTGTATTATATTCTGTGTGCTCTACAAGTCATTGAGTCATTCATGATGTTGGTCTTCTTAAGTGTTTGGGAATCCTAACTGTATAAGATGGCCCTTTACCCATCTGTAGTTGCTGTGTCTGTTTACTGCAGCCTGCCTCTGTAAATCTGTGGGAGCATCTGGACGTGGTGTGGGTGGGAGTTTTTCGTTCTGGATGTGAGAATTCCAACCTCTCTCCTGAGCGGGTCAGTAGCTGCCTCCAGCACAATTCTCCCTCCTTAGCCTTAGGAAGGCTTAGCTGGTCTGAGTGCTGATCCTTAATCAGCCTCACTGCTGAAGAACACAATGCTTAGCTGAAAACGCTTTTCTCTGATCTAAAAAACTGAAGTTCTTAATATAAAGTACCTAGATAGGTTTTAGGGCTCCACAAAACCCCAGAAATTACATATAAAAGTACTTTTTCTATGTGTATTTTTCTAAGTAGAAGGTTGATAACTTTCCTAAGATAGCCAAAGGGTTCTATTACTCTAAAAATATTAAGAACCATTGCTGAAAAATTTGTAATGTAACTCTGTGGGTTGTCTGGGTTTTTTCCCCCAAGTTGCCTGCTTTTTCTACCTTTAAAAAACAGTTTCAGCTTAATAAAAATGTTAACCACTGAAAAGCTGGTCGACCAAGATTGTATTATATTTATGATGGATAAAGTCATAAACAAATGGGCTAGAATAAGCATCTTCAAAAAAGAAAGAGAATGTCACATTCATAAAATAAGAAGAGCTGACTATAAAAGAACTTACTAGAGACCTCAGAAGTTTTAAATAACTTTAAAAATACTTCTACTTTCTTTTCATTTGCTTCTTATTCATGAGGAAATAGGCTAAACCAAAAACTGCATGAAATGGCTAAGGCAACTTACCCAAATAGTGATTATTAAAGGAAGAGACACACTATCAACTTCAGAAATAATTAATGATCAATGTTTAAAGAACATAATTTAGAACATACTACATATCTTATTAGTCTTTGTAATCCAGTATGTACCATAAAAATAAATATTCCTTGAATCAATAAAGACATGGAAGAATGAGTTAGTCTGAACATAATTTAAGAAGTATCACCTCCATAGGAAAAGTGTATAATTTTAAATGGTTCATAAAAAGAAAGATGGCAGAACTAAAAAATGACGAATGTGAAAACTTAGAATATCGAAAACCAGTAAGATACCTAAGAATCCTATTGAATCAAATGCAGACTGGATCAGCTTTTCAAAAACATTATCATAAAGATGCATTTCAATACCTAAGAAGTAATGATTTTGTCATTTGTTAAAGACTTAGGAGCAAAATAATATTTTTGTCTCTACATCCTAAAATCAACAAAGAAAAGATTAACAAAGTCAAAGTGGAGAAATAAAAAGTATAAAAGAATCATATAAAAGTCCCACAAGGAAAACTCAAGAAGCTCTGGTGACTCTAACAAGAGGAGAAAAAAATGCCACAGATTATCTTTTAGGTATTTTGGGAAAAAGATGCAAACTAAATTATTTCTATTACTGCATGAAAGGTTAAATATAAGTGACTATATACTTATGTTTCAGTAAGAAAAGTAGGGGCAGACATATGAAGAACTTTCTTGACATGACGGTAAGAGCTAGTAATGTTGAAATAAGACACAAGAAAGAAAAGTTATTTCTTTACCTCTCAAATTTTTAAAATAGAAAAGTTTCAAAAGTTTAAACACTGTTTTGCCTGGAGATAGGGCTTGAACTAGATGTCTCATAATCCTTTTCAGCTCTATTACTCTGGTCTTTGGAGAAAAATATCCAACTCCCTTCAACATGGAATTTAGAATGACTCCTGAGTTACTATGCACAGATCAAGAACTTTTTGTTCTTTAACCTGCCCTTTTTTTTTAAAATTATTTATTTTTAACATCTTTATTGGACTATAATTGCTTTACAATGTTGTGCTAGTTTCTGTTGTATAACAAAGCGAATCAACTATATGTGTACATATATCCCCATATCCCTTCCCTCTTGTGTCTCCCTCCCACCCTCCCTATCCCACTCCTCTAGGTGGTCACAAAGCACCGAACTAATCTCCCTGCGCTATGCAGCTCCTTCCCACTAGCTAGCTATTTTACATTTCGCTGTGTATATATGTCAGTACTACTCTCTCACTCATCCCAGCTTACCCTTTCCCCTCCCCGAGTCCTCAAGTCCATATTCTATGACTGCGTCTTTATTTCTCTCTTGCCCCTAGGTTCATCAGAACCGTTTTTTTTCGTTTTTTGTTTTTTTTGATTCCATATATATGTGTTAGCATATAGTATTTGCTTTTCTCTTTTTTTCTTCACTCTGTATGACAAACTCTAGGTCCATCCACCTCACTACAAATAACTCAATTTCGTTTCTTTTTATCGCTGAGTAATGTTCCATTGTATATATGTGCCACATCTTCCTTATCCATTCATCTGTCGATGGACACCTAGGTTGCTTCCATGTCCAGGCTACTGTAAAGAGTGCTGCAGTAAACACTGTGGTACATGACTCTTTTTGAATTATGGTTTTCTCAGGGTATATGCCTAATAGTGTGATTGCTGGGTCATATGGTAGTTACATTTTTAGTTTTTTAAGGAACCTCCATACTGTTCTCCATAGTGGCTGTATCAATTTACATTCCCACCAACAATGCAAGACGGTTCCCTTTTCTCCACACCCTCTTCAGTATTTACTGTTTGTAGTATTTTTGATGATGGCCATTCTGACCAGTGTGAGGTGATATCTCATTGTGGTTTTTGTTATGTTTTTCTCTAATGATTAGTGATGTTGGGCATCTTTACATATGTTTGTTGGCAATCTGCGTATCTTCTTTGGAGAAATGTCTATTTAGGTTTTCTGCCTTTTTTTTTTTTTTTTTTTTTTTTTGCGGTACGCGGTCCTCTCACTGTTGTGGCCTCTCCCGTTGCAGAGCACAGGCTCCGGATGAGCAGGCTCAGCGGCCATGGCTCACGGGCCCAGCCGCTCCGTGGCATGTGGGATCTTCCTGGACCGGGTCACAAACCCGTGTCCCCTGCATGGACAGGCAGGATCTCAACCACTGCGCCCGCCACCAGGGAAGCCCTCTGCCCATCTTTGATTGGATTGTTTGTTTTTTTGAGATTGAGCTGCATGAGCTGCTTGTATATTTAGAGATGAATCTTTTGTCAGTTGGTTCGTTTGCAAATATTTTCTCCCATTCTGAGGGTTGTCTTTCTGTCTTGTTTATGGTTTCCTTTGCTGTGCAAAAGCTTTTAAGTTTCATTAGGTCTCATTTGTTTTTGTTTTTATTTCCATTCTCTAGAAGGTGGGTCAAAAAGGATCTTGCTGTGATTTATGTCACAAAGTGTTCTGCCTATGTTTTCGTCTAAGAGTTTTATAGTGTCTGGCCTTACATTTAGGTCTTTAATCCATTTTGAGTTTACTTTTTTTTTTTCGGTATGCGGGCCTCTCACTGTTGTGGCCTCTCCCGTTGCGGAGCACAGGCTCCAGACGCGCAGGCTCAGCGACCATGGCTCACGGGCCCAGCCGCTCCGCGGCATGTGGGATCTTCCCGAACCGGGGCACGAACCCGTGTCCCCTGCATCGGCAAGCAGACTCTCAACCACTGCGCCACCAGGGAAGCCTTGAGTTTATTTTTGTGTATGGTATTAGGAAGTGTTCTAATTTCATTCTTTTACATGCAACTGTCCAGTTTTCCCAGCACCACTTACTGAAGAGGTTGTTTTTTCACCATCATATTCTCTTGCATCCTTTATCAAAGATAAGGTGACCATATGTGCATGGGTTTATCTCTGGGCTTTCTATCCTATTCCATTGATCTATATTTCTGTTTTTGTGCCAGTACCATACTGTCTTGATTACTGTAGCTTTGTAGTATAGACTGAAGTCCAGGAGCCTGATTCCTCCAGCTCCGTTTTTCTTTCTCAAGATTGCTTTGGCTATTTGGGGTCTTTTGTGTTTCCATACAAATTGTGAAAATTTTTGTTCTAGTTCTGTGAAAAATGCCATTGGTAGTTTGATAGGGATTGCACTGAATCTGTAGATTGCGTTGGGTAATAGAGTAATTAATAGAGTCATTTTCACAATGCTGATGCTTCCAATCCGAGAACATGGTATAGCTCTCCATCTATTTGTATCATCTTTAATTTCTTTCATCAGTGTCTTATAGTTTTCTGCATACAGGTCTTTTGTCCCCTTAGGTAGGTTTATTCCTAGGTATTTTATTCTTTTTGTTGCAATGGTAAACGGGAATATTTCCTTAATTTATCTTTCAGATTTTTCATCAGTCGTGTATAGGAATGCAAGAGATTTCTGTGCATTACTTTTGTATCCTGCTACTCTACCAAGTTCACTGATTAGCTCTAGTAGTTTCCTGGTAGCATCTTTAGGATTCTCTATGTATAGTCTCATGTCATCTGCAAACAGTGACAGTTTTACTTCTTCTTTTCCAATTTGGATGCCTTTCTTTTTCTTCCCTGATTGCTGTGGCTAAAACTTCCAAAACTATGTTGAAAAACAGTGGTGAGAGTGGGCAACCTTGTCTTGTTCCTGATCTTAGAGGAAATGCTTTCAGTGTTTCACCATTGAGAACGACGTTGGCTGTGGGTTTGTCATATATGGCCTTTATTACGTTGAGGAAAGATCCCTCTATGCCTACTTTCCGGAGGGTTTTTATCATAAATCGGTGTTGAATTTTGTCAGAAGCTTTTTCTGCATCTATTGAGATGATGATATGGTTTTTATCCTTCAGTTTGTTAATATGGTGTTATCACATTGATTGATTTGCATATATTGAGGAATCCCTGCATTCCTGGGATAAACCCCACTTGATCATGGTGTATGATCCTTTTAGTGTGCTGTTGGATTCTGTTTGCTAGTATTTTGTTGAGGATTTTTGCATCTATGTTCATCAGTGATATTGGCCTGTAGTTTTCTTTTTTTGTGACATCTCTGTATGGTTTTGGTATCAGGGTGATGATGGCCTCATAGAATGAGTTTGGAAGTGTTACCCCCTCTGCTGTATTCTGGAAGAATTTGAGAAGGATGGGTGTTAGCTCTCCTCTAAATGTTTGATAGAATTCTCCTGTGAAGCCATCTGGTCCTGGGCTTTTGTTTGTTGGAAGATTTTTAATCCCAGTTTCAGTTTCAGTGCTTGTGACTGGTCTCTTTATATTTTCTATTTCTTCCTGGTTCAGTCTCGGAAGGCTGTGCTTTTCTAAGAATTTGTCCATTTCTTCCAGGTTGTCCATTTTATTGGCATAGAGTTGCTTGTAGTAATCTCACATGATCCTTTGTATTTCTGCAGTGTCAGCTGTTATTTCTCTTTTTTCATTTCTTATTCTGTTGGTTTGAGTCTTCTCCCTTTTTTTCTTGATGAGTCTGGCTAATGGTTTATCAATTTTGTTTATCTTCTCAAGGAACCAGCTTTTAGTTGTACTGATCTTTACTACTGTTTCCTTCGTTTCTTTTTATTTCTGATCTGATCTTTATGATTTCTTTCCTTCTGCTAACTTTGGGGTTTTTTTGTTCTTCTTTTCTAATTGCTTTAGGTATAAGGTTAGGTTGTTTATTTGAGATTTTTCTTGTTTCTTCAGGTAGGATAGTATTGCTATAAGCTTCCCTCTTAGAACTGCTCTTGTCACATCCCACAGGTTTTCAGTCGTCATGTTTTCATTGTCATTTGTTTCTAGGTATTTTTTGATTTCTTCTTTAATTTCTTCAGTGATCTCTTCGTTGTTTAGTAGTGTATGGTTTAGCTTCCATGTGTTTGTATATTTTACAGTTTTTTTCCTACAATTGATATGTAGTCTCATAGATCTGTGGTCAGAAATGATACTTGATAACGATTTCAATTTGCTTAAATTTACCAAGGTTTGACTTGTGGCCCAAAATATGGTCTATCCTGGAGAATGTTCCGTGAGCACTTGAGAAGAAAGTGTATTCTCTTGTTTTTGGATGGAATGTCCTATAAATATCAATTAAGTCCATCTTGTTTAATGTATCATTTAAAGCTTATGTTTCCTTATTTATTTTCATTTTGGATGATCTGTCCATTGGTGAAAGTGGGGTGCTAAAGTCCCCTACTATGACTGTGTTCCTGTAGATCTCCTCTTTTATGGCTGTTAGCATTTGCCTTATGTATTGAGTTGCTCCTATGTTGGGTGCATAAATATTTAAAATGGTTATATATTTTTCTTGGATTGATCCCTTGATTATTATTTAGTGTCCTTCTTTGTCTCTTGTAACAATCTTTAAGTCTATTTTGTCTGATACGAGAATTGCTACTCCAGCTTTCTTTTGATTTCCATTTGCATGGAATATCTTTTTCCATCCCCTCAATTTCAGTCTCTATGTGTCCCTAGGTCTGAAGCGGGTCTCTTGTATACAGCACATATATGGGTCTTGTTTTTGAATCCATTCACCCAGTCTATGTCTTTTGGTTGGAGCATTTAATCCATTTACATTTAAGATAATTATCGATATGTATGCTCCTACTACCATTTTCTTCATTGTTTTGGGGTTTTTTTTGTAAGTCCTTTTCTTCTCTTGTGTTTCCCACTTAGAGAAGTTCCTTTAGCATTTGTTGTAGAGCTGGTTTGGTGGTGCTGAATTCTCTTAACTTTTGCTTGTCTGTAAAGGTTTTAATTTCTCTGTCAAAGCTCAATGAGATCCTTGCTGGGTAGAGTAATCTTGGTTGTAGGTTCTTCCCTTTCATCACTTTAAATATGTCCTGCCACTTCCTTCTGGCTTGCAGAGTTTCTGCTGAAAGATCAGCTGTTAACCTTACGGGGATTCCCTTGTATGTTATTTGTTGTTTTTCCCTTGCTTCTTTTAATATTTTTTCTTTGTATTTAATTTTTGATAGTTTGAATAATATGTGTCTCAGCATGTTTCTCTTTGGGTTTATCCTGTATGGGACTCTATGCTTCCTGGACTTGATTGACTATTTCCGTTCCCATGTTAGGGAAGTTTTCGACTATAATCTCCTCAAATATTTTCTCAGACCCTTTCTTTTTCTCTTCTTCTTCTGGGGCCCCTGTAATTCGAATGTTGGTGCATTTAATGTTGTCTCAGAGATCTCTGAGATTGTCCTCAATTCTTTTGATTCTTTTTTCTTTATTCTGCTCCCTGGCAGTTATTTCCACCATTTTATCTTCCAGGTCACTTATCCATTCTTCTGCCTCAGTTATTCTGCTATTGATCCCTTCTAGAGTATTTTTAATTTCAGTTATTGTGTTTATCACTGTTTCTTTGCTCTTTAGTTCTTCTAGATCCTCGTTAAATGTTTCTTGTATTTTCTCCATTCTGCTTCCGAGATTTTGGGTCATCTTTACTGTCATTACTCTGAATTCTTTTTCAGGTAGGTTGCCTATTTCGTCTTCATTTATTTGGTCTTGTAGGTTTTTACCTTGCTCTTTCATCTGTAACATATTTTTTGCCTTTTTTTTTTTTTTTTTTTTTGATGGGTGAGGCTATATTCCTATCTTACTTGTTGTTTGGCCTGAGGTGTCTAGCACCAGAGTTTGCAGGCAGTTGGATAGAGACAGGTCTTGGTGCTGAGATGAGAACCTCCAGGAGGCCTCACTCTGATTAATATTCCCTGGGGTCTGAGGTTCTCTGTTAGTCCAGCGGTTAGGAACTGGAGCTCCCACCACAGGAACTCTGGCCCAACCTCTGGCCTGGGAACCAAGATCCCACAAGCTGCATGACATAGCAAAAAAAAAAAAAAAAAGATAAAAGAAAGAAAGAAAGGAAGAAAGGAGCAGTACAATATCAAATAATAAAAAACAAAATAAAATTAGAAAAATAAAAAATATATTAGGAAAAATAAAAATATAATTGAAACAACCACAACAGAAAAAAGAAAAAAAGGGGGGTGAACAAGCCAAAAGGAGAGAACAATAACAAAGTATAAGGAATAAAATAAAACTAGAAAAATAAAAGTTAGGAAAAATAAGAATATAAATGAATCAACAAGGTAAAACAGAAGCCCAATCTAAAAGAGGAAAAAAGGGAAAAAAAAAGCCTTGTCTATGGGGGCGGAGTTTAGGCAGGGGTGGAACTTAGGCAGGGGCGGGGTTTAGGGTGGAGGGGAACAAGGCGGGTGGGGGGTGACGTTTGAGCATGGGGCGGGTCCTAGGCTCAAGACACACACAGCCAGAAAAGGCCTTGGGGGCAGGGCCTAGGCAGGGTGATGTTCAAGCATGGGGCAGGGCCTCTGCTTAGGACCTGCATGGAAGGGGAGAGGCAGCTCGTCCAAAGGAGGGCCTCTGGAGTGCGGAGTTCTGGAGTTTGGAGGTAAGGCCCTGACTGAGGATGTGTGGGTGGGGTTTAGGCCCAGCGCGTTTCAGGGGGTCTCTGAGTGTAGAGGTGGGGTGTAGGGTCAGGGCTTGGGCTCTGCGCAGCAAGAGGGAGGCTCCAAGGGTGGAGGATTAGGCCCAGAAGCCCAACAGGCTCCCCAGTGCCTAAGTGGACAGGGAAAGCGCTGGCCACATTCCCTTCTGTTCCTCCATGCCCCTCCCCCACCATCTCCCCCAGGGTCTCCCCCATCACCACTGGACCCCCAACCGTGGTGGGTCCCGCTGGGTGTAGGAACTCCTCCCCTCTCCCAGCCACCCCTCAGGGGTGCCGGACCCAGAGGTCCAGCCTTTATTTTTGCTCCCCTTCCCTCCTTCCCACTCCCTCAGGGCCCGCGTGGCTGGAGGGGGCCTTGGTGGGCAGAGGACCAGTTCTGGGATCTCAGCAGGCTCCCATGGGCCCAAGTGGGCAGGGGAAACCTGGCCACGCTCCCTTTTGAGCCTCTGCTCTCCCAGGGGTTCCCCAATTTCCCGCTTTGGCATGGGATCCCTTCCCCTCCCCCAGCCGCCCCTCAGGGACGCCAGTCCCGTCCCACCTCCACTTCTCCCCCTTCACTCCCCCCACGCCCCACGTCCCACCCCATCACTGGGGGTCCCTCCCGCCCCTTAGGTGTCTGTGATTCCCCACTGGTGCCTGGTAGGTGCCCTAGTTGTGCAGAGACGCGAATTCTGCATCCTCCTAGTCCGCCATCTTGACTCCCGACCTGCCTGACTTCTAATGGTCAACATAATACTCCAAGACATAATTAAGACCAGCAGTGCAAATACAATAGGAAACAAAACAAACATACCTCCTGTTCTTCCATTACCAATCTGCACAACAGGTTGAAGGCTTCTTTCGTTTTGTAATAAATGAGGCAAATGATAATAAATACTTGGCACTTGAAGAGATTTTTTGCTTGTTAACTCCCTCAAGAGCTTTAGGGTACCATCTGAAATACAGACGTATAATCAATCCACGGTAATACCTTACTTACAGAAGTTGCTGATGTTACAAAGATAGTGGTAAAAATTTATGAGAACTAAAAGAATTTTCTATCCTAATTTCATACTTTGGTCAATGAGATTTCTATGGACACTTAGGCAACCAGAGTCTCACAGAGTCATGATGATGAAAACAGTCTGAATGAAGCTAAAAAGGTCAGTCAGAGTATCATGAGAAGATAGAATGTGAACCACTCACCTTTATAATGTGTCAGAACTCAAGCCCTGGGGGACAGACTGTAAACACGCTATCCATTCATGAAAATGTAATAATACAACCACCAGTAACTTTCATTTTTTATGCTATTACATTTGACCAAAATTTCACATGGAAGATTTTTTTTTTAGTTCAAGTACACTAATTTAAACAGCACAAGTTGAGAATGTTTGGTACAGTTCATAACTTTCAAATCATTTTTCAGTTTTTATGAGAGGAACCAATGAACCATTTAATATAATAGAAAATAAAACCTTGACAGGATAATCAATATTGTTTTAAAATTCCATTGAACTAGAACTTAACCTTTTAAATAAGGAAGTTAGCAGTATGGACTTGCAGTCTCAATAACAATTTTATACAGAGCAATATGAAAATTCCCTTAAAATATTCTGAATATTCAGAACCAAAAGTTCACAGAAGAAATGAAACTGGCTATCACACATGAAATTAAAGTTTAACCTCATGTAAAAGCAACAACTACAAATTACAAGACAACAATATCTACCCATCAAATTAAGTTAGCAGATTAAACAGTAATATTAAATTGTGGTGATAATGTGATAAATGTTTCAGCTATTAAGAACAGCATCAAAACCCTCAAAACATTCCTGCCCTATCATTCAGTAATTTCCCTTTTAGGAATTTAACTTCTATGCAATCAATAAATATTTAGTGAATTATCGGTTTTGTTCCAGCCACCGTGGCATATGTTTGGAAATCAACAGTCATCAAAACACAGATTCCGTTTTTAAGAAAGTCATAATCTAATGAAAATAACTTAAGGCCTACCATAAAAGTAATTGATTTATATACAGAGATGTTCTTCACAGAGTTATAAATTGGGGGACAAAAACAACCCAGAAAAATCCTATTTGCCTATTTGTAGAAAAATATTTAATATAGTATGTGATTAGCTGATATATATGTCATCAAAAATGGTATTTTAGGGCTTCCCTGGTGGCGCAGTGGTTGAGAGTCCGCCTGCCGATGCAGGGGACACAGGTTCGTGCCCTGGTCCGGGAGGATCCCACATGCCGCGGAGCGGCTGGGCCCGTGAGCCATGGCCGCTGAGCCTGCGCGTCCGGAGCCTGTGCTCCGCAACGGGAGAGGCCACAACAGTGAGAGGCCTGCGTAACGCAAAAAAAAAAAAAATGGTATTTTAAAAGAATATTCAATGCCATAGTAAAATGCTAATAGCATAATTTCAAGAGCAAAAATAAGGCCATAAAACACACAATTATAATTCTGAAGAAAAATATGCATGGAAAAAAGACTAGAAGAAAACAAAGAATGTTAACCATTCCACAATTTTTTTTTTTTTTTTTTTTTTTTTTTTTCCCGATACGCGGGCCTCTCACTGTTGTGGTCCCTCCCGCTGCGGAGCACAGGCTCCGGACGCGCAGGCTCAGCGGCCATGGCTCACGGGCCCAGCCGCTCCGCGGCATGTGGGATCTTCCCAGACCGGGGCACGAACCCGTGTCCCCTGCATCGGCAGGCGGACTCTCAACCACTGCGCCACCAGGGAAGCCCCATTCCACAATTTTAAATGTTACTGTGCCATAATACAAATTTTATAATCAGGAGGGGAAGAAAGGGGTATGAATCTCTAAAAATAAAGTAAGGTAGTGACTCTCAAGATGAGAGGAATTAATGGTGAAAGATTATAACAGATAATGCTAAAGGAAAAAGTATATTATTCTTGGAAGATAATGTAGATTTGGAGTCAACTGATTTTATACATGTATCAATTTAGTCATTAGAATAAGAATAGGACAGAAACAGAAGATGGTTGATATTCATTTCACTCAGACCAGAATTTCTCAGAGAGGGAACAAGTCAGGTACCCCCAAAAGTACCCATTATAAAACTATATCTTTTTATTTCTTGTAAGTCATATCTGAGAGTACTAATTGCTTCAAATAGCTCAAAGGTTCCCCAGAGTCCATCTGAAGTCCACATAAGTCTCAACAGAAACATGCATAAACACTAAGTTAAATTTTAGTCTCATTCTAAATGTTTTTTTTTAAATATGCTGGTTCTTCACTACTGGCAATGAAATTTATACAACTGAAACTTAATATTACTCTCTTTAAATCAAATTTAGCAATTAATAAACTTGTTTTATAATTAACCACAATACAAAAAGTTTTGTATGGTGATTTTTCTCTCTGTAGAGGGTAACAAATGTTGACTGATAAGCGACTCTAGACAACTTTCAAAGAGAGTATTTCACATAACCCATTGAAAATGTCATCTTTTCATAAAACCAAAAATATCGTCTGTACCTGAAAATTTATTCACCGTATCCTTACTTCTGTTTGTTTCTGCTCCTACACGCTTGAACTGCTGTACAATGGCATTGAGTTCGGAAGACCGCTGAGAGATTCTGTGTTCAGCTATTCGGAGACGTTCTTTTAAAGCAAGAAATTCTCGTTGATAAGCAATCAGTTTTTCTAGAAGCAAAACCAAAAGTTATT
Organism: Hyperoodon ampullatus; assembly: GCF_949752795.1. Classification (NCBI taxonomy): domain Eukaryota; kingdom Metazoa; phylum Chordata; class Mammalia; order Artiodactyla; family Ziphiidae; genus Hyperoodon; species Hyperoodon ampullatus. The sequence goes on from NC_136928.1 coordinate 16,326,140, forward strand.
AGTATATTTCTTTAAAAAAAAAAAACCCACTATGATCGAAACAGAATTGTAACATTAGCGATTTTTTTTTTTAAGATGTTGGGGGTAGGAGTTTATTAATTAATTTATTTATTTTTGCTGTGTTGGGTCTTCGTTTGTGCGAGGGCTTTTCTCTAGTTGTGGCAAGCGGGGGCCACTCTTCATCACGGTGCGCGGGCCTCTCACTATCGCGGCCTCTCTTGTTGTGGAGTACAGGCTCCAGACACGCAGGCTCAGTGGTTGTGGCTCATGGGCCTAGTTGCTCTGCGGCATGTGGGATCCTCCCAGACCAGCGCTCGAACCCGTGTTCCCTGCATTAGCAGGCAGATTCTCAACCACTGCGCCACCAGGGAAGCCCCAACATTAGCGATTTTAAAGTTGCATTTTTCAGAGACAGATATTCATTTATGAATTCATTGAGACAGAATTGAAAATAAAAAAGAGCCCCAACTAACAAAGTGGTGGCAAAGCCACCACTAACTTAGTGCTATTAATATCTGTAAGAATATGGGTGCTTTCTAATTAGCACTTCAGAAAGTTAAAGATAGGGAGAAAAAGACAAAGTTTTTGGAATTAACACTTCAAGCATAATACCAAGATCATTTCTCAAAAGGTACAAACAACTATAAAGACTCTATTTGTATGAAGATAGAGACAAAGCATTGAAACTAATGATAATATATCTAATAATATAATGAATATAACATATTTTATAGCGTAACCACTCATTCCCATAGGCTGTTTCCTCTGTACTTCCTATTCTGCAAAAATTTCCCTAGGCCAGACTTTGGTCAAATTCCTGATCCCTGGGCTTCCCTGGTGGCGCAGTGGTTGAGAGTCCGCCTGCCGATGCAGGGGACACGGGTTCGTGCCCTGGTCTGGGAAGATCCCACATGCCGCGGAGCAGCTGGGCCCATGAGCCATGGCCGCTGAGCCTGCGCGTCCGGAGCCTGTGCTCCGCAACGGGAGAGACCACAGCAGTGAGAGGCCTGCGTACTGCAAAAAAAAAAAAAAAAAGAAGCTGAGAAAATCCCACACAGGATAAACCTAAAGAAACCCATGCCAAAAAAACACCACAAATAAATGTCAAAAAACTAGAGACAAAGAAAAAGTCTTGAAAGCAGCCAGAGAGAAACGACACATTACCCATTAGGAAAAAAAATAATTTGGATAACTGCAGATTTCTCATCAAAAACCATGACAGTCAGAAGGAAGTGGCACTACATTTTTCAAGCACAGATCTTCCTGGACTTTTAATGGAATTACGTTCCAATAAATCCATTGTAAGTTGAAAATACCGTAAGTAGAAAATGTATTTAATACACCTCACCTACTGAACATCATAGCTTAGTCTAGCCTACCTTAAGGATGCTCAGAACACTTACATTAGCCTACAGTTGGGCAAGGTCATCTAACACAAAGCCTATTTTATAATAAAGTATTGAATATTTCATGTAATTCGTTGAATACTGTACTGAAAGTGAAAAACAGAATGTTTGTATGGGTACAGCATGGTAGTAGGTGTACTGATGGTTTACACTCGTGATGGCGTGGCTGACTGGGAGCTGCAGCTCACTGCTCTGCTACTGCCCAGCATCACAAGAAAGTATTACACCATATAGTCCTAGCCCGGGAAAAGTTCAAAATTCAAAGCACGCTTTCTACTGAATGTGTATAGCTTTTGCACCACCGTAACGTCATTAGGTAGAACCATCATTAGGCAAAACCATCATAAGTTGGGGACTATACTGAAAAAAATATACATCAACCTCGAATTCCATATCTGGCAAAATTATCCTTAAGGAATGAAGGGGAAATCAAGATATTCTCAGACACTAGTGGAATTTGTCATCAGCAAACCTACCCTAACGTGATGGCTAGAGGAAGTTCTTGAAACAGAAAGGAAATGATAAAAGAAGGAAGCTTGGAACATCAAGAAGGAAGAAGGAACTAAAAGAGCAAAAATATGGGGAAACACAATAGACATTCCTTCTCTTTATTGAGTTTTCTTAATTATGTTTGATGACTGAAGCAAAACATATAATACATCTGATTTGGTTCTCAATGTGGAAGAAACAGTTAAAACAATTATAATAAACTGGTGAGGGAAAAAGAGCTTTTAAAGGGGATAAGGTTTCTATATTTCACTCAAACTGATAAAATGCCAATGGCAGTAGACTATGATAAGTTATGCGTGTGTATTATAATACCTAGAGCAACCACTAAAATATCTATACAAAAGGATACCTCAAAAACACTATAAATAAATAATAATGGAATTTTTTAAATGTTCAAGTAACCCATAAGAAGTCAGGAGAAAGATGACAAAGACAAAAAATAGAGGGAACAAATAGTGAACAAAAATAAAATGACAGACTTTATTTAACCTAACATCACTAATCACATTAAATGTAAATAGTCTAAATGTACCAATTAAAAGAGATTGGTAAAGTGGATTAAAATACATGATCCCATTATATGCTGTCCACAAGACTAACATCCATAGCATGGAATCTTATTCAGCAATAAAAAGGAACAAACTATTGAAACAGCCAACAACTTGCATGGATCTCAATTATGCTGAGTGAAAAATGTCAATTTCAACTGGTCACATACTGTATGATTCCATTTATATAACAGTTCCAAAATGACAAAGTTATAGTGATAGGTAACAGATTAGTGGTTGCCAAGAGACAGGGATGGTGGGGGATGGAAGAGCAGGTGTGACAATAAAGGGGTGGCACAAAAGGAGAGCTTTGTGGTGATAAGATTGTTGTTCATCTTGTTAGGGGTGGTGGTTACAAGAATCTGCACTGTGATAATACAGCATAGAATTATACACACGCATGGTATCAATGTCAACTTCCTGATTTAGACATCGTACATTATACACACATAACTTATCACAAGAAGTAACCATTGGGGGATCAGGATAGAAAGTCCAGAGATAAACCCACGCACATATGGTCACCTTATCTTTGATAAAGGAGGCAAGAATATACAGTGGAGAAAAGACAGCCTCTTCAATAAATGGTGCTGGGAAAACTGGACAGCTACCTGTAAAAGAATGAAATTAGAACACTCCCTAACACCATACACAAAAATAAACTCAGAATGGATTAAAGACCTAAATGTAAGGCCAGACACTATCAAATTCTTAGAGGAAAACATAGGCAGAACACTCTATGACATAAATCACAGCAAGATCCTTTTTGACCCACCTCCTAGAGAAATGGAAATAAAAACAAAAATAAACAAATGGGACCTAATGAAACTTCAAAGCTTTTGCACAGCAAAGGAAACCATAAACAAGATGAAAAGACAACCCTCAGAATGGGAGAAAATATTTGCAAATGAAGCAACTGACAAAGGATTAATCTCCAAAATTTACAAGCAGCTCATGCAGCTCAATATCAAAAAAACAAACAACCCAATCCAAAAAGAAGACCTAAATAGATATTTCTCCAAAGAAGATATACAGATTGCCAACAAATACATGCAAGAATGCTCAACATCATTAATCATTAGAGAAATGCAAATCAAAACTACAATGAGATATCATCTCACACCGGTCAGAATGGCCATCATCAAAAAATCTACAAACGTGGGCTTCCCTGGTGGCACAGTAGTTGAGAGTCCGCCTGCCGATGCAGGGGACATGGGTTCGTGCCCCGGTCCAGGAAGATCCCACATGCCGTGGAGTGGCTGGGCCCGTGAGCCATGGCCGCTGAGCCTGCGTGTCCGGAACCTGTGCTCCACAACGGGAGAGGCCACAACAGTAAGAGGCCTGCGTACCGCAAAAAAAAAAAAAAATCTACAAACAATAAATGCTGGAGAGGGTGTGGAGAAAAGGGAACCCTCTTGCACTGTTGGTGGGAATGTAATACAGCCACTATGGAGAACAGTATGAAGGTTCCTTATAAAACCAGAAATAGAACTACCATATGACCCAACAATCCCACTACTGGGCATATACCCTGAGAAAACCATAATTCAAAAAGAGTCATGTACCACAATGTTCACTGCAGCTCTATTTACAATAGCCAGGACATGGAAGCAACCTTAGTGTCCATCAACAGATGAATGGATAAAGAAGATGTGGCACATATATACAATGGAATATTACTCAGCCATAAAAAGAAACGAAATTGAGTTATTTCGTGAGGTGGATGGACCTAGAGTCTGTCATACAGAGTGAAGTAAGTCAGAACAAGAAAAACAAATACCGTACGCTAACACATATATATGGAATCTAAAAAAAAAAAAAAGGTCATGAAGAACCTAGGGGCAAGACGGGCATAAAGACACAGACCTATTAGAGAATGGACTTGAGGATATGGGGAGGAGGAAGGGCAAGCTGGGACAAAGTGAGAGAGTGGCATGGACATATATACACTATCAAATGTAAAATAGACAGCTAGTGGGAAGCAGCCGCATAGCACAGGTAGACCAGCTCCGTGCTTTGTGACCACCTAGAGGGGTAGGATAGGGAGGGTGGGAGGGAGGGAGACGCAACAGGGAAGAGATACGGGGATATATGTATAATGTATAACTGATTCACTCTGTTATAAAGCAGAAACTAACACACCATTGTAAAGCAGTTATACTCCAATAAAGATGTTAAAAAACAAAACAAACAAACAAACAAAAAAAGAAGTAACCACTGGGGGAAAATGGGTGAAAGTTACATTGTATCTCTCTGTATTATCTTTGCAGCTTCCCATAATTCCATAATTCTTTTAAATAGTTTTTAAAAAGCAAAACAAAAAAGAACTGATGATTTTTTAAACAAGCAAAACAAGAATCAATGAATGAATAATCATTTCTAAAGACAAAAAGGAAACAGCATTTTCATCAAGTTAGTCATTTAACTGGAAGGACCTCATCACAATGAGCTATAAGAACACAGAACATCCTGTTTTGCTAAAAGGATGGGTAACAATATCCTTTTGCCTATGATGTATTTGTGCAACAGGATATACTGGATAGGTTCATAAGTAGACAAATCATGAAGGCTTGTGTGCATACAAAAGTGACTAGAAAGAGAGGATTCAGAAATGAAAAAACTTCATTGGATTGATCATTCTAAATTTAATAATGAAAATGTTTTGCAAACAAGGAACAAAGAAGATGGCCATCCTCTCTTCAACAAAATTATGAACTACAAACGTTTTCAAAAGTTTTGTGTTTTGATGATAGAGGTGCAGAAGAACTAGAAGTAATGATGAACTAGAACCCATTAGACATGTATTTGAAATCTGGAATTAGAATTTACAAGAAGGATGTATCCCAGGTTCACGTATGACCGTTAGTGAACAGTCAGTTGTATTCAAAGGGCGTTGCCCATTTCAGTTTATATACCTACCAAACCAGAAATACGAGGATAAAACTTTGGCTTTGCTATGTTTAATTTCTTGTTAAAATTTACATTAGAGTTGTATTTCACTGTCCCTTTATTCCTATTTCTGTATTATTTATAAAATCACTTACAATAAAAATAAATAAAAGGCGTCCACTGGACCCAGACAGTAAACACTGATGTCTATTTTTCCTGGTATAATGAGGGTTTTTAGACAGAGTTTAGGGAAACGACCACTTCCTTCCATCCACAATTCACCTCTTCCCACACTATCTAGAGAAAACCTCAATGGGTAGGGGTTCTAGTCTTCAGAATCATGCTGCATAAGATAGAAAGGACCAGTGAGTTCACCCAACATCTCATGATTCAGTCCACTCTAACAGTTCCTACAGGGTCATCTACACGGTTAAGCCAATGCGACATCTCCTTTATCTGGTGAGGTAAGGGGGACGGAGAGGATGGCCCTCCTCATAGAGACAGCAGAGGCTGCAGTTACTACGAAAAACACACACATCCTTGGGCCCTACCCACGCACCCTTCTGAATGCTGAAGCTGTTCATACACCCTGAAAATTTCATCACAAGGTAATTGCTTACCTTGCCGCTCATCTATCCTCTCTTGTTCACACAGATGCCACTGTAAGCCCTCATTTTAATCCCGCACCTGGATCAGAACATAACTGTTCTCCATGCCATCTTGCATCCCCTCTATTCCCTGGACCATCACATAGCTTACTTTCTAAACTGGAAACCCTTAAATGGCTCCCTGCTTCACTCTCCAGTGTTATCTCTGAATATTGCCCAGGATCATGTCTTGCTTCAACATTCCCATACTGCTTGGAGTTCTCCAAACACACTAAGAAGTTTTATCCCTCATAGCTCAGGCAGTCTGCTTATCAGAGCCATCCTCCTCTTTCTTCATTTGATAAAATTCCATTCATCCTTCAAAATACTCTTTGGTTGTCTTCCCTTTGAAGCTCTCTCTGACGTCTGTCCTGTTTTTAGCTCCTCTTTATCTTATACTTTATCTTAATTACACTCCCATTTTGCATCGACCGCACTCACTATAATGACACATGTGTCTCCTTTTCCCTTCTAAAGTGTGAGTTCCATGATAGCAGGTGTGCCAGAAATTCCCGAGGCCACACCCAGGTTCAGTGATTCACTAGAAGCATACAGGGGACTCAGTACACAGTTATCAGCAAGGGGAAAAGACACTTGGGTGTAAGTCTGGAGGAAACCAGGCACAAACTTCCAAGTCTTCTCCCAGTGGAGTGGTCCAGGACACACCTAATTCCTCCAGCGATGAGTTATGACAACACATGCAAAGTGCTGTCACCAGAGAAGCTCCTTAGAGACTCAGTGCCCACGGGTGTCACTGGGAGCTGGTCATGCAGGCAGCCTCTGCCTAGCACATACCAAAATTCCAGACCAAACAGCTTGTACAAATAGTTTAGGCACAGTGAGCTGCTTCTGGCATGTGGGGAAAGTTTTATGTCAGTGTTTACCAGCCAAGTTCCCAGAAGCCAGCCAAGGGCCAACCTTGCAAGCAGACCTTTCTAACGATAAGCAATCTCAGATCTGTTGTTAACTCTTTTCTTTACAGCAGGAATCCTATTTAGGTATTTTCCTCTAACTACCAATGCCTTGTAGAATGCCAGGTAATTAGTAGTGATGCCAGTGAACTAAGGCAAATCCTCTTAAATTAAAAAAAAAAAAAAAACTCATAAGAAACTGATCAATGATATGTACAAAATTTGTCATAGCATTATTTAAGATTAAGCTAAAGATGCTAATTATACAATGGAATATTATGGACCCACTAAAAATCAGGACATGGGAAACATTTGTGGTATATTAAGCAAAAATGTACATCATACAACATGCACAATATGTCAATTACGTTTTATTTATATTTAATACAGTAGTTCTCAAACTTTTTGGTCTCAGAACCCCTTCACAATTAAAGGACCCTAAAGACCTTTTGTTTATGTGAATTATAACCCATTACATGTTAACATAAAAAACACATTTTATCAAAAATAACTTTATTTTCTAAAACAAAAAATTTAATAGAGTGAAGTTTGCTGGCTTAATAAAAAGTCTGGCTTAATAATACTGCTAAATTCTCAAATCTGGTTCTGTTATTTCTTACAAGAGTGGAAAAGGGAAATAACCAAATAACACATCAGTACTATTATAAAAACAGCCCTAACTTTATGAACCTCCTGAAAGGGTCTCAGGAATCCTCATGGATCCTTGGACCAAACTTTGAGAACCACTAGTCCAGAAAAAAGAAAGAAAATAACCAAAAATGTTAACATTGCTCTAACTGCTAGACGCCATTGATTAGCACTTTAAGATTTCCATGCATTTATATTTTATTAAGTAAGACTAATCTACTCATCTTTTTTTTATGCTATTCTTTTCCACTACTGGTTAAAGGGTCCAGTGCACCTTTTATCCATGTACTTCATTAAATAATGGAGTCTAGGGCTGGACAATTACTCACATACCTAACATCTGACTGGCAGTATTTCTAAAGCAGCACAAAAAATTCAGTTAGCTAATGGTCTGAATTTTGTCTCCGCTAATATGTCAGCCATGAATAATATCCTTTCAGAGTTAAGAATACATCAAGCATAGATTCCAGACACTCTCTGAGCAGAGCACATGTACTGCTTAAGAAGCTTTCCAACCTGGAAAAATTAGATTAGGAAACTGTTTTAGGAAATGGATGCTGGCCAACTAAGCTGAACATAAAATAATACCACAGCAAGTCCAAGGGCCAAATCTACCAACTTTAATATATAAAACAAGAGAGGCTGCTGGCCAACTTGGCAGGAAATAGGTTTATACTGTAGCCCCTCTTTAGGTACTATATTAAAATTAGTCCTTTATTTATAAAACCTCAGATATTAAAGACTTTTTTCTTTTAGAAATTCAGTATGGTAAAAACTTTGCTATGCTATGATTTTATGTGTTTGTATTTAGAGCTTGAAGAATCCTAGGTGTAGTGGCTCTCAATGCTGGCTGAGTATCAGAATCACCTGAGGGAACATTTTAAAACTGCTCAGGGAACTTCTAACTACTGGCCTAAAAGTTTGAGGAGGCCCACAAATCCTTCCCCCGAAAAGCAACTATAAAGCTGGACAGAAGAGGGGAAAAAAAAAAAAAAAAAAAAAACCCACCATTTCAGCGCTCTGGACATCAACCAAAGACATACAGCAAACTGAGAAGTGTTTATTCATGAAAACAGCTGCACTTCGGGTAAGAACAGGGTAGTCTGTGACTCTCTTGCCAGTAGCTGCCTTCTTGCCTCCCCAGTTCCACCATTTCAGACATTCAACGAGGCAGAGACAGGCCTTGACACCGGCAGATTCTCGGAGGGGACTCATTTGATTTGGAGCGTTGCTGGGCAAAGTGCAATCCAGAGGCAAACGCACAGGGAGGGCCGGCAGCTATGCGAGCCTGAGGATGCCGCTCTGTTTGGGGTGAGCAATGGACTTGGGCACTGCAGACTAGCCAGAGACTTAACAGGGAGTTCCAGAGACTCAGACAGCTACAGGGGCTTAAAAGGCTCTTCACATCTCCCAGGTTGACTGGGAGCTATGAGCATGCACAGCAGAGACCAGAGAGGGCCCAGGCCACCCACAGATGCCTGGCCGGCAGAACCCAAGCCCTCACAAAGAGGAACCGAACAAGGCCAGGGGAGAGGAAAGCCTCAAGTATGACTGCTCCACTGTCCACATGCATCACCAGCAGGGAAGGGAGCCTTACTGCTCCAAGGGCTTAACTACAACCTCTGACCAACCTGTGGCTGAGCACAATGCTGTGCAGACAGATGCAACCCCTCGAGGAAACCAGGCTCAAAAATAAAAACAAACCAAACCAAAAGTGTAGGGCATCAGTAGTCACACACTGTGGGAGAGAGACTCCAGAGATTCAGTCAAGTTCCTAAACAAATGAGCCAACAAAACCACCACCACAACTTCAAGGGTAAAAAGTAAGAATCTAGAGTTGGCATCACTATACTATCTAAAATATATAGTAGTCAACAAAAATTTACAAGACATGCGAAGAAAAAAGAAAGTGTGACCCGTACTCCAGGGGAAAAAAATTTACAAGCAGTCAATGGCAATGTCGCTGAGCGTTCCCAATTGTTGGATTTAGGAGATGAAGATTTCAAAACAGCTACTATCAAAGAACTAAATAAAACCACATTTGACGAATTAAAGGACACTGTGATGAAACTGATGCAATGAACATAAATTATACATTTATAAATTATAAAACAAAATGGAAAGTCTAGAGCTGAACAGTAACTAAAATGAAAAATTCACAGTAGGGGCTCAACAGCAGATTTCTGGTGGCAAAAGAAAGAATCAGTGAACTTGAAGTTAGAGGAGTAGAAATTATCCAATCTGAAGAACAGAAAAAAAAAAAGACTGAAGAAAACTGAACAGAGCCTTATGGTATAAGCTATCACCAACTATACCCAGACGGAGAGGAGAGAGAAAATATGTGGAAAAAATCAATGGCTTTCCACAGACTAGGAATAGAGGGGAACTTCCTCAACTTGAGCAAGAACGTCTACAAAAAAATCTACAGCTAACACTGCACTTAATGGTGAGACACTAGATGCTTTCCCACTAAGATCAGGAAAAAGGCAAAGATGTCTGCTCTCACCACTCCTATCCAACATCATACTGAAATAAAACAGGAAAAGGAAATTAAAATTACATATACAGATCGAGAAGAAAGAAAGGAAACTGTCTTTGTTTGCAGATGACAACTGTCTATGTAGAAAATCCCAAAGGTCAATAAAAAAAACTCCTGGAACTAATAAGTGGTTACAGAGAGGTTTCAAGATACAAAGTTAATGTGCAGAAACCAACTGCTTTCTTATATACCAGCAACAACTGGAATTTAAAGTTTAGAACACAATACCATGTACATTAGCACTCCCCAAAATAAAATACTTAGGTATAAACCTAACAAAATATGTCCAAGATCTATATACAGAAAACTACAAAACTCTGCTGAAAGAAATCAAAGAAGATCTAAACAGGTATTTCATGATGTCAGTTCTCCCCAACTTAAACTATTGGGGGGAAAAAAATCAATAAAGCCAAAAGTTAGTTCTTTTCAAAAATCCTCCCAAAGAAAAATACCCAGGCTCAGATGGTAATGAATGTATGGTTGGTTCAACATCATAAATCAATTAATATACCATATTAATAGAAAAGGATTAAAAAACATGATTTTCAATAGATGCATTAAAAAGCATTTGACAAAATCCAACTCGCTTATGATTTTAAAAGCTCTATAATTCACATCATATACTTAATGGGAATAAAGCAAGGATGTCCACTCATGTCATTTTTATTTGATGTTACACTGGAGTTTCTAGCCAGTACAATAAAGAAAAAGGAGGGGAGGGGGATGGGGCGGGGGAGGGAGGGAGAGGAGGAAAGGGAGAAAGAGAGAGAGGAAGATAAAATACATTTTAAAGGTTTCTAAAGGGGTAGAGGTATTATACCAAGAATATGGAACTGAATAGCCACACTGGCTGCTAGAAGACAGTGAAAGCATTTCTTAAAAATTCAGAGGAAACATAATTTTCAACTTAAAATTCTTTAGCCAGCCATTAGTGAAGTGTGAAACTAGGATTTTTTTTTTGAAGATTTTTTTGATGTGGAACATTTTTAAAGTCTTCATTGAATTTGTTATAATATTGCTTCTGTTTTATGTTTTGGTTTTTCGGTCACAAGGCATGTGGGATCTTAGCTCTCTGACCAGGGATCATACCTGCAGCCCCTGCATTGGAAGGCGAAGTCTTAACCACTGGACTTCCAGGGAAGTCCCCAAACTAGGATTTTAAAATATTCAAACATATACCTATTCAGGAAGCTGCTGGAGAACATGCAAAGGAAAAAAGCCAAGAAGAAGAAAAACTTGGGATCTGGAAAACACTCCCAAGAGGGAGACAAAGGGAACTCCCGGGATAATGGCAACTGCAGACCCAGAAGACAGCTCTGCAGAGGCCTAGAGTGTGACCAGTCCAGACTGGAGAAGGACACAGAGCTTCAGGAAGGAAACAGCTGGGAAGAAAATAAAACTGATAAGTTATCTGGTGTATGAAAGCATTTGGAGAGAACTACTAATAGACATATGGCATAGAGAACGAACCGGAATAAAGCAGGCATGCAGAAAATTATACCAGAATGAGAACTGTTAATACCAGGGAAACAAAAAGTTGTACAATAAAGGAAAGGTCCAAGTACAGTACTTGGCTCAGAAGTAAGATGTATTCACTCAATCACAATAATGTAAATATGGAGTCATGATTTAGCTAAAAATTGTGATGTAACTATTATATTGGAAGAATGAGAAGGAAAGAGGGAATAAGAGCTAAATTTTCATCTACAAGAGGAAGCCCACAGATGATGTCTAAAAGTGAAAACAAAATCAAGGAAGAGTAGTTTACATACATACACACGTACAATTTATAAACATGGAAATGCCAAAAAGAACAGCCAAGAGAACCGAATAGAGCTCCTTTTGGGACAGGAGACTAGGAGAGTACAAAGAGATGAAGCTAGATGTCATTCTTTCAATATCACCTTTCAGTGTTATGAAAAAAAACTTTTTCTAACCATGAGCATATTTCACTTTAATAAAAATTTTTACTTAATTTAAAAGCACACAACACATAAACATAGAGCAATAATACTGCTTTAATTGAAGCACCTAGGAAACAGAACTCAAAGATCCACACTGCTTCACAGGGGGACCAGAAGAAACAAACATGAAAAAGTCATGATGGTGGAACTCAGGGGGAACTGAGCGCATTGGGAAGAGGAGGGTAAAGAGGTACCAAGATGCCATGCCCTGGGAGACACTGCTAGGAGGCTGAGGGCACTTCTGTACGGAGTTCTGAGATCAGGTCATGAGTGGACACACTGGCAGGGAGGTGCCATGAGGGTCAAAGGGACAGCTAGAGATTGTCGGACTGCTGAGTCGTTTAAGCCAGAACCTATGGAACAGAGAAAGCTGAGGCAAAGAGGATGAGGAGAGGAACATCCGCAAGAGTAAAGAAGGCCAACGATTTTCGGTTAATGTTAAGTATTCGGATGGTGATGACTTAAAAGATGAAGATGAGCTAGATCCTGGAGACCCCTGCAAGGTCAGGATGAGACACTTAAAAATTGTACATAAAATTGGTCCGTCCTCACCTTACACAACCTCTCAGCGTCATTCCATACAACTGACAACTTTCCTCCGTCTGCAAACACTTCCCTCAAGTGATTCTTCTCGTCCATTCCCATGACTCTCAGTTTCCTCAATATGCCAACAACATGCACATTTCCACCTCTGGCCTGAGAACCTCGCATTTATCACAGAACTCACGACACCATCTCTACCGTACTCCCGACACCCGCTTCCTCTCACTATGCTTCACCCACACTGGTTCTTCCTTATGCTCTTTCAACATGCCTTTTGAAAGAGCTCACCCTTGACTTTCGTACTTCCTGTTTCTACTTCTGGCCCTACTTCTCTGGCTTCTTTGCCCTCCTTGTCTGGCTTCTTATCACTTAGGCCTCCATTCAACTGTCACCCCCTCCGAGAGGCCTTCTCTGACTACCTGTATCTAAACAGTCCTCATTCCCCCTTCTGTCACTCACTGCCCATCGCATTAGGGTGTTTTACTGTCAATATTCATTAAGTCATCTAGGCTGTTCAGTTGTTCAGCTATTACTGTGTAACCCCCCTGCCCACTGAAGATATGGATAAATAGGCTCTATGACAGCAAGGATGTCAACTACCTTGTTGACCACTATACTGCCAGTGCCTCGTGGAACAGTTCCTTGTACATGCTCAATAAGCATAAGGTGAATGAATAAATTAACTGAGCTGAAGAGAGAAAAAGGAGCAATCTGAAGAAAGCTACTTACAAACCAAAGAGCACCATGGCAATAAAGCACCAATATCCTATCACTGGGGTTAGTACATTTCCTTCAAGATAGAATTCATCACCGAGCAGTGTAAGCAGTAAGACTGGGGTGGGGGAGGGGCGGCCTTGTTCAATTACTTCCCTATAGTTTGCGTATTAACTTCTGGCCAGTTTATCAAAAGAACACAAGAGGCACAGTCCACAGGCAGGAAGGAACTTCCCTTAAGGAAGGTGACAGGGGGATGTCCGCAGTGTCTTATTTCTACCTTATCTCTTAGTTTTCTGATAAGGAAACCCAAGTTATCTTTACTCTTTCATCCAATCAGGTCAGAAAGGGCAATGCTTATTTCCCTTGAGAAGAGGGTTGATTAACCTTCTAGATCACAATCAACACACTAAAAGGTAACTTCCTTTCATTACTGCTTCAGCAGAAGCTTGCCACCACCTGGGGAATGATTTCCCCCTCTTCCCTTGTGTACACTTCCTTCTTAAGGAATTAATTGCAGCCCTGGGCTGGTTCCACTTGGTGTTTGATTAGTGCCCTGGATCACACACTCTCAGGTACACAGGCTCATAAAGATTCTGATCGCTGAGAGCTTCACTTCCCATCACGACTAAATCAGCTTCCCTGTTCTGTCCTTACATGGCCAGTCATTTTCTACCATTGTCCTTCCCTTCTTTAATAGGCTGACTACAAACTTACCTTTGCTTAGGGACAGTTCCAGTTTACAACTGTTATCCCAGCCTAACTGTTACTAGTAACAATAATTGCTCTCTAGTGCCCCAGTCTGGACAAGAAATTATATGATCACCCTAACTGTTGAGGAAATAAATGATGTCCATTAAAAATATTATCTAGGGCTTCCCTGGTGGCGCAGTGGTTGGGAGTCCGCCTGCCGATGCAGGGGACGCGGGTTCGTGCCCCGGTCTGGGAGGATCCCACATGCCGCGGAGCGGCTAGGCCCGTGAGCCATGGCCGCTGAGCCTGCGCGTCTGGAGCCTGTGCTCCGCAATGGGAGGGGCCACAGCAGTGAGAGGCCCGCGTACCGCAAAAAAAAATATATATATATATATATTATCTAGAGTCAAATAACTGATACGTGATCCTGGAACAGTCTGACCTTAATGAAAATCAACTAGCAATAAAATTTTTATGACTTTTTATGACTCAATACCCAGAACTAAGTGTACTCAAACACTAAAAATGACTACAAAAAAGACTACAACGTGCATGTTGAAGGGACTGATAAAATAATACAAAGGTTTTGATACTGTGTCCTAAACGTTATCTACCATGTATGCAGGGACAAAAGAGTAACGTTGATCATGCTGTGACCTAAACCCAAAAAGGCAAGCTGCTGAATGAACAAGAATGAAAATGTTATATAGCCAGGTTAGAAGAACTTGACCAATCTTGCCAAGAACAGAATGGTGTAAAAAGTGGCCATAGAGTGACAACTGCGAAAATGATGGAGTAGGGACCTCCAGGATGTGGAGGGACCTCAGAAACACTGAAATGATGTGATTAAAAAAAAAAAAAAAGACAAGGGACTTCCCTGGTGGCACAGTGGTTAAGAATCCGCCTGCCAATGCAGGGGACACGGGTTCGAGCCCTGGTCCGGGAAGATCCCACATGCCGCTGAGCAACTAAGCCCATGCACCACAACTACTGAGCCTGAACTTTAGAGCCCGGGAGCCACAACTACTGAAGCCTGTGCGCCTAGAGCTCGTGCTCAGCAACAAAGAGAAGCCACCACAATGGGAAGCCCGCGCACCACATCAAAAAGTGGCCCCCGCTCTCTGCAGCTAGAGAAAGCCTGTGTGCAGTAACAAAGACCCAAAGCAGCCAAAAATAAATAAATAAAATAAATAAATAAATAAATTTATTTTAGAAAAAGACAAGATGTTGTTATACATGTAGAATAATACTTGCATAGTACTGCTGTAACAGAGCACAATATGATTTATTTAAATGTTTTAAAACACAAAAAATGATATATACATGTACATACATACATACATACAGTTTCTGGATACTTATATACATAAATCAATGTATAAAAAGTGGACTAGAAGAGCAAACAGACATGATATGGTTTGCCTCAGTCAAGGTAGGGGGCGGAGATGAAAAATGGGTGAAAGATTTTAGGAAAATCTGCCATGCTTCATTTATTAAAAATGAAAAGACTGGAAGTAAATATGAAAATCTAGGGGGAATACTTCTATATTATTCATTATATTTTTCTGTATACTTTGAAATTTTAAAAAATGGTGTCGGGCAGGGTGGGGACATGGTCTTTGTCCTTTAAGAGGCTCATTGTCTAGACTCAATCCTAGTTCATTTTTGCTGGCTGCCAGCAATCACTGCTTCTTTTTATAAATACTCATGCTCTCAAAGTACGCAACTAATATCTGTCCCCAAACATCAAGCTCTGTAACTTGCAGATCCACCTTTTCGTCCTTAGGGGGAAATAAAAACACAAAACAAAAAAACTGTTTGCCTACAAGTTGCCTTCAAGCACTTCACCCAATCTTTAAAATTCCTCCATGATCATTAACAGTGAAATGAGAGGCAAAAAGAAAAACAAAACCCAAAAACCCAAACCCAAACCCAAAACAAACAAAGCCAGAGAGCTAAAGTGACTTTTCCAAAATCCAAGCACAAGCTCTAAGAGAACCAAGATCTCTAGGATCTAATTTTTCCCCAATGATAATACTGCCATTATTCCTCAGGAAAAGAAAACTATCAACAGCATCTTAAGAGTTTAATAACCTCTACATTCACCTTGGCTTTCACTTCTAAAAAGGAATCAAGTCCAACTCTGCCAGAGCAAGGCTGGTCATGTGTAATCTCTGGAGTTCTTTCTGGACCTTCTCTACGACTTAATCCAAATATTTAAACATCTGTTAGAAGTCAAAAATTTCACACATTCCATGATACACCTGACCTTCATTATAACTCATTCACTGAAAACGGTTCCAAAGTAACTTAAGTTCCACACTGCAAACCTACATTTTCTAACTACCTATAAATTTTTTTGCCAGCTGCCTTAGGTTCACCTTAATCAACTCTGTTATAGACCAAAATATGGAAGTCAAGACTATGACATCCTCCTCTGTGATTTACTCAATGTCAAGATTCTTTCAGTTCGCACACTGACAATAAATAGCCTGCTTTTTAGGTCCATAATAAAAGGAAACACTAAATTTGATACAGTCATTGATTATGTGCTTTATTTTAATCAAAAGCCTCTAGATTTATGTGTCCTCCCCTGCATCAGAGCAATAAACCTAAACTCTGAAAGTTTAAGATTCTGTGTAATTATATCTGGGAAAAAGAAAAGGTTATATCCACCTTAAACTATGGCAACATGTTGCTAGAAAGACACTTGAACGGTTGTTACTCTGTGACAAAACAAAATCCCACCATCATCACTCAAGTCAACACACATTTCTTCCAGAAATACCAGCGACCAATAACATAGACACTTCAATTTAAAGGGAATTTTGCAACAGATTATTTGCATGACCTAAGTATCCTTTAACTAATGGCAGGGTGAACTGACTTTTTAATCTAAAAAGAACCAAACTGAACTGGATTTTTTTCTCTAAATTTCTTAAAAATGGAAACCTCAGGGGCTTCCCTGGTGGCGCAGTGGTTGAGAGTCCGCCTGCCGATGCAGGGGACACGGGTTCGTGCCCCGGTCCGGGAAGATCCCACATGCCGCGGAGCGGCTGAGCCTGTGAGCCACGGCCGCTGAGCCTGCGCGTCCGGAGCCTGTGCTCCGCAACGGGAGAGGCCACAACAGTGAGAGGCCCGCGTACCGCAAAAAAAAAAAAAAAAAAAAAGGCCTCATACTTAAAAAAAATTGCAAAATAAATGAATAGGGCTAGAACATGATTAAATACTATCAAAGAAAATACTGTTTTAGAAAAAGTATATGAAGAAGCCACATTTGGTGACCAACAAAATGGGACTTCCAGAAGCCCCTCTTTGGAAACCCTGTTTTCTACTGCAGTGGGCAGTCTGCTTCAGATAGTCCAAGCCAGGGAATCAGACACACCTGGGCATCAGACACACCTGGGCTTAGACCCTGCACTCTATCGTTCTCCAGTCAGGTAACAGAGTGGGATGAAGTAATTTACTAATTGCCTTAGTGTCTTCAAACAGGGACTTAATACTCATCTATTTCCCTAGAGCTGTTGTGAGGACTGAATGAGACCATCAAATGGTATTCTTTACCATCCCCAAATACCAACCCTACGCTTATCTTCTTCGAAACTACAGGCGTATTTCTCCTGAAACAGCAGCAGTATACAGTAATAACAGAGGTCTAATCAGTCTTATTATCTCTCTGCAAAATTATTTGCAAACTAATAGAACCTTATCACTGACTAAAAGTGAAATGGGGAAAAACAGGAACAGATAAAAGATTCGGAGGAATGCTGCAGAGTTACAAAAGAGACAACTTGAGCTAAATTCAAATGAGGAGAGGCAACAAAAAAAAAACTTCACAACACAAACCTTGAAGGTCAGGTTTTTAAACTTAACCTCCATTGACTTAATGAAAGAACAACATGGTACCAGGGAAAACTCTATCATGGCTGCAAGGCACCAGACATCCAGTTTAGGAATATTACATTTCCTGGAACATTTATCTCCTTTTTCCATAACTCATACACAGGATTTGTGAAGAAATTTAAAAAAAAAATTTTTTTTAGTACTTTGAAATAGCAATCAAGGTGCCAACAGAAGTTTCCCTACACTGAAGCCTGCCAGTACCAACAAAGAGGTAAATTCAAGTAACATCTGGCCATGTGCCACCATGTGAAGAAAGAGAGAAACCTGTAGGCAAACTTTTCCTATCCCACTTCACATTCTCCTTTAAGTAACAAGTCCCAGGCTGCCCAGTTGCCCTACAGAACTGCAATCATATTGGAATGCCTCTTTAGAGAGCTGGAGCTCATCAACACAGGACAAGGTCTTAGTGCTCCATAAAACCTCATAAAGAAAGGAAAGTAGGGTACAGCACCATGATGGGTTAAATTGGAAAAACCAACCAATGACCATTTCCTAAGAACAACAGCAACGCTTGTCCATCATGGAGTCTCACAGGCACCAAAATTTTGGTCTCTAATATCATTCCTACTGAAAGGAACTAGGACTCTTAAGGCATAACTAATTCCACATCTTCTGACAGGGGGGGAAAAAAAACAGGACATGTCTGCAAGCATGGAAATAGAATTAAAAAAGCAAGGCTGCTTCCAAAGATGTCAGGGAGAGTTCTAAAGAGATAAAGACAATAGCCTTTTTAAAAGGACCTCCTGTAGACAAGTTGTGACCGAAATGTGGACACTGGAAGAAAAATATTATATTAAATGGATATAAATGTATTTTGGAAATAGTACTAAAAAGAGAAAAATATTCGGAAAAAGGTTGGAATGAAACTTCTGGATTGTGCCTGACCAAAACAGCAAGTCCATTAGGAGAACCCTCCTCCCACTCCCCACCCCCGCACACAAGTAAGACATGTAATTACCCTTGTCCCACTCTCATACCTGCTTACACCTTTCCCAACCTGTGCTTTCCACACAGTTGGAATTCTGCCTAATTTTTATGTGAGAATCCTGTATACCCTGCAGAAACCTGTACCCTGGCCTGAACTCCAGCTTTCCTGGTTGGGTTTCTGACATCCTCCTCAACTTAGGCCAATCCCGTGGACCAGCTCATGTATTCTTCCAAGTAGTAAATGAAGACCTATGACAAATATGACAGGAACTGCACTGGGATTACCAGCTAAACCCTGGGACAGTCCTGGAATCCTACGTGCCAATCACAATGAGCATCTCATAATTCCAAAGCACGAAGGCTCCACACCCTTGCAGAAGTTCATGGATGCACAGCAGCCTCCTCCACCTGACATGCCTACTGTCCCCTATTCTGCCTGGTCTCTGCTCTTCTGGGCAGTAGACCAATAGCTAAGAGCATAATCTCTGAACCAGCTTTACTGGGTTTAAACTTCACTCTTCCCCTTAATGTATGATCTTGACAAGTTTCTCTACCACTCTGCCTTGGTTTCCTCATGTATAGAAAGGGGGTAATAATACCTCTCGAGGTCATTATGAGGATTAAATGAGAGAATATATAACATATAATATGCTTCTAACAGCACAACCACAGCACTCTGTTACTGCTTCTATCTTAGCCTATCTGATGGTAACACATTCTTTACTTGTATCTTCCCCTACTAGTCCTTGAGCTTCCCAAAGGTGTGAAGTGTCTTCTTCCTTTTCATATTCACAGCATATAACACAGTACTAGGCACAGGACAGGTACATGAAAGGGACCAATGAATGAATGAAAACTAAAAATTATGAGTCCAGAAACATCGGTGATTACAGAAACCATGCTTTCAATATAAAAAGCAGAGCACGTGGTTTATGAGTAGATAAGAATTAAACATCTGAAATGAGGCTGGCTCTGGAAAATCCAGGCCGACTGCCAGAATGATCTAGAAAGAATCCAAATGCTCAGCAGTCAGAGTGGTTACATAAAGGATGGCATTAAAGCACAGGGGATTTTACATAAGCACAACAGGAGACCTCTGTTGATACCTGAAAGAGTCCGGACAAAACACTGAGCAGAAAAGTATGCACAGAAGGATTACAGACTGTTCAAAGAGTGATAATCAAAGAGAGGAGGCTTTTTGTGTGTATCTCTAATACTACATGGTGGAAGGATCTTTATATTTTCTGAAATTAATTTTGATTCTAAAGACAACTTAACACACAAAAAAATAATGCTTATAATAGCTTTACATATGAAACAAGATAAAAGGAATGGAGATTCCAAAAGTTTTAATCCTTTAAATAAGACACAGTAAAAAGGGTCAAGTTTCTGTTACTATAACTCTCTGAATAGATAAGTTTCCTGATAAGAAAAAAATCCATATACTCTTCTTAGGGTCAATTCTCTTATTTCCTAAGTAGACTTTTAAGGCCAGTCATCTGTTCTGTTCATGTCAGGGACAAGCAATAGTTTGATTAACTACTCAAAGTTCTTCTTTTTTTTTTTTTTTTTTGCGGTATGTGGGCCTCTCACTGTTGTGGCCTCTCCCGTTGCGGAGCACAGGCTCCGGACGCGCAGGCTCAACGGCCATGGCTCACGGGCCCAGCCGCTCCGCGGCATGTGGGATCTTCCCAGACCGGGGCACGAACCCGTGTCCCCTGCATCGGCAGGCGGACTCTCAACCACTGCGCCACCAGGGAAGCCCCAAAGTTCTTCTTAAGTAAGTCTTCTCCTTTTGGTACGATTAAAAAATGAAATCTAAAATGTATATATTTGTCTGCAAAGAAGGAAGGTCTTCAGCAAGTATTTCATTCATTTTCCCCAAACAGTTCCTTCCGAAATTAGAGTCCAACTCAGAGAAAAAGAGAAAAACAATAACAATACTACACTTGCTCAAAGCACAGAACATGTTTTCCCACTTATATCAACTTATTTCATATATACACACATACTCACACAGATATACACATATCAATACACACACCAGAGAAAAATTAAGTCGTGAACACATCTTTTCAGTTACTTTCATACAAGTCAATAAAATAATGCCAGCAACACCACCTTCCAATAACCAGGTGACAACTACTAGTCTACCTTGACTCTAACAAACCAAACACAATACTCACCTCCATTCTTCTTGCCATCAATATTCCCTAGATTAATATAAGGAAAGGAAACAGGTAAACAGTAGGGGTAGGAATTCACTGTAAATATTTTCTCTTCAAACAAAGCAAAGAAATGCATTAGCCCTGAATATACTTCCAATCACTAAACAGATGACCTTCCTTAGAAACACAGTTTGATAGTCTAAACAAAATTAATTTTTAAACTTTTAAAATTTTCACATCAGAATTTCTCCTCACTTACTTCAAAAATACTTTTGCCTAAAGAGCAATCTGTCAGCACATGCTGGTTAAATCATTAACTACACAGCACCAAATCATTCGTATAATCAGCATGTAAATTTCATGAAGGCGCCGACTGCCCTTTTAAGCGTTTTATACAACATCCGGTACAAGGAAGCTTATTAAACATTTATGATATTTAATAATAAAAAATAAAATGCCAAAACAAAAGTCTTTATTACTCGACTTGGCTGCCATTTATAATATAAACCACTGATGAGCATGTTTCTCCAAGTGCAATTACAAGAAATCAAAAACAAAACAAACCCCATTCAAATGAGAAATTCTGTCTTCTCCATCCAAGAATACTGCCTCATTTTTGTGTCAGAAAGAAACTGGCAGGCCGCCAGCAGATAGCATGCAACATGCAGATGGTAGGGGCATTTAACTCAAGCAGCTACGCACCGTTGACAAAGCAAAAAACCTACTACATGCCATGCACATTTTTGGAGATGTTTTCCTTACCTTTCCCATTTTGCCATGTAGTATACCAAGATAAAGTAAGGAACGAAGTGATAAATGCTAAAACAGTGGCTACAGTTCCATTTCGGAGCCTCATCTCATTTCAACATCACACTGGTTCATACGTTTATGATGATAACCAAAACTGTTTTCTTTTTATCCTGAAGTCAGGTGAATCCAGTACTCCTGGCTCTGGGCCAATCAAAACAATCAATAGGAGCAGTTCATTTCAGATGCTCGGCAGAAGCAGCCTGGCAGCCACACCATCCACAATTACTATTCAGGACTGTCTACACGGTCTTCATAGGTGGATGTTGCAGGCTTCTTTCTTCCTATTCAGGGGGAAAGGAGAAAGAAGAACTTGCTCAGTGATGCAAAATATCAGTTTCTTCATTTATCAGTCACTGTTTTAAACAGATTTTTGCCTGGGCTAAACTGTATCTGTAAAGATTACCCCCATATCCAAATGACATTTAATACACTAGAATGATATGGTTCTTCTCCAGGGAAAAAAGTTTCCAACTATACTCCCTCCTCATTGGTTTTGTTTTGCCTGTGGAAACAGAGTTATGGTTACTTACTTAAAGGGGGAAGCGGTGGGGCTCATTAAATAATAAGCCACAGATTCCAAGCTGAGAACTCTAATGATCACACAATGGTTCCTGAGTAACAGAATCTTCACTCTCTGCAATCCTCCTGTTGCACAATAATAGTTAATGTTTTAAATTTTTTAAAGAAAACTGACAGACTACAACCTACGAGGGTCAAAAGCCCTAGGTCCTAGATCCAGCTCCATCACTGCTTGCGTGACTTCAGGCATGTCACTTATCTTGGCTTTGTGGTTCATCCATAAAATGAGAAAACTCCCTGTCCTGGATCCTCCTGTTCTCATAAATAATAAAAAGGTTACAGTTATGATTGCTATTGATCATCATCGTAAAATAAATGTCGTTTTTCCAACGATTAACCTACTCCCCGGGTGTAAGCTGGGACTATTTCAGCATTTAGAAAATGCGGCGATCCAACCAGGATACCATAGGACCCAGGACTAATCACTTAGCATTGCTTTAACTCAGGAAATCTGGAGATCACCTCCCATCTAGCAAAGCTGTTCAGAAAACAGAATGAAATCATGTCCTGAGAAGTACTTAAGCATAGTCACCTAGCCCCTAATAGGTTCTCAATAAATGTTAACTGTATTAAAAAATAAAACCAAATCAAAAACCTGCAGCCAGTCACTGGTTCAGGCAGCTCTGTGCATAGCCAGTCTCATTCCCTCAGGGCATATCAGGCACGACAAGATGTGCATTGATTCCTGGTGGCCACAGGGGGACCATGAGATGCACTTGACAATCCACTAAGTGACACTCCAGTGGGGTGAGTTAATGCACCTCCAAAAAGGCCTGGGAAGTCCAAGGGACAATTCCCTATGGCGAAGAGGGCAGCTGATTAAAGCGGCCATTTGTAGGCAATTCAGAAACTACCATCTCAGCTGGTTTGTAAAAGTGATGTTGCTAGAAACCTCCACTAGTGAAAAAAGATATCGCTAGGGCACAGGACTAACAGTAAGAATGATAGACACTACAACTCATTGAGGGTTTTCTATGTGTCCCTCACACGTTCTAAATCTTCAATCTTCAACTCCCGTGAGGCAGGCATTGCTGACCCTATTTTACACACAAAAAAAATGAACCCAGAGACAGAACCCTAATTTGCATGACTCCAAAGTCCAAGTCCTCATCTCCCACCCTTTGCCTCTCAAACTAGGCCACCTGCACCGGGGCCCCTAGAAGCGCCAGGGATATTCCAAGTCTCAGGTTACACTAGAGAATCATCCCAGGGTGTTACCTTTACCCAACAGATTAAGTGTGAATTTAAAAAAAATAATTATACTCTACAACCAGTATGGATCTATTACGGAATAAACTGCAAAATTCACAGGAAATTTCAAAGTTTCAACTTAAAACTTGAAACGAATTTCTCACTTCCTGTACCCTGGGCTAGGCCCTCCCCACCACACTCACACCCAGGCAGCCTGTTAATCCTCCTTGGCCAGCAGCTCTGTGGT
Source organism: Hyperoodon ampullatus (assembly GCF_949752795.1). Classification (NCBI taxonomy): domain Eukaryota; kingdom Metazoa; phylum Chordata; class Mammalia; order Artiodactyla; family Ziphiidae; genus Hyperoodon; species Hyperoodon ampullatus. Next base: position 16,349,977 of record NC_136928.1, read on the forward strand.
ATAATATTCTAGAAGCACTGAACTCCCCTCCCCTTACTCTCCGCAAAGAACTCCAAAGATATTCTCACGTTCAAGTTTGATAATTTTCTAAAACCAAAGTTATTCATCTTCTAACATATCCATGTCAACAGTCTTCATGGTGAAATCTTAGAATTTCAACTCATTTCCATAAAGTGCCTAATATATTGTCTTATATCAATAAGCACTTGATAATGAATTCTGATTATAAAAAGAGAAGGGGTAACTCAGTGAATTATGTAACTTGGAATTTTAATCCTGTTGTGGCATCATATAAAAATTCATATAACTTTCTGTTGCTATATCCTTAGCCCTACCTTACTTCAAGAAGGATTCTGTCCTGGTAAAAGAACTAAAAGTATACAGGTTATTAGAGTAGACATTCAGTCAATAATCATGGGGAAGTAGAGAAGCAGAGAGTCAGAAAATAAAGGATATTTTGAAACATAGTTTTATTAAATACAAATAAATCCCATAAAATTCAGTATAAATGGGTAGAGAGACAAGTAAAAGTGAATGAACACTATAATCAAAGTAGACTATAGATATAGTATTGGTAATGGGAAAAACATAAGGAATATTAAATATTGGAGCCAGGAAGTAATTAATCTCTGGTTTGAAGAAAATACTTATAATGAACTCTGCCAACAAATAAGACCTGAAATTCTGCAAGAGAAATACAAGAACATTTTACTCAGGAAGAATGTCATCATACATTTTTAATTAGGGTTTCCATATTAATGAAGTTTAACTGCACAGAACAAGAGTAAAACCAATGATCCCCATGCTCTCAAAACAGGAGAGGTGAGGCTGGACAGCCAAGAGCCCTTTGGATTGACTGACTACCTAAAGCAAGAGAAGAAGTAACACATATTTTTCATCACTGTCCACATTTGTAAAAACTTCAGTCTAACACCTCGACACTCTCTGTGACTATCACTTAACACATCTGAATTCTTAACAACAAAAAGGGCAGTGGCTTAAGTTACTGATTATCTTCTCCATCCTGACAAAGCTGTATGGAACTTTCAACTCTAGATCTCACACTGAAAAATCTGTTTTATTAACAGTCCTTTAAGGGCTGCAGTCCTTTATGTTATTATTAGATACATAACCTTTGTTGGATTTTAAAGTGTTCTCTGAAACAGTCAATACGTTCTATGGCCGAAAACACTTAACATATGGCTTAATTACCATCCCACAGACAGGACAGAGATGGCTGAAGGAAAGGCCATCATGAAATCCGTGATGTAAGCCCTACAACTTTATACACCGCGATCATGTTAAAATTCATTGGTTTTCCGTTTATAAAAGGATTTCTATTTTTCGTCAATACAGCTTACATAATTTCGTCGTCCTGTGCGTTTTCAGATTTACACGTGTGGGCTAAAGAAACCTTTGTTAGGATAACCTGTTAATGGAACTTTTTTTTTAAACATTCAGAAAAAGAAACATAAACCACTAAACGCGTATTATTCACTTCTAAATTTAGGTTCTAAATTCGAACGAACGACGTTGTCATTCTATTTTATCAGAAGTCGTCCGACAGCAAAAGCACAACAGCAAAATATATGGAAAGCACTGAAAACATGCACTGCGCCTGCTTATATTTCGCAATTCGGATTGTAAGCAATGAACGGGCTCCAGAGAAACAAACACACGCTGCGAGAAATAAAAAGCGGGCGCGCGAGTGGTCTGACTGCCAGCTCATAAAACACGCCTTCGCGCTGTCACCGGGTACACTCAGTGGAATCACCTGGCCCCAACCCGAGGGTCCCACTTGCAGCTTCCTCGTTAAGGCGGAACTGAGGCCTGGGGATGGGGGTGCGCTTGCACAGAGGACCGACGGGTCTTGACTTTGTAGGAAAATTCGCCAGGACTGTGCACGCCTCGCCGACCCGGCAGCAGCCCCAGCCCCTGCGCCCGGGCCGCCTCGCCCCCGCCGCACCTGCCCCGCGGCCCCGGGACGCCGCCGACTCCGGGATAGGCGTGCGCCCTGGGGCAGCAGGTCCTGCGGGCAACTCTCTCTCCCCCTCTGCATCCCCAAACCCCCACTTTCCTCCACTTTGCCCCAAAGTCGACAAGCCCCGCCGCGCCTAGGAGCGCCGAGAACGCACCAGGCGCCGGCCGGCCACCCCGAGAGCGCGCAGCACTCCGGGGCTGCGGCGGCGGCGGAGCGGGGCTGACGGCGAACCCAAGGCGGGCCGGCCCGCGCCCCGCCCCGAGGCCCGGCCCGCCCGCGCCCCGAGCCGGCCCCGCAGCAGCCGGAGGCGCAAGAGCTCCAGGCCGGGCCGCGGCGCAGGCTGCTCCGTTACCAGCAGGTGGATCTCCCGCGACCCAGGGCCGCCCCTCAATCCCGCGCCCTCCGCGCAGCCGCCTTGCACACCACCTCGAAGCTGCCCGCGCGCAGCCGTCGCCGTCGCCGCCGTCGCCGCCGCGAGCCCCTCAACCGTCGCCGGCGATGCCAGTCCTGCCGCGGCCGCCGCGGAGGCTGCTGTGGCCGCCGCCGCTGCTGCCGGGCGCCCCGCCTCCCCGCGCGGCTCCGCCCCGCCGCTGGAGCGCTGCGGCCCCCGCGCCCGGCCCCGCCCGCGACCCCGCCAGCCATTGGCCGCCGGTGCTGCGCGCCGTCCACCGGGCGCCCCCGCGCGGCCGAGCCGCCCGCCAGAGGCCAGCCCGGCTGTCATTTAGGGGCGCCGTCTCGCAGCCTGTATCATTCTCGTGAGATCTCCCCCGCTTCATTTACCGCCACCGCGGGGTCTGGAGCGGCGTCTGGGTCTCCTGTCCCGGCCTCTGAGCGCTCGGTGTCCCCCGGCCGCCACATCTGGCTTTAATCCTCCCGGGCGTGTGCGTGGAGGCCGCTCAGGCTGCCAACAAAAGGCCCCGGGGAGCCCCCAGCCTCCGCCTGGGGCGCGACCCGACCACCCGGGGTGCCCCGGCCCCAGCCCCTACCCCCAGCTGGGGTCCCGTCCCCGCCATCCTGCCAGGGAGGCATTCCCGGTGACAGGTCCCGGGGCGGCTCCCGACCTAATCCAGCAAGAGCTTCCGAGGCCCCGCGCGTCCAGGCACCTCACAGATGTCTCTGGCTCTCGCGACATCCCCAGCGATAGGCATCGTTATCCCCAGTTTACCGACGAGGAGACCAGGACTTGGGGAGAAGGACTTGCTTAAGCGACTGGGAAGAAGATAATATAAATTAGGATTTAAATGCAGATCGTTTGGGTGCTAAAGCCTCTGATTTTTTCCACTACACTACGCTGTCCTGCCCCTTTCTCCTGAGCCACATGTCCTAATCTATCACCCTTTCAAAAAGTTGGAGGTTAACTTCGGAACCAAATAGATAATCATCTATAGAAAGACCGAGTTGTCTGCCCCAGTTTTTCTTTGTATCTTGTATGTACTGTGACTTGGGTTAGTAACTGGCCTGAGGGCCAGATTTCCTGTAATCTATGACAAAGACATTTCCTAGTAGCAAACTGGCAACAATTTCATGACCAGATGTAAGTAATAAAGGCTGAAACCACTCTCGGATAAAACCTTTGATACATTGTTTGATACACCTTGCCTGAAATATCTCTTGGGAATGGAAAGCCCTAGGCCTTGCTCTACAATGCTCAATGACAGGCAAGCAATTTCCTTGCAGATGAAGAAAGCACTACCGTTTGACAAGGCCCCATCCACGAGACTGGACAAAAAACCAAATAGCCCAGGTAGCTCCTATTTGCATTCTACAGAGGAAGAAACTGGAGGCCCTGAAAGGTTAATAGTGCAAACAGTAGTACCATACACACTGATACAAATAGTAATGTAGGCACTAGTAAATGATGGAACCACAATTCAAACCCAGGTCAGTTTGACTCCAGAGCCCCTCCACCATTCCTGTACCTCTCTGCTTACACCTTCAGCAACTGACAAAATGTTGTTAAGTGGATGAATATTAAAAAGATGCGTTTCTCTCCACTTTCTCTATTTTTTCTCTCTCAGTGAGGGAAGGACATGAAAGCATTCACAAATATTCTATAAGCAGAGGCATATGTCAGAGAAAAAGGAAAGCTGCAAAGGACAAGCTTCAACTACAGACTCAATGGGCTTATTCAGGATAGATGGCGGAATTCCCCCTGGAAGCAGGTTAGTGGCGAACCCACAGCAGAAGACAAAAAGCAGGAAAAACAGAACTGCTTTCCTTAGGGGGCCTTCTTGATCATTTGTTGCTACTCCATCTGGCAGCAGAAGGACAGGTTTTGGAAGAAATCTGGTGATACAGTTAAACTTGTCACAAACCAATCACGTTTTAGCTCTGGAAGGCCTGGGTTTCAGTTCGTTGTCCTAAGAAGTCAGAACGGCATGCGATATATGCCAAGGTATGGGTTAGAATGGATTGATCATTCACCCTCACTCTGCAGAGCACACGATCCTGGATTTGCCAACTAGGTCTCTGGAACTTGTTTAATAAACAATTAAAGGGGTTCCTAACCCCACTGAGTCCAGTCTAGTTCTTTTTCTCTTTTTTTATCTTTTCCGCGATGATTCTCTAGCTCCGTTATTCTGCATCTTCTCTTTTTGCCTTATCCTGGCCTTTAAGTTCACACAGTCAGTGGAAACTGGGGAGGGACTTAGGCTAGAAGTTCTGCCTGTAACTTCACCATTCTATGTTCCGTCTCCAACAAAACTGTGATGTGGTGGCTGTTCTTTCCACAGATGTTTCTGGAGTGCCTAAGATGTGCAGAGGCAGCTGGTGCCTACCCAGGGGTGCTCACCGACTAGCGGGAGAGGTGGGTAAGGAAGGAGATCGCAGACAGCACCATAAACTCAAGCTACCAGGACAGAAGATAGGATGGACCCTCAATCAGATTCTCAGGGCGGAGAAGGCTTCCTGGAGGTGACATCTGACCTAAAAACAGAGTACACACAGGAAGCTAGTCTTTTCCTTTTATCACTTTGATGGGGAGTAGTTGTTGGTGGGGGCCGCGCCTGCAGCAATCAACTTCTAAGAAATCAAACACATGATCTTTAGTTCTTTTCTGCTCCCACCCGCTGCATGCACGAACCATCAAACTTGCATCATTTATGAGTGCTGTTAAATGTCGTGATTCTGGTTTCTTGGCTACTGGCTCAAATGGGATCTTTTTTTCGATTGTAAAGGCTTCAAGAGGAATCACATCACATCACATTCCTGTTTTTTTTTTCTTTAATGGCTCATGTAGAGGTGGTAGGAGCCCTCCCATTTTACTTGATAAATGGTGTGTTCTATCCCTTTAGTCTAGAAGTTAGAGGGGAACTAGGACCAGGGTGGGCAGTAAGAGCGTATTAACTCTTTGTTAACCACAGAGTGTTTCAGACACAGGCACACAGTATTTCTGTTGTGTAATCAGACAGGGCACATGAGGTCCAAGAAATTAATGGGAGAATTCAAATAGAACCAACCACCACCTTTAATATTCAGCTCTAGGTAGACATTAAAGTTTATACAGATGAAGGATAGCAGAGAGCGAAATTATTTTAATTTTTCATTTTTACACTTTCTCCCCACACCTTCACTCATCTCTTTGTGAAAGAACCCATGAAAGATGCCTTTCTTATTCGTTCACATTCACACTGTCGGGGTAGGTGTACCTACCAGGTTATTCAGACAAAAGCCAGGCTGTGTGGCTACATGATTATGGAATTATAAGCCCTTACCATACTCAAGTGTTGTGGCCAGTGGTGTATATATATGTATATAAGACACTGCAAAAACTTTTCAAGAAAACCCCAAAACAAAAGAGAATCCAACCATCTTACTGGGAACAGGCACCCTCGGCAATGCCACGTGGCAGGAAGTTTAGGAGGCCTGGAGGGATCACTCTTCCCTACTAAGTGCCTTAGCCACACCGTTAAAGCTGACTCACTGGTTTTATTCTATTTGATGTATACTCCAAAGGCATGATGGAAGAGAATTTTGTGCTGGAGAATTTCAGAGCCTTGGCCACTTTTTTCTTTTCTTTTTCTTCCTCTGTGAATTTGGTACTTGGAAAAGATGCTGGATCAACAGCCCTGCATCTGAACTCCATCCATGCACAAAACCAATTTGAGCAGCTCAACTATGCTACTCCATCAATACATTTCAAACCGGATAAAAACCTTTACTCAAATAATATACCCAGGACCATGATTGCCAAATATCAGGCCATTGGACTTCTGGGTATCAGGACAACATAATCTCTGTCATCTTTTTCATAGACCTAGTGTTTCTGTCCCCTTTTTTATAGCAACTGAACACAACTCTACAAGTATGTGTCTATATCAGCCATGGACCGGAAGGAAGGAAGGAAGGAAGGAAGGAAAGAAAGAAAGAAAGAGAGAGAGAAAGAGAGAGGGGGGGAGGGAAGAAGGGAGGAAAGAAAGAAAGAAAGAAAGGAAGGAAGGAAAGAGAGAGGAAGGAAGGGAGAGAGAGAGAAAGGAAGGAAGGAAGGGAGGGAGGAAGAAAGGAAGAAAGAGAAAGGAAGAAAGGGAGAAAAAGGGGGATGGAGGAAAGAAAAAGGGGAGGGAGGGAAGGGAAGGAAGGAAACTATCCTAGGTATTTTGGATGGAGGGAATATTATAGAGCAGATTGCTTGCAAAGGTGTTGGAAGGGCTGAATGAAGAAAGAAGGGGCGTGAAGAGCAAAGAGGACGCAGGATGGATACCCAAGGATCAGAGACTGCTAGTGCCCCTGGGTGGACACCTGGAGCTTGCATCTGCTGATGCGCTATTGGAGAACTGTTGCTATTGGTCTGGAACCCTGAAAAGATGCTGCCTTAGCCTGGGCATCTCGAGACAGGCATCACCCCACCCCCACTGCTTTTGCAGCTCTTGCCAACAACTTCCAGAAGCAGGAAGCTTCTCTCCTTCCTCTGCCTTCTAATCTCCAACCATTGCCTCCTATGGGCAGATATTAACAGAAAGCCAGTTCCAGGAAGCCCAGCAACTGCAGCCAGCTCACTCCCAGATCTGGCATCACACAGCAGAGGATAGAAAGGCAACAGCATGGGAGGCTCAAGACAATGCCTAAGTAACCAAATCAGTGTCAGAATAAAAAACCACGTTAGGCACTCTTTAAAGAGAATCCAGAGCTTGTCCTGGAAACAAGAGGGAATGGAGCCTGTCAGATCCTTCTGCTCCAGTGGGACTAACACAAACTGTAGAAAACACCTTTCTCGTTCACATCATTCTTTTTTTTTTTTTTTTTAAATAAATTTATTTATTTTATTTATTTATTTTTGGCTGCGTTGGGTCTTCATCGTTGCACACAGGCTTTGTTTAGTTGCGATGAGCAGGGGCTACTCTTCATTGCGGTACACGGGCTTCTCACTGTGGTGGCTTCTCTTGTTGCGGAGCACAGGCTCTAGGTGCACGGACTTCAGTAGTTGTGGCATGCGGGCTTCAGTAGTTGTGGTGCACAGGCCCAGTTGCTCTGCGGCATGTGGGATCCTCCTGGACCAGGGCTCGAACCCATGTCCCCTGCATCGGCAGGCAGATTCTTAACCACTGCGCCACCAGGGAAGCCCCACATCATTCTTAAGAGAGACTTGTTCACATGTCTCATGGCAGCCATCACGATGCTGTCACTAGTAAAGAGAGACTTTTCTATCAAACACTGATGCTGTACGGAGCCCTTAGGTGGTCAGCAGTTTAGAAGACACAGAATTGAAAATGTGGTCTTAACCCTCAAGGAGTTCACAGTCTGGTTGGAGGCACACCCAAGACCCTCCTCATCTCATGCCTGCTTGCCACCAGAGCCACATTCTAGCCTCTGCCCCTCAAGCCAAGCCATGCCGTCCTGAACCGTTCCCTGCCAGCCACCAAATGGCACATGCTGTTGCCTCTGGCAACTCACTCCCCAGCCCCACCCCACCGTCCTCTTTGGCTAGCTAACATTCTTCAAGATTCAGCTAGATGCCACCTCCCAGGAAGCCTTCCCTTTCCCCCAAGACTGGGAGAGGGACGCATGGTACTCTGTTCCTACTCCGACCAGTGGATTTATCACACTGTAGCGTCGCCCTGAGTTTCCAAGCTGGTGTTAGTTAGAGGAAGGGCAAGCTTCAGTGCCTCTCAGTCTTTGGAGTAGTTGGGTCAGATCTGGGGCAGCTGGAACCTTCCAGCTACAAACAGGCTGGGGGCGCATGATGAATATTGTTTTCTCTGTGTTTTACTTAGTGAAAAGAAAAGCTGGGCAGCACCGATATAATCGTCTGCTGACTTATCTGCCTCATTCATTCAGCTGTTACACTGTTTGAGGTCAGGGACCATCTTATTCATCACTGTATGGCAGGCACATGGGAGCCACTGCCAGCATTCTTTGACAGAATGAAGGAGGACTCTGTGGAAGAGGACACACTTTCTCTGAGCCTTGAAGAACGGGTGCAGGATTTGGGCACATGTAGGGGGGAAGGAAATAAGCATTACAAGAGAAGGAGGAGCACACACACAAAGAGCGCAGTGCACCAGCATTCATGGCACCTGGGCAGGGGGAGTAAACAGAGGCATCATGGGAAACAAGGCAGGTTATGAAAATTGTACCCGGTCTCAGGCTTTGGTAAGAGGAACACACTGAAGATTGCTGGATAAAAAAGCAACATTGTAACAAAAATCCTCAAGGCTAGAGGTGTCCTCATGTCATTGACCCCAGCTAGAAAGTTGCTGTGATGTTTTTACCTGAGTGAAAAAACAATGTGTCTTATGATCATCCAATAAATATTTGCAGGGCTGCTACTGTACATGCTGTCTACACACCTCCACTAGAGGCTTTTAGTAAATACTTGCTCATTGCTTTGGTTGTGCTTCCTACTTTAAATTTCACACTGGCCTAGGATCAAAATCACAAAACTTAAGATAAGATGAAGGAGGGTAGAGGGTAGGCAGTTCTCTTTGGTCAATGGACATTCTAATATTAGTGTCTCAGATACAACTGAAAATGCCCTATCGCTTCAGAAACGAACAGGAGTGAGAGCTAAGGTGTCTCTTCAGGGAAAAGAATCTTCCAGAACTCTGAACGTTCCATTCAATAGCCTTGCTCAAGTCAGCTTCTATGGAAAGCGTTTGGGAAGGTAGAAATGGTACAAGAAATCAAGAACGTCCTCTGAATAGAAAATCTTGGTGCACGGAATTGTCAATAAAACCTTCCAAGACCATCTCCACAGAATGCTTTGTAAAATTAACTTTGACAAAATTCTCTAAAACGTTTTTGGACAGCAATATGCTTTGTGAACTTAAAAGTGCTTATTGAGGGGACACATTGTAAGAGTGACCTGCCTCTGGTTCGGCAATGGGAAGGCATGTCTTATCCCAGAAGTAAGGGAGAAGCCAGCAAGTTCTTCCCAGGCTAGGGGGCAAGAGAACAATTTTAAAAGAGCTGCAAAAAACCTGAACACGGTTGAGTACAAACACAGAGGCCTCCTTCTAGAGGAACTCAGGTCTTGTGCCAGCTGGGTTCCGGTTCCTTTTTGGGGGACCCCTAGGCCTGGTTCACAGCCTTGAGCCATCTTCCTTTCCCTGGATGTAGACTTCTTTCACCAGCTGAATAGTTGACCCCTCCCTTCATCACTGAGAACCTCCTGTTCCTATTGGTTTTTCTCCTAAAGACTCCAGGTTATCTAAAAGGCTTCCACACACCAAACCAGCTAAATGTACTGAGTAACCATTTTCCTATTATTAATCAAGTGATACATAGGTAGACAGATAGATAGAAAATCAAAAGTTCTTATTCACAACAGTGAGATGTCCTAGCTGTTTTACAGACTATCCCAGGATATAGGGCCCTGACACTCGGACCTGCCCTGTAGGGGTGATTTAAACAGGACTGAGACCAAGGGAACTCATCAGATCTCATCTCTGAAGGTCTTTGAAACAAGGACATACAGTCTCCTTCAGCCTCAGGACAGAAGCAGAAAGACAGGGGATGGAGTAGGCAGAAGCCCTGAGCAAAAAGGTAGAAGAAGCCAAAAGATAGAAAGTGAAGAGAAGTGAGGGGCTTCCCTGGTGGTGCAGTGGTTGAGAGTCCGCCTGCCGATGCAGGGCACACGGGTTCGTGCCCCGGTCCGGGAAGATCCCACATGCCGCGGAGCGGCTGGGCCCGTGAGCCATGGCCGCTGAGCCTGCGCGTCCGGAGCCTGTGCTCCGCAACGGGAGAGGCCACAACAGTGAGAGGCCCGCATACGGCAAAAAAAAAAAAAAAAGAGAGAAGTGAGTCCGCAAAAGGGTAAGAGCAGCAGGTCGGGGAGGAGCAGAGACCAAGCAGTTGAGTGAGCCCCTGGCTGGAGCTGCCTTTGGGGCCGAGCTGCTGTGGGAGGATGGGGGTGCCTAGTACTGGCAGGACAGGGACAGAAATATTTGAACTTGTCCAGGAGGCTGTGGGTTTGTGCTCCTTTTCTTCTCGAAACTTCCCATCACATGACTCTGCACAAAGGGTAGAGGAGAGGGAGTCAGGAATTTGGGGAAGGCAGCCAGATCTTCAAAAATAGGACTTGATTTTTATTGTTGCTGTTTTTCATTTGGGGGGCCGCACCCTGCAACACGTGGGATCTTAGTTCCCCAACCAGGGATGGAACCCGTGCCCCCTGCAGTGGAAGTGCAGAGTCTTAACCGCTGGACCACCAGGGAAGTCCCCAGGGCTTGATTGTTTTTGTGAAGGACCCTGAGCTCTTACAAGATGACATATGCACATTCAAACGCGAAACCAAAACATTCTGAAATGTTTTAGGCTTTTCAGACCATCCACGGCGTTTATTATGCACTCCGTAATTCCACACTCCTGTCACTCATTAGTTGAAAAAACGTATGTAGTTATACTTATTTTCAGTTTAAAACTTGAATTTAATACAATTGAGCATGGATTGAAGGGGTAGCGAGACCAAGAAGCCAAACCTCATCAAGGTGGCTGGAGACCCAGAAAGTAAATGTTCCATCAACGTGTGACTTATGCGTATACACATCCTAAAACCACCTTAGAGAGGACAAAAAGGACCTATTTCTTTTTTTTTTTTTTTTTTTTTTTTTTTTTTGTTGCGGTACGCGGGCCTCTCACTGCTGTGGCCTCTCCCACTGCAGAGCACAGGCTCCGGACACGCAGGCCTAGCGGCCATGGCTCACGGGCCCAGCCCCTCCGCGGCATGTAGGATCTTCCCGGACCAGGGCATGAACCCGCGTCCCCTGCATCGGCAGGCGGACTCTCAACCACTGTGCCACCAGGGAAGCCCCCAAAATGACCTATTTCTAATAATGATGATCATAATTTCTCCATTCCATTCATTTTCCCCAAACCCAGAACATGAGATCACACAGATAAATCGTCTTGTATTTCAGCGTTTACGAGAACTCCCTGTGGGATATATATATTTTTTAACAGTTTTCTAATTTTCCAGCCTGAATCCTATCTCACTGGCCACATTTATGTTGCCATTCAGCAACAACAGAGAGGCAAGGAAGGTGATATTCAGAAGTATTGGGGAGTGGGACCCTGACACTTCTGGCAGGACGTGGCACTGTGGGCTTATAATGAAAAAAATCTAAGAACTGCTCCCCGCTAATGGAAAAATAAATTGGAATTGTATCGGGAAAGTGCAGAAAAGAACTTGCCTCAAATGAGAATTGAGTCTTTATTAGAAAAATCTGATAAAGAGGGGGGAAAAAAATCCTTCCAATCATCTAATGGTCCTTATAATTCATCGTTTCATTGCCTTCCTATAAAGGGACATTACATTTTAGCGTCTGTCAAATGTTATTGTAATTGTGAAAGTACCTTCTGCCCAGCAACCTGAAATAATTTCTCCTTTCAAGCGAAAGCTTCAACCTTGCAGTGAAAGTATGTTCCAATTTCTTCACCTTCCAAGCACTAGGGGAAAAGTCATCATCTTGGCCTCTGCAGAGAAGAACAAATATTTAGGAAGCTTCTTCCTCATGAAGTTTAGCATTTGCCATAGTTCCTATTTGACAACGTATCGTATTTCTTTCCTGTTCGACAAATATTTGCTGAGGGCTTACCGTGTTCTGGCACCAAACACCATGTGGCACAGACAATTGAACTCGGCTCTTCAGTCGGTCTGGAGTGAGGGAGTATAGCAGGAAACGAGGTTGCACAGAAAGATTGGGGTTTGGGGTCAGGTTTTTTTTTTTTTTTTTTTTTTCTGTAGGGGCAGTGGGTGCCGGGGGATTCGGCACTAGCATAAGGAGTTTGGACTTTATTCAGTAGATAATGTGAAGTCATCGGATGTTTTTGAGAATGGGCGTTCAGAGCTAAGGGTCAGGAGGTCCTCCTGGTGGCAGCCAGTACAGTGGGTGGTAGGGGAGGGAGGGTGGGTCCTCCGAGGGACAGCTAGTCAGTCCCAATTTAGGGTTGCTGCAGGGACAGGTGAGAGAAGGAGGGCAGAAGAGGCATTGTTTTGTTTGGCCACGCCGCATAGCATGCAGGATCTTAGTTCCCTGACCAGGGATCGAACCCGTGTCCCCTGCCGTGGAAGCACAGAGTCCTAACCACTGGACTGCCAGGGAAGTCCCGAGGCATGGAGATTTTGAGGCCACTGATGGGGCTGATGGCAGGTTTCCAAACCAAAGCAGAGATCACAGGGAAGGAGATGTTTAGGAGGAAAATGACTTCAACTTTGACCCTACTGAAATGGAGTTGTTAAGAGACACAGAGGTGTTGCTCTTTCGCAGGAACGAGACATGGACGTTAGAATTTAAGAGAAAGAGGAGGTAACACCAGCAAGATGGAGAGGGATGAGGGGTGAGTAGAAACCATTGGGTTTACCAGCTAGGTCACGGGCCACCTTCACAAGGGACATTTCAGAGGAGCAGCATCAGCAAAGGCTCCATGGCCATTTGCCGAGGATGTGTGGGTGGTAAGGAAGTGAAGACAGCTTGGGCTGTGCTTTGCAGGGTGGCGTGAAGTCATCCTGGTTTTGTTCCTAAGATCAGAAATATTTGAAAAGCCAGAAAAAGGAGATCTAAATGATAAATCAGGATCGCCCCCATCACTGGCCACCTCCTACTCAGCATGCCCTTTTGGATTTATCAGCTTAGTATTCTGAACCATCCCCTAGGCCTCTGCTATTTTTCTATAATTGCAAATAAGAAAGAAATTATAGTAAATATAGCTAGCATTCCCAGAACATTCATACTCTGCCAGGCATCCCACAAAGAGATCTATACATATTAATTAACTTAATCCTAACAATCACCCTAAAAGGTTGGGACTCTCATTTTACCTCTTTACACAGGAGGAAACGGAGGCAAGAAACATCAAACAAGTTGCCTAAATTCACAAAACGAGGTAGTAGCTGAGCTAGGAGTCAGCCCGGGCAACCTGCAGGTGTCTGTGCCCTTGGTCATGGTGCTGCCCTCCCCCACCATTGCAAAGGTATTAAAGGAGTCCTAGGAATTTTGCAGAAACTAAACACCATCGTAGAAAGCTTTCAAACATTCATTTTATTTGTGGACTGGCTCATTTTAGAGAGTGACACAGCCTAAGTTCAACATCACTTGTTTCAGGGCAAACAGTTATGTAGGCGAGCTGAAAAATCTGCCAATATCATAAGCCCAGTAATGGGGACTCTTGGAGCTAGGTGGGACCCTATCCCCTCTGCTCAAGCACTTACTTGTACATAAAAAGAAACCACCAGCCAGAGCAACAAAACATCTTGGCCAAGGTTATATCACCAGCTAAAGGCCGACTAAGACTGGAACTCAATATTCTGAGCATTTCCACTGCATCCAAAGGAGCTGGAGTGAGGGAGACAGAGGAGAGGGGTACGTCGAGAGAGGAGGAAGCAGCAGGGCGAGGCTGCACCCCAGAACCCAGCTCAGGGTCAGGGTGAGTGGCACTGACCTGTCCACAGGCTGCAGCCCACCTCAGGCCTTTTCCTGAGTTTGCATGATCCTTTCAGCCATTTGGTCTGACTCATTTTCTTTCTCTCTCCCTAACCCCCAATCCCAGTCCCACTCCGACCCCCTACCACTGGGTCCCACACTCTACGCCCAGACGAAAGTGTAGATTAGGCCCCTGGCCCATGAGTGTTTAAAGAATGTCTTTAAATTAGTTAATTGACGATACATACATGCACCCCTGTGTTCATAGCAGAACAATTCACAGTAGCCAGTAGCCAAGACATGGAAGCAACCTAAGTGTCCATCGACTGATGAATGGATAAAGAAGATGGGATACATTTATAGAGCGGAACACTACTCAGCCATAAAAAAGAATGAAATAATGCCATTTGCAGCAACGTGGATGGACCTAGAGATTATCATACGAAGTGAAGTAAGCCAGACAAAGACAAATACCATATGATATCACTTATATGTGGAAACTAAAATATGATACAAATGAACTTATTTACAAAACAGAAACAGACTCACATAGAAGACAAACTGATGGTAACCAAAGGGTAAAGGGGGATATTGATAAATTAGGAGTTTGGGATTGACATATACACACTACTATATGTAAAATAGATAAATAACAAGGACCCACTGTATGGCGTGGGGAACTATATTCAATATCTTGTAATAAACCATAATGGGAGGCAATATGAAAAAGAGTATATTTACTGTACACCAAAAACTAACACAACATTGTAAATCAACTATACCTCAATAAAAAATTAGTTAATTGATCCATATAAGTGAACAATTAGAGGAGAATCATGCACAGGAAAAGTACTGATAGTCCGTGGATCTCCCCTTGATCCACTAGGGAAGCAAGAAAATAACCTCAGCAGAACCCTCTTGGATCCTACAGAAAAAAACCCATGGTTGTACCAAAACACATGACTTGAACTATGTAGTGTTGGTCCTGGTCCTTTTTAGGATTTGTCCACTTCTTTTCAACATTGAGGCTCCCAGCGTCTGAGCTGCAGATGGTAACTTTCACCTTCTAACGGCATTTCATCCTGCTGCCAACAGGGATGCAGTAATATGGAAACACTAAATGAGTGTCTCTTGCAAAAACAACTTTCCACCAAAAACCTTACTGTGCAAACACGGCTGTTCCCTAAATGGCCCTACACATAGGCAGAGAAAGAAAAGCACATTTTGCAAAATAACGGCTTCTCCCAAAACTGTTACAGCTTTTTGGATGGTGTTAAATCTCAGAAGCAGGAGAGGGAGAAGTTATTACTATCCAAAGATCATCTTTTGCGTTCAGCTTAGGGATGCGTTACATTTTGAGGCCACTCTACTTGTATGATTAAATTAAATGAATTAAGGAAAATACAAAACTACTTACTTTTCACATCAAATGTGACTAATTTCCAGCTTAAATTTGAGACTACGCAGAATAGGCCCTTATTTATATGGGTTTGATTTTATGGACACTGGGGTTACCCCAGATAAAAATACTTTTCTTGGTGATTCTCTGCTGCCCAAACATTAGTACTTTGTTATGACTTACCACTCAGTTTAAGGATTTTCCCTTCGTTGATTATCTTGATCTTGGTAATCATTCTATAACGTATATATATATCAAATTATCATGTTATACATTTTAAATATGTACAATTATATTTGTCAATTATTCCTCAATAAATTGTTTTTTCAAGTGAATGATCCTGGCAAGGACACTGCATTACACCAAGACTGACACAGGCCTGTGGACCCAGACAGGCATGAAGACAAGTGACAAGAGCCAGGGTGAGAACATTTCCAGCTCAGTCACAATTTTGAATGACAGCTGAGCTTGGTCCCTGATGCAGGGAGGCCAGAGGGAGCGGTGGGATCTGGGTGAACTGGAGAGCACACAGCTGTCTGAAGGGGAAGCCACTGCACAACTCCCTGCCAATTGTTGCCTCCTGGTGATGGAAGCCCAGACCCACCTTTTCCCAAGAAACTGAAATTCTGATTCTCATGTTAATTATCCTATTTTAAAATAGCAGGAGAACCAAACACAACACATTTTCTAGCCATATCTGGCTTGTGGACCTTGGCTTCCAACCTCTGTGAAACCCTCTTAGTCTTCATCGTCCTAATGTGAACCAATGGGTGTGGCTCTTAGACTTAGTTTGACTCCCAGGGTTTTCATTCAGTATATGCCTTTTTTTTTTTTTAAGGATTATTTTTATTTCTTTTTAAAATTTATTTATTTATTTATTTATTGGCTGTGTTGGGTCTTCGTTGCTGCGCTTGGGGGCTACCCTTCATTGAGGTGCACAGGCTTCTCACTGCGGTGGCTTCTCTTTGTTGTGGAGCACGGGCTCTAGGCGTGCAGACTTCAGTAGCTGTGGCACACAGGCTCAGTAGTTGTGGCGCACACACTTAGTTGCTCCACGGAATGTGAGATCTTACCGGACCAGGGCTCGAACCTGTGTCCCCTGCATTGGCAGGCAGATTCTTAACCACTGCACCACCAGGGAGGGCCCCAGCACATGTCTTATATATGAATTTGTGGTATGTATTTTAATAATGTACGTGTTGCATATTAGAATATATGTTATATATTATATTAATCCAGTAATTAGGCCACTCCTAGTTACCAGTTATACTTAACTCTTACAAGCCCAGTTTTCACATCTGTACATTGAACGGGACATGGGCCACCCTGCAGGGATCTTTTCCATTGTATCGAATACTCTGGGGGAAGGTACCTGACACTGGGGTTTCCTAGGTTTGATATTTTGTCAAAACACTTGTCCTGGGCTTCCCTGGTGGCGCAGTGGTTGAGAGTCCGCCTGCCGATGCAGGGGGACACGGGTTCGTGCCCCGGTCCGGGAAGATCCCACATGCCACGGAGAGGCTAGGCCCGTGAGCCATGGCCGCTGGGCCTGCGCGTCCGGAGCCTGTGCTCCACAACGGGAGAGGCCACAACAGTGAGAGGCCCACGTACCGCAAAAAAAACAAAAACAAAAAACACTTGTCCTTCAAGCCAGAGGAAGGCGGAGGAGAATGGGATCAGAGGACGGATAGACATGGGGAGAGTCTGGAGCAGCCGCGGGAGGGAACGCTGACAACTGGACACATTTTCTCATCCTCAGCTCTCCTCTTTTCATGACTGGCCGAGCCTTTGTGAGTGCTGGTGTAACACAGCACCCTCTCCAGGAGCGTTCAACTTCTAAGACTGGACAAAGGGTGAGGAGAAAGTGCTGTGGCAGGAAGGCGCTAGGGAAGCCACACCTGGGGCAGGCAGTGGCCCAGCCAGCGGGGGATGGTGGCTTCTCCCCCTGCTTTGCAGCCTCAGCAGGTGCAGCCCTCCAGCACCCCTGAAGTTGGCCCTAGTCCAGACCCATCCAGACGCTGCGGCGAGCACACTACATTCAGTGTAATAAAAGCAGGTAATAGTCAATGTGAAAAATACAATTCAAACTTTGTAAAAAGAAAGAGCATATATATGTACGCAAGTCAGGAAACCATCCTGTGTGGAATATACCAAAATGTGGATGGGAGAGGTCTACTTCTATCTTTGTCCTTGCCAAGTGGACAATTTTTTCCCAGGACCGACAAACTCCCAAATCTGACATGTCTTCCCAGTCTGATTTCTAGACCCTCTCAGCAGCATTCAGCTCTGCCAGGCCCTTTCTGAGATTCCCTCTGCTCTGCACTGCATGTCACTACTCTGTGCCGCTCCTTGTTCTGAGCCTGCCACCCCTTGCTTGTTGCCTCTCGGACTTTATGCCTTCCTCCTGCCCTGTCATGTCAAGGGACCCAAGGTCCAGTCCTCAGCCCTCGGCCCCTCCATCCCCCTCCTCCTGTGAGTCCTCCCCCTTTCTACCAGCGCACCCCTCCATCTCCACTTCTGCCCCCAGCAGACCTCTTGGTGAGCTGGCCCCCCTGACTCGGACTCGCTGGCTGCATCCTCACCTGACTGTCCCCCCAGCTGTAGACCAGCCAGCACAGAACGAGCCCAGAGTGGGCTCTCAGAACATGTTACAAACTGGTTCCTGTCCTTTTCCCTTCTCAAACCAAGCTCATCACCTTTCTCCAAAATACATCTTCTCCTCCCACACCTCTGTGTGGGCTCTTGTTCCCAGGAGCTGAGGCTGGACTCTCAGACGCAGCCTTTGATCCTCTCCCTGTCTCCCCTGCACTTGGACTCAGCTGCCCACTCCTGATCTGTCCGCCTTTCATAAACTGTACAGGCGTTTTTGTCTCATTTCTCCTGCCTCCTCATTAGGACCAGCCCTGCTGACCTCAGCCTCTGACAGAGTGTTACAGAAACCTCCGCAATCAAGTGTAAACATAAAAAGGGGATAACATCTGGGCTTTGTGAGGGATTGAAGCCAAGAACTAGAACCGAAAACCGGGGTGCATCCAGCAATAAGAAGTTAGTCTTTAGCAGGGAGGACTGGGGAGCGGTGGGTGCGTGGGGCGCACCATCTGCTGGAAAGGATAAGCTTCAAACTCCTCAGCCTGGCACTCAGACCTGCCCCGGACCTGCAGCTTCCTGTTTACCAACATGAACTCATGATACTTTCCCTCAAAAACACCACGAGCATTCCTGCCTCTCCTTCCTCATACTATTCAGAAAAATATGATTTTAAATCATAAGGTGTGCTAAAAAGAGACAGCAGGCCCAAAATGGAGTCCCTCGTGCTAAACCCCACGTCAGCAAACTGAGACTTACTACCTAACCTAGAGGCAGTCTCACCCCGCCCCCACCGGTGAAATGTAACCTTTAACCAGTCCACCTGGAATTACCTGGTCAGCACTGGTGAGGTAATCCCCGCTATAGGCCCTTTGGTTCCCTTAGGAGGGAGACCTTGTCTGAAACAATGCATTCTTTGATAATGATTTCCTTTTTCCGCCCGCCCCCTTTCTACCTTTGAAAACCTTGCCCTTTCCAGAGTCTGACAGAGCTCCTTCCTATTGTCGAATGGGATGCTGCCCGATTTATGAATTATTGAATAAATCCAATTTGATCTTTAAATTTACTCAGTTGAACTATTGTTCTTTAACAGATTTGGTGGTAGTAGCGGGACCAAAGAAGATTTCCCACGGCTTTGGGGACAGCGAGAAACACGTCCCTTCTGGGTTTGCTGTCTCCTCTCGCTGTTTCTGAGGCCGTGGCTAAGCTCTCTCTCACTTCTGAGCTCTGCTGTCTTTGCACTAAGCTCCCCATCTAACTGGCTTTCCAGTGCGGAGCTTAGCAGGTCAGAAGGAGCCGGCAGAAGGTCTCATCCGGGACCCGAGTCCCTAGCCTTGGTTCAGTCTGCAGTTCCCCAGGTGTTTGGAATCCCTTTCCCCAGTTCTAGCCCACATACTGGAGTCTACTGGGTTAGTCCACGCTGGGAATTGCTGGTGATGTGCATGGCCTTCTCTTGGCCAGGCTGTAGTAACATCTCATGGTTACTGCCGGTGTGTTAAGGTGCACATGTTTGTCTTGTTTTGTGTAGATAAAGGCTATTATTAACAGTGATCTCAGAGGCCAAAAAGCTGCAAAAATTGGTGCGCACAGATCAAACACTTAAAAGCTGTTGGGGAGCTCGACACCAAACCCAAAGACACCTGTGTTAGGATAAATTGGTCACGGAACAGCTTAGATTGACACCAGGTCACTTGCCAACCTCAAGAAAGTGTGTGTGCAAAACCAGGCACACTGTAAACCACCACACCATCCCCCATCCAGTGGCACATCCCTTTTAGGTATTAGTTTGGCTCCGAATAACCCAAAGACTTAGTTAATGGGATCTTCAAGCGTCCCACCTCTGGCACTCCTGCTGATTTTATGTCTAAAAACTATGGCCCCAGGAGCTGTAAATAGTTTGCAAAAATGGCTCCAAACTTACTAAAGACAACCTAAAATTTTGTGTCCTGAGAACTGGGCTTGGTAACTGTCAGGTTGGGGGCCCAAAAATATGGCCGGACAGAAATGTGGGTTGTACCCCATTTGTGGCTAAGGGTCCTACCAAGCTGCTATCAGCTCTCCGGGGAAGTACAACGGCCATCCTGAGGAGCGTTCCAATTAGGTGAGATCATTTAAGAAGTACATTTGAGGGCTTCCCTGGTGGCGCAGTGGTTGAGAGTCCGCCTGCCGATGCAGGGGACGCGGGTTCGTGCCCCGGTCCAGGAAGATCCCACATGCCGCGGAGCGGCTGGGCCCGTGAGCCATGGCCGCTGAGCCTGTGCGTCCCGAGCCTGTGCTCCACAACGGGAGAGGCCACACAACAGTGAGAGACCTGCGTACCGCAAAAAAAAAAAAAAAACACCTGAAGCTACATACCATCCTCTTCATCTTTTACTCCTTGGTCAAAGGCGAAATCAAGGGCCATAGTTAAGAAATTTCTTAAAGCCAGGCAGGACCCATAGAAGTTTTTGTAAATGGATTACCTCCTGAGATGAATGGATAGATAAGAAGAAAGGTAAAATAAGATGGGAGGCAGGCCACTGGTTTGACTGAACTCAGAGCCTGATAAGAATTTTTGTTTTTAGGCCTTTTTCCCTAAGCTAAAATAAAACAGTGTACCCAGAGGGAAAGAAGCTAATTGGGGATAGTGTAATTGGGTTGGTAGATCATTTATGGTGTCATTTAAGTTACAGTCCAATTCATTGAGGAATTAGAAGCAACCGTCTTGCAAATCTCTACAAAACCAGAAATGCAACTCCAGAAGCAATTCACAGCCCACTTATCTTTCCCAGTCCCCAAAACCTCATCTGTTCTCCTCAAAATGCTTGTAGATATTATAAAAGATCAGGATATTAGAAACAAAATTGTCCCGTACTTAAGAAAAAGACGAAAAATGTTAACTATAATTATCCTAGATTTCTGACAATAGACATATATATCCCAAAACCCTGAGGAAAAAACTTGCATTCTTTCGCTGTTCCTTGAAGTTGTAAATCTTATCATGTCTTTGAAATGTAAACACAGTCCACTCTCTCTGGAGACTGAAGGAAAAATAAAAAGGGAAAGAGGCATTTTAAAAATACAAACTGCTATAAAGGCTCCCTTACCACATCCTCCATAAGGTTACTTATCCAGGGCAAATACAAATCTTAAAAGTCTCCTACACAAATAGTAAAAAGCATTAGCCATCTGAGTGGATAAAGTTAACTTATTCCAACTATTATTTATAAGCCAGTGAGTTTTTTATTGTTATACTTGATTCGTGGCTAAAATTTTTGAACGAGAGTTATAAGATCTCTGTGTTTATATGTTTATGATGTACGTTTTAGATATGGTATTTCTCTACTTCTGAACGGTGTTACTAAAATTACTTTGTAAAAGAGCTCTATTTAATTGGCTTAAACAAACAAGCACCTATATAAATCTACTATTCATAAAAATTTTCAAAAACATAATAGAAACAAATCCAAATATTTTTCAAGTTCACACGATCTAGGATGATTTGCAGTAAATAAAAGCTAGTTTAAATTTGTTAGTTTAATACAGACATGTCTGGAATTATCAGCATTAAGTATAACAATTTTATTCTACCTAGGTTTACTAAAAGTCAAATAAGCTCATGTTATCTCTGTTATAAAATTTGTCAGGAAAAAATATGCATAACTTGAAATGATGGCTAACTGCTTTAATGTCTCATGAAATTTTCATGAGTAAGTATGCTTGCTAGGAACAAATAAATAGGCATAGGTAAGATAAAAGTTTTTAGATGAATTTTTAGAACTCTTTAGCAGTAATTATTTTATATGTCTACTTAAACAGTTTCCCAAATCTCTTGGGTAACTTACACCCTTAGAGTTTTCCTAAGTTAAATTAAACGATGGAAATTCATTGAATACCTAGATTATTTCCAAGTAAGATAAAGTAATGAAATATTAATTACTGAACACAGGTTTATCCATTTTTGGCTTCCTTTTATAGAAGAATTAAAGACATATGGGTTTATTAGTAAGCATGTTCCATAAAAATTGTACTATGAAGAGACACATATTTGTAGAAGTTATAAAAAGTATTTATAAATTTGCCAAGCCACAGAATGCTAAGGTAAAAGTTCAAAATTGTTTTCTTCTTTATTTTCACTAGAAATTAAGGTTTCTGAAGGTTTAAAATATCTAAGGTATGTGATTAAAGTTACTAGAAATAATAAGGGAAACAACTCTGTATGCAAAGAAAGTAGAATATGTTTTTGGCCAAGAGAAGGTATCAAATATGGAGATGTGTTTTTGTTAAGGAAAATGAAAATAATTTTGTCCTAAAATAAAGCTGGTTATTTCAGGATGGAAGGAAGAAAATGAAGGAAAAACTATGGACATAGAAAGCTGAGAAGAGAGAGAGGGTGGAGGGCGGAGAGGAAATCTTGCATGGTCAAGTTGTCTAAGAATTGAATTGCTATTACAAGGGTTTTAAAAATAAACTTTAATATCAGTAGTGTACTTATATAAAGCTAAAACTTAATTTTCTTTCATTTGCTAAAAGGATAAATGTTTCTTGGACCATTGATCGACTCCTGATAAGAGATTATGAAAGGTTTTCCTTCACCTTTTAGGTAGTCTACTTGGAAAACAAAGACTTTGTGTCTTACCAAATGTCTTCATCAGGTCTTTGATGAATTAAGAAAACTGAGTCTTCTCGATATTAAAAGAACTAAGTTTTGCTCACAACTATATAATTTTCTGCATTTGCCTTTGAAACCTTTTATTGTCTTTTTGGTTAAGTAGCTAATTAAGTGTCATTTCATAATGATCTGTGATCCTATTTAGTCAAAAGTCCAAATCTTTTTTTATAATTTTGACAAAATTCCCCAAATTCAAATTCTAAATGAAGTCTTTTTTGACCTGGAGGTAATCTTGGGATTTTCCAGATGGACCCTGGAACATCTCCAAAGATTTGTTCTCTCTTTTTATAAAAAGAAAGATACTAAACTGATTAGGATTATTTTATTTGTTAAATTACATGGGAAGCACTGTCAAATAAGTGATGCTGAACATTCTTAGATTATATCTGTGTGAATATATGTTATTAATATAAGCATTCCAGAAATTATATGAAACTCCTAAAATTCTGATATGTCCTGGTATAATGCTATCAGTCATAATTCTAGATATTATCTTAAAATGTTGTGTGCCACAGAAATAACAAAATTTCCTTATCAATTCCATTATAATGAACTTTCGTCAAATCTTTAACAATGGTCATTTTTTTTAAGTCTTTTGTCATTTTCAAAGAGCTATTGTTTTACTCTGATGCAAAAGTGTTCCTGCAAAAGTGCTTCATCTTCAAGAAGATTCATGGAAAGGACTTTTGACAACTACAGGTTTCTCATAAATTTAAGATCATAAAACTGAACGGGGTAAGAATTTCTGGAACTAATAGACAGACTGGATTCAAGCAGAACAAAAATTGACAACATGGAACCGAATGAATTGAGGAGGAGGATTATAATTTTTATGACCTGTTGTTTTAAAACATTGCTGGTTCCTTAATGTTTTGCTTTTCCATGTTTAAGGAAACTTTTTCTCTCAAGCTGTCTATGACTTACAACAATTTGATAAAATATACCTTTGTAAGAAAAGATGAAACAGTTTCCTTTCTCCCTCCCTGATCCCTTCAGAATTTGGAAGCTCTTAAGTATCTTTCCATGGCAACACAGTTAGTTATTTGCATAAATCAATAAAAATTATTCTCCTTGTAACAGGACACAATTGGAAATGTTGGCTATATTACCAAGGCTTCTACTGCATTGTCATATTTGAGAAAAATACACATAGATATGACCAGGTAGCTTTAAGGAACTAAGATTGACCTTATGGAGCCAACAGGATGCCTTGGAAAAATCGACCTATACCTTGCTTACAAGGTTCCAGCAAAGCAGTCTTAAAGAGAACTTATATGGCCAATAAATTATTCCTGCCACACTTATGTAAATACTCAGGCCAAGTTTAATGCAAACAAACAGATTAGTTTTACCATGATTATCTTTGATAAAGAAATGGGAATAATTGTAGAGGGAAAAATTATGTTTGCATCTTTGTCTACACGAGATTCTAGGCCTGTTAATTGTCTTTGAGGTTTTGTTATATAGCTGTAAATTGGACTGGATCCTAAATTATACTTTCTTCAAATATCTAGCTAGGACTCTCCAAGCTAATTTTTCTAATCTTCTCCCACTCTTCTGATTTGGAATCAGTAAGAGCAAAGATGGCCTTTGACTTTCCTTGAAAGAGACTATACCAGGTCCTCCTCATCCCCAGATGGCAGCCAAACTTCAGGGATTGGAACCTTAGATACACATCTTACAGCCGAAAAAGGCTCCACCTGACATCTGTCTTGTGCCGACCCTGGAGACCTCCAAATCACATTGATGAGGAAGAGAAGCAGCTGGCAGTGACGCAGACTGCTTCTTCCCAAGATGCCGGATCAAGACTTCACACTTTAACTAAACATGAAACCATTTTTTCTTGTCTTTTTTCCCTTTACTCTGGCATTGGCCTAGAAAGATAACACCATAACCCGTATTGCCAGTGATAGGGGAGTAACCTCAGGAATTTAGAACAAGTTTTTTGGGTTTGTTTTTTTTTTTTTTTTTTGCGGTACGCGGGCCTCTCACTGCCGTGGCCCCTCCCACCTCGGAGCACAGGCTCCGGACGCGCAGGCTCAGCGGCCATGGCTCACGGGCCCAGCCGCTCCGCAGCATGTGGGATCTTCCCGGACCGGGGCACGAACCAGCATCCCCTGCATCGGCAGGCGGACTCTCAACCACTGCGCCACCAGGGAAGCCCTAGAACAACTTTTGATTTCAGACTCAGAGAAAACCTAACTGACCTCCAGCTTGAATGGGCAAATGCAACAATCCCTGCAGATGAATCCATCATAGTCCCACCTTAGTGGAAGTGGTTTGTGCCCCAACAGGATTTATCTTTGTCTGTGGTGGTTATCACTCTCCTTGGACCTATGAATGCCCAGACAGCTGGTGCACAGCAGGGCAATGCCCCTTAGTTTCTCTAACTGTGCCCCCATCTTTCCACAGATGAATTAAAACACCTCCTTGGTTGAATCTCCTGGATTTACATCGTTGACTTAGAAAGAAATCACCAGGAGGCATTTATAACTCAGGATTAACTGCCTTTGGCAGAGCCTGGTTCTAACTTCCCTGGTTAGGAGTAAATGTAAAGGAGAATATGATCAGAATCCTCTCCTTAACTCTTGAAAATATTACAGAAGCCACTGCTAGAGCAATAACTGCCCAAGAAAAATCCTTAGACTCTGCTTTTGATAATGGGATAGCGCTTGACTATCATTTAGGTGTCTGTGTGTGGCCAACACCACCTGCTGTACCAGGATTAACATTTCTGGGGGGGTTGAAACTCAGTTACATAAGATCACTGAGCAAGACCCTTGGCTATAAAAGGTGACTCTTTTAGGACTTCCCTGGTGGCACAGTGGTTAAGAATCCGCCTGCCAATGCAGGGGACACAGGTTTGAGCCCTGGTTCGGGAAGATCCCACATGCCATGGAGCAACTAAGCCCATGCACCACAACTACTGAGCCTGCACTCTAGAGCCCACGAGTCACAACTACTGAGCCCGCGTGCTGCAACTACTGAAGCCCACATGCCTAGAGCCCGTGCTCTGCAACAAGAAGCCACCACAATGAGAAGTCAGCACACCACAACACAGTAGCCCCTGATCACCGCAACTAGAGAAAGCCCGCACACAGCAACAAAGACCCAATGCAGCCAAAAAATAATAATAAATAATTTTTTTTTAATTTAAAAATTAAAAACAAATTTTTAAAGGTGACTCTTTTAGGGGGAGCTTTCTTTGACTTACTTGAGTTTGCTCAGTTTGGGTCTTTGGGGACCATGGCTCTAAAGTGCACTCCAGACGTTGGAAATTATCCTGCTTATAATAATCATAGCAATCTCTGGGTACATCGTAGTCTCTCAAGAGCTTTAAATGCATGTTCCCAGCTGCTAAGCACTAAGCAATGATCTCCCTAAGACTGGAACATCAGAAAATGAATGAATACAATGACCAACTTAAAAACTGTAAACCTGGAGTCATGGCCTGTGAATATCACAGAGATTCAGAAAAAAAAAAAAAAAAAAAAAAGTCCTGATCTGTGAATACACACAGAGGATCAACAACACCTGTGAGAAATTCAGAGCAGCAGCTGAGAATGGCGCTGATGCCTTAAATTTTGATCCCATCTCTCAGCTAAGCTGAGCATATGAACAAAAGAGGGGAACTGTTGAGAGGAAACAGCAGGCCCAAAATAGAGGCACTGTGCTAAATCCCAAGTCAGCAAGCTAAGACTTGATACCTACCTAATTGCAGTCTCAACTCCCCGCCCCAGGAATATAACCTTTAACCATGTCCACCTGGAATTACCTGGTCAGCAATGGTGAGGTAATCCACCCTTCCGTTTCCCTTAGGAGGGAGACCTTGCCTGAAACAATGCATTCTTTGCTAATAATTTGCTTTTTCTGTCCACTTTCTGCCTTTAAAAACCTTTCCTTTTCTACAGCTTGGCAGAACTCCTTTCTATTGCTAGGTGCCCAATTCATGAATTATTTTAAAAAGCCGATTTGATCTCTAAATTTACCCAGTTGAATTTTTATTATTTAACAGGAGTCATGCAATAAAAATGTCTGAGAAGAGAAATGTAACCAAGCAGGACCCTATGGGGTCTTCTTGGATCAGGGCCCTCCCCCACCCCCAGGGTCCTCTGTCTGACTCTTGTCTGTAGAAAAACTTTAGCTTCCTAGGCCTTCCCCGAGTTCCAAAGAATAAACTTAATCAGAGAAGTGAGAAAATGCAGAAAGAAAGGAAAACAGTCAAGCAAGACAAAATAATAATAGTTTAGCCATTAAACAAAATCAAGGACCTTTAGTTCCTCCTCAAGGGCTATATTTGATATCCTGAGCCATGTCCCTTGAGCTGTTTTGCAAATACTGAAACCTCCACCAGGTGGAAGAAGTTAACTGTATGCTACCCACAAGGCAGGTAGACCCCTGACTGGTTGGAACCAGAGGATTGATGTTGTTGATTACCAGTTACCTCAACACCAACCAATCAGAAGAATGTCCATGAACTGATCATGCAACAAGCCTCCCTCATCCTGTGTCTAAAAACTTTTCCCTAAAAGCCATCAGGGAGTTCGTGTCTCTTAAGCACCAGCTGCCTGGACTTGGCACCCTGCAATAAACGCTACACTTTCCTTCACCACAGCCCGCTGTCAGTAGACTGGCTTTATTGCGGGCAGGCAAACGGACCCAAGTTAGGTTTGATAACAAAAATATATCTCTTCAAGTTGAAGACCTCTTTTTCAATAAGACATATGTAAAAATGAGACTTAATATGTCTCGCTATTTTTAGAAATTTGTTTAGGTTGATAATCAGATTGTATGGCATAGAGGTTTTTCCCACTATATACTGAAGAGATCCCAGGGATATGAGGAAACGCCCTCTAATGGGCATCTGTTGGTTTTTGTTTAACAAGCACCCTTGGGGCAGGAACAGACAGTTGCCTATCCTATGTCCTCCAGTCTTCTTTACTAGCAGAACCCTGATTTTGTTGGGAATGGCAACATGCCCGACTAAATACATTTCCCAGTCTCCCTGACAGATGCGGGTGACAACATGATGAGTTTCCTGCCATTGATAGTTAAGCAGAAAGTGTCAGGTGAGACTTGTACCCTTGACTCTCCTCCTTCCTCTTGTGAGGAACATGAGCCTGATGGCTGGAGCTTTAGTAGCTATTTTATGACTATGAGAACACAGGCCTCACCCAGATGGATAGTAGAGTTGAGGGCAAGGTGGGGCCTGGGTCCCCAGTACTTTGTCCCACACCTGCCTTGAATTGCCTAACTTCAGATTTCTTATCATTTAAAAGAAAAATAACCCCCTAATCAGTGGTTCCCAGCTTGGACTGCCCATTGGACTCATCAGAGGAGATTTAAAAATTATTGCTTCCTGGATCTCACCTCAAAAATCTCACCTCAAAAAATCCCACCTCTGATGTTATTGATATGGAGTGTAGCCCCGGCATGCAGTTAAACAAAATTTTAAATAAAAGCTTCCAGATGATCCTAGTGTGCAGCAAATGTTGAGAACCACTGCCCTACTTTGTTTAAGCCATTGCTTTTGCAGGTGTTTTGTTTTGCTTTGTTTTTGTTTTCTTTACAAATTCAATAGCCCACAGATACAAGCTTCTTTCACTGCGGAATTGCCCGCGCTTAGCCTCCCAGTGTGTTTCTAGTTAGAATGATAATCCGGAGCTGTTGATGTGGGGCGCACAAGACACTACCTAGAATTGGAACAAAGGGTAGGCATAGGAGCTGATTAGGGCCAATAAAACTTTTAGAAGCAAACACGGAATAACTTCATGACCTTGGGGCAAAGATTTCTTAAACAAAATATAAAAAGCACTAACCATAAAAGAAATAATCAAAAGGTTTCTCTTTTCATTTTACTTTCATTAGAATCAAAAACTTCTGTTCACCAAAAGATACTAGGAGATTGAAAAGGAAAGCCACAAATAAGCTCAAAATGGATTAAAGACCTAAATGTAAGGCCAGAAACTATGAAACTCTTAGAGGAAAACATAGGCAGAACACTCTATGACATAAATCGCAGCAAGATCCTTTTTGATCCACGTCCTAGAGAAATGGAAATAAAAACAAAAATAAACAAATGGGACCTAATGAAACTTAAAAGCTTTTGCACAGCAGAGGAAACCATAAACAAGACGAAAAGACAACCCTCAGAATGGGAGAAAATATTTGCAAATGAAGCAACTGACAAAGGATTAATCTCCAAAATTTATAAGCAGCTCATGCAGCTCAATAGCAAAAAAACAAACAACCCAATCCAAAAATGGGCAGAAGACCTAAATAGACATTTCTCCAAAGAAGATATACAGACTGCCAACAAACACATGAAAGAATGCTCAACATCATTAATCATTAGAGAAATGCAAATCAAAACTACAATGAGATATCATCTCACACCAGTCAGAATGGCCATCATCAAGAAATCTAGAAACAATAAATGCTGGAGAGGGTGTGGAGAAAAGGGAACACTCTTGCACTGCTGGTGGGAATGTGAATTGGTACAGCCACTATGGAGAACAGTACGGAGGTTCCTTAAAAAACTACAAATAGAACTACCATATGACCCAGCAATCCCACTACTGGGCATATACCATGAGAAAACCATAACTCAAAAAGAGACATGTACCAAAATGTTCATTGCAGCTCTATTTACAATAGCCCGGAGATGGAAACAACCTAAGTGTCCATCATTGGATGAATGGATAAAGAAGATGTGGCACATATATACAATGGATTATTACTCAGCCATAAAAAGAAACGAAATTGAGCTATTTGTAATGAGGTGGATAGACCTAGAGTCTGTCATACAGAGTGAAGTAAGTCAGAAAGAGAAAGACAAATACTGTATGCTAACACATATATATGGAATTTAAGGGAAAAAAATGTCATGAAGAACCTAGGGGGAAAACAGGAATATAGACACAGACCTACTTGAGAATGGACTTGAGGATATGGGGAGGGGGAAGGGTAAGCCGTGACAAAGTGAGAGAGTGGCATGGACATATATACACTACCAAACGTAAAATAGATAGCTAGTGGGAAGGAGCCGCATAGCACAGGGAGATCAGCTCGGTGCTTTGTGACCGCCTGGAGGGGTGGGATAGGGAGGGTGGGAGGGAGGGAGATGCAAGAGGGAAGGGATATGGGAACAGATGTATATGTATAATTGATTCACTTTGTTATAAAGCAGAAACTAATAAAAAAAAGAAAAGAAAAGGA
The DNA here is from genome assembly GCF_949752795.1 of Hyperoodon ampullatus. Lineage (NCBI taxonomy): Eukaryota > Metazoa > Chordata > Mammalia > Artiodactyla > Ziphiidae > Hyperoodon > Hyperoodon ampullatus. Next base: position 16,379,667 of record NC_136928.1, read on the forward strand.
AAGCCACGTGTGGGAGAAGATATTTGCACTACCGGTATCCAACAAAGGACTGATAACCAGAATATACAACGAACCTCAATCTATCAATAATTAAGAGGCAGTCAACCCAATAGCAAAATGGACAAAAAAAAAAAGGGCAAAAGACTTGAACAGGCACTTCACGAAATACAATATCCAAATGGCCATAAACATGAAAAAGTGCTCCATCTCCTTAGTCATTAGGAAAATGCAAAGTAAAACTATAACACGATACCACTCTCTCTCCACTGTATAATTGTGTAAAATGACTAAAATAAGGAAGACTGACAGTATCATATGTTGCTGAAAATATGGAGTAACTGGAAACCTCCACACTGCTGGGGGGAGGGTAATTAATGCCATTACTTTGGAAAACTGTTGGACATTAACCAAAAAAGCTAAGTCTTAAATCTTTTGAAGGGAGGAATGTGAAAGAATTTTTGGACATCTTCTATAACCAGTAAAAATCCCCCCTCTTCATCCCCAAATTCTAAATACTAAGAAGGAAGGAAGGGAGGGAGGGAGGGAGGGAGAGAGAGAAAGGAAGGAAGGAAGAAAAGAGGGAGGGAGGGAGGAGGACAAAGTCTGCAACCTTTGACACAAGTCAAAGCTGGAGAGCCAAATAAATTGCACACCCTGTTTATAGTAATGATACATCGCAGAGCTATCTTGGCTGGGAAATGGAAATATCACCCAGTGTAAATTATAAAAGGTCTTTAGGACCACATCCCCGACATAAAATGCAATTGCTGCTGTACTTGCTTCTATGGGCAGCACGTGATCTAACTTCACGGTAATAATTGGGACAATTTCATTGCAAGTGGTACAGCCCAATTAGAAGAAAATTTAGCAAAAAGGGGGATTTGGGGGAAGATCGCTAGGTTACGAGCTGTGGGAGAGTGGGAAAGAAGGTGAGCCTCAGGAGCAGCTGGACCCAAACACCCCCGGGGGGCCCTCCCCCCTTGGCCCTGCGCCTATCTCCCCATGTGTGTCTCCCTCGTCCTGCTAATGGCACACCTGCCTCTGTCTACAGAGCCCTAGGTTACAATTGCATCCACTGGGAAAACACTCATTCTTTCTCATTTCCAGTTTTAAAATTCCAGAAAGGGAGGGGGATTGGCTCCACATGGGTCAAGACTCCCCCCCGGCTCACTCAGTTGTGGCCTGGGGGTGGGGCCTGACAAAGGCACTGTGAATGTCCTGCTCCGGCCAGGTGCCCAGGGCTGTCCAGTTGTCTATGGCTGCTGGGAGGCAGGTTTTCCTAAGACCTGCTCCTGAGTTATCATGAGGATGGGGTGGGTGTAAGGGGAAGCAGTGGCAAGAACATGGAGCCCCTGGTGACTGGGGCGTGGCGCACTCACTTTAGGGAAATTTAGACTTTATTATTAAACGCCAGGTTATAGGACTGTGTGCTCTGTAGGACCCTTTCTCCAGTGTAGCCTCTCAGGGGACTGGCATTGGAAGAAAATCAGCCACAGCCTCAAACCACCGTACCCTTGGAGATGTACCCACAGAGAGCCTGGGATGCCTCAAACAGTAGACTGCCACACTCCATAAGCTATAAACTGAACCTTAGAGCATGGGATTGGGGGGCTTCCCTGGTGGTCGAGTGGTTAAGACTTCACCTTCCAATGCAGGGGGTGTGGGTTCGAGCCCTGATTGGGGAGCTAAGATCCCACATGCCTCGTGGCCAAAAAAACAAAACATAAAACAGAAGCAATATTGTAACAAATTCAATAAAGACTTTAAAAATGGTCCACATCCAAAAAAAAATCATGGGATTGGGAAGCTGTGTGTGCCAAGAATACGAAATGTCAAGCATCAAGGCGTCAGAACACGTAGACCATGCAGTCTGCCCTGAAGGGGAACTGAGGAAGTGCTAGATGAAGCCCAGTTACAAAGGGTGGGGCAACAAAAGTATACCCCAATCTGCTACAGCATGAGAGCACAGCATGCTCAAAGCATGGAGTCCATTCTCTGAAGACAGTCACCTGGGGAGACCCCAAACACCAAATGTAAGTCATTGTGTTGTCCAGAACAAAACACGGAGGCGAAAGCGTATGCCTGCAAATATAAAGCACAGTCTCTGAATGAGGTACCCTCAAACGTGGAGACCAGGCTTCTCCCCTGTTCCCTACAGAGAACTTTGAAATGTCTGTGTTGGTGTTATTAGCTACAGAAATCTAAGTCCCACGGGCTCCAAGACTGGGTGGACAAAACTATTAAAGAACAGCTTCTGTGCATGTACTGGATCTCTGTGAACAGTGGTAAAACTTTGCTCTTGGTAGCACGTTTCATCTAGCAAGTTGGAGTATTTCACAGGTAGTTGTTCTTCCTGTATGTTCACCGGTAGCTGCATTGTGCAGAACCCAGTCCCATCCATGCCATCATCGGGGTTATATGTGCTCCCGGTGTGGCCCCTGAGAGCACAGACACAGTGGACTTCCTGCCCAATGTCTGGGTTTTCACATGGGTAGAAGCTAATGTTGCTTCACCCAGTGTTCCTCAATTCATTTCCTGAAAAGACAGCTGTCTTCTTTCAGTTCCTTAAGTGCTTTAGTATCTTTTACAGTTGTCTTGTAGCTCTCAAAGTTTTGACTTCATCAATAAAGAAATGGTCTGGATCTGCTTCCTATGAACAGTAAGTCAATTTGTGACTTTTCAATACTACAGAAACAAACAAACAAAAAATAATCAAATAAATTGCCTGTTAGACTCAAAAGAGCCAGTGACGTCTCTGAATTCTATGTAAAGCTTTTGGTTACTTGTGCGGAAACAGCCTGTTTCTTCAGGCCCTCGGGGCATGTCGTCAAACACAAAGTATTCAGTTAAATGGGGGAGAACATGAGGAGGCAGTGGGCCCTCATCACAGAACGAGCCCCAGTAAAGGGAAAATGTTCCCAAAGATGGTGGCACATGGAGAGCAGGACGGGGTGAAGGATGCATGGAGATGGATCGGGCATGCCTTTAACTGCTTAGCACTGACTTACATGAAAGGAGAGACCTTCTGGGCCTTACCCTGGAATTCCTTCCTTTTTCTCTCCTAAGTTCCTGCCATCTTGGCAATGCCCTGGCCATGCAAGAGATAAAACATTGTCTTACAGATGAGGGCATGTGGTCAGAAAAGAGCCATTACTACTCCTGTTCATGCTTCCTTTCCTTTCTAGGTGTCTGAAGGCCTTTGAGAAACAAGGAGAAGACATAAAAAGCAATAACGAAGAAGAAAAAGAAGAATCTGGAACGACTGTAAAAGTGGTGAATTGGCATCTAATGTTGAAAGTCCTAATTGATATAAGTGCCACGCACAAAGAGTGGTGCGGGGTAAAGAGAAAAAGAATGTGGGAGAAACGTAATGTCCCTTCCCACGAAAGCCTACCATTTATATAGGGAAACAAACAAGATCAGAGATTATAAACAGCCTAGTTGAACTAGACCACTAGAAGTGTTCATTCAGTGCCCAAATTTAAAAATCGGGAGATTTCCACATTAAAGTCTGGGAATCTGGCTTCTTGTGAAAACTCAGAGGATGCAATAACCCCAGATGTGTATTCTCACGAGGCAACCACCTGCTGGGTCTGCCAGGAGCCACCCCTACGGCTGGGGCAGGTGGTCTTCACTTTGGAACAGTCCCCACCACTCCCTATTGTCTTACTCTTCACCACTGTGACCGCTGGGCCCTGGGAATTTTTCATTCCTGACTGGGACATCTGAAACATTAGATGAACGATTAGAGGACAATTCTATCCGTGCAACAAAAGGTCACTTATGTTGTAAGTGGATTCCATGCATTCTCATGGAAAGCGGAGCAGCATCAATCAATTCCATAAATTATCTCAAGCTCTTCACTCAGGGGTACTGGGCTGGCTGCTGAATGAATTCATCCCTCTCTGGCATTTGGACAAGGAAGTCTAATTGTAGTGGTGGACCTTGCACTCTGGGCCCGCTTGGAGGAGAGGGGACTTTAGGATGGGGTGTCGACCCTGTACCCAGATGCTCAGCTCCGGGGGCAGAGAAGGGAGTAGGGGTCCTGTCCTGACATCAACCTTCAACTTAAGGATGCCATGGGGGAATCCATGAATAATTCACATCACAACCAGACCAATGCTCAGTGAGCTTCAGTGGCAATGAATCACCTTGTGTGCATTTCCTGTCTGCACGTCAGTCTCTTTTCCCCCGCGTCTGTGGTGAGCTTATGAATGGGTGCATTCTCTCTAATGCCCTTGCTTTTGGAGAGGCAGTCTCAGGATCCCAGCCCGAGTTTCCAGTGTCTGACTTGCCATTTACAAACTGTACATCATAAGATTTCTAATAACACATGACTTTAAAAATGCCTCTACCAAAGAGGAATCTGGATGGAAACAGAGAAACTGTGGTCCTTTTAGAGTCTCTGGACATTTGTGCATGTGGAAATTAGGAGACTTGGGTGTTCTGGTGTGAAAAAGTGGTGGTGGGAGTGGTGGTGGTGGGGGGAATGCAAACATTTTGAGAACATTCCCTGGCTTGGGCACTTTACATGTGTTCTTGCTGCTCATATCATAGATGAAGAAACAGGTTCTTCAAACCTGAACCCCTAGAAATAGAAAGTGCACCACATTTGCAACTTAAGATTTTTCACAAGGACCTACTGTAGAGCACAGGGAACTCTACTCAATATCCTGTAATAACCTATATGGGAAAGGAATCTGAAAAAGAATAGATATATGTATATGTATAAATGAATCACTTTGCTGTACACCTGAAACTGACACAACATTGTAAATCAACTATACTCCAATATAAAATAAAAATTAAATTAAATTTTTTTCCAGTAACCACATTTAAAAAAGGCAAAAATAAGAGTGAAATGAGTTTTGATGATATATTTTATTTCACTCAAAAATCCAAAATAATCACTTAAATATGTACTCAATATGAAAAATTATGAGTGGAATATTTCACTTTATTTTTTCAGACTAACTCTTTAAAGTTCAAGATGGAGCTCACACTTATGGCACCTCTCAGTGTGGACAAGCCACAGAGCAAGTGCTCAAAAGCCACGTGCACAGCAGGACAATACTGTTTTATTCAACAGTACAGCCCTGAGAGGGGGATGCACTAAAAGCTGTATGACCTCGGGCAAATTGCTTAATGTCTCTGGTCTTCTGTTTCCTTATCATAAAGTGTGACGAATAGTAGTTGGACTTTGCTCCTCTCAGGCATGTCTGCTCAGTCCCTCCTGGGTTTTATGATAACACATTAGCAGAACACAGTGGTCCCTGTGACACAGGGGCAGGGTGACTGCAGGTGCAGACAAATGGCAAAATGACTTACGTGGCATAATTACAAACCGTGACACGGTTTGTTAAAGGCAGTTTTCACAACCATGTGGACTTTGGGTGATGCCTGCTCAGGCCCCACCTGGGGCTTCCAGCAACCTGTCAGGCCTTCACCCAGACAGGAGGATACTAATGCCACCAGCCACAAGCGTTTTCTATGAGACACTGGGGAGATGACCACCTTCTTTAACCTTATCACTATACACTGGTAACTTCGCTAAGATTTGTGTATTGATATTTGTTGACGATGATTGCTGTGCCCAAACAAGGCACATGCAAAAATGCTATATGCAGCTTGTTTGAACAGTCTTTCAGTTTTATTCAGACCAATTAAGCTGTCTTTTTAATATAAGTATTCAAAGAATTGACACTCTTTAGGCAAAATCTTAGCTAAAGAAAGTCAGCTAGAATGAGAATTTTATGGAAAGCAGAGTATCTTTGTTAACCAAAGGGGAAGTTTATTCTGATAAAGTCAGAAAGCTCAGGTATAGAATAAGATGCAACTTAAAATTATCACAAGAGACAGCACAGAAGTGAGGAGAACTTGCCCTTGGACCAAGCAACCTGCTCTCACATCTTGATTTTTCCACCCTTTTCACTGTGACTTTGTTTCCTTACCTTTAAGATGGGAAAAATATGTACCTTCCAGAGCTAAGGGATGGAATTAGATTCTTAAAATGATAAATGTCAGATCCCCTTTTTTTCTATATCACTGAGAATAGATGGGGTGAAAACAGTTAAGAAAAAAAACAACAGGCAAAGGCTTTTGGCGATTTTGAGTGTTTTTGCCTTTTTTGTAGCTTAATTTCTTTTAATAAAAAGCAATAATTGTTTCTCTGATTAGGAAAGTAATACATTGATTGTTGAATATTTAGAAAATACAGAAACATGTATTTTTAAAATGACCAGTAATTCTACCACCCAGAGATAAATACTGTTAATATTTTTGGTTTTGTGCTAAGCATGCCTACATGCAAACATTTTTCTTTCTTTTTACACAATTGGGATCATATTATTACATTAAGTGTTATAGCCCAATTTTCACTTGTATACTTTTATTTTTAAAAGATCCTTCGAAAAATTTGGAATATCTCTTATTTTAAAAATATGGTTCAGGGACTTCCCTTGTGGTCCGGTGGGTAAGACTCCATGTTCCCAATGCAGGGGGCCTGGGTTTGAACCCTGGTCGGGGAACTAGATCCCACATGCCACAACTAAGAAGTCTGCATGTCGCAACTAAGAAGTCCACACGCCACAACTGAAAGTTCCCACATGCTGCAACTAAGACCCAGCACAACCAAAATAAATAAATAAATATTTTTTTAAAATATTGTTTAAAAAATAACTTAATGGTTATGTAATATTTTACTATTTGATGTACCATATTTTATTTAGTCCTATTTTGGGGCAAGTAGACTGTTTCCAAGTTTTTCAATATAGAAATTCTACACAATATTCTTGCACACAAATTTTGGTGCACATTTGTTGATGTCTCTAGGATAAATTCCTAGAATTGGAGTGAGTAATTCTAAGGGTTTTTAAGTGGCCCTGACACATTACTAAATCAACCTTCTGAAAGATTTTAACAACTAACGATGACTCTGCCATTGTGAATGGTAATTTTTGTACCATCTGGCCTCAGAACCAAATGATCAACTACATTTGAAAGTAATAGATTGATAATGGACGGGTTGTAGGTATACATGGGAGTTCTATCTATTATTCTATGAAGCTCTCTATGTGATTTTCCAATTTTTTGTAATTGGGATGCAGGGCTACAGAAAATTGGGAATGGGCCAGATAGTTTCCAGAGAAGAGAACTTCTTTGAGGATGGGAAACACTTGTCAGCCCTGGGATCAAACACAATAAAGTACTAAGAATGAGGAAGGTCCATACAAATGGCAAGGTGCTGGGTCAGTTCAAAGTCTGCAAGGGGAACCTGCTCTAGACTTGACTTCTGCCCTTGGCAGATGAGACTTCTAGCTGCCTGTCAATTATAATCACCTAGAAACAGAGCAGCTTGGAGAAACAGAAAACCAGGGTGGGGGATAGAAGACAAGGGCATGGGGGCTGGAGGAGCCAGGAGAGGAGCAAGAGGTGGGAAAAGCTGTGAGAAGGAGGGGCTGGGTCTGAGATGTAGCCACACCCACAGCCTCCTGGAGACTAATGACAAGCTTTCCACTTTTATTCAACATAGTTTTGGAAGTCCTAGCCACAGCAATCAGAGAAGAAAAAGAAACAAAAGGAATCCAAGTTGGAAAAGAAGTAAAACTGTCACTGTCTGCAGATGACATGATACTATACATAGAAAATCCAAAAGACGCTACCAGAAAACTACTAGAGCTCATCAATGAATCTGATAAAGTTGCAGGATACAAAATTAATGCACAGAAAGTTGAATTTCTATACACTAACAAGAAAATATCAGAAAGAAAAATTAAAGAAACAATCCCATTTACCATTGCATCAAAAAGAATAAAATACCTAGGAATAAACCTAACTAAGTAGACAAAAGAACTGTACCTCAAAAACTGTAAGATGCTGAGGAAAGAAAACAAAGACAACACAAGCAGATGGAAAGATATACCATGTTCTTGGAATGGAAGAATCAATATTGTGAAAATGACTATACTATCCAAGGCAATCTACAGATTCAGTGTAATCCTTATGAAATTACCAATGGCATTTTTCACAAAACAAAAAAATCTTAAAATTTGTATGGAGACACAAAAGACCCCCAATAATCAAAGCAGTCTTGAGAAAGAAAAACAGAGCTGGAGGAATCAGGCTCCTGGACTTCAGACTATACTACAAAGCTACAGTCATCAAAATGGTATGGTGCTGGCACAAAAACAGAAATATAGATCAATGGAACAGGATAGAAAGCCCAGAAATAAACCCACGCACCTATGGTCAATTAATCTATGACAAAGGAGGCAAGATTATACAATGAGGAAAGACTGTCTCTTTAATAAATGGTACTGGGAAAACTGGACAGCTGCATGTAAAAAAAATGAAATTAGAACATTATTTAACATGATACACAAAAATAAACTCAAAATAAATGTAAGGCCAGATCTTATAAAACTCTTAGAGGAAAGCATAGGCAGAACACTCTTTGACATAAATCACAGCAATATCTTGTCCGAGCTGTCTCCTAGAGTAATGGAAATAAAAACAAACAAATAGGACCTAATTAAACTCAAAACCTTTTGCACAGCAAAGGAAACCATAAACAAAATGAAAAGACAGCCCACAGAAGGGGAGAAAATATTTACAAATGATGAGACCTACAAGGGGTTAGTCTCCAAAATTTACAAACAGCTCATGTAGCTTGATATCAAAAAACAAAACAAACAAACAAACCAATTAGAAAATGGGAAGAAGACCTAAACAGGCATTTCTCCAAAGAAGACATACAGATGGCCAAGAGGCACATGAAAAGATGTTCAACATCATAAAATTATTAGAGAAATGCAAATCAAAACTACAATGAGATATCACCTCACACCAGTCAGAATGGCCATCATCAAAAAGTCTACAAGCAATAAATGCTGGAGAGGGTGTAGAGAAAAGGGAACCCTCCTACACTGTTGGTGGGAATGTAAATTGGTACAGCTACTATGGAGAAGAGTATGGAGGCTCCTTAAAAAACTAAAATAGAGCTACCATATGACCTGGTAATCCCATTCCTGGGCAAACACCCAGACAAAACTAAATTCAAAAAGATACATGCACCCCAATGTTCACTGGAGCACTGTTTACAATAGCCAAGACATGAAGCTACTTAAATGTACAGTGATAGATGAATGAATAAAGAAGATGCGGTACATATATACAATAGAATATTACTCAGCCATTAAAAAGAATGAAATAATGCCATTGCAGCAACATGGATGGACCTGAAGATTATCACACTAAATGAAGTAAATCAGACAGAGAAAGACAAATATCATGTGATATTGCTTATATGAAAAATCTAAAAAAAATGATATAAATGAACTTATTTACAAAATAGAAACAGACTCACAGACTTAGAGAACGAACTTATGGTTACTGGGGGCAAGGGTCGGGGGAGGGAATAGATTGGGAGTTTGGGATTGACATATACACACTGATATATTTAAAACAGATAACCAGCAAGGACCACTTGTGCAGCACAGGGAACACTGCTCAATATCCTGTAATAACGTAAATGGGAAAAGAATTTGAAAAAGAATAGATACATGTATATGTATAACTGAATCACTTTGCTGTACACCTGAAACTAACACAACATTGTTAATCAACTATGCTCCAATATAAAATAAAAATTTAAAAAAAAAAAAAAAAAAAAGCTTTCCAGAAGGGCCAGGGTTCTCAAGTGGAACACATGAGAGCAGTTCCCGGGGGTTCCTGGAACTGTCAGGAGGATGTCATGGATGTGGGGAGCACCCTAGGGGCAGCGCCACCTATGGTTGGCCTGGACCAGCAGCCTCTACCGCCAACAGCTGCTCTAGGTTATATGAAGATTAGAATTGGGAATACGGCGAAGATAACATGGAAGTAAAGAATTAATTTATATTTATTTAAACTAGGGATATGCACAAAGCACAGGCCCTGGAGATTGAGTACCTTAACAGCTGCTATTGACTTTAGTAACTTCAGGAGAATTAGTAAGGTAATGAACGATAAGAAACGGTAAAAATCAGTTTAATCAATTTAGAATTGCCACAAAATACCTAAACCTAAAAATCACAGATCCCTCACTGCTTAACCCTCCTGAGGAATAAACATAAAATACTATTCAGTATGGTTTGGGGAATCACAAATCCTGTCAGATTAGTAAACCTTTAACTACTAGTTCTAAGTTTGGTAAATCATGTGCTGTTGGTTACATGATATACTTAAATTTCAAGAAGGGTTTAAACTTGTCCCATGTAACAAACCAGAAAAATATGGTCAAAATATCAGTATTAGAAACAAAGAGTGTTTTCAAAGGTTGGTCTTAGGCCAGTATATCTTAAATTTTCATCAGTAATGATAAAAGATGGTACATAAATAAATGAATTAAAGAGATGCCCCAGCCTGGGGTTAGAACCCACTAACATTGTAACTGAACATCTAAGACACGAGAAAGAAGCTTAGAAATCAGTAGTCACAGATATATAGAGAATGAAGCTTGATAGCATCAGTTTCCTTTAATGATAAAGAAGAAATTAAGCAAATACTGAGTGAACGCACAGTAGAGTGAAACATCCCCAAGGACGAGCCATTCTAGAAAGCCAAATTTCCGCCGTCGAGACCCCTTTAAGTGCTAATTTTATGTTTTTTTCTTTTTTCAATGGAAAATTTTCAAAAAGGTATCATTCATTCACATCTCTGCTTTCTTCAAGAAATACAATGAGTGTAGTTTTTTCTTAATGATTCTGGGTAATCATACATGACCAATTTCAATAAGTACTTATTGAGCATTTCTACTTTGTGCCAAGTACTGGACATTGACATTTAAACCTTTTTTATTTGCTTTAAAACCAGATCTTGAAAACAGTATGCTGAGTGAAAGAAATCAGTCACAAAGGAGCACATAAGAAATGCCCAGAACTGGCAAATCTGTAAAGACAGAAAGTAGATTGGTGGCTGCCTAGGGCGGGGGCTGGAGGGCCGATGGGCATGATGGTTAAGGGGTGTGGGTTTCTTTGGGGGGCAATGACAACGTTCTAATGAGTGTGGTGATGGATTCACCACTCTGGGAATATACTAAAAGCCATTGCTTTAAAGTGTACAATTTAAATGGGTAAATTGTGTGGTTATGTGAAGCACATCTCGATAAAGCTGTATTTTTTAAAACCAGGTTGGTGGGACTTCCCTGGTGGCACAGGGGTTAAGAATCCACCTGCCAGTGCAGGGGACATGGGTTCGATCCCTGGTCAGGGAAGATCCCACAGGCCGTGGAGCAACTAAGCCTGTGTGCCACAACTACTGAGACTGCACGCCGCAACTACTGAAGCCCGCACGCTCTAGGACCCGTTTGCTGCAACTACTGAGCCCGCGTGCTGCAACTACTGAAGCCCATGTGCCTAGAGCCCATGCTCCGCAACAAGAGAAGCCACCACAACGAGAAGCCCGCGCACCGCAACGAAGAGTAGCCCCGGCTCGCCACAACTAGAGAAAGCCGGCGCGCAGCAACGAAGACCCAACGCAGCCAAAAATAAAAACATAAAAACCAGGTTGGCAATGTTCTGAGGACATAAAGAGACAACATCTAAACTAGGATGAGGAGGGAAGATGGACAGGGAGTTGGGGGAGGGGCTGGCCATGCTAAGCTCCTACTCATCTCTGAAGGATCCTTTGCCCCTGAGATCCTGCCTGCACTATCTCCTGTCTCCTCCCTCCTGTCCCTGTGCCTGCCTGTGACGGTTCCATGGTATCAGTTGCTTCCTATCCGCTCTGGTTCTGGAAACCACAGAGTTGTTCAAAGCCAGGCTCAGGAGTCAGAAAGACCTGGGTTTAAGGATGGGTTGTGACACCATCACTGTGATCTTGGACAAATTTGGTACACTCTCTAAGCCCCAGTTTCCCCATCAGGAAGACTGGAGTAATATCTACTTCATAGTGTTATTTTGAGGATTAATGAGAGGAAGCTTGGAAGGAATGTGACTTGCTCAGTGTCTGACTCACAGGCAGTGTTCGGAAGACAATGGTGTGTCTGGGAAGAGGAGAGCAGCAAGTTCTACGGAAAATGTCATCACAGAGAACAGTAGAAGGGGGAGAGCAATAAACATTAGTTGAGCATTTACTATGTGCCAAGTGTTTGACATTCAGTATCTCATTTGCTTCTTATAACAATAGCTCCATGTCACAGTTGAGGAAACCAAGACCCACACAGATAATCATTATGACAAGACCACTAAACACTCTTACAATGCGCTCAAGTCATGTATTAACTTATCTAATCCTCACTACCCTAGGAGGAAGTGTGATACTGTGTTTATAAGAAGTATATATTTGGTCTTGTCTCTGGGAGCACAGAGCTTCCCACACCCCTTGGAATTAAGTGTTGAGAGTGAAGACGGTGTCTTCTGTAATGTTAATGAGGTGACTTTCGACCTCACCTAAGGATGGGCTGGATGCAGAAGAACCAACCATACGGTTGGAACTTGTGGTCTCAGCCCCTGACTTCCTGGGAGGGGAGAGGGGCTGGAGGTTGAATCCGTTGCCAATGGCCAATGAGTTCATCAATCATGTCTATGTCATGAGTCTCAAAAAAATCCAAAAGGATGGGTTTGGAGAGCTTCTGGGCTGGTGAACATGTGGAGCTGTGGGGAGAACGGCATGCCTGGAGAGGGCGTGGGAGCTCTGTACCCCTTCCCCGTCCCCTGCCCTACAGCATCTCTTCCATCTGGCTGTTCCTGTTATATCCTTTTGTAACAAATTGCTAAACTGTTTCTGAGTTCTGTCATCTGTTCTAGCAAATTGATTGAACCCAAGGAGGGGGTTGTGGGAACCTCCAATCTGGAGCCAGTGGGTCAGAAACACAGGCAACAACCTGGCTTGTGACTGATGTCTGAAGTTGGGGGAGGGGCAGTCTAGTAGGATTGAACCCTTAGCCTGTGGGACCTCATGCCATCTCCAGGTAATGTCAGAATTGAGTTGAATTACAGGACACCCAGCTGCTGTCAGAGCATCCTCTCCACCCCTTCCCACATGGAAATTGGTCACAGAACACCGAAAGAGGTAGTTATCATGATTATCCCATTTTACAGATGAGAAACTGAGGCACAGAAAGAGTACCTAACTCACCCAGGGTCACATATATTAAATTGCAGCTCTGGGATACAAACAGAAACAATTGATTCCAAAGCCCTTGTCTCCTCCATGTATATGCTGTTCACTAAGAACACAGCCGAGGGTCCTACTGGTCCGCATACCTAACGGGAAGACAGGCTGCAGAAGGAGCGGTGTATGGGATGCTGGACAAATGGAAAGGACAGGGCCTGGCTTCAGTCACGGAGCTGGCTCTTTTGGGGTAACTGGAGGGGCACTGAGAGGCTACATCAGGCTCTTCTGAACCCTCCTACCTGAGAATACAGAGTACCACTTTTCAGCTGAAGGCTATTCGTGGTTTTGAGTTTGTCAAAATGGTTCTTAACAGCTGTTAGCCATTGCAAGGCTGCTGGGTGGCTGAATTTCTAATATTTCCTGGCTTTTTTTTTTTTTTTCTCACATGGTTTTGATAGCAGAGAAGAGAGGAAGCTCTGGAAAGCCCTGGGCATTCAAGAAAGTACAGGTAGATTCTGAGAATCGGGGGCCTCACCTGCCTCCCCATTCTGCACCTGAAAGCCCAGGCTGGTCTTAAAGGTCTGCGTGTAGACTACATGGATGAGGGTGAGGACTCTGGTTAGATCTTTGCCTCCTATTCTCTGAGGCATCTCTGTGTGGGGAAGGCAACAGTCCTTGGTCTGCTGCCTCTACTATTTGGTTAATTCAATGCTGGAGACCTCTAGCATCTGGACCAGGTGCATTTTCTTTGTTAAGAAGGACAGTGGCCGACTGTTCCCAGTGTCCTCAGCCAACAACTCAGGCAGTAGGTGAGTACCAGTACCCTCTGTATCCGTGAGTTCTGCATCCTTGGATTCAGCCAACCGCGGCTCAGGCCCCCTGCCCCTTCCTCCTTCTCCTTAAACCATCTGGCTCATCCCCCACTCCCTTCCCTGCCTCTGGGACTGGCCCATTTGACAAGCCTGTCATAGCCTAAGGATAACCGCATTTAACTGATTTTACTTTTGGGTGGAGGAGTCCAGTGGAGTATATTTCAAAATGCTTTTTCATGGCTGATACAACTAGATGACTCCAACTATCATATTCAGAACCTTTCCTGAGGTGTGTTTTCTCCAGACTGGGGTTTAGTTTGTTGGGGTTCAATGTCCCTGCAAACTGTCCCTTCCTGGCTGCAGGAAGAAACTCCCACAGGACATAACTGTTAGAGCTTTTCCTGTGCACCTTCCTGCCACAAATGTGTAATTTTTTTAAGAAAATCACGATACTTACTCTTGTGAAGAGAGTACCTCCGTCAATTCCAGCCCAGGTTGGGGAGTAGTTCTCAAGCTCCTCTCCCTCAGTCCACCGCAGGCATCTCCAGGTCCCCCACTACAAGAAGAGACCCCAACCCCTTTAATTAGGGTGCGGTGGTCCAGGGTCAGGAAACAGCTGGCGTGGCCTGAGGGGCACCCAGCAGTGCGTGACATTTGACTCCTTAATCATAGGGTCAAATTCAAAGCAATTCCAGGGAAGACCAGCGTCCACCTGGGTTTGGGGACCGCTGTGGTAAGGATGCCCTGGGAACAGGGCAAGGTGCCAGGCATGGCTGTGGATGGGTGGGAACAGGACGGAAGTGCTCCTGTGCTCCCCCCAATCTGGTCTCTGCTCAAAGACAGCTGATGAAGTTCTTGACTTGTTTCTCATCCCCTGGGCTGGGTCACTGCCACAATCAGGTAATATATTAAGCTGTTCATAGTTTTTACGCTTTAAGAGCCCACAAAGCACAGCGGCCCAGATCCTGCTCTAAAAGGGAGAAAGGAGAGAGACCAAGGGTAAGCCTGGGTGGGAAGCAGAGTTGGGTGGCAGACACTTAGGAGGACACCAAACATGGCAGAAGGAACGGGGCACAGATAGTGTGTTCATCTGCCCGAGCTGCCATTACAAAGGCCACAGACAGGGTGGCTTAAACAACCGAAATTAATTTTCTCACAAAACTTGAGGCTAGATGTCCAAGATCAAGGTGTCTGCAGGTTTGCTTTCTTCTGAGGCCTCGCTCCTTGGCTAGCAGAGGGCCTCTGTCTGTGTTGTTCCCTAATCTCCTCTTCTTATAAGGACACCCATCATATTGGATTAGGGGCCCACCCTCAATGACCTCATTTAACCTTAATTACTTCTTTACGGACCCCACCTCCAAATACAGTCACATTCTGAGGTACTGGGGGTTAGGACTTCAACACATGAATGTTGGTGGGGGACATAATTCAGCCTGCAATTCAGAGGGTGAGAGGAACAAACACCAAACAGCCTCCTTCTCAAGCTTGTGGAGAACATCAGGGTCACAGGTCCCTGCCAGGAATTCACACGGAGGTGGGCTCATCATTTCACCCAAGACCATGTCCTAGGCCTGGAGAGGGGGGCCCGGCCTGGGGTGCCCTCCAGAGCAGGGTAGCAACCGTGGGCTCATTGGCTGGCCCACCCCAGGAGGCCCAGGTGCCTGCACTGCGTTCAGCTTTGTCTGAGCAGGAGACCCAGGAGGCCCTCCCCTGTTCCACAGTTATGAAACACGCTTAGGGGAGAACAGAACGCTATGCTAGTTTAACAGTTGTTAATAATTGATAACACTTGTTCCTCAAGGATTGCTTTTCCACGGTGCTCGGAGGCTCGAGAATTCGAGAGAATAAAATTGTAGCATTAAGATAAAACTGGGTTAAGAGCTTTTCTGCCTCTGTTTTAAATGTTTCTATATATAAAATATTCATTTTAAGTTAGAAACTAATAAACAAAGATGTCCCTGTAGGCTCCCATGTGTGAAAATCTAATGTGATCATGTAAATCAAGAAAAAGTAGTAAACAAATTATAAGAAAGTGATCATCTGGTACACAATGAATAAATTATTAGAGTAATAGGTCAACACGAAGAATCTGAACGGGACAGGAAGGGAAAGGGGCTGGTGTCCAGCGCCCGCTCTGTCTCCTGCGGTGACATGTGACCACATGTCCATTGGACAGCTGTGATTTGCAACAGCTGGGCTAGTCTCACCAAAACCGGAGAGATGTGTTCCACATGTGGTCCTCACACACCTTCCTGTCCTTCCCTTCTTTTAAAGCAATTCTGTGAAGAAAAAAAGGTAAAACGCAAATGCTTTTTTTTGGCCATGCCTCATGCAGGATCTTAGTTCCCTGCCCAGGGATCAAACCCTTCTCCCCTGCATTGGGAGGGCAGAGTCTTAACCACTGGACTGCCAGGGAAGTCCCAAAATGCAAATGCTTTTAGTGCTTAGGCCTGCCCAGCCTTTCCTCCTTGGAAGCTCTGGTGCTGGTAGATACCTGCAGTCTCTCACCTCTGCTGCTATTCTCTCTACTGAGTCCCTAAATACCCTCAGGGTTTGTCCTAGGGCTTCTGCTCTTCTCTATCTATACCCCTCTCCTAGGTGGTTTCTTCCATTCTCATAGCCTTAAGTGATCTCCATGCTGACAATTCCCAATGTGTATCTCAAGCCAAGACCCTCCTCCGAGCTCTAGACTCACACATTTATCTCCTTGACGTCTCCACCTCCTAAAGCACAGGCTTCTCAGACTCATCCCCTCCCTTCTCTGCTCCTCCTTCCATCTCAGTAAATGGTGATGCAGCCACTCACTTGTTCAACACAAGACCCCAAGAGGCATCCCGATTCCTCCCTTTCCCTCACCCACGTATCCAGTCTAGTTGGGAGTTCTTTCAGCTCTACCTTCAGAATCCCCCTGGAGTCTGCCTACTTCATCCATCTGCTCAGTCACCACTCGGGTCCAGTCCTCATCATCTCTGGATGACAGCTATACCATAGCCTCCCTATAGGTCACCCCACTGTCACTTTGCCAACCCAACCAGCAGCTGGAGTGATTTAGAAACAAAAATTAGATCATGGAATGCCACTTCCACCCCTAGTTTGCACAAAATCCTTCACTGGGTTTTCCTGCTGCCTATGAATAACATCCAAGCTTCTTATTGTACCCAAAGGCCCTGACGGAGCATGCCCCATCAGGGGCATGAAACTTTCTTCCCTCTCTCAGGACTTTTTGGCCAGACCAGCCTCTACTGGTTCCCTAGGACTTTACTACTATCAGTGAAATCTCCAGATTCAGGTTCTCGGGGCCCCTACTTCTCCAGCTTCATGGCACTGCAAGCCTGGACTTCTTCCTCCTGCCCTCTGGCCACCCGGTCCTGCTCACCCTCCTTTCCCCAGGTCCCCTCCTCTGTGCATCCCTCAGTGGCTCTGGCCTCTGCCTCTTCTCCCTGGGGCCCTGTCTGGGTGATCCAGCACTGTCATGGCTCCACTATCACCTTGTACGTGTGAATGACATGTATTCTCCATCTGCAATCCGCACTCCTGGACCTCTGCCCACAGCGGGTGCTCTCGATGTATTCATGGCACTGAGACAATCCCTTGTCTCTACTCTTACTGGCCCCTAGTCCATCCTCCACTTCTATCCAGAAACCCATCTCTCTAAAGCGCAAGTTTTAAACACTGATTAGAACCCTTCAGGGAGGCTTCTCAAGTGGTCCAGTGAGACCAAGCTGGGACCAGCCCAGGGAGAGTGGAGGTGCACAGAACTGAAAGCATTCACAGGCGATTGTGGAACTGGAATATTTAGAGTGTTTGACAGATGTGGAAGGCAGGAAAAGGAAGGGAGCAGGGACAATTCACAGGTGATGGTCTGAGGCAGCCAGGTGCAGAGGTACCATTAATTGAAATAGGGACTCTGAATGGTTCCTACTCATCACACTTCTGACACCAAATGTGTGAGTTTTAACCTCACATCAACCTATTCTCTAACTTTCTGGACACCATCTGGGTGTCCTAAAATTCAATTCGATTCCATCACTGTCTACCTGGAGTTAGAGCCCTCAAGTTCAGGGCTTAATCCCATAAGACTGTCTCCACGTCAGACGCCAGTTACAAGTCTCAGGCCTCCTATGCTTCTGACTGACTAGCTATCCATTGGGGTTTCCCACGACCTCCTCCTCAGGATCAATATTGGGCTAGAATGGCTCACAGAACTCAGGAAAACAGGTTACTCATATTTTCCAGTTTCCCATGAAGGATACAACTCATTAACAGGAGACGGAAGAGATGCACGGGGTGGAGGCAGTATGGGGAGGGGTGCACAGATCTTCCATGCCTTCTCCGGGAGCCCCACCCTTCCGACACCTTGATGTTTTCACCAACCCAGAAGCCTCCAGAACCCGTTGTTAGGGTTTTTATGGAGGGTCTGTGGTTGATTAAATCATGGGCTATTGGTGACTGAACTCAGTCTCCACCCCCACCCCCTCCCCGGCAGTGTAGGGGTGCGGCTGAAAGTGCTAGTCTTGAATCTCAAGGTTCATTCTTTTGGCAACCAGCCCCCAGCCTCCAAGAGTCACTTCATTAGCATGAACTCAGGTACCTTCGGGCCAGGGCTTATTATGAAAAACAAAAGCTCCTCCTCTCACCCCTGTCAGGAACTTGCAAGGGTTTTAGCAGCTCCTGTGCCAGGAACACGACAGAGACCAAATAGATGTATTTCTTATTGTATCACAGTATTTCAGGGACTGTGGGAAGAAGAGCAGACTTGTGGCCGGGATGCTATCTAGAGCTGCAGGTGTCTACTGGGCTTCTGGAGACCCTGCAGAGGCAGATGGGGTCCGAGCAGAGGTCTGGAATGCAGGTATAACGTTGTCAGCATGTGGGTGATGGCCGCGTCACATAGATTAAAACAAAAGGTTTCCAGTGATTTTTCATGGATTTGAGAATCGACCCTAAATTCGTGAAGTTTCTCTCCCCCGGTGCCCCTCTGCCCCTCCCCCTCCCCCCAGCTCACTCCCACTCAGGGCCTGGGTCTCAACGCAGGCACCACAGGCCTGGCATCGCTCCCTCTGCCCTCCCTTGAGCCTCTCCTGCCTGCCCCGTGGGGTCCTCTGTCTCTCAGAGCAGTTGTCATATTCAGTCACCGCACAGGAGGCCAGGCTGCCTCTGCCACGGTACCTGACTTTCTCCTCTGTGTGTCCCCCAAGGCATATCCGGTACCTGGGTCCTAGTGGTTGATCAGTAAATATTTGTCAAAAGAAGACATTAGAAATGAGCTTTCTGAGGCTTGGAATGAAAATCCCAGTGTTAGGCTTCCCTGGTGGCGCAGTGGTTAAGGATCTGCCTGACAATGCAGGGGACACAGGTTCAAGCCCTGGCCCGGGAAGATCCCACATGCCGCAGAGCAACTAAGCCTGTGTGCCACAACTACTGAGCCTGAGCTCTAGAGCCTGCGAGCCACAACTACTGAGCCCTCGTGCCACAACTACTGAAGCCTGTGCGCCTAGAGCCCATGCTCCGCAACAAGAGAAGCCACCGCAATGAGAAGCCCACGCACCACAATGAAGAGTAGCCCCCACTCGCCGCCACTAGAGAAAGCCCATGCAGCAACGAAGACTCAACACAGCCAAAAATAAATTAATTAATTAAAAAAATAAAAAAAAAGAAAATCCCAGTGTTGCTGGTGTTGGAAGCATCTGGTCCCTGGAGTCCCAGTCTCTCCTGGATGCTGTAAACTCAGGGAGACATGAGGACGTTCAGAGATGCTAGGCTCCCCAGGACGCCAGGAACACATACCTGCTTGTTCCCTCGGGGTCAGCCTCCCCGTTTCTGGCCACATTTCAAATGTGTCCCAAAAGCCCGACCCCTCGGTGAGAACTTCCCCAGCCCCATCCTGGGCAAATGACCGGCCGCCACCGCCCCACACTCGCTGACACTCTCCCGGGGTTGTCTTTGGAGCACAGGCTCTACTTCAGTGTTATTTTTATACTGTGCATCCGTTGACGGCTTGGTGACATACAGCAAAGTGCTGACCCGCTTCTTCACGGGAGTGTCGTAGCTCTCGGATTGTGAACTGCTCTGGCAGCGAGGCGAGGAAGTGACTTTGGGATTTAGCTGCTGGCCTGGGGCCTTCTGGTGTAACTCAAGGATTCCCTCGGGGGAGTTACAACCCTGGTGACAGGAAAGTCCCTTCATTCCGGATTTACAATCGAGGGCTGTGCTAAGTGCCAAGCAGAACAGAACTTGTCACATCCCCAGAAGCAGGTATCAGCTATTCAAATCAGGTAGGAGATGTCAGACCCTGTGCTTGACCAAGCTGGATTCCTCGCTCACTGTCAAAGTGCCTGCAGAGGACCCTGGGACGACAATGGCCTTGAGAGGGCAGCAAGGTCCAGGTACCCTGCCGGCCCTCCCGCCCCACCCTGGGCCCACCCTGGGCAGTCCCCTGCAGGCGGCCCTCCGGCAAAGGAGGAAGCAGTCGTGGCCTAGGCCGCAGAAGGCTGGCTCTCCCCGAGCAACCCTTCAGGGCTGTGCTTTAGTGGTGATGAAAGGTGTAGGACAGGAGAAGGCCCAGGACCATGTGTGTTTCACAGACTCGGCTCACTTCAGAGGCCTCGAGATACAATCTGGGAGAATGACGGTCGGCTGTCCATGTTGGGAGGGAAGGGGCCAGTCCTGATGCCCTCCCCCTCCCAAGCCCTCTCCTCTGAGCAGGAGGCAAACCCCAAACAGCCCTGGGTCAGCACTTAACCTTCTCAGAGCTGGCTGCGACCCAGAGAGGCAATTCCCAGGTCAAATTAAACACACCACCTTGCTGCGGCCTCCGGTTTTGCAGCCGAGGTCACTGTCACATCCTCACCGGGCCCGCACGGCTCCACCCACAGGTCTGAAACATGGCTGACCTCACCCCTCAGGGAACACACCTTCTTGTCCGCCAGGCTTCACCAACCTGTTCTGAAGTTGGGGGCAAGATCACTGGTGAACTATCTGCCTGGGCAACCCCTTCACGGCATCATTCCGAAATGAAATGTGTGTGGACGCACAAGACAGTTATTGCCCTTGGAATATACCATTAGAAATCGCTGTTAGGGGGTGTATTAGAGTTTCTCCAGAGAAACAAAACCAATAGGATTGACTGAGTCACCGATTGATTGATTAAGAGGAACTGGCTCCCATGATTACAGAGGCCGAGAACGCCCACAGTCTGCTGTCTACCAGCTGGAGATTCAGAAAGGCTGGCGTGTAGTTAGAAGGCCTAAGACTGGAGAGCGATGGGGTAGCTTCCAATCGGAGTCCGAAGGCCTGAGAGCAGGAGCACCGAGGCCAGCAGAGTCATATCCCAGCTCAGGAGCGGGGCAGGGAGGCCAAATCAACCCTCCCTCTGCCATTTTGTCCCTGTTCAGGCCTCCACAGACTGGATGCTGCCCACACTGGGGGGGCATCTGCTTTACTTAATCCACCAACTCAGATTCGAATCTGTTCTGGAAACATCTTCACAGACATGCCCACACGTGACCAGGAATCACATGATCCAATCAAACTGACACGTCATCGTGTTTTTTCTCCCTCAAAGTGGCTGAAATAAAGGTTAGGCCGTGTCCATTTTACACTATTATGAAATCCAAACTAGTGAACATGCACACGCTTTGGCATTTTCCAAGCCAATTTCCCAGCCTATGGCAGTACCCGGAGCTGCTTTTCATGCCACCGGCCCAAAGGGTCATAAAAGTACAAGCTGAGCAGTGACAGTTTGCAGCTGCTATTTAAGTGGTGCATTATAGGAAAAAAAAAAAATGCCCTTTGGTTTCTTTCTTATTTTAAGTAACATTCTCAGCAGCCTGTTTATGTTTCGTGGGCAGGGGATGTATCAATAAATATTGTGAAAAACACATTTGTATACCTTCCAAGGCCTCAATCATCATGGCAGTTATCAAAGGCCCCAAAAGGCATCAGCACTAAATCAAGTGGCTTCAGAAATGTAGTAAGAAGTCTGTAGTCGAGTCTTTCCAGAAGAAATGTGAACTACAAATCAATTGGCCTCAACCAATTCATTTATTTAATTTATCCTTTGACTTTATGAAGGGATCCAATTAATTTAAAGATGCTTCATTAGATCTGGCTGCTCTGGATGTTTTTTCACTGAGAACATTAAGTTCCTGGAACCAATGACTCACACATCTTATATTTCTGTGCATCCTGTTCAGCCCCCTGAACCCAGTTTTCTCCAACTCAGAAGGTCAAGGGATTAACCCCTTCAGCACCTTAGAAGGGACACTTACTCAGTGCCACTTAGGCTGTTGACCTCATGTGTAGCTTTCCAGGCTGATAAAATGATCAATGATAACAATATACAGGGAGGAAGGAGAAACCAGTTCTGCCTAATGGACTAATAATATTCTTTCAAACACTCCTAGGAAATGAAGAATCACTTGCTCTTTGGAGAAGGGGAAACGCAGGTTAAAATTCTGTCTTGGAAACCTTTCCAAACTAGCAAATCTCTTTTTGAGAAGTGCTCTTTCTTCTATTCAGGCAATGGAAAAATATTTCTGTTTTATGAGGTTATCCATATTGTCTATTTGTAGGAATTACTTGGTTTAAAATTTTGCCAAAGGTAAATCCACCTTGCTTATTTCATCCGGTGGACAAATGTACCTTCCAGCTTCAGGTTTTCTAGGTTGCCTCCTTCCCACAATTCCACTGAGAATACTGTAAAACAGAGTCGAAAATAGATTAATTCCACAAGCGAGCTGACAGCAGGAGTGCCAGCAGCAGATCAGATTTTGATATACTTCTGGAAGGTGGAAAGTGGATGTGATGACATTGCTGAATTACCTACAGCAGAGTGAGCCACAGCTCAGAAGATGCAGAAGAGAAAACGGCCTGGAAGCAGAGCCCTTATCTTGGCTCCCAGAGACTTCTAGGTTCAGATTTCACAGGCACGAACCACACTGGTAGAAAGAGGGGTTGAAATTAGGCGGATTCTACAAAGGTCTCTGAAGAACTGCAGCCCCACTGGGCAGTTCCGTCACAGCGCCAACTCCGAATATTATTCCTGCTAAATCAGGAGAGCTGCCCTCTAAGAATTGCATGGTGGGGTGGGTGGGTTAGGGTTAGGCCCCAATGTGGATGTTGGTGCCCCACCCCAGAGGAAAGTCCTCCTTATTTGAGCTTTCTTCAGGTGAGAGGGACTAAACATCTGTTTCCTGCCCGTGCACCCTAAAATTGAACCTACCAGTTGGAACTTCCCTGGCCAGGAACTTCCCTGGCCAGGAACCTACCAGTTGAACTTCCACGTCCAGACCTACCAGTTGGTAGGTCTATCTGCTCTGGAAGGGGAGTTTGGGGAGAAAAGGGTTATACAAGTACAGAGGTACCCACAACACACTCTCCAGATCAACCAGTCTGGCTTTCATCCATAAAAACAAATGGACAACCAAGATAGCCTTGAGGAAAACCAACAGCTTCAAAGAAAAGAACCAAGATAAGTAAACCGAGGATGGTTTCCAGGGGAAGGAGAGAGAATTCAGGAAATGAAAATCATAACATAGATCAATGGAACAGAACAGAGAGGCCGGAAATAAACTCATGCACTTACGGTCAATTAATCTACAACAAAGGAGGCAAGACTATACAATGGAGAAAAGACAGTCTCTTCAATAAGTGGTGCTGGGAAAACTGGACAGCTACACGTAAAAGAATGAATTAGAATGTTCTCTAACACCATATACTGGGTTGGCCAAAAAGTGCCTTCGTTTTTTAAGTAAAAATAAAAGACACATTTTTCATTTTCACCAAGAACTTTATTGAACAACGTATTCACCCTTTTGTTCCACTACCTTCTGCCATTTTTCAGGCAACTTCATAATTCCGTCTTCCCAAAACTTTTAATCTTTTTGAGCAAAGAACTGTTCCAGGTGCCTTTTACAGTTTTCCAGGGAATTGAAATTTTTTCAATTAAGAGAATTTTGTAAAGATGGAAGTAAATGGAAATCTGAAGGTGCAATGTCTGGTGAATATGGCGGATGAATCAGAACTTCCCGGTCAACCTGTAACAGTTTCTGCCTGGTCATCAAAGAAACGTGCGGTCTTGCGTTATCCTGATGGAAGATTATGCGTTTTCTGTTGACTAATTCCAGACGCTTTTCGTGGAGTGCTGCTTTCAGTTGGTCTATTTGGGAGCAGTACTTGTTGGAATTAATCGTTTGGTTTTCCAGAAGGAGCTCGTAATAGAGGACTCCCTTCCAATCCTACCATATACACAACATCAACTGCTTTGGATGAAGACCAGCCCTTGTTGTGGTTGGTGGTGGTTCATTTTGCTTGCCTCACGATCTCTTCCATTCCACATTGTTGTACAGTATCCACTTTTCATCGCCTGTCACAATTTGTTTTAAAAACGGAACGTTTTCACTACGTTTAAGTAGAAAACAGCATGCGGAAATACGGTCATGAAGGGTTTTTTTTGCTTAACTTATGTGGTACCCAAACATGAAAGTAATTCAAATATCCAAGCAGGTGCAAATGATTTTCAACACTTGATTTGGATAGTTTGAGCATGTCCGCTATCTCCGCTATGGTATAATGTTGAGTGTTCTCAATTAATGTCTCGATTTGATTCCTATCAACTTCAGCTGGTCTACCCAACTGTGGAGCATTGTCCAGCGAGAAATGTCCAGCACGAAACTTCACAAAGCACTTTTCACATGTTTGATCAGTCACAGCTCCTTCTACATACACTGCGCAAATCTTTTTTTGTGTTTCAGTTGAGTTTTTACCTTTCTTGAAATAATAAAGCATAATATGCCAAAAATGTTGCTTTTTTTCTTCCATCTTCAATATTAAAATGGCCACACAAAAATTCACCAATTTTGGTAAGTCTTTTTTCTAAATGCACACTGATCTGACAGCTATTACACACAATCTAACAAAATTGTTTTGAATGAAATTAAAGACAACTAAGTGCTACTAGAGCCATCTTACGGAAAAAATCAAATGAACTTTTTGGTCAACCCAATACAAAAATAAACTTAAAATGGATTAAAGACCTAAATGTAAGACCAGAAACCATAAAACTCCTAGAGGAAAACATAGGCAGAACACTCTTTGATATAAATCACAGCAATATTTTTTTCATCTGTCTCCTAAAGTAAAGGAAATAAAATTAAAAAAACCAAATGAGACCTAATTAAACTTGAAAGCTTTTGCACAGCAAAGGAAATCATCCACAAAAGAAAAAGACAACCTACTGAATGGGAGAAAATCTCTGCAAATGATATGACCAATAAGGGATTAATATCCAACATATATAAACAGCTCATACCACTCAACATCAAAAACATAAACCCGATTAAAAAATGGGCAGAAGAACTGAATAGACATATTTCCAAAGAGTAAATGCAGATGGCCAACAGGCACATGAAAAGATGCTCAACATCACTAATCATCAGGGAAATGCAAATCAAAATCACAATGAGCTATCACCTCACACCTGTCAATGGCTTTCATCAAAAAGGATACAAATAACAAATGTTGGTGAGGATGTGGAAAAAAGAAACGTTTGTGCACTGTTGGTGGGAATGTAAATTGGTGCGGCCACTGTGGAAAACAAAAATAACTAAAAATAGAACTACCATATGATCCAGCAATTCCACTCCTGGGTATATATCTAAAGAAAATGAAAACACTGATTTGAAAAGATATATGCATTCCAATGTTCATGGCTCCATTATTTACAATAACCAAGATATGGAAGCAACCTGAGTGTCCATCAAAAGATGAATGGATACAAAAGATGTGACATATGTGATACACACACACGCACACACGTACAATGGAATACTACTCAGCCATAAAAAAAGAATGAAAATTTGTCCTTTGTAGCAACATGGATGGACTTGGAGGGTATTATGCTAAGTGAAGTAAGTCACACAGGGAAAGACAAATACTGTATGATACCACTTATATGTGGAATCTAAAAAATACAACAAACTAGTGAATATAATGGAAAAGAAGCAGACTCACAGACACAGAGAACAAGCTAGTGGTTGCCAGTGGGGAGAGGGGAGAGGGGAGGAGCAATATAGGAGTAGGGGATTAAAAGGTACAAACTACTATGTATAAAATAAGCTACAAGGATAGGACTTCCCTGGTGGCACAGTGGTTAAGAATCCGCCTGCCAATTCAGGGGACACGGGTTCAAGCCCTGGTCCAGGAAGATCCCACATGTCGCGGAGCAACTAAGCCCGTGCACCACAACTACCGAGCCTGCGCTCTAGAGCCCACGTGCCACAACTACTGAGCCCGCGTGCCACAACTACTGAAGCCCACGTGCCTAGAGCCTGTGCTCCACAACAAGAGAAGCCACTGCAATGAGAAGCCCGCACACCGCAATGAAGAGTAGCCCCCACTTGCCGCAACTAGAGAAAGCCTGCGCGTGGCAACGAAGACCCAATGCAGCCAAAAATAAAATAAATAAATTTATTAAAAAAATAAAAATAAAAATAAATAAATAAAATAAGCCACAAGAATATATTGTACAACACAGGGAATATAGCCAATATTTTATAATAACTATAAATAGAGTATGTTGATGAAAATTCAATTACTATCAAGAAGAAAAAAGGAAATTTTATTCGAGCCAAACTGAGGATTATAACCCAGGAAGCAGATTCTCAGACAGCTCTGAAAACTGTTCTGCCTGTTAGAAGTCAAAGGCTTAGTCATACTCATTTTTGAGACAAAGGATCATATATCAAAATGACATACCGATATTTTACATAAAGGTCACCAACAGTACATAATCCAGGTAAGCATGTACAAAGTGAGTAGCAAGTCATCATGACCCCCTACAGAGCTGGGAAAGAATGCTATTCTTTTAAGAAGTTACATTGCTAGCATCAGAAGAAAGTAAAAAAATTGTCTTTACGGTTGAGCAGGCACTCCCATCTTTGGGGAGCTCTGGTTAATGTGTAATGCAGATGCACACTGCACATTAGGGAGGAAGAAGGCTCAAACAAGCACAGAGAGAGAATTTTATGTTTAATTTTTTTCTTGTCCTACCTTAAAATATAAATTTTGTTCCATCAAGTATAACCTTTAGAAATTGTGAATCACTATACTGTATACCTGTAACTTATATAATATTGTACATCAACTATACTTTAATAAAAAAATTAATTAAAAAAAGAAAGAAATGGAAGTCTCAGAACTCTGTGTGAGGACATTTTCCCCATGAAACAAGAATAGGTTAACCTGAAAAAGGAGAAGAGAACAAGAATTCTTGAAGATTAATGATAGTATTTTCAGGATAAGACTGCAAACTAAAACGCAGTATGGTTTTGAGTATTTGCTGGAGTATAAGAAAAAACAATCCACATGGCTTTGATGCTTGGAACATTGTGGAGAGATGGATTTAGTCCCAGAGGATTATGTTTCTTTCTCCAATCACTAATTGGCTCTATAGTGATTAATATTTACATAGTTAAAATGTTGTAAATGCTATTTCTTAGTTTGTAATTTTTAGAATCAACTTCTGGCAGAGCACCACAGATATAATTAATTTACAAAATGAATGTAAACATTATAACAAGGGTATTGTAAAAGTAACATTGTAACTGACAGTAATCAGGAAAGGATGGGGAGGAGTATAGGGGAGGGGATGATCAAGAGAAATGGTGTCCTGTTAATGGAAAAAGAGCAAAATTATAAAAGTAAAAGAAAAATTATAAATATATATGTTTATAAGATATAAGTCTTAGGGAGTAATGTAGGGTACAGGTAATGTGAGTCAGACAATTTTCCCATATTTCATAGGGGGGACTCAGTAGATGCCATGCAAAATTAAAAAATCAAGAAATAGAGTTATACACATATTATCTAGAATTATGGGTTTAGCCACCCAAAGAATACAGAAAATGGTTAAACGTGGTTACTCTGGGGAGTGGGATGGCCTCTGGGAGTGCAAGTCTTTGATTTTTCATTTCAAATTATTCTATAGCTCAAGAGTCAACAAATTATGATCCACAGGATTGCTGCCTGTTTTTGTAAATGAAGTTTTATTGGGACACAGTCACACTCATTTGTATTACTTATGGCTGATTTTGTGTTCATGATGGCAGAGCTGAGTAATTGTAACAAAAGTTGTATGGCCTGCAAGCCTAAAATATTTGCTATCTGGCCTTTTACAGAAAAAGTTTGCTGACCTCTGCTATAGATTACGATTTTTAAAACTGTGTGCATGCTTATCTTGAGTTGTAAAAAAGAAAACACAAGTGGGGGAAAAGACTAAACTTCCTAGTTTTCAACACCTATTTCCAAACTGCTATAAACTTGAACTCTAGGTTATAAAAATCTCCGCTTTATTTTTATTTAAAGACTGTTATTTTAAAATCTTCTTTTTATTCCTAAATTACATTGTCTCTAATCCCATGCATTTGATCTTGGAAATGGATTATTTACCATGGAAGCCATGAGAAGATGTGGAAACAGAGAGGAATTTGGTTGTTGTTTGCTTATTTTTTTCCTCCGAAAAAAAGCCCAGTTTTCCAGAAGGTCTTTAGAAAATCAGGTTTTGATTTCTTCCTCATGAAAATTTTGTAAAAAGTCTTTTTAAATCAAAGGAAGTACAAGTGAGAGAAATCAAAGAGAACAAGGACTGTAAGCAGGACTCTACTCCCCAGAAACCAAAGAATAAATACTAGAACCTAGTAGATTAAGGACATAAGGATAGGAATGTTTCCAAGTGTGGCTGAAAGGAGCCCACAGTATTAGCAACTTATTGACTAACACTTGTTTACTGTGAGAAAACAACTTACTACACCATGACCTGAAGTCATAATGAAGATATAAAGGTAAAAACTACAGTCTTGGAGGCATTAACTCTATGTGGAGGTGCCTTTACTCTGACAGAAATTTTTTCCAGTTTTTTAAAATTAATTTATTTGTTTTTATTTTTGGCTGCGTTGGGTCTTCATTGCTGTGCATGGGCTTTCTCTAGTTGCGCTGAGCGGGGGCTACTCTTGGTTGTGGTGAGCGGGCTTCTCATTGCAGTGGCTTCTCTTGTTGCGGAGCACAGGCTCCAGGCATGCAGGCGTCAGTAGTTGCAGCACGTGGGCTCAGTAGTTGTGGCGCATGGGCTTAGCTGCTCCACAGCATGTGGGATCTTTCCGGACCAGGGCTTGAACCCATGTCCCCTGCATTGGCAGGTGGATTCTTAACCGCTGCACCGCCAGGGAAGCCCAGTTCTGGCTTTTGATGCATGAAGATGACAGGAAAAACTGGAAATCTGTTTTGTTTGTTTTCTTCCCAGGACATTGTATTAATTTAAATGCCAATGCAGACTTCGAGTTTCGGCCCAGAGGTGTAGAGAGCTTGAAAGAGAGTGGTTACCACACTTACAATAAGAAAATAGCAAGGCACGCTACAAATTAACGACTTATCTTGGCCGCATTAGAGAACTGAGGTTGCAAGACAAACAATTTACCTGAAATCTAGAGAGAGACAGATGCTGGGAGAAAAAGGACACAAGCATTTGCTTACCTAGAACAGAAGCCACTGAACACTTATAGATCACTATGATGATTCAGTTAGAAATTTTGAACAAATTGCTAACAGCCGAATGGAAGCTAATATAAGAGAGGCTTCTCTTGCAGGATTTCCCCCCAGGAATTCCACCAGGTGACTACAGAAAGGATTAGAAAAGATTTCTGAGAAAACTCTCCTGTGTTACTGGCTGAGAGAGGGGAACATGAGCCACTGATGAAATTGGCTGACCCACAGCCCATATCTTCCCTGGAGAACAAAAGTCTTAATATGCGGAGGGAAGGATAACAAAAACTGTACCCTAAGGTCACCAGTGGAAACCTGCTGCAGGTAGGGAAGAACAGAAAATAAAAAGCTCTACCCCTGGGGGAGGGACAGGAATTCTTGTGAAGTTTGCACCTCTGAGACCCAGGTTGACAGGGTTTCCTAAGACTGAGGCTTAATCAGAATATTAGAGAATGACCCACCTACACTCTTCCCTCATACACGCTAGCAAGCATCCAATAAAAACTAATGGTGGAATACATCAGGGAGAACTACATGAGATAGATTCTCTCTGGGAAGTAGCAGGAAGATCCAAAACCAAATGGAGAGCACATACTCAGAAAAACTCACTGGCAAATTAGCCCACAGCATAAATACAGATTGCTAGAGGGATTTGAAGCCTCTAGTGCAGTGAAGGTGGCTAAACCAATTAGAAACTTCAAACCAGCCCAATTCCTGACTAGATTAACACAACTCACCACCCCAAGTCTGAGAAGAAGGAAAGGCAGGTCCATCTTGAAACATAAAAAATACTTATCTTAATATCTATTGCCCTATTCAGTATTTCCAACTTCCAATAAAAAAATTATGTGCACACAAAAAGACAAGAAAACACAGTCTGAAGAGATAAAACAGTCATGAGAACCAGACTCACATGCGTTGAATTATCAGACATTAACTATGATTAATATTTTAAAAGACCTAAAGGAAAAAGTAGATAGCATGCAAGATCAGATTGGTAAATTCAGCAGAGAAATAGAAACCATGAAAAAGAATCAAATTAAAATGCTAAAAAGGGACTTCCCTGGTGGTCCAGTGGTAAAGAATCTGCCTTCCAATGCAGGGGACACAGGTTCGATCTCTGGTTGGGGAACTAAGATCCCACATGCCGCAGAGCAACTAAGCCTGCACACCACAACTACTGAGCTCATGTGCGTCAACGAGAGAGCCAGCGTGCCACAAACTACAGAGCCCACGTGCTCTAGAGCCTGCATGCCACAACTACAGAGCCCACGCTCCCTTCAGCCCCATGTGCCACAACTAAAGAGAAGCCCACACACCACAACTAGAGAGAAACCCAAGCAGACCGCACACCATAACAAAAAGATCCCGCATGCCTCAACAAAGATCCCGTGTGCCACAAATAAGACCCGATGCAGCAAAAAAAAAAAAAAAAAAAAAAAAAAGAAAGAAGGAAAGAAAAGGGAAATAAATGGATAAAATAAATAAATATATTTTTTAAATGCTAAAAATTAAAAAAAAACCCATAGTAATGGGAATAAAAAGAGCTTTTGGGTTCATCATTAGAACTGACTGAATTGAGTAAAGAATGAACTTGAAGAAATTTAATAGAAATTACCCAAACTGAAACCAAAGAGAAAAAGAGTGAAAACAAACAAAGAACAGATCATGCCACAACTAAGAAGTCCACATGCCACAACTAAGAGTCCACATGCCACAAGAAGTCTGCATACCACAACAAAGATCCTGTGTGCTGCAACTAAGACCCAGTGCAGCCAAAATAATTAATCAATTAATTAATTAAAAATAGAAGAAACATATCATCACTAGATAATGGCCCCAAGGGGGAAAAAAAAGAACAGATCATTCTAAAGCATGGGACATTATCAGACATAAGCATAATTTGGATCACAGAAGGAGAAGAAAGAGAAGATGGGCAGAAGAAATATTTGAAAAGAAAAAAAGGCTGAGAATTGTCCAAAATTAGTGACAGACACAAAATCACAGATCCAAGAATATCAGAGAAAAACAAAAGGATAAATACCACAAACAAACAAACATACCTAGATATATCATATACAGACTGCTGCAAACCAAAGACAAAGGGAAAATCTTAAAGGCAGTCAAGAAAATAAATATATTATCTACACTGGAACAAGGGTAAGAACTACAACATACTTGTCAGAAACCATGAAAGCCAGAAGACAATGTATTAACATCTTTAAAGTTCTGGGAGAAAAATCTCACAATTCAAAACCCTATACCTAGTTAAAATAGCCTTAAAAAAATGAAAGATATGCAAAATCAAAACTTTCTCAGACAGAAAAATTGAGGAATTCATTGCTAGCAAACCTACCCTGCCATAAATGTTAAAGGAAGTTCTTTAGGCAGAAAGAATATGATAAAGGTCAAAAGAGCATCATAAATAAATGAAGGTAAAGTAAAATCATTTTTCTTTATTTTTATTTGCTCCAAAAGATAACTGTTAAAAGCAAATATAACAATGAAATATGTATTTATAGCATATGTAAAAGTAAAATGTATGACAACAATGGCACAAGAGGTGGAAAGGAAGAATTGAAAGTATGCTGTTATAAAATCCTTATACTTGTGAAATAGTATATTATTTGAAGAAAGACTCAGATTATTTAAAATGTATATTATAAATTCTAGGGCAATGATTTTAAATGTTTTTTTAAAATCTGAGATATAATTGACATATTACATTAGTTTCAGGTGTACAATATAATATTTGTATATATTGCAAAATGACCACCACAATAAGTCTAGTTAACATTCATCACCACACATAGTTACAGTTTTTTTCTTGTGATGAGAACTTTTAAGACTTATTCTCTTGGCAACTTTCAGTATACAATACAGTATTATTAACTATAGTCACCATGCTGTACATTACAGCCCCATGACTTATTTTTAAATAACTGGAAATTTGTACCCTTTGACCCCCTTCATCCATTTCATCCTCCCCCACTCCCCCCTACACCCTGCCTCTGGCAATCACCAGTCTGTTCTCTGTATCTGTGAGCTCCCTTTTATTTTGTTTTTGTTTTAGATTCCACATATAAGTGAGATTATATGGTATTTGTCTTTCTCTGTCTGACTTATTTCACTCAGCATAATGCCCTCAAGGTCCATCTATATTGTCACAAATGTCAAGATTTCATATATATCACATTCTCTTTATCAATTCAAAAATCTGTTTTTTAAAAGAAATAATAAGTCACTAGAGGAGATAAAATTGAACCATAAAAAAATACTGAGAAGCCTGTAAAAGAGGAAAAAACAAAAAACAAGTGGAACAAATAGAAAACAGCTAGTAAAATGGTAAATTTTAATGCAACCATATCAATAATCAGTTAAAATATGAATGGTCCAAACATATCAGTTAAAAGACTGAGACTGAACCAAAAAAGCAAGCCTCAACTATATGCTATCTACAAAAAACCCACTTTAAATATAAAGTCATGCACTGGTTAAAAGTAAAAGGATGGAGAAAGATATACAAACACTAACCAAAAGAAAGTTAGAGTTGCTATATTAATTTTAAAGTAAACTTCACAACAAGGAAGATTATCAGGGTTAAAGAGATATTACATAGTGATAAAGGAGTCAAATATCCAAGAAGACATAATAATTGTATATGTGTCTGCCTCTAACAACAGAGCTTCAAAACACACAAGGCCAAAACAAATAGATTTGAAAGAAAACATAGGCAAATCCACTATTAGAGTTGGAGAGTTCAACCCTCCTCTTTCAGCATATGACAGGACAAGGAGGCAGAAAATTGTAAGGATATAAATGACCCAAACAACACTATCAACCAACTTGACTTAATTGACATTTACAAAAATTCCACCCAACAACAGCATTTCCTGTGTGCGCATGGAACAATGATCAAGAACATTCACCGTGTCTGGGGCCACCAAATGCCAACATAGAGGCTGCATTCCACATACCAGGTAGTTTTGGTCTGATAGGTGCCAGAGAAGAGCAGCCTTGGGTAGTCTGAAAAACTCCCCTTGGAATTTCTGATTCTTTTTCCTACCTCCTCCTTTACCTCCCCCTGCCCTTCCACTCCAACTAAGAACCTTTGGGCTGGACTCTGACCAGCAGGGAATGAATGAAGGTGAGGTGTGTGTAACTAGAATGATGTTTTCTGATAGACTGACCCTGCATGGAAACATCTGTGTTACTAAATACCTTGTTTATTCCTCCATTCGGTAGACATTAACTGAGCATCTACTCTGCACCAGGTACACCACTCTGCTGGATGCTGCTGAGGGCACAAAGTCACCAGTAAAAGATGGCATTGTCAGGGTTGATGGGGACCTTGCAAATGGAACCTGCACCTTCCAGACTGAACCAAAGGAATGTCTTGAGAACCAGTAAGGGGCACAGAGACCGAAGTATCAGAAATTAGAGAGAAAGAATTAAAAACTGAGGATTATTCTCTTTTTAAAATAAACAATCACCTGCCAGAAGTATCAAAGCTTTTTCTCAAGATAATAAGTTGACCTTGTTTGTGGCTCACCACGAAGTCTTGGAGTGGGGGAGGCCCAAGAGGTCACTTCTCCCAGCCCAGACCAAGAGGCAACCCCAGCTCTAAATGTAGACCCCACTAGTTATGTGCATTAGTTTGCTTGAGCTGTCATAACAAAGCACCACAGACTAGGTGCCTTAAACAACAGAAATTTATTTTATCATGACTCTGGAGGACACAAGTCCAAGATCAAGGTATTGGTAGGATTGGTTTCTTCGGAGGTCTCTCCCCTTGGCTTGTAGATGGTGTCTTCTCTCTGTGTGGTCACATGGTCTTCCCTCTGTGTGCGTCTGTGGTCTAATCTCTTCTTTTTTTTTTTTTTTTTTTTTGCATTACGTGGGCTTCTCACTGCTGTGGCCTCTCCCGTTGCGGAGCACAGGCTCTGGACGCGCAGGCCCAGCAGCCATGGCTCACGGGCCTAGCCGCTCCGCGGCATGTGGGATCTTCCCAGACCGGGGCACGAACCCGTGTCCCCTGCATCGGCAGGTGGACTCTCAACCACTGCGCCACCAGGGAAGCCCTAATCTCTTCTTATTAGGACACCAGTCGTATTGTATAAGGGCCCACCACAGTGAAATCATTCAACTTCATGAAGACAGGCCTTCTTTAAAGGCCTATCACCAAATACAGTCACATTCTGAGATACTGGGGGGTTAGGACTTCAACATTTGAATGAGGGGACACAATTAAGCCTATAATAGCTTGGAAGCCCAGCACCCACTGGGAAGAGACCAGAAACAGCAGAGAGCTCTGGAAACCCGCTGCAGCCTGTGCAGACATGGACAGTGGATGCACAGAACAGCAGCCTATCAGGGCAGGAGCTGCTGGGACTTCCAGGGTCCCTGGGTGACGCAGGATATGTCTGGCTCCAACCACTGCCAGGAAAGTCGGCTCCAACTTGGCGCCTTTGAATTTAGTGCCCAGGCCCACACCCTTTGTAAATTTTCCAGGGGCTCGAAGCATTTCAGCACCCCCAGTGGACAGAGTTCCAAGAGGCAAGGCAATGTGAGGTGAGGGCTCCTGAGGGCTGCCCTGCACTCAGCACAGTTGTGAGCATCCAGACTCTGTCCCCTGCTCCGCCCTCATGGGAGCCTGGGAACGCCACCTGATGGGAGGGCCTGAGCCTTACGGATGAGCTGGTCGATGAAGTGGGGGGAGTGGCAGACAGTGGAAACAATCTGTTCATCTCCCTCCTTCCCCTCCTTTAGGAAGAAAGATGGAGCATCTCAATTTAAAGGCTTCAGCTTCTGAAAGACTGAGTTTATTTTGTCTAAAGGACTCCCTAATGAGTTGTCTCTAGTTTCCTTTATCTTGGTAGCAATTCTGCATTTTCCTAAGTTTGATACCAAAATTTTTTTAAAAAATACATTTATTTATGTATTTATTTATTTTTTGCTGTGCTAGGTCTTCATTGCTACGCGCGGGCTTTCTCTAGTGGCGGCGAGCGGGGGCTACTCTTCGTTGTGGTGCCCAGGCTTCTCATTGCAGTGGCTTCTCTTGTTGCAGAGCATGGGCTCTAGGTGCACGGGCTTCAGTAGTTGTGGCACGAGGGCTCAGTAGTTGTGGCTTGAGAGCTCTAAAGTGTAGGCTCGGTAGTTGTGGCGCACGGGCTTAGGTGCTCCGCGGCATGTGGGATCTTCCCCGGGCCAGGGCTCAAACCCGTGTCCCCTGCATTGGTAGGCGGATTCTTAACCACTGCACCACCAGGGAAGCCCAATACCAGAATCCTTATCCATGTGGGGAATCTTCCAGGGGCAACTTGTTCTTTATTGGATAGTGAGCTAAACGGTGACTTTCTGTTTTCTCAAAATGTAATAGCAACTGTCAAGCTAGGCTCTCGGCAAGGAGGTTTGCTCATGCTCAGGGGTGTGCAGGTCTGGAGGCCTCTGGCCTCTCTGCAGATACTTCTGGGTGCTTTTAGGAGAAGTCAATAAGCAAACTCCTGGAGGACACCCTGCAACCAGCCTGACTGTTGTTGTTTTTGAGAATCTTTTGGGCATCACAAACGCATCTCTCCTTTATTTCCATGCTAATGAGGATACCTTCCCTATGGAGGAGGCAGGAAGGACGCTAGAGCACGTGGATAAAGCAAATGTCAACCACTGCCTGAACACCTGTGCTATTACCCAAAACACATGCGTTCAGCTTGCATTACTTCTGCTGTTTGGCCCTGAAAAGCCTATCTGCTAGAGATTATTTTCATCAACCAAGGAATAAGTATCTCTGTCCACATGGGGGTTACACAGAACCGACCAGAAGATTCAGTGCTTGGCGGCGGGGGCAGATCTGGATCCCTCTCCCCATCACGTACGTCTCTAGAGAGGACTGGGAAGAACCATCTTCTTACTGGCTGGTTCCACCTGGCTTCCTTCTCCGGGTAATAAAAAGCTTCCAGAGCACTCTGGACAACTACATTCTGCATAAAAGCCCACTTGGATGATTTTCTGGATGATTACTTCTTGGTAATAATTAGATTAAGAGCAATGTAATGTAACCGTATTATAAAACTAACGTAAAAGGCCCCACCTGGACCACTACAGGTTGCAGATCCACAGTAACTCCAGGCTGGGGAGGCCGCCCAGTCCAAAGTCCTTTCCAGGGGTGGACATAGGTACATCATCCTGGAGGGATGGCCATCCTCCCACTGCCTGCTCACCCCTGACTGGGCATCCTGTCCCACGCTAGACAACTGTGAGTGTTAAAACTTTTCTTCATTTGTCCTTCTCTTGAACATTCATTTCTGGTCCTGGTTTGCTCCCTGTGGAGTGAGAAGAGGTCAATTCTCTCTTCTTTCTTCAAACAACTGGATGGGCTTGAAGTGGAGAAAATTTTATTCATCAAAATTCCCCTCAGCAAGACGACGCCATTTGTTTTGGAGCAATTCTGTTAAGCTGCTTGGAGTGGTGTGTGTGGAGGGGTCAAGGTAGGCCTGATGGGCTTGAGATAACCAAGAACTATCTGCCCCGCTGGCGGGGGCAGGCTATAGGATGAGGAAGCTAGAGAGGCAACGTCCCCTCCAGGAGACCCCCCACACCCCCAAATATTTAATAGGCTTGACCAAGACAAAGAACGCCAGGTGTGCATGGACTCCTTCTGCAGACTGCTCAGGGGCCAAGTTCTAGGGAAAGACAGCAACAAGCCCCCCAAATGCACACGTCCAGGCGTGAAGGGGGCTGTGGGAACGGAAGACCCAGGGCAGGCAGGGGAGGGCATGACCAGGATGTTGCCATCACAATGGGGCCTCCCCTGGCAGCTGGATCCAAACCGGGGGGCTCCTGGTTCCAGGAACGAGAACAGCCCACAAGCGCAGGCATTTCCTCCTTGTTGGAAGCCCTGGAAGGTGAAGTGCGCTTCACGAAGATCAGCAATTCTCCTTGCCCTCCTGCAAGTTTACTCCCATCCACGCATGAACACGCTCTTGCATGTCCCTTGTGAAAAAACAAACCACAAACCCTCTGTTGGCTACACACCTCTCCCACCTCTAGCTATGGCCATTTCGTCAGCTCCCATTCACAGTAACAGCTCTTGAAAGCTGCGTGTAGCTGACGTGTCAACAGCTTGGCTGGTCTTGACCCACTCTACCTGTGCTTCTGCCTCCCACCATTCCACTGAAATAGAACAGGTTGCCTATGACCCCCATGTTCCCAGGGCCAGGGGTCACTCTCATCCCCATGTCTTGGTACATCCCCACCTGCACAGCTGATGCCTCCCTCTTTCTGCCAACACCTCCTCCTCCTTCACAGACCCTCCCTGTCTCCTTTGCTGGCTCCTCTTTCTCTTCAGATCAGTCTGGGGGACCCTTCTCTCCCTTTCAGACCCCTGAATTCCTACTCCATCTAAAGCTGATGATGTCCCAGTTTATAACTTTATTTGATATTTCCCCTTAGATGTTTAATGGGAATCTCAACTTGAAGGCGTCCAAAACTGAACTCCTTCTGTGGCATCTCTCCCCCGCTCCCATTTCTGTAAATGACACATAACTCATCAGGAGCTCGAAACAGAAATCTAGGTGTCATCTCCACTGCCATGCTTTGCTTTTCCAAATCATATCCACCAGCATATTGGATTTTACCCTACTTTTTTTTTTGTTTGTTTGTTTGTTTTGCAGTACGCGGGCCTCCCACTGTTGTGGCTTCTCCCGTTGCGGAGCACAGGCTCCGGACGCGCAGGCTCAGCGGCCATGGCTCACAGGCCCAGCCGCTCTGCGGCATGTGGGATCCTCCCGGACCGGGGCACGAACCCATGTCCCCTGCATCGGCAGGCGGACTCTCAACCACTGCGCCACCAGGGAAGCCCTACCCTACCTTTTAAAAGTATTTTGAATCCATCCACTTCTCTCCACCTCCATCATGACTCTAGACCATGATGATCCCACACAGGTCACGGCAACAGCCTTCTAGCCTCCTGCTTCCACTGTGTCCCCACACAATCCATTCCCAACCATCAGCTACAGCCAGCTTCTTAAAATGTAAATCCCGGGCTTCCCTGGTGGTGCAGTGGTTGAGAGCCCGCCTGCTGATGCAGGGGACGTGGGTTCGTGCCCCGGTCTGGGAAGATCCCACATGCCACGGAGTGGCTAGGCCCGTGAGCCATGGCCGCTGAGTTGCGCGTCCAGAGCCTGTGCTACGCAACAGGAGAGGCCACAACAGTGAGAGGCCTGCGTACCTCAAAACAAAACAAAACAAAACAAAACAAAAAATGTAAATCCCCTCCCCTCCCATCACTCTCCTTCACTTGAGGCAGGAGATGGATGGGCCCCAGGCTGAACAGTTTCTCCCCTGTGGACAGAAACTCCATAATGGGAGAAACCCCATAAAAGCTGGATGATGGAGGAGGCTGGGCCCTGCCCAGATAAAAGACCATATATTCCTCATTCTCAAACTCAAGGAGACCTCCTCAACTACACATGTGCAGAAACGCTCCTTGGAGGTCAAAAAGGGAGGGGGTGCCACCTCACAGTAAGTGATGTCAACCTATCCATAGATTCTTCACTAGAATCCGTCTTGGCTAAGAGTTGCACACACCACAGGGGAGGACCCTGAGATAAGTTAAATATGGACTCAGAACGAGGCAAAGCAAGATGACTGGTCAAAGGAAACCTGGAAGGAACACCCCATAAAAGTGATTCAAACTACTACAAAAGGGCATGATTCTCTCTCTGAGCCCGCCTGTGCATCTATCCACACGTGCTATGCTCTTTTCCTCCTAATAAACACTTCACTTGTTTCACTACTTTCCATCTCTATGTGGAAATTCATTTCTACACAGCTGACAGGCCAGGGCCTTGTCACTGGCCACTGGTCCCTGGTGGTCTGGTGGCTAGAATTCAGCACTCTCACTGCTGCTACCTGACCTCAGTCTCTGGCCGGAAACTGAAATCCTGCTTCAAGCCACTGCAGGCCGAGGCCACCCAAGATCACATTGACTTCCCAAAGCACTCAGAACAAAATCTGTCTCCCCACCTGACCTGCTTCCTGATGTCCACACGTGCTTCTTCCCCTTGTCCTGCACATGCCAGCTACACTTTCTTGAACCGGCCAAGTTCAAAGGCCTGGGACGGGGTTGAGTGGTTCCCTCTTCTCCACGTGTACTCCCCCAGATCACTGCATGGCGGGTTCATTTTTATAATTAGGTCATCTCTCGAGCAAACCCTTTCCTAACCACCCAATCTTCAGGAGACTTTCGGCCACAACCAAGTCCCTCTGTTTCAGGCTCACCATTGCACTTACTGCTATTGTTCCATGTTTTTCTCAGGTTTCATGGTTAATTACTCAGTGTGCCCCCCCTTAAATAGAATGCATGTTGCCCATTTGCTCACCAGGGTGCCCCCAGGCCCCGATAGAGTGCCCGCACACTGGTGTTGACTGAACGAAGTGAAGGAATGAATGGGAACATCTCACAGTCCGTGTAGGTGCTCATGATTATAAAGTACAAAAGAACCCTCACACTTTCTCCAGTCCTTTTAAGGAACTTTAGGGTGGGAAGCAAGATGGTCACCAGGGAAGCATCACGAGGTACGCTTGTCTCTAGGATATATGTCTTAGTCTGGTTGGGCTGCTGTAACAGAATGGTTGGCTTATAAACAACAGAAATGTGTTTCTCACAGTTCTGGAGGACAGGACGTCCAAGATCCAGGTGCCGGCAGACCCAGTGTCTGGTGAAAGCCCTCTTCCTGGTCTATAGATGGCCATCTTCTCACTGTATCCTCACATGGCAGAAGGGGCAAGGGAGCTCTCTGGGGTCTCTTTTATGAGGGCACTAATCCCATTCATGAAGGCTCCATCCTCATGACCTATTCACCTCCCCAACGCCCCACCTCCTAACACTGTTGCA
Source organism: Hyperoodon ampullatus (assembly GCF_949752795.1). Taxonomy (NCBI): domain Eukaryota; kingdom Metazoa; phylum Chordata; class Mammalia; order Artiodactyla; family Ziphiidae; genus Hyperoodon; species Hyperoodon ampullatus. Next base: position 16,420,005 of record NC_136928.1, read on the forward strand.
CTGGGCATTAGGATTTAACATACGAATTTTGGAGAGACACAAAAATTCAGTCTATAGCCATGCAGGAGCCCTCAAGGTCAAGTTTAGCACTCCCTTGTCTGTGTTACATCTCTGAGGACACCGATTCACCTCCACACTAATGTTTTTTAAAAATGGGGATTCACTTGAGGGTAGTGTTTAAAAGCATGGGGTCTGGGGCCACTTACCAGGTGCTCTGCTATGAGATCTTGGGCAGGTGACCTTAATATCAATGAAATGCCTCCGTTTCCTCATCTGCAAAGTAGAGATTGGTACTTATCTCCAAAGGACTGTGGAGAGGATTACAAATAATAGGTACGAAGCACTCAGAGCAGTGCCCAGGACAGAGGAAGAACTCAGGAATTGCTTACTGTCTTTCTTCTTAGGAAAAACCTGACAACCTGAAAAAAGCTGACAATTCCTTGCAGGCTTTTACCATCTCCATTTCCAGTCTAGACTTCCCACACCATCTCCAAATTTTGGCCTCTGTCTCAGCTCTTCTTGTTATGGAAGAAGGTCACAACCTCCATGCAGGGCACAGGGAGAGGTGGCAGCTGCAGGACCACCCCCACCCCCTGTAGGGAATTCTCCCAGTGTCCTAAAATTCTATACCCTCCTAACTTACCTGGTGTCAGAGAGAATGAAACCCAGTCCTGCAACACACAGAGAATATCAACCTCTATTTCAACAAAATGGAACCAAATACTTTTGATCTTACAGTGAAATCCACTGCCTCAAAACTGTTCATCTGAAATGTTCTGCTAATAGGAGAAATGATGGTGTTGAGTAATAATAGACAACATGTTTTTTTTCCTAGTTAAAACTATGCACATCTAAGCTTTTGGAGCAAGGCTGGATGGAGGGAGTTCTCATTTAGAGCACATTCACCATGGAATTTGGCATTGATGTTCTCTAAGTGAATGCAGTTAATAGATCAATTTGGTTGGGGAAAAAACAACTATCCCAGGACTTTTTCAATACAGGTAGACCTGACCACGTTGCATGGTTCTAACAGCTGGAAAATACAATAAAAGGAGCAGAACTTAGGGTATATAAAATCAAATTATATATGACGTCTTACTGATTCTGATGGCCAAATGTCCCCAGCTATACACATTCCCATGGAGATTAGCTTGTTCAAAGGAACAAATTGGAAAGGTTTTTAAAAATAGAGGTATTATATAATTGAGACATAATTCTGAGATCCCAAATATATGCTCTTACTTTCCTGGCTTCTCCACATTCTCCACTCATGGATCATCCTGGTTAATGCACTGATAACCTAGTTTTCAACAGAAACATACAGGTTAGATGAATGAGATGTTAAAGAATCGCAACTTTAAAGGACATTTTATATTTTTAATATGTTGTACCAAATAGTTGTAAAGAGCAAAAACCCTACAGTAGCTTCTGATTTTCAAAAACAAAGACCAAAATTTTACCGGGGAAAAAAAAGATCTCATACACCCCAAACTCCCAAATCAACCCAACTGAGATTTGACATGAGATCTATATTAAATGAAATTCCACACATTGCATTTAACTCAGTTGCTGGAGGACGTTCTCTCATTGTGAGAAGAAATAGCACGGAAATAACATGTGTCACGGAAGCAGGTTTGAAACCTTTTATTGAACAGGCAATGCATTGTGCAATAGTGAGGGACACAGGTGCCAAGTGGAAAAGTTTAAAAATTAATTTTGGAAAGAGTCTATGAATTGATGAACCCTGCTGTGTTCCTTCCACTCCTTCTTGGAGTAGCTGCCTTCAGGAAAACGGACCGTGTTATAGCTGCTCTTGGAAATGGCATCCCTGTTTTACCATGAATGTCATGCCTAACAGTAAACGTGAAAGGAGAAGATGGGCTCCACAGGCAGGACAATGGCCAGAGACACAGCTGATCTCAGATGGAGGCGCAGACACACGTTCTCCCGGAAGGCCCTCCGAGTTCTGCATCCACATTTCATTTGCATTTCCTTCCCTGCCCGAGCCTTCTTTATCCTGAGGATTCTGAAAGACTCACATTCATACCTGTGGGCACAGAACCTCGTTCCTGGCCCTTTTCAATGGTTTTCTTGTCTTCGGGCACCTCTGGCCCAGGCCCTTGGCGATGTGTCTGTCCAACTTGTCTGCCTGGTTTCTTCCTCTTCCCCGAGCTCGTTCTCCCGTAACCTGATGATAAAATCACTCAAGTTTCAGTTTGCTTGCCTTGATTTAGTGGCAGTTTTAAAGAAAGTGACCCGTCAAGGTAGTGGACATTCTTTACCAAGCACACTGTTAACCTATTTTATAATTTGGGGCATGTCGCTCCAAGCTTGTGACTTCTTTCTGGCAAGTTCCATCCAGGATGGCTGGTCTGTGCTGGCATAGCTGGCCCTCTTCAGCTGATGCAATTCTTTCTCCATCATCACTGCCGACTGGGCTGCTGGAGAGAAGACAAAACAAACGGAAATGTGAGAAACGAGTTTGGATTTGCACTTAAGCCTCCTGCACACCTTTAAACTACAGGTCCAAGGTCTTAACCGTGGTCTCAAACATAAAGCCTGTAAACATGTAAAGAAGATTTCAGCGTGGAATAACTTATGTGCTAAAAAGACTTCACAGCAGGCTCAAACAGTTCCAGTGATGCAGTGAGGTGAGAGAAACTTTCCCAGTAAAGCTGCCGGAACTCTGTGTGTGAATATTCTTAACACTGCTGAACTGCACACTTAAAAAAGGGTTAAGATGGTGAATTCTGTTATGTGTATTTTACCACAACGAAAACTAAATTTAAAAATACTGATACATGCCACAACAAAGATGAACCTAGAGACATTATGCTCAGTGAAAGAAGCCAGATACAAAAGAACACATATTTTATGATGCCATTTATAAGACACATCCCAAAAGAGGCAAACAGAGAGAGAGACAGAAAATAGAGAGTTGGGGGGTGGGAATGGTGAATGACTGTAAATGGGCATGAGGTAGCTTTTTAGGGTGAGGGAGATGTTCTCACATTGGACTGTGATGGCTGGACAACTCAGTAAATATATACTCACTGAACTGTACGCTTAAAATGGGTGAGTTTTTTGCCATGTAAATGATTATGTCAATAAAAGCTGTTTTTAAAAAATCAACGTGGCAAGTCATTCAGAAAAACAAAACAGAACACAACATGGCAGGACCAAACCCGGAAATGCATTCCAAAGTGTTCAGTACTCTTTTCGGGTTTCATACCCAAGTTCTGATGGGACAAGGAGATCCCTCTTTGCAGCCCCTCCTGGAGGTGGAGCTTTGTCCCCTGCCTCTGGTCCACAGCGGGCTTGGCAGGGGTCATCAGGAAAGACTTGCTGCGGACGAAGTCGGCTTGCTTCACGGACTCCTGTGAGGACGTAAGAAAGACACACGCTGTCCTGTCACCTGAGATTCAGATGGGGACAAACCTAACCAAAGGCAATGAGCCACGGGGTTTTTCTGTCAACGTGCATCATGCTACTGGCACTTTCTCGGGGGAGCTCTGCTTTGGGTACTGGCTGCCATCTGGCCTCCAGGATGCCGGAGTCCACTCGTGCAGGCCTCCTGGGCACACACAGGTGTCCTGGCTTCTGCCCTGTCCCCAGCCCTGGCCTCAACCCCAGACGTCAGGCAGCAGGGTTCCATTGGAAAGGCAAAATGAACTGTGTTTGGAAATAGTTTTTGAGACTTTTATGACACTTGGTATGATCATGGATGCCGGGGTCACTGGTGAATATTTGTTTTATGAATTCCCTAAGCCTGCAGGAGGGTTTCCAAGCTTGGGTACGATTGTGGTTTTGGTTAAAATGGAGAGAAGCAGGTTCTACTGCAGGCTCAGGCTCACTTCCCCGCACGGCTGAAATGTGTTTTGGGATTTACCATGGCACCTGGGGGAACATAAAAGCTCTGAGTCTCAGCCTGCTTCTAAGCGCAGTTGTTTGGGTTTGGTAACGCTGTTTTCAGTCCGGAGTGTAAAAGGGACCCCCAGGTTCCAGCCCTGCAGTCCTAGGTGAGGAATAAGGACCCCAGCGGGTGGCCAGCGTAGCAGCAAAAGCAGAACTCGGTCATTATTGCAAGATGAGTCGAGATGGATCTGTTGACATGGTCGCCTAGCGTCCAACTGAGAAGTTATTTTAACCCGGTCCATCTCTCCAGATGCTGAGCTGCGTTGCCAAGGAGGCCGGGAGCACAGGGCTGTCTCCACCGCCTGAGTGATCCACGGCTTCTCTGACGCCCTAGCCGCCCAGCACACGCACAGGGCAGACAGCAGAGCAGCAGTCGTCACAGGCGACGGTCCCTGTAATGGCCGTGCAGGACATGAGGCCATCACGGGGTCCCGGGTCCCAGCCCTGCCGGGGGCTCTCCCCTGCATCCACAGGGACAGGGAATGTTTGCTCTAAGCACCTGGGTTCTCTCGGGCGCCTTGGCTGGCCTTCCTGTGTCAGACTTCAAGGTCCCGGCCCCAGGCTTGTCTTCCTGGCTGGATGGCTGCTCCGGGGCCCCTCGTCGCTTCTGCCGCCCGCCGGTGATCCAGGGCGGTGCAGGCTGGCCGTCGGTCCCAGGCCCTGCTGCCTTCTCTGTGGGTAAAGACACAGGTTATGCAAAACAATCCTGGTCACCTTCAGCCCCCCTGTGGCTTCTCCCACCCAGAGAGCACGGCACAGGGGCTCTGGGAGACAGCGGCAGGGAAGGAGGTCTGGGAGCCTCTCTGGTGACACTAGTACTTTGTTTTCAGGGACTTTGTTTTCTCAGTTAAAGACAAATCAAAGAGATTATGCTCCTCCAGTCTGAGCCACAAAGAATCAAATGCAACTGCTCCTATACACACATTTTAAAGTCACCTTCCTCCTATGGGATACCTTAGAGAATGAGGTAAGAGTCAGTACATAAATAGGTCAGGTTTCTTTAATATAGGCCTGTCACTCTAGACCAGTACATACTACCCAATACCCGATCTACTTGGGACGTTCTTCCTCTCTTTTCTTTTAGAAATTATAAGCACAACCTTCCCTTGTGGAGACTGACACCAAAAGTAAGCTGTGGCTGTTTTTCGTGATGTTCAGGAGAGAAGAGAAACAATGCCTTTAAAACCAAAACATTTTGCTGAATTTCCTTGCATGTTCGCAGTGCTTATTTTGGGCAGTAAAACTGTGGGTCACTCCCCCCTTTCCCTTGCTTTTTGACTCTTGTGTATTTTCATATTTTCTATGATGAGAATTTATTATCTTCATCGACAGAAAAAAGAAGCCAGTTTGTTTTCTTCAGGGAAACGGAATGATTAAATAAGTGGCTTCTCACAGGTCTCTGGAAAGCACCCTGAATCCAAGGGTTCCCCACGAGCTGTCCTCTCTGAATATTTGCCAGCCAGCCCACAAAGCAAGTGGATGGTTACCTCCATCCCCACCCGGCTCCTTCCTGCTTCCCGTGTCCACAGGGCAGCCCCGCCAGCAGGTACAGGCCACACCCGGGTCACAGCCACATGCGAGGACGGCCGGGGAGAGTCAGCATCCTCATTCTTTGTGGCCTGATAGATGCCACCCCTTGTTCTGGCATGTTTAGAATTTTACTCTATTTGGTTTGGCTTCCGCCTCCAGTTCAACATGGAGTCCTCTTCTGCCAGTCCCCTGGTCACCAAAGAGGGGCAAGGGACAGAGCCACTGCCCTGCGAGCTTTGGCCTCCCGGCAGGTGGAGAGGAACCTTGGGCTTCACATGCACTGAACTGTCCTTGGCCCCTGCAAACCCTGCTCCGTCTCCTCAACTTACCCCCTTGTCCCCTCCGGCCTCTCAGGCTCTCCCTGGCCTCTGACCACTTCCCCGTTGCTTTGCAAAACACTTGGGTCTCCCACAGCTCAAAACAACAACAACAACAACAAAACATCTCCAGGAGCCCCGCCACCCCCCTTGGAGCCCCATTCTCGACCCTCCTCTGCCCTCAACTCCAATGGCTCCTGCCCGTGTCTCTTCAGCTAATCCTGGATCCTGACACAACGTGAGTGCTACGCTCTCCATACACCCAACCACTGGACCATAGATCAGAGGACTCTCCCATCCTCCGGCTACTTTACCCCTGAAGTTCGGATGTGGCCATATAACCCATCCTGGAGGCCTGTCCACCTTGGGCATCCCCTCTGCAGGTCCCTGCTGGACTCCTGCTCCTAAACCTGGAATTGCTCCTTGTTCCCAAGCCTCAGCCTTTTTCTCTTCTTCCCCAAATGGTCTCTGTTCCACTCCTGACCTTCAACACTCAGATTTGGTCAGATTGCTTCCAAATGTGTAATCCAGCCCTATGTCTATTCTTAGCCAGAGCCCAGCATTTCTACTCCCCGTCCGCCTTCCTTCCTTTCTCCCTCCCATTCATTCATTCACTCATTGTTTGCTATGGGCAGGACTGTGTTAAATGCTAAGGTGAAAGAATAAAAAAAACCCTGTTTCTTCAAAGAGCTCCAAGTCCAGTGGAGGAGACGAAGCAAAAACAAGTCACTCAATGGAAACTGGAAAATGCTACACTTCACAACGTGCTGTGTAGACACAGGGTAACACCGGTGGGTAGGACCTGAGGATGCTGTCTGTGGTTGGGACCTGGAGAAGGAACCTTCTAGGCTGAGCAGAGGGGTAAGCAAAGGCCTCCCAGGTGGAGAGGGCAGAGGGCAGAACTGCCAGCAGGCCGGCCCAGAGGGGCTGAAACGCAGGCTAGGCCAACTGAGGGGTCCTCCCTGGCCTTTTTCTTGTCTATAACGTGGAGCCACAGGGCTTTAAACTCTGGGTATACTCTGGAGGCTGCGCGAGGAGTAAGTCTGAGCAGGGGGACAGCGGGCTGGAGGCGGGGGGTGAGGAGGGAGGCTGTGGCCACGGTCCAGGACAGGCTGTGAATCAGATCAGGGCCCTGTGGTCCTTGCCCATGGCCTCCGCCTGCCTTTTGTCTGTGGAAAACCTTTAGCCAAAGAATAAGTTTAATCCGAGAAGTGAGAAAATGCAGAAACAAAGGAGAACAGTCAAAGGAGACCAAACAATAATAGTTGAGTCAGTAAGCAAAGTCAAGGACCTTTAGTTCCTCCTCAAGGGAATAGATAATATTCTGAGCCATCTCCTGTGAGCTGTCTTATAGATACTGAAACTCTCACCAGGTGGAAGAAGTTCCATGACATAAGCTGCCACAGTTCCAAGAATTGGCCTCAAAGACATGGAAACAAACCCACCCCAAAACTAAAGATTAACTGTACCTAAAACAATCAAGATGACGCTGGTCAGACCACTGATGACCAATTTCTCGATGACCGTCAGAGCTGACTGTGCTGTTTTTGCGTGTAGCCCCTGCGCTCTGTCTATAACAGCTCTTGCCCCCTGACTGTCAGTGGGGGGGAGTCGGCCTTTGGACAGGTGCCCCCCACCCCAGTTGCTGGCATCCAAAATAAAGCAAACTTTCCTTTCCACCAACCTGGCCTCTTTAATGGCTTTTGAGAGGCGAGCAGCCGGACCCCACTTTCGGGTGCAGTTGGACACTGGCACCAGGATCACCCCCTCATGTCCACCACGTTGGCACCCGGATGCCATCTCCTCTATTAAGCCTGTTCTGGTCACCCAGCTGGACATGCTCTCCCTCCTAATCCTCTGGAACTCTCTTGAGACATTTGCCCCGACAGATCTGCCAGCTGACCATCCACCCCACTGACATATGCTTTCCTTATTATTATTTTTTTAATTAATTAATTTATTTTTGGCTGCATTGGGTCTTCGTTGCTGCGCGTGGGCTTTCTCTAGTTGTGGCGAGCGGGGGCTGCTCTTCGTTGTGGTGCACGGGCTCTAGGCGCGCAGGCTTCAGTAGTTGTGGCTTGCAGGCTCAGTAGTTGTGGCTCACAGGCTTAGTTGCTCCGCGGCACGTGGGATCTTCCCGAACCAGAGCTCGAACCCGTGTCCCCTGCATTGGCAGGCGGATTCTTAACCACTGCGCCACCAGGGAAGCCCTGACATATGCTTCTGGTCATTAGAACTTATTTACTAAACAAACACACGGCAGAGACTACATACCAAGTGCTGTTCTAATATTAGCTCATCTACAATGTAATTTTACATTTTATTTCTTGTCCAGAGAACCCAGTGATTGCCCGGCACACAGAAGGCAGGCTGGGTGGCTGCGTATTTTACAGAAAGTCTGCATTTCCCATCCCTCGTTCCAGAGAGTCCTCATAATCTGTCTTTCTGGACTTTTCTTAAAGGGGCCCTTTCACTTCCTCTTAGATCTTTCCTTCATGCTCAGTGGCTGGTCGTGCCCTCTGCTCGACCAGACCAGATGTCTGGTCACACGGTCCTCCCAGCAATACCCAGCACGTGCTGGCCTTTGCTGCAACACAGGGAGACTGGAGAGAGGGCTTCGACTAGGGGTTGAAACTCACTACTTCAGTCAACAAGATATTCTAATGCTTCAGTCAAGACTAAGTGTATTGGAGACAACATTTCCATCCTGGGCTTTAAATCAGAGGCAAATGGTGGCTGGCTGTGCGAGGCCAAGGAGGCCCCGGCATCTCAGTGCTCCAGCTGGCTCCCCGGCCCCCGGGGGGCTCAGTGTCGGGCTCCTGGCACTGGTGTCACTCTGACTATGACGGCACTGACACAGCTCTGATGAATTCCTATACCATGCAGTTGGATGGCTCATATGAGCCAAAAAGAGTATTTTACAACTCACTGGAGAAAGTTGTATGGAACAGGGCATAGGCAGCGTTCCTACAGACAGTGGGGAGCGGGGGCTGGGGACCCCGAGGGTGGGACTCTAACAGGGGTCTACACCCCCTGTGACAGCCAGGACACAGCTGGGACTCGTCAAGAACACCATCTCCTTGTGGAAACAACCTACGTGTCCATCGACAGATGAACGGATAAAGAAGATGTGGTGTATATACACAACAGAATACTACTCAGCCATAAAAAAGAATGAAATAACGCCATTTGCAGTGACATGGATGGACCTAGAGGTTATCATACTAAGTGAAGTAAGTCAGAAAGAGAAAGACAGATAACATGATATCACTTATACGTGGAATCTAAAATATGACACAAATGAACTTATCAACGAAACAGAAACAGACTCACAGACACAGAGAACAGACTTGTGGTTGCCAAGGGGTGGTGGAGGGATGGAGAGGGAGATTGGGGTTAACAGATGCAAACTATTATATACAGAATGGATAAACAACAAAGTCCTACTGTATAGCACAGGGGACTACATTCAAAATCCTGTGATAAACCATAATGGAAAAGAATACTAAAAAGAATGTATATAAATGTATAACTGAATCACTCTGTTGTACAGCAGAAATTAACACAACATTGTAAATCAACTATACTTGAAGAACTAACTTAAAAAAAAAAGACCACCATCTTCTGAGTGAGACGCAATCAGCTGTACAATGTAAACCACCACCGTTTCTTGCCCTCTGGCTAAGAAAATAAAGCAGATACTCCGCCCTAAGCTAACACACAGTAGGACGGCAGGCTTCTTACACCTCGTAAACATTTGGTAGATGCTGCCGCTTCTGGAGCAGCAATTTTAAAGAATCTTTTTCCTTTTATAAAATATCTTTCTTGTTCATAAAAACACACATGCACAATGTACAAATTCAGAAAGCGGAAGTAGAAAGGAGGAGAACAAAGTTCTTCATGAATCAACACAGCCCAAGAGCGCTATGTTAACATCCCGGCACACAGCTTCGAATCTCTTTTGTTACGTTGTCATCTTAAAAACGCATATCCACAGCTCATTCCCAGCTCTTCACAATATTCTCTGTGGATGGAGGGGCCCGAGTTCCCTAAGATTTCTGCTCTGAAGTGCAAGCATCACCAGCCTTCGTGACAACGAGCTGAGGCCAGAGCCGTCCCCCGTTTCTGTCTCCCCTCCAGCCCCTCTGCCATCACCCTGGTTTACACGGAGGTGACCGTGTGCCCGGAGAGACACTAAGGGGACCGCTGGGGTGGGGGAAGGGGACCCTGGGGACACACGGGCCTCACCCACTCTTCGGGCTCCCTGTATGAAAGTTGAAGGTTTTTAAAAAAGTATTTATTGATCTACTGTCAGTCTCACCTTACGCGGACAGCTCCTGATCTATACAGGCTGGCAAAGTCTGCTGTCGCTCTGTATCGGTTCTGGCTGTGAGCCAGGCCATGCGATGCTACCAGAGAACTTGGGCTTTTAATGCTCACATGAGCATCTGTAAAGCCGTGCCGAGCATTTTAAGAATGAGAAGGGGTTTCTGGCAGAGAAAGCCCCCATTTTTAATAATTGCGACACGGCTGTGCCCTAGCTCCACCTCCGAAGGAAACTTACCATTCCTTCCTCTGTTCACCCAACAAACACAGTCAGCCCTCGTCCAGGAATTCTGTATTTGACAATTCGCCTACTCGCTAAAACGTATTTATAACCCCCAAAATCAATAGTCCTGACCCTTCATGGTCATTTGCAGATGTGCTCAGAGCAATGACAACTTTGAGTCCTGGGATGAACACGTTCCCAGCGGATGTGGAACATGGGGATGCTTCTTTCATGTTTCTGCTCTCAGGCTGTAAACAAGGGTCCTTTCACAGTGTACTTAGGGTCACATTTTTTGCACTTTTGTGTTTTTTCTTGGTGACTTTACTGTCTAAAATAGCCCCCATATCTACTGAAGTGCTGTCTGGTGCCCCTAAGCACAAGAAGGCAGTGATGTGTGTTATGGAGAAGATACGTGCGTCAGATGAGCTTCGCTCAGGTGTGAGTTATACTGTTGTTGGCTGGGTGTTGGATGCTTATGAATCAACAATACATATTAAATAAGCTGTCTTTAAACAGAAACACACATAAAACAAGGTTATGTATCAATCACTTGAGAAAAATGTTGTGATTGTGTGCTCACAGGAACCTAACCTTTTATTCCCCCTGGAGCGATGGTTCATGACTCGCTAATTCAGTGTTTGCGGTGACTTTACAGAATGCAGCTACCATGAAAAACGAGAATCAACTGTACCGGGTGAGCACAGGCCCCGTGGGAGATGCTGAGTCTACAGAGAGGAAGGATGTCTCTAACCCAGTGCACCCCTCCAACGCAGGCACGCAGGCTCTCCTACCAGAGCCACCAGGGATAGAGGGGTCCTTCCGCTGCTGACACGTGGCCACCGTCCAGGAATGAGTTCTAGAGCCCTCTGGAAGGGGCACCGAGGGGCCTCCGGGCACTGGTCTCATTCTGTTTCTTGGTCTGGAGTGTGTTCCGTGTCGGAAAATTCATTGAGCGGCACGTGCTCGTCTCTGCATGTATATCATTCTCCAGTCAAAAGCAAAAAACCAAAACAAAAACACAAAAGCCACTCTACGATAATCACAACTCACGCGGTGCTTGGATAGTGACCTGGAGAAGGATCCAGCTCCCTTCCCGTCCTCTGCACTTCCCTCCGGGCCTCCTCCATGCACCTGGAGTTCTGGGACCACCTGCTTTTTCGACCGCTGCTCTCCACCCCCCTATTCTTGCTCTTCCATTCTCCAACGGCTTTTACCCTGAATCCCTCTTCCTGCTCCCATTTCCTCTCCTAAATAAGACCACGGATCAGCAAGGGCAGAGAACCTGCCTCTCTAAACTCCGTGGCAAAATGCAGCTCTCAGGGAGGAGAGCCACTGCATCGGAAAGTCTCTTCCTCGGCCACCAGGGCAAACCGGTCCTCATCCCTTTCCCTCCTTCTAAGTCAGGAGGCACTGCTGGGATCTCGTCACCCCAGCTCCCCTGAAACCTACCTTCCCTTGACCTACTCACTGACCTGATCTGGATGTGCAGGGCCGGGCATCTGATCACCGGCAGACACGTGTACTGGAGGTGGGGCCCAAGGGTCAGACACTTGGCCAGGCTCTTTGCTTGAGTTCAGGGGCTAAGCCTGGGCCTCAGCACGTGAAGGCCGGCAGACCTCGTCCCAGTGTCCAGCCTGAACCCCACACCTCACGGTGGCGACCAGGAAGCCAGCGACAGGCTCCAAGGGCACAGAGCTGTGATGCAGGAGCTTAGATTGAAAGTCCATTTGCTCACGCACCCCTGTGTGTACAATTAAGACCGTCTCCAAGCAGGAGGCAATGACCAAAGTCCTTCTCTGAGTACAGAGACAGCTGGTCTCCATTACCTGCCAGGTGATATAACTGGGACCTTATAAGCATATGGGGATGGAAAGGCACTGTAACTCGAAAATAACTTTGAGCTCAGCAAAGGAGGAAGAGTAGTGAAATTATTATATTACATGGCATCCTCCTACAATTCAGAATGTAAACAGTCACCCCACCTTGGATTCCTGGAGGCTCTCCAGGAATGGCTGGAATTCTGTCTCGAGTGGAATTCTGTCTCGAGTGGCCACTGAGTGGCCAATCCGTGGAGGGACGGCTCTTGTCCACGGAGCTTGGATCTGCCCATCTCTATTACACCTCCCCCTCCCAACCCCAGACAGGTAGGGCCCTTTCCCCGATTCATCACTCAAGAAACGTTAACAGCTAAGGGTTACCAGGTCTCGGTTTTCAGAGCAGTATCATATTCATAATGACCCTCACAACTCGCCTTGTAACGTAGAATGCTTTCAAATCCCCATTTCAGAGATGGAAACGCAGAGTCTCACTGTGTAGAGGACTTGCTCAGGGTGACACGGCCAATGTGTCACCAAGGGGGCGTTGGACACAGGCCTCTGGATCCCTAACCTTCATTCACTACGTCGCACACCGTATCATATTAAGGGGCATGACCCCACAACTTTCCCACACGTCATGCCCTCCCATCATTGCTTATCATGGAGTGACAAGCAACTGTTACTCACCCTGGCACTACCGAGGCTTGGGGCTGAATAATTCTCTGCTGGGGGGCGCTGGGGGCCTATCCTGTGCATCATAGGACGTTTGCCCTCCTCCCACTAGATGCTGGGGGTATCTCCCTTCCTCGCACGGTAGTTGTGACATTCGACCATGTCTCCAGATACTGCGACGTGTCCTCCAGAGCACACAGCCACCCCCCGTTGATACCCCCCCCCCAACAGAGCATTACAGTGAAGACACTGGCTGCAAAGATGGTCTACACACATGGCCCCAAACGCCACTTCCCCCCAGCCCCCCGGGTCACACGCCAGGTGCCTCACTGCGGTCACTTCAGAACACGGCGTCACCTCTGGGCTGAGTCAGCGTTGTCTCCTGCCTCCCCGAATGCAGGGCGTCTGAGCTGGGGGTGGGGGGTGGGGGGTCTTTCCCCAGGGGCTGGGGGTCTGGGAAGGAGGGGTTGGGGGACAGGCAGAGCTCTCCTGTGACCGGCGCCTGCCACTGTCCGGGTGGGCTGTGTCCTGGGTGCGTCTGGCAGAGTCCCAAAATGACCCTGAGAGATTCCCACCCACCACCCACCCTCCCCGGCTAGCTCAGCTCCCCTCCACCCACACCGGCTCCTGTCCCCAGAGTCCCTGCGCCCCGTCCCTGTCCCATGGGAGGCCTCCTCGGGATGAGGGAGGCTCCCCTGGTGCCACCCTGTTGAGCTGAGGACTCACAGAACTGCAGCTGTGACCCCTGCAAACGCTCTCTCTTCCTCTCCCCTCTTAGGACCCCTGTGTACACTCAGGGAGGCGGTGGTGGTCCGTGACTCCCGCAGTATCCTGCACACGTTCTCTCTGGGGTCTCACGTCTACGCAGCGGTGCCTTCAGCAGAATCGGGGCAGGAGAGTCCATGCCCGCACGCTGGTCTCCGCCGCCCAGAGGAGGTTTCGGTACCTCTCGTACCGGTATGACTCGTACCATGTGAGACTGTATCACAGTTGGCAGTGAAAACGCTCTTGCTGCTCCCTGAGTTACTACTAACCTCATTTTACAAAGGAGGAAGTTAAGACACAGAGGTTGAGAAACTCATTGGCTCCGAATCCCACAGCCCCTGAGGGGTGGACCTCGGAGTCAAGCCTCCAAACCCAGGCTCTTCAATCTCCCCTCTCCCCACCCAGCACCTGCCTGGCTTGCTTCCCAGCCTTGTCCCAGCACCTGGTCACACACACACACACACACACACACACACACACACAGGGCTGAGGGCCACCCACTGCAGGCCAGGAGCCCCGCCCCTCCCCCAGGCACAGACACTGCAGAGGATCAAAGCCCCTGAAGTTCTCAGGGACCAGGTGGCAGGGGTGGGGCTGGAGATATCAGAGGGAGGGAAGGAGTGGCAGATGAACTTGGGAAGGCAGAAATGTTGACTTTGGCCAGAATCTAAGAAGCCTTAAATGCCTCACACAGGACTTCGAATCTTATTCTGAATATAATGGGAAGGCATCGGGACTTTTTAAAGAGGAAAGCTCCAGGGCTTCCCTGGTGGCGCAGTGGTTGAGAGTCCGCCTGCCAATGCAGGCGACATGGGTTTGTGCCCCGGTCCGGGAGGATCCCACATGCCGCGGAGCGGCTGGGCCCGTGAGCCATGGCCGCTGAGCCTGCGCGTCCGGAGCCTGTGCTCCGCAACGGGAGAGGCCACAACAGTGAGAGGCCCATGCACCGCAAAAAAAAAAAGAAAAGAGGAAAGCTCCGCAGTTAGACCCATGACTTGGGAAGAGAGGGTGAGGAGAGAGTTGGGGGAGGAGGTGCTGCACGTGTCAGGTTAAAGGTTGCTGAGGGCTGGCCTGGGTGCAGGTGGATAAAGACATGTCACATGAGGATGACCAGGACTTGCTGACCAAGGTGTAAAACATGACTGACATTCTTCATCCATCAGATTGAAAAAAAAAGAAATTAAAAATAGACTGATAACACCTAGTGCTGATGAGGGAGTGGAGAAATAGTCTCTACTCTGCTCTTAGAAGTGTAAACTGGTACAACATTTACGGAGGGTCATTTGAAGTTGTGTATTAAATTAAAAATTCACAAGCTCTGTGAGCCAGAAAACCCACTTTTAAGAATCTAGCCTAGATATGGAATTCCCTGGCCGTCCAGTGGTTGGGACTCCACACTTTCACTGCCAAGAGCCGGGGTACAATCCCTGGTCAGGGAATTAAGATCCCATAAGCCGCAGAGCGCAGTCAAAAAAGAAAAAAAAGAAGAAGACAAAAAAGAATCTAGCCTGGAGAAACAACTGTGTGAATACACTGAGTTAAAACGAACAAGGAGGGTGACTGCACCACTGTTAGCAAAAGGGAAAAAACCTCAAAACAATTGGAACTCCCTTCAGTAGGGGAATGGCTAAATAAAATACGGTACATGTACTCTGTAGCCCTTAAAAAGAATGAGGACAAGTGGCTCATTCTGATCAGAAAAGATGCCCAGTCTTTACTGTGGACTGAAAATATCTAATTGCAAGCCAACATGCATTTTTGTGATTTTTAAAAAAGGACTGCTGTGCCTATATATCAACATTGATGTAGCTATGACTGCAATGGCCATGGGAAAAGAGCTGGGATGAACCTGTTAGTGTGGTTCCTTCCGTTTGTCTGTGTGTGTGTGGGTGGGGGGGTGGGTGATTAGAGAGGTTCAGAGGTGGGTGGAAAGGAGGCTACTACCTATTTTTTTGGTGCCATTTAGAAGATTATTTTAAAATTTACATACAGTGAAATTCATCTTTTCGGTCGTACAGTTCTATGAGTTTGAACACATGCTTAGATTCTTCTAACAACCATCACAAATGGGCTTCAGAACAATGTGAACACCCCACAAAATTCCCTGGTACCACCCCTTTGTAGTCAGACCCCACCTCTACTCCCAAACCCTGACATCTGCTGATCTGCTCTGTCTCTGGATTGTTGCCTCTTTCAGACATCAAATAATGGAATAATACAGTTGATAATCTTTTGAGACTGGCTACTTTCACTTAGCATATGCATTTAAGATCCATCCGTTATCGTGTGTATCAACAGTTCATTCCTTTTTACTGCTGACTAATATTCCACTGTGTGGGTTGTTTATCCACTGGCCAGTTGAGGGATATTTGGGTTGTGTCTAGTTTCTGGTGATTATGAATAATGCTGCTATAAACATCTGTTTTGTGTAACCTAAGTTTTCCTTTACCTAGGATAAATACCTAGAAGTGGGATTGGTGGGCTGTAAGGTAAGTGTACTTTTAATTTTGTAAGAAGCTGCCAAATTGTTTTCCAAAGTGACTGTACCAGCGACTTCCCTGGTGGTCCAGGGGCTGAGACTCCACACTCCCAATGCAGGGGGCCCGGGTTTGATCCCTGGTCAGGGAACTAGATCCCACACGCATGCCGCAACTAAGAGTTCACATGCCCCAACTAAGGAGCCTGCTGGCCGCAATAAGACCTGGCACAGCCAAATAAATAAATAAATAATAATAAAAACAAAAACAAAGTGACTGTACTGTTGTACATTTCCACTAGCAATGAGTGAGAATTCCAGTTGTCCTGCAACCCCCTGGGCACATGGTATTATCAGCATTTTTAATTTTAGCCATTCTAACATGGCTAAAATGAGATACTAATGTGATAGTATCTCATGGGTTTTTATTGGTGTTTCTTTAATGGTTAATGATGATGAATATCTTTCATGTGCTTATCTGCCATCTGTATATTCTCTCTGGTGAAATAACTATTCATATCTTTTGCCCATTTTCTAAGGTATTTTTTGATTTTGTACTGTTGAGTTTCGAGAATACTTTATATATTTTAGATACCAGTCCTTCACTGGATATATGGTTTGCAGATATTTTCTCATAACGCATAGCTTGTCTTTTCATCCTCTTAATGGGGTCTTTGGCAGAGCAAAAGTTTTAAATTCTTAAGTCCAATTCATCAATTTTTCCTTTCACGGATTATGCTTTGATGTCAAGTCTAAGAACTCTTTGCCTAGTCCTATGCTCCAAAAATTTTTCTCCTAAGTTCCTACAAGTTTTATAGTTTCATTTTACCTTTTTAAAAAATATACTTATTTATTTATTTGGGTGCACCAGGTCTTAGCTGCAGCATGTGGGATCTAGTTCCCTGACCAGGGATTGAACCCGGGCCCCCTGCATTGGGAGCACAGAGTCTTAGCCGCTGGACCACCAGGAAAGTCCCCTCATTTTACCTGTAAGTCAGTAAATCCTTTGAGTTAATTTTTGTATATGATGTGAGACTGGTCAAAGTTCACGTTTTTGCATCTGGATGTTCACATGCTCCACAACCATTTGTTGAAAAGGTGAAGTAAAACCAAACGATACGGCCACATTTTTTACAAGGGTGCAAAAGTAATTGCCTGTGCTCCGTGGATCTGTAAATTTGTTCTTCCAAAATGTAGGAAGTTTTCAGTCATTATTTCTTCAGATTTTTTTTTCTATTCAAATCTATTTCTCCTCTTCTCTTGGACTCCTATGACATGAATGTTAGACTTTTTAATATTGTTGCTCTGGCCCCCAAGGCTTTTTTAAAAATCTTTTTTTCTCTTTGTGCTCAGGATGTTTTCTATCGATCTATCTTTAAGTTCACTGACCCTTTCTTCTATCATCTCCATTCTCCTAGTGAACTCTTCCAATGAATTTTTAATTTCTGTTATATTTTCCTGTTCTAAAATTTCTCTTTGCCTTTTTAAAATAGCTTCTATTTGTTTACAGAGAATCTTCCCATTTGTTTCAAGAGTGCTCACCCTTACATCTTGGAACCATGGTATAACAGTTGCTTTAACATATTTTTCTAATAATTCCAACCTTTGGGTCATCTCAGGGTTGATGCTTGTTGATTGCCTCTTTCTTTGAGAATTCTTTTGGTTTTCATGGTACTCTGTAGGTTGAATAATTTTGGTTTGTATCCTAGACATTTTGAGTATTATGTTGAGACTTGGTCCTGTTAAAATTCTCAAAGGTTCTTCTGTGCTGATCTGCAGGTGCATCCCAGGGCCAAGCCCAGGATTTCATACCTGTATGTGAAGGACCCTTCTCAGGTGTTTCCCTTCTGTGGTTTTTCACACCCCAAGATTCTCTGGCTAGAAAGCTGGGATTCAGCCTCTGCACTGCTCTGCACTCTTATGACCGGGACCACCTGAGGGGCAGAGTGGCGAGGGAAGGGAACCTGCAGGACCACCAGCACAACTGTTGGGGGGTGAGGCTTTACTACGGGCTCTGCTACGGGGGTGTCCTAGCCGAGAAGAGTGATCGCACTGGGAGGCAAGCGAGGATGAGCGGATGTACGCAGTCTGAGGAGCACAGGGAAGGCGGGGAAATGGAGGCCCAGGGTGTGGACCACACTTGCCAGCAAGGGACCATGAGGGTACAGATAAGGCTAAAAAGAAAGGCAGGTGTGAACAAAGTTGCTTTTCTTTAAGAATAAAAGACCTGTATATATATATATATATATATATATATATATATATATATATAATACAAAAAAAAGAACCAACACAAAATCCCACCAAACTCCTTGTATTCTACTCAAATGAACTTGAATACACTGAAATAACTTTGTCCTTAGAGACGGTGACAGTCTTTTTGAGCTCATTTCCTCCAGAAAATCTCCCTGCCATCCAAAGCAAGATGGGCATCTTCCTACAGTCGCCACCACCTGCCTCCCTAGGCCCCTGAGCTCCCGGACAGCGAGGCTGGCGTTCTCTTCCTGACCACCTTTTAGGGCCAGCACAGTGCAGTGTGCATGGCGGGAGTACATGAATGTTTGTTGAAAGAACGAATATGCATGAATGAGTGAGGACTGGCTCCAGGACCTGGTGTGCCACTGTCACCAGCCCGGGCTGGAGGGAACGAGCATGGACTAGAGGCAGAGGCTGGTTATCAAATGAGGCCCCTGGTGAGAAGAGCGCTTTGTCCAGCTACTCTCCAAAATATCCAACAAGTGTCCACCACTACATAGAAAATAAAACACACACACACACACACACACACACACAAAGGAGACTAGAAGGAAGGCCAACAGGGATAACATCCAGAGAGTGGACCTACGGACGACGACGTTTTTCTATATGTTTTGTGTATTTCACCATCTTTCCTGTTCCATTTCTAATCCTGTGCACAGGAAGCTGCTTCCAGACTGGTGACTTAGACTCTGGGACGGACTGGTCCAACAGGAGGATGGGGACTGTCTGCACACATGAACAGGGCTGATAACCCAGGGCCATTCACCTCCTACGGCAAGCGAGCAGACTGATTGGTCTCCTCTGCGTCAACGAGCACAAACGTACGGGGCTCACAGCGACCACCCCAAGGTGCCCTGTGAGGCTCAGTCCGGTCGGCAAGCTGGGCTCCTCTGTTTATTGCCAACAACCTTATCCTCCCCGAATCCCACACCCCCGGGGTTTCTGCATCTTCAAGGAAGGAAGACAGGGTGGAGGGGACAGGTGGGGGAAGAAGCAGGAGCGCTGGGACAAAGTAGCTGGAGTCCCCGAGATGGAACTGTGCGCATCTGGGACACCTCCATAACCCAACTTTATGGCGCTCACCCCTGGAAGTGGGGCAGGGGAGATGGCAGCCCATCTGGGAGCTCTGGGTAAAAGCACCTGCCACCACGAGATAATAAACAGAAATAATTAGGCCTTCCTGGAAAACTGGGTAATACTGTTATTACAACGTTTTATTATCTGTATGTTTTACAAGAATTTAATTGCCTTCAGCTGCTATAATTTGGGAGCCATGAGGACGAGAGCAGAAATAATAACGAATTGAACCACAAGCAGACCCAGGGTCTGGAGAAGGAGTGGAGGCTGCTTCACGGATGGGCTCTGGGAGCCTGGGGCTCTGAGATTCTGCTCTGGCCTGCAGGAGACAGCCCCCAGACCCCACGGTCCCAGGGGGCACCAGACAGCAGCCCCAGCCTGCCTGGCTCTCGTCCCTCAAATAACATCCACCCTGGGAGGGTCGGTTCCCAACAGAATGTAAGAATTATCTCCTCTCTTTGCATCGAAATGAAAATCACTACCCTTGCCCCCTAAAGCAACCTAGATTCTGCCACTCCAGAATTCATCTGAGTCAGTTACTTCTGTGGCTTAGGGAGTGCTAATAAAGCTAGTCGGACAACACAATTCTCTTCTATTTAAGCAAAGCCGTTAATAAGTATTATATTGTATTTTACAAATCAAAAGAAAAAACAGAAGCTCTCTAACTACAGACCATTCCAGCCAGTTGACAGTGAACAAAGCCTACTCTCACAGCTTAAGCTGAGGAAGTTATAAATTATCAACGTGTCAAGCATTGCCCTCTGAAGCTTCTTTTCCAGATCTGACCATGAATCCTGTCTTTAAGTTCTGTTCATTCAGCAAGCCTGCGAGAGACATCAATTCTAGCCCACGAAGGTGGATGGTGCTGATGTCAGGGTTTTACTGGCACCCTCCTCCGCCCTGGCTATTTCAATGGCTTTTTGAATCACTCTATAATAGCTTCAATAACCTGGAAATTTGCAGAGTGGATAATCAGCTACAGCTTGAAACTCCCCCAAAGTTCCCTCACTGATGATCCTAATGTAGCAGCAGCAGCTACAGCAAATCACAGCGGAGCCAAGGGGCCTGGATCAGGAAGGCTGCACGTCGGCTCTTCCGGGGGCGTTTTCCTGAAACTTCTCCCTGGAATCGCCTGCATCTTTGGGTCGCCTTAAGAATTTAGAGCCCTTTATACACTGCACTTTTACTAACTTCCTAGGAAGAAGACACAAAAGACTAGCATGTCTTTAAACCTGTCTTTGTGTGTGCGCTTCATCCTCCTTTTAAGGTGTGGGGTCCCTGAGAGAACTGGGTTCTGCTTCCTCTCTGTTCCACAATGCAGTGATTAAACAGAGTCCTGACCTTAGAGCAGCCACTTAAAATATCCTGAAAGTTGTGTTGTTTTATAAAATCTGTCATGGAAAATTTCTCCTTAGTGTTCCCATCTCACACACACACACACACGACTTGCATGTCTAGTTCCATTTTTGGTACACTGATTTCCATCAATAAAAGAAACCAGCAATGAGAGATTCTTTAGCTCCCCTGAAAATACCCGTTTCCAACAGATTCCATCTGAAACACTATATACAGTGACAAATGTCAAAGGTCACCTATTGTGTCTCTGCTCATTTTAAAAGACACTTGCTTTACAAGATTCTTACATTCTGCCCCAATCTTAACACCATCTCCCTTTTGGGACAGTCCAGGTCCACCTGATGAAGAACTCAGATTTTACAAAGACTCACGACTCCAACAGAAGGGACTCTTCCTGTGTGAGGCTGGGCCCTGTGAGCCTGATTATTATTCAACAGGATGAAACTCTTCCTTTGGGGGAAAAGTCGGAATGATGCTAAGTGACAGTGGAGCCAGATGCTTCATTTATAACCAAGAACCAGGTGAGGCCCCAGGAGGGCCTCCACCCATGAGAGCACACGTTGCCCAGGAGGGATACCCCTTCTGGAGGAAAAAGCGTCCGAGTGATCCACTGGGAGGCCCAGCTCCTCTCGGAAGACGCTGCAAAACGAGTTTCTATATTTTCCTGACTTCTCAGAACTTACACAAAACCCTGATATTTGTTTCCCTTCCCCGGTCTCTATTCCTAACTCTTGATCAAACACGTTGGTGGTACCAACAGGAATTTTGACTTTTCCTCCAGTTCCCCGGCAAGGTTTTTACCCAATGCATGTATATATCAATACCTTGCGGACGTCCAGCAAGACATTCCAACTGACCTGATTTCCCCATGGCCCTGACCCTTCGCGAACACCCTCCCCAGGCTGCTCCACGCGGGCCTCTTACCAGCTGCCCTGTGGGGCGACTTCCTCTCCGCCGCCTGGCTCTCCTTCCTGGGGTCGGCGGACGGCCCTACCTTCTCGGGGTCCCGGGGGCTGGCGTCGGGGGGCGCGGGCAGCTGGGGGAGGGTGAGGGTCTGCAGCAGCGGCTTCCTGGGCAGGGGCGGCTTGGAGCTGAGCTGCTCGGCGGACCGGGTCTTCGCCTTCCCCGGCTCGTTGGGAGACCTGGCGCCTCGGGCGGCGGGGCCCGTCCCAGGCGGACCCTTGTCGTTCCTGGTGAGCAAGGTCAGCCCTCCTTTCTCCAGCCTGACCTCCGCGCTGTACCTCTTGATTCCCCTCCCCTCCGGGCAGGGCGCTTCTCTGTGTTTGAAGGACAGAGACGTGGAGCGGAGCTTGACGGGGAAGGGGCTTCCGTCCCCGCCCGCGGGCCGCTCCCGGGCTGGGCCGGGGTCCGCGGTGGCCGCGTCCGGAGAGCCACGCTCGGCCGGGGCGGGCGGCTTCCGAGGGCCGGGCTTCGGGCCCTGGGGCTCGGCGGGCGCCCCGAGGTCCTCGAGGGCGGCTTCGCTCTTCCAGGCCGGACCGCTCCTGAGAAGCGGCAGCCGGACGGCGGGGCCTCGGGGCTCCAGCAGGCGGCCCCCCGCGCGCGGCCACTCGCGGCCCGACGACACCGAGAACTTTTTGGCGGCCCGCGCCTCGCGGCCTCCTCGCTCCATCTTGCGCTCCGGCGCCGCCGCCTCCGTGGGGGACCCCTCCCGCTCGGCCCTGGGGGGCTCCGGGGGCGCCGCCTCCTGGTCCAGGGATCCGGGTGCGGGCGCCTCTGCAGGCGACTCGGAGGCAGGCGGTGAGGGGGCCGCGCCGGGGCTCTCGTTCGCTGTCGCAGCCGAGGCCTTGTGCTTCAAGCAGCTCTTGGGGGCCGGCGGGCTGGGGGCCGGGGCTTCTGGCCCTGCGCCCTCGGGACCCGGCGTGTCCAGGGTCAGTCGCACCTCCTTCGGGCCGGTGTGGTCTGGCCCGTCGGGACCAGAGGGCGTCTCCCGGGTGGCTATGGGGCCGGGCTCGGGAGGGGTCGTGTCCCCCTCGGGGATGCAGGGAGATAATCGACCCTCGACGTCTCCCGAAGCACAAACCACCTCGTCCGCTGTGTCCCCGCCGGGGGGACACCGGGTTTCCAGGTACAGCTCCTCCCTCGGGTTTTCGCTGTCAGGATTAGGGTGAGGGTGCGGGGAGCCTTCTGGCCAAGACGGGGACTCCGAGCGGGGGTGTGGGCCCGACACGGGCTCCGTGACTTCCATGACCTCCGGGGTGGCCAGACGGCTGGAGAGGTTCTCCCCCGGGGGGTTCTCCTCCTCGATGCTGGCGGTGAGCGCCGGGCAGTGCTGCAGGCGCGCCCGCCGCGCACGGGGCCCCGCAGGTGGCAGCATGGTCGCCTGCCCCCCAGGCTCAGCGCCTCTGTCCTGTCCCCCCTCCTGCTGCCCAGAACTGGGCTTCTCCTCCGTGCTGACTTTGGGTAGCGGCTTCTCGTCGTATTCCTCCTCCTCTGGGGTACACGTCAGATCGCTCAGGGATTCGGACTGCGCTCTCTTAAGAGGAATAAAGTGGACAAAAGACAGCACCATTAGGACGAATATCAGGAAGCCTATGGCCTCCCCATTTTGTTCAGGGTTTAATTAGGTTTAAGGGAAGCAGAATGTCTCTAAGGCTGGCACTTAAGTGGACATTCACACACAGCTGTCCTTTCTTAATCCTCTCTTACTGGTCTGTTTAGAATCTTGCCTCCCAAGTTCAGCTTTCAGCAGAACTGAGGCCGCTGGCTATGCCCCTAAAATAAACGTTGCCTGAGGCTCTCGAGGCCAAGCTGGAAACCAGTGGACCCTGCTCTACAGAGTGAAGCAAAGGGAAAGGGACCAACATCAGCGGGGTCTGCCGTGCTCTGTGCTCGGCATGGTTCTCTCACTAACTCCCTGATTAGCTCCAGTGAGGAGAGGATTATTAGTTCCTCCTTGCACCTGGAGAACTGGGAACTCAGAGAGGTCCCTGCCTTGGCCAAGGCTGAGCTAATAAGTGGCCTAGGGGCAAAGCTGTTGCCCTCTCTGACACCCTGTGCTGCCTCAGAGCCGGCGTCCCCTGTCAATTCCTTCTTTCTCCAGGGATGCACCCTCATAGCAAAGGCAGGCTGGTTTGCCTAAAAGATGATTCCTATCATGTCCACCATGGTCAATAGCAAACCATAGCTGACAGGATAAAGCCCAAACTTTTCAGCTAAATTTGAAGTCTTATATTCTGCCGTTTTATTTTTTGTGTGTGTGTCTTTTTAAAATTTTTATTTTATGCTGGAGTATAGTTGATTTACAATGTTGTGTAAGTTTCAGGTGTACAGCAAAGTGATTTAGTTATACATATATCTATTCTTTTTCAGATTCTCAGGTGGGGGGAGGGATAAATTAGGAGGCTGGGATTAACATATACTCACTACTATACATAAAATAGACAATCTATTCTGCCGTTTTAAATGGTTTCTCCCACTCCCTGCTCAGGTCAAGCCAAGCCCCTGCCATTTTATGTGCCAGACTCTGGGCCTGAGTGACTGGCCGGCTGCCCTCCACCCCACACCTCCGGGGCTCCACTAGCACCCCCAGAGCTATCTCTGATTCCACTCCTATAGGAAGCCTTGCCTGGCTTGGCAGTAAGTCACGGCCTCGTGCTATTTTTCTTATGAAAGGTCTCTGGAATTTAGATTTAGTCCACTTCCTCCCTACCATCCACAAAGTCAGTTCTTGCTCTCTTAGGAAGGAAAGGAGATCAAGGTAGTCATGAATCATTCACAAGAAAATGTGAAAATGACCGAAAGGCTGAGGGCATTGAGGCTGGTGTTTTTTAAAAGTTCCTGATTTTAGACCTGTCTTTAGACTTTACAGAGTCACCCAGGCTGCTGCACAAGGGCAGTGCCCTCCTTCCTTCTTTTTAGCAAACACCCAGGGGAGTGTTTGCAATAGGTTTTTGTTGTTGTTGTTATTTTAACATTTTCCAGCTGGCATCTGCTTGCCAACACAAGATAATTGGGATGTTTGTGACGACACCTAAGCTAGCTTTGCCAAGATGCACAACCCTATTCCTCTGGATTCCAAAAGGGGAAGATGTGAAATCCCCAGAAGAATTTTCAAAAGCTGCAGGTTCCTAAGGTGTTACTGGCCTTTTGTTACTACAGGAAATCCTTGATGTGGAAACCCCTTTAGGATGGTGGCTCATGTTTTTAAACTATTGGAACCCACATTAGGTCAACATAAAGCTGAGGAGCAGGCCCGGCTTGAGCACATCCAGATTGAGCCACTGGCAGCTCCGAGGGGTTATGGTGGGAGGCCAGGCAGAGGGAAGGCTGGCACGGAGCGTGCGCTCCAGAGGGTGGCCCCCGATGCTGAGCAGAGGCTTTGCAGGGAACAAAGCGGCTCCTACCCGAGCCTGGGCTCTCTGGCCAGGACAGCAGGAAGGATGCGGATACCCACTCCACCTCCACCACCCACACCTTGCCTCCCACTCTGGGCCCTCAGAGCGGCTTCACCCCCTGGAACCCTCCCGAGGAACTGGAAGCAGGGGACCCATTGCTCAGCCCGCACCCAGATGGAGACTCTATCATGGCTGCCTGCTCATCCACCTCCTCTCGCCAGAAAGGAAGTGTCTTTGGGCAGCGTGCACATCATCTGTGGGCAGAGGATGGGCACGATGGGCAGTGCCGGTGTGGAGAGGAAGCGTCTGTTTCTGACACCCGGGACTTGTTGGCAGCTCTGCCAGCCAGGCGACCTCGGGCTAGTCATCTAATCACGCTGCTCTCGACAGAACAGAGTTAATGATATTCCCTCTCCTGGCACTGCCTGGGTTGGGATGAGGACCAGCTGGTGTGGTGAGATGTCAGTATAAACATTTACGGGCGTTCCACTTCTACTGCGCCAGAGCCATGCATGGGGCACGGTTCTGAGCAGCAGGGTAACAAACGTGCTGAGACAACCAAAAATGATGTGGGTCTTTCGTGTGTTCCTCTTCCCCAACCCCTGCTTTGGTGGGGGCAGATAGACCCAACCAAATGCAGCCTTGAATATGTTTTTCAAACTTGTACTAAATATCACAATCTTGACAGCCAAGGTTTTTTGTTTGTTCGTTTTCCTGTGCAAGATGGGATTTTGAAGGTTAAGAAAAGCCCCCTTTTTTCCCCAGCGCTCCAAAAGATTGAGAGCCTACGTGATGTGGAGTAGAGAGTTTACCCCACTGATGGCAGAGGATGCCTGGCCGGGCATGGACAACTCTTCTGCCCAAATGGACAAAAGAGCCTGGGCAGCAGCAGGAAGAGACTGAAGTGGATCCTGAAGATGCCCGAGTCTGCGGGGAGTGGGCCTGACAGAGTGGGTGATGGAGAAAGAAACCCCAAATGTTAACAGGAGATCAGAGAAGCAGGGGAAACTTGGACCTCGCTGTCCAGTGAAGCCCAAAGGGACAGGGAGCCTCCAGAAGTCCCCAGGGTCAGGAGGGCAGCAGAGGGGGCAGCGTGGCAGCTCTTCCCAACCCTTGGAGCAGAATAGGGACATCTGAAAGCACGTGGTCCCCAGAGGAAGGTCCTCATGGTTAGGAGAAGGGACCTCACAAAGGGCAAAGGAGGCTGCAGACGCTAAAGGACGGAGGCCTCCAACGTAGGACCCAACAGTGACACGGGTGACCACCGGCCAGACACCTCGGTGCATTCAGGAAAATACGGACACCTCCAAAAACATAATGTATCCATGCCTGCGCCCGACCCAGAAATGGGGGGAAGATGTGCAAAGGACAGAGTTTAAATCAAGGAATGACTGTGTTTACCCAGACTGCCTAAAGCAGATTTCCTCTTATTCTAAAAAATGGGCTTCAAGGGCTAAGTCAAGTTCAAAAGTAAAGAAAGAGGTACAGCTCTGCCCAGGGGACAGCAGGAAGGAATGCTGCCTTTCCACTGGGAATATGAGATGGGCTTCCCGTGGCCAAGTCCTGGCCAGGTGATGGCTGGTTACACACAGCCTTCCAGGGCAGAAGGCATCCCCATGGAAAGAAAGCCCAGACTTGGGGGCCACAGGGAGCTGGCTCTTCCCTTGTCCTGTGGCTATACTCAGCACGAGGACAGGCAGGTCAGAGTTACTAGGCCTTGCAAGTCCCCACAGTACTGAGCCTTTAACTATAAAGGCACTGGATGGGTAAGCATTTGCCCAAGTACCCAGGTCCCCAGTTTCCATGAGAGTACATTAGCCCGAAGGTCACACAGCCTCCTTCTTTCTCCAGCATTAGTCCCCTCAAAAGTCGACTTTGCTGGCATGAGGTTGAAAAGCGCCTTCCACGTGCCCAGAAGAAAAGCCACTATCTCCAGGGAGTCCCTGACATCCCCGAGAGGCCCCAGCCCACTGCCTCCAGCTGAAGTGCAGAGCTGGTCCAGGTTACCTTATCAACACCCCACGATCTTGTCTCGAGGGAAGGAGGGAGGGGATGTTGGTCTATGAGCATCTCCTTCTCAGCCCCGTCATTCTCTGTGGCCAGGCAGACCCCACAGCCCGCTTCTCAGCTCCTCTGGGGATGAGGCATTGCAGGCACCACTGGGCAGCGGAGAAGGTGACAACCCTACACGGACCTCGAGCCCCTGGTCCCGTGAAGCCAAAGCACTGCACGAGCGAGTTCTCAGCTCCCAGAGGGACAAGCTGATGACTGCCCGGGCAGCACGCCAAAGAGGGGTCTGTCCTTACAGGGGCACCACCCCTGTGCTGCTAAGTAGGTCCTCGCCCCAGGCAGTGTCCATTCTAGCTGTTCAGTTTCTCCCTTGGTCATTCACGCGTTTGTTCATCCATTCATGCATTCAACAAATGTCCACGAAATGTCAGCTCTGTGACTAGTGTTGCTCCAGGGCTAGAAGTACAGTCTTCTCACGGAACACTGGCAATAAACAAGTGAGCACCTCCATTTACAAAGGACATGTCCGTGTATAGCCAGTGCTGTGGAGGAAGTGCCCACGGTGATGGACAGGTGGGCTGCTGTCCACAGGACGTTCCGGGGGAGCCTCTTTGGGGAGGGCCTCGGAACCCACCCCCCAAGGGCTGAGCAGGAGGCATCCTGAGCAGGGGACACAGCCGGTCCCAAGGCCTGGGGTGAGAGACAGCTTGGTGAGTGCCAGAAGCAGTAGGGAGGGCAAGGCATGTTGAGTGAGAACGGAAGGAGGTGGGCAGGGCCCGGCCGTGCCAGGCCTGCAGTGTGGACATCACACTGAAGACAGTGGGAAGGCAGGGGACCCAAGGCACAGAGCAGGTTCTTGGTAAGCGCTGCAGAATGAAGACCCAATGAATGAATGAATGAGTGCTTAGGCAGGGAGGGGCAGATCTGATTTAGGTTGAAACCATGAGCACCCCCAGCTCCTGCGGCATGGTCATGGTCCCACAGCCCTCGCGGGGGCGGGGTGGGACCAGGGGCTCGAGGTCCGTGTAGGGTTGTCACCTTCTCCTCTGCCCAGTGGTGCCTGCAATGCCTCATCCCCAGAGGAGCTGAGAAGCGGGCTGTGGGGTCCGCCTGGCCACAGAGAATGACGGGGCTGAGAAGGAGATGCTCATAGACCAACATCCCCTCCCTCCTTCCCTCGAGACAAGATCGTGGGGTGTTGATGAGGTACCCTGGA
The DNA here is from genome assembly GCF_949752795.1 of Hyperoodon ampullatus. NCBI lineage: Eukaryota > Metazoa > Chordata > Mammalia > Artiodactyla > Ziphiidae > Hyperoodon > Hyperoodon ampullatus. The sequence continues at coordinate 16,448,319 of NC_136928.1, forward strand.
CCAGCTCGGCACTTCGGGGGGTGGGGGGACCAGCCCACCCTGCCCCTGCCCGGTTACCGAGGACAGACGCCGCATTTTGCTGCACCGCTGGTTGCGGGGCTTGACCAGGAGCTTGTGCTTGGCCGCAGAGTTGTCCAGGCAGGAGGAGAATTCTGGGGGATAATCGAAATCAGCCACAGGTGCCACACTGCTGTCCGAGGTCCTGGGGGAGACGGAGGTGTCGCTCGCTTGCCTGGAGAAGAGCTGGTCAGGAGACTGTGGCCGGGACGAGGAAACCACACAGACCTTCAAGGGACAAGGAGCACACAGGCCAAGCCATCAGCTTCCCCGAGGAAACAGTACAGCCAGCACATCAACCTCCCCTTTCACTGGGCTCATCTCTGGGCTGGGGGTTTGAAGTGTTGAGCCAAACCCTGCAGGCCCATCACTCATTTCCAAGAACCTGAATCCTAAGTGCTCCTAGGAGTCGCCCACCCACGGCAGCTGCACAGGTGCTTCAGACAAGAGCTACTTTCTCCCATGAAACCGACCAGCCCAATTCCTCCAAGGGCGGAGTCAGGCTTGGCCCTGTCTCTGGAAGCCATTGCGGGTGGCTCAAGGGTGTGATTTCACAGGCTGGGGCACAGCCCATGCCAAGCCCTGCTCTCAGCATCCCATCACTGCTCACCCTAGGGTTCTGTATCTTCATGCCTTCTCTTGGGACAATCTGGCTGTAAGTCACCCCTGTTAAGTCTCAAATATTTTACTAGCTCATACCTCGGCAGGAAGTAACTGAAAGGCAGCAAAGGGCAAAAGTGTCGCCTGGGAGGAAGGGGTTGGGGGGAGTCACGTGGAAGGGTGATGGCAACACCGGGTTCTCCTGCAAAGACACTTATCAGCATAAAGTAGCAGACAGGCACCCACCGTGCACCCAGGGGAGCAAGGTGCAGAGGGAGACCTTGGGGGGGGGGGCTGGGCTTTAGTGACAACCCTGCCACCTGCAAACAAACAAACACAGCTTTCTGTTCCAGCATGGTGCTCAATATTCATGTCAAGTTCACGTTTTTTCCCAAAGTGTTTTATTTTCCAGTTTCTTTTACTTAGTGTCTTAACCACGTTTAAGTGTACAGTTCATTGGTATTAAATACATTCATGTCACTGTGCATCCATCACCACCCACCACCTCCAGAACTTCTCCTCTTGTAAAACTAAAGCTCCATGCCCATTAAACACTAAGTCCCCGATCCCTCTCCCCCAAGCCCCGGCACCCACCCTTCTGCTTTCTGTCCCTATGAACTTGACTAAGTACCTCATATAAGTGGAATCATACAATGCTCGTCCTTTCGTGCCTGGCTCATTTCACTTAGCGTAATGTCTTTGAGGCTCATCCGTCTTGTAGCCTGTGTCAGAACGTCCTTCCTCTTCAAGGCTGAGCAATATTCCACTGTGGGTATATACCACACTTTGTGTGTCCACTCATCCCAGCCCAAGACACTTGGGCTGCTTTCAGGCTTTAACTACTATGAGTAATGCTGCTATGAACGTGGGTGTACAAATATCCCTGTGAGAAATTGCTTTCAGTTCTTTTGGGTCCATACCCAGAAATGAAATCGCTGGATCATAAAGTGATTTTATGTTTAATTTTTCGAGGCATACTGATTTCCACAGTGGCTGCACCATTTTACATTCCCACCAACAGGGCACAGGGTACCAACATCTGTCTTCATATTCTCTCCAACACTTGTTATTTTCTGTTTTCTTTTTTTTTCTTTTTAATAGTAGCCATCGGAATGGGTGTGAGGTGGTGCACTGCTTACATTTTAACCTGAGACCATAATTTTATGCACCTCACGATGATTCAGTAAATGCCCTCCTCAGGAAGGAAGCGGCCACAAGAAGACGCAGGAGTGAGGGGCTCCCAGGGGCCCGGGTGCATCTCGCTCAGGGTCTTTCCCACAACCCTGGGCCACACAGGAACACATGCCCAGCGCCCCCTCCCCCCAAACTAGAGGAGGAAACGGAAGGAAGACGCTGTTCGCACGCACGCCACTGACGCGGGGACCACCCGCTGCAGAGGAACGCATTTTCCCTGTTAACATAAAGTCCTTTGTATTTTCCAGTGCAAGTACAAAGCTTATTCCTGTCGATGGGGAGAAGACAATTACCAAAATGAGGGGAAAAATGGTTCTAAGTGAACATAATCTCTTTTAGTTCTGTGGTTTTAGCGATCGGGGTTCTTACGGGAATAAAACAAGAAAGATTATTTTGAAAATAAACCACAGGACACCTGGCCACGACTCTCTCTGTGCCTGTGGTTTTGGCTCCCACTGTTGTAGCTGATGACTCAGGAGGTCCCCTGCGATTGGACAGGAGACACCTTCCCCAGAGAGTCCTCCTTATAAGGTCACAGCAGGATGGGTCCATTTCACAATCATACAGAATCCTTCATTCTCACCCCTGTCTGGAGGGACAGTGGATACCCACCCTTGGTGAGATTTGGGTTTTTGTTTTTCTTACTGCCTGGGATTAGAGAGAGCAGACACGATGAGCTGCTTTGCAAACGCAGTGACTCCACAAATGAGGATGAATTCTCCTTCTG